>NC_141698.1:1094126522-1095624022 GCF_964263255.1 Lissotriton vulgaris
TTTAGCTGGAGGACGGTGATCGTAAACACTGGAATGTCGACAGAAATAGGCTTTACTAATTGCGTCTTTGGAGCGTGTGACTTTAAATGCATTCAAACATACCGTGCCCTCTCAAAGTGAAAGTGGCATAAGATCTAACAGCCCGCTAGAACCTGCTACCACAAAGCTGTTTTGCGCGATGCGAGCTATGTATATAAATAGTAAATGGGGCATGACAACATAAAAAACGGTATTTGAAATAATGTACGCCACAGCTTAATGAAGGGAAAGAAAAATAACATGACTCTTGGAAAGTAAACGCGGCATGGACCGCTACGTATAAAAATTGTAAATGCAGCCTGACAACATAAACAAGCTCTTGGCATTGCTGTGTGGGGGGCGGGGGAGGGGGAGCAGGGCAGAGAGCGAATGGAAGGGAACGAGCATATGGCGAGCGGCGGGGGAGCAGAGCGCGTGAAAAACAATCACTTCAGCGCATTGCTTTGTAGTCTCATGGCGGGGGGCGGGGGAGCAGATTGGGAGCCATTCCATTGAAGTCTGGTGCTGTGAGGCTTATGGGTTTGACGTGGACGTGCTTCTCACACGACTAGGTCACATGAACTGCATGTAATCCGTTCAGAATCCGCTTGGTCACAGAGTTTGTTTCAACTACTATAGATCTTGACATCTGCAATGCGCAATAGCATTGGCAGCGGTCGAGACCTAAAAAATGCAATCTTCTCCGAACCGCCACATTCCAATCAACCACAACCTATAATGAAAAAAATCAATCCCACCCACCCACACAAATATACACATACATTATAACATAATACAAATTAATATAATACTAACTCCATAGTTTAAACATATTTTCACATATCTATTTAACTCTAACAGTGACGATTAATAAACTGACGACATTTTGCTAACACATAACTAAAACATACAACCCACCAAAACTTTAAAAACCTAACACTACACACACTACCTAGGGGGTCTATTACGATGTAATGGTCAACGGGACCGACCACAAGAGGTGCAGCGATCCCGCTGTGCCTATTAGGATGCGACCACCACCATGGCGGTCGCATCCTTTATATTTAACATTGTGGCGGGCGGTGCTGTATTCAGCACCTGCCACAATGTTATACAGGCATGTTGTGCATTTGCATGCACAACGTTACAGGTAAGCATGGGCGGAAAATCCGTTCCGCTCGCGGATTTTGCAGATTTTCGGTAAATTCGCAATCCGCGAGATTCGCGAATTTCCCGCAAAATCCGCGAGCGGAACGGATTGGGTCAAAAGTTCAAGCTGACTTTTGTAACTCTTTTAGAATGGCGCCGGCAAGCTGCCCGAGCCATTCTAAAATAGATACAAAAGTCAGCTTCAACAGGAAGCTCTAATAGATAAAGTAAAGCAGGTGCTCGAGTTGAAGCTCAAATTCAGTTACACAATCATTAATCACCCCAAACTTGGGGTGATTAATGATTGTGTAACTTAATTTAACCTTCAACTCGAGCACCTGCTTTACTTTATCTATTAGTGCTTCCTGTTGAAGCTCTTTGTAGCTATTTTAGAATGGCGCTGGCAGCTTGCAGGCGCCATTCTAAGTGGGGCTGAGGGCAGAAGGGCACAAAAGTGGGACAGAGGGCAGAAGGGGACAAAAAATGAGTGGGACAGAGGGAAGAAGGGCACAGAAACGAGTGGTACAGAGGGCAGAAGGGCATAAAAAACGAGAGGGTGGCAGTGATTACCCAGGCAAAAAAAAAACGTGAACACCCGCGAACACTCAAAGAGCCCCACGCGAACACCCGCGAACACGCAAGAATATAAAAATCCGCAAATTCGCACGAATTTGCGAATTTTGCGGATTGCGAATTCGCAAATCCGCAAATTCGCGGATCACGAATTCGCAAAATTCGCCCATGCGTAGTTACAGGCACCGCGCAGTGGCTGCCACATTGTGCATGCAAATGCAGGGGGGTACCTTAGGTACCCCCATATGCACCCCCACCCCCGCAACACCCTTGGGGCCCACAATGGGCCCCCACATGCAGACACTGCATGCCTTTCAATGGAAAGGCACATCCACTGCATTATAATATGGATGGCGGTGTTATTCCCCTTTTTCGCCCGGTTGACTCGTCGAACGGCAGAAAACCGTCGGACAGTCTTCCTGCCCACCATCATGATATGGTGGGGTATTAATGGCATGCAGGCAGTGTGTTATGGCAGGTGGATTGCCACTGCCGTTTGGGCGGTGGTGATCCGCCTACCATACTAATAGACCCCCTAGTACTTAATTACCCTCAAATGAATCCAAAATTACAGCTTAAATAAAGAAAATTAAACTTAGCTTACCCGATGCGATGCAGCTTCCAACCGCAAGCTTCTCCCCTCTAAAATGATCAAACACAAAACTGAGCAGTCAAAAAATACAAGTGAGAAATAAATATGGCTGCTATTTTATAATAAAGATGTATCAATGTCTTTATTAATTAAACTGATAGTACAATATAAATACATTGTTATCATTTTTTGTACAACTACTACAAAATATTACTTATGTCAAAAATGTATTTACCTTTTTTCGCTAATGTAAAATTATTATAATAAATATTATTAATCATTTAATAATTATTATTATAATTCTAAAAATATACATTTCATGTCCAATTATATGTACCATGTTCAAAATATGTATACATGTCATTAAACATATTTGTATTTAAAATTTACATAGACTAAATAATATTATTTATATTTCAAATATAAATAATATTACTTAAAATCTAGCAATATATGTTACAAAAATGTGAAACAATTGTAATAAGGGTTTGTTGCAAAAATTTGTTAAAACATATATTAGTAATACATTAAACTATATTTAATACTGTAATGAATGTTTCAAATACAAATAAATAATGTTTCACTGTTATTGAAAAATATTTTTTTGTAAAAAACGTTTGAAAAACAATGTAAAACGACACCATTTTCTTTTAAATGCACATGACTGTAATAAAAAGTTTAATGATGTTTAAAACTAAGGGGGTCATTACGATGGCGGTGGCGGTTTCACCGCCATCGTAAAGCACTTCAGTGCCCGGCAAGTTTCAATGGCAGGCGGTGTGCTGGGGGACACAGGTACGCCACAGGCAATCATTACGATTGCCGGGCAGACCCACCCTGCATTAACAATATGGTGGCTGTGCCTAGCAGGCACCATCCGCCATATTACGATGCTGCCTCCGCAAAAGACGGTGTATGGCGGTGTAATCGCCATTCACAGGCCGGCAGGGATTGCATTACGGGGCCCGTAGCGGGCCTCCCTTGTGTTGGGGGAGGTGGGTGTGCTCTGGGGGTACCTATGGTACCCCCCTATATTTCCCTTCACCACGTGGCAGGCACCGTGGGGTGCCTATCAGGTAGTGCAGGGAAACACAAACAGTACATTTTGGACATTGCGGCAGGTGCTGCAGCCAGCAGCACCTACCGCAATGTCAGAGATACACGATGCGGCAGCCACGGTGACGGTCACAATATAATGCAAAAACAACAATTGATGGACGGAATGTTGCACAATGGCAAAACATTCACCCCCAGTCACAGATCTGGGTTTAATCCATCGTTATTTTGCTCACCACACCACCCCAGTTCAGACATGGCCATATGCAAATCAGTCTTGACCCTGTGCCTCATGGGAACAGTCCAGACCGAACTGCCAAGCCATGTCTTCCCTGGACCGGAATCAAGCATCCTAGGACCGGTTTCTCATTAATCTCAATGGTGGGATCGCCGCATTACTGGCAAACGGTCCCTAGCCCCAGCACAATAGCGGATGGATGGAAGTCCGTCCGCCATCGTAATGGCCCTCTAAGTTTGCAAAAATATTATATATATTGTATACATATGTACAAAATATATAACATGTGAAAAAGAAAAAATGTATTCTGTCTAACAATATACATTAAATACACTTAATAAAATAAAATGCTATTTCTTTTTCTTTATTAATGTTTAATAATAAATAAACATATCAATAAAATATGATTCCATAATAATTTGACTTTTTTAAACCTTGCATATGTAATAAAATATTTATGTTACGTCAATTTACTTTGTAAAGTATATTATTTTAATATATATTAATACATATATTATATTTCATAATAGAAACTATATTATTATTTTTAAACATTCCCACTGTAGAGTACATTAATTCAAAAAAATTGCTATACTGTAAACATATATAATTTACTATTCCCACTCCAATTAATATTAAGTCAGGGAAAGTGCCTGACAGTAAACAAATATAATTTACGATTCCCACTCCAATTCATATCAAGTCAGGGAAGGTGCTGGACACTAAAAATATATAAATTATTATTCCCACTCCAAACTTTATCAAGTCAAGGGAAGGGGCTGGATACTAAACATATATTTTACTATTCCCACTCCAATTTATATTAAGTCAGGGAAGGTGCTGGGCAAAAAAACGATGGATTTGGGCCCAGATCTCTGGACTGGGGTGAGTGTGTGACATTGATCCACATTCGGTCCATCACCTGTTGTGTTTGCATATTCCGCCCTGAGTGCGCTGGGGATGCCCAGACGTGGGTCCCAGGCACTCCACACCACTGGAGTCAAGCTAGCCGGGCTGATGAGAGGTGTTACCTCGAAACCGGTCCGGTCCTCGGATGCTTGATTCCGTTCTGGGAAGGACATGGCTTTTGTAGTTCGGACTGGACTGTTCCCATGGGGCACAGGGTCAGAGCTGATTTGCATATCGCCATTGTCTAACCCAGGGTGGTGTGGAGTGCAAAAAAACGATGGATTTGGGCCCAGATCTTTTGACTGGGGGAATGTGTGACATTGATCCACATTCGGTCCATCACCTGTTGTGTTTGCATATTCCGCCCTGAGTGCGCTGGGGATGCCCAGACGTGGGTCCCAGGCACTCCACACCACTTGGAGTCAAGCTAGCCGGGCTGATGAGAGGTGTTACCTCGAAACCGGTGGGGTCCTCGGATGCTTGATTCCGTTCTGGGAAGGACATGGCTTTTGTAGTTCGGACTGGACTGTTCCCATGGGGCACATGGTCAGAGCTGATTTGCATATCGCCATTGTCTAACCCAGGGTGGTGTGGAGTGCAAAAAAACGATGGATTTGGGCCCAGATCTCTGGACTGGGGTGAGTGTGTGACGTTGATCCACATTCGGTCCATCACCTGTTGTGTTTGCATATTATGATGGCGGGCGGACATCAGGCCACCTGTCACCATAACGGTGATGGGACCGACCGCCAGACGTGTGGTGGTCCCACCGGCCCAATTAGGATGCTGACTGCAGCACTGTCTGCAATGGTAAAAGGGCATGCACAGCATTTCCGTGCACCCTCATGGCAGGCACCATGTGGTGCCTGCCACTTGGTGCAGGGAACTGCAGGGGGGTACCCTGGGTACACCCCAAGTGCACCCTCCACACATCCCCATCCCCTGGGGGCCCGCAACGGGCCCCTAAATCCAATCCCCGCCAACCCTTCCATGGTGGCATCGCTGCCATGAAAGGCCTGTATACCACCCACATCATAATATGGCTGGCGGTGCCTGCTAGGCAACGCCACCATATTACTGGCCCAGCACTGCCTGGCCGGCAATATAAACGATTGCTGACTGGCGGAAAAGTGGCAGACGGACTTTGCGTCCGCCACGATACTCACCGCCATCATAATATGGCGGGGGTATCTCTTGTTACGCCATCGTAATGTGCCCCAATGTTACTTCTGGGAAGGTGCTGGACACTAAACATATATAGTTTACTATTCCCACTTCAATTTATATTAACTCAGGGAAGGTGCTGGACACCAAACATTCATAACATACATAATTTACTATTCGCACTCCAAACTATATAAAGTCGGGGGAAGGTGCTGGACACTAAACTTATATAATTTACAATTCCCACTCCAAACTATACAAATTCTGGGAATGTGCTGGACAATAAATAGATATAATTTACTATTCCCCCTCCAATTTATATGAACTCAGGGAAGGTGCTGGACACTAAATATATATTATGTAATATTTCCAAATGAAAAAGTACATTTTTAAAAAGTGTTACTCCACAGCATCTCAATCTGATAAAATGTAATTTTAAATGTTTAGAAAAAAAAAATATTGTACATTTCTTTTTGAAAGATATTTTTATTGACTTTTACATAGACACGGTGTACACAGAAGTATGAACATATATAGCACTAACCTTTGCCGCCACCGCCGAGAGTCAGAGGAAGGCTGATACAGCAACAGGGAGCACCAGGGAGCTCCAACAAACATCGCCGCCACCGCCAAGAGTCCCAAGGCACCGGACTCCGCGCCGCCGCTCCGGGAGACCACAAATCCCGGCAGGCATCGCGGCGGCGCGTGCTGAGTGACGCGCCTCGCGCCCAGAGAGCGCCAACGCTGACATAAAGACCGGGAACCCCGGCAGAGCGGGGGGAAGCACTAACCTTTGCCGCCACCGCCGAGAGTCAGAGGAAGGCTGATACAGCAACAGGGAGCACCAGGGAGCTCCAACAAACATCGCCGCCACCGCCAAGAGTCCCAAGGCACCGGACTCCGCGCCGCCGCTCCGGGAGACCACAAATCCCGGCAGGCATCGCGGCGGCGCGTGCTGAGTGACGCGCCTCGCGCCCAGAGAACGCCAACGCTGACATAAAGACCGGGAACCCCCGCGTCGCGTGACGCGAGCGGGACGCCCGGGGCTAAGCCCGGGCAAAGGGCGGGCCCTCTACGGCCCTCAGCGGTCAACAGTGGACGGGCGGGCCATCTCCCTAACATCTTCTCAAAAAGGTCAGTCTCCAAACCGGTTAATACAATGGCTGATTGCACCGCTATAAGTAATAATGTTGACATTCTTACTCAGGACCCAGAGTCCCCTGAATCATTGATAACGTCGTTTGAGACATTGATAGATAGCGCATTCAATGAGATTGTCGAGACTGAAAGAAGATTCTCTATGGGTTCTATGAGTATCAACCAACCACATGTCATGAGTGGTTTAAACAGCAATTCCCATATAAACCCTGAAGTTATTGTGGTAAAACCTTCCTATCCTGCTGTTGATGTGCCAATTGTCCTATACGACGAAAACACTGTCACATACATAGCCCCAGATGTAGCTCTTGACCCTGCCTCGGTATCAACATCTACAAAGGCTACCACTAAGGTATCTGAAAAAGCAGTAGCCAAGAGAAAGAGGGGCCCTGCCAAATTAACCCACAACAAAAGGAAGCAGCCACTAAGGAGTATAAGTCAACCAACTCCACAAAGTATGTGGAATAGGGGGAAGAAACAGAAGCTGATTCAGCATATTGCATCCACGCAGGAACAACCGCATCTGGGTGACGTAGTTGTTATAAATAACGACGATTCAAATTACAAATCTATTTCCACCCAGACTGAATCCCCCATTGTAAATGACAAAACTAGTCACTACTCCAAATCTGAAGGGAACCTTATCGAGACTATTGCAGATACTATTTTTAAAAACCTTGAAGGTCAAATGATCAAACAATTTAATAATATTTTTAAAAGACTCGACAAACTGGAAAACTTAATTAAAAACGAGGATGCCAAGAGAAAAGGCACAGCGAACTTGGACAAAATGAGAGTAGAACGTCTGCTAAATGATCTTGAATCCACCGCCCGTGTCCTCACCAGCAGTGACCATGGCACTAATAGGGTTGTGGAACAACAGGCAGTCATAAACCCAACGTCGTCTGTCACACCCGCGGTGATTAAAAGCAAATGTATAAGAGGCAGCAACCCGTCTGACTCTCTAACCAATACCCCCTTGCCATCACGTAATGTTACATGTGGACCTGCCACCTCGACCAAACCTTCTGCCTCTGCTATCGATGTAAACGGAGCATTAACTGATAATAATAAGAATATTACAGCGATACAGACCACCACAGCACAGAAGGTCCCCGCCAACTCCAGCCAGCGCTATAATAAAACCTCACATGAAGACACCAGGCCTGTAAAACATCAAGGCCCTGCCCTACACCTTCCACCTGAGGCTTGTCCTTATGTTTTAGTTCTGGCTGGTATCCCACCCCCCAGGGAAGGTCAAGGTGAATCATGGGTTCAATTGCACAACAAGTGTATAGATTGGTTAACAAAACATAAGGGGGTGGGATATGATATTTCTAAAGAGATCATATCCACACGGCGAGTAACCTGGGTTGGTCCTCTTTTCAAAAACATCAATGGGGACTGTATTGTAATTAACTTTAGAAACCCGGGCACTGCAAAATTCTTGTTGAACAACAACTCTGCTCGATATGGTCCATCTACTGTGGTGACCCCCTTACCACTAAATTATTTTTACCGTCCTCCCCACAAGATGATGCAGCCCCCACCTGTTTTTCCGTTATATAACAGGTTTGGAATATTTCAGGATTTGGACACATTGGACTGACTGCCCTCCACTAGCATCCAACGGCCTTCTGTGTGTTTTGCCACAGTTCAGCCAGTGGAAATACCCCCTGAGGCAGCCCCATTAACACCTAAGATCTTTCCATCTAGCATTTTATGTGAACAACAGGGGCATACTACAGCTAAACTTGTCTCAGGAACTGTCCAGGGCTGTTGTCCGAGGAGTGATAATAACAACTTAAAAATTCTCAGTTGGAACATTGCTGGTCTGAAGACCAAGATGGAAATTTCTTCCTGGAGGGACTGGGTCAATTGTTATGACATTTTAATGTTCCAAGAAACCTGGTGTGTTGAGGACCTGTTATATGAGGGGTATAGTTGCCATAATAGGACTGTTCCAGCTCCCCTGTTTGGCCGTCCAAGTGGTGGATTGTCTATTTGGATAAAAATCACTGCAGAAGTAAAAGTTGATAAACTACTTACCAATTGTCCCAGCTTCATGGCACTATCATATACTCAGAGGACAAGACTATGTCTGATCAACTTTTATAACAATGACTTTTTGTCCCAACCTAATCCAAATTTTACTCTCTTATTCGATTTTATTAATGAAATTATGGATGGACAGAAACATGGCAAATTTGACGGTATCTGTCTAGGAGGGGACTTTAATGCACATATACACCGAAGAAATCCCCCATGCAAAAGAGGTATAGAACTGTCAAATTTTCTTGCAACCAGTGACCTTGTTAACTGTATGGAACATGTAGGTATGGAAAACAGCGCCGCCCCATTTTCTACCTTTATTGGTCATGGGGGCGGCACCACAATTGATTATGTTTTCGTCTCACCCCCTGTTGCCAAGGTCCTAACAAAGGCTGAAGTAGTGTGTAAAATTTACAGTGATCACTACCCGATTGTTATTCACCTATCACTCCCGAGGGGTAAGCGTCTAAGAAATGAAATAGGCGCAAGGGATTTGATAGTCTCAACCGATAAATTGAGGGTAATCTGGAAGGGCGCAGACAATAAGGGAATCCTAGCAGGAATTTTAAAAAAATACCCAACCTTGATCGAAAATTGTCTCACTATTGATGACCATGGGGTTAACATAATTAAATCATTCTCTGAACTCTGTTCTGTAATTAAAGGTGAGATTTCCAGACCAGCTTCTAGTAAAGCTGAGGAAACACCTAGGTGGTTTGATGCCCTATGTTCTAAAGCAAATAGGATGCTTAGAGCTGCCTTAAAAGCCCAACCTAGGGATATACCACGAATAAGGCTGCTCAGAGCAGAGTACAAACGTACCCTACGCACTAGATCAAATGAATTACTTAAAACCCACTGGGATTCCCTGGCACGATCTGCCGACCTGAAAGATACCACTGGGTTCTGGAAGGAGGTAAAGGAGATAAGATCTATTGGTTCTAATTTAACCGAAATTAATTGTAACATCATCGGTCCCATCTGGGTTGAACATTTTGAAAAAATTTATGCAACACCAGACAACCCTCCTTTGACCCCACTTCCCTTACACCCACTTAATATTTCTGTATCTGAGGTAGCTGATGCCATATTAGAAAGTGCTGGGAATAAAGCACCCGGTCCTGATGGGCTCTCAATTGACCAGCTAAAATGTGAGCCCGATTTTTGGGCCCCATTGCTTTGTAATGTTTTTAACAATCTAACAGACGGGCAAATTCTAGAAACATGGTCTCGTAGCATCATTGTTCCCATTTTTAAGAAGGGTGACAGGTTGGATCCTGGGTGTTACCGCCCAATCTCTTTAATCGATAACACCTTGAAAGTTTTGGGACGGATCATATTTAAAAGGATTAGAACGTGGACGGATGAGAATAACATCCTACACCCTAGCCAGCTTGGTTTCCGTAGTAGTGTCGGAACGGTGGAACAATGCTTAAACCTGAACTTGATCATGGCAAAATATAACATTGCTAAGAAATCCCCTTTATATTTTGGTTTCATGGACTTGAGCTCGGCTTTCGATTTTGTTAACCGCTCCCGCCTTTGGTCTACCCTTCTCGAATATGGTTTAGATGAACATTTGGTACACTTCTTAGCCTTTCTACATCGTGATTTAAAAGCATGTGTGCGTGTAAATCAAACTGGCGAAGTTTCTGACGATATCAGCATCGGTAGGGGGGTCAGACAAGGGTGTGTGCTGGCCCCCCTCCTGTTTATTTTGTATATCAACAAGTTAAGTGGCTCCCTAAGTACTCTAACCAGAGACGTACCTCACGTAAATGGAGTTCCCATACCCACCCTCCTTTATGCTGACGATGCGGTCTTGATGGGCCGCACTCCAAAGGCACTCCGCATTTTAATTTCAGGATTCGTCCTTTTTATGGCCGATTTAGGCCTGACAACTAATTTTAAAAAATCCCTGATCATGAGTTGTGGTCCTAAAAATTATAAAATCCCCGAGATCAAATCAGGGTCAAATGTCTTAAAAAGCACCAGCACTTTCCCCTACCTAGGGTTGCTATTCTCAAACACCGGTACGTGGCATGCACACGTATCTTATGCTAGGAACAAGTTGGGTAAGGCCATTAATTGTGTTACCTCTTTGAGACAACCCAACCACGCGGATGTAATAACACCCCTAGTCAAGATCTATCAAACCCAATGTATGCCAACCGGTACTTATGGTGCAGAGGTTTGGGGTTATACTAACTGCTCCCATATCCAAACAGAAGAAAATAGATTTTGCCGGAAGGTGCTGGGTGGGGTTATTTGTTCCCCCAGCTATGTATGCCACAATGAATTAAATATCCCATACATAGAAGATTTCGTGAGATCTAGACCAGCACTCTTCTGGATAAAGATATGGAATAACACGGCTGCCACTTTGACCCGTGAAATTATTTTGGATTGCTTAAAATGCGATAGGGGACACCATATACCATGGTTGAAAGCGGTAAAAGATTGCCTTGTAAGTGTGGGGCTGGGCTCTTTGTTTACTATACCAAACTCAATAAATCGCTCCCACAAGACCATTATTCTTAGGGCATTGTATGATTTGTACAGAGAAGAGCGTGAAAGAAAGAACTTGACTAAATGCACTGTTGTAAAATATTTGGCTTATTCTGAACAACACATTAAAAATCCTGGCCCACCATACAGGTATTTGCGTCTGCATCTTGGCAGATGGGTTAGGGGTTTATTGTTTAGCTTCCGAGATGGGAGTGTAGTAAATCTACTAAACTTCCCTCTGGAATACAACAAACACTTAGAAACTTTAAATTGTCCATGCAACCCTAACATGAAACAGAGCCTGATGCATTTTCTGTTCTTCTGTGGTTTTCATAAAAAGCTCTCCGGCCATTATTTAATGCCTTACTGTAGAAAAAATGATCTGACTAATTTTAAACTAGCCTTGAGGTCTTTTCTATTATTGGGATCAGATGAAGTTACTTTCAGGGTGAGCTATTTCCTCAGAGCTGCCGTCAGATTACGAGCCACTCTTTACATTGAGGCATAATCATCGCACACTGCACTTTTTACTATGCACTTTATAGAACCTTTTATCTGCACGTTCTACTTGGATATAATTACGATGCTGTTCTAGCCATCCTTTTTAACTACGGTCGTTAAAATTGTGTGTTTTTAAATTGTGCTTTTAAGAATTCCTTTTGGATTGTGAAGGGACAAACTGTGTTTAGATCTGAATTTGTAAATAAAATTTGATTATGCTTGATTGTTCTCTGATTTATTTTTCCAGATGTCATTATTGAACTGAATGTTTTAATTGTATTTTGCCTGTACTTTTATGGATGTTTTTATTCCGAATAAAGATCTTTTGACTTGACTTGACTATAGCATTGCATGCAAAAAAACCTCCCCACCTTAATTACCTATAAACACAGCATCCCACTACTAAATATATTTTTTAATAATGTTTTTTTTCAATTTTTACAAACTTTTAATGCACTCCCCACCCTTATCCCCTATAAACCTAACATCCCACTCCTAAATTTTTTTTACATTTTATTATACATTTTTTAATTACATTTTTTTTAACAATACCCACCCTTAACCCCTATACACCCAACATCCCACTCCTACAAATTTTATTTAATTAATTTTATAATATTTAAAATATTTTTTAACATTTTAAACATTTTTAAAACACTCCCCACCCTTATCCCCTATAAACTCAACATCCCACTCCTAAAAAACTATTTAAAACAAACTTTATATTATTTAAAAAAATTACATTTTTAACAACATTTTTAAAACACTCCTCACCCTTATCCCCTATAAACCCAACATCCCACTTCTAAAAATGATATAACAACTCAATTGTTTTATAACATTAACTAATATTAAAACATTAACAAACATATAACAACATTTAAAAAAAGTAAAACAATATATTTGCATGATGATATTTTAACAAACGACATTTATCACAAAAATATTTTTAACAACACACTAAATCCTTATTATGAACATCGATATAATGAACATCGATCTTTATTACTATCGATATTTGAAAACTCGATAAAATTACAATTCGATATTAAAAAAATCAATGGTATGTCTACTTACCTTGGACGCACTCCAGGCAGTGGATTCTTGATGGTGATAGTCCAGGTGAGGTATGTTAACCTGTAGCTTGCAGGAAGTCGACTATTTAATTATTTTGCTGCAAGGTACATCCAGAGGGCTATAGTTCCAGATAATGCATCAGGGGCAGACAGACAGAATGCAGGGCCTGATGGAGCAGATCAAGTTTCCAGCTTGGTAATCCTTCTTCTTCTCTAAGGGGCCGATTCCGGCAGGAAATCGTTTCACCCGACACATACCTGTAATTTTTTCCGACCGAATCGTGCACCCGCCGTCCGAATGAGCAAGTACAATGTGACGTAATAAATCACAAAAAGATTTGGTAAAAACCGTTTTACCCAACACGGATCCGTCAGTTTTTCCTACCGAATCGCATACACACCCATGCACATACACGACGCGACAGACTCGGATGCGAACGATGCCACATAGTCCAGAAATAACACAACCCATTAGACAAGTACGCAAACGATTCTACACAGCCTGGCACATACACATCGCGACAGACTCCGTCTCGTGTCCCTTGAACGTGTTACGGTGTGATTTGGAGCTTAAATATGCTTTGTCCGAATGCTGCGAGGTGCTGGAACTTTTGCCCTGTACAACGTGTCTGAAAAACGCATCGTACTTGCAGATCCAGAAATGGGTTTTTTTGGGCCTCCGTACGACACGATATACGTGTTTCCTGAGCCTGTTAGGTACTGACATAGTGCACTTATCAGACACAAAGATTCGGTCGGGATTTGCCTGGAATACGCATCATACTTGCACGTTTGTTGGAAAAAGCTCCGGATACGAGTCGGTTGAAAGGTAAGCCTACGAATAGCATTAGGACGGCATTTTTTCCGGAATCAGAATCAACCCCATAGTATCTAGCAGCAGATCTAAAATGCTCTGCTCCTCTCACATAATTATTCAGTGTTCTCTGGTGTCAAGCAGGAGAGCACTCCTGCCCAATGTGGTGCAAAGCAACACCCCAGAGCATGACCACTTCCTCCAAGTGCAGCAATATTTCTCCTAGAGAGCACTATTCTTCCAAAATTTAGTATGGCTGAATTCTCAGCAGATGAGTAAGAATGAGTTAAACCAACCTCCAGTATGGCTCATTTTCATAGCTCTCCCCCCCCCCCCCCCCCCAATATCTGCATTTTCCTTCCTTAAGCCTCCCAGCTGGCTGAGTCAGAGGGGATGTGAGGTAGCTGGACCTGGCATTCTCTGCCTGTCCTATTCATCCTTTGAAGTTCATGCTTTACAACCCCTCCCCGCTCTGGCATTCCTGTGTAGCAGAGCTCTCTCCAACATATAACCTCTCGCTGGGTGAGCCACTTATCACTTCATCAAAGTATCCTGGTTAATCATGTTAACTCGTAGGAAGGCTGAATTTCGGCTTACGGACAAGAAAGTCTTATAACTTAATTTCTGTATATTTTAGGATGAATCTAACAATAGCATATTGGTGGATTTATCAATACCATTCTCCTAAGTCCTTGAAAGATATTAACTTCGATACCTAGCAATATTCATGCGTTCATATACTATTGCAATGTACTCCTATGTGGCTCGGGATCTACAATGGTAAAAATTAAATGTGCAATTTCTCCAACACCAGGGCATATAAAACATTATATATAAGGACCCTGCTTACAGTTTTATGAACCCCCATCCACAGGACACCTATAAGAGGCATTGGGGGTTCGGAACATGGCAGAATATTGCAGTTTATCGCTTTTAAAGTGCCCCTATTGTCAAGGTCGAGTGTGTAGTGAATTTACTTTTAAAAGCATTTCTGCCACACAGCACTGCTTTTAAAAGTAAAAAAATTCACTACAATCACAACCTCTGGCACACACCAGTGCACGCTTGCAAGTGCAGAAAGGACTGTTGGCCTCTAAACTGCCATGCCCTATTATATACTAGAAACTTAAAGGTAGTTTTGCTCCCCCTGCTCTATTAACTACTACGGACTTATAGGGTAGGTCATGCCAATTGTAAGTGGACCCTAATATATATGGTACCCTAATGCATGTGTGTTTTCACTTTTATTTTCAACAAATCACTGACCATGGGCCTGGTTAGACAGAGCCCAGGAACAGTTAGAGTCAGTTACCACCAGTACCACTCAGCAAAAAATGGGAGTGCACAGGGCAGAAACATAGTGGTATGCCCTTTCTACTGTATGGTACAGGTGAGTAGTTTTTGAAGAAAGCACTTGTGGTGTGATCTCTCTGGTAGGAGAAAGATATCCTCCTTTCTGAAAAGGACCCTCACACACCCAATAAGCTAGGTGTCTTGCTTCATCATTGGGTCTGCTCCTCATAGGTCAATGCTATATATATAACTTACCTCAAAAATCAGAACCATCTATGACCAAGATGTGTATGTTTCATAATTTTTTTAAATAAATAAAAAAATGTGTGTACATAAAACACAAAAACAAATGAAAAACATTTGATCATCTTTGTTTAAAAATAACAGGTTCTAAAGAACTTCAATTTGTTTTATAATTTATGTTTGCTTGCCTTACAATCAACTCAATAAGCCAGAAACATGTAAGGTGCACATTCAGAACCTCCAAGATGTCTTTCATATAGCTTTAAAGTACTAAAGTTTTGTAGAACCTACACTTGAGAGAAAGTGTAACGGGCATATGAGCAAAGTGTTGTATCTGGTGATTAGGATTTAAAAGCAAAGTTATAAACTTCTGAACCCACATTTTGTAAGTCTTTTAGCCTTTTGCATTCTAATATATTTCCTCACTTGAAATTTTAGTAGTGTATGATTCCGTGACACACAAGTGAAAGTGGGGTGACGTACGGAATCCTTCTAATGTGCTTTCATCAATTTGTTGGCAAAACAGAGGGATAGAAGCCAATGGGAACAAAAGGAATCCTTTTTGGGCACCAGAGATGGAGACAAGGACTCATGGAGACACTGAGTGGAAAACACTGGACATCCGACAGTGTACAAATCTGTCAAACACTCTAAATCTGGAAGTCATAATTCAAATGTAAAGCTATATCTGCAAACTCTACATTCATTTAAATTTCTTGATGTTGTTTACCATTAGTTAGCGTAAAACAACCTCCAAAAAAAGATATCTGAAGTGCTCAGTCTATTCATGAAAAAGTGGCTTGCTAATAGCATGCAACTCAAATTTTGAGAACACTTGTGGGCCTATTAGGATGGTGGGCGATTAGGATGCCACTGTGCGGTGCCTGCCACGTTGTGCATGCAAATGCTGGGTGGTACCATAGGTACCCCCCATGTGCTCTCTCCACCCTGCGTGCCCCGAACTCAGGAATCCACATGCCTTTCCATAAAGGCTGCTTCCCGCTGTCATGGTAATATGGCTGGCGGCGTCTAGCAGACACCGCCACCATATGGAACCCTTTTCTGCCCGGTCGACCCATCGATCGGGCGAAAAAGCAGCAGACGGTCTTCCCGTCCGCCACGGACCCCCCCCCCCGCCATCATAATATGGAGGGAGGAAATGGGAGGTGGGCGGGGGATGATGTAGGGTGGATCGCCACCGCCATGCGGGCGGTGACGATCTGCCCTACATCATAATAGACCCCTTAGTGTCTTACATCGTACACGATTATAAATTATGCAATTTTTAAATTGCCCATTTAAATAGAGGTAGGTCACTTTTCTTTGGGACTGGGACCATTTTGATGAGTCTGCATGCAATGCAAGTGTTTGGGAACTATTAAGGACTCATATGGACAGGTTAACTTACACATTGCATACATTTATGAATTGGTATCCATACCTTTGTGAATGTGTGCTATAAAATGCAACTGTAGAACAGAAGAATATTTTTCCCCAAATAAAATAATGGTTAAAAAATGATGAGATCTTCAGTGTGCTGGTTGGTTGCCCACACAATTGGTTCCTGGGACTTTTACAAAAGGTCACAGAAAGCAGCGAATTTAAGAATAGATCAGGACATGGCCATATCTGTGCCCAGAGGAGTGACTGCAAAATTCTGAGAGAACAAATGAGTTTATAACCAGAGTTAAATTGAAGTTCCCACTCCAGGAAAGGACGGTCAGACTAGAAGCCTCTTGAGAGCATCTGGCAGAGATATTGTGTAAAGGGAACGGTCAGTGATCGGAGACGGGGCTGGACAATATAATCCAGGTGTGGCAGTGGGAGGTGCTGACCGTGATCTGGAGGACACGATACTTGGGAGATATTCCCAAAAGCCTAGCTTCATGAAGCGGTGGACACCCAAATAGACAGCTTGCACTACAGCCCACTAGCCATGAGCTGTTCGAGTGGAGAGGCCAACATCAAAATTAGACAAAGCCTTGCATAGTAGGTGCTTCAGGCTGTTGCGTAGGGTACAGCCAGCTGTCAGAACTGGGGTGGCAGAGTGGGCTAAAGAACGGTGATGGATTAAACCCAGAACTGTTGACTGGGTGTGAGTGTTTGATTGGTTCAGATGCTCCGTCCATCACCACCCCTTTTGTAGTCTCACCAATGAGGCAGAGGTCTCCAAGAAGAGCATGGGTCCTTTGAGTAGAATAATTGAAGCTGATGAGTTTTTGCATGCGGAATGAGTGCCAGTGACTCAAATCTGTTGTGGTGGTTGCCCAAGGCCATGCATTAGAGGAGTGTGCTATTTTTGAGATCTACCAGTTTTCTTTGCCACACCAAATTGCTGTGCCAAAAACTTTAGGGGATACTTGCCACTGGACGCTGCCCCGAGCAGAGCACTGCTACCACTGCCATCTGGACGCTGCAACCGTGTCCCACTGAGCGCCGCCATCACCACCTCGACTCCAGGGGACTACATCCCCCAGCATCCCTCGTGGCAGCCTCGCCACGCACTGCATCGCTAGATTGAGCACCAGGAGGTGCTCATAAGGGGGCCAGGGCTCCCGCAGCACGGGACGCGCGCGGGCGTGCCCGGGCTAAGGGAGGGCCCGTCTGCGCCCGTCAGCGGCTGGAAGAGGCCGGGCTGGGCCATCCCTCCAACATTCTGACTGAAACCCAAGTAAGCTGAACTAATCTAATTTGGACACAGGAGGGGATTCTCCATCTTTGCTGCAAGTGACTGTTTGGGGGGTAGGGCTGACATTAAAGCTAACTATACATTTTTTATTTAAACTTGCGATATGAGCAAAGTTACACACAAGGGGGGGAAGGGCCAGGGGTGGTGGGGACTCTTGATGCCTTCCTTCTACGAGCTGAATGCGTGCTAATGCACGAAATCGAACTAACAGAACGGAGGCTGTTGTTAGACCCATCACACCCACTCCCAGGGCAGGCTCCAGTGCAAGAGTTCTCAGCCAACCCAGCCTTGAGTCCCCAACAGGGATAGCAGCTGGTCCACAGATGGGTACCTTCCACTCTTACCCAGTGGCCAATACTTCTTGTTTGACCTCTTCAACCTCTTCTAATATGTACACAAAGCTGCAAAAGTGATTACAAGCCCTCAAAGAAATTGATCAAACCAAGAAAAGGAAAGCCCAAATATTCCTGCAGACATTTCACCCTTGATATTTGATATTTGATATTTATTAGCATTTGTAGAGCGCTAACTTTCGCTCCGGAGGGAGCATCTTGGCGCTGAGCTCACAGAAGGTCGTCTAGGGGGGCATGGATCAAATAGCTGCGAGGACTGAGGAGTCGGACTGAGAATAGATCCAGGTTTTCAGAGATTTCCTAAATAGGCTTTCTGAGGGAACGTGCCTAAGGTTGGGGGGGAGACGGTTCCATGCCTTTGCCGCCAGAAAAGCAAAGGTCTTTCCACCCTTGGATTTTAGTTTTATACGGGGTTCAAGAATGAAATTGGCGCTAGATGACCTCAAGCAGCGAGTAGGAGTGTAATGCTGGAAGCGCTTGGTCAAGTAGGATGGACCCAAGCCCCTGTTTGCTTTAAAAACAGTGACTAAGAGCTTGAATAGGATTCTCTTATGGAGGGGCAGCCAATGAAGGGTGTTAAGGGCTGCAGAGGCTGAGGCCCTACGGGGAAGTTTCAAAACAAGCCTGGCTGCTGCATGTTGGACACTCTGCAGCTTTTTCAGAGAGGACTTTTTAATGCCTGCTAGGAGTCCGTTGCAATAATCCAGCCGGGAGAGGATAAGCGCCACCGCGACTGATTTCCTGGCTGTAATAGGCAGAAAATTAAAAAATTTCTTTAATTGCCTGATCAGACTGAAACAGCGCCCAGCGGTAATACGCACATGTTCGTCGAAGCTGAGGGAAGCGTCAAATTGGACGCCCAGGTTGCGGGCGGTGGCAACCGCGCTTGGTGGTGCTTCGGAGTTTTGAGGCCACCAGTCTTTGGGGGAGAAGAGTGTGCCTTTACCTAAGGGAATTATTTCTGTTTTGGCGCTGTTACATTTTAAATGGTGAAGATTAAGCCAAGAAAAGACATCTGACAGACAGTTTTGGAATCTGATGGCAGCATCCGGAAGTCTTTTATCGATAGTGACGACAAGCTGGGTGTCGTCAGCGTAGGATGTCACGAGAATCCCATGTGACTCAATCAACGTAAGAAGGGGGGCCATATATACATTGAAAAAGAGGGGGCTCAGGATGGAACCCTGGGGTACCCCTGAGATGATAGATCGTTCATCAGACATAAAGGTGCCAAAGGAGACCGTTTGGGAACGATTGGACAGGAATGAAGCTATCCAGGCAAGGGCGGAACCCGAGACGCCAATCTCACGCATCCTATTGATTAGAACAGCATGTGAGATGGTGTCGAAGGCCGCGGTCAAGTCAAGCAGGATGAGGACGGCCTGCCTGCCCTCATCCTGCAAGAACTTGATAGTATCTGACAGTTCGATCAGCGCGGTCTCTGTGGAGTGGCCGGAGCAAAAGCCAGATTGCTGTGGGTGGAGGATACCATGATTTTCCACAAAGTTCTTTAATTCCTCATGAACTAGCTGCTCAGTGATTTTGCCTAGCGCAGGGAGAAGTGAAATAGGGCGCATATTAGACAAGTCAGTAGGGGATTTATTTTGCTTTTTCATGAGGGGCTTGACTGTGGCCTTCTTCCTCTCAGGAGGAACAATGCCGGAGTCGAGGGATTCGTTCACAATTGCATTGATTAGAGGGTTGACGGCCTCAACAAGAAGGTGCAAGATAACTGGGGGGCAGGAATCCGTGGGAGCACCTGATTTGCGGGCTAGTATGGCTTTATGCGTTTGCAATAGAGAAACTGCTTTGAATTGGCTTAGTGAGGGAGAAATTGTGACTGGCTCTTGGGTAGGGAAGGATACATTTCACTAAGCAGGAGGTTGAAATTGCACTTAACACGGTCCCGAGGGGTAGAGCGCCCGGGTTAGACTGTGTACCAGCCGACCTGTTCTTACATGATAAGGAAGTATGGGTGACTTACATCCAGTCCCTGGCGAATGCCATTGTAAAAGGCTCCCCTTTACCCGACTCATGGAAGGGTGCAGAGATTATCCCAAATTTTAAAAAGGGGGATCGCTCAGATCCCGGTAACTACAGGCCCATAAGTTTAATTGACTGTATCCAGAAGGTGACTGCTAGGCTCGTGTTGAGCAGAATCCAAGGCTGGATCAACAAGTTCGATATTTTGACTCGCTTACAGGCCGGGTTCCGCTCTCACACGAGCACTATTGATCAGGTTTTTAGATTTGTTTTAATTTACTGGGGTGTGGCAATCGTTAGAGGTGGGTCATTGTATGCCGCTTTTGTAGATCTTAAGTCGGCATTTGACTTAGTGCCGCGTGGCAAGATGTGATGTGTCTTCGCAGAACAGAGCATGCCACTTGACCTATTGGCCTTTCTAATTAAACGTCAGGAGGCGAACTTTGCACGAGTGTGCTGGGGTCAGCAAGGGAGAGTAACCAATAGATTTCCAATTACCAGAGGGGTTTGTCAAGGGTGTGTGCTTGCACCAACACTTTTTTCTTTGTACATTACCAGGGTGATCCAGTATTTTGTGAATCACCCTACTAACGCCCCCACACTTGATGGTAGGAAGATCCCTCTGCTAATGTTTGCAGATGACACCGTGCTAATCTCTAAAACGCAACAAGGTCTCCAGAGGACTATCGTGAGATTTGAGGCGTTCTGCAAGGACCTTGGTCTTATTGTCAATGAGAACAAGACAAAGTTCATGGTGCTACATAAACATAAGTATGTAAGAGGGAGGGTGGTTATGAATGAAGCCACGTTAGAGCAGACCCAAGTTTTCTCCTTCCTCTGTATGACCCTAGGTTCCAAAATAGACTGGAAACCTCACACTGACTACCTGTCCCTTAAACATGCACAATTAGCTGGCGCTTTATTAAAAGAACTAAAAAAGGCACACAGCAAGGAAGGGTGTTATGTTAAAAAGAATTATTTATATTGATATAAATCACAAAGAAAAATTTATTAAATGGGGATCCAGGTTGAGCAAAACTATACAAAGACTATTATGAAGAGCAACAAATATACATTCAAATGACAATTCATAACAGTAAAATCAACTCCAAAAAAGTATACATAAGGAAACCAAATACACAAATATATCTAGGTGTCCTATGGCAGAAATACCTGGGGAGATGAAATTTAGGTCGACGTTTCGGTCTTTTAGGCTGTCGTCAACAAGACCATCATCAGGACTAGTTTTTTTGAGAAAAAAACACCTGTGCAAAAAATGACATACAATTAAATACAATTCATTAATGTGGTAACAAAACAAATACATCCACATAGGATACATTTTTTCTCACCCTAACTAAAGTGCTGTGTGCGTCACATCCTATTGATGGACATTTAAACTAAAAACATAAGTTGTCAAATAGATTCACGTAAGATTCTTGGGTTGGCTCATATTGTTATTTACAAGTCTTATTCTGTTTGTTAATATTTTAAGCTAGTCGCATATAAATTTCAGAGACTGAAAAACTTGTTACACTCACTTGAGAGGACCAGAGAAAATAAACGGTCTTAAGGAAATGGATGGTGTTTCACTCTGAGGTGGTTTTTAATGCACGCTGGAAAAATACATATTGGATTATCAGTCTTGGGCTTATATTGAAAGCAAATTAAAGCAAGACTATCGATTTCATTAATTTTCGTCATACCTGAGAGGAATTACTAAGAGTCGTAAAACGTATCTCTTCTTGAAAATGACTCTTGTATGAATGGTTCGAGGTTATATAAAGCAGACCAAAATGTACGATCTGAAATGACATAAATGGTGTTCCTTATATTTGTCTGTTTAAGTGTAAACGAGCATTCTATTCACCTTAAGATTATAGGGACGTACCTGGATCGAATGTGGTACATATAAACACTTTCGAGAGGTTGGCGGTTTGTCACGGTGGATCAATCAAAATCACCAAATCTGTGAAATAAGATAATGGCTTTCTTAGCTTATATCTCGTACCAATAAGTGGGGGCGAGATTTCAGAGATTTTAAAGACATTTCAAAAAGATTTTTTAATGGGCATACGAAGGTTAAATGGGAGCAGTGAGAGCTCGCATGTATAAGTCTTCGAGGGTTGAACAAATTATTTTTAAATCTATAGGTTAAGCTATTCATGATACCCAAGCATTGAAGCAAGACTTTCATCAACGATCAAAGTTTAAATGATGTCGATTTCTTACATAAAACAGGACATCGATTTTGGGCAACAGGTTTCATAAACATGAGTAAAGAAAACGGACTTAAGCAAAGTACAAGAACAAGAATTTAGTACTTTGCGCTCGTGCTAGTATCGGCTAAGTTTACAGCATTTAGTCACAATGCGTTACTTACATATTTTCTGGAATAACTAGCAGAGGTTCGTCAATCACTCGGCTAGCATGAGGCAGAGAACGAGAGTCGTCTTGCAACAAAGTGTCAAGACGGACTTCTGGCTTTTAAACAGTGTGACCCGGAAGTGTAGATGTCTCTTTGGGCGATGTTTGACAACTGGAGTATCCTTGCAAATTGTTGGCCATCTTAGAATGGAGTTTTATCATGAATAGGACCGACTTATTATTACTTATTTAAGTATAATTCAACTTTCAAAATTGCTTGAACTCAAATTTCAGACAAAAATTTCTGACTACATTTGAAAGTTCGAGAATCAAGGGCTCATGTAAAAACGATCTATAAATATCGTTCTTTATTTGTCTATGGCAAACTGTCCTTATAAGAGAATACGATTTAAACTATAGATGCCTAGATTGTGCAAAAAACAGAATGTACATTGACTAAATATTTGGGAAACGGTGGTGGATGACAAATTATTTGGAATGTCATAGATGAAACCGTGTTAGATATTAGGCATACATATTGCATTTCTAAAATCGCTGTATTCAGATCATTATTATAACATAGTCTACTACTCACAACATTTCCAGTTAGCTGATAAAATCCTATAATCAATTGTCATTATGTTTGACAGTTTAACAATTTTTGCTCACACTTTAAAATACAGTGATAGTTACAACAGATGAAGGAGCAATATTCAACAATTCTGAATTAAATAGGAATTGAGTGGATCTCTAAATGGATGGCATATCCAGGATTTCAAACATACATAGTTATTATTTGTGATTGTAGTTCCAACAATTGTGACATCATAATCTACAGTTTCTTAATTACACATATCGACCTCGTGTTGGATTCAGGAAAGCAAAGCAAAGGACTTTACAAGAAATGAGACCTTTCTCAACACCTGATGTAAGAATTGATATGTTGGCTGGGTACAGATGTATGTACATATCAATCTTTCTGTGCATAATAATAGTAGCCTATCTTACTTGTGGGCATTATACATAATATTAGATATAGCATAATGTTTCACAATGAAAAAACACTGAATATTATACAGCATGAGGCTAAACTTTCATCCTCGTATGTGTTTTGTTGATAATAGCATTAGTTACAGCGGATAATGCAGCGAGCTGCTATCTATAGCGTTCACACAGTTATTTAAGATGAAAGATAATTTATTATGAGCTCAGGTTAGACAGGCTAAGGTTTGCCATTCCAGACTGGAATTAAGGCCATTTTTTACTGAGTCTGCTATGCAGATCCAGCGGTATTCCTTCAGTGTTAGGATGCGATCTACGTTGGTTTGTCTGATTGAAGGTTTAATGACCTCTACAACCCACCAAATCAGGTCTTTAGCAGTATGTTTGGCACGTGTAAAGTGTTCCACAAGTGGAGCATTCTCCACTTGGCATCTAACCCTGGATTGGTGTTGGAAAATGCGTTGTTTAATTTTTTGAGTGGTTTTTCCAAAATACCTTAGGCCACAGGGGCATTCTATGCAATATACAACGTGGGTTTCCACGTTTGTATACATTGTTACGCGCAGGCAGTTGGCCTGTTGTGGATCACTTCTTTGAAGTGGTTTGTGTTTTTGTCTCTTTGTTTAAGTTTACCTGTAAATACTCTGTATGTCTGAGGCTGAGACCCTGACATGTACGGATGAATACATCCTAAAAATCGCATCTGGCCCCTCCTTGCTAGGAGTGCGTGGCCCTATAACACAACTACCATGTGATTCTGATTTAAGTCAACTTGAAAGACTTAGAAAAAAATTGGTCCGTACTGAACTCCACGCAAAATTCCTTACGGACTGTTTAAACGCAAACATTATTCCAACAGGTTTGCAAGTCAAAAATATCCCTATAATCTTCATAGAGGACGAAGACTTTAAATTACACTTCAGCTTTGCATCAAACAAGTGCTCACGCACTTGGATGGTGCTAAGCATTGAAACAGCTATTAAACACATAAAACTACTAACTAAATAAATAGAGGAGTTAGAGAGCACGATAAATAGTGACAAAAATATAGTCAATGCTAAGGCCCTCTTGGATAAAATAGCCGCCACAATAAAAGATTTTGAGGACTTTAACTCACACAAGAAAACCAACAAACTCCAACTAAACATTAAACGTTACAGCAAAGAAAGGACTTATCCTTATTTAAATAAAGACTTCTACAATCCTCAGAACCAACCACAGGGTCAACAACAGGGATAATATCAAGGTCCTTATAGAGGACAGCAGAAACGAACTACCTTCTCCTTCACGGACTCAGACACCAATAGTGAGGAAGGCCCAGATCAATACCAAAGACCAGGACACGATCACCAACAACCCTCCACATCCCGACAGGCTTTTTTAGCTCAGGACCGCCGGGGACAGGGCCCACCCATACGTCAACAAACATCACGCAAAGGATGGGGGCGGAAGAACTATACACCGGGATTCCGTCGCACCAGGAATCAATATTACGAATGGTGAAAAATGACCAAACCATCCCAATTTTTAATTTATCCAAACACATACTGTCTGATTCACAGATTTCTGTTCTATCCAAGGGCCTTTCATTTGTACCTACAAACAGAAGTGAATTATTTCTCATGAAGTTAGAACTATACAAATTTTTTAGATCCATACGCCTCAGAAATTTCTTTGCTAACAAAACCACGACTGACAATAATGATACAACAGGACTTCATCAAAAATCTACTTTCTTTCCACTAAATGGCATGGTTTCAAAAGAAATAATCACTTTTGAAAACGCTGTGATTACTGAGACAGAGAATATGTTCAAGAAACTACCATACGTGAAATACAATCTCACGAAAGATGAATATTGTGCATTGACAGATCTACAATCTTTGTCAGACACAATTATAAAACCAGCCGATAAGGGTGGAGGAATTGTCCTTGGGGACGAGAATGCCTACAATACAGAATTACATAGACAACTTGCAATAGAAACCAACTACCGTAAATTGAAAGGCAACCCCACATCTGCACTTGAAAAAAAGATCCTTGGACTTTGTAAGTTAGGTCAGGAAGGAGGTTGGCTTAGTGAGAAGGAGGCCAACTTCCTTATTAACCGTACACCAACAGTTCCGGCAGTATACATACTGCCTAGGATACACAAAGACACCATCCATCCACCTGGCGGGCCTATTGTAGCAGGCTGTAATTCAATTCTGAAACCACTAGCAGAATATGCTGACTTTTTTATAAGACCATTTGCAGTAGACTCTGATCATTATATAAAAGACACAACAGCAGTCATCAACAAGGTTGAAGATCTAACCTTTGACAGCGACCTAGAGCTCTTGGTGTCCATGGACATCGAGAGTCTCTACACCAACATTCCGCAAAGCGAAGTTTTGTCAATCCTAGAAAACCTACTTGATGGCAGGATAAGACTACATGCTGTCCGCACGGATTTCATACTAGAATGTACCCGCATTCCACTCTGTGAGAATGTTTTCATCTGTGATAGAACTTTCTATCAGCAACTAAAAAGGGGTGGCGATGGGAGCGATTTTCGCTCCTGATATAGCCAATATATACGTTTCCCATTTTGAGGAACAATATATTTATAACAACAATAATCCCTATGCGTCCAACATACGTTGTTGGTGTCGTTATATAGACGACATCTTCTTTATCTGGCATGGCAACAACAAGATCTTAGCCGAATTCCACCAATGGCTCAATACCCAGAACAGAAATTTACAATTCACTATGACTTATAATAATGAAAGCATGGACTTCTTAGACATCTCAATAAAGGTATATGATAACAACCTTTATACCACGTTATTTTCCAAACCGACGGCTAGGAATACTCTTCTAAAATACGAAAGCCATCATCCTCAGGCGCTAAAAGACGGACTGCCCTTCGGACAGTTTCTTCGTCTTAGAAGGAACTGTACGAGACGTGTAGACTATTTTGCAGAGGCTCAAAAACTTAAACTCAAATTACACGAAAGAGGATACCCTAACAGACTACTCAAACGCTCCCTCAAAAGAGCCTGGTACAATGACATGGAGGCTTTACTAACAACTAAAACCAAGACTACTGAAACTAAGCTGGTATGTGTCACCACTTTTGGGACAGCTTCAATAAACTGAAAAAACTAATAAACAGACAGTGGTCTCTTTTGTCAAATCTACCAGAATTACATGACAAACCCAGGTTTGCATTTAAACGGGGCTGTAACCTAAGAGACCGCCTAGTACATGCGTATACAGAAAAAGACACAAATAGAGTGGACAATATGCGTCAACTCAGTCCTCTGATTGGACATTATAGATGTAACAGCTGTCTAGCTTGTCAAACCTCTAAAACCTGTAAAGACTTCACATTAAATGGCAAAACCATCCCTTTAAAATGCTTCTCAAACTGCAATACAACAAATGTTGTATATTGCATAGAATGCCCCTGTGGCCTAAGGTATTTTGGAAAAACCACTCAAAAAATTAAACAACGCATTTTCCAACACCAATCCAGGGTTAGATGCCAAGTGGAGAATGCTCCACTTGTGGAACACTTTACACGTGCCAAACATACTGCTGAAGACCTGATTTGGTGGGTTGTAGAGGTCATTAAACCTTCAATCAGACAAACCAACGTAGATCGCATCCTAACACTGAAGGAACAACGCTGGATCTGCATAGCAGACTCAGTAAAAAATGGCCTTAATTCCAGTCTGGAATGGCAAACCTTAGCCTGTCTAACCTGAGCTCATAATAAATTATCTTTCATCTTAAATAACTGTGTGAACGCTACAGATAGCAGCTCGCTGCATTATCCGCTGTAACTAATGCTATTATCAATAAAACACATACGAGGATGAAAGTTTAGCCTCATGCTGTATAATATTCAGTGTTTTTTCATTGTGAAACATTATGCTATATCTAATATTATGTATAATTCCCACAAGTAAGATAGGCTGCTATTAATATGCACAGAAAGATTGATATGTACATACATCTGTACCCAGCCAACATATCAATTCTTACATCAGGTGTTGAGAAAGGTCTCATTTCTTGTAAAGTCCTTTGCTTTGCTTTCCTGAATCCAACACAAGGTCGATATGTGTAATTAAGAAACTGTAGATTATGATGTCACAATTGTTGGAACAACAATCACAAATAATAACTATGTATGTTTGAAATCCTGGATATGCCATCCATTTAGAGATCCACTCCATTCCTATTTAATTCAGAAATGTTGAATATTGCTCCTTCATCTGTTGTAACTATCACTGTATTTTAAAGTGTGAGCAAAAATTGTTAAACTGTCAAACATAATGACAATTGATTATAGGATTTTATCAGCTAACTGGAAATGTTGTGAGTAGTAGACTATGTTATAATAATGATCTGAATACAGCGATTTTAGAAATGCAATATGTATGCCTAATATCTAACACGGTTTCATCTATGACATTCCAAATAATTTGTCATTCACTACCGTTTCCCAAATATTTAGTCAATGTACATTCTGTTTTTTGCACAATCTAGGCATCTATCGGTCCTATTCATGATAAAACTCCATTCTAAGATGGCCGACAATTTGCAAGGATACTCCAGTTGTCAAACATCGCCCAAAGAGACATCTACACTTCCGGGTCACACTGTTTAAAAGCCAGAAGTCCGTCTTGACACTTTGTTGCCAGACGACTCTCGTTCTCTGCCTCATGCTAGCCGAGTGATTGACGAACCTCTGCTAGTTATTCCAGAAAATATGTAAGTAACGCATTGCGACTAAAAGCTGTAAACTTAGCCGATACTAGCACGAGCGCAAAGTACTAAATTCTTGTTCTTGTACTTTGCTTAAGTCCGTTTTCTTTACACATGTTTATGAAACCTGTTGCCCAAAATCGATGTCCTGTTTTATGTAAGAAATCAACATAATTTAAACTTTGATCGTTGATGAAAGTCTTGCTTCAATGCTTGGGTATCATGAATAGCTTAACCTATAGATTTAAAAATAATTTGTTCAACCCTCGAAGACTTATACATGTGAGCTCTCACTGCTCCCATTTAACCTTCGTATGCCCATTAAAAAATCTTTTTGAAATGTCTTTAAAATCCCTGAAATCTCGTGCCCCCTTATTGGTACGAGATATAAGCTAAGAAAGCCATTATTTTATTTCACAGATTTGGTGATTTTGATTGATCCACCGTGACAAACCGCTAACCTCTCGAAAGTGTTTATATGTACCACATTCGATCCAGGTACGTCCCTATAATCTTAAGGTGAATAGAATGCTCGTTTACCCTTAAACAGTCAAATATAAGGAACACCATTTATGTCATTTCAGATCGTACATTTTGGTCTGCTTTATATAACCTCGAACCATTCATACAAGAGTCCTTTTCAAGAAGAGATACGTTTTACGACTCTTAGTAATTCCTCTCAGGTATGACGAAAATTTATGGAATCGATAGTCTTGCTTTAATTTGCTTTCAATATAAGCCCAAGACTGATAATCCAATATGTATTTTTCCAGCGTGCATTAAAAACCACCTCAGAGTGAAACACCATCCATTTCCTTAAGACCGTTTATTTTCTCTGGTCCTCTCAAGTGAGTGTAACAAGTTTTTCAGTCTCTGAAATTTATATGCGACTAGCTTAAAATATTAACAAACAGAATAAGACTTGTAAATAACAATATGAGCCAACTCAAGTATCTTACGTGAATCTTTTTGACAAGTTATGTTTTTAGTTTAAATGTCCATCAATAGGATGTGACGCACACAGCACTTTAGTTAGGGTGAGAAAAAATGTATCCTATGTGGATGTATTTGTTTTGTTACCACATTAATGAATTGTATTTAATTGTATGTCATTTTTTACACAGGGTTTTTTTTCTCAAAAAAACTAGTCCTGATGATGGTCTTGTTGACGACAGCCTAAAAGACCGAAACGTCGACCTAAATATCATCTCCCCAGGCATTTCTGCCATAGGACACCTAGATATATTTGTGTATTTGGTTTCCTTATGTATATTTTTTTGGAGTTGATTTTACTGTTATGAATTGTCATTTGAATGTATATTTGTTGCTCTTCATAATAGTCTTTGTATAGTTTTGCTCAACCTGTATCCCCAATTAATAAATTTTTCTTTGTGATTTATATCAATATAAATAATTCTTTTTAACATAACACCCTTCCTTGCTGTGTGCCTTTTTTACTCTTTTTTACTTTTTAAATTTGTCAATAATGAATGTATTGTCGTTTGATAAAAGCGTCTAACAAAGTCATTAAGTCATCCTGAGGATACGTTGGGTTCTATTGCTAAAACCAAGAATCTAAAAAATAATTGAGTAAGATTCTGAACAAAATCCCTTGTAGCTACTCTTTATCTTGATCACTGACTGCCCAAGCCTACAAGGGTAAACTGGGTTTCCACGTTTGTATACACCATTAAAAGAACAGCGCCACTCACTCACAAAACCCATTGCCCCGTGCTCAAAATCTACAACACAAAAATCAGTGTGTCGGTCCTGTATGGGGCCGAACTATGGGGGTTCAGTAATCTAGAGGCGCTGACGAGTTCCCAGAACCAGTTCATGAGGGGACTAACTGGCCTCCCTCAATCTACAAAACAACAATAGGAGAGGCAGGGAGATTAGGGAACTCTCTCTTAGTCCACGGTTTAGTACGTATAAACAAGAAAAGAGAGGTTATATGAGTCTCAAAAGGCCACAGAGACGGAGCGATGCAACTAGGGAATCACACACCCACTTTGGGTGGTTAAGAAAGCCCTCACACACCGACCTAGTCATTGTCATGCTTCATCATCGGGCCCCACCAAAGAGGCCGAGTGCCTCTTTGGTGTGCTACGACGCCAGAAGTCTGCGGAGCTGGTTGTGTGAAAAGGGCGTGCAGTGAGGTATAAAATTAAAAGTGCCTAAAGGGTATCTGCAAAAATTATTTTAATGAGTGATCCCTAAGATACGGTTAAAAGGAGTTATGTGTCTGAATATGTTGCCAAAGGTAATGGATTGGTTAATTCAGAGTTAAAGTTTTAGTCAGTCAACATGTTTCTGCCTTTACAATGGTTTAAGATTACCTAGGCATTCGTCAGGACTAGTTTAAACCCCGGCGGTATGGACTCTCTAATCGTCCACCCTAACCTGGGGACGTGGAAGTGAAAAATCAAAAAAGTGATAAAAGTGCATGAAAAAGGGGGCAGATCAAATCGCTCATTCCAAAAATACTCCAAGTTAGGGAGTGTATCTTCACCTGTAAATACAATAACACAGACAAACACAAAAGAGACAAACATACAATTAATTATTTGTATAGGTCATTGCGTTTGTCCAAGGTGCTCCATATTTGTGGCATAGGTAGTGTTCCCATATAAACACTAAAGTTAACACCATCCATATAGCCCTACAGGGATGATACCACTAATTCTGGGTTGGTGAAGTGGAATAATTGTGCCTATAACACACAGTGTGACTAGAAGGGGTTAAAAACACGATAAAAATACTCCATAGGAGGGATCAATGGACCAAAGGTCTGTGACCCCACCATGTAAGTCAAAGATTTCATAAACATCTCACTTTATAGTATGGCGCTAATTGCACCATGGGTCTCGGGAGGGGGGTTGGAGCGTACCTGGCACATCCTGAAAATAGAAAGTGAAGGCTTTCAATACATGAGATCAGGTTTTACTTAGCTCGATCGCGTCGATGTAGACACTGCAAGGTGGTTCATCACTCACGCCCTCAACGCTCTCAGCCCACTTCTGCAACCTAGCATACCCTCTGGACCGGACCCCGACGATGGGGAGCGGGGCCGGTAACTGAGTTAAAAGCGTTTTGCTCGGTGTGCGCCGCTCTTCCGGGTGGGGGTGTCCAACACCGGCGAGAGGCTTGAGACGCGCCGGCCCTGGTGGAGTGGGCGTGACGCACCTCTAAACGAGGCTTGGTTTCGGGAAGTGTATGTTGCCATAACAGTGCTACTGCTACGGTGTTTGTCCATGTAACTTTATTGGCTACCTCCGCAGAACACCGTGCAATGCAAACGGAGGAGAAGGTATGCGGTGGGCGTGTGCTGATGACGGCTGGGGTTCGTCACGGCCCCGCCCTGTTCTTTTGTTTACCGCACAGCGGTAAAATCACGACCGCTGTGGAAATTAGAGAAATTGATGTACATAAACAGCGTTCATTTCCCCTTTTTTTCCCACTCCTCTCCCTGTAAGCACCATGAATACCATAAACTATTGACCGCATCACTCCGCCAGTAAAAGCCCGTACCCATACGTACATGACAGCCATTCTAGGCACCCTGGCCCTTTTTGCCTGCTCATTAGACTCACCGGCTTCCCTTCTGCGCGTATCTGGACCCCCCCCCTCTCTCACATGCATAGACTATGAAACCCTCTCCCTCTGCGCGACCCTGCCCTGAAAGGCAACCCTCCTGCTTGACCCACGCAAACCCCCCATTCCCTCTTGAAGAGGCATCCTTCGCCTTAGCTGACATAGCCCTCCCCAGCTGCACCTGACTACCCCCGCTCTTTCACGCATGAGTCATAAGACCTCTCTCTCTCTCTATGCGACTCTGTCCCTATGCACACCCTGGTTCCCCCTCCCTTCTCCCTCACACGGGCAAGTCATAAACCTTCTTCTTCTGCAAGACCCTGTCCTTGGGAGTCACGGCCGCGCCTGACCAGCACCTCCTTTCCTTTCATGAATACCCCCTCTGTTAGTAAACCCTCCCTCCGCGATTGACTGTCCACACATGTCTGAGGTCATCGCCTAAGCCAGGAGATACTGTTTACTGCTTATTGTATGGAATCACTCCTCTTCAAAGGACCCACTATTGATCCTGGCCACCCCACCCCCTGGGCTATGATCAGGCGCACACATCCTAAACGTTGGCGGAACACTCAGCTGCGTGATTACCCTCCCCTCTTATCAGCAGGTCAAGGGTCCCTATTGCGAACATATGTGGGGTAGGATTGACACGAGGATCAGGGGGATGTCTTTTCCGTGTTTCACAATGTCGCGATTGTAATGCTAAGTGTTTTGTAAGGTATAAAAGACGACGTTTCAGCTCACTTGTTAGAGCACCTCCCGAAAGACACTGTGTTTCGTGTCTGAAATGACAGGCTCTCCTCATGAGTAATAAATCCTGTTCTTGTGATTCCTGCTCCCAGCGCCCGTCTCTTTATTTGGTAACTATTCAGAATGGGAACTGAGAGGCGACTTGCGCCAGCAGCCCGGGCATCGATACTAGTATGGGCTCACTTTCCACAATTGGCGTCCCAACGCGGGGTCCATCAGTAATATGAGGTCCAGTAAGAGAGATCCAGACGATGAGGTGAATATCTAAATGATCGGAGTATACCTGCCTTGAGAGGGCCCTCGTCCGGCTGCCGATTGAATGAACTTCACCGATTCTGAACGGACCTCTCTCGAGTGACCTACTGTCCTGACTGGAAACCCACAGGAATGCTGCATAGAGTAAGAGAACGATCGGGCGCTGGAAGGGGAAGACGAAGAACTATCCGCATGGTCCGGTCCGGGTAAGATTAAGTAGGGTGTTTTTACGCCTGATTGGTAGGGTGGTTCTATCCACCTGATTGATTGATTGATTGTATTGGAATCAGTATTTGAATACTGATATTGTTGTTATTGGTTCATTTAGCTTTGGATGCTACTTGAAATATTGGTTCTCTTCTTGAGAACGAGACATTCTCTGTTTGCAAACAGCGGTGAATAGGAACGTTCGCCCCTCTTTGCAGATAGAGAAGGGTAGGTAATGCAGACTTTTGTCCCCGTTGTAATCCGTCATGCCTACCTTTCTCCCCACTGATTGTTTGAAATCGATTAATAATCGATTGTTGCTCTTTGAGATCTTCCCTGTCTACAAACAGAGACGAATAGAAATATTCTGTCTTCCTTTACAGATAGCGAAGGGCAGGTAATGCAGACGTTTGTTCCCGTTGTAATCCGTCATGCCTGTTTTTCTCCCCACTGATTGATTGGTTGCCTGGACATTGTTGTTCCAGGAATTGTTTCGTTTGAGGTATTTTATATTTGCAAACAACGTGGAATAGAAATATTCTGTCTAGTCTTTGCAAGTAGTAAAGGGTAGGTTATGCCCCTTTGTGATCTCGTCAGTCCTACCCACTCCCCACTGATTGATTGTTTATTTGGGGGGTAGCTCGCCTGGTCCGTCCAGGAGGCTACCCTTATGGAGGACATATGCTCCCCACTCATGGGCCATTTAGTGGAAGTAGGCCATCTGGTCCGTCCAGGAGGCTACCCTAGTAAGTGGAAGTACATCATTTGGTCTGTCCAGGATGATACCCTAATGAAGGAATATATGTTCCCCTTTGATCGATAATCTAGTTCCACCCCGGACCATTTATTGGAGGTAACTCGTCTGGTCCGTCCAGGAGTACCCCTAATGAAAAGGACACATAAAAATATGAAATGATCACCGTACCCTGTTAACAGAAACTTTAGCTCGAAACACGCTAAGGAAAAGAAGAATAAACATAAAAAGAAATCAGGCTAAGTCAGTAACCCCCTGATGAGCTTTCGACTTCACTAAAAATAAGAAACATTAGAAACAGTTCGTAATAAGAAATATAAAACGGCGAAAAAAATTTGACAGCAAGACAGCCACGAGGTAGCTAGGTTCCGCTGCCTACTCCTGCTCCAAACATGTCTGCCTCATTGCCCACCACGCCCAAATAACGGTCATATGAAATAGATACAAATCAATAGGTACCTACCCCCATTCCGGAAGCTCCCGAAGTGCAACAGGTCCGCGGTTACGCCCATCCGGAGGGTGAGGCCTCGATGCATGCAGGGCTCGCCTGGCCGCAGTCGGAAGGGGAGGCTGTGGGGCGGACGGCCCAAAAATCGTAATGACCTCTCCTTCTCCCCTCTTCTGCTGCCATGCAGGCCACGGGGGGGGGGCTGTCTTGCCTCGGCCACCGACCACCCCCCCTCTCTCTCTCTCGCCTGATCCGGCTCTCATCAAAGGCCGAAGCCAAGGCAAGGACGGCGGCGCTTACAGGTAGTCCCGCCACATGTCAACGCCTGGAAGTGACAGGTAGTCCAGCCACACGGCAGCGCCTGGACAATTGCAGGTAGTCCCGCCACATGTCAAGGGGGGGATGTCTTGCCTCAGCCACCGACCCCCCCCCCCCCCATCTTCAATGGCCGGCACGGCCAATACCGAAGCGCTGGAGCCGAAGAACGGCGCGGGGTCACTGGAAGAGGGAGGCGGCGCGAACGACCCTCCCCCACCTCCCTCCAGGTGGAGGCTTCCAGCGACACCCCAACGCTCTTGCTTAAAGAGGGTCCACATCGAAAAGCGGTCTTTTGCCCGGGACGGGCACACGCCCCATGCCTTCTCTCCTCAACTTTGAAGATTCTATGAGAGCCGGGGAGCCCCCCGACCCCTCCGCATGGGCGCCCCCGTCCCCCTCACTGGGAACCGCGACATCGACGCACTCCTGCCGGCGCCAGCCTCAGTTTGGAAATGGCTAAACACAGCCAAGGTACAGACTTGTTCAGTTCCGGTGGAACACCAGAATGCCCCGGTAGGAAAATTGTTGCCGCCCTCCCCACTCTTTGACTGATGGTCCATATTGTTAGACTGTTACCACATTGCGAAAAACTTTTTGAACTACCAACGGAAGGTTCTGGTCCAACCACGAGTCATTGGAGACATTCTGACTATACTGGAACCTGCCTGACCTCGCCCAAAATGGCGCCGATACACGAAACGAAACTTTCGAACTCCCTGTTCACTCGGATTGCTCGAATCTTAATGCTCTGAGATATGTATGCATTTTTGGACAGTGAAAGTCGATAAGATGGATAGTGATTATGTGCTTAGAGGAGAAAGCGATGTAAGACAGATATTGATCATGTGTTTGGACAATGAACTGATTTAGGGTGGGTACTAATTATGATTGGGAGCAATGAATTGGTGTAATTTAGGCACTGAATGAGCATTTGGATAATGAATTAATGAATTAATTGAAAAACTGAATTCTTGACATACATCATGCTTGCTCTGTAGGAAAGTTCGATACGATTTTATTGCACTGCCGCACTTTATGCAATGAACTGCCACCAACTTCGTTCTTCTTATGTACAGTTCCAATCTGCTCCGTGGCCGGTCCACTGGGTTGTAGGCCCGTATTTATACACCAACTCTTTTTATTAAAGGTATTTTGAAAAAGAAAGTATAATTGTAGCAGTTGCATTAATGAGTTTTGAATGTGTTACTACTGTGAGCGAAGAATAAGTATGATGAAGGCTGAAGGTTAAAAAGGACCCGATATTTAGCAGCTACATTATGTGTCACAGGCAGCCGGAAAAGTGTTTTAGACGCCCTTAAAACGACACCACAGAAATGCCACCTGACCACCACCCTTGCACACAACCAAAAGGGGTCGCGACCAAGTAACTCATGTAGATACGCAGATCGTCAATGATTATCTATCTGACACTACTGGTCCCTCTGGGCTTAAACGCCGAGATGGTAAAGAAATGCACTACGTGGAGATAGGTCGAGTATGTGGTAGGTAAAAACGTTTTCGGACTACTGCATGCTGATGTGGTTTGGATGCTGCCCCCCACCCCTTCTTTCTCCTCCCTTCTGCAGGTCGCGTCGGAACGTCGGCTGAAGTATGGGAGAGCGATGATCGAACCACCGACGAAAAGGGAAGGAGGGAATATGAGCATAGTCCTTATGACGATAAGTTTTTAAAAGACGTAGACTTAAACATGACTGTTCCTCCTTAGAACATAGTGACTGGGAGGATGGACTGACATAGAAACTTGACGGGTACTGTATGACGAAAATTGACTCGAAATAACACGTTAGATAATGTAACTAGACGTTTGACTAGATAGGGAAAGGACAAAGAAGAGTGCACGGGTAAGAGTTACCAAGGCACCACCCGTCTGGGAAGTTAGAAATGTTGCTGATGTTCAAAATGTACTGCCCCCCTTCTCACACTCTTATAGATATAGCCAAGCTGTCCGACTGTTCTCCCGATCAATACTTGCCGTTGCCTCAGCCTGAAGAACTTTCCACCAAAGGAAGAAACTGAAAAATGGTTTAAGATCCAACCATGGGTAAATAGCGCGACGAGGTTAATTTCTGATCGACTGACCGAGGTGTAGGTATTGGCAATTGAGAACGCTCGCAGAGATAACAAGCAAGAGGGAAAGGGAGGGAAAGGTAAAAAGAGCTAAGCACGTAGGTAAACAGGATAGTAAAGATACGTAGGATATAAAAATAGATCTTGTTGGCCAACAATTGTTTTCTGTTTTGTTGTGAATGTCTTATATATATGTAATACATGTACTGTCTTCCTTCGTCTGAGTTTGTGTGTGTGTACTGTAGGGGTTTATGTTCTCCCTCTGTTTGCGTCTCTCCGTTACCTGACCCCCCCCCTGCTGTTCTGTGTTGTGAGCGCACTAAATGACCTATTTTCGTGCACGTCTCTCTCTCTTTCTCACTCTCTCTCCCCCCCCCCCTTACCTATCTCTCTCTCTCTCTTCCTCTCTCTCTCTCTCTCTCTCTCTCTCTCTCTCTACATGTCATACGTGTACCGAATGGCTCGTTTAGACTGCGGACGACCCTCACTCTCTATGAGAGCCTCCCTATTTCCTCTTCCTTTGTATGGTAAAATTGTGCCTCGATGGCACCAGTCTAATTGGATACTTAGTGAACGCGAAGGTGTTCAGCGAAATTGACCGAAACTAAAATGATTGTATCTCGCCATATTACTACCTCTCCTTTCTGCAAAATGAATGAACTCGAATTGGCTGAGAAGGAAAGGACAGGTAAGACGACTAAGGTCCCCCAATCTGGCCTTTTATAGGGGAACTGTATGTCAATGGCATCTTTTTTTTGTTCATCAGAGACGAACGCCAACGTCTAGATTGACTCCCAATGCCCAGATTGCCCCCCCCCCCCCTTTTGCACCCAAGCGCGAACGCTCGAAGCATCCCCGCCCTATTTGATAGACCCCAGCTGCTGTCCCGGATATAAACACGATGACCATGAGTAACTGTCGTCCTTCGAGAAAAACCTGTTTTACCCTGACTCTCGATGATAGCGCCCCCGCCCTGGTTGAAAAAGGTTAGCCAGCCTTAAAGGGAAATGTTAGGCTGTTAAAGGCTCAGGTTTGAAAGGCAAGTCTCCGCTGGAAGTTCCGAAATGTTGAATTTGATGAAATGCGCAATTGATGGGAGTCTTATTTCTCTCCGTTTATGTGATGAATAGACGATGAATACACTTGGCATGAACACAGTAGGAATGCCGACATATGCACTGCTTGGTGATAGACCTCTAACTGTGACCGATGAGCGTATCTCCCAAGTGCGTAGGATTGAGGGAGGAATTCACATGCATAAATGACTTCTTCTGCCAGTTCTCTAAAAGCTTGTTTTGTACCTATTCAAAGATTTACGATCACCGGAAGAGAAGGGTCGGACGTGACGTACAGCCTGGCTGCAGATCTTGAGACACATGTGACCTCGACCAAAGGTGGAGCTGCAGAGCAACAAGATACGGGACGAGACAGCAATTCCAAACGTGGAAAATGAAACTTAACGGGCTGCCCTGAAGCCCTCCGTCTGCTAACCCACGTGTGCCTGGAGTCTCCGTCCCCCTTCTTTGGGCCCGATTGATGGGCCTGCCTGCCTGTTATCCTTTGCTCCCTTGGTCCCTTTTGTGTGTCCCAGGAACTCTGACCCAACTCCTTCTCTCTCCTATCGACTATTTGAACCACACACACCCTCTTTTCCATGTGACTTCACGCCAAAAGGAACGGCATTCAGGTGGGAATAGGGTGTTGCCACGGAAATATAGGTGCCGAGCATAAGGCGCCACAAAAAGGACTGGTTAGGGAACAGGACTGTGGTCTAACAGCAGAGGACAGACCGCACCTTGCAACGCGAAAGGTTGAATACGAGCTGGACCTATAGCTCCACCGCCGGTGCTCAACAGCGCCAACGGAAGGATACGGACTAGAGCCTACCAGTGATGGCTCACTGCTAAAAAGACACTGTGACGAAGAGATCTTGTGTATTGAACTGAATTCCGCCCTCAACTACTTGGTCAAAATGTTCGTTGGTCACATTTTTGAGTCAGAAACATTTATGCTATGTAGTGCGCTTGAATGTTAGGAACTCGACAAATGCAATTTCCTATGTGCTACATTCTGCCCATCACATCAACTGTCCATGATTATATACCAAATGTTAATATTGACAAATGCTAATTCTTCGAACACGCCTGTTTATTTTTGTACCCCCATCAATTACAAAAATGAACTCTGTCATGTAAAAAGGGGCGACTGTGGAAATTAGAGAAATTGATGTACATAAACAGCGTTCATTTCCCCTTTTTTTCCCACTCCTCTCCCTGTAAGCACCATGAATACCATAAACTATTGACCGCATCACTCCGCCAGTAAAAGCCCGTACCCATACGTACATGACAGCCATTCTAGGCACCCTGGCCCTTTTTGCCTGCTCATTAGACTCACCGGCTTCCCTTCTGCGCGTATCTGAACCCCCCCCCTCTCTCACATGCATAGACTATGAAACCCTCTCCCTCTGCGCGACCCTGCCCTGAAAGGCAACCCTCCTGCTTGACCCACGCAAACCCCCCATTCCCTCTTGAAGAGGCATCCTTCGCCTTAGCTGACATAGCCCTCCCCAGCTGCACCTGACTACCCCCGCTCTTTCACGCATGAGTCATAAGACCTCTCTCTCTCTCTATGCGACTCTGTCCCTATGCACACCCTGGTTCCCCCTCCCTTCTCCCTCACACGGGCAAGTCATAAACCTTCTTCTTCTGCAAGATCCTGTCCTTGGGAGTCACGGCCGCGCCTGACCAGCACCTCCTTTCCTTTCATGAATACCCCCTCTGTTAGTAAACCCTCCCTCCGCGATTGACTGTCCACACATGTCTGAGGTCATCGCCTAAGCCAGGAGATACTGTTTACTGCTTATTGTATGGAATCACTCCTCTTCAAAGGACCCACTATTGATCCTGGCCACCCCACCCCCTGGGCTATGATCAGGCGCACACATCCTAAACGTTGGCGGAACACTCAGCTGCGTGATTACCCTCCCCTCTTATCAGCAGGTCAAGGGTCCCTATTGTGAACATATGTGGGGTAGGATTGACACGAGGATCAGGGGGATGTCTTTTCCGTGTTTCACAATGTCGCGATTGTAATGCTAAGTGTTTTGTAAGGTATAAAAGACGACGTTTCAGCTCACTTGTTAGAGCACCTCCCGAAAGACACTGTGTTTCGTGTCCGAAATGACAGGCTCTCCTCATGAGTAATAAATCCTGTTCTTGTGATTCCTGCTCCCAGCGCCCGTCTCTTTATTTGGTAACTATTCAGAATGGGAACTGAGAGGCGACTTGCGCCAGCAGCCCGGGCATCGATACTAGTATGGGCTCACTTTCCACACCGCAGCGAAGGGGTTAAAAACTGATTGTACAGAAACCATAGCTATGCTGTTGCCAAATTTCTACACTGGATGTGGGCAATCCCTGCATATAAGTTAGGCTGATATAAAGGCTTTTTTTATGTAACCATAAACTTATTCACATCATTTCTGTGATACAAATGGTTTCATGGGTTTTGGTATTTAGCCTTTTTAATAGCTCTATTTTTGTATTTTAACTTAAATTGTTGTATAAATGGATGAAATAGTTTGTGGATTCACTTTCTTATTGTATGGTTTTGACATTATTATGAGAAAGGAGTGACCATTGTTTTTTAATGTATGTCTTTTATGATATGTGTATGGAAATAAAGACATTTTGATTGATTGATTGAGATCTACAGTGAAGGTGAAGTGCAAAGGTGGTCAGTGAGTGTTAGGGGGCAAGTTAGAACTCTGGGCATCCCAGCCAGATCTGCCTAGATTTGGAAAAAAAACAGACGCACGTCAACTGATACACAAAAAGTAGCCATGTAAACTTTGACTCTCAGGAGGTAAACTATACAACCCTGAGGGCAATCTCAGATACAGTCAATTCAATATTTAGTGACGCTACTGGTCAGTGAAACGCACTGAGGACCATAGGAACAGAGAGGTTCACTTAGCTTCAGGTTGCACCCCCACTTTTAAAGGGCCCCATGAGAAACACGAGGAAATGTCTAGATGGTCCTGACTGCTGGCGATCACAGGTGTAAAGCTGCCTTATGGGTTTATGTGAGGGTACTTATGTAGCCAACACATAGCTAGGACGCCCAAGAGCACGCACTTCCTGTAGCATCTCTGGAGCAAACAGAGAATAGTGTGGAGCATAAGAACATGTGTTATTGGAGAATCTCTTTTCTGCTGTGACTGGGGGGCTGATGTGACCTTCAACTGTGCCTGCCTAAAGCATATAGACACCTCATCAAAGGTATGAAGCGCTATATAAATAATGGAGACCTTCAGCTGTACCTGCCTAAAGCACATAGACACCTCATCAAAGGAATGAAGCGCTATATAAATAATGGAGACCTTCAGCTGTACCTGCCTAAAGCACATAGACACCTCATCAAAGGAATGAAGCGCTATATAAATAATGGAGACCTTCAGCTGTCCCTGCCTAAAGCATATAGACACCTCATCAAAGGAATGAAGCGCTATATAAATAATGGAGACCTTCAGCTGTACCTGCCTAAAGCACATAGACACCTGATCAAAGGTATGAAGCGCTATATAAATAATGGAGACCTTCAGCTGTCCCTGCTTAAAGCACATAGACACCTCATCAAAGGTATGAAGCGCTATATAAATAATGGAGACCTTCAGCTGTCCCTGCCTAAAGCACATAGACACCTGATCAAAGGAATGAAGCGCTATATAAATAATGGAGACCTTCAGCTGTCCCTGCTTAAAGCACATAGACACCTGATCAAAGGTATGATGCGCTATATAAATAATGGAGACCTTCAGCTGTCCCTGCTTAAAGCACATAGACACCTGATCAAAGGTATGAAGCGCTATATAAATAATGGAGACCTTCAGCTGTCCCTGCCTAAAGCACATAGACACCTGATCAAAGGTATGAAGCGCTATATAAATAATGGAGACCTTCAGCTGTCCCTGCTTAAAGCACATAGACACCTGATCAAAGGTATGAAGCGCTATATAAATAATGGAGACCTTCAGCTGTCCCTGCTTAAAGCACATAGACACCTGATCAAAGGAATGAAGCGCTATATGAATAATGGAGACCTTCAGCTGTCCCTGCCTAAAGCACATAGACACCTGATCAAAGGTATGAAGCGCTATATAAATAATGGAGACCTTCAGCTGTCCCTGCTTAAAGCACATAGACACCTCATCAAAGGTATGAAGCGCTATATAAATAATGGAGACCTTCAGCTGTCCCTGCTTAAAGCACATAGACACCTCATCAAAGGTATGAAGCGCTATATAAATAATGGAGACCTTCAGCTGTCCCTGCCTAAAGCACATAGACACCTGATCAAAGGTATGAAGCGCTATATAAATAATGGAGGCCTTCAGAGGTGCCTGCCTAAGGCACATAGACACCTGATCAAAGGTATGAAGCGCTATATAAATAATGGAGACCTTCAGCTGTCCCTGCTTAAAGCACACAGACACCTGATCAAAGGAATGAAGCGCTATATAAATAATGGAGACCTTCAGCTGTCCCTGCTTAAAGCACATAGACACCTCATCAAAGGTATGAAGCGCTATATAAATAATGGAGACCTTCAGCTGTCCCTGCCTAAAGCACATAGACACCTGATCAAAGGTATGAAGCGCTATATAAATAATGGAGGCCTTCAGAGGTGCCTGCCTAAGGCACATAGACACCTGATCAAAGGTATGAAGCGCTATATAAATAATGGCACAGGGAAACCCTTTTTGGGGGAGCTGTTGCGCCTTACAAATTTAATTATAATAATAATAATATTGGAGACGTTCAGCTGTCCCTGCCTAAAGCACATAGACACCTCATCAAAGGTATGAAGCGCTATATAAATAATGGAGACCTTCAGCTGTACCTGCCTAAAGCACAAAGACACCTCAGCAAAGGTATGAAGCGCTATATAAATAATGGAGGCCTTCAGAGGTGCCTGCCTAAAGCACATAGACACCTCATCAAAGGTATGAAGCGCTATATAAATAATGGAGGCCTTCAGCTGTCCCTGCCTAAAGCACATAGACACCTGATCAAAGGAATGAAGCGCTATATAAATAATGGAGGCCTTCAGCTGTCCCTGCCTAAAGCACATAGACACCTGATCAAAGGTATGAAGCGCTAAATAAACAAAGGAGGCCTTCAGCTGTCCCTGCCTAAAGCACAAAGACACCTGATCAAAGGTATGAAGCGCTAAATAAACAAAGGAGGCTTTCATAGATCCGACCTCGATACTCTCATGCATATCTTAACAAGCACCATTCAAATATCGAAAAACCATCCTTCATTGGTTCCAATGGTTTGCATCCGGGCGACTTTGGAAAACTGTCCTTAGATGGTGTCCGCTTCTCTGGCTGCCTGTCTCAGCAGCACACCTGAAGGAAGGGACTATTTCACCACTATTTGCTAGTCTGTTGAGCCATAAGACAAAACATTTCATTGAAAAAGGGCAGAGGTTCTTTTCAAAACCGGGCAAAAGAAGTGCAGATAGTAGGTTGTTTGTGGGTGAAGGTCACAGCAAAAAGCAACTTTAATTGGGTGAATCTAAAATGTTTTTACCTCAAAAGTCTTTGAAAAAGATTATTTTTGCCGTAAGATTTACCCAAAGGTGAAGTTCTACGAACTTAACAAACTTTGCAACTTCACACAGGGAACAAATTGAGCACTTCGTGCACTCTTGCCAACGGAATTGTATTTTTGTATAATGTTTGCCCTCAAATGGTCCCCATAGGATGATAAATCCTATATTTGTCCTTAGTATAAGAGTCAGGCTTGGTGGTTCGGTTCAGCTCGTCCTTTGCGCCCCAGGGTGAAGGGCTCTGTTACTGGGTTCGAGGCACTCTTCATTCTTCGAGTCAGTCTCTGTCAAGGAAACGAAGGCTCCTCGCCTCACATCCTGTTGTTTTTCTCTGCTCACGATGCCCGGAAGCCACACGCGGAAAATGAACCCCACTTCCTGCATTATTTGAGATTTCTAAATGGAGAAACCACTTGAAAGGGTCCCTTTCTGGTTGAGGTGTGAGCCTCGTACAGGGTGATCAGAAGCGATGCTCATACTAACGACAACCCTCTAAACTTTGTAGCAGTAAAGCGCTCCGAAGCCTGCCACGGCCTTGTTGTGCTCTAGAAATCCATCACATAAATGATACTCGCGGTTACTGATGTAATCCAAATCAATCAGGAATTAACAAAGCATCACTGATACTTTTAGATACCAGTAAGAACATGGACCTCCATCTGTACCTGTGGTACGTAGACCTTTATCTGTACCTATGGTACATGGACCTTCATCTGTAGGACCTCCATCTGTACCTGTGGTACGTAGACCTTTATCTGTACCTATGGTACATGGACCTTCATCTGTACCTGTGGTACGTAGACCTTTATCTGTACCTATGATACATGGACCTTCATCTGTACCTGTGGTAAGTAGACCTTTATCTGTACCTATGGTACATGGACCTTCATCTGTACCTGTGGTACGTAGACCTTTATCTGTACCTACGGTACATGGACCTTCATCTGTACCTGTGATACGTAGACCTTTATCTGTACCTATGGTACATGGACCTTCATCTGTACCTGTGGTACGTAGACCTTTATCTGTACCTATGGTACATGGACCTCCATCTGTACCTGTGGTACGTAGACCTTTATCTGTACCTACGGTACATGGACCTCCATCTGTACCTCTGATACGTAGACCTTTATCTGTACCTACGGTACATGGACCTCCATCTGTACCTGTGGTACGTAGACCTTTATCTGTACCTACGGTACATGGACCTCCATCTGTACCTGTGGTACGTAGACCTTTATCCGTACCTACGGTACATGGACCTTCATCTGTACCTGGGGTACGTAGACCTTTATCCGTACCTACGGTACATGGACCTCCATCTGTACCTGTGGTACGTAGACCTTTATCCGTACCTACGGTACATGGACCTTCATCTGTACCTGTGGTATGTAGACCTTTATCTGTACCTATGGTACATGGACCTCCATCTGTACCTGTGGTACGTAGACCTTTATCTGTACCTACGGTACATGGACCTTCATCTGTACCTGTGGTACGTAGACCTTTATCTGTACCTATGGTACATGGACCTCCATCTGTACCTGTGGTACGTAGACCTTTATCTGTACCTATGGTACATGGACCTTCATCTGTACCTGTGGTACGTAGACCTTTATCTGTACCTATGGTACATGGACCTCCATCTGTACCTGTGGTACGTAGACCTTCATCTGTACCTGTGGTACATAGACCTTCATCTGTACCTGTGGTACATGGACCTCCATCTGTACCTGTGGCACTTAGACCTTCATCTGTACCTGTGGTACATGGACCTGTGGTACATGGACCTCCATCTGTACCTGTGGTACATGGACCTCCAGCTGTACCTTTGGTACATGGACCTGTGGTACATAGACCTTCATCTGTACCTGTGGTACATGGACCTCCATCTGTACCTGTGGTACTTAGACCTTCATCTGTACCTGTGGTACATGGACCTCCATCTATACCTGTGGTACATGGACCTGTGGTACATGGACCTCCATCTGTACCAGTGGTACATGGACCTCCATCTGTACCTGTGGTACATGGGTCTTCATCTGTACCTGTGGTACATAGACCTTCATCTGTACCTGTGGTACATGGACCTCCATCTATACCTGTGGTACATGGACCTTCATCTGTACCTGTGGTACATGGACCTTCATCTGTACCTGTGGTACATGGACCTTCATCTGTACCTGTTGTACATAGACCTCCATCTACACCTGTGGTGCATGGACCTGTGGTACATGGGTCTTCATCTGTACCTGTGGTACATGGACCTTCATCTGTACCTGTGGTACATGGACCTCCATCTGTACCTGTTGTACATGGACCTCCAGCTACACATGTGGTACATGGACCTGTGATACATGGACCTTCATCTGTACCTGTGGTACATAGACCTCAATCTGTACCTATGGTACATGGACATTCATCTGTACCTGTTGTACATGGACCTCCATCTACACCTGTGGTACATGGACCTGTGGTACATGGACCTCCATCTGTATCTGTGGTACATGGACCTCCATCTGTACCTGTTGTACATGGACCTCCATCTACACCTGTGGTACATGGACCTGTGATACATGGACCTTCATCTGTACCTGTGGTACATAGACCTCAATCTGTACCTATGGTACATGGACCTCCATCTGTACCTATGGTACATGGACCTCCAGCTGTACCTGTGGTGCATGGACCTCCAGCTGTACCTGTGGTACATGGACCTCCAGCTGTACCTGTGGTACATGGACCTCAATCTGTACCTATGGTACATAGACCTCAATCTGTAGCTATGGTACATGGACCTCCATCTGTACCTGTGGTACATGGACCTCCAGCTGTACCTGTGGTACATGGACCTCCAGCTGTACCTGTGGTACCTGTACCTGTTTTAATTTCTCAGTACTTGACTTGCTTGTCCAGGACCTGCCGATTGAGTGCCCAATATACATTTGGTTCCACAACACACCAATCTCAAAGTCCCTGTGATGGCTTTACTCCATGTTCATGTACACTTTCTTTTCGGACACCCTAGTTCAGAACACACGAGCAAGACAAACACAGCCTAATCTGAGTTTCAGTGATCACAGAGGTGTGGCAAAGGTGCCATTGGCCCTATTGCAAGCAACAAAATTGGGCCCATCTATTGGATTCATGGCAAAAAAAGCTAACATTAAAGTCCGATGGGCCCTAAGAATTGTGGGCCCTGGTGCCAATGCACCTGCTGAACTATGGATAGCTACGAATGTGAGCGATCACCGCAGCTGTAGGAACTGTGGGTTATGACACATCGCAGATCAACGGAAGTTGGTTCATCAATGCTGTAGGGAGAGGGGAAGTGACATCACAAGCTCCTTGACCATCAGTGAAAGTAGAGGGTTGACCAACTGTCCCACTCTTAACTTCTCAGCAGTCTCATATTTCTTGCTCAGGAGGGAGGTGATGAGCAAGGAGTGCAGACTACAGAAAATAAACATCCCTACATGTTTCTGTTTCTGTGTTTACCCTCACCATCCCTGGGAAGGGACGCAATGGGCAAGCCAAGAATAGCAAAGGGCAGCCAGGGGGCGCTGCTGCCCCCTTTCCTGACCTCTGAGAGATGTCTATGAGCAGCTAAAAGAAGTATGAAAGTTTTGGCAACATCTCACGAGGCCACAACAGTTACAGGAAGTTTCACTTTCAGGGGCTGTGAAGTAAGAGGCAAGAAACGAAACTAAATGCAAGATTTTTTTTGTTTTGTATTGCCAGCAGCAAACAAGGAAACATTTGAAAACCTCAATGAGAGAAGAAGTTATTTCCAAGACAAGTGCAATGTTCATGTAAATTTAGAAAACTTGTTGGAAAAACAGTACTCTTTCCTGGAGTTTTAGTGACTCTCCCTGTGGCTCTCACTGATGTTCCCCCGATTGAGGTATAACAGTAAGATTGGAACTTGTGACCTGCTGGTTAAACACGTCTCTGCAGCGGATGTCCGGTCTCTGGAGCTATTGACCAGGATTCAGACCTGCGACCAACGGATTACAAAAGCGCTGTTGAGATGTCCTTCGCGAGGCATGAAGATGCTGTCCGTTCCTCTGGACTTAGATTTTCATTGGTGGACTTATCGCTCGTAGACTACTGGACCTGAATTACGGAAAACAGAACTACAGCTGCTATTTTCTGAAAAAACAAGGCAGGGTTGAATGAGTTACTCATACCTCACACCAGGGTTCAACCGCCCTAGTCCAGCCCTTGCCAGGAGTAAATCTCTGACCATTCCCAGGATGTTTGGGAATGGCCTCAAACCCACATGTTGATGGAGTTCACAAACTTTGAAAGATGAACATGCCTTGGAACCCCCACTGCTCAACCATTGAATGGTATTTATTCTCATGCAATGTCACTTACTCATTGGGTCCTATTAAGCAGTTGGAAACTGATAAACAACTTCTGAGTCACCTTAAGTGAATGCCGAGCACTGGTAAATTCAGCCAATTCCATTCATAAAATTATGCTACAAGCGCAAATGGGTTTTTGAATCAAGTCCCCTCCTGGCAGCTACTTCTCTCATTTTAGCTGCTTAGAAGACATTTTTTTACAGTCCAAACCACTACCTGACTCAGAACTCTCCTTTGGAGTTAGGAGAAACTTTGCATGTCAGCACTGGAAATGTCTTCATATCTCTACTCTTGGTCCTAGGTTTTTTCCTAAACTCTCAACTGGACATTTGGTGTAGTTTGCTAGAATGTTTTAACTAAAGTTGGCTTTGCTTATTGGATCTTTCTGATCCTGTACAGGTTTCCTGTTATGTTCCTTCAATCACTTTATATGTTTGGTCAGTACATGATTTTGAAACTGTCTTTTTGTGTGTATGGCATCAGCTGGTCCTTCGAAGAAAGATGCCCACCATGTGAGGCACTCACTGCTCTTCTAACTGTAAACATAGGTGATCTGTAGGTGTATGGATGGGGAAGCAGCTGTATATATTCAATTGTGTAAAAAAAAATTAGGGGCATATTATCAAGGGGGTTTACCTCCGCTTTTTTGGCTTTAAAAGCCAAGAAAGCGGAGATAAAATTATCTCCCTATTACCAAGCTGTCGCTAACACCAGTTAGTGACAGCTAATAGGAGATAGCGACCATCTTGGGCCCCGCTTTGCATGTCAGTGATATTTATCACTAATGACATGCAAAGTGGGCGTGCCAAGATGTTAGAGACTGGAAACAGTCCCTAACATCGCTATCTCCTATTACCAACTTTTGGAGATATTCGCGCTAAGCGCGAATATCTCCAAAAGCTAACACCTGCCCTGAGCAGTTCTTAGCCATGTTATCCAATGGGAGGTGGATAACATGGCTAAGAGCATTTGCTCGATAATGCATGAATATCGCTGACTTTTCAGCGATATTCATGCATTGCGGCCGTTTTTTATCGCATTTGCGATAAACCTTGCTAATAGCAAGGTTTATCTGCGATAAAAATCGCCAATGTGCGGCGATAATTTTTGTCTCTAAACAAGTTAGAGACAAACATTATCGCTAGTTGTTGGTAATATGCCCCTTAATTTCCAGGCATCCACTAGGGTTTTTTCTGAATAGGGAAAATGCTGTCAATGACTAACCATTGAGTACTTAAGATTTTGCCAATGAAATTGGCCTTCGTTGTTGTGGAATGGCTCGAACATCTATGAGCCAGCTAAATTACCAATATTTTTAAAAAAAATGGTTCTGTCGGGTAAGAAACAGTTAATAATAGATGCTCTTGATGAGTAGCACGAAAATACAACACAACCTCTACACAAAAATTATATATAAAAAATTATATATAATAGCTGACAAAGTAACTCACTGTCGTTACTTATTAAACAGATATTTGACGAATTAGGTTCAAAAAGGATTGCGAGTGAGACAATCAACTCTAATTATTACTTTATATATGAATTACGTCATTCAATGATATCCACAGCAAACAAAGAGAAATAAATGCTGTCAACAGGAAATTTACACATAAGTGACATGTGAAGTGACACAAGTGTTTCTAGTGCTCTTATATGTGAACAATATATACAGTGCAGGCATATGTACAGTTTGGGAAGTCAGAGGTTTGATGATGCAGTGAATCCCATCCTTAGTCTGATGGAATCCTGCAAACTCTGAACGTAGAAGTTCGTCGACGTTACGATCCTAACGGTGCCCCAGTGGGTGGTCACAATGGGTCTTCCTCAGGACGGGAGAATGGAGGGGGGGTGGGGGGAGTGTAGCCTCCAGATGACAGCCCTAGTACGGCCCGAAGAATGCTGGCCTTGTGGAAATGGATGGCTGAATCACCACCTCGGGAGGTCGAGAAGGTCTTGGCCTGGTGGGTGAGTCAGTCATTCCGTGGCCACTGTATGTATGCAAAAAACGACTCGAATCTGGGGAGAGACGGGCCGAAGGACCATCTTCCATCTGGCATCAGTCAGAGGCCGGATGCGGGCCTTCGTTGTTGTGGAATGGCTCGAACATCTATGAGCCAGCTAAATTACCAAAGCAGGGTGTGTGTTGGAGAGGGGGTGCCGTATAGGGAGCGATGAGAAACATAATGGACTTATTTCCACCAAGGGCTCAGTTCCTCCTTTAGTGACATCTCATTTTTTCTTCACTGCCTTTAAATTGTTTACATCCCTCAAATAACCCCCCATTTGTTTAGGTATCATTGCACTAATGCAAAATATATATCAAAGTAAAGTTAAGTTTAATGCTCACTTTTAAACACTATGTGGCTGAGTACGATGTCGCTCGGAAAGCCTCCGACTGCTAGGCTGAGGCTTTCAGACCACAGTTGGAGGCCGTCCGACCGGTTCAGTCGATTTGCAGTCCGACCAACAAATTCCGATGTCGGCTGTCAGAATGTAAACTGCCCGGTCATACCGACTCGGTTAAGACCGACTTTCGGAGTTTTCCTGTCAGCCGGAACCGCACCGTAATCCTCTTTGGTCGGCGTTTCTTGCGTTGGTAATACAATGTCGGTTTCTCACAGACTTTCTGTTCCAGCCTTTCTGACATGGAAAGGCTGTCGGAAAGCAACTTTGGGGGCACCTAGTTGAGCGCCCTTGCCTCCGTGATCTATGGTCGGTGGTCGAGGGAGTACCTAGGGTACCCCCTGTAAAACTCTGCAATGTGTGGCAGGCACTTTGGGGTGTAGGGTTTTACACCCCCCTCCCCCATTTCTCTATAGGTGCCTGTATTACGTACGGTTTCCCCTTTCCTATAGAGAAAAGTGTTCAGTTGCATCATAATCAGGCGTTCGGAACTGCTGACCTTAGGTCGGCCGATCCCGGGTCCAAGACGGTGCCGATTGGAGGCAACTCCGACCGACATTATAATAAGCCCCTTTGTGTTAAATAATCATGGTTAAATCTGTAAGTTCTGATAAAGCATCAGTTTCAAGTTTCAAGTTTAATTTTATTTGTTTGATTACTTACAATCTTACAATAAAGCAGCTAAAAATTCACCAATGTTTAAAATGATAAAACAATTGAATTTAATTAATTTCCAAGGAGTTAAATATAAAGCATCAGGGAGCGTGCCCCAAAATTCTGATTGTCTTAAAAAGACTAAACCATGTTAAAAATGTTTATTTAAAAAATCATTCAGAGATGTCTATTCTGAAGATGTGAGGTATCGAATGGATTTTAGAGAACTACTCCAAGAGCTCTGGTTTAACCTTTCTGGTAAAGGCACCGCAGGACAATGAGCTTTGCAAGATGGCAAACAAAGAAAAATACTGGTAGAAAAAATGTAAATACCGTTGTGGCGTGACATGCTGAAAACTTCTTGGTTCAAGAAAATATTGTGAACCTAACAAATCTGCATGGGCCTTTGGTAGCCAATGGGTGGATCTTTTTTTAAATCTTTCTTGCAAATTATTCGGGAGAAGGTTGAATGCAGGTAATGGTGTCTGGACTTGCTTTTCAGCTCTCATATGATCAGGCCATTTATTTATTTATTTATTTAATTAATTTCTGGTAGAGCGCAGGAATCAATCCCGGAGGGGTATCTCCGCGCTTTGCCAGCTAAGACAGTTTATTAGGTAGAGCAGCCTGAGGTTTATGTGGTTTATGTGGGTGGGAATGCTTCTTGGAAAAGGAGGGTTTTTAATGCCTTTCTGAAGGACAGGTGGTTTATGGTGGTTCTTAGGTCAGTGGGAAGGTTGTTCCAAAGGGCAGGACCAACAGCGGAGAAAGCACGGTCACCCTGTCTAGTCTTCTTTGTAATGGGGGGTTTTAACAGGGCTTGGTTGCAGGAGCGCAGGGACCTGCTAGGCTGGTACAGTTCAAGAGACTGGGCTAGGTATTTGGGGCTTACTCCATACAGGCATTTGTGCAACGTACAACAGATCTTAAAGTGGATGCGCTGTCGTATGGGAAGCCAATGCAGTTCTTTCAGCAAGGGCTTGGAAGGAGTCCTGGCGGGTGCACCCATGACCAATCTGGCTGCCGTATTCTGGACCACCTGCAAACGGCCTACTGCATCCGTACTGGCTAATGTCAGCAGGCCGTTACAGTAGTCCAGGCGGCTGGTTACCAAGGCCTGTACAAGTGTCTTTCTGCATGTGGCAGGAAGGAAAGGAAAGACACGCCTGAGTAAACCAATGGTGTAAAAACACAGACCTGCGATGTAGTTAGTGTGTTCTTTCATGGTCAGTTTTTGGTCAAACTTCACTCCAAGATTTTTAACGTGTGTTTTGGGTACCGGTACTGGGCCAAGGTCGAGTGGCCACCAGTCAGGGGTCCAGAGGATATTTGCTTTGCCAAAGAGCAAGACCTCAGTCTTTGTTACATTGCACTGGAGGCAATTCCTCGCCATCCAGTGTGACACCGCTCTCATACCCTCAGCAAAATTCCCCTTGGTTTTAGGGTCAAGGGAGCTGAAAGGGTAGAGGAGCTGAGTGTCATCAGCGTAGGAAACCGGTATGAACCCGTATTTTCGCACAATCTCAGCAAGGGGGGCCACATAGACATTGAACAATGTAGGGCTAAGGCATGAGCCCTGTGGCACCCCCTTCGTGAGCCCCCTTGAGATGGAACGAAAGGGGCCCAGGCTGGTAGATTGTGATCTCCCGGCGAGGAAACTCTCCAACCAAGATAGTGCTACGCCTCCGATTCCTACTCCCTGCAGCCGATTCAATAGGGTGTTATGAGACACGGTATCGAAGGCTGCGGACAGGTCCAACAGCACTAGAATCATAGAGCCCCCTCTGTCTTGTGACATTTTGATCTGATCTGTCACAGAGAGGAGGGCTGATTCAGTGCTGTGGTTGGGCCTGAACCCAGATTGGGATTGGTCCAGGCCCCCTGTCGCTTCGATGAAACTGGAGAGGGTGGTGTTGACGTGCTTCTCTGCCAGTTTGCTGATAAAGGGGAGGAGAGAAATCGGGCGAAGGTTGGAGAGTGTAGACCAGGGCATGGTGGAATTTTTGCGAATAGGGTTCACTACCGCTTCCTTCCAGGCAGATGGAAGTTGGCCTTTGGCAAAAGACAAATTAAGTAGGTTCTGAATATGAGGACCTAATATCTCGATTAGCGGAGGGATGAATTTAGCTGGTATCAAATCAGAGGGAGAACCAGATTTAGTATGATTAATGAGAGTAGTCAGGTCCTTAGTAGTAATTTTGGGGATGTCCAGAAGAGTTTCACCAGAAGTCAGTTGTGGAGCAGTTTCAGGGGCCTCAGTCCCCAGAGTGTCAGAGACTGTAGTGATTTTTTTATATATTGCTTCGATTTTTTCCTCAAAGAACTGAGATATATCATCACATAGTTCTTGGGTGAAGGTGTCTGGACTTTCACATACTTCAGGACTAGTGAAGGTTTGAACGATTTTAAATAACTCTCTAGTAGAGTTGCCTGCTTCTGCAATTTGAGTGGCCAGACTCATTTTCCTAGCTTTTTTGACATTTTTGTAGTAGGAGGACATAGCCTCCAGGTAGCATCTCTTGTCTTCCCTATTACCTGTACGTCTCCACAATTTTTCCATTTTTCTACATTTCTTCTTTTCACTTTTGAGAGCTTCCGTATACCATGTTTCCCTTTTCGCTATAGTAGGTTTTTTGGCATTTTTCTGTGGAGCTAGAAAATCAATAGCTGTTGTTAGCGTAGAGTTAAACATGGAGAGAGCAGTGTCAATATTATCGAGATTGGTAAGTGAAGGCTGTTCCCAGATTTGAGTGAGTTTGGGGAGAGTGATTTTGTGCCATGGCCTGCGTTTAATAGAGTGGGTGGCCGGGCGGTTAGTGGAATTGGATAGGTGAGGTATGGAGAAATCAATACGTTTATGGTCCGACCAATTAATATGCTTAGGGGGATGACAGTGAACGTTAGGTTGGGTAGTGAGGACCAGGTCTAATGTGTGACCACCAGAATGAGTGGGGCCACTATTTCTGGGGTGTAAACCTAGCAAAGCAAGGTCAGAAAGAAATGTATTGGTATCCTGATGGTCAGAAATGTCAATATGAAAATTGAAATCTCCAAGTAAAAGGAAATTTTCCTTAGCTTTCAGATAGGGGGCTAGTAGTTCAGTGAGAGCAAGGGAAAAGCCAGCATTGGGTCCAGGTGGACGATAGACCAAGGCTCCTTTCCACTGTGTTTTAGAGTTGATTTTTAAGTGAAAGATGAGTACTTCCATAGTAGGGAGCATCACCTGTTCTAAGACTCTAATACTCAGGGTGTCTCTGTGTATAATAGCGATTCCGCCTCCCACCTTCACAGGGCGGTCGAGGCGAAGGATTTTATATCCCATGGGTATCCCTAGAGTGATAGTAGGGATAGTGTGAGGTTTCAGCCATGTTTCAGTTAGGAAACACATCATGGGCTGAGTGTTGTAGATAGTGTCCCACAGTTCAATGCAATGCTTGGGGAGTGATCTAACATTTAGCAAAAAGCTATCCCGGTTTCCCTGGTCATCAGAATAATCTGTAGGCTGTCCAAGAATAACATGAGAGGGCAAGGCTTGAAATCCGCATTTGATGCAAGAAAAAGGACCCTCAGGACACGGGAGCGCTTTGTTGTTACAGCGGTGTTGTGGTAGGGGTTGTAGTGCCCTGAGTGTTTGAGGAGCATACCTGAAGCGAAGAGTGTGGGATGCGCAATCCATAATGACAGGGACAAGGAGGGTGGCCCCTGGCCCCGTCCAGTCACGGACGGGCGCAGACGGGCTACTCTTAGGCTAGTCTTCGGCGTTGTCTTCGGCTCCCCTGCGCGCGACCGCTGCGCGCTCTGTAGGGGGCGAGGGCTAAATAGCCCCGGTACACTCAACTGCTAGAGCGCTAACCGCCAGCAGTTCAACAGGAAGTGGTGTCCTCCCTCACTCTCAATCCGAGGGAAGACGAATCAGCGCTCTAAGTGCGTTTTCCAGACTCCAGAAATGCACAAAACGTCAAGAATGGAAAGAGTGTGTGCAAGAATGCGATCAGCGGTAATTTTAAAAAAGGTTTCCTTAGTTCACAATATTTTTAAAAACGATCATACAGCTTTCCTTAATACAGCGCAATAGAGATATAAACAGTCTGTAGCAGGCTAGCGGGTCAGGAGGTCCTGCCACAACCCCTTACCGCAGCGCTAATGAAGTCAGGCTCTGCCTAAATAGCCCCATGGTCATACACAAGCCATGGTCATACACAAGACCCAGCTTAAATCAAAGGGATGACTCCTGCTTTTAAACTCAAGAGACAGAAAACTGCTGGCTTTTAAACTCAAGAGACAGAAAACTGCTGGCTTGACTTGTGGAAGAGGGTAGAAATATGGAGGAAAAAATTGAACTCTAGCTAAGAGCACAGAAAATGTTTTTCACCTATCTGCAAATCCAACATCAGGTGCTGGTGAATGAAGGTGATTACCCTCAATAATTATTTGTTAAGGTTACTCTTGCCAAACTCCATTCATAGTTTGATGCCAATAACACCCTCCCAAAAGCACAGACAAGCTTCAGTAATGGGTTGCCAAGAAGTGACGAGGCTGCAGCGAGAGGGCTCTTTGCTAATTGAACTTTGGAGGTTGAACTGTTCCGCAGCATTGTAGATTTACCAATTTCTCTAAGATTTTAGACTATCTTGAATCTTGACTGTCAACTGCTATAGAAAACTCTTTTAGATTTTAGAATGCCAAATGGCCTAATCCACATAGCCAATCTTCACCTAAATACTTGTGTACATGTGCCAAACTCTCTTTTATCTTCTGCTAGCTCCAAGACACTGTCCACTTTCGCAGGAGCGGCCGGCACCGATCGGAGGTGGTGTGGTTGGGAGGTAAGTGGGAGTAAAATAAGAAAAAAATTACTTACCCCCTCGCCGCACCTCTCCGCCGTTGTCCCACCATCTTCTATCCTGACCGGTCTTCAAAACAGGAAGCACCCAGACTGAGGCTCCCCTAAGCCAATCACAATGCTGCAATGCAGCCTTAAGTTGGTCTGAGCGCCATGGTTCGGCACTCAGACAGGGGCTGGGGGTCTGGGCATGTTCTCCACGCAGGCTGTAATGCAGCCTGGGTGGAGAACATGCAACGTGCTCATGACAGAAGCAGTGTAGCAAACTTTTGGAGTGGGCATACTGCTCCTTCCCTGCTCCTCTGTCATCAGAGCAGCACCGTCCTGCCCGCCAGGCTGCCGGCAGCAGGAAAAAATAAAATGATAACCTCGAGCTATTACACATTTATTTTTCCTTTCTTTCACGGCTTCAAAGCAGTAGGGCAATACTCCTCCGCCTTTGTGGAAGAGCCGCCACTGCACTTTTGGTGTTTGACATGGATTTGTACTTGGGGGCCTCCTTTTTCTTATCTATATGAGCTAACTGAACTCTGCTTTTTCTTGCACAAGCATTTTTTGCTCCAGTTCCTAATAGAGTTATGGCGGAGGGGATGCACTGAGCTGATGAACTCTTATTACGCAATCAGATGAAATATGTATCAATAATGCACTCCAGCAAACAAACATAAGAGCAAGAAAAACCCCAATGAACAAACATAAGAGCAAGAAAAAAACCATTTTTTTAAATCAGATTTGACTTAGTGGAAAGGTGACCTTCTGAATTAGAATGTAATGTGTACTCTTGTAAGCATGTCTCTTATTAGCATAGGCCTTTCTTTCTGTTTTTGAATTCCACATCTGATATAATTACATTTTTCTGATCAGGCGGCAAATATATGTAGCCTGAAACGGCTGAGTAAGATATTAACATATATGAAAATGAGGGTCGGTTGATCCTTGCTGCATGGTTCCCTAGTCACAAAGTATATAAGGAGCAGTATGTCTGAATCTGAATTTTACATGGGGGTTAAAGACTGCTCTGGATATCAGGGGGATTTTTATGTATTTAACAGAGGAGCACAGCTTGGAACTTGAACACTAAGAAAACAGAAATTGAGACTGTTAAAAAACACAAAGTGGAGGCCTCTGAGCACGGCATTAAATTGCATAAATGAGTATAAAAATAACATTGGGCATATACATTTACAAATGAACGAACACTTTGAAAGGTTGGCTTCAAGATAGGAAGCTAAATGTTATATTGCACGTTTCTACCATAGCAATTGGATGACAGGATTATGATAGGGCCAGGGTACAAAAGAAGCTAAGACAGTTATTAAAGATGTTTAGCTAATATGAAGAATGTATCAATTGTGGCTCATTTTAAAGCTATAAGATAGATCAACAGAGATGTAGCCAAATGAGTGTATGAGATTAATTATCTCAATGGTAAGTAATAAAGCTACTGGACCTGCTAATGCCCATAAAAATTCAACAAAACTCTTTTTTGAATGACTCATCATTTTAATAAATTGCCATCAGAAACTAATCGATGAAGGCCTTGTGCACCAGGGCAGCGTGCCACCATAATATGTAGGGCATTCATCACCACTGGCGTCTGACCGCCTGATTATTGGTTCAGATTGTTGCTCCATCGCCTTCAAGGAACGTGAACATTTCATATGTTCCTGATTAGGGGACTCTCTTTTGAAATTGTTTACCAACTATACTAAAAGGCGAGGTTCTTTATCGTGAACTTTGTCTGTCCTGAGGAAGAACCTGTGAAACATCCTGAGGGATCGAAACGTCAAAATAGTATACAAACAGACTGCTATATCAAAATGATTTTTAATTATGTGACAGCTAATATGGGTAACATTTTTGTAAATTATTGCTGAGCACCAATCACTCTGACATTGCTATCTGCACTGCCTGCGTTTGGATTTGTACACATCTCTCACTCATAACATAATTTCAGTCCCTTTTTGGTTTATTAGAAGTAAACATGGCTCTCTGCACACTCAACTCTTTCAGGTAAATTTACTTGGTTCCATTTCCCATTGTTGTCATTTGCCTTTGCTTAGTGGTTCTTTTTAGGGCCTCTTTTCTTTTCTTGGCACGGACACTGATCATAGTTGACTGAGAGATTTTGAGTCACAAGTGTGTACATTGGAGACTGAACATTTACTATGTTTGTAATCATTTACAGATTTATTTTTGTAAAGCGTTCAAGCTACAGTCTTTTGTCTCACAGCGCTACTGTGAGGAAATAACATCAGGTCTTCACGACAATGGGGGCTCCATGCGAGCTAAACCAGAATCAACATGAACAGAAGTTAAATCATAATTGAAAGTGAATTCCTGTTTCCAGGAAAATGGAGGAGCCTGGAACGATGAGAGGGGAGAATTTGAACATCAATAAACCAGTCTTAGGCGTGTGACTGGCGAAGGAATGTAAAAGTGATATCAACGGAGAGACTTTTTGAGAAGTTTTGTGCACTTGTATTGGCTGAGGCAGAATATAACAGCACTTTCTGTCTTATAAAGGTCACCTAGGCCACCTGCTGAAGGATGGAGTCAAAGGAGGGAGATATTTGGGCAGGTGGAGACACTTGCATGTGGCTCAATGGGCCAGATGTATCAAGCAAATTCGCATTCGCAAAGGCCGAAATTCGCAGAATTTCGGCCTTTGCGAATGCGAATTTGCTAAATGGAATGTATGAAGCAAAATCTGGTGCAAAATAGGGAATGGCAAAATTTGCGATTCCTTATTTTGCAATTGCATTTAGGGAATCGCAAATTTTGCAATTCCTTAAATGCAATGTATGTAGCAAAGAAAATTAGCAAAATGCCCTTAAGGAATCGCAAATTACCACCAACTTCTAGTTGGTGGTAAGTTGCGAATTCCTTGAAAAATGCACATTTTTGCATTTTTCAAAGTGCCATGTGATGCACATACATGCCCTTAGGGCATGTATGTTTGAGTTTGAGTTTGAGTTTAAATCATTTCTTAAGCGCACGTACACCTGACGGTTTCATGGCGCTGTGGTTCACTGAACCTCAATTAGCGAGGGGACCAGAAAGAAGAATTATTGAGGGAAAGCCTGTAAGAAAAGAAAGGTTTTTAATGCCTTTCGGAACAGAGAATATTGGGCAAGGGATCTGAGGTGGGGGGGAAGCGAATTCAAAAAGGTGGGGGCGAGTGTGGAGAATTTAGAGCCTCCCCATTTTTTTCGCCGAAACCGGGGAACAGTCAACAGGTGTTGAGAAGAGGATCGCAGTTCCCTTGCGGGGGCATAGGTTTTAATCTCGGATGAGATAAAGGCAGGGGCGGATCCTGACTGAGCCTGAAAAGTAATGCAACCCATTTTGAACTGGGAGCGTTCGCGAATAGGGAGCCAGTGCAGGGATTTTAGAAGCGGGGTGACATGATGGGATTTTGCCAATTTATAGACTAGACGAGCGGCCTGGTTCTGCACCAGCTGTAGCAGTCAAACATTGTAAGCGGGCATGCCACAGTATAGAGCGTTGCCTTAGTCTAATCGAGAAATGACCATAGCCAGTACAATAAGTTTTAGGGCAGGGAAAGAGAAAAAGCGGGATACCTTGCGAATAGTGCGGAGAGAGAGAAAGGAAGAGGACACCACTGAGCTCACCTGGGAGTGCAGAGTGAGTTGATGTATGTGCGCTGTCGCGTTCTAATCTAGGACCCTGATCGATACTGTGACCGTATGCCCCTATACGGCTATAAATCCATTTATTCCCTATATTGGCATAACCGATCAAATGCAATATTCAGAAACTCGTCTCTGGCCTCACACGAACAGAGCCACATTTCAGAATCGCTTCCTCTGCAACTTCCTTTGCAGCTCATTAGTGCAAATGACATAGCAGGAGCTACTATCTAAGATTCCTAGATTAACACTCCGAGTTCTTCAACAAGATAAAAACTCAACAACCTGGGAAAGCCCCGCTTGCTATGTTTTGATTAGTAATAGAACTCTAATGAGCACTGATAGATGATCACTTCCTAGTGACATCTTTATTGACGTCTTATGTCCAAAAACTTACGTCAAACAAGGCACCTTTCAGGTATAAATATTACCAACGTTGCCTTAAGCAAATGCTGGCTAGCTGCCTCATAGACATCGCTGCCGTTATCGCTGTGGATGCTATCGCTGCGAACGAGCGAACGATGGTGTGGTGAACACAGGAGCTGAACAGCCGTCCCCTGCAAGAGCCCAGCAGATGCAAGCTGCCCGCGGATGCTGCCCCTCCTCCTCCTCTTTGACGCGCTGAGAGAGACGCTGTCTTTTCTCCTGCCGAGAAAATCCAGCTCCGGCGTTTCCAGCCTACTCTTGCGAGTGACTGGGATATCGAGTCCCTGGAAGGAGATACCAGACCTCCAACATTCTATTCCAGAGGTATGGTGTTGACTAAACCCTTAGAGAGAATTCTTGAAGCAAACCTTGGCAAAACCAACTTAACTTAAAGCTACTTACTTACTCCCCTCCCAAGTATTAGGCTTAGGTCAGGTACACTGGGGTAGGTGTAGTTAGAAGCACCAGTTGAGTATGTTAGCCTAATGTATATATGAATGTATATATGTTTTATTCATTTTAAACCATTGTATGGCTAAGAAACCATATCAATGCTTTTACAGTATTATTTCGCAATACTCATTTTACTGTACGTACTTTTTATAATAACAAGTCTTGCAATTGTGGCAATTCATTTCTCTTGTATGAGAAGAAAGACTGTTCAATAAATAATACCTTTTATTGAAAACGCCTGTCTCTCTATTCTCTACATATTTGTGAAAGTAATCTGCACACCAACTGACTGAGTAAAATAACTGTCTATTGTTTCACACGACTCTAGAGATTGACTCTTATCTGAGGAGCAAAGTTGTCATGTTGCACGGTTGTTGGAAAACTGAATCCCTTCTTGTCTGTGCCAAGGAAGCTGATCACTTCCTATTCAGTCAAGAAAGTTTCCAGTGACCTCTGAGCTAGTTGGTAACAAACCCAATTAAGTTTAGCATAGTCAGTAGAGGCCTGGAAGATCCGCACTTCTACGTCGATACTACTGTTTATGTTATTCCAATGCGCAGGGCCTATTGGGAAAATAGGAACTACACTACATGGCGCCCAAACGTTTGGTAAGGCGATAAACTAACGCAAGACGTTAGAGTAACTCAGTCGTGCATTTTTCACACAGACCCCTTTCTCCCGTAAATACTCCAATAGACGTCTGGAGTGGGTGAAAGGTTAAAATCTGCCCGACCTTAGTAGGAAGAGATTCCTATGTAAAGCTCTGGTTTATTCAAGGTTGAAGGATACAGTGTTCCAAAATATTGTCACCTAATCTTTGTCTCCTTGGAGACCTGCTCTGCAAAACCTGCATTTATAAAATGTCAGTTTTGGAAAACGGGACCGTTGAAAATGCAGCAGATGTAAATCAACGGGACGCCGGTACTAATGAACTGGGTGCGATAATCAATCCGGCACATTTAAGAAAATCTATAACGTCAAAACTTATAGAAAATGGACTGACCACACAAGGTGGCACAGTCGTCTTTGTGATAGAGGCACACGAATATCGGCAGACAGAGGTATTCTATTCTTGGATAAAATTTCCGGCGGCAAACGCCGCAACACACGAGTTCCACTACTATGTAGTAGGAGTTCCACCGGATGAATACGCTCCTTTCGAGGAGATTGAAATCCCATTAAAATACCAAGAACATTTACTTTGGTTTAAAGGCGCCCTAAAACACAATGATCATATTACCAGGCTCGGTCCACTAGGTCGACCAGGAGCAACGTGGCCGATTCTAGCCAGCTACACACCACATCAGGACATTGATAAAATGTCAAGTGAAGAACTCTTAGTTAACATAAGAAAATTAACAAAAGCATATAGAGAGTTAGTAAAATTATTTATTAAAAGTAATTCAAACACTCCTAAAAAGAGCTGGGATGGAAATAAACAATCCACTCCCAAAGAAAAAGTTTTCCAGTCCAGAGGAAGGTCTCCTCGACGGAGGGAAAGAACTCCGACTCGAGAACACCAGTCTCCCCAGAGGGAGCCCTCTGAGAAAAGATATAACCCTAGAAATAGGGATAATTTGAAGAAGCCTGATAGATATCAAAGTATTGATACACGTCCCTCTCGATCTTTTTCGCAGAAATCGGAAAGAAGCAGAGGCGTAGCTAGAGCTTGTGGCGCCCGGGGCTATCCTTCAGAATGCCGCCCCCCTTGCTGGGGAAAAAAGACGGCGAGCACTTGAAAAAGGTCTGAGAGACTCGTAGTAGGAGAACACACACACTGCATAATCTATCTGGGGACTCAGAAAAACTGCCTGTGACATCCATCAGAGAGCTGCGTAAACAATTACAACACGAAAGGAATGCATACCACATATCAGCCCTACATGAAGTTAGAATTTTTGAAATCCTGTTTTATGCTGCTAAAGTTTTGAGAAACTTCAATGTTATGCTGTCTGAAAAATTTCCCAAGGTAAGTTTGTCTTTGCCTTCCTTACAAGTTTGCATTAAATTCTGCTATGTGCGGTAGCTCCTGGAACCACACTTATTGGACTTTTGAGTTTTGGAATGAAACCATGTTCCCTTCATAAATGCTTTCAGGCCAAACCTAGTGATATCTATCAGGGGAATCCCGGAAGATGGCATTTAGGTGCAGTAAGCAGCAAGATATGGACGTTGTTCCTCATTACTGGGGAATAACCACTCATATTGAAGTGTACATCAACAACAAAACAACAACAAAACAAAAAAAATCTAAATACTTCCCTTCTCCCTCCACTATCCTTTTTCAATCCAAATACCCGACTAACATGTCCACTACTCAAATAAATTTCCTATTTCACTATGCTAGTTCACCACTAATCCTTTATGGGGTCCAGAGTAGCATGCTACTCACTGAAAAAGAACATTAACACCTCAACAGGGGTAGCATGCGCTATATAAATGCAAACCTTTTTACCTCTTCTTCCCCTTCAGTATCCTTCTTAATCCAAATAATTGACTAACATATCCACCACTCAAATTATTAAAAATTACTTGCATATTTCATTATACTAATTGTGTCTGTGAGCTCTCCCTCCCGTGGTCTATCCCACCCTCCAGTGTGAAATGACCAAACATAAGTAGGAAAGGAAAAAAAGTGAAAAACAATTGGCAGTGCCTCACGGGAATAACACCATGGGAGTCTGCAGACTGGTACTCGCCTGCATCGTCAGGTTCTCATCATCAGCGACTGCCAACCGATAACAAAAATTGTGATAAAGTAAGAAAAAGAAGGAAGACACAGTGCTAAGTGCCTAAGTCTCCATACCTCCACTATCATTCTCAATCCACATAATCTGACTAACATATTCACCACTCACCTTACTTTCATATTTTCATTATACTAATTCACCACTATTCCTTTCTAGGTTCAGAAGTAACGTGCCACTCGCCAAGAAAGCACTTTAACACCCCATCAAGGGTAGCAAGTGCTTTATAAATGCAAACCTTTTTCCTTCTTCTATCCCTCCACTATCCTTCTCAATCCTTCTCAATCCAAATAACTGACTAACATATACACCACTCAAATTTCTTTCAAATTTTGACTATACGAATGCACCACTAATCATTTATGGGTTCCGGAGTAGCATGCCACTCGCTGAAAAAGCGCTTCGATGACTCGTTATGGGTAGTGAGTGCTATATAAATGCAATTACAATACAATACAAAAAAATAATTGCAAAAGTGCCATCAACACCCTCAAGCAACCAGACAAGGGGAAACCATGCAACAAAATTTAAACCTATTCTACCGAACTCCCGACCTCCACAAAGAATGTAGGTCCATATTGGTGCGCCAAAGGCAATATTTAAAGCTACTTGAAATCAACCACATCTGGCCCACATTCTGGGTTAAACTAGACTTTAGGTTAAAGTTGTTAGATATATGAGGTCCTGCACCTCAGACTCCTCCTATATATGTTGCAGCTTTGTTCCAAACCACAGAGAGCAAATGCTGATTATGCAAGAAAACAGAAGTCAAGGGGTTCACAGGAGGAGCCCGAAACAATTGAGAGGATATCAGCAAATAATAGCAAAAATCCTCATGTGTGCATAGTAAGCAGTTAGAAACAAACAGAAAAATGACGTAAACCCCATTATTATTCACAGAACAATATGGACCTCACAGACCTCCCCAGTGCCCAGTTGGCAATGTTCTTCTGTGCTGTAGTGTGACATTGTATCTGAGGTTGAGGCAGGCTGAACTAAGCTAAGAAGCCATGGCAGGAGTAGAGTTTTAGCTTCTCATGGGGGCTGGGCTTATCAGTTAGACTGAGCGGGGGCCCAATTCGGTTAAAACAGAGTAGAGACCAAAGCCCCTATGTCCAGACCTAGCCTAGACCTTTTTTTCTTTGAATTGTTCTTCTTGAAATCACTGCAGAGATGCAGGCTTCAAAACTGGTCACGGATCATAATACTTGCTAGTGGTACAGTTTAAGTGCAACAAAGCATATGGGAAAGCAGGGACACAGTACTTCACATCTTCAAGTGACCATTTGACATCAGTGACACCTTCATCAAGTCCTGCTTTTGTGACAAACTGCACTTTGCTTTTTGGTGTTTTAGGATCTACAGAAGCAAAGTGGTCTTGGCTAAAAAGCCAAGATTGGAAGGCGTCACTTATGACAATGGGCGGTTAACACGCTTACTACTTTCATAGGATTAGCAGGATAGGTTGCCATCTTACAGATTCTTCTACCGATGTGCGCTACCCAAGACCATTCATTAAAGGGCAATCTAGTGAATGAAGTCACAATAGGTATCACTATCCAAGCAGAAATCACAGTCATCAAAGAAAGAGCATTCTGTAATGCTTACTGGTGGTGCCCGGTAGTGGTGCAGGGAGGCCTGTTACTTTTTCTTCAGATGACGCCCCTTTAAGAGAGAAAAATCTCAGCCAGGCAGCAGCACTACGAAAGCGAAATATGATATGATAAAATTAATAAAAGATAATTTCACTGTGGGAGGAAGGCAGTTCCAGCCTCAGCTCATTTATCCCTAATAGTTGGGACAGAGCTGGCATTATAGTTTGAAAACTTGAATGAAACACTGGCTTCCATTAAGCCTCTCTCCTTTCTGACTTTTATCTTCTTCCCCTCTTCTCCCTAATACATTTTACATCTGGTCTTTTTAGGGTCACACGCAGCGACGGCTCGTGGAGGGAGTTACGGTGGGGCAGGAGGGCGGGGAGGGGGAGGGGCAGGGCGGAGGTTGCTAAAAACCGGCATATGGATAATTGCAGGTAAGTAAACAATTTAATTAATAAAACGAATTTCGTAGCTCGCACTGCATTGCATTTTGCGATGCAAGGCGCACTACGAAATTCGTTTTATTAATTAAATTGTTTACTTACCTGCAATTATCCATATGCCGGTTTTTAGCAACCTCCACCCTGCCCCTCCCCCTCCCCACCCTCCTGCCCCACCGTAACTCCCTCCACGAGCCGTCGCTGGTCACACGTCTGCTTTCCCTCTAATTTCTTTTTCTTGCCTCATCCTGTTTACTTTCACCACTTCCTTTTCTTTCCTTTCTCCCTCTTCTCTTCCCCCTCATTCCTCTTGCCTTTTTCTCCTCTTTCCATAACTTTCTTTCTGCCCACGGACTCTCTTTACTATGCCAGTGTGTCTCCCTTCCTCCATCTCTGCAACTTATGTGGTGGAATTTGGGAATTATAACTTCAGCTGACACAAAACTCTGAATCGCTTTTGACTCATTTTTTTTTTAAATGGAATAAAAAAAATTCCACAAACATTCCCAGTGTCAAGGTCACCCGGGCTCTTAATTTAATGGCTGAGGAAGCTTGTGTGTCACGGATATGATCCCTAAAGTACTGGGAAGAAGAAATGTGCTCCACCCCAGCTTTAATGTGTCCGTGGAAAAAAATGCTTTTTATTTGCAGAAATGCAAAGAGGTGTTGTCGCATCAGCAGGCACATTCCAAACCACTTGAAAGGAGCTGACTCTATTCTATTATCCAGTGGTCTTAAAGAGCACGAGACCGAAGTTACCTGGGGGCCTTAATGGTGCTCAATCAGGTCATGATGATATTGCAGAGCAGACAGTGGCCTCTTCGAAAACAGAGTCCCGGGTTTCCCAGCCAGTTCCTCTCAGACTCAGCAATTAAATTTGCGGCGACGGCCGGGGGTCGAGTACACAGCAATTGCTTAGCTCCACGCACAGAGACAGCTGAGGCCACAAGGTGACAAAGGAGGCGGCGGCTAGCGGTGAGAGAAGGCAGCGCTGCCGGCCCCACCACAATCATTTGCAGTAACGCCTCTGCTTAATTCCTCCCTCAAACTCCCCGCCTTCGGCAGCAGGACGTGAGCTCACGTCACCCGGCAGCTCCTGGTATCATGGCTTTATCTGACTCAGGCCTTACTCGCTGCCCTGGGCTGCCTGGGTCTCACAGGCCGCGTGCAGGAGGCCTTACTCGCTGTGCCCTCTAACGGACGGACCACCATTGCAGCGTGGTACGCCCCTAAAATCGTGCCGCCTGGGGCGGACCGCCCCCTCCGCCCCCCCCTAGCTACGCCACTGGAAAGAAGAGGACGGTCAGACCCAGGAGAGCACACCAAGTCCAAAGACAAGGAACCTGCACAGAGTAAAAAAATCTCAATTTCCAAAAAAGAAGGTAGGCAGTATTAGAGTAATCGAACATGCCGAGAATACTGAGGACACAGTTGAAAAACGGGGAGTGAGCACAGACAATGCTAGACAGTGCGGCAGAAATCAGTATAGCCCGCAAGATCTTGATGAGTCATCTGGAGACAGTGGACACGAATGAATACATTTTAAGCATGGGCGAATTTTGCGAATCTCGCGTTCGCGAATTTTGCGGATTTGCAAACTCGCAATCCGCAAAATCCGCGAATTCCCGCGAATTTGCGGATTTTTTTTTTGGTGTGTTCGCGCGTGTTTCTGCCAGTTCGCGAGGGTTTTTACAATTTCGCAATTTGCGAACTTACCTGTCGGGTCGCAAGTTTTGCGAACTTGTTGTTTCTACGTGTCCAGCCTGTTTGGGACACTCTTCTTCATCACTGCCACTCTCTGTCACCACTGCCACTCTCTGACTACTCATGCCACCCTCTGGCCCACCCATGCCACCCTCTGTTTCATCACCAAACCCTCTGGTTGTCCAGTGTAGATTATTTTCGGCAAAGCAAAGCACACCTTCCCTGCCTCAAGTGACCTGAATTAATTTGGGGCTGATTAATGTGTCACAGAATATTTTTTTAGCTGGTACCTGCTTCCTTAGTGCTTCCTGATTAGTGATCTTTTGCACTTGCTAAGTGCTTTCATTGTTGCAAAATTAGTTACAACACCTGCCCTGCCCCAACTGACAATAATGAATTAGGGGCTGATTAATGGATTTTAACTTCCAGCCTGGCTCCTGCTTGTCTCCCTTAGCTGTAATTCAGGACCTTTGTGGCATATGTGTAACTATTCTGAGGTTCAGAGCAGGGTCACATAATAGTTGCAACTGGCAACTGAACTCTGGAGGGGCCCCTCAGGAAGCACTACAGGATAATGGCTACTAATGATGAGCCTGAACTTTTGAACCTGGTAAGTAGTTTCAGTTTTGCTAAAATCGTATTTCTGCAATTTAGCACTTACTCGCGGGGTGCGAAGTTGTACTGGCAAGCCGCGAACTCACGCGAACAGTGCGAGCAAGCCATAAAATCCGCTGCTCGCGGAGTTGCGGATTTTGCGGGAGATTCGCGGATCTCGCGGATTGCGAATTTACCGAAAATCCGCAAAATCCGCGAGCGAAACGGATTTTCCGCCCATGCTTAATACATTTATTTATGGATTTTATAAAGCGCACGGCTACCCCCAACGGGGGTGTCCCGGTGCTAAAATTGTCTACTGGAGGACAAGAGCAATCTACATAGAAGAGAATAGGCAAGTTTTCAGGCGTCTTCGGAACAGAGCTTCAGATGGGGCAAATCTGAGGTCGATCGGTAAGCTGTTCCAATGTTTGGCAGCTAGGACAGTAAAGGCTCTGCCACCCATTCTTGATCGACGGAATCTAGGCACAAGCATGAGACGCAGGTTGTTGGAACAAAGGTCTCTGACTGAGTGAGACAGTCTCAATCTCTTTCTTAAGTATTCTGGGCCAGAGCCGTTCAGAGCTCGATAGGCCAGAACCAGCGTTTTAAATTTAATACGGTTGGCTATTGGGAGCCAATGGAGTTCTTTGCGAAACGCAGAGATAGAGTGTCTGTATGGGATGTTGCCAATCAGTCTTGCCGCAGCATTTTGAACTACTTGTAGGCGTTCAATTTGGTATAAAGGGGCCCCAGCGTAAAGACTGTTGGCGTAATCCAGATGGGCGGTAATTAGGGCCTGAGTAACGGTTCTGCGGGCCTCCATTGGCAGAAATGGAAAGATCTTTCTCATCATTTTTAATTTGCCAAAGCAGGTCGCAGTAACCTTGTTGATTTGCGGGCCACAGGAGAGCGTATCATCAAATGTGAACCCCAAATTGCGGGCAGAGTGGACAGGGATTGGAGGGGGGTTAAGTACCGTTGGCCACCAAAGTGGGGGTGGAATGGTCATTTTTTGATTAAAAAACAGGACCTCAGTCTTGTCAGTATTAAGCCGCAGGTGGTTTGAGGACATCCACGAACAGATTTCGCCAAGACAATGGCGGAAGCTGGAGAGGCTGGAGTCAGAGTGATCTCTAAATGAGAATATCAGCTGAGTGTCATCAGCATATGAGATCACTCTGACTCCGCATGCCTCCACTACCTTGGCTAGCGGGGCCAGGTAGACATTGAAAAACAAAGGACTCAGCGCAGAGCCCTGTGGGACACCGCGATCGAGAGGTTTGCATCCAGATTTAAAGGGTCTGAGAAGAACCCTCTGTGAGCGTCCCAGAAGAAAAGAACAGACCCATGCCAGGGCAGTGCCACTCAGTCCAATCTGCTCCAGACGGCCCAGAAGAATTTTGTGGGACACCGTATCGAAAGCGGCGGATAGGTCGAGGAGAACCAACATGGCCTCCTCGCCCCTATCCACACATTCTCGTACAGTCTCCGAAACCTCTAGTAATGCGGTCTCCGTACTGAAACCAGCACGGAAGCCGGACTGGGAATCATGTAGCAGAGAGTTGGTCTCTAAATACTCTGCAAGTTGTAGTTGGACTGCCTTCTCCAAACCCTTCGCGGGTTTCGGAAGAAGGGAAATGGGCCGATAGTTACTGAATTGCATGGGGTCAGCATCTGATTTCTTTAGGATGGGCACAAGAAGGGCCTCCTTCCACGCAGAGGGGAATTGGCCTAATCGTAAGGAGGCATTCCAGATGATGGTGAGTGGCTCCAGCAATAGGGTAGACAGTTCACTCATGATTTTTGGGGGGACTGGGTCTAACGGGGAGCCCGATTTGCACTGTAAAAATAATTTAAGTGCAAGGTTAGGAGTGAGATCCTTAAATGCATCTAGTGTAGGAGCAGTATCATGGGTGGTAGAGGCCAAGGGGAGGGGAGGGACAGGTGGAGGAAAAGAGGATGCAATTTTATCAATTTTTTCTTGAAAGAAATCTGATAGTCCGTTGCAAAGAGACTGGTTGGCTAAATTGTTAGGAATCATGGCAGGAGGTTTTACAAAATCTTTAACAATTTTAAACAGTGTCTTTGCTGAATTGTCTGCGGCTTTTATTTGGGAGGCAAGGAACTCTCTCATGGCAGATTTTTTTAATTTGATGAATTTCTTAAGGGCCATTCTGTAGGTAGTTTTAGCCTCAGCATCATATGTCCGTCTCCAGCAGCGTTCTAATTTTTTGCAGTGGCTTTTTTCTTTCCGTAAAGCAGCTGAGAACCAAGGAGCAGAAGGGCGAGATCTTGCGGATGATACAGGTAGAAGTGGGGCAATTTCATCCACCGCAGCCGATAAAGTCGTATTGAATTTAGTGACACAGTCGTCGATATTTACCACTTGAGACTCCAGAGGGCAACTAAATAACGGCTCAAAGGCAGTACAAGTGACCTTGTGCCATTTTCTCCTGTAGTCAGTTCTCAATTCCACCGGGGTAGGTGCCTGAGGGAGTGTGATGTCCACCCTGAGTAGGAGATGATCGGACCAGGTGAGGGGGAGGGAAGGATAAGTAACGGTCCCTGGGAGGTTGGAAAAGATAAGATCCAGTGTATGGCCAGCTACGTGCGTTGGACCTTGGATTAGTTGCGTCAGACTCAGGCTATGAAGGGCGTCGATGAAACGAGTGGCTTGAATGCACGTAGGGTCATCTACATGGAGGTTGAAATCTCCTAATACAATAAAGTGTGGGTGCTTGAGGGATAAATCCGTGATAATGCTTACCAACTGGGATAATGCGGAGGGAGAAGCTTTAGGGGGATTGTAGACTAAGATGCCGGTTAGATAAACTGCCGCTAGGTCAGCAATAGAGAAATACATAGCTTCAATCAGTCCAATATTAGCAATTTTTTTAATGGTTATATTAAGGTGAGATTTGAACAAAATGGCAAGGCCCCCTCCCGTTTTTCCCTCTCGGTTAACACCCAAGAAGCGGTAATCCGGGGGGGTGGCTAAGTAAATATCCGGGTTAGAAGTATCTTTAGTCCACGATTCTGTAAGGAATAGAATATCCCAACTGTAAGTGGTCAGAATCGACCAAATTTCATTGGCATGGCGAGGAAGGGATCTACAATTAATCAGTGCTAGTTTTAAAATGCGAGCAGCCGGGGCGGGAGAGAGAGGTAAGGTACGTTCGCTCCACGGGGGGAGAGATATGTTGCACTGAGGACAGATAAGAGCATGTCCGTCCAAGTTGTTAGGGGGGCAACGAGCCGATGTGGAACAAGAGCCCGCTCCTATTTGTAATAGCTGTTCCCTGGACCAACTTACGCGGGATTTGGTAGTTATCTGAGCAGGGGGACTGGCCCTAGGCCCGTGCCAGGCGCTGACGGGCGCAGACGGGCTTGCCTTAGGCGCGCCTTCGGCGCGCCATCGGCGCGCCCGCTGCGTCCGCCCGCTGCGTGGACGGGTTGTGTAGTTGTGTTTATACATGACAGGAGGGTGGGAGTGGTCGAGAAGCTGGACCGCTACCCTGCCTGCCTTCCCAAGATGGCGGCGGCAATTCCGCGTCTACCGGCGTCAGCGCCTTAAATCGGCTGCGCCGGTAGGATCAGGCTACACTTATACACCCAGGAGGTAAATTCAATCTCCCCTTCTAGGTGGCGATTTTACAGGGATGATAAAAGAGCGCCCAGTAAAATATTTACAGTTATTAAAAACAGTCCTTATAATGGCAAACACACCGTAATTGTTCTACAGGTATAGAAAAGAAGAGCGCCCCCGGCTTCCGCCTCAGGGGAAAGTAGCAAACAATTTACAGAAGGAGCATACAGACGATCCTTAAAGAAGGCGGGAGGGCGGGAGTGGTCGAGAAGCTGGACCGCTACCCTGCCTGCCTTCCCAAGATGGCGGCGGCAATTCCGCGTCTACCGGCGTCAGCGCCTTAAATCGGCTGCGCCGGTAGGATCAGGCTACACTTATACACCCAGGAGGTAAATTCAATCTCCCCTTCTAGGTGGCGATTTTACAGGAATGATAGAAAAGCGCCCAGTAAAATATTTACAGTTATTAAAAACAGTCCTTATAATGGCAAACACACCGTAATTGTTCTACAGGTATAGAAAAGAAGAGCGCCCCCGGCTTCCGCCTCAGGGGAAAGTAGCAAACAATTTACCGAAGGAGCATACAGACGATCCTTAAATAAGGCGGGAGGGCGGGAGTGGTCGAGAAGCTGGACCGCTACCCTGCCTGCCTTCCCAAGATGGCGGCGGCAATTCCGCGTCTACCGGCGTCAGCGCCTTAAATCGGCTGCGCCGGTAGGATCAGGCTACACTTATACACCCAGGAGGTAAATTCAATCTCCCCTTCTAGGTGGCGATTTTACAGGGATGATAAAAGAGCGCCCAGTAAAATATTTACAGTTATTAAAAACAGTCCTTATAATGGCAAACACACCGTAATTGTTCTACAGGTATAGAAAAGAAGAGCGCCCCCGGCTTCCGCCTCAGGGGAAAGTAGCAAACAATTCAGGTTGAAACTGCCGACACCAGACTTAGCGAGCCCCATAAGATATACGAAATAACATTGCGTATAGAGGGTGATAAGACTAGGAAAATAAGGGGTCTATTTTGGGATAAACTCTCAAAAGGCTATGACATTCTGTTAGCTGAAAAAGATTGGCCCCCAGAGTTTGTCAGGGAGTGCCCTCGTGGCGAAGAAATGATTATGCCTGCCTTCTCGAATCAAATTCCAATTCACAAAAAATATACATATGCAAGGAAATGGGCAGTAGCCCAGGCACCAGCATTATATAAAAATCATGTAGGATGGGATGAGGACTCTCCTCCTCACAAAATCCAATTAAAAAATGAACCAACTGCACAAAGGCAGTATCCCATTAAGCAAGAAGCTAAAAAACAAGTCAGGGAGATTTTAGATCAACTTGAATACCAGGGGGTGATTGAAACATGCATCTCTCAAATGAACAATCCTTTGTTTCCTGTCTCCAAGCCAGACAATTCATATCGTCTAGTTTTGGACTACAGACACCTTAATGCATGTTGCAAAACATTTGCAGTACAAAATTCGCATAGTGCTGCACTAATGAATAACATAGTTAGGAAAAAATATAAAACAACATTAGACATATCTAATGGTTTCTTTTGTCAAAACATTGCACCAGAAAGCAGATACTTGACCGCTTTCTCAGTAATGGGGTCTCAGAAAATTTCTGTAGGCTCCCACAGGGGTTCAAGAACAGCCCAGGACGATTCTCAGCTAGAGTAACTGAGTTACTACAAATATATGATGATGAGGCATTATCTTACGTATATGATATCTATCTCACAGACGACGACTTGGAGACTCACTTGAAAAGAGTGAACACTATTATACTTTGGTTCGCAGCAGAGGGTTACAAATTCAACTTTAAAAAGTCTTGAATTGCCCATCTGACAGTATTATTTTTAGGATACGAATTATCAAGTGAAGGGAAAAGCCTAGCGGACAACTTCTTAGAGAAGTGCGCTGTACTCCAAGCTCCGAAAACGCTGAAGAATTTACAATCGATTCTAGGCTTTCTGAATTTCGGTAGAACTTACATTCTAAATTACGCAGAGAGGGTTAAACCTCTCTACGAACTAATTAAACCTGATTTTAAACAAATCAATTGGACTCAAAAACACACAGAAATTTTGAGATCACTGCAAACAGACATGTTAGCAAAAACAAAATTAGATACACGTGACAACACACGCAATCTTGTAATCCGAGTCATCCCAGGAAGATGCGGATTCACGTACCTGACCTCTAATGAGGGAGAAAAGGTACCAATTTCAATTAAATCTCACTTGTACACACAAGCAGAAAAAACATTCAGTCCAACAGAAAATACTGTGAAAGCAGTGCAAATTGCATTAGCAAATGAACGAGAACTAGCACACGGCAAAAGGATTAATATCCTCACAGCGGAATCCGCCTTCGAGGCGCAATTCAGCCCAGTAAACCTGCCTACAGTGTCACTGGATCCGAAATGGATACAGTGTGTAGATTCTCTTGGAGCGGAAGATGTGAAATACTATTTCGCCCCGCAATTCAAAAAACTGAATGATTTAGAATATGAAGAAGAATATCCTCTGCCAATCGAACTTCTGCCTCTCCCAAAGTACGCCTGTATAATCTATACAGATAGATTTGTACAGCATTTCAACGTATAGAGCAAATCCTGCGATGCAGCCTCCGCGATTGTTAAAGGTCGCTGGCTGAGCGGTAAATTCAGACCGAAAATAACAAAAACTGAATCAGTTAGATACTGTTCGGCTCAGAGAGCTGAAATCAGATCTTTAAAGATGGCGCTTGAAAATGCAGAACGTGAATTCCCGACAGTTATCGTGTGCGATTCTCATTTATGTGTCAACTCTTACAATAATAAGTTGCAGAGCTGGATTGAAAACGATTACAAAGATGACACAGGTGCTACAATAAAGCATAAATTGCTCTGGAAACAAGTAGCTCTTTTACAGAAAGAACTACAAAAGACTCACGTGATACACAATCTGAGTCATCAACGTGATGGCGTTCACGTTGCAGGGAATTCATTGGCTAATACAGCCACAGCGGAAGCAACTAAACCGGCTTCCGTAGCCACAAAAAAGCGTGCAGAAAAACACATAGACGGGGAAACCATGCTGGCAGTCAAAACGTCCGTAAAAGGGGACTGTGCAGCACTACCCGTAAACTATCCACTCAATTATGCATACGTAATCGATGCAAACTCCGTTCCTTTTGCTCGAATCCCTGGAGTAGGGGATAGGGTAATTCCAAACACGAAACAGAGAGGTTTCCTATTACAGGAGGCACATATGGGGTTGGGTCTGAGACACCAAACAATCAGGGACTCTCTGAGAGAATTGCAATCAGAGTACTGGTGGCCGGAAATGAGTGAAGGAATTCATGATTTTGCAAAAAATTGTGAAGACTGCAACAGAGATCGCAGTGAAGAACCGGCCAGTGTAGTGTCAGAAGCCCTAATAGAAAGCATAAGAAGATCTATCCGCGCAATCAAATTAGAGAAACGCTTCCCATTGTACATCATGAAGGCTAAATCCACTTAAAAATGTGGCCCCAGTGCTCGGCTGACGCCAGAACGGTTATAAAAGATCTGCGAGTCTTTATCGGCACATACGCAATTGCCATGTTCCATTCTGACCAGGGTCCTGCTTTTAGCTCTCGAGCTTATAAGGAGGCCAAGGCCGGCATGGGAGTTGGGTTGCGGTATTCTTGTCCGTCACACCCCGAAGGGAACAGTGTGGTAGAAAGAAAAAAACGGGACATAAAGCAATCTATAACAGCGAAGGTATTAGGTTCGGGTGCTGGGTTGGTCAAACATTTAATAAGTGTCCAATTAAGCCTAAATAACTTGCCAAGAAATTCTCTAAAAGGTTTCAGCCCATAAGAACTATTGTTCGGAACTAGAATGCGAATTCAGGACTTAGATAGTCAGGTATCAGTGGTACAAGATAAGAAAACAGACTTTGACATCAAAGATCGTTTGGCTGTTTTACAGGACTTGAATGAAACAAGAAAATCCTTAAGCAACATAAAGTTAAAGCAACAGCCAGCTACCACTGACGAGGCACCACCAGCAACAGCCCCAGCAAGGCCTGTCTGGATTCCAAAGATTGGGGATCTAGTCAGAGAAAAAATTGCGGTAAAGAAGGAATTTGGGCCTTCTTACAGAAAAGCAGTACCTGTCTTAGCAATCAACGGAACAAGATCAGTAGTACTACCGCCCCTTGCTGGTAAAAAGGAGAACAGAGTTGTATCAATCGACCTGGTAAAACCACAAGCATGTGGCCTATAATCAACAGTAGGCCCAGTGGACTCCCAAGAAACAACAGAATACCCAAACTTGCAACAATACAAGAGGTTCAAACTGAAAGACTAATCACATTCGATCAGCCTGCAGTGCACAGAGAGGGACTATGCAATAATGCCATGGAACTCGTGCCTCTTGAAACACAGATTGAAAAAGTTCGTCAAGAAACACCATTCTACAATGATGTGGCATCAGAATGTGCTACCGAAAGACAAATTAAAAGAACAATCCCAACAATTGACAGAACTGCCTCTGGCTATTTCATCAACTTCGATAACTTTTCCGAGGATCAAAGCAACCCCGAAGTGATGCCAGAAACAAAAAAGAAAAAGCAACAGAACTCTTTCATCAAATCAAAGAAGTATATCTGGATGCACCATTAATTGAGCATTGGATTATTTCGGGGGTATTTATACTCCTACTATGCCTAATTTTAGTTTTAATTTTAGGAAAGTTTATTACAATACAATAGACACAGCAAGTCAGAACATCAACTTAGTCCTCAAACCACACAGATCATCCCACGTGAAGAAAAGAGAACTGTCAACAGTAAATGTCACAGCCATTCCAATAACGGTGGGGTAGCATGGGAGAAAACTGACTATGAAATCTATGGTCCGGTCGAGATCCTAAAGTATCCTCATCAATTCAAGGTTTCCTTAAGTGACTTTGTAAAACCTAGCACATTCTCTGATGATTGGGACTTTGAAAGTATTAATAACATGATGTCTGATTTAGTAATGTCAGCTAGATTCACAGATCATAATTATTTACAAGGTTCGTCTAGTTATGAACAGATGTTCTGCTTCACACACTACGGTGATCATTATTTGCATAAGTCTGCTCAGCCTAGAAATGTTTTTAAGTATAACCAATGGGAACATTGTGCTACACCACCAAAAAGCAGTTCTAAAACATTATATCAGAAATGTAATACTTCTCAGGGTTTAACACCAGTGATGCAGAAACGTTTTATTATAAACTGTTAGATAAAACAGGGTTGAAAACAATGCTGACAAATACTAAATTGATATATTCAGAAGCATTTTATGAAAATATGATGACATTTGGTTTTGATTATTGGAAAAATAACATTGAAACAAAAACCATCTGGGGTACAAAAGAGTGGCAGTTACAAGGCCTAGAAGCACTTTTTCGAGCCTGCATGATCCCAGAACAAATTATGTTTTTAAATGAAACAATTCACCAAACATCCTGTCTTGGCCTAGCTAAGATCAAAGACCTTAACAAGCCGTCTATTCCAAAGCCAATACCTGAAAATGCAACAACAGATTTTGAGATAGACGTATCTAAAATTTTACATTTAAACAGAACACATCCTGATTGGAAAAAGTGGTTAATCTGGCCTACTGACACAAACAACTGTCAAGATAGATTCCTGAACAAAACACAGGGGTTAAAAATGACCAGACAAGACCCTAGATAATCCCAGAGACAACATCCAGGGATAGTAACAACATACAGTGTAGGGAAACTCTGCCTCGAATGGCTAGGATCATCCACACTGGCTGAAATTAAGCAACACTTGTCTTTACTTAAAGAGGGTGCTGATTTGCGCGATTTTATTATGGGACCACGCAAACAGCGTCAAAAGCGTTTCATAGCGACCAGTATCTATGCGGTATACAACGAGGCTTGGAAAGTCACACGAATTGAAACAGCTGAAAAAATACGAGAAATTGATCGTATTAATTTGGAAAAATCACTTTCTGTAGTGGACAATGGGTTAATGACTCTGTCCTGAATATATTTGTTGGACAATATTGTATCATCTGCCTTTGATATAATAGACAGAGACTTGCTAATGTTGCAGCATGGCCAGTCACAATTACGTTCTATTGTACAGTTAGGTTGGACGCTGCAAAATCTTCATTCATGCTATGTGCCTTGGCGTTTAATCAACACAACGCCATTGTTTTCCATCTTTAACCTTACTGATAAACAAATCAGCTTGGCACAGAAAGGAGCAGACTATACAATCCTGAGCATCGAAAAACTTGAGAGATTACCATTGACAATGTCAGAAAGTCCTGTCATTGAATGGATAATACACGGGATTATCACAATTTCGATAACAACTTTCCAATTTAAAAAGTGCCTTGAATACATACCTACTGGCCAGTATGAACGAATGGGTAAAGGGTACATCAAATCAGCATGGAAATTACCATACACACATTCATGCTATAGTGACAGCAACAAAAATGTATTTCTTAGTGGTGAAAACTGTAAACGTTCACTAAGCGGTATACTTTTGTGCCAGGGTATTAATTTACATGGAGCCTGTGAAGGTAATTCTATCAACCTTTCATGCCACCAACATGTCAGACCTGCAACGCAGATAGAGCCTTTCTTTATGCAACTCGCAAATGGGAGTTACATTCTAATAACGGATCACAGCTGTTGTGGCCTTTTGCCAGGGAAAGCCTATCTTGTAAGCGTAACTTCCATGGTCAAATGCTGCATGCAAGCATTGTTTCCGAGCGGCCCTGGAGACATAGAGACTCCCACCTGGCCTTGTTTGAATGTCTCTTCTATACGAATTGATACTTTAAGCAAAATGAAGTCTGTGCTTTTGAAGACAACAGTGCCCATCACGTCATCAAAAGAGACGTATGATCTCCTAGTTGTAAGGACAGCTACAGAGATACATGACCTTTTATCAACAAATTGCCCCGTGCATTTCGTAGAAATGCTTAGCCAACTCCTTAACATGTCTAGTGCCATAGGCATCCCAGGCATATTTAAGACGATTTTTACGGGACTGCTAACACCATTTCAGGCAATTCTGGGAATCATTCCTAATTTTGTCCATTCAGTCTTTGGCGGCATACCCCTATTTTTGGGACTTGTAGCAGGCATTTTATTTTTGACCCTCCTGCTCCGATATGGCAAGCCACAGCTCAGACATGACTCCTACGGGAATGGAAGAAACAATCCTAGCAATACGCTACCGGGACAGAATAACTAGAGTCCTTGGATTGGCCAGGCTGAGAGATCTAAACATGACCTGGTTCCTTTCATTCAGACCTATATGGCAATCCTGCATCTTACCTGTACTACGATGTATGCTATGCAGAGATGAATGCGTGTTGGACACCTGTCTTGCACTTCCATCAGCAGTACCAATGGATATCGATACTTTGCTCAGTCCTGTAACGGCTCACGCATTGTGTTGTCCCCAGCGGCTACCAATCCTGATGACGGTATTCGTTGAGACTCCTGTGCTACGACTAGGTGGTAACAGTGGAGCGAGTGACAAAAGCAACATCACCCAGGTACGACCTTCTGTGAGCATTGCTGATCCAGACTTTGATGACAGCAATCATTTTCACACCTGCCAAGTTACAGCACTATCAAATTTGGTCGAACTGTCACCTGATTTTGTAGACCAATTTTTTGAGAGCCTGTCTGATATGATGTTCTCCCCTGAAAAGAAACAATAACTTTTGAAAAGCATTCCAACACACAGCGTTCCCATGAACTCTGAATTCGGCCTTCAGTTTTGATCAACAAAAACTGCTAAAAGCGTTGGAACTCTATTCCCACGTTCACAAGAAAATATTTTTGGGATTGAACTATTTTTCATAATATTTTCCCCTTTTTCTGGCACGAATTCTTTGCTTAAAGTAGACCTATTCATAGAGAACAGAAGCTTCTACTTCTATTTAGGTAAATCTGGAGACATAATAACCTAACACCAGCCTCTAGCTCATTTTACAACAAATGCATTTATATGTGATGAAATTATCTCGCCCTTCTTTTCTGTATTCAGAGATATTTCATGTGTAATTTTTTTTGCAAAATCGTTCATTGATTGCATATGATATAATTTTTGAATGATTCCTATGCTTAAAGACGTACAGTACCTATATTTTCACGTATTTCAAATACGCCTATTTCAAATGCAAATATGTATTTTTGGGGTGGGCAATGTTACACATGCATCTTATTGCTCTAGTTTTAGTAATTTGATGGACATAAATTCGTGGAGTGGATGTCGCGTTCTAATCTAGGACCCTGATCGATACTGTGACCTTATGCCCCTATACGGCTATTTTTATTTATTTATTTTATTTATTTGCCGGTTTGTATAGCGCTATGAATAAACTCCCGCAGGAGTATCTCCGCGCTTGTGACAGCCGGTCTGAGGAATTATGGAGGTAGCAAAGATATTAAATTTATTTAAGACAGAGGATTTAATCCCGTTAAGGGGAAATTAGCTAAAATTAACTAAACAAAAACGTTTTCAAGTTCTTTCTAAAACGGAGATGGTTGGAACATTGTCTCAATGATAGTGGGAGCGTGTTCTAGAAATTAGGACCCACCACAGACAAGGCCCTACCGCCAAGCCTGGTTTTACTGATCTTGGGTACATTTAATAGCAGCTGTTCGCTGGACCTAAGGGTGCGGGCAGGAACATATGGGACAAATTTTCTAGCCAAGTATTCTGGTCCTAGTTCATGAAGACCTTTATGAATGATGCAGCAGGTCTTGAACTTCACTCGAAGACGTATAGGCAGCCAGTGAAGTTTGTGTAATAGAGGTTTAGATGCAGATCTGGGGGGTGCATTGAGCACCAGCCTGGCTGCTGTATTCTGCACTACCTGCAGACGGTCTAGTACCTCTTCATTTGTACCTGCCAGGAGACCATTACAATAATCAAGACGGCTGATCACTAAAGCCTTAACTAGAGTTCTTCTATGGGAGTCAGGAAGGAAAGGAAAAATCCTACGAAGGAGACCTATCACGTGGAAACAAGATCCCACAGTGATATTGACATGCTGTTTCATGGTCAACTCCGGTTCCAGTCGTACCCCCAGGTTCTTGATTATTGATTTAGGTTCAGGGACTGGGCCTAAATCCAGTGGCCACCAATCAGGGGACCATTGGACTCTAGCTTTGCCGAAAAGCATCACCTCGGTCTTCCCAACATTACATTGGAGAAAGTTGGAAGACATCCATCGCGCTACTGCCTTCATCCCATCGGAGAAAGATTGTATAATCTCCGGTGTAAGTTGTTTGAAGGGGTAGAGTAGCTGCGCATCGTCAGCGTACGACACTGGGCAGAAGCCAAAGGCTCTGGTTATTTCTGCCAAGGGAGCCACATAGGTATTAAACAGGGTCGGGCTCAAACACGATCCCTGCGGGACCCCCTTGGTGATCCTAACCTCTTCCGACCTAAACTCACCCATGGTGACGCATTGGGTGCGGTTGGAGAGGAAGCTTTTAATCCAGTCCAGTGCCTTGCCTCCGATTCCACTCACAGACAGTCGTTCGATCAAGATGTTATGAGAGATGGTATTGAATGCTGCCGATAAATCAAGCAGCACCAGGACAACGGAATAACCATTGTCCTGGTACATACGTAGATCGTCCGTTATCGACAGCAGGGCCATTTCGGTGCTATATTTTGGCCTGAAACCTGACTGTGATGGATCAAGGCTGTCTGATTGCTCAAGGTAGTTAGAAAGATGTTTATTGGTGTGCTTCTCGATGATTTTCCCTAAGAATGGTAACAGGGAAATCGGCCTGAGGTTAGACATGTTGGTCCAAGGGGAAGATGTATTCTTCCTAATTGGTCTAAGTAGGGCCGTCTTCCATTGCTGCGGGACAATTGCTGTTGTAAGTGAGAGATTCACCAGTCTCTAAATGTCGGGACCAAGTGTTCTCCCTAAAGGACCCATAAGCCTGGCTGGAAGTGAGTCAGCCGGGCTCCCACTTTTGATGTCAGTGAGCAGCTTCTGAACCTCTAATAAGGATATTTCAGGGAAATCATCGAAAGAGTAAGAATTGTTAGGCACAGTTTGTACCAAAATTTGATTATCCTGGCAAGACGTAGCAGGGATAAGTGCCTCCATTTTTTCATAAATGGCATCAATTTTTTCAGTGAAAAAGTTCGAAATGTTATCACAAAGATGTTGTGATGACATGTCTGCACTTTCACATGCTACAGGTTTTAAAAAAGTGTTAACAATCTGGTACAGTACTTTAGAATCGTTGCCAGCTGCCTCCAACTGTGAGGTAACATGGTTCTTGCGTGCAGATCATATAGCTTTATGATATATATTTAAAGCCTTTTGATAGTTGGTTTTATTTTCCTCCAAATGGGATTTTCTCCATGTTTTTTCTGTCTTTCTAGCCCTACGCTTCAGGCTACGTAGTTCTTCCGAGAACCAGACCTCTTGTTTCCTTGCAAGTCTTTTTTTAAAGGTTTTTATCGGGGCAATTTGTTGTATCGCAGTATTAATAGCTGAATCCCATTTTGAAAGAGCAGTATCTATACCATCTGTAGGCAGAATGAGCGGGGGGAGATATTTCTGTTTAAAATTGGTGTTGGTAATTTTATGCCATTGCCTTCGTTTGGATGGGATTTGAACAGGGGGAATGGAACATACGCCCTTCTCAGGCATAGAGAAATCAAGCACGAAGTGGTCTGTCCAGTGGTACTGATTAGGGGCATAGCATTCGATACCAGAAAAATTAGATATTATTATATCTAAAGTGTGCCCTGCTTGATGTGTAGGTCCACAGTTACATTGTTTAGTCCTATTGAGGATAGGTCGGTCAGAAAGGATTGTACCTCACTATTATTTTCTTCCTCGCTATGGATGTTAAAATCCCCGAGCAGCAAAAAATCTTTGTCTGGGCGCACATGAGGAGCTACTGCTTCCACTAACTGTTTAGAAATACTTTTTATGGGGCCTGGGGGACGATAAACCAAAGCTCCTTTCCTACTGTGTTTGGCTGATGAACCGATTCTAAAGATCAACATTTCGAAAGCCGTGTTGCACCATTGATCGAGAACCGAAACCGAGATGTTGTCTTCAAATACAATTGCTATTCCCCCACCGATTTTTTGGGGTCTGTCCATTCTAATAATCTTATAACCCTCCGGTATACCAAGGGTGATAGCTGGAGTAGAGTGGGGTTTGAGCCATGTCTCCGTTAAAAAGCACAAATCGGCTTTATATGTAGAGATGTCAAGTCAAGTCAAAAGATTTATATAGCGCGCTACATACCCATAGGGTCTCAAGGCGCTTGAGGAAGGGTGGGGAATTATATGTCGAATATCCAAGTTTTAAGTTGCTTTCTGAATGCTAGGTGGTTCTGAGTAAGGCGAAGGTGAGTGGGAAGTGAGTTCCAAGTTTTAGCTGCCAGGTAGGAGAAGGAACTACCTCCCATGGTGGTTTTGTTGATGCGAGGTACAGTGGCAAGGGCTTGGTTGGAGGATCGTAACTGACGGGAGGGGGTGTAGAAGGACAGTCGTGTGTTGAGGCATTCGGGTCCAAGTTCGTAAAGTGCTTTGTGTGCGTGGGTTAGGAGGCGGAAAGTAATCCTCTTACTTACGGGGAGCCAGTGGAGGTTTTTCAGGTGACCAGAGATGTGTTCTTTACGCGGGATGTCTAGTATGATCCTGGCTGAAGCGTTCTGGATGCGTTGGAGTTTTTTCTGGAGTTTTGTGGTGGTACCGGCGTATAGGGTGTTTCCGTAGTCCAGGCGGCTCGTGACCAGTGCGTGGGTGACCGTTTTTCTAGTTTCGGTGGGGATCCAGCGAAATGTTTTTTTGAGCATGCGAAGAATGTTGAAGCAAGATGATGAAACGGCGTTGACATGTCTGGTCATCGAGAGTGAGGAGTCCAGGATGACGCCCAGGTTCCGTGCGTGGTCTGTCGGGATGGGTGCTTTTCCAAGGGCCTCCGGCCACCAAGAGTCATCCCAGGCGGAGGGGGAGGTGCCTAAGATGAGGACTTCTGTTTTGTCTGAGTTCAGTTTCAGATGGCTGTGCTTCATCCACTCGGCTACTTCTTTCATTCCTTCGTGTAAGTTGGTTTTGGCGGTGTTAGGGTCTTTGGTGAGTGAGAGGATCAGTTGAGTGTCGTCAGCGTAGGAGATGATGTTGAGATTGTGTTGGCGAGCGATGGCCGCAAGGGGGCTCATGTATATGTTGAAGAGGGTGGGGCTGAGTGAGGATCCTTGTGGCACGCCGCAGATGACTTCAGAGGCCTCTGACTTGAATGGTGGGAGGCGGACTCTCTGGGTTCTTCCGGTGAGGAACGAGGTGATCCATTCCAATGCTTTTCCTTGGATTCTGACGTTTCTGAGGCGCTGTAGAAGGGTGCTATGACAGACTGTGTCGAAGGCAGCGGAGAGGTCGAGGAGGATGAGGGTGACTGTGTCTCGATTGTCCAGTAGAGTTCGAATGTCGTCTGTTGCTGCGATGAGTGCGGTCTCAGTGCTGTGTTTGGCTCGGAAGCCGGACTGTGAGGAGTCGAGGGATTTATTGGTTTCGAGGAAGGTGGCGAGCTGGTTGTTGACAGCTTTTTCGATGACTTTGGCCGGGAATGGAAGAAGCGAGATGGGGCGGTAGTTTTTGAGTTCGGTGGGGTCAGCTGTGGGTTTTTTCAGAAGGGCGCTGAGTTCTGCGTGTTTCCAGCTTTCCGGGAAGGTGGCGGAGTTGAGGGAGCAGTTGATGACATCTCGAAGGTGTGGTGCTATGATGGAGTCTGCTTTGTTGAAGATGTGGTGAGTGCATGGGTCAGTTGGGGATCCTGAGTGGATGGAGTTCATCAGGCGGATGGTGTCCTCAGTGGAGATTGGGTTCCAGTCGTTAAGGATGTTCAAGGGGGGTGAAGGTCCTGCAGAAGGTTGGGTGGGTTGGTCTCCCGGTTGGTTGTCGAAGCTGTTGTGGATGTCTGCGATTTTGTTGTGGAAGAAGGAAGCTAGGGAGTCGCAGAGGGCTTGGGAGGGGGTTATGTCGTTGGAGTTGGCTGATGGGTTGGTAAATTCTTTGACGATGTTGAATAATTCATTGCTGTTGTGGGCGTTGTTATCTAGTCGGTCTTTGAATGCGGCTTTTTTGGCAGATCGGATTAGTTGGTGGTGTATGCGGGTGGCGTTTTTGAAGGCGTCCCTGGTGCTGGTGTTTGGGTCTTTTTTCCAGGCCTTCTCGAGGGAGCGCCAGAGTTTCTTCGATTTCTTAAGATCATCATTGAACCAGGAGGCGTTTTTACTGCCTAGTTTGATTTGACGTTTTTTCAACGGTGCTAGGATGTCGGCGCTGTTGGATAGCCATTGGGTGAGGTTAATGGCTGCTTGGTCGGGGTTTGAGGAGTGGGCAGGGGGGTTTTGAATAAGCGATGAGGAGATCTGGTCGATGGTGATTTTGTTCCAGTTTCTTCGATGAGTAGGTTGAGGAAGGTTGTGAGTTGTGGTCTTATTGTAGGTAAAGTGTACGCAGCTGTGGTCCGTCCAATGGAGAGTAGTGGTGTGACTGAAGGAGACATGTTTGCTGGAGGTGTAGATAGGGTCGAGTGTGTGACCTGCGATGTGGGTGGGCGTAGTGACAAGTTGTTTGAGTCCGAGGTTGGCGAGATTGTCCAGAAGGGAGGTGGCGTTGCTGTCATTGCTCTTTTCCAGGTGAAAGTTGAGGTCTCCCAGAAGAATGTATTCCTCGGAGGGGAGGGCGTGTGGGGTGATAAAGTCAGTGATAACGTCGCTGAATTGTGCGCGGGATCCTGGAGGTCGGTAGAGGAGTGTGCCTCTGAGTGTGGTCTTGGGGTCGGTGTGGATCTAGAAGTGAAGGTGTTCGGCGCTGGCAAGGTTGACGTCTGAGCTGGTTGAGATGCGGATGGAGTTCTTATGGATGATAGCGATGCCTCCTCCTGTCTGGTCAGTGCGGTCCTTACGGATGATCTTGTATCCTTCCGGGATGGCAATGGTGATGTCTGGGGCTGAAGAGGCATTCATCCATGTTTCTGTTAGGAAGGCGACGTCCGGAGAAATGGTGTCTAGTAGATTCCAAAGGTCGATGGCGTGTCTGTGGACCGAGCGGGTGTTGAGCAGGATGCATTTTAGGTGGTTGGTGTCAGGTCTCTGTTTGGTGTTGGTGGATGAGGAGTTGGTCATGGTGCTGTCATACTTGCAGGAGTTGCAAGAGAAGGGTCCATGGGTGTGTCCAGGAGCGGCTTGGACGCAGTTGGGGGAACGGCCGGGGTGATGTGGGCGGAAGTCACCTGGCTCTGCCTGACCCACCCTCCGCTCAATGGCACTGGTTGCCGAGTCGGACCGGGGCGGGCAGGACGAGTGATCGAGACCAGGCGGAGTTAACAGCAAGTTTTCCTTGAAGCGCGTAAGCTCCTGATTGTAGCGCTGATAGGCAAAGAATATGCTACAAGCGTTATTAAAATGCGGCGCTAGTTAAAATTCATTCAGCAAATACAATTTTTAAAATTTCTATGCTACTTCTATCAATTGCTCACAGCATACAGCGTCAGCGGATCGGGAGACACTGCCACCGTCCCCTTACCGCAGTTCGCCGCCGGCTCCTCGCTGCCTATATACCCCTCTGCGTACAGCAGCTAGAGCGCTGACCGCTCGATGTGGGCGGAAGTCACCTGGCTCTGCCTGACCCGCCCTCCGCTCAACGGCACTGGTTGCAGAGTCGGACCGGGGCGGGCAGGACGAGTGATCGAGCCCAGGCGAAGTTAACTGCAAGTTTTCCTTGAAGCGCGTAAGCTCCTGATTGTAGCGCTGATAGGCAAAGAATATGCTACAAGCGTTATTAAAATGCGGCGCTAGTTAAAATTCATTCAGAAAATACAATTTTTAAAATTTATATGCTACTTCTATCAATCAATTGCTCACAGCATACAGCGTCAGCGGATCGGGAGACACTGCCACCGTCCCCTTACCGCTATAAATCCATTTATTCCCTATATTGGCATAACCGATCAAATGCAATATTCAGAAACTCGTCTCTGGCCTCACACGAACAGAGCCACATTTCAGAATCGCTTCCTCTGCAACTTCCTTTGCAGCTCATTAGTGCAAATGACATAGCAGAAGCTACTATCTAAGATTCCTAGATTAACACTCCGAGTTCTTCAACAAGATAAAAACTCAGCAACCTGGGAAAGCCCCGCTTGCTATGTTTTGATTAGTAATAGAACTCTAATGAGCACTGATAGACGATCACTTCCTAGTGACATCTTTATTGACGTCTTATGTCCAAAAACTTAAGGCACCTTTCAGGTATAAATATTACCAACGTTGCCTTAAGCAAATGCTGGCTAGCTGCCTCATAGACATCGCTGCCGTTATCGCTGCTGATGCTATTGTTGCGAACGAGCGAACGATGGTGTGCTGAACACAGGAGCTGACCAGCCGTCCCCTGCAAGAGCCCAGCAGATGCAAGCTGCCCGCGGACGCTGCCCCTCCTCCTCCTCTTTGACACACTGAGAGAGACGCTGTCTTTTCTCCTGCCGAGAAAATCCAGCTCCGGCGTTTCCAGCCTACTCTTGCGAGTGACTGGGATATCGAGTCCCTGGAAGGAGATACCAGACCTCCAACATTCTATTCCAGAGGTAAGGTGTTGACTAAACCCTTAGAGAGAATTCTTGAAGCAAACCTTGGCAAAACCAACTTAACTTAAAGCTACTTACTTACTCCCCTCCCAAGTATTAGGCTTAGGTCAGGTACACTGGGGTAGGTGTAGTTAGAAGCACCAGTTGAGTACGTTAGCCTAATGTATATATGAATGTATATATGTTTTATTCATTTTAAACCATTGTATGGCTAAGAAACCATATCAATGCTTTTACAGTATTATTTCGCAATACTCATTTTACTGTACGTACTTTTTATAATAACAAGTCTTGCAATTGTGGCAATTCATTTCTCTTGTATGAGAAGAAAGACTGTTCAATAAATAATACCTTTTATTGAAAACGCCCGTCTCTCTATTCTCTACATATTTGTGAAAGTAATCTGCACACCAACTGACTGAGTAAAATAACTGTCTATTGTTTCACACGACTCTAGAGATTGACTCTTATCTGAGGAGCAAAGTTGTCATGTTGCACGGTTGTTGGAAAACTGAATCCCTTCTTGTCTGTGCCAGGGAAGCTGATCACTTCCTATTCAGTCAAGAAAGTTTCCAGTGACCTCTGAGCTAGTTGGTAACAAACCCAATTAAGTTTAGCATAGTCAGTAGAGGCCTGGAAGATCCGCACTTCTACGTCGATACTACTGTTTATGTTATTCCAATGCGCAGGGCCTATTGGGAAAATAGGAACTACACTACAGTGCCACATGTGCACCCATGCATATTTCAGAGGTGCAACAGGGTGTCTTTTGGACACCCCTGCACCCTTGAAATTATTCTCAATTTGCGATTAGCAAATTGAGAATCGCAAATTGAGAATAATTTCCCATTCATTTCTTATGGGCCTCCTGGCCCATAGAAATTAATGGGAAATCATTCCTTAATTGCGATTAGCAATTTGCTAATCTGCCCCAATATTCAGTAAACTTTGAAAACTTTGAAAACCTACCCAGTGTAGAAGAAGAAACGGATGCATTGAGTGAGCCCGAAGTTCATTGTAAGAAAGTTGATCTACACTTTCATTCCAGGCTGCATGTATTGTATGTTTTGATGAGAGTCCTCAGAGTGGGTGAGAGTGTAAAAGAACATGTCACTCTTAGCACACGATTATTGAATGCTGTGTGCAGAATACTGCTAAAATAACCATCCACATGGCTGTGTGAGTGCGTGTGTATCACTAATCACAGTCTGAGCACTTTTAAACGTTTTTCGATCACAGCGCGTAGTGTCTTTTTACAAGTGTTCACACACATACATGGTTTCAGATGCTAACTGGCGTTTAAGCAAAATCCAAAAAATTATTGTGATTGGATCGCTCATTTTAGCAGCATTTATTCACGCCCACCAGACCCTGACCAATTATCTTGAATATCTGCCCCCTCTCTTTTTAAGATGAGTTATCTGTTCCCTTAGAGTTTTCTCTTGGGGACCCTTATAATCTAACTATAAGGTTTGGGTTCCATATATAAATACTATTACCAACCTAATTGCAGCTGGTGCACTAATTCCATCCACTTGGAAGGGGGCAGAGGTTGTTCCAATTTTTAACTATCATCCTATCAGCCTTCTGGATATTCTTCAGAAGGTTTTCTGCAAGTAAATATTGGATTGTTTAGTAGTGGAGTGAAGTGATGGCAAATATATCATTTCAAATCTCCAAGCAGGGTGTAGACCCTTGACCGGCTCCATTGATCAAGGTTTCTGCTTTTCTCAAATTATGTGAAAAACTGTTGACATGGAGGGTGCTTATTTTTTGTGGTCTTTGTACACCTTCGCCCCACTTCTGACTTAGTCCCAAGGGGCATGTTATGCTCTACCCTTCAGGGGATGGGGGTTTCATGTCATCTGTTGAGAATTGTAGTTCATCTCCACGAAGGGAGTTATGCAAATATCCGCTATGTCGCTAGGGGTGAACTGACAGACCTGGTTTTAGTTAACAAGGGCGTCCACAAGGGATGCGTCCTGGCCCCTACTCTCTTTCTTTTATAGATGAATAACTGCGTGAGTTATTTAACTGACTGTGCTAACGATTCCCCCTCTCTTGCCAGGTTACAAATCCTGTTTGTGAGAATGAAACAAGAGTCAATCTCCAGAACCTTGTAGAAGGTTTCTGTATGTATTGTAAAGATTACGGCCTAGAAGTAAATGCAGCCAAAACAAAGCTAATGGTATATACCAGAAGGAGGAGGTTGAAGGGAATGGTTCATTTGTATAATGATGGTTGACGAGTGGCGTTCCTTGCTAGATCGAATCGGCTTACGGTACCATGGAGAGAACCAAAAATACCCACAGACCTGATTATTAACTAAAACCTCTACTTTGGATACCACTGAACGACCGTTTGTGCAATTAACAATACTATCGGACCTTGTGCCCATGCAATCTACATTTTTGACACCGTGGAGTGATCCTTTGTGCTAACAATATTTTCAGACCCTGTGCAAATCCAACTGACGCTTCAGGTTGCCTGCCCCGCACCCTGTCCTGATGAAGACCCCACAGCAAGGTCACCACTAATTCCTGCGAATGTCCGAGGGTCGAAACGTCGACAATAGTCTTTTTGTTGTCAACTTCACGCCAATATTTTGAAATTTAATGTATTTAGTGAAGTATGATATTTGTTTATTTATGCATTGAACCAACAGTCTTATTGTTTGTGTATACAAATTAATTTACTAATTTACCAATGCATTTTTGATAATTGGCTGGTTTTACTGTCACAAAATTCCCTTCCATCACACTATCCTCACCTAATCACTTCCTCCTTCCCCTTGGGGCACTGTACAACCGTTTATGATATGTAATCAATGTTTAGTATATCTAATATACAGTGTCCCATTGTGAATAAAACAATGTGGATACATTCATTGTTTCTTTAAAAAAAAAATCGAATTACATATACTTTGCTACACTCACACTGGGACCCCTTCCTCTCAGTACCCATTTGTATAATGAAGCGCTGGGCAGAGTACCTGAATTTGATTATCTGGGGTCAGATTAGCTGCATCTGGAGCCTGGGCTCCACAGACCCACAAAAGCTCCCACTTTTTACTTCATAGAGCACGAGGCCATCATTAGGCTGGCTAAAAAGGCCCAGTGGCTTCCTATTGGTCTTGTGATGGAGATTTATAAAATGTAGGCACGAGGAGTGGCACTTTACGGGGCAGAATGATGAGGTCACTGCCAACAGTCTGCTCCGGGAGTTAAGGAAAATGACTTCTTTAGAGGGCTCACAGGACTGGGATGGGGGACACCTTTGTTGCCTTTGAAACTGGATCTGGGAACTCACTTGGTTGCTGAGTTAGAAGCCTTAAAACCGCTGCAGTACTGGGTCCGCATATGGACAACTAGCGAACACCAATGCTACAGATCCCGTCTAATCGACATCATGATGCTTCACTCATCGGTTGCGAAGATCAAATGACTGGGGTACATAAGAAACACATCGATGAAATTGGACCTCAGGGAGTTCTGGGAGAATCCTGTCTCTATTCCAGCTAATGCAGCCCCTATGGTCAAACGTAGGTACTGGGACATGATCGGCAAGCAAAATCACCAGTAATGTTCAAGGGGAACCCTTTCAAGGTGTTTTCTAATGCATAAGTCGGTGCCTAAAGCTGAGACGTTCCATGAATAATTATCCAGCGGGTTACCAACTTGCGAACATCTATTAATATATATTCATCTGGGCCCATATACACACGCAATCATATAGGCTGGTTATTACCGCTGGGGCTCCATTTTTATAAATTACTTCATTAGGATCAGTTTCCTTTTTTATCTCCCTAAATTTTCACTGAGCATAAACCCTTTCCTTTAGTCAATGGACCTATTTAGTTGGAATTAGTTGATGTTGATATGACATATGTTCTTTTATCTCCTATTTATTGAATAACCACATTTCTGGAAAAGTTTTTTTTATTTGAATTTTTATTGATTTTATTGGGGCATGATTTCAATGTTAAACAATGACCTTATAGTTTGCATGTTCAAAAAGAAATGAATAGATTATATGGTTACAGATTCTATATGTATAACATTGCATGTCTTTAAAGCCAATGAACTTATAGCGAAAAATAAAAAAGAAGGAAAAAAGGCGTTAAATCAAATCTTTAACATTTCTATAATATGGTCTCATGCACAATTTGACATTCCCCCCCTCCCTCCCCTGGGTTGACCATCTATCTAAATGTGATATTGTGTTGGTAGATCTTAAATGTTCTGGGGTGTATCTAAAATGTCGTGTTCCAATACTTTTATCTCACGAGCCATTTCGTCAGTGGTTCCCAGATGTTTAACCCTTTTGAGCGGGATCGAGTCCCCCTTTTCCCATATAGTGCTTTTTCAAAGTTGTAGTTCGCGATTAGACGTGTTAACCACTGACAGTACACTAGCGGGGAAGAATCTAACCAGGCTGATGTTAGGGTAAGGCAATATATTGCCATACCTATAAAAATTTGTTGTTCTCCGGGCATCCCTTGGGTCTCCTGATCTACCCCTAGACAAATCAGGGCTGATGAAAGGTTTAAATACCTTCTTATGACCTCTTTAAAAAAAATTGTGATGTCAGATTTTAAGGTATTTAGTGTAGTGCAGGACGCCAGCATATGATCTAAATCGGCCTGGGGCAGCAAACATCAAGGGCATAAGGTCCCATTCCCAGTTTCCCATTTAGCGATCCTTTTTGGCGTAAAATAAAGCGAGAAGCAAGTTTTATAATACTGCACCTGAGGTCGCGCTGGTATTAAAAGCTTCTGTGCTAGTTCAGTGGAATATTGAAATAAATCCTCTGAAATGTCAATTTCTTCTCTCTATTTGCTAGCCCGGTGTTCCATATCATCCGTCATCAGGGAGTTAAGCGAATTATATACCATTCCAATTGATTGATTATTCTGTCTTAGTTTATCTCTAAAGGAATTATTTAAGAATGCTATTGAGCCTCCACCCTTCTTACTTAGAAAATTACGTATTGGTAAATACTCTAAAAAATCTTTCCAATCTAGTCCATATTGTGTCTTAAGATTTTCAAAAGTGACTATATCAGTGAGAGAATAAAAATCTCCAAGCTTGGATAGGCCTTTGTCTATCCATCTCCTGGTTGTGGGGTCTTTAAAGATTCTGGGCAGGTTAAAGTTATTACTGATCGGGGTATAATAATTCAGACGGCCCAATCCTAGCATCTTCCGGAATGCGTTCAAAGTTTTATATCCTGCAGCCAGCGTCTTATAACGTACTTTTTTGTAGTGAGAATCGTTCAAGAATCTCCAGGCCCACTCCCAGTCCTGATTACCCATTATTAATTCTATAGGTGTGGGGATATGGCTAGGTGAGTCATCTAGTGGCTTGTCGGAGAAAAGGGTGTGATTGTGTAAAAGAGTAGTTGCCCAATAGTAAAGTTTAATGTTTGGAAGAGCCAAACCACCCCAATCCTTTGGTAGAGAAAGGAACCTATATGCTCTTCTAGGTTTCCCATAAGACCGCAGATCCGGACCCCGCTGTTTCACAGATACCGACGTCCAACACTCGTGTCACAAAATATCGTCATACCATGACGAATTTGGTGTCCACGGACCGGTAATGATTAGGACATCACCCCTATGTATTTGCGTCATGATCAAGTGATGCTAACACCCTTAAATCATCGTTTCGGTCCCGAACCCTCAGACTCCATTTTGTAAACGGCATCCATCTTATGACTTGCCCTCATATAGTCAATCGATTAAGCCCGAGTTTGATCTAAAAGGACACGTCCGCTGTAGCTGACTTCTCCATGACCTGGCCAAAGCTGACTCCACTGCCTCCAGCCAAGCCTGTTTGGGCAGCTCCTCGCCCAGTGGCCGAGTAAGATATCATCAAGGCACAACATGTCATAAACCATCCACTACATACCGACCCTGTTTTCCCATACACGTACACCTGTCCATGACTCTTGTTTATGACCCGTTTTATGGTGGGAGGGTGCCCGACCTTATTGGTTTTTCATCGATATCTGATGGGAGTTCTAGATCTGGCGTGGTAATCCATCACAAACTGGACATCCAAAATATGTGCTGACCGGCATGACTTCGCTCTTTGTATTATTACAGAAATATGTGTATAGCCATATCATAAACTCAGGAATTCTTGCCTACAGCTGTTATTTATGTATATAAGGAGAAGGCTGGTTCTGTAAAAACGAACAGTCTCCTGAGAACTTACGGCCCGTGCTGCCGTACTTCTAGGACGCATGTTACTTGGTTGCAGCCAATAAAAATCGATCACTGACTTCAACTAGAAGACTCTGTGTTTCTGTAAGTCCAAAACAGGTAGAACTCAGAGGTCTTCGGGTGTGGTCCCCTGGCACCACCGGGTCTCTAAAAACCCGGCACCTCAGTTGGCGCCCAACTAGAGGCGATATCAAGCGGTGACGGTCCAAGCCAGATGTTCGCGAGGAGCTTCGTGTGAAAATTCCGGAGGACGGCCAGCCACTTCAGTGACCCCTGTATGTCGACGTGGTTCAGAAGGTCTTTGCTGCGAGGTTCCCCGCTTCCCGACAGCTACGAAGGACTGCTGCCCTGACTATCGCCCTGTTTTGGATCCAGTGATCCTTGGTAGAGCGAAACGATAGAAGAGTCTTCTAGTGACGTCACAGATCTTCAATATTCAGTTAAGTATAAGTGGAGCGTCTCCCAGTTCTTAGTTTGGTTCTTAGTTTTGGTATCCCAGAGATACGGTTTGTATTGGTTCTTGCAAGCACCAAAACCGAGGGATTCGTGTATTCACGACAAATATCATACTTAGATAATCCCTTGAAGTTTGAAGCTAGACTAGTGAGCAAAGATGCCTGGTCTTAGCAGACTTGGAAACTTGTTTTGTCTTGGTTGTAGTAAGGACTCCCGATTAGAGGATTTGTGTCCGGTTCCTCCGATTGGAACTCCAACATATGAGTTATATATAAAGCACGGAGTAGGTCCTATCACATATAATGAGGTTTGGATAAAATACACCCGCAAGGATGGTGTTTTAAAATGGCCCCAATATGGTAGTTTTGACTCAGAAATATTAGATAACCTCGAGGTCAAATTGTTTAAGAAGAAAGCCCGGCCGGCGATGTTTGACTCTTTTCGCTTATGGCGCAAAGAAGCCAAACAGAAAGAAATAAAATTAGCAAAGAAAAATAAAAGAGGCATGTCGATGGTACAAGCCGCCATCGCATACAGGGATAATGAGGAAGAGCAGGAAAGTGAACAAATGCTCAGAAGCAAGAAACTAGCAATAGATAAATGCTACCGATGGTACCACATGAGGGACAAGACTCAAAGGGAACATCCGAGAAAGATCCATTAATGTCCCATTTATTGAACTCACCACCCCCATACACATCAAGCATTGTTGGACCCCCGAGGCGTATTGTTATACCGCGCCCTGGCGCACGAAAAGCAGCTCTTGCACAAGCACCAGCCCCTCTTCAGCTGGTTCCTACTTCTCCGGCGCAGCCTTCTCAAGGGCCGCCGCCTTTGCTACATACTCCATCTACTTCTACAACTTTGCCTACTGCTCCAACTATTCACTACCTGTTCCACCACATTTCCAGCGTGTATGGGTACATGTCCCCTGGAAGAGATCCGAAGTTTTAGCACTCAAACAAACACTACCCGATCCCTGTAAAAACCCAGCAGGTTATTACAAGGAATTATCGCAGACCGCCAGCTCATGTATAATGAATTTAGCAGATATAGACATGTTGTTTGGGAATGTTGTTCCGCATCCTTTATGGAGTAAAATTCGTAATGCAGATCATGATCAAGAACTAGGTGACTCATGGGCTAATATTACTGCTACTGATGCTAGACAAGTTGGTGTTTCTAAACCCGAGCCTTTAATAGCAGATCTTGCCGGTAGGATTATCACGTACATGAAAACGTTAATGCCTGAATTACGTGTAAATTGGGACAAGCTATCTGCGTGCAAGCAAAAGAAAGATGAGAATGTGTCTGACTTTTTCACGAGGTTTGAGGAGACTTTCACTGACCATAGTGGTCAGGACATGGCTCCCGAGGGTGGCCAAAGAATGTTTGTAGACAAATTCGTACATAATCTGCTTCCTGAATTGTGCAATAAATTAAAAGACTCAGAGAGTGCTTGGGCTGTTTCCACGTCAGCGCAGATTCTAGCCACAGCCCAGTACTATGAAAACAGACGCAAGGACGAGCTAGATAAGTCAGACAAAAAGACTAAAGAACTAAAAACTAAAGTTCTCCTCCAGCAAGCTTATCCACCTCGCACTCCTAGTCAGCCCAATTATCAGCAGCCACAGCAGTATTCGAGAAACGCGCAAGGAAACGAGTTTTCCCACCAGCGATCTCCGTATGGCCCGAATCAATGTGCATATTGCAAAGAAGAGGGTCATTTCAAAAGTAATTGCCCCAGAATAACACTTCCTTTCCACCTCAGAATTCTATGAATAGCTTTGACCAACAAAATAACTCATCTTTCAGGTCAGCTCAGTACTATGCAGATGACTATTACGCAGAAAACGAGAATGAGGGTAATAATTGCTAGGACAGCCATGGACAAAGAGAGGGAGTTGTTTCAGTTCCAGTAGATCAGAATGGACCTTATGTCGAGGTAATTACATCCGGAGTATCGGAGCCATTTCTGCTAGATACTGGTGCTACAAAAAGTTCTATTATGCACTCAAAACTTCCTGGCGCACCTTTGTCCGGCGAAATAAATGTTTCAGTAGGTTTTTCTGGCGCCCCTGTTAAAAACCCGATCTCCAGTCCAATGCCCCTTTCTGTTGGCCCACGCGAATTAGAAGCACCCCTCATCCTTACTACAGGTTGTGGCGAAAATTTGTTAGGTTTGGATTTACTGAAGAGATTGTATGCAACTTTGTATTGTTCTCCTTCGGGAGTACAACTAACCCTTGGTAAGAAAGTGATTTCCCCGATGTATTTGTCAAAAGAAAGAATTCCGACTGAGTTGTCATCTCTTCCAGATGTACTTTGGGCGAATGGCTCTAATGATGTAGGTCGTTTAGAGATAGCACCGTATGTCATAACATTGAGAGCTAATGTCAGATTGCCACGTATTCCACAATATGGAATGCCAAAAGAATGTGAAAAGGCTTTGCTAGAGATAGTCCACGATCTGATTGGTAAAGATGTCATTGAAGAGACTACAGGCAGCATTTGTAACAGTCCTGTTTTGCCTGTCTTAAAGCGTACCGATCCTTCACAGCCCCCCGTGTACCGATTTGTGATCGATCTAAGGGAAGTGAATAAGATCGTTGTACCGCAGTTCCCAGTCGTCCCCGACATTACCGCCTTATTGACGATGGTCCCAGCCTTAGCCAATTGGTTTTCAGTGATCGACCTGAAGAATGCCTTCTTCAGCATCCCGATTGCCGAGGAGAGCAGAGATATATTTGGCTTCAATTTAGGAGGACGAAGCTTCCGCTTCAGACGCGCTCCTCAGGGCTACTGTGAGAGTCCATCAATATTCAGTCAGCCTCTGAAAACACAACTAGATACGATTGTTCTACCTGGTGGCGCGACTCTGATTCAGTATGTAGACGATTTACTGATCGCTGCAGATACTGAAGAGGTTTGCAAGCAAGCTACATTGTCATTGTTGCGTCATTTATGTGACATGAGTCACAAGGTCTCGCTTTCCAAACTACAATTTTGCCGACAAGAAGTAACCTACTTAGGTCACATCTTATCGAAGGAGGGAAGGAGACTGACCCCAGAAAGAATACAGGCAATTGCAGAACTGAGGGTCCCAAGGACACAAAGAGAAGTGCGTGCCTTCTTAGGCATTACATCATACTTTAGACAATGGATACCGAATTTCTCACTGTTGGCCAAGCCCTTGCTGGCATTAATGCGCAAAGACACACCCAATCCCTTACCTTGGTCTGAAGATTGTCAGGCGAGTTTCCATGAGTTGCGTGAGGCATTATGTTCGGCTCCTGTGTTGGGCAACCCCGACTACAGCAAGCCTTTTACATTATACGTCCATGAGAAGGAAGGTTGCGCATTATCAGTCTTGACGCAGCACTTTGGGGACAAACAACGCCCCTGTGCATATTTCTCCGCGACTCTAGATCCTGTAGCTAAGGCATTACCAAGTTGCTTAAGGGCCACTGCCGCAGCGGCTGTCTGTATTCGACAGTTGGCTGGGTTAGTCATGAATAATACTCTGACCGTTATGGTCCCACATGCAGTAGCTATCCTACTAAATAGGACGAAAACGCAACACCTAACTAGTGCTCGACTATCCAGCTATGAATTGACCCTGTTAGCAAGCCACATTCATATAAAGAGGTGTGATACACTCAACCCTGCTACGTTACTACCCATTCCACCAACAGAGACAGAAGAGGTCGACAAACATGATTGCAGTTTAGGACAGAGGAAGAGACTAAAAGGAGAGTAGTCAAGTCAAGTCAAGTCAAAGAATTTATATAGCGCACTACATACCCAGAGGGTCTCAAGGCGCTTAGGGAGGGGAGGAGGATTACTTGTCAAATATCCACGTTTTAAGTTGCTTTCTGAATGCTAGGTGGTTCTGGGTAAGGCGAAGGTAAGTGGGGAGTGAGTTCCATGTTTTGGCTGCCAGGTATGAGAAGGATCTTCCTCCCATGGTGGTCTTGTTGATGCGGGGTACAGTGGCGAGGGCTTGGCTGGAAGAACGTAGTTGGCGGGAGGGGGTGTAGAAGGACAGTCGTGAGTTGAGGCATTCTGGTCCGATGTCGTAGAGTGATTTGTGTGCGTGGGTTAACAGTCGGAAAGTGATCCTCTTATTGACGGGTAGCCAGTGGAGGTCTTTCAGGTGGCCAGAGATGTGTTCGTTACGCGGGATGTCTAATATGATCCTGGCTGAGGCGTTTTGGATTCGTTGCAGTTTCTTCTGTATTTTAGCGGTAGTACCTGCGTAGAGGGTGTTTCCGTAGTCCAGTCGGCTCGTGACCAGAGTATGGGTGACTGTTTTTCTGGTTTCGGTGGGGATCCAGCGAAATGTTTTTTTGAGCATGCGAAGAATGTTGAAGCAGGATGAGGATACGGCGCTGACTTGTCTGTTCATTGAAAGTGAAGAATCCAGGATAACGCCTAGGTTCCGTGCGTGGTCTGTCGGGATGGGTGCTTTTCCAAGGTCTTCCGGCCACCAAGAGTCGTCCCATGCAGAGGGGGATGTACCTAAGATGAGGACTTCTGTTTTATCTGAGTTCAGTTTCAGACGGCTGTGTTTCATCCATTCGGCATCTTCTTTCATTCCTTCGTGTAGGTTGGTTTTGGCGGTGCTGGGGTCATTGGTGAGAGAAAGGATCAGTTGAGTGTCATCCGTGTAGGAGATGATGTTGAGATTGTGTTGGCGAGCGATGGCCGCAAGGGGGCTCATGTATACGTTGAAGAGGGTGGGACTGAGTGAGGATCCTTGTGGTACGCCACAGATGACTTCAGTGGCCTCGGACTTGAATGGTAGAAGGCGGACTCTCTGGGTTCTTCCGGTGAGGAACGAGGTGATCCATTCAAGTGCTTTTCCTTGTATTCCGATGTTTCTGAGGCGTTGTAAAAGGGTGCTGTGGCAGACTGTGTCGAAGGCTCCAGAGAGGTCGAGGAGGATGAGGGCGACTGTGTCTCCATTGTCCAGTAGAGTTCGAATGTCGTCTGTTGCTGCGATGAGGGCGGTCTCAGTGCTGTGTTTTGCTCGGAAGCCAGATTGTGAGGAGTCGAGGGATTTGTTGGCTTCGAGGAAAGCGGCGAGTTGGTTGTTGACAGCTTTCTCGATGACTTTGGCCGGGAAAGGAAGGAGCGATATGGGGCGGTAATTTTTGAGTTCGGTAGGGTCCGCTGTGGGTTTTTTCAGAAGGGCGGTGAGTTCAGCGTGTTTCCAGCTTTCCGGGAAGGTGGCGGAGTTGAAGGAGCAGTTGATGACGTCTCGGAGGTGCGGTGCTATGACGGAGTCTGCTTTGTTGAAGATGTGGTGAGGACATGGGTCTGTGGGGGATCCTGAGTGGATGGAGTTCATCAGGCGGATGGTGTCCTCAGTGGAGATTGGGTTCCAGTCGTTGAGGGTGTTCAAGGGGGGAGAATGTTCAGCATATGGTTGGGTGGGTTGGTCTCCGGGTTGGTTGTCGAAGCTGTTGTGGATGTCTGCAAATTTGTTGTGGAAGAATAAAGCCAGGGAGTCGCAGAGGGCTTGAGAGGGGGTGATGTCGTTGGAGTTGGCCGAGGGGTTGGTAAATTCCTTGACGATGTTGAAAAGTTCCTTGCTGTTGTGGGCGTTGTTGTCTAGTCGATCCTTGAATGCTGTTTTCTTGGCCTTTCGGATTAGTTGGTGGTGTGTGCGGGTGGCGTTTTTGAAGGCGTCCTTGGTGCTAGTGGTTGGGTCTTTTTTCCAGGCCTTTTCAAGGGAGCGGCAGAGTTTCTTGGACTTCTTAAGATCATCGTTGAACCATGAGGCCTTCTTGCTGCCAGGTTTGCTTTGACGTTTTTTCAGTGGTGCTAGAATGTCGGCTGTGTTGGATAACCATAGGGTGAAGTTGGCGGCGGCTTGGTCTGGGTTGGAAGAGTGGGCTGGGGTGTTTAGAAGGAGCGATGAGGAGATCTGGTCGATGGTGATTTTGTTCCAGTTTCTTTGCAGAGTTGGTTGGAGGTGGTTGGTGGGTTTCGGCTTGTTGTAGGTGAAGTGAACGCAGCTGTGGTCAGTCCAGAGGAGATCCGTAGTGTGGCTGAAGGAGACATGATTGCTGGAGGTGAAGATGGGGTCGAGTGTGTGACCTGCGATGTGGGTGGGCGAAGTGACCAGTTGTTTAAGTCCGAGGTTGGCGAGGTTGTCCAAGAGGGTGGTGGTGTTGCGGTCGTTGTTCTTTTCAAGGTGAAAGTTGAGGTCTCCCAGAAGGATGTAATCTTTGGAGGGGAGCGCGTGTGGAGTGATGAAGTCCGTGATGTCCTCACTGAATTTTGCGCGGGGTCCTGGTGGTCTGTAGAGGAGGGTGCCTCTGAGTGTGGTCTTGGGGTCGATGTGGATCTGGAAGTGAAGGTGTTCAGAGTTGGCGAGGTTGACGTCAGAGCTGGTTGAGATGTGGATTGATTTTTTATGGACGATAGCGATTCCTCCTCCTGTGTGGCCGGTACGGTCCTTGCGTGTGATCTTATAATCTTCAGGGATGGCAATGGTGATGTCTGGGGCGGAGGAAGCGTTCATCCATGTTTCTGTTAGGAAGGCGACGTCTGGAGAGATGGTGTCTAGTAGATTCCATAGGTCAATGGCGTGTCTGTGGACCGATCGGGTGTTGAGAAGGATGCATTGTAGGTGGTTGGGGTCGGGAATCTGTGGTGTGGTCGTAGCGGAGATGTTGTCGGTGCCGCTGAATTTGCAGGAGTAGCAAGAGAAAGGTCCATGGGTGTGTCCAGGAGCGGCTTGGACGCAGTTGGGGGCGCGACCGGGGTTAAGGGCTAGGAGGGTGGCGGCATCGTAGGTAATGCGGGAGGGCTGGGCAGCGCGAGGGGCAGGGGGTCTGGCGCTGGGCGCGGTCCAGGCGCGGACGGGTGTAGACGGGCTTACCTTTGGCGCACCTTCGGCGCGGGTTGGGCGCGAACGCTGCGCGTGAACGCTGCGCGCGGGAACTACTGTCATATGTGGAGAGTGGAGGGGGAGGGGCGAGGGCGTCTCAGCTGGGAGGCGGGGCGGGCACACGAGGAGGGCAACAACAAACAAAATGGAGGCGGAGGGGGGAGCAAACTGTAGGTAAACGCGCTAGCAGCCTTTAAACAGCACAACAAAATTCACAGAGCGCAAATGAGCAAAGCGGTAAATCGGCACACAGTAAGCAAAATAAATGGCAAAATAGAAAGCAAACGAATCAATGCAGCGCTATGATACCAGATGTCTGCAGGGACACTGGGAGCAACCACTCAGCCCGTGAGAGGAGCGAGTCACGGCGCTTACCGGGAGAGGAGCGCTATTTCTATTCAGTGGGAGGGCGTCTCAGCTGGGAGGCGGGGCGGGCACACGAGGAGGGCAACAACAAACAAAATGGAGGCGGAGGGGGGAGCAAACTGTAGGTAAACGCGCTATCAGCCTTTAAACATCACAACAAAATTCACAGAGCGCAAATGAGCAAAGCGGTAACTCGGCACACAGTAAGCAAAATAAATGGCAAAATAGAAAGCAAACGAATCAATGCAGAGCTATGATACCAGATGTCTGCAGGGACACTGGGAGCGACCACTCAGCCCGTGAAAGGAGCGAGAGTAGACCTGCAGGACACTCCCCTCCCTGAATGTAATGATAATTTATGGGTTGATGGTTCATGTTTCAAGTTGCCAAATGGTGATACGACTGCAGCATATGCCGTGACAACATTACACACGATTGTAGAGACAGCTCGCATCCCCCAGAATTCCGCACCAGCAGCAGAGTTAGTCGCACTCACAAGAGCGTGCGTGTTGGCGAAAGGAAAATGAGTGAATGTGTACACTGATAGTCAGTACGCCTTTGGCGTAGCCCACAGTTTTGGAAGATTGTGGCGTGAACGTGGGTTCCTGACGTCACACGGTGCGAAGATTCAACACGGTCAGCTAGTACATGACCTTCTCGAGTCACTGACCTTGCCCCTACAGGTTGCGATTGTGAAGTGCAGCGCGAATAGAAAAATCCGAGATGACGTTGGGCGAGGGAATGCATTTGCCGATGAGGTCGCGAAAGAGACTGCAAGGAACACAATGAGTCGGATGTATGTTGTAGGTCCCGCTAGATGGACCGCTGATGTGGGTATGTGTGAGGACACCATCGAAAGCGTAAAGTCTATACAAACCGATGCTACCGAGAAAGAGGTGAATGAATGGAGAGAAAGCAAGGGTAGATTAGACGCGAATGGTTGTTGGGTCGAACTGTCAGAACATCAGCGATGGTTGTTACCTGATGCTTATGTGCTCGCAGTGGTAACGATGGCCCATGGAATGGCACACATCAGTGTGAAAGGAATATGTAAGCTGTTGGCCCCAGTATGGCAGAATAGTGGTATCCCAAAATGTGCGGAGAATCTGGTCAGAAATTGTATGGTGTGTTTGAAGCACAATCCCGGTAGGGGAACCCCAACCCCAGCTGGTCATTTTGCACCTCCAACGTACCCGTTCGAGGTCTTGCAACTCGATTTCATTCACATGGAGAGGTGCAATGACCTGAAATATGTCCTTGTTGTCGTTTGTGCCTTCTCCAGGTGGATAGAAGCGTACCCCCTTAAGAACAACACTGCATTGTCAACTGCCAAAGCCCTTGTCAAAGAATTCTTCCCTAGATTTGGCATGCCTAGAATCGTTTGGAGTGATAACGGAAGTGAATTCGTGGGACGAGTGATGAAGAGAGTGTCTAGGCATCCGCCAGAAGTTCCATGCTGCGAATCATTCCCAATCACCAGGATTGGTAGAGTGCTATAATGGCACGTTAAAATTGAAACTGGCCAAGATCCAAGCCAGCACAGGTCTCAAGTGGCCAGACGCCCTGCCTTTAGCGCTCCTGTCTACCAGGATGATTGTCCATTCCGGATTAGGACTTAGCCCACACGAGATCGTGTTCGGGCGCCCAGCAAACATATGGGGAGTACCGAGACCCAAGAGGCTCAGTGAAATAGAGTACCCTGCATTGTTTGACTATTTGCACGAACTGACAACTAAACTGCATGCTTTACATCAACAGGTCCACAGCTCCTCCCCACCGGCGTCTGACGATCCAGGCCATGCCATCGAACCCGGCTCCTGGATCCTGATTCGGAATTTCAGACGAACCAAGAACGAGGAGCCTCGCTGAACCGGACCTTTCCAGGTTTTGCTGTCCACCCGCTCTGCAGTTCGTGTCCTCGGGAAGAAACACTGGGTGCACAGCGCCCATAGCAAAAGGGTCCCGCTCCCCCTTCCATATGACCGATGGGTCCGGCAAGGAGTCGCTGGCTCCGAAACTGAGTCTATACCCCGTTTTGTCCCCTTCAGCGATGCACGATTAAAAGGAACTGGTACCGACAAATAGAGCGATTGTATTTTGCAAGGATTTGTGCCACCTTCGATGCAGCTGGACACTACAGAACCAGAAACGTTGTTTGAAGATCACACCGTGCCTGGAAAGGAACGAGATAATCTGAGGTCAAGACCAAGGAACTGACATAATCGAATTTGTGCGATTTCCCCCCCCTTTTCCCATGAACTATTTTTGATTTCACAGCTCTCTCCCCCAGGGAACTAGCTCATTTTTGATTTTCGAACCGCCATCCGGTTCTGCTGCTAGGGCCGCGGTTGAAGTCTGAGGAGTGCAGCCGGGGACGCCTAGGTCAACGGTTCTGGTCAGTCTGAGGGAATTACCCCGGACTGGACAGAGCGCACGTCTTGGCAGAAGCAACCTCCCACCGCGGGCAGCAACCAGAGTATGGAGTTTCCAGGGGTTGAGAGACCTGCTAGACACATGAACTTTAAAACGAAAATATGCACTGTGATGGCCAGGAAGAAATTCCTGATAATATGTATTTTGATGATATGTAGCATAATGATGTTCTTGATTGGTTACACCTTATCCACGTTTCAAAACACCTTTGTAAACAACACTCAGCCCACACCTTCTCCGACTGTTTCTTTACACTCCTTTCACCCTCTACCTGAACACGAGTCTGCCAGAAGACTAGAATTCGTAAACAACTCCTTTATCCAGCTCCTACACCAACACCAGACTATAATGAACACATCGAATTGTTGGATATGCGGACTCATGCCACACACTACAGATAAGGGCATCCCTTACTTTGTCCTACCATTTAGTTATTTCGGTTCTCTGTGGGCTTTCCAGACCATGTTCCTGTTTTCCCTTGAACCATACATTCGAGGGGAGAACTCAAACAATAAGGCACTAGTGGCAGGGATCCCAAACATGAGTAGAGATATTGACACGGTTAGAGCAACTCCCAAAGATGAGTTTACCCCATACAGCAGGTGGAACATCACCAAGTATGGGATTTCCTTAAGTGAGAGCCGGAAACCAAAGAAATCCTCCCCAGTCTGGGTAGTGCCCCACCGAGGTCACTTGTGTCTGCAAGGTATTGGCAGGGATCCCAAAGCGCAGTTGGGGAAGAGCATATGCACGGAGACGTATGTGTTTGCCTCCCGAACTTCCCCTCCATTCTTGGCGGCTAAAGGCACCTATTTCGTCTGCCATGACAAAGCCTGCACATGGTTGCCCCCTGACTTCTCGGGCACATGTTTTATCTCGTTTCTGCTGCCACCCACCTACACGGCCGGGGCAGATTACCATCGGACAAGGATAGTTAGGGGTGTCGTGAGTCAAGACGACACTGCGGGTCAGGAGTTTGGAGACTTCGCAAAGGGTTTTCTGCCATTTTGGGGGCCCATGGTGAACAGCAGGAACATTCGACAATTGACAAGAATAGTTGAATCCGCCGTGACCGAAACGGCCGGTGCCCTTAGTAACCTGACGGCTGAGCTTCAGTCGGATCGACTTATGACCCTTCAGAACAGGGTTGCCCTAGACGTCATACTTGCAGACCGTGGTGGTGTATGTAGAGTGATCCAATCTAGTTGCTGCATTTTCATCCCCGATAATGCTCCGACAGTATACCAGGCCATCTCCAAATTACACAAAATCTCTGACTCCCTTCACACGGAGAAAGGAGACTGGTCTCTGCTAGGGTGGTTCTGGGAACTGATCTCTGCCTGGGGATGGAAAACTCTGATCTTAATCGGGATGGTCTTAGCCGTTCTGTTTATGTTCTGCCTATTTGTGCAGTGCGCTCCTGCAATATGTGGCCTCTGCGCCACTTCATGTGTAAGGAAGCCTGTGTCAAGGGACGAATTGAGCAACAGAATAATGCTACAGCAGCATCTCCGTGAATTCATCAATACAGATTTGGACTCAGATTAGCTTGAGTTATTACCTAATATGAGGGCAAAAGGAGGGTCTGTGGTACTGCAAATCCGGACCCCGCTGTTTCACAGATACCGACGTCCAACACTCGTGTCACAAAATATCGTCGTACCATAACGAATTTGGTGTCCACGGACCGGTAATGATTAGGACATCACCCCTACGTATTTGCGTCATGATCAAGTCAATCAATCAATCAGTGACACTTATAAAGCGCGCTACATACCCGTGGGGTCTCAAGGCGCTGGGGGGGGGGGGGAGCCGCTACTGCTCGAACAGCCAGGTCTTCAGCTTCTTCCTGAAGGAGAGGTGGTCTTGGGTCAGGCGCAGGTCGGTCGGGAGGGAGTTCCAGGTCTTGGCGGCCAGGTGGGAGAAGGACCTTCCTCCTGTAGTCGCTCTTCGGATGCGGGGGACGGCGGCGAGGGCGTGGTTGGCTGATCGGAGGTGGCGTTTGGGAGCGTAGAAGTTGACTCGGCTGTTGAGGTAGCTCGGGCCTTTGTCGTGTAGGGCTTTGTGTGCGTGGGTGAGGAGGCGGAAGGTGATTCTTTTGTTGACGGGGAGCCAGTGAAGGTCTCGCAGATGTCCGGAGATGTGGCTGGTTCGTGGGATGTCGAGGATGAGTCTGGCTGAGGCGTTCTGGATCCGCTGGAGTCTCTTCTGGAGCTTGGCGGTGGTCCCGGCGTAGAGGGCGTTGCCGTAGTCCAGTCGGCTGGTGACGAGGGCCTGGGTGACGGTCTTCCTGGTCTCGGTGGGGATCCACCAGAAGATCTTCCGTAGCATGCGTAGGATGTTGAAGCATGCCGAGGAGACGTTGTTGACTTGCCTGGTCATGGAGAGGGAGGAGTCCAGGATGAAGCCCAGGTTGCGTGCATGGTCTGTCGGTTTGGGTGCGGTGCCCAGGGCGGGAGGCCACCAGGAGTCGTCCCAGGTGGAGGGAGAGGAGCCCAGGATGAGGACCTCCGTCTTGTCCGAGTTCAGTTTCAGGCGGCTGGTCGTCATCCACTCGGCTACCTCTTTCATCCCTTCGTGCAGGTTGGCTCTGGCGGCGGCGGGGTTGTTGGTCAGGGAGAGGATCAGCTGGGTGTCGTCGGCGTAGGAGATTATGCTGAGGTTGTGTTTGCGTACGATGGCCGCGAGGGGGCTCATGTAGACGTTGAAGAGGGTGGGGCTCAGAGATGATCCTTGGGGGACGCCGCAGATGACTTCGGTGGCCTCTGACTTGTACGGTGGTAGGCGGACTCTCTGTGTTCTCCCGTCGAGGAAGGAGGTGATCCACTCCAGCGCCTTGTCCTGGATTCCGACGTTGCTGAGGCGCCGTACTAGGGTGCGGTGGCAGACCGTGTCGAATGCCGCGGAGAGGTCTAGGAGGATGAGGGCCGCTGTTTCTCCATTGTCCATCAGGGCTCGGATGTCGTCGGTGGCGGCGATGAGGGCGGTCTCGGTGCTGTGGTTGGCTCGGAAGCCGGACTGTGAGGGGTCGAGGGATCCGTTCGTCTCGAGGAAAGCGGCCATCTGCTTGTTGACGGTCTTCTCGATGACTTTGGCTGGAAACGGGAGGAGCGAGATGGGGCGGTAATTCTTGAGGTCGGTGGGGTCCGCTGTTGGTTTCTTGAGTAGGGCGCTGAGTTCGGCGTGTTTCCAGCTCTCGGGGAAGATGGTGGTGTCGAGGGATGTGTTGATGATGTCTCGCAGGTGAGGTGCGATGACAGCGTCGGCTTTGTTGAAGACGTGGTGAGGGCAGGGGTCGGTCGGTGATCCGGAGTGGATGGAGTTCATCGTGCGGATGGTGTCTTCGGTGCTGATCGGGGTCCAGGCGTGGAGGGTGGTGGTGGGGGGTGGTTGTTCGGTCATGGTGTGCGTTGGTTGGTTGTTGAAGCTGTTGTGTATGTCCGCGATCTTGTTGTGGAAGTATGAAGCCAGGGAGTTGCAGAGGTCTTGCGATGGGGTGATGTCGTTGTTTCCTGCGCTGGGGTTGGAAAGCTCTTTGACGATGTTGAAGAGTTCCTTGCAGTTGTGTGCGTTGTTGTCCAACCGGTCCTTGAATGCTGTTTTCTTGGTGGCGCGGATCAGCTGGTGGTGTTTCCGGGTGGCAAGTTTGAAGGAGGTCCTGTTGTCCGGTGTCGGTTCCCTTCTCCAGACTTTCTCGAGGGCTCGGCAGTTCTTCTTGGAGCTCTTGAGTTCGTCGGTGAACCATGGGGCTTTCTTGCTGCCGGGTCTGCTGGGCGGGGTCCTCAGTGGGGCGAGTTCGTCCGCGCAGTTGCTGATCCACTTCGTGAGGTTGTCGGCGGCCTGGCTGGGGTTCGCTGAGCTGGCCGGAGGGTGCTGGCTCAGGGAGGTGGCGAGCTGGTCTGCTGTGATCTTGTTCCAGCTTCTGCGGGCGGTCTGTTGCTGGTGGTGGTGGGTTGTTGTTTTCTTGAAGGTGAAGTGGACGCAGCTGTGGTCCGTCCATTGAAGCTCTGTGGTGTGGCTGAAGTTGATGTCCTTGCTGGATGAGAAGACAGCGTCGAGTGTGTGTCCGGCGAGGTGGGTGGGGCGGAGTGATGCTAACACCCTTAAATCATCGTTTCCGTCCCGAACCCTCAGACTCCATTTTGTAAACGGCATCCATCTTATGACTTGCTCTCATATAGTCAATCGATTAAGCCCGAGTTTGATCTAAAAGGACATGTCCGCTGTAGCTGACTTCTCCATGACCTGGCCGAAGCTGACTCCACTGCCTCCAGCCAAGCCTGTTTGGGCAGCTCCTCGCCCAGTGGCCGAGTAAGATATCATCAAGGCATAACATGTCATAAACCATCCACTACATACCGACCCTGTTTTCCCATACACGTACACCTGTCCATGGCTCTTGTTTATGACCCGTTTTATGGTGGGAGGGTGCCCGACCTTATTGGTGTTTCATCGATATCTGATGGGAGTTCTGGATCTGGCGGGGTAATCCATCACAAACTGGACATCCAAAATATGTGCTGACCGGCATGACTTCGCTCTTTGTATTATTACAGAAATATGTGTATAGCCATATCATAAACTCAGGAATTCTTGCCTACAGCTGTTATTTATGTATATAAGGAGAAGGCTGGTTCTGTAAAAACGAACAGTCTCCTGAGAACTTACGGCCCGTGCTGCCGTACTTCTAGGACGCATGTTACTTGGTTACAGCCAATAAAAATCGATCACTGACTTCAACTAGAAGACTCTGTGTTTCTGTAAGTCCAAAACAGGGAGAACTCAGAGGTCTTCGGGTGTGGTCCCCTGGCACCACCGGGTCTCTAAAAACCCGGCACCTCAGGATATGGCTAGGTGAGCCATCTAGTGGCTTGTCAGAGAAAAGGGTGTGATTTTGTAAAAGAGTAGTTGCCCAATAGTAAAGTTTAATGTTTGGAAGAGCCAAACCACCCCAATCCTTTGGTATGGGAAAGGAACCTATATGCTCTTCTAGGTTTCCCATAAGACCAAATGAACTGGGAAAACATATCTTCAATCTTTTTTATAAATTTGGGATTACATTCTAATGGAATAGCTTGTATAAGATATAAGATCTTAGGGTAAAAAAGCATTTTGGTTATATGACATCTTCCGATTATTGAAAGATGCAGATTATGTAGCCGCCTCAGTTCTTGTTTTATTTTATCAATCATGGGTCGATATTTGCTTCAACTAGCTTTTCGACATTGGCGGTAATGTCTACCCCCAGATAAGTGGCATTTCCTACCTGTCTCACGTCGTCACCCATGTAGATGTTTTTGCAAATAATCTGGGTTTTGGTTCGATTTAGGGAATATCCGGCCACAAGGTCGAATCTCGTCGCCTCTCGCTCTACCTCTGCCATAGATTCAATCGGGTTGGATGTTACAAGTGCTATGTCGTCGGCATATGCCAATACTTTTGTTTCCCAGCCTTGACTGATTATCTGCCTAATCCTCTGATTATACTCCAAAGTGCATAAGAAGGGGTCGATATATATGGCAAATGACTGGGGTACATAAGAAACACATGGATAAAAATGGACCTCAGGGAGTTCTGGGAGGATCCTGTCTCTATTCCAGCTAATGTAGCCCCTATGGTCAAACGTAGGTACTGGGACATGATCGGCAAGCAAAATCATCAGTACTGTTCAAGGGGAACCCTTTCAAGGTGTTTTCTAATGCATAAGTCAGTGCCTAAAGCAGAGACGTTCCATGACTACTGATCCAGCGGGTTACCAACCTGTAAACATCTATTACTATATATTAATCTGGGCCCATATACACACGCACTCATATAGGCTGGTTATTACCGCTGGGGGTCAATTTTTATAAATGATTTAATTAGGATCAGTTTCCTTTTTTTTTAATCTCCCTAAATTTTCACTGATCATAATGCCTTTTTCTATTTAGTTGTAATTTGTTGATGGTGATATGACATAGGTTCGTTTATCTCCTATTTATTGAACAGACTCTGGAAAAGTTTAAATGTTTTATCTAGTTATATCATATGAGCAAAACAAATTACAGTGTTAGCGCCATCTTTCTGAAGAAGTAAGATCATTTACCCAATTTAGTTTTCAATTCAAATATAGATATTTCAATAACAAGTACCTCAGGAAAAAGAGGATAGAGAGAAAAGTACATTGACACAATACACATAGATATATTTACCTAGGATGGTGTGAAAATCAGCACCCCTTTGGCCAAGAGATTAGTGGGTTCCCAGGAAAGAACCGGTGACAGGGACTTTAGGAGAGGATTCAGGACCGGATAGATGTCTCCTTCTGGATTCAACGCCTGCATCTCACCCCTCTCTGACACTTACTTCCTCCTCGAGTCTTCCGCAATCTTCTTCTAACTAGATTACCTCCTCGATTCTTCCGCGATCTTCTTCTAATTAATTTGCTTTAAAATTCTTATTCTGTTTCTCCCAGTATTCGATCAGCATTCGGACAGCATCGCAGTCTCTCAGCGTTATGTCTTGCTGCGACTGCGCATTGTTCTAACTAAACTACCTCAATTATACTTTTCTAATGACATGTACCTCCCCTAAATGTTTCAACTTTATTAAACTCCTGTTTCTGATTGGACAAGCTGAGGTATGATCATCACACCATGCTCAGTTTCAATAGTTTTTCTTTAGTTCATTGTTTTATGTTCCCGCCCATTAATTTGTTCTCCCATCTTTATTTCCCACCCGTATTTATAATTGGTATCAACGACAATGTATACATTTTACAGTTGTCCATTGAGTCTTCAGGATGTCCAGCTGGTTCCCAGGACATGTACCGAGAACGGCCTCGGACAAGTTTCAAGATTTGACATCACTGTTTCTGACTTGTCATCTTTGCGCCTGCGTGAGGAATCACGTGCAGTGTAGACTTTAGCATCGTTCAGAGGTCCAAATACAAACTAATAGAGAGGTCAAAAGATAAAGTACTAATTTAAAAATAAAATTATTTCGTTGTATACCACCTATCTCTACTCTAATCCCATTTACTTATAAAGACTCTCCGTGCATTAGCATTCAGTATATAACTCATTTTAATTTCAGCAAAGCAGATGCTTAGCTGAAGCGGCCATTATAGATGCATTTGCGCAGAATTTCCTGTAGCTCTCCTGCAGCTACCCTGCAGCCTTCCTGCAGCTCTCTTGTAGCTCGCCTGCAGCTTTCCTGTAGCTCTCTGGCAGCTTTCATGCAGATTTCCTGCAGCTCCCATGCCACTTTCTCGTTTAGCTCCCCTGCAGCTCTCTTGTAGCTCTCCTGCAGCTTTCCTGCAGCTCTCTTGTAGCTCTCCTGCAGCTTTCCTGCAGCTCTCCTTCAGCTTTTCTGCAGCTCCCCTGCAGCTTTCCTGCAGCTCTCTTGTAGCTCTCCTGCAGCTCTCCTTCAGCTTTTCTGCAGCTCCCCTGCAGCTTTCCTGCAGCTCTCTTGTAGCTCTCCTGCAGCTTTCCTGCAGCTCTCCTGCTGCTTTCCTGCAGCTCTCCTGCAGCTTTTCAGCAGCTCCCCTGCAGCTTTCCTGCAGCTCTCTTGTATGCAGCTCTCCTGCACCTTTCCTGCAGCTCCCTTGCAGCTCTTCTGCATCTTTCCTCCAGTTCTCCTGCAGCTCCCCTGCAGCTTTCCTGCAGCTCTCTTGTAGCTCTCCTGCAGCTTTCCTGCAGCTCTCCTGCTGCTTTTCAGCAGCTCCTCTGCAGCTTTCCTGCAGCTCTCTTGTATGCAGCTCTCCTGCAGCTTTTCTGCAGCTCTCCTGCAGCTCTCCTGCACCTTTCCTGCAGCTCTTCTGCATCTTTCCTCCAGTTCTCCTGCAGCTCCCCTGCAGCTTTCCTGCAGCTCTCCTGTATGCAGCTCTCCTGCAGCTTTCCTGCAGCTCTCCTGCAGCTCCCCTGCAGCTTTCCAGCAGCTCTCTTGTAGCTCTCCTGCAGCTTTCCTGCAGCTCTCCTGCTGCTTTTCAGCAGCTCCTCTGCAGCTTTCCTGCAGCTCTCTTGTATGCAGCTCTCCTGCAGCTTTTCTGCAGCTCTCCTGCAGCTCTCCTGCACCTTTCCTGCAGCTCTTCTGCATCTTTCCTCCAGTTCTCCTGCAGCTCCCCTGCAGCTTTCCTGCAGCTCTCCTGTATGCAGCTCTCCTGCAGCTTTCCTGCAGCTCTCCTGCAGCTTTCCTGCAGCTCTCCTGCACCTTTCCTGCAGCTCCCCTGCAGCTCTTCTGCATCTTTCCTCCAGTTCTCCTGCAGCTTTCCTGCAGCTGTTCTGCTGCACATGTTGCATCATTATCATTTTTGCTCTAATTTTTATCATCTGCCCAGTGGCGTAACAGCTCTATGACGCATAGTCAGTTTGGTGCTGCACTATAATTCTCCTTTGTGCAGCGCAGTGCTGAGCATTTTACCCCAGTGCTGGGCTGCCCAAGTTTTGAAAAATGTTGTCCTGAGTCACCAGTACTCTGTGATGGAGTCAAACTTCCTGAGAACTTGATGAATCTGAAATTGCAGTATACACAATTATACATTGTATAATTGTGGACAAAGAAGGGCAGAGGCCCAGGTCCCCTCTGTTCGGTTCCTCCGGCTCATGTAGAGTCCACTGGCAGTCCTAGTGCTGGCCTCACCATGGGCAGCCATTGAGTGTTGCGGCTGCCACTCTCAAAGAGGCTGCCTGCCTCAGGATGTCTCCTTCAACACTAAGTCCTCTATTCTTCCCGCCTGGGACCATCATGTAAACTGTGGCGACCTTGGATAGGAAAGGCCCGAAAAGAGCCCCCTTTTCCTGTAGAATTGTAGGCATTACTTTGGGGTTTTCCTAGGACATTGACGCATATTTGAAGGTCTTTCTTTGGAAGAAAACAGAAGTATCAACAGGCCCACCGAACAACGAAGGATTAACAAACGTACCATCACAAGGTTTGTTCCAAATTGGCTTCCCCCATGGAGATAGAAGCCTTTTTAGGGGAAAAGCCATGAACCCCTTGTCAACCTGTAGATGTGGCCGCAGGCGGTGGTGCCACCTTCACCACTCCTCTAGCCATAGAGGCTGAAAGGTTTGCCAGTAAATGAAGCCCAGAGTTGCAGAGGAAAGGACCACTCGAGTGTAGATAAGGGGCTTTGTCTCCTGCAGGCAGCAAAGAGCAGAAAATGTTCATCACATTATTATCTGTAAAGGGGGGGGGGAGAAACTGAAGCATAAAACAAAGCGTCTTATTCTTAATAATTGCAGCGCCATGTCTTCGGGCTGTATGGAAATCGGAGGGTGCAAGTGTAAAAAGAGCTGTTATGCTACACAATGCAAAGACCGCAAAGAGCTAAAGAATCACGCGCACTCAGTAGTGTTAATGTTCAACCCGTGAAGAGATGAAATGCATGATTGTGGGTGACAAATGAAAACTCACATCCCTGCATCAAATGTTGTCTCGACGCCTCTTCTCACATTAAAAGCTCTTTACGTGTCAATTTATGTTCCATTAAGCACTGTTAAATGTCCTTAAATATTTGACTAATAATCATATTTGTATTCAGTACACTGTAATGTCTTAGATAGTGTTTCAGAAGCATGTGATAAGAACATTTTCAAAATACAAGTGATCTTAAAAATGAATGAAAGTCTTTTCGCCTTCCAAGTAAATGGCTACAAACATTTTCTTTAAAGGACTAAAACCACACTTGTGATGTGATCGACCAATTGTGAATTGTTGTGTTTGCACAAGTGCACATGCTAGATAAAATCGCAAACAGTACTAGTGACGTAAATCTGTACAAGTTCAAACCATGCAACAGTGGCTGGATGGCAGAGCCGGGATCATGGAGCTCCGTGTGCATGTGTGCACACTCGTGTGCGCCAGATACTGGAGATCATGCCGAGCGCTCACTTAACACTAGTGGTCTCTTTAACGTGCACTAAGGGGCATTTTTATCATAATTTCAGGTAGCGCAGAAATGATGTGCCACGTGAAAGAGCAGGAATGTGCTGTGTTTAACACTATATGGTGCATTCCTGTCTTTTCCTTGCGATGGCGCACAATGTGCTGCATAGCGCCAACACAGACACCCTTGCACCATGGTGACGGCTAGGAGTAACAGATGACTAAAGTTGAGCAAAGTCATAAGTGATGATTTTCAAACTGATGTGGCCCAGCGATGTCTGTCTTCTGTATTTGCTTGGTTGGCTCAGGCTAGCCTCAAATACAATGAAGATAAATCCGAGATACTCCTCTATGGCCAATTCCCTCCGGCTTTCAGAGAATCTCACTGGCCCACGGGGTTCCCATGCCCTAGCGGTGATTGTGGTGTCGCCAAGAACCTGGGAATCTGGTTCGGAGCCGACCTGGGCTTCCATGAACAGATTAAGCGACTCTCAGGGACATGCTTTGGCACGCTCAAAGCCCTAAGGAGGTTCTTTCCCCTGCTTTCCCATCCTGCCAGGGAGACTGTGGCCCGAGCACTCATTCTATCGCGCCTTGATTACGCTAATGCCCTGTACATCGGCATCCCTGGGTACCTCCTAGTGAAGCTGCAGGTTATCCAGAATGCAGCTGTCAGGCTCCTGTTTAACATCTCGAGGAGAATGAGCGTTCGTAACAACAACTCAACAACTTGCACTGGCTCCCGGTGGCTCAGCGAGTGCGCTTTAGAACTCTGACCCTGACACACAAAGCTCTTCACGGTCCATGCCCATCCTATATGAGCTCTAGGTTTACTTTCTACCTTCCCAGCCGTTCTCTCCGCTCTGCCTCTCAATGACGGTTGGTAATTCCCAGGTTTCGACGAGCTCGACTTGGGGACAATCTTTTGTGGTCAAGGCCACCACCATGTGGAATGCTCTGCCTGATCTTCTGCGACATACTAAGGAACTAGCTACCTTTAAAAAACTCCTCAAAACTCATCTGTTCAAGCAATCTGTGTAAACTTTCTGTCTTTCCTGTCACTGACCTCCCTCTGCGCCAGGATACTCCTGAGTAGCAGTGCGCGCTACAAATCCCCATATAACATATATTCAGAATGAAGAAGGAAGGGACACATTTCCACACAAAATCAATCCTGAGAGGCGTATTCCTCTTTCTATGTCTGCTACAGAATGCAACACATAGAAAGAGGAAGTAACCAGGAGAAATAAAGATATTTCTCCACGTCGCGCAGCCCTAGGAAGGCGTATCATTTTGGCGCATTCCCAGGTTCACCAACTCTGTTAAATCTGGGAATGCGCCAAAAACCACGGGAGGTGCGCGAGAACACCCACCCATGGAACGCCTCCCTCGTGCAGCGTAAGGAAACACCGCGGTTTGCACTGCTTTACGCCAGATTTATGGGGCCGCTCAGGGCCACGCAAAGTGGCCTTGCATGGCTCATAAATTTCATTTAGGACTTGTTTCACTCTTGCACCACTTTGCGTAGTGCAAAAGGGACACAGCTCAGCTTATAAATATCCCATGTAGTGTTTCTGAAAGGAGCTGTGTCTCTGTGGTGGTGTTGGCGGGCAGTATTTTAATGTTGGTCTGATGGAGGCCAAAGAACATGCACCTTGTAGAGCATTAATGTGGAATGCTAATGGATTAAAGGACAAGACCAAGAGGGTTATCAAGAACCCACCTTAATGGCAACGATGGTCAATTTTGGGGCGGAGCAAATACTTTCTTTGCAAGCATCTGTTTCATAGGGGGGTCACGTAGAGTGAAGAGATTGTTAAGAAAAATCTTACTATTTGGAATATTGAAAAAAAATTGTTTGTGGCTGTTGTGCTCCAGTCACTGCTAAACTGGGAAACCTGGCTGTCACTCTGAGTCACGTCTACGCTCCTGCGAAGATGCAGAGCTAAGCGATGGCCACGTTAGGGACCAGGTTAACAGAAACGCCGGACACAGCGCATGGTGCGGGTGAGGATTTCAATGATATCATGAACACCAAGTATGACCGGTCAAGCGAGTGATCTTTGGAGGTAGCCACCCCTCAGGGCTCTGAGAGATTTGTGGCGATTACACCATTTCCAGGAAGGACACTATTCATGCTTCTCTGGTGATTTTAGTTTGTTTTGTAGGCTTGACTAGTTCTTGATACCCTATCTGTGAGAAGCTTAGAGCTTCTAGCCAGAGGGATTGCATATCACTCTCCTTCAATGCTATTGGATGGCTGCGTGTGGACATGGTTGGCAGTTGAATAAATGGAACCTTCAGGAACAGGAGTTGTCTGGCCACCCGGCTTTTTCAGGAAAATGACGGTTCAATGAGATCCTTGTAGTGGTATTTGAGACGTTTAAGGAAGTAATCAAGGTCCAGGCAGAACCTATCTCGATGTAGGGTTTTTAATAAAACAGGAAGCTTGGCGCCCAGGCTGATATGCGTAATGTATGAAATGAGGAGAGTAAGTACGGTTCTGCCAGGTCGGGGGAAATACCCTGTAACCCTCGTGGATGTGTGAGTCGTGAATCCCACCCCAGTAAATGAGAACAAAGTCCTGGGCACACGTAATGAGGATATCACACTGGTAGAAATGTCTCGTACTGTATTCTAGTGGTCGACACCAGTTGAAAGTTTTTAATGATGCAACAACAAAGAAATCCTTCCCAGCCCTGAAGAGTCACGGGTAACTCCCTGCCATGTGACGAAACACGTGTCGGCTGGTCATTTCTTTGTTGTTGCATCATTGAAAACTTTTAACTGGTGTCGACCAGTAAGTACAATACGAGACATTTCTACCAGTGTGATATCCTCATTACGTGTGCCCAGGACTTTGGGCCTGATTCATGAAAGGGTTTTGCCCATTCTGTGTCTATGGGAAAATGTGTTCATGAATATGGCCCTTAGTTCTCATCTCCAGGCAGAACTTGAAGAAAGAGAATCGGCTACTGTTGGACTTGGCCCTTAGGGCTGGTTCCCCCCTAATATTTTTGCTTTTATTTGTGACCCTGTGTTAGTGATTTTTGGGTCTCTGCGCACTTTTCCCTGGGTCCCAGAGTGAAAGTGCGTGTGTGTAGTATGGCTGGCCTGCCCTCCTATAGGAATGCATGGGGAATGTGTGTGTCCCTGGTAGTTCCTGATGCGTGGGGAGTGCAGGCTCGAATTTAGTATGTGTAAACTCGTGAGAGTGAATGCTGCGGGATGGTGTATGCGGCATGTATGTGTCTAGAAGGGAAGTGCTACTTCTGGACATTGAGATATGTGTGCAGTGAGGGTGCTGGAGCGTGATTGGCTGGAGCTGGCTGGCATGCCAGGCTCCAGGAAGTCTGGATGGGTCTGCCCGGTGGTGAGGGGGAGATTAGCATGAGTGATGTGTGGGAGGAGTGTACCTGTGTCCTGGATGGGCTGGGTTTTCCCCACACAATGCTGGCTCCCCCCCCCTGTGGTGTGTCTAACGACCCTAGCCTCCCCAGTGAAAGAAAGGGGTGGTTGGGCCATCAAGAGTGCTCCAGAACCAGCTGCGACTGGTTTCTCCCCCACCCTGCACCCTTAGACAAAGGATTTGGTGTATAAAAAGGGGGCTGTGTCCCCACTGAAACTGTTCTCTGCCAGGATCCTGCCTGAGGGGGCTGCTGCGGTTGCTGGGCCAGAGGACCGCCACTTGGACTGTCTCCCTGCCTGGAGACCCAGTGAGCTGGCTCTGGGCCCAGCCTTGCCCCCCCTACCTGCCTAGAAGGACTTTTGCTGGGCTTGTTGGCCCCTAGCGCCTGGGAGCGCTTTGGATTGCCTTTTGGCGCTTGAGAGTGCTTCGTTTTCCTTCTAGCGCCTAACAGCGCTTTATTTGGGCTGTAGCGCTTGAGAGCGCTTTGCCTGCTACAGCCGGTGCCCACCCGGCGTGTGCCCGCCTAATTTGCTGATTTTGAAGCCCCTGGCGAGTGCCCACCTCGCCCGGGACCGTGCCGCTATTTTCGTGGCCATAGCGAGAGCCCACCTCGCCTTATTTAAATTATTGGGAGCTCACCCCGTGTGGAAATCACCGCCGCAGCCCAGGAACCCGGCCGGGCCGCCGCGCTGCCTACGGCGACCCGGAAGTCCCGCCTCCACACCCTCAGGGCCGCGCTGCCATTGGCGGCCCCGAACCGGAAGTCAGGCGGAACAGGTGGGACAACCGGAAGTCGACAGGAGCCCACCCTGCGCTCCGGTACCAGGACGTGCAGCGAGAAGAGTGAGGCTGGGCGCGAGGTTCCCCAGGGCAGGAGAGCCCAGGAGAGCGAGAGGAGCCCCGCCCGCGGCCCCAGAGCGACCGCCGGAGAAGTGCTGCAGGGAGCAAGGCTCCCATGTGAGGAGGTGCGCCCCGCCCGCCAGGAGGAAGCCGGTGAGTGGGGCCCCGGGGGCATTCCTTCTTTGAGCCCGGAGAGGCTCCGACGGCGGCTGCATTCTTCTTTAGAGCCTGCGAGGCTCTTGGGGGACCTTTGAGAAACAGAGCCCACGAGGCTCCTGGGGCATCTAGATCGTTTTTGAGCCTGTCGAGGCTCCACCAGTCTGGGGGCAGTTCCTTTAAGTGCCGAGTCCCCCGTGAGGGACCCCACAGCCCAGTGAGGCTGCACCTTTGCTTAGAGAGTCCAGAGAGGCTCTAGGGGCATTTGCATGGGTTAGAGCGCTGAGGCTCTTTGTGCCATTCCCTTTACCTTGTCCATGAGCCTGTGAGGCTCCCACATCGTGTTCGCCCCACCATTGTTTAGAGCCCAGCGAGGCTCTCACATTGGCCCCATTGTCGTTCTTGAGCCCTGGAAGGCTCAACCATTGTTGCACCAGTTGCCCAGCACTTTGTGGGCAACTGCCACGTTTAGGCCCCCTGACATTGGACACAGGGCGTCCTAGCCCCAACAAGGCCAGAGGGCCTAGGGACAGTCACAGGTGGTGACCTACGTGAGTTTGGCGCAATTGTTCATTTTCTGCACCTCTGAATGTATTGTTGATGCATCATGTGTTTTCCTCCTTACACCGCTGAATGAATGTTATGCATTGCATCATGTGTTATGTTCTTACACCCCTACAGGTAGTGTAATATGTAGGTGGTTGTTTCCTTCTTGCTAGTACAGGTGGTGCTAGCAGAGCCCAGGTTCCCTAGTGTAATCTCCTAAGATAGTGAGGGTTGCATAGGGGGTGCTCACCTGGTACCAGTAGTGACTGGTTGTATGTTATTTTTGCGCTACAGTAATAATTCTATGATCTAAAAAGTGCTATTTCTGAAAGGGTTACTTCTGATTCCTGACAGTGGTCCAGGTGGCCCTGTCTTGTAAATATCCCCTGTAAATTCTGCCCGTGCCTCTGGCACATTGTAAAGTGTGTGTTTTATCTAATGTATGTTTATTGGAATACAAAGGCTATTTTTATATATACCCTTGTGTGGAGTTTCCTTTGTGGTGGGCCTTGGGTGTTGTTGCTGGGGTGCGTGCGCAGATACTTAACTCATATCGCCTCCAAGTTTAGCCTTGACTGCTCGCGCCACGTTACCTAGAGGGCGAGTAGGGGTTGCCTTGGTGTGTGACTCCCTTGCCCTGACCTTAGGAATGGTGATCCCTGACTGACCTCGACGCGAGTCTTGGCCAGCCAGGATCCCATTTCTAACAGCTACTACCCCAGAAAAAAGGGGCAGATGGTCTTAGATTAACTTAGGAAGGAATAGAGTGAGGTGGCTACAGATAAAGCTAAGATACACTACACTTGGTAAAGAAATGCTTATAAGAGCTTGGAAACAAACCTGATAAATTGACTGTTTGGCTACATGGGCATGTAAGGGTCTAAGGCAGATCTGGTGATTGAGAGACCTGAGAGTAGATTGACAACCAATGAGGTGGGAGGTAGGGGTGGCGTTCATGGAATATTAAAATCGTATGTACCACACTCAGCTTGTCCGTTATGGAATAGCTATTGGGGAACTTGATTTGCCCCATTTGCCAGGATATACCTGACTGTGACTAGGAGAGGACATGAGAGTATCGGAGATCCCAGCTTCAGTAGAACAATAACATTCGCAAAAGGTGCCAGGTCACAATGGCCTCCTGGTGGAATTGTATCAGTACTTCTAGAAATTGCTTAGTCCTTGGGATTTATTTGTGAATGGTAATTATGAAAAAGTGAATCAGGAGGAAAACTGTCAACAAATTTCCTCACTGTACATATGCATTAATTGAGCACATATAGGTTTAGAAGATATGACCATATCAAGTGAATGCTATTCAAGTACATGGGAAATTATCAACAAATATAAATTATGCATAGTCAAACACTCATGAGTTGTATGGGTAAAGAGTGTATGTTGAAACTAAGTAGCCAATTTATATCTTGGTGGTATAAATACTACATTGCAACGGTGACACAGTATCTATACCACTAAGATAACGGTCTGCCCACCAAATGTATATGCATAGGGACCACAGGTTTAATCACGGCAGAGACTACTCCATCTCCACTGTGATTAAACCCATCTTACGGCCCTACAGAGTAACTTCCTTCAGAGGCAGACCTCTCATTCCACCCATCTATTTGAGATGGACAGAAATAAAGGCAAGTTTTCCACTGCCTGTCACGTCCAGGAAACCCCTTTTTGTAAGGGGCAGTGAAAGCTGCTAAATGATCTCATGGTGAGGAGAGCATTTTATCTTTTATTTTCAAAAATAAAGTTCTGCTTCAGGATTTTCTTTTTGAAAATAAAAAAAAGAAAACAGTTTGGTGCAGGGCTTTGACATGTTGAGAGATACCTGCATCAAATTGTAAACAGCATTGACAGGGACTGCGGTGACAGTTGTTCCTGAAAATGCTTTAGAAATGACCGCCAGCTTGACGTAATTTCTTAATTTGGAGGTGGCAAATCTGGCGGGGCGACGGAGTAATTTACTCCACCTCACTGACTGAGAAATGGGGCGCCTGCCATTTTATAAATTAGGCGCTAAGTGTCTTTGGGACATGGCACAGCTGTCCTTCTAGTGTTCCAATGAGGAACAGGGTCAAGACTGATTTGCATATGGCTGGATCGGAACTGGGGTGGCGAAGTTAGCTAAAGAACGATGATGGGTTCAACCCAGAACTAATAGTGACTTGGAGTGAGTGTTTGACACGTTTAAGCGTTCTGTCCATCATCTCCTTGTGTTTGCTTTGTTCACCCTAAGTTGGCAGGGTATGCCCATACGTGGGTCCCTCGCTCACTTTGCAACTAAATTCAATCTAGCCTGGCTGATGAGGGGTGTTACCCTGAAACCGGTCCCAGGTTGCTTGTTTACTGTCCATGGAAGACCTGACTAGGCAGATCGGGCTGGACTTTTCCCATGAGGCATATGGTCAAGACTGATTTGCATATGGCTGGATCTGAACTGGGGTGGTAAAGTGAGCTAAAGAACGATGATGGATTCAACTAGGACCTAACAGTGACTGGGGGTGAGTGTCTGAAAAGTTTCAGTGCTCCATCCATCATCTCTTTGTGTTTGCTTCAGCTTTACAGCATAGTTTACCCACATCATTCTTTCCTTAGGTCATGATCCACCACAAAGCTTTTATAGGACTTGTTTTCTATGCCCTTTACTGGTAGTTTTACAATAGAACACACAACAGATTCCAGTAATCACTTCATCAATCAATGTGAGCACCAAAATTCACAACAGCGGAATAAAAAACGGTGGCTAGAAGACAAATCACTGATGTATCATGTTCTTTAAATCTATTACAAGGCATTGACTGCATTGACCAAAATATCATTGTAATGTAGTAGTTAAGAATTAAGAAAATTGTGGCATAGAATCCATACTGTTGATGAAATGTACTACTCAGTGGAAGGAAAGGATTTCCTCAGGCCCACCTTTCAACTTAGGCCAACCTTTCAACTTTTCACTCCCCCAAAAAATTTTCTTTGAAAAGATTACTAAAAAGAAAAAACGATATCATTTATGTGTTTGGTGTTTCTTTAGAAATTTAACCATAAGATGAACTAAAAAGTAGGACATCGGATCAAGTCATTGTAAATGTGTATAGTGGAGAGGGATAATTGATGGTATCCTTGTCCTTAAATAATTACGTTCAAATTGAACACCATTGGCATCACTTGTATTTTGCTAAATGTATATTCACCCAGATGCCTAGTGGTTGATTGGGTACCCCCTGTTTTTGTTAGAGAATTAATTGCACTTGTTTAGTGTGAGGGTTCATAAAGGATTTGATCCTTGGTCCATAAATTTTGGACCACCAGAAAGCTTTCTTGTATTGTGTTGTTCATCTGTGGTTATCAATGTGTGTGATTTGTATATTTATGTTTATAATTATTGAGGAAATAGGACATTTTTTTCACGTTGATACAGCTACGATTTTGAGAGAGAGTTCATTATAAATTTGACACAAGATATGTCAGAACCAATTACGGTGACTTATAGTACAGATCAGATAAATGCTTTAGTATCTAAAACACCTTCGCTGCTTAGCGGAGATAAAGGAGAAGCCGTAATTGCTAATGTAGACAAAATTGAAAAACTTAAACAACTTAAGAAGAAAAACATACGCACACAACTACATGCACAGGTACTCTCTGAACATCTTAAAAACAACACCATTCCGGTAGGGTTACAGGTGAAAAATATTCCTGTTATTTTTATAACTGATAAGACATATTTGAAAGGTTTTGGGGGAGTAGGCACCAAATGTTCAATTGACTGGATGGCCCTTTCAGTAGAGACGGCACTTAGATTGAACGAAGAAGAACTGAAAACCATTGAGGAATTGGAGAAAGAGATCCTAGGAGATGGCACCATTAAAGATGCTAAAAAACTATTAGAGGCAGCTGAAAAAACAATTGCAGATTTTACCATTCATAATACCAATTTAACAATTTCTAAGGTAGCAAGAGACATAAAAAACTTCAAGATAGACGAAATATATCCATATTTAAAGGACGATTTCTTTACCACCAATAATCCTAACTCATTGAATTTGCAGTATCGAGGAAGGTCCAGAAACAAATTTATAACGTGGTCAGATACTTCATCGGATTCCAGCCAAGGATCAAACAGTGGCTATATTCCCTACCAACAATATCCTAGATCTAGAGCTCCTTTTTTCAACAGAGGAAGGTTCAGACCGTGGGGAGGGGGACCGAGATGGCGAGGGTACAATTATCAAGGGGATATATACCCACCACAGATGGCCTTCCAATCGGGAGACCAGTATCAAACTCAGGAAACAGAACCCTTTCGAACCAGGAAGAAGACCTACAGGCGATAACACTGCAGACTCAGGACGAGATAAGAAAAGAGACTATTCCAATTTATAATCTGTCCAATTATATTTTGTCTGAACATGAAATATCAATTTTATCTAAAGGTTTGACATTTGTCCCTACTAGATTACAAAATCCTATTGATACGAAGACTGAAGTTTTGGCTTTTTTAAGAAAGATAAGATTGAAAGCTTTCTTTTTAGAACATGAGAGCCAACAAACACTTAACATCAGTGGACTCAAAAATAAATCGAAATTTATACCTGAAAGCATCCTGTTACCTCCAGAAATTTTAATATTCGAAAATCAGGTACTTAGAGATTTGGATTTACTCCAAAATAAAAAATGCTTCTACAAAACCAACTGTAGTAAATTAGAAATGCTTGCACTTAAAAATCTTGCCCAAAACATGAATATTACTGTGAAACCCGCAGATAAAGGGGGTGGGATAGTGCTGTGGGATACTGTGAAGTATGAACAAGAGATTAACAATCAACTCTCTAACATGGTATTCTACAGAGAATTAGATGTTAACCCCACTCTACGACTGAAAGAACAAATCAGAAATATTACTCAGGGAGGCTTGGACTCGGGTTGGTTATGTAAGAATGAATTTGATTTTTTGAATAGCGAACATAACAAAATTCCGAATATTTATGTTTTACCTAAAATTCATAAATCTCTTACGGTTCCTCCAGGGAGACCCATTGTGGCAGCATGTGGCTCCTTGTTGGAACCGTTGGCGCAATATGTTGACATATTTTTATTCCCATTGGTGAAGGAAATACCGTCATATATAAGAGATACGATGGACTTGATATCAAAGGTGGAGGGGTTGGACTTTGATCCTACGAAACAACTACTCTCCACCTTTGATATCGAATCGCTATACACGAATATACCGCAGGAAGATGCTCTGAGTGTGTGTGAGTTTGCTTTGGATTCGAGACAACGTCCCCATCAAGTGCCGACTGAATTTATTGTCCAACTGGCTAGGATCTGTTTAAAAAATAATTTCTTTAATTTTAAAGAAAAATTATACCTTCAGATCTCAGGAGTCGCGATGGGTTGTAGCTTTTCACCGGAAATTGCGAATCTAGTCATGGATCAGTTTGAAAAGAGATGGATATATAGCGACACCAACCCATTTAAACATCTTTGTGGGCTCTGGTGTCGCTATATAGATGACATTTTCATGATTTGGAATGGGGACTCAGGACAATTGAAGGAGTTCCATACTTGGTTGAATAACAGAACCCAAGAGTTCAAATTTACGGTGTCTAGTGATCCCTTGAAAATAAATTTTTTGGATGTCTACATCGAACATGAGGAAGGGAAATTGATTGTCGGTTTATATACTAAACCGACGGATCGTAATACTTTACTTCACTTCAGCAGCGGACATCCTAGGTCACTGAAAGAAAATTTGCCTTATGGGCAATTTCTTCGTATTCGAAGAAATTGCAGCAATAAAGATCAATACTTTCTACATGCGAACCACCTTAAAGAAAAATTGATTTCTCGTGGATACCCTAAGAGATTAACTAAAGTGGCACTCAAGAGAGCATGGTATACGCCCGAGAGACTTTATTGACCCCTAAAATTAAAGAGCAGAATGACACTCCATTAACTTGTGTACTGACATATGATCCTAGAGCGAACAAAGTGAAAAAGATAATCCAAAACAATTGGAAATTACTAGGAGACATAGAGATACCTAAACCACTCTTTGCTTTTAAGAAGGGCTCTAATGTGCGTAATCAATTGGTAAGAGCTAAAAGCAATCCAACAAAACCAACATCTACTACTATTAGGGATTTACTTAAATTACCCCCAATCATTGGCCATTTCAGATGCCACAATTGTGTGGCTTGTGAGATGACAAATGATTCCAAAGAAGTTAAGATCAATGGACACACACATATTCAAAAACATTTTTCCAATTGCAATACTAGAAACCTGATCTACTGTATCAGGTGCCCATGTAATCGCTTTTACATTGGACAAACGACTCAAGCTGTTAAAGCGAGAGTCTTACAGCATAAATCTAGAATTAAATGTTTGACCTTGGGGGCTCCTTTGGTCGAACATTACCAGACATCTAACCACACATTTAACGACATACATTGGTCGGTACTTTGTGTGGTTACTAACAGAAATAAAACAGATACTGAAACCAAACTGAACCAATTGGAGGCAAGACTCATTGAGAAATATCAGACATCTAAAACTGGTTTGAACGAGAGAGATGAAATGTGGTCCCTGATAGGTTGATAGTTCTTAAGGGATAGCAGTCGTATAAGTTCAACCATGTAGAAAGAGAGTACCGTGATGTGTTATTGTGTTAAGTCTTAAGAATATAATGAATTGATTACCATTACTCTAAATGTCTGGACATATTTTATGTTATGTGTTTTTAATGGAATATTGTAGTAAATATTCGTTGTGCTAAATAACTTATGTTATAGATTGTAAGAGGGGTACGGTCTCACACGGGTGTTAAAAAGTTAATATGTATAATCTTTGGGATAATTTGGTATAACAGTAACTGTTGATGTTTTTGCTGCTATCACGATTGATTTATTGATTATTTTTATTGTTTAATTTTATTTTTATTTCTCAGTTTTAATTGAAATACATTTATTTATCTTTTCCATGCATGCCCACGATATATTTAAGCTGCGTATATCGACATTGGCTGTCTATTTGGCAGCAAGTAGGGCTGTTGACATTAGAAGTGACGAGATTTTGCATTCTGTGGCGGCCATCTTAGTTTGGGTCGTGTTGTTAGGCTTTAGTCCTTCCTCACTGGCAACACTTTGAAATTGGCGCGGAGATGCGCGTTAGACAACCGTAACTGTTTGGTAATTCCTCGGTGACTGGGAGAAAGAGAGAAGAGTTGGCGTGACTTGGAGACGCTTGACGGTGTTGGTCGGTTGTTACGACCGGACCTTTGTTCAGATCGGACCGTGGATTTCTTCACGCAGTTCAATGCCAGGTACACCTTATATTTAGGGTGTAACATGATGTTTGGTCGTGTTTAGATTCTAAACAGTCTCGAGTTGAAGATATGTTTTCACACATCGCCAATGAGTAGTGGCGAGTTAGACATGTTGAGGACTTGTAGGCACTCGACAATTTGAATTAATATAGCTGCATGTGCCTTCTATGTCTGCAGAATAAAGGGGGAAAGGGGGACCTACTTCTAGGAATTATTACAGTACTATGATTTTAATGTCAACAATGGCAGTTTGGACAGGGCACTAATTTTGAAGCATGGATACAAATATGAATGTGAATTATTTGACACATGAATAATTGGCCTTAGGGTGAATAGCTAGGATTAATGGTACCTTGCTATTTTTGATTTAGTTAGTTTTGATTGTTTACACGTTGACATTGCAGGTTGCTTTGCTAATATGAAGATTGGCCAAATGAGATGCTTGGTGTGATATACCAAAGCGAAGAAGAATTCTGATAATTAACTGGGAATACTTACCAGAATTGAATGTGGTAGGTGACGTAATGAGTCCCACGGAGGGGTGCTTGGTTTGTCTTTGGTTTGACTATTAAAACGATGCATGTTGACATGGTGTATTTAGGTTATAAGGGAAGTGTGACTAGAGATTTGGTCCTTGGTATTTTTGAATATATTCACTTGGTGGTGGTTTCTCTCTACAATCACATTGGATTTTATTTCACTTTATTTGATTTTATTTTATGGGTGATTCTTTATTAGAGACCCCAACCTCAGGAAAGATCTTCTCCCTCTAGAATGGTAGTGGCACCCTTGGGTGCCTGTGTCCGTGTATATAAATGTCATGATAATGTGATTAAGTTTATTGCCTATTTATTGTATTTTTTGATTTTTGTCATAGGTAAAGTACTGCTTGTTTTGTTTGCCCATTGTCCTGATGAGGCCTGAAACTGTTTGACAGGCCGAAACGCGTCGACAGTTGATTATTGATCTCGACACACTTTGTTTTACTTGGAAGTAATATGAGATATATGCTCGAGGAGTTGGAGTGACTTGAGAAGCCAAAAAAACATTGAGTTGTGCTTCAACAACTCTCAGAAACAATTGTGGTGTTCGAAAAAGGAATTAAGGTTATAAGAGACGTTCCTAATTTTCCTTAGTTGTAAGCTATTGGGCTTCAGACATAACCCATGGATTAAGGGTTAACAATTGTTCAAATGTTATTTTGTTATTTGTTTTTCTGCCTGTATGTCTTGTTGAAAATTGTTTGACAAAAGAGAATAGATATTGTGTAATTTTGATGTATATGATTACAATACTGAAAAACTCCCCAAAAAAATTTTCTTTGAAAAGATTACTAAAAAGAAAAAACGATATCATTTATGTGTTTGGTGTTTCTTTAGAAATTTAACCATAAGATGAACTAAAAAGTAGGACATCGGATCAAGTCATTGTAAATGTGTATAGTGGAGAGGGATAATTGATGGTATCCTTGTCCTTAAATAATTACGTTCAAATTGAACACCATTGGCATCACTTGTATTTTGCTAAATGTCACCTTTCAACTTAGGCCAACCTTTCAACTTTTCATGGATCAACCTCACAAATGTGTATCCATCAAGCATACCTTTAACCAAAAGACAATAGGGAAAAGTAAACCAAATGGCTCTCATCCCAAATATTTTAAAGGATTATTGGACCCCTCCTAGGTGACTCAAGCTTTAAGAGGTTTAATAAAACAGTCTCTAAGACCTGAGAAAGTGTTTCCAATTCTGAATACAGTGCTGATTTGTCGACAGGTGGTTGTCCGTCAAAAAGCCATGGGCTGATGCAAATGACTTGGCCAATTTCCAAATGGCATTTTCTTCCAAACTTCATGAGTGAGGAGTAATAGAAATGCTGTACCTCTACTTTGAAGATATAAAACCCCTTTGACTCATTCCAGGCTTGTTTCTGACAGGCATATGGCTCAGAGAGGGCTCAGGGCTGGAGCTGAGGCCAAGAAACTTGATCATTTGAACTGCTTGTTACAAGCTTGATCACAGCGTCTGAATCTGCAAGCACATGGAAGCAGAAATGCAGACACCAGTAAAAGACTTGGGGACATCCTTCTAGTGAAGCTGTACTCTGCTGCAATGCCAATTTCAATTCCTTCCTTTTAAATCAGTGTGTAGAGTACCCCAAGTTTTTGATGCATCCCTCAGATTTTTTAATCCATGTTTGATCCAATTGGCAAACAGAATCCCCTACTTCTAACTATTTAAATTTACACAGCTACTGCTTAAATTACCACCGCAACCCCAGGAAGGGAACCCAACAATATTGTCCGACCTGCCAGTAATGATGGATGATGATCAAAATTCTAGTGAAGGTGAATCCCTCAAAAATAGAAATCTTGGTACCTGCTTTCCTCATATTTGGGGCTTATGATGCACTCTGAACTCCCCTCTTTAACCTTATATGACAAATGTAGTGAAGCCTGCCATTTTCCAGATGTTTACCATCATAAGATATTGATTTCTTGACCCAGATGCATCATCTTTAGGTGGTAATGGGATGAGTCCTATCAACAATGAACACTGCTGGGGAAATCTATGTTGGTCTATCATAGTAGCTGATACTGCATTTTAGTTTCTGTAAATTATCCTGGCCAGATTCTGGATCACCGAAGATTAAAGAAGTATGCTTCCTGTGAGATCTGGTCCCTTCAATGTTTGCCAATACTATGTGATTGAATTATCATGTATTGCGTATCAATCTGTACATAACAAGGAACCTTACTTCTTATACAAGACTTTTCAATTCTAGTAGCCTATGCCAGTCTTAAGAGTAATACCATGGAAGAGCTGAACTTTGCCCTTTCTCGATATTGGCGTGCAGTGACGGATCCACTCGTGGACAATCTGAGGCACTACGTAGACCTGCTAACCTTCAGAAAGTCTACAGCGTGCCTTATTCCCACATGAACGAGATCTTTCTTGGCTTTGTTGGTATTAAGTCATCAACTAGTTTTGTGAATACATCGCCGAAGAACATTTTATCATACCATAACAAGTTCAAGACTACAACTAACAACAGAGCAATTGAAATTACATCTTACACACAGTAAGACAAGATACATATTGTTTCATTTAGTGTTTTCTACCTGTTGTTTTACCTTGCTTTGCTTTATATCAAAGTACAAAACATCTGCAGGCTTCAGAGGTGTGTTGGTGAAAGAGAAGGCTCATACATTCAAAGTCTCACCGGGTGGACTCAGGCTTTTCCAGGGTTCTGGGGCAGCCCAAAGTTTCGGGGCAGTCTCTGTCGGTATAGTTGTGTACAATCGGTGTCCTGGTGTATGAGTCCATCAAGTACTCCCTGTGACTCTACTACAGTAGCTTGGACATTCAGCCAAGACTTACTCCCGGAGGTGGCAGTGGCGTAGCAAGGTCAGGTGGTACCCAGTGCGGAAAGTTTCTTGTCACCCCCGGCTTCACAAAATGGCAAAAATATGTGATTAAAACAGTGATAACACCCGGGGAGTCCCGCACCCACTGCCCCCCCTTTCCTACGCCCCTGGGAGGTGGTAGTATGGTTGAATCAGAAAAAAGAAAGTAGTTACACAGGACCCATATCACTGTCCAGCCACAGCTGCCCTCCATCAACAGAACAGGGTTGTATTTACAATTATAGGCAAAGGGACAGTTTCAATTATGAATAATGAAGAAAACCAGAAGGTCGCAGAAGCTTTTAGGGCCAAGATCCGATCCCGCGTCCTTTAAGGCACCTACGTCATAAAGAGTGATGATTACTTGAACATTGGAATCCCTGGACCAGAGATCATAACGCCTCAGCTAGATTCCTGTTGCTGATCTCTGGCCCTACCCTGCCACAGCATCTCTTCCAAGCAAGGGGTTAGTAACTTCAGATGAGGCGGCAGGTTCTATGCGCTGTCCTAGCCTTAAGAACTACAGCAAGGATATGCACTGTTCCTGGCACAGGTTATCCATGCTGTCTGGGCACGGTAGGCACAGAGATACCCACCGGCAGACAAGGATTTCTAAATAACGTACATAGTCCTCTCTGCCGGAGTGCAGAGGTGCAGGTAGGTCAGGAGACTGCCCAGCATGGCCTGGATGGCTCCACGAATATGGTCGCTTGGTTGTTGAGGATAACAAAATGTGCACAAATGTGCTTAATTACAAACCCCTTGTGCCGCCAGTGAGTCACTTTTTCGCATATTAAAAGTGACGCACCAGTGGCGGAAGGGGTTTGTAAATAAGCAACCTAGATGTATCTTTTTTCTTTATCCATTGTCAGTTCTTAAAATAACACTTTTACTGGAAAACGCTCTTCCAGATTCACAGAATAAGGAACAATGAGATGTGTGTCGTACAGAGAGTTTAGTTACACACACAGTCCGCCAGCATGGGTTCTGAGTGTTACTGGGTGGCTCCAACTGTGAAAGTCTACAAACACCCACAGACTTGCAGTTTGTGGGGCTTCGCCAACTGTTTGCAGGTAGTTGCCCAACCTGAAAAAAAATTGTAAATTTACTCCTGTGAAGATCAGGAGTAAATACGTTATAAGGGTGTGAATAGGAAGGGATACCCTAATGTTCATTTTGCAAAAGCATTTTTGTGATTGTGGATGATGAAATGTACCCTTTCTAGATTTTGATATGAGCAAATAGTATGCTTTTGAGGTCTCATTTTGGAGGCATACGTCTGGCATGCTTTCTCAAATTCAAAATGTAATAAGTCAGAAATGTACTCTAAACGTATTTGGGAATGCATGTCCAAGTTGTTCACTGCGATTTTTGTGAATTGGGGCTAAGTAGCTATGTGATGAGAACACGTGACAGGTACATGTAGGAAAGTGGGTTTCTGTTGCAGTAACCCCCCCCCCCCACACTTTTTGCCAGACGTCTGATGCCCTTTCACTTGATGTGCCCTGGGTCCCTGCCAATCAGGTTCCCTGGGCCTGTGTTCTTTCCCCAAACCGAACCCAATCGGCATCTCTGGCCACAGGTCAGCCCCTGGTAAATGGTACCACAGGTACCCGGGGCACTGTGACCAGGGAAGACCTCTAAGGGCTGCAGCACATATTGTGCCACCCTTAGAAGCCCTGTACCTTTACACACACACACTGCCTTTGCAGGCTGCATGTTTTGGTGCAGAACATAGTGAAGAGTCAACATGGCACACATCCCTGTGTGCCATGCCTACAACCCACTGCCCTGGCATAGATCTGTCACCTCTCTAGCTGGGTGCCCTATGCCAATGGTGAGGGTACAGGTGCATGAACCCTGTACCCCTACAGTGTCTAAGTCCATTCTTAGACATTGTAACTGCAGTGCTATCATTAAGAGTATATGGTGCTGGGAGCTTGTCATTACAAACTCCACAGCACCATAATGGCTACACTGAAAATGGGGAAGTTTGGTATCAAACTTATCAGCACATTAAACCCACACTGAGGCCAGTGTGAGATTTAATGAAAAATGCACACAGAGGGCATCTTAGAGATGCCCCCTGAAAAACGACCAGCCTCTGGTGGGTTCCCTGACTGGTACACGCCAGCCTGCCACTACAAGACATGTTTCTGGACACCTATGGTGGGACCCTTCGCTCCCTGAGCCCAGAAACAAAGCCTTTCCAGGTCGGAGGTTTTTCCACCTCTCCCAGGTCAGGAAGAGCTATCTATGGCAGGAGAATTTCAAAGTCCTGGCAGCCTTTGTAAGGCGACCCCCAGCCTCTCCTGCTGTCAGGAGCAGGCCCCCTTCCTGTTCCCCCTCCTTTTCGGCAGGAAAAACTATCCAACCCAGAAGGCGTGCCCACCTCTGCCAACTCCACCCCTCAGGTGGGGTGGCAAGGTTAAGCTCCTGCTTCTGTGCCCGTCATCTTGCAGATGGTAGGCACTCCCTAATCAGGATTAGGGATTGTGCTCACTCCCTACGTGGGGTGAGCACACCAAGGGTGTAGTCACACTAAGGCCAGTAGGCCATTGGCTACTGACCCAGAGACCCCTAAAACACACCCTAAAAACAATATTTAGGGGGCAGCCCTGAACCAAGAAAGCAAATTCCTGCAACCTAAGAAAAAAAAGGCCGAAAGAAGACGCCCAGCAGAGGAGACTACAGAGAACAACTGACTTTTCCCCAGCCCTACCGCCCGGTCTGCAGTTTCCAAAGATCCTGCACCAAAAATCATTTTGTCCTGCAGCCAGCGACCTCCAGAACACCTGGGAGGACTGACTGCTTCAACAAAGAACAGCAACCCTGTTCAAAAGAAACTCTGAAAACAGACACTGAGCCTGCTGAAGACAAAGAAACACAGCGCCTGGAACTACCACTGAACCCGTCGCCTACGGCCCGAGTTTGAATGGCCCACCGGTCCCAGCGAGGTCTCCCAGTGCTCCAGAGTCCAAGTCCACCGTGGATTTACCCCTCCAGGACTCCCCGGCGACGCCTGCAGCCTCTGCACAGAGACCCCCCAACCGCGAGTGGTCCAGTAAGGTGAAATCCGACCTCAAAAGACACCCCTGCATCCAGCTGCCCTGCATCCTGGAGAAAAGATTCCAAGGTGCACCTACATTGCTGAGCCCTCCAACTTACCTGCTCAGCTGTTGGTTCCTCCCGAAGTCTTTCTGGATCGAGCCTGCAGCTAAAAAACAAAAATGAAAATCCCCATTGAAAACAACAGGGCACCTGATGCCAGAACAGCACTCTGCACTCGGCCGCCCCAGCGTCGCTGAGGGTGCACATTTTGTGCTGGCTTGTTTCTCCATTTGCCCTGAGCTAAAGTCCAGAAGCTTTGCTCCCACAGCCAAGTGGCCTGCTCGTCAGCAGTCACCACCCAGAGGCCCTCTATCCCCTATTGGATAACTTTGGGCCTCAACACTCTGCACCCGGCCACCCTAGTGCCGCTGAGGGTGTAACAAGAGTGCCTCACTGACCCTGATGGACCCCTGATTCTACCCCCAGAACCTCAGCTCCCACTACCAAATACTTACCTCAGAACCGATAACACTATTTTCCTCCATAGGATAACATTGACTGTTTTTCTGTGAAACGTTTCTGTGAGGAGTTTGAAAACCTAAGGAAATTCTTTAAAATTGTACCGATTAACAAAAACGATTTTACTTACCTGTTTGCAGGAGATGTCGCAGTGTAGTATCCAGGTATACTACACTGTGTAAGAAAAGTAATCTTAAAAGTAACTTACCTGTAAACACTATTTTTCTCCATAGGATGACATTTACTGTTTTGCTTGGAAAAGTTTTTAAGTGTGGACTTTGAAAACCTAAAGAAATTCTTTAAAATTACACAGTTTAACAACAACGATTTTACTTACCTGTTTGTAGGAAATGTCCCAGAGTAGTATCCAGGCATTCTACTCTGAGTAAGAAAAGTAATCCAAAAAGTAAGTTACCTGGTATTTTACTGAAAGTCCCATTCAAGTCTGTACTGTATTTACAAATCATTGCATTTCTTTGAAACAATACTGTAACCAAATCAAAGTACATTTACTATTGCAATCCAAACTCTTTGCAAACTGCATTACTACTGGAAAGTATTTATTGCTTACCCGTGCCAGGATTGCTTGGTTCTAGATAATAAAATAACGAAAAGAATATTTGTATACAAAAACAATTAATCTGAAGTTCAGTCTTTAAGTGTGTGAATTCATTTGCTGACTGAGTGTGTACAACAAATGCTTAACACTGTCCTCTGATACTGCCTTAGTGCTCGACCACACTACCACACATAGAACGTAAGGTTCTATCTAACTTTTACCTCTGCCTACCTTTGGGGTTCCACTGGACTCTGTGCACACTATACTTAACTTTGGTATGGTATATACAGAGCTAGCTTCCTACAGTACAAATATTGGAAAACATACCCTGTATTATCATGCCAATATGGCGGCAAGTGAGGCGGCTAAGGAAGTATTATTAACTAAGTGCAATGTCCTTAGGGCTAAATTCAAATAAGAGAGACGTGTGACTGGGGCTGTAACACAATGCACGGAGTGACGACGCTCCTGAAGCGTGTGCACTCAGTCGTGTAATTGTGCAACCTGTGAGGATGCGCAGTGCATGCACGTGGTGACAAATGGAAGCTCAAGTTGCATCATTCAGTGTTGTCTCAACACATCTTCTCACATTACGTGTTGCGTTGTTCAGATGCCACTCCATGTTTCATTAACCTTGCTCAATTATATACCATTAATTGCATAGCTGATAATCTTATTTTGCTTCAACAATCTATAATATTTTAAACACTCATTCTCAACCATGAATATAGCAGGTAATTCTGCGCAAAACAATGCGTTCGATGATAAATGGCTGGAGAGGATTTATTTACAAAGATCTTAACGCCAACTTCCAGAAGCACAGACTGAGTGTCATGGGTCCTAATGCAAGGAAGGAAAATGTCACCCAGTCCTCTCTCCTCCCTCCCTCCCCGGGTGGTAGTAAAACACAGACATAATTGGGGTAGAGTTGGCCCCTCACACGCCTATACCCCGGCATCACTGAGCCTGCTCCATTAATGATAGCTGAGCCCAGTTAATCATTGGGCCTGTCTTTCCTTCTCTTTTCTCTATCTCCATCCCTCTCTCCTTTCATTTCCTTCTTCCCTTTCACTTTCTCCTCCCTACCCCTTCCTTTGCCTTTCTCTTCCCCTTTTGTCTCTCCCTCGTCCTTACTATTCCATATTCACATGACTTATAGGGCGCATAGCTACCCAAGATAGACTTCCCAGTGCTATTGGTCCTAGCTGGCCTGAAGACATTTAGGAATATTTTAGGAATAGAGGTAGATGTTCAATTGTTTTCTGAAGCTCATTAAGTTATCATCTAGTCTGAGGCTAGTAGGTAATGAGTTCCAGAGTTTTGGTGCAAGATTTGAAAGAGAACAAGCTTCGACTCTGGCTCTCTTGACTCGGAGGACTGCGAGAAGGCATAAATAGTTTGATCTGAGATCCCTGTTGGTCTTATGGGGGGTAACCAACTGATGGAGGATATGTGGGCACATTTTATGTTTTAACCGACGTGTGATACTATGGCCCAGATGCATCAAGGTAAAATCTGCTCGCAAAGGGGCAGATTCTCTCTGCCCCTTTGCAACCGGTATTTTTGCATTTGGGATGCATCATCCCAAATGCAAAAATCTCAAATTAAGAATTCGCTAAATTGTGATTACTTGCATTTAAGGAATCTCAAATTGAGATTCCTTAAATGCAATGCATCAAAGTAAAAAAATTAGCGATATCGCTAATAGGAGTAGCACATTACCATGAAGTTCAACTTCATGGTAATTTGCAAAAACTCTGAAAAAAAGGCACTTTTGTGCATTTTTCAAAGTTTCATGTTGCGCACACACATGCCCTAAGGGCATGTGTGTGCACAACATATGTGCACAGATCAATTTCAGGGGTGGAACAGGGTGTCCTTTGGACACCCCCTTCACCCTTGCGCGTGCTGACTGCGTTTTAGAAATACTGAACAGTATTCAGGCCGCAGCATTCTGACTGATCTGGAGTTTTTTTAATGACAAACATTGGACTGACCAGGTAAAGTGTGTTGCCATAGCCAAGGCGAGAAATAATTAATCCTTTAATCACTGTCCTGTGGGCCTCCATAGGGACCATTGTCCGAGTTTTCTTCAAGCTCTAAAGAGGCCAAAGCAGCTCACAATCGCCTTCTTTACTTGGGACGTAATCAAGAGAAGTTTATCCAGAGTAATCCCCAAACTCTTAACTTCCAATTTAGTGGAAGGACGTTCCCCTTAGAATGGAAAACAGTTAATTTTATTCCAAATTTTAGGGATTTCTACTACTACCACAACCTCCGTTTAATCCCTGTCGATTTTAGGCATCCGGCTGCTGTCCAGTTGGACCCCTTCTCCAGGCAACTATTAAGTCTTAAAGAGGTGGATTCTACATCGTGAGATACAAAGACGATAATCTGCCTGTTGTCCGCATAAGATACCATTGTGAAACCAAACGAACAGATGATATCAGATAGAGGGCGGACATACAGATTAAAGAGCATAGGGCTCAAGGAGGAGTCCTGTGGTACCCCACTTTTAACTGATGATTTGAAGAGAGGAAGGCCCCCTCACTAACCTGAGAGCTCTGCTTCTCCAAAAATTACTCAAGCCTTTCTAGGGCGCTACCTGTAATTCCTACTTTTTCCAAACAGTAGAGTAGAGTGGGATAAGAGACTATATACAATGCCCCACTTAAATCAAGAAGAATCAGTGCCGCTGACCCACCCTAATCAAAGACCTTTTTGAGATCTTCCGTGGCCATTAGGAATGCGGTTTCTGTCTAAAGCTTGTGCAGAATCCTGTTTGAGTGGGGTCAAGTCAAGTCAAGTCATAGAATTTGTATAGCGCACTACATACCCAGAGGGTTTCAAGGCGCTTAGGAAGGGGCGGAGGATTACTTGTCAAATATCCACGTTTTAAGTTGCTTTCTGAATGCTAGGTGGTTCTGGGTAAGGCGAAGGTAAGCGGGGAGTGAGTTCCATGTTTTAGCAGCCAGGTATGAAAAGGATCTGCCTCCCATGGTGGTCTTGTTGATGCGAGGTACAGTGGCGAGGGCTTGGCTGGAAGAACGTAGTTGGCGGGAGGGGGTGTAGAAGGACAGTCGTGAGTTGAGGCAGTCTGGTCCGATGTCGTAGAGTGATTTGTGTGCGTGGGTAAGCAGTCGGAAAGTGATCCTCTTATTGACGGGTAGCCAGTGGAGGTCTTTAAGGTGACCAGAGATGTGTTCGTTGCGTGGGATGTCTAATATGAGCCTGGCTGAGGCGTTTTGGATTCGTTGGAGTTTCTTCTGGAGTTTTGCGGTAGTACCTGCGTAGAGGGTGTTTCCGTAGTCCAGTCGGCTCGTGACCAGAGCATGGGTGACTGTTTTCCTTGTTTCGGAGGGGATCCAGCGAAATGTTTTTCTGAGCATGCGAAGAATGTTGAAGCAGGAAGAGGATACGGCGCTGACTTGTCTGTTCATTGAGAGTGAAGAATCCAGGATGACGCCTAGGTTCCGTGCGTGGTCTGTCGGGATGGGTGCTTTTCCGAGGGCTTCCGGCCACCAGGAGTCGTCCCATGCAGAGGGGGATGTACCTAAGATGAGGACTTCTGTTTTGTCTGAGTTCAGTTTCAGACGGCTTTGTTTCATCCATTCGGCAACTTCTTTCATTCCTTCGTGTAGGTTAGTTTTGGCGGTGCTGGGGTCATTGGTGAGAGAAAGGATCAGTTGAGTGTCGTCCGCGTAAGAGATGATGTTGAGGTTGTGTTGGCGGGCGATGGCTGCGAGGGGGCTCATGTATACGTTGAAAAGGGTGGGGCTGAGTGAAGATCCTTGTGGTACGCCGCAGATGACTTCAGAGGCCTCGGACTTGAATGGTGGAAGGCGGACTCTCTGGGTTCTTCCGGTGAGGAACGAGGTGATCCATTCAAGTGCTTTTCCTTGTATTCCGATGTTATTGAGGCGTTGTAATAGGGTGCTGTGGCAGACTGTGTCGAAAGCTGCAGAGAGGTCAAGGAGGATGAGGGCGACTGTGTCTCCATTGTCCAGTAGAGTTCGAATGTCGTCTGTTGCTGCGATGAGGGCGGTCTCAGTGCTGTGTTTTGCTCGGAAGCCAGATTGTGAGGGGTCGAGGGATTTGTTGGCTTCGAGGAAGGCGGCGAGCTGGTTGTTGACGGCTTTTTCGATGACTTTGGCCGGGAATGGAAGAAGCGAGATGGGGCGGTAATTTTTGAGTTCGGTGGGGTCCGCTGTTGGTTTTTTCAGAAGGGCGGTGAGTTCGGCGTGTTTCCAGTCTTCCGGGAAGGTGGCGGAGTTGAAGGAGCAGTTGATGACGTCTCGGAGGTGCGGTGCTATGACGGAGTCTGCTTTGTTGAAGATGTGGTGAGGAAATGGGTCTGTGGGGGATCCTGAGTGGATGGAATTCATCAGGCGGATGGTGTCCTCAGTGGAGATTGGATTCCAGTCGTTAAGGGTGTTCACGGGGGGAAGATGGTCAACAAATGGTAGGGTGGGTTGGTTTCCGGGTTGGTTGTCAAAGCTGTTGTGGATGTCTGCAATCTTGTTGTGGAAAAATGAGGCTAGGGAGTCGCAGAGGGTTTGAGAGGGGGTGATGTCGTTGGAGTTGGCCGAGGGATTGGAAAATTCCTTGACGATGTTGAAAAGTTCCTTGCTGTTGTGGGCGTTGTTGTCAAGTCGATCCTTGAATGCTGTTTTCTTGGCTTTTCGGATCAGTTGGTGGTGAGTGCGGGTGGCGCTTTTGAAGGCGTCCTTGGTGCTGGTGGTTGGGTCTTTTTTCCAGGCCTTTTCAAGGGAGCGGCAGAGTTTCTTGGACTTCTTGAGATCATCGTTGAACCATGAGGCCTTCTTGCTGCCAGGTTTGCTTTGACGTTTTTTCAGTGGTGCTAAGGTGTCGGCGGTGTTGGATAACCATAGGGTGAGGTTGGCGGCGGCTTCGTTAGCGTTAGAAGAGAGGGCTGGAGAGTTTCGAAGGAGCGATGCGGAGATTTGGTCCGTGGTGATTTTGTTCCAGTTTCTTTGCAGGGTAGGTTGGAGGTGGATGCTGGGTTTTGGTTTGTTGTAGGTGAAGTGAACGCAGCTGTGGTCAGTCCAGAGGAGGTCCGTGGTGTGGCTGAAGGATACATGATTGCTGGATGTGAAGATGGGGTCGAGTGTGTGACCTGCGATGTGGGTGGTGGAAGTGACTAGTTGTTTAAGTCCGAGGTTGGCGAGGTTGTCCACGAGGGTGGCGGTGTTGCGGTCGTTGATCTTTTCAAGGTGAAAGTTGAGGTCTCCCAGAAGGATGTAGTCTTTGGAGGGGAGCGCGTGTGGAGTGATGAAGTCCGTGATGTCTTCACTGAATTTTGCGCGGGGTCCTGGTGGTCTGTAGAGGAGGGTGCCTCTGAGTGTGGTTTTGGGGTCGATGTGGATCTGGAAGTGAAGGTGTTCGGAGTTGGCGAGGTTGGCGTCAGAGCTGGTTGAGATGCAGATTGATTTCTTATGGACGATAGCGATTCCTCCTCCTGTGTGGCTGGTACGGTCTTTGCGAGTGATCTTATAGTCTTCAGGGATGGCAATGGTGATGTCTGGTGCGGAGGAAGCATTCATCCATGTTTCCGTAAGGAAGGCGATGTCCGGAGAAATGGTGTCTAGTAGATTCCATAGGTCAATGGCGTGCCTGTGGACTGATCGGGTGTTGAGAAGGATGCATTGTAGGTGATTGGGGTCGGGAGTCTGTGGTGTGGTCGTAGCGGAGATGTTGACGGTGCCGGTGAATTTGCAGGAGTAGCAAGAGAAAGGTCCATGGGTGTGTCCAGGAGCGGCTTGGACGCAGTTGGGGGCGCGACCGGGGTTGAGGGCTAGGAGGGTGGCGGCATCGTAGGTAATGCGGGGGGGCTGGGAGGGACGGGGGCCAGGGGGACTGGCGCTGGGCGCGGTCCAGGCGCGGACGGGCGTAGACGGGCTTACCTTTGGCGCACCTTCGGCGCGGGTTGGGCGCGGTCGTTGCGCGTGGACGCTGCGCGTGGGAACTTCTGTCATATATGGATAGTGGAGGGGGAGGGGCGAGGGCGTCTCAGCTGGGAGGCGGGGCGGGCTTCTGACGACGACAAACAACAAACAAAATGGAGGCGGAGGGGGGAGCACAGCAAACACGCAAAGCAGAGACAAATAAATCCTAAATGCACAATTACAATGCAAGTAAGCGTAGCGACGATCAGGCAGGTAGCAGGCAAAAACAATAATGCAGTTGTGTGAGTCAGAGCGGCACAGCGCGCAAACAGTCTCGATTCAGCAAAATAAAACAATTCAGATAGCAAGTGAGCTTAGCGGCGATCAGGCAGGCAGCAGGCACAAATAGGTAGCAGTTCTGTAAGGCAAAGCGCTACAACAATACCAGGTATCACAGAGGGACACTGGGGAGCGACCACTCAGCTCGAGGGAGAGGAGCGGGTGAAGGAAATTATTGGTTTCCAAGTATTCTGAAAGATGCCTGCTTATAGTCTTCTCTAGAATGTTACTGACACCTAGGAGGAGCAATATAGGTCTATAGTTTATAGTTTTCGACCACCTCAGTGTAGGTTTCTTCAGTAGGGGGCGTATGATGGCATGCTTCCCTGCGTCCAGAACGCACCAATTGTTCAGGGAAGAATTCTTAATCTCTTTCAAGGTGGAAAGCATCACATCCCCCCTTTCAATAAAATATCTATTGGGGCAGGGTCAAGTGGCGTGCCTGATTTACCTGTACTTGCCACTGCAATGATGTCATATTTATCTAATTGAGGAAAAGTGGAGAGTTTGGCTTTAGTTTTAGTGGCTATCAATCTTCCATCTATCTTATTATAAGGATCTGCCAATGCCAATAGGGCATTGTAGGTGCACCTCCCTTTCACAAGAAAGCGATTAGAAAGTAGTTTGCAGAGTGCTCCTGATGGAGGAGGGCCAGATTCCAATATATCAGGTTTTAAAAAGGAATTTACAATAGTGAAAATTTCTTTTGAAGAGTCAGAGGATTGATTAATCCTTTCTTCAAAGTTTTTAATCCAGGTTCTACGAATAGAAGGCTGATATTTTTTCAAGGCTATTTTATTGACCTGTTTGCAAGTGTCTTCATAATTGACCCTTCACTTTCTTTTGCATCATTTGCACTCTTTTTTCAGTTGACTTATCTCCTATGAGAACAATTGAATTTTATCCTACAACTGGGTTTTCTTGCTAGATTTTAACGCTTGATGGTTTTACTGGTTCCCTATCCCTTTCTCCATTTTACTCTCTCCCCCCTCTCCCCTTCCCCTGTCTCTTTTCCCTTCTTGTGTCTCACTCAATCTTATCTACTTCCTCCTTTTTGTCACGTAGCTGTACTAGGCCCGCGTAAAAGCGCAACTGTCTTTGCATACACATACATCTTAAGTTTCCTTCTTTTCATACACGATGACTTTTGACCCACATTTGCTTAATTGACAGTGTAGGATTAATTTTTCTGAAACCACATTGCTTACATTTCAACTTTGTAGGCACACTATCACAATACCTTGAACATTTAGTACAAGATACAACAATGCATTGTGCAAATGATGTTGTTTGTTGATTGTCCATGTCCAGGTGACATGGCTATCACAAGAGGGTAAACCGTGTCGGCCTGGCTGGGGCCTAGGCAAGGAAGCATGTATACTGTTATTATATATACACAAGCATTTCCGTGTTTAGATCAGAGATGCACTCTGATATCATTGTGAGGTCGCTGCACATCAGAATCTCAGCCAAGCTGATTCCTGTTTTCCCTCTGCAAGGAGCAATATCCAACATATGACCAAGACGGGGGCCCACACACATGAGTGACTGAGCTATAAGGTTTTAGATCTGTTACCAGTGACGGCTCCTCCGCTAAGGCAGAGGAGCGTCGCCCACTGCTTTGCAGCAGTGAAAGAAAGGAAAAATAAAATGATAATAACGAGGTTATAATCATTTTATTTTTTCCCAGCTGTGGCAGCTCTGCTGGCCTTTAGAGCAGGGGAGCAGTGGTTTGCACTCCCTAAGTGCGCATGAATATTTGGCCGGCCATCTCAGACGGGCCAAACAGTCATGTGCACTTTGCATGTTCTCCACCCATGTTGCATTGGAGGACATGCCCAGGCTCCCATTCCCTGGATGAGTACCAAACCACAGCACTCAGACGAATCACAACATTACATTGCAGCGTTGTGATTGGCTCAGGGGATACTCAGCCTGGGTGCTTCCTGTTCCTCGAAAACTGGTCGGTAGAGATGACGGCAGAATGACGGAGGAGAGGCGCAGTGAATGGGTACTTTTTATTCTTTTTTTACACCCCCATTAACCCCTGACCCCCGCATCACGCCCCGCCTTGCCACCCCATATCTGTGCTGGCCTCTCCTGTCTGTTACCACGGTTCCTGGGGGAATCAGGGTTGCCAAGTTCTGAGGTTGCACAATCCATTTGTTACCTTCTTAGGTTTAGGGGTACTTTTGGTTCCTCCTTGAGCTAGCAGGACAATAGGTTGACATATGCTTAGGGGGGGTGGGGTGGGTGTAGAACCAGTCAAGCATCATCTTGAAGTTTATGTTGTTCCACAAATGCAGTTACCGCTGAGGAAATGGAAACTGATTGACGCTTTCACTCTCTCCCTATCCCCTTCCTTCGCCTCTCTTCCTCTCTTATCTCTCGCTCATCCTTATCTCCTTCCTCCCTTCTCTTCCTGACATCCTTATTTCTAGCTCATTTCTCTTTCTCTTCCTTGTCACCTTTGGTCTTGCTTTTCTCTTCCATCATTATCCCCTTATCTCTCTCTGACTGTTGTTTTTCTCCTTCTTTTCTTTCTATCTTTCACTATCTCTCTTTCATCCCCTTTCTCTCTTTGTCTCTTCTCAAGTTCTCTCTTATCCTCTTCTTTCCGATACAACACCCACCTTCATTGAATGATAACAACAGAGCCAACCCCAGGCAGGTTGAGTGTTTCAAAACATCTGATCATGGGGCCTTTGAAACAACTGCAGCTGCTGCAGGGCAGGCTGGGGCCCTCCTACCTCTGGACCTCGGCACTGCTGCACTAGCTGCACACATAGCTTGGAGTACTCTCTTTACTCCTCCTCCTCCGCGTTCCTCAAGGATCTGCCAAGCATCTAATGCTGTTTCGCTGAAAATGTGGAGCAACTTAGAGGTCCCAGCAACATTCAGCACTCTCAAGACTGGAAACATTGTTAAGAAAATAATGTCCACGCAAATTTAATCTCATATCACCACATTGTTATCCTGTTAACACATAACCCCTTCTATGGAATGAATTGACCAACAGTCCTTTTTTTCTACCGGGCATTTCCCTGGTGGGCTGGAGCCACTGGAGGCCAGATTTGAATGCCCAGGGCCGCTTCTGGTGCCTCGTCACTTTCCTCAGCTCCCCAAGGTTACCTACAGCAGGCCTGGGGAAGCTTCAAGGGAGAGAGAAAGAGAGGGAAGAAGAAAAAAGGTAGAGAGAAAGCAATCAGAGAGGGAGAGTTGAGAGAAGAAGCGAAGGAATGGATGGATGGAGAGAGACATTGTGTGAGAACTCTCTACTAGCCAGCTCCCACTGTTCCTTCCTTTGAACTTCTTTCTTTCTCTAAAATCCTTGGTTTCTAAATGTTTATGCTGTTATTATATACTTCCCTCCTGGTCACCATCTTGATTTGCATTGTTTATCAATGGCCTCATCACCACCACCACCATACTCCATTTTTTAACCATTTATCTTATTGTAACCCGTGATATTTTCTTACAGATGAACAGTGCTCATAAGTACTTATTGATATGTTTCTGTAGGACCTTCCACTTCTTTTATACTTTCCCTGAATAGTCAAGTTCACCATTGCCAATCCTGGCTGGACCAATTTGAGGAGATTACTAAACCATTCAATGAGTAGTAGTGATGGGCAGTGTTTACAAAGGACAGTGTCTTAATCAATGTGACCTTTCCATACACTCTTAAGGGGAATTCTTTGTTCATGGGAAATAATTGCAATCTCTATTATGAACATTCAGTGTGTTTTTTGCACCGGTCTGTGACAAGTTGACAGCTGCTTGCTGACCCATTCAGCCTAGCATCCATACAGCCCTGGACATCTAAGGGTATCACAAAAACTGATATTTCTGATGTGTGACTAAACACCACTTGTCCCTCAAAGAAGTTGAATGCCAACCACCGGAGATCTCATAACGTGTTACATGGAGATGTCTGCTTTGTTATTGGAATTTCCCAGACAAATTGTTGCACCAATTAAAAGCAGTCATACACCACCATCCACAGAATTGAGAAAGAGCTACCAATCTGTCCATCGTTTCTGTCTTATGGGTTTCTGTGTTGAGTCAAATTGAGCCTATGATTCCAATCCTGATGCTGCACTTCTGACAATTCCTTTGTGTTTAAGCTTTGCAACCATACTTCCCAAGAACTCAAAGGCTTTGTTTCCTCAAAGCTACTCTGTTGGGTCATAGAACTGCCACATTATATCTCTATTGTGCATTTTTTATGCAGAACGTCCATGGTATCTGATCATCTTCGTGCCTCTGTCAAGAACTGAAGTCCCCTATTAATGAAAATATTCACTTTGGTTCTCCTCAATATTTCCAGATATGTACACCCCAATAAAACCATAAAATACCATCTCTTCATAGCCCATCACACTATTGAGACCAGTCCCTGTAAAGTGCTTAGATATTTTTGAGTGACTGCAGCAAAAAACAAAATGTGTCATTATATTTGCTTTGGTCCTCTGTAGTGCATACCCCAGCATCAAGGCGGTACAAAAGGAGGTGGTGATGGACGGAGCATCTGAACCAATCAAACACTCACACCCAGTCAACAGATCTGGGTTTAATCCATCACCGTTCTTTAGCCCACTCTGCCACCCCAGTTCAGACATGGCCATATGCAAATCAGTCTGACCCTGGGGCTCATGGGAACAGTCCAGCCCGAACTGCCAAGCCATGCCTTCCCGGACCAGAAACAAGCTTCCTAGGACCGGTTTCTGGCATTACAGCCGTCTTCAGCCAGGCTTGCTTGAATCCAGTGGCAAAGTGAGCAAGGGACTCACGTCTGAGCATACCGTGCCAACTTATGGTGAAGAAAGCAGTACAAAAGGGGGTGGTGATGGACAGAGCATCAAAACCAATCAAACCCTCACACCCAGTCAACAGAGCTGGGTTTTATCCATCACCGTTCTTTAGCTGTCTCTGCCAACCCAGTTCAGACATGGCCATATGCAAATCAGTCTGACCCTGTGCCTCATGTGAACAGTCCAGCCCGAACTGCCAAGCCATGCCTTCCCTGGACCGGAAACAAGCTTCCTAGGACTGTGTTCTGGCATTACATCCGTTTTCAGCCAGGCTTGCTTGAATCCAGTGGCAAAGTGAACAAGGGACTCACGTCTGAGCATACCCTGCCAAGTTATGGCGAACAAAGCGGTAGAAAAGGGGGTGGTGATGGACGGAGCATCTGAACCAATCAAACACTCAAACCCAGTCAACAGATCTGGGTTTAATCCATCGCCGTTATTTAGCCTACTCTGCCACCCCAGTTCAGACATGGCCATATGCAAATCAGTCTGACCCTGTGCCTCATGGGAACAGTCCAGCCCAAACTGCCAAGCCATGCCTCCCCTGGACCGGAAACAAGCTTCCTAGGACCGGTTTCTGGCATTACAGCCGTCTTCAGCCAGGCTTGCTTGAATCCAGTGGCAAAGTGAGCAAGGGACTCACGTCTGAGCATACCCTGCCAACTTATGGCGAACAAAGCGGTACAAAAGGGGGTGGTGATGGACGGAGCATCTGAACCAATCAAACACTCACACCCAGTCAACAGATCTGGGTTTAATCCATCACCGTTCTTTAGCCCACTCTGCCACCCCAGTTCAGACATGGCCATATGCAAATCAGTCTGACCCTCTGCCTCATGGGAACAGTCCAGCCCAAACTGCCAAGCCATGCCTTCCCTGGACCAGAAACAAGCTTCCTAGGACCAGCTTCTGACATTACAGCCGTCTTCAGCCAGGCTTGCTTGAATCCAGTGGCAAAGTGAGCAAGGGACTCACGTCTGAGCATAACCTGCCAACTTATGGCGAACAAAGCGGTACAAAAGGGGGTGGTGATAGACGGAGCATCTGAACCAAACAAACACTCACACCCAGTCAACAGAACTGGGTTTAATCCATCACCGTTCTTTAGCCCACTCTGCCACCCCAGTTCAGACATGGCCATATGTAAATCAGTCTGACCCTGTGCCTCATGGGAACAGTCCAGCCCGAACTGCCAAGCCATGCCTTCCCTGGACCAGAAACAAGCTTCCTAGGACCAGCTTCTGACATTACAGCCGTCTTCAGCCAGGCTTGCTTGAATCCAGTGGCAAAGTGAGCAAGGGACTCACGTCTGAGCATAACCTGCCAACTTATGGCGAACAAAGCGGTACAAAAGGGGGTGGTGATGGACGGAGCATCTGAACCAATCAAACACTCACACCCAGTCAACAGATCTGGGTTTAATCCATCACCGTTCTTTAGCCCACTCTGCCACCCCAGTTCAGACATGGCCATATGCAAATCAGTCTGACCCTCTGCCTCATGGAAAAAGTCCAGCCCAAACTGCCAAGCCATGCCTTCCCTGTACCGGAAACAAGCTTCCTAGGACCGGTTTCTGGCATTACAGCCGTCTTCAGCCAGGCTTGCTTGAATCCAGTGGCAGAGTGAGCAAGGGACTCACGTCTGAGTGTATCCTGCCAACTTATGGCGAACAAAGCGGTACAAAAGGGGGTGGTGATGGACGGAGCATCTGAACCAATCAAACACTCGGAGTGAGCTAAAGAATGGTGATGGATTAAACCCAGATCAGTTGACTGGGGGTGAGTGTTTGATTTGCTCCAACGCTCCATCCATCATCCCCTTTTGTACCCCAGTATCAAGGCATGTGTGAAATTGTAAATACACTCTCCATTACTATCATAGGCAGTTTGTCGCATACATAGGTATGACATTTTGTGTGTGCCTGTGTCTGTAATTGTGATCCTGATGACAGATGATAGGGGAATGGCTGTCATTAAGGGTTGGACAAATTAACTTTTTCCAATCTGTGGAAAGCATATGCACAAATGCGAGCCACCCACAAGTGTGTGCTGGCATGCACTCACACAAGCAGATGCCTTTGACTGTTTTTGTAATTAAGTTTTACAAAAGCATTCAGATAGCCGCACTGGAATGCAATGCAAGCACATGCGCATGTGCAGGTGACTATCATGGACTTGCTTGAAGGCCATTTAAAGATGGCCACCTGTGCATACATGAGCTTGCTAGGGCGGCCATCATGTTGCAGTGATGGCGGCTCTAAGTAATGGATTGTAGCAGTATTGTGGAACTGCCATGACTTTCGTAAAGCTGAAAAACATATTTTTTTAAACATATCACATAACGGACTACATTCTCTGTGGATGACAACATTCTGCTTTGGCAGAATGCTGCCAATCACAGAGAAAAGAAAACAAGGTTTGAAAAGAGCCAACTCCTTGCCCCATGCTCTATGCTGTAGTAAGCATAAACAAAATGTGAGTGACAGGTGTACAGACCCATGGATGAAGTGGGATTGATGGAAGCCCATATGTGTATGATATTAAACATATATTTTTTAGGAAAATTAAAACACTAAAAATGGAAAGATGGTGACAACTATATTTGCAACTGTATAAAATTGGGTTACTAGTTGATGGGGTGTAACCCTACTCATGCAGCATCCATAATTCCTGTTAGGGTAAAATCATAAGCAACCCCAAATTAACCTGTGCTTAACCCTCTGGTAGCTTGTTAAAAAGCAGCCAGGCTTAACTTTGTGGCAAGGTACATAGTATTATGCAGCTCTTCAAACAATAATAAAGTGAAAACACAACCACACCTACTTAGAAACAATAGTGTGAACATATATACATTGTTTGACACCAAAATGACAAAACCCTCTCATTAGAACTAGAGATATGACATTTTAAAGATTTGAGTGAAAATAGTGCCTAAAAGCACAAAGCGTCAACTGTGGTTACTGGTCGCGCAGGACCAGGACAAAGTCACACATTTATGTCGACCGCAATGGAACGCAGGCCGGCCTAAATCCTGATTGCAGAATGATGCGGAGTCGCACATCAAGATGCATCCTGCAACTGTGATTCCTAGGATGTGCGAAGAAAGGGCCTGTATCGTCATCGAGTATGCTGTAAACGAAAGACTTGCAATGTGAAGTCTTGTGTCAAGGATCCATCATGTAGCGGGGGTTCCGATTCAAAGCTGAGAGGAAATGAATTGTGCTGCATCGATTCTGCCCAACGCCAAATCTGGGCTGGCAAAGCACCTTCATGCCACTTCCAAGGGCCTTGGACTAGGGTGGCACCACTTGGGGGGCAAAACACACAGCAGATAAAGTCCAGGTGCTGGTTTTAAAGTGATTAACCCATTCTTGTCCCTGAGGCTCTGATCAGGCGGCCAGCCAACTAGCCCTTGGAGTCACTCTGGTGGTCCTGGGTTTAAGATGCAGGTCCAGTTCTTTTCATTTCGGCAGTAGGGCAGCAGGACATCAGAATGGTAGGACAGCACAGTAACAGTCATTCTTGCAACAGAGCAGCGCTGTAGTCCTTCTGAGTCTTCCACATGTACAGAGGTATTCTGAAGAGTTGGGTCTGAGGGTCCAATATTTATACTTGGTGCCAGCTTTGAAGTAGGAAACGGTTCTGGAGCTTTCCACCCCCAGAAATGTTTGGAATTTCGTGCCTCCCTGCCTTGGCCTCAGCTTGTCTGGGAGAGCAAAAGACTAGTGTCAACCCCTTTGTGAGTGAGCTCAGGCAGAGGCTTTGTGATGTACAGGTGTGGTAGGTGAAAGCTCCTCCCCTTATCAAGTCAGAGATGGCCCATCCTGCCAACACAGAACTGTTACTTAAAATGGAACTTTACCATTAGAGAGTGCTTTTAATTAGAATTCTTTAGATACCAAACTCAACATTCATATCTGTTCCCAATTGAAATGTATCACTTATTAAATGTAATAAGGTAACTCAATGTTATCCTATGGGAGAAGTAGGCCTTGCAGAAATGAAAAATGACTTTAAGAGTTTTTTACTACCAGCCCTCTGGGCTGCGTAGGGCATACCCTAGGGGTGAAATATGAATTAAAAAGGCAATTTTAGGCCTGGCATAACGGCTTATTTTGCAAAGCTGAAGCAGCAGTTTACAACTGCACACACAGGCTGCAATGGCAAGCCTGAGACATGTTTAAACGGCTACTTAACTGGGTGGTACAATCAGTGCTGCAGGCCCACTAGTAGCTTTTAATTTACAGGCCCTGAGTACAGGTAATGCAACTTTACTAGGGACTCACAAGTAAATTAAATGTACCAATTGGGTGTGAGCCAATTTCACCATGTTTAAAGGAGAGATCACAAGCCCTTTAGCACTGGTCAGCAGTGGTAAAGTGTGCATAGTCCTAAAAGTCTAAAAAAATTGGGCCTGAAAACAGGACGTTGAAGGCAAACATTTGGTGATGACCCTGCGGAAATGGCCAAGTCTAACACTGATGGACACCATGTCTTAAGATTTAGATTCTGAAGTAAAGTCATTGTATTGATGTTATGGGATTTAGTGTAAGAGGGTGTATCCCTAAGACATCCTTGGATTGTATGAGAAATACAATTGAAATGTAGTTATACTGGCACGAAATTTCCAAAATGTCTCCAAAGAGGAATTCAATGAACAATTGTTAGGACTTCTAAGACACCACCCAGACCAGATACAAAGCTGAAATAAGAGAAAGAAAGAGAGAGAGAGAGAGAGTGAGAGAGAGAGAGAGAGAGAGAGAGAGAGAGAGAGAGGGGGGGGGAGGAGAGGAGAGGGTACTAGATCTAGCTTCAATGGTGTCACATCCTGCAAAACATAAACTGGAAATATAACATTAACGGTTGTTCCGAGCTCTGAGAACTATCAACTTGAATCTTATTACCATCAGATGGAATCTCAGATTTGTTTTAAACCAAATATCACTTTTTCAAAATGCTTACATTATCTGGCAAATCCCTAGAAATTCTCAAAGTATTTTACTTAATCTTGGGCTAACCATGTTGTTTTAGGCTAACCAGATTACATCACATCGCCAAAGAAACCATATTTCCTGCCCTGGAATTACATTTAGGGAACTATAATCCTGGCATTCTGGGATTTGTATTCCTGGCTCCCTCCATTTGAACTACTTGAGTACAAGATTTCAATGTCTTCTAAAAGAAAGTCAGGAGGAGTCTACAGTGACATTCATTTGTGCCTCAGTTAAATTATCTTCAGAAATGTGGAGTGTCTTGAAACAGGTTGAACACCAATCTCAAGTACCTAGGACGCGATTCACAGAACTAGCTTAAGACAAAATCCTAAATTTACTGCCATATTGGTATTCACTGAAGACACTTTATCATTTTGGTATTCACAGAAGGCACTTACTCATTTCGGTATTCACAGAAGTTAGGAGTCCTAACTTTAGGACTCCGAAAGGCCTTCTGTGAATACCGAAAGTCTTGAAATTAGGATTTTTCTCAGTTTAGTAGTAGTAAAGCTAGGACTCCTAACTTTAGGACTCCTAAATGCCTTCTGTGAATACCTAAAGTCGTAAAGTTGGAATTTTTCTCAGTTTAGGAGTCCTAACTTTACTACTCCTAAACTAAGAAAAATCCTAATTTTAAGACTTTCGGTATTCACAGAAGGCATTTAGGAGTCCTAAAGTTAGGAGTCGTAACTTTACTACTACTAAACTGCGAAAAATCCTAATTTTAAGACTTTCGGTATTCACAGAAGGCAGTTAGGAGTCCTAACTTTACTACTCCTACACTGAAAAAAAATCTTAATTGTAAGACTTTAGGTATTCACAAAAGGCATTTAGGAGTCCTAAAGTTAGGAGTCCTAACTTTACTACTACTAAACTGAGAAAAATCCAAATTTAAGACTTTCGGTGTTCACAGAAGGCATTTAGGAATCCTAACGTTAGGAGTCCTAACTTTACTTCTCCTAAACTGAGAAAAATCCTAATTTTAAGACTTTCAATATTCACAGAAGGCATTTAGGAGTCCTAAAGTTAGGACTCCTAACTTCTGTGAATACCAAAATGAGTAAGTGCCTTCTGTGAATACCTAAATGAGTAAGTGCGTTCGGTGAATACCAAAATGGTAGTAAGTTTAGGATTTTGTCTTAAGTTAGTGCTATGAATCGGGCCCCTAGAGTGCTGCACGGCTGCACTAGACACCTCTTCTTACTCACTTCTCTACTTAATTCAGACCAGAGTCCTGCTGGATTGAACAAGTTCAGCACTTTTGATGCACATGAATATACTATAGCTACCTTGGTCCTGGAATCAATGGTTAACAAAATATTGCATTCTGAGAGTTCTAGCATGGCCCCATCCATTTTCCAATTGAAAAAGTTGATCTATAAAAATATAGTTTGAAAACGTTTCTAAAATAACAGCACGGTGCTTTAATATTGCGCACTTGCGACAAGGTGTCATCTAGGTACCTACCTTCGCAGCTCTGCTAAGAATCCAAGGTGCCATGCAGGATGTGCTGCTCCAGTCTGGGTTTTTTCTTTGAATCCTGGGATTATTGGTCTTGATAGAACAGGACTTCAAGTCTCCGAATTCACAGCAAAAGCCAGGACTGGAGTAGCACATCAAGCATGGGCCTGAGAAGCGTGGCAGCTTTGTGTTATGATTCTACGAAATGTGAGACTGGCAAAGTGCAGCACTACCAGCCTGTGCCATCCAACAGGAGTGATACTGCGGCACATGTAATGCTCGTGTTGGCCGGCAGCCTGCACTACAAATGAAGATTCAACTCATGTCAAAACAAGCTTTATTCGATTTAAAAGTGTAAATCATAAAAGCCCCTTATATCACATATTATTAAGAAAAACAGATCCGCATAATGTAAAATTATTAACAAAACATTATGAATACCATACATTAAAAAGCCAGGTTCATTTTCCACATTATTTTCCTGTATCTAATCACACATTTCAAGTACAGAACTAAAGGGCTAGTAAACAATTCATGCTGTAACATTAAAATGAAGACTCAATTGTGGCATACTCTGGACTACCAGGCTGTGCCACCCTCGAGGGTGGGACTGCACTACATCTCACAGAGTGAGACTGCAGTCCATTTAGATCTGCCACACTGAGGGGTCTATTACGATGGCGGGCAGACAAAGTCCACCCGCCACCGCAAAAGCTAAAGGGACTGCTCGCCATGGGTGCGGCAGTCCGGCCGTACCGATTAGGATGGCCCCGCCCGCAATGTCAGAAATACATTTCGTGCATTTGCATGCACAATGTGACAGGCACCGCTTTGTGCCTGCCACCTTGTGCATGCAAATGCAGGGAGGTACCATAGCTACCGCTCATATGCACCTCCCACCCCCCCAACACCCTGGGGGCCGGCAACAGGCCCCCAATGCCAAAGACCGCATGCCTTTCTATGGCGGCAACGGTGCCCTGGAAAAGCTGATCTCTGCCTGAATCCTAATATGGCCGGTGGTGTCTTGTTTCTGCCCGGTTGACGAGTCGACCGGCGGAATAGAGGCCGACTGTCTTTCCGTCCGCCTCAGACACCCCAGCCATCCCAATATCGCAGGGGTCTTTCTGGTGTGGATGGCGGGCGATTAACCCCCGACGTGTCCGCGGTGGCTACCGCCACCCCGGCAGGGGCGAACCGCCTGCTATCCTAATGGGCCCCCTGAGTGTGGGGCTGCATCATGTTGAAGACTGCAGGCCTGTGTCAGAGATGGGGCAGACTAGGGCCGGTTCTAGGAATCTTTGGGCTCTGGGAAGAAAAAGAACATGTGAGGCCCCTCTAATCTGCATGTGATGTAACATCACAGGAAGTGATGCCAATTGACCATTAATCCTCCAGTGTACTTGAAGCAACTTTGCAAGAAGCTATGTACCCAGTGTAAATATCAATAAAATGGCTAAAATATATTAAAAACCCTAATAATATCAGTGCATAGACATTTTAAAGGTATATTATGTGAAAATACATTACCTTAGCCTTACCTTAGCTTTTCCACCAAACTGGGTGGAAAAGCTGGTTCCTAGGTCTCCAAAACTGATTCCATTACTCTGATGTTCACTAAAGAACTATACAGATGGTCTTCAAGTGACTCCGAAACCCTCCCTTTGCATCAGTGATGTCCAATGGGGGATCAATACAAAGAAATGAATACTGGATCAGCTGAGTGATCTGCAAGTGCAGCAGCACAGAAAGCTAAGATTACAAAAGATAAGAGGAGGAGTTGGCAATGATGCCCTGCACAGGTGGGGTGCCTGACATATAGGAAATATAGGAATGTAGAAGTTCTAAAGGCTGGACAGTACCCACCCACTGAGCACCTAAAACAGCATGTGATGTCAAGCTCTGTTTGTTTGTAAGAGCTGGAAGAGCTGCACTAATTAAAAGGCATAAAGAAGGGATGGCTCAAAAGGCACAAGGACAAGCCCACTGCGGGGAATGAGATTTTGATACCTTTTCTGATCACCTAGATACCTATCTCATTCATTTAATTTTGGATCGATTATTATCTGTCATTGAGTAAAAGGCAAACCCCGCATTAGTTAAATCAACCCCATAGACTGACGCAACTCTGAAGAACCACTTACGACTGATAAAAGTTTTAAAAAGTTTAATATAAAATCAAAATCAATTGCATATACAATCCTCTCAGGATAAGATTCAACAAATATGCAGGAACTAAAAGGAACATAAATTCCCTAAAGAATCTAAGTCTACAAAAGAATACAATCAAAATCAATTCCAGAATCAGCAAATTGAAAAGCATAGACACAAAGTGGCTCGGTTGCGTCATCTACAAAAAGAGAATAAACAAGTTAAATCTGTCCCTACTCTATGCTAGATGACATCCCTACTAGCAAGTCCTTTTACCTAAAAAGGTGTCAGCAGTTTGACTTCCAAAAGAAGTTCAAACTCTCTTAGTCTCTGATGGAAACCTATGTCGAGAAGCAGTACCCTTTCTGCCTACCCATCCGCTCTCTAAGGGTCCTCGGCCTACTGCTCTCTTCTGCTGCTCTCTTGCTTCAGGCCATCTGCTCTGAGCTCTTGCGCTGCTCTTCTCCCCGGGGTGCTGTCCCTAAATACACAATCACAGTATAGGTGGAACGCCCCTTTGACGCCCACCACATACACATTCACATGATCTCATTCTGGTTCTTTCCATAGCTTCGTCTCTTCGCGTCGTCCGTTAAGTTGACCTTGCTTCTCAGGCGCCATCTTCGTCTTCTTGCTGGTAACCTCATGACATTCCAGTTGACACTTTCAAAGCGAAGTCTATCACCTCATCAGAACTCTATTCATTACAGTTGTGATTATAACCTCGTTTGGTCCCATGAACGGTCACTTAAAACAAGACTCCAAATTCCAAGCGTCTCTTATCTCATTTAGGCCATAAACTTCGTCCAGCATTGTCACTTTAAATTTAACAAGATCTTTGACTCTTGGCTCGCACGTACAGATCAAAGCTATCCCCTATTCCTGTGAGCCCACTAAATTACATGCAGTGAACTACACTCTTGCGAACCCTTGGTCAGTTAGGTTAAAATCGCACATGACCACACTATGCTAAAATTCCTACAAACTCTTCTACACAGTATGACTTTTAACACGCATATATTTGAATTAGCAAATCATTTGATTATACTTGAATCCATGTTACATAAAATACAACGTTATACTCTCTTCTTATATGGTGCTATATAGGCTGCACATTTCTTCATTTGGCATTTCGTCTTCTTTCTCCGCTTTATAATTACATACGTACATTCTATTCAGCACGTTCTACTGTTCTTAAGCATTTACACATTTCTATATTAACCCACTATATACGGCTTTCCTAATTCTAATGCATTTCTAGAGTAAATGCAGATACAATTCTTATGACTTATGTTACATATGCTAACTTTACGCTACAAGTGCTAACTTCACGTTACAACTTCTAACTTTATGCGATATGCTTGTGAATATGGTACAGATATACTTTTCATTCAAATTGCGCTCTCTCAGTTCCCCCCTTTGATGACCTCTAGGGGTCATCACTAACACCTCAATTTGAATGACACCTTACACAGAACTAGTTACAAGATTCCCTCTTTTTATCGTCTCGAGAGCTCTTAAACTTTTATACTGTTGATCTTGTAAAGCAGCTAATCTCCTTGCTTGCTCTCTCATGGACCTTTGTAACCGGTTCGTCCTATACCATTTGTACAGTTTCACTAACCCCAACAATGTAATTATGCAAATCAATATTATTAAGACAGGTTTCAATATATACCACACAACACTTTTACCTAGATTGGCAAACCAATCTCCAACCTTACCCATTCCATGACCTACTTTTTCCCAAACATTTACTTTTGTTAAATCTTCGATTTCTTGATGTATCTCTGTAATGTTCTGTATGACTTTTTCAAGTGGTTTTGAATTGTCTGGAATATAAGTACAACATTCCTGGACCTTCAAAGCCTTGCAGACTCCGCCCTCTTTTGCTAGCAGAACATCTAAAGCAAGACGGTTCTGAAGAACCATTGCTCTAATCGACTGCATCTCTCCTTCTACTAGCATCAGTGACCTTGCAGTACTTGCAGATAATCTATCCACAACTGTAGCTAGTCTCCTGATCTTAACATCGTTAAGTATCAACCCTAAAATAGGAAACATTGCTCCAAATATGTCTCCAACTACCTCAGCATCTCCTACTTCTCTTTTCGCTCTTGTCGAAGCCTTTCCTTCTATGATCTCTAAATCCTTTGCATGATATATTTTGGGGAAGACAATTGCCAAATAACACGAACCATACCAATTGTCAGGCAATTTTACATAGGCATTTCTTCCACATACAAAATATACATTAGGAATCGCTTGCATCTCTTTCATAAAATCTTTCGTATAATACTCTAACCTGAAAGCATGTTCACAATTTACTTCACCTACAAATACACTCTCATAATATGTCTTGCTTCGAGTTAAACATAACTTTCCTTTCTGCGTTCTATCCAAAGCTATTGGACCATTACTACCTTTCTTTTTATGTACTTTTTCTTCTTCGGTCCAATCTGTTTTCCACTGTCCTGACATCTTCAGAATCTTCTGCCTCCTGTATCTGTCATCTACTTGTCCAATGAATCTTTTCTCTACCTCTGACACTTTGCAAGTCAGATTATTTCTGCGTGCATATGAAGTATCTAAGGTATCCCAAGGAAGAAAGAATTTTGCCAATCTATCTTCCTTTTTGTAGGAGTCCCACTTATTCATTTGTTTATAATTCGGGACTTCAGGCAGTACCGAATCATAATTTGAAAAGTAGTACTCGAACCCTTCTCTACCATAAAATATACTGAGCAATAAACTACATGTTATCCCATATGTCAGTGGGAGATGATGATATCTGATACCTTCATCTACAGAAGCCGGCAATTGCATACAAACATAACAATCTTTGGCCTCCATGGCATCGATATACTCATACAATAGTTTGGCATATGCGTTTGATCTAAAATTTCCCTGCGACTCGTCTACGTGTAATCTACGAGCTTCATCTGCCAGTAACGCCTTTTCACGGATTACATTGCTCTCCTCCTTCTTCCCAACAAGAGCAGGTTTCAAAGTCGTTACAGGCTTTACATCTGTTGTCTCCTTTACGCTTGTATGTCCTACTATGTATGATATGGTAACTACTGTAATAATAAGAAAAATTACTACTGCTATCAGTGTACCTATTATGCATTTGGCTTTTCGGTTTGGGTTGCCATTCTCCATGTTATCAAACAATGTAGCTCCTTCCTTCTCGTGGAAAAGTTTTCTTTTTCAAGTCTTTATTTGCTTTAATTGTTTTTCTCAGTCTGTGAAGTGCTCTTAATCAACAAAAAGTCTCTTTTTCACAACAATGTCTTTTTATCTTCAGCAACAGACAACCCTAACCCTTCTCCGTCCTCTAAATGTAATCCCTAATTTTATTCTTCTTTCCACTCGGCGCTAGGTTATCTTCTTCTTTATAGCTTAAACACAAAAGTCTTTATGCATCTATAATGATTCTCGTACCTGCAGCTTTAATAACATATTCCAATAGTTCTAAACGAATGACTTTTTCTTCTTGTGCTGGTATTTGATGACCAAAAGTCGGAAACTCTAATCGATTTAGCACTAGGTCTTTGATCCGACTTAGGTAAAGGGGAATGGGAAGTGTGAAGGTCAGTAACCCCTCAGTCTCGATTCCAGGCGTCAACATCCATATCTCCACTGCCACAATCGGATCGAGACTGATCACCTGCACTTCTCTCACTCTCCCAGATCTCTGTCCCCAAGACATCTGCTAGATAAGTCCACTCTGGGGTGGCGTATCTTCTGCAGGGCACACGTACCCTCCTTGATCTTCTCGGACTCTCAGAACCTGAATCCGTAGCTTCTTCGTCTAGATCTGAATCTTCAGAGATCGGGACAAGGGTGCTCTCTGGATCTGCTCTCAAGTTTGACCTTCTCCTTCTTCCCGGCCAACTAGCTTCTCCATTCCTTGTCCTCCTGCTCCTTGTTCTTGGACTCGTCTCTTGATCACTTATAGCTTGTTCGATGTCTGACTCGAACTCCCAGCTACTTTCCTCTTCTGAGACAGCTTCGGTCTTACTGGTGTCTTGACCGTCACCAGCCAGTTCCGACACAGGTTCAGCCTCTTCAATCACCTCTACAGCTTGACTTTCCCTCTCTGTGGCTTCTCCGCTTTCTGCTGGATTTTCATCCGAGAGAGGAGCTGTTTCTTCCAGAGGTGCTGGAACTCTTCGGGTGTGTGAGGCGTGTATCCAGTTGGGCAAGCCTCCACACTTTACTGCAGTGTTCGTAACTAGTATGACTTGGAATGGTCCACGCCAGCGCACGTCTAGACAGTTCTTCCTGACATGCTTCTTCACCAGGACCCAGTCCCCTGGACACAGGTCATGGCACAGGTCTTGAGCTGATGGAACCTCTGCAGCCTGGACCTGGAGGGACACAGAATGAATGGCATCAGATAGTCCCTTGCAGTAGTCCAAGATCAAATCGTCTGTGATGTTCAACAATGCTGCAGTCGGAACCGATGGCAGTCTCATAGCTCTCCCCATTAGCACCTCGTGGTGAGAGAGACCTGTTCTTCTATCTGGTGTGCTACGTATGCTCATAAGGACCAATGGAAGTGCATCAGGCCAACTCAGGGATGTCGATGAACAAACTTTGGCAAGCCTGGACTTTATTGTGCTGTTGATTTGTTCTACAATCCCCGAAGCTTCTGGTCGATAACTACAATGGAGCTTCTGGTCTATGCTCAAGGCTGAACATAGCATCTTCACTATTTCACTGTTGAAATGAGTTCCTCTGTCTGATTCCAAAGAGGCTGGCACCCCAAACCTCGGTATCAACTCTCTAAGCAACAATTTTGCTACTGTAAGTGTATCGCACCTACGTGTAGGGTAAGCCTCAACCCATCTGGAAAATATACAGACAATCACTAAGACGTATCTGAGTCGATTGCACTTAGGCATTTCAATAAAATCCAGCTGCATTCTATTGAAAGGCCCCCCAGACCTCCCTATGTGACTCAATGTGACTGGTGTTCTTTTCCCTACGTTTAGTTGCTGACAGATCGCACAACGCTGACATACTGCTTCTGCCGCTACTCTAAACTTCGGATTATACCACGTTTGTCTGAATACTCTCACCATAGCATCTCTACCTATGTGTGCTGGTCCATGCAATCTCCTTGCCATTGGACTAACAAGTTTGTTTGGTAAAACTGCTCTCCCATCTGCAGAAATCCAAAAATTCATCTCACTTTTGGTACAACCTGCTGTTTCCCATGCTTTTTTCTCAAAATCAGGCGCATTCTCCTGGACACACTTCAGTTCATCCCACGTGTCTACAGTGTCTAACAACATAGTCAAATCAGTTCTTTCCTGTATTCCCCCCACTTCTACCTTGGTGTGAGAATACCCCTGTTCCGCACAATAACGTGCGACCTCATCTGCGTATCGGTTACCTTGCGATACAAAATCTGTATTTTTCGTGTGCGCGGCGCATTTGACAACCGCAATAGCTGTTGGACCTTGTAATGCTTCTAACAATAATCTCACGAATTCTCCATTCCTAATAGGAGAACCCGAGGAGGTCATGTAACCTCTTTGAGACCACAACTGCCCATAGTCATGAACTACCCCGAAACCATACTGGCTATCGGTGTATATGGTGACTCGAATTTTGTTGCCTGCCAAACAGGCACGGGTCAAAGCAATGATTTCAGCTACCTGAGCGGAATGTACTCCTTCCAGGCAGGCGCTTCCACTACTCCGGTAATTGTACAAACTGCATATGCTGCTCTCAGCTGACCGATATCGTCTCTTACGCATGAACCATCAACAAAGAATATTTCATCGGGGTCAGTCAATGGCTCATCTACGATATCTGGTCTCGGTTTGGTGCATAGTTCAGTCACATCAAGGCAGTCATGATCTGTACAAATTTCATCATCAATATCATTTGGAAGTGGCATCAAAGTAGCAGGATTCAAAACAGAGCATCTCTTTAGGGTCACATTCTCAGCAGCCAATATGACTTGCTCGTAGCGTGTGAGCCTGCTATTCGTCAGATGCTGAGTCTTGGTCCTGGTCATTAACAATTCCACAGAATGCGGTACGTACACCACTAACTGATGTCCCATAACCACATTTTCACACCTTTCAATGCTGACACCCGTTGCAGCAACGGATTTGAGACATCCGGGCAACGCTGCGGCTACTGGATCTAATGTAGCCGAAAAATACGCAACTGGCCTACGCGCATTTCCGTGTATCTGGGCCAAAACTGCTAAAGCGCAACCTTCCCTTTCACAGCAGTAAAGCAAAAATGGTTTCTCATAGTCAGGCATTCCCAAAGCCGGGGCACGACACAAGTCCTCCCTCAGCTGCAAAAATGCCATCAAACAATCTTTGTCCCATGGTACCGGATCACTCACCCCCTTGTGCGTCAGTTTTAGTAAAGGTTTTGCCTTCAGTGAAAAGTTGGCTATCCACTGTCGACAATAACCAACCATGCCTAGGAACATCCTGACTTCTCTTTGTGTTTTAGGCGCATTCATTTTCATGATCGCCTCTATTCTGTCTGGAGATACCTTCCGTTTTCCCTTTTCAATCCTATGGCCCAAGTATTGTACTTCGGTCAGACAATACTGCAATTTACTTGGAGACACCTTGTGTCCGTTCTCGGCCAAGTGATTTAGTAAGGTGATGGTGTCTACTTTGCAAGCTTCCTCAGTTTCTGACGCCACAAGTAGGTCGTCTATGTACTGGACCAGAACCGAGTTCATAGGCAGTACTAGACTTTCAAGATTTTTCTTCAGCAGCTGGTTAAAAATCGATGGGCTTTCTGTATACCCCTGGGGAATACGACACCATGTTAAAACGCGATTTTCCAGCTTAAAAGCAAACAGATACTGGCTCTCCTCATCTAAAGGGATTGAAAAGAAAGCCTGGCACAAGTCTATTACTGTGAACCATTCAGCTTGGAACGGTATCTGAAACAATATCACTGATGGATTCGGTACCACTGGACAACATGAAACAACGATATTATTAATCTTTCAAAGGTCCTGCACTATTCTGTATTTTCCACTAGGCTTCTGTAAACCCATAATCGGGGAGTTACATGGACTTCCCACGATCTCCTTCAGCATTCCCTGTTTAATCATGGATTCGATCACAGGCTTTATTCCTGCAATCGTCTCCGGTGTCAACTTATATTGTGGTGTTCTGGGATACTCGGCATTGGGCTTTACCATGATCTTTACCGGTTCTACTCCTTTGATCAGTCCTATTTCTTCTCCAGTAAAATCCCACACCTCAGCTGACACAGTCTCCTTCAAATCCTGTGGAAGCTCCTCCACCGTTAAGGTAGGGTATAGTTCCACGCATCCCTGCGAGTTTACAACCTTAAAGTCGGCATCATCATCGTTAGTCTGCACTTCTACTCCTTCAGGTGTGCAATATATTGTGCAGTTTAGTTTGCACAACAGATCTCTTCCTAGCAGACACACAGGGCTAGAATCACAAATCACAAACTGGTGTTCATCACTATATTTCCCTATTTTCACTGATACTGGTTCTGTCAGAGGATTTGTCATTCTCCTATTTGCGACTCCTACCACCTGAATCGTCTCACCCGACATTGGCAGACCTGGGACTACCGCCGATCTCAAAGTGGATCGAGTGGCCCCCGTATCCACCAAAAAGGTTGTAGGACATCCAGCCACTTCAGCTTCCACGTATGGTCCTCTCTGGTCTACCTCCAGGGCTGCTCCTAGAGTACAGTCTTCATCCCTGTTCACTCGTTGTCCCGTAAGGGGATGAACGTAGTAGCATTCCTCTCCACCTACGAACAGTGGCAGTTGTCTATAGGTTTTCCCTCCATTAGCAATGCGAGGCGGTTGAGGGAACTGAGCTCGAGGAGTCTGAGTCCCCCCTTTGACAAACTTTCCCTTTGGAAACGCTGTTCCCTTTACCAGGCTGTTTTGAACCTCATCCTCCTCCTGTTCTAATTCCCCCATCTCGACAGTATAAGGACACTCGCGTCTCCAGTGTCCTACCTCGTTACACTGATGGCACCTCGTTGTCTTTTTCAGTGTCGCGATATCTATCCTCGGTCTCGGTCTTTCCTCCTCATCTCTGCTCTGATTATTCTGTTTCTTTCCTAGTGTTCCTGTTCCCTGTTGTCGCTGTCCACCCTTTCCAGCTGATTGCATCTGCACCAGCATCAGCTTCTCCTTAAGTTTCTTTGCTTTTGAATCTATTTCATCGCTACAGTACCTCGCATACCTCAGGATCTCATCTAAAGGTTTGTTCTGCCAACAGATCAAATGCTGTTGAATCATTAAGCTTATGTCTGGTCGCAATCCTAGGACAAACTTCGACACGAACTGTCCTATGTCTTTGGGGTCCATCACATCCAATCCACTGTACTGTTTGAATGCTTTCAGCAATCTCTCATAGAACTCGTGAACGGTCTCTTTAGGTTCCTGAGTGGTTCGATCTATCTTAACCCAGTCTATGTCCTGCAACGGCACCTTCTCTTTTAACCATGCAATTACCCTCTCGTACTTTTCCATGACCCTCTCTGATGGACCATTCGTCCGGGCATCCCTCTCGGGTTCACAAGTGGGCCATTCGATATTAAGTTTGCATGCCGTCCACAAATCTCCGGGTACTACAATGTCAAACAGGGTGTTCAAGTCGACCCACAGCACCTTAGAGATCTTCACGAACCTCTTTACCTGTTTGTACCACTCGACGGGATTCTCCCTTAGCTTTGGAAAGGAATTGGTAAATGCCGCTAAATCCCCCCTACTCCAGGGTACATGCACGTAGCTTCCGTTCGCGATTTCTCGCAAAGGGAAAGCTTCCATTCGCATTAGCTCTCCATCCGGGGACCTCGTAAGTGTACTCCTTCTGACGGATCCCCTCTTGGACCATCTTTCCTCCCATTTATCCAAATTCCTCCACAATCTGATACTCAGGATCAGTTCCTTTATGTGTATTTTCAGCCCAATCGTCCTACTCTCATCTAGATCTTGATCTGTGCAATTTAGCCTATGGTTTCCCTGTAAAGCTTTAGTTCGTGATAGGTCTATCATATACCTGTCTGCCAACTCAGATAATTTTTCATGAACTGACCTCGCTTTCCGAGTAACGTCCTTAGACATAAACAGTATTTCATCCGGTTCGTACAGCTCTATCCTTTCCATTGGCAATGTGCCGTCTATTATTTCTTCTAAGTCTGATTTTAAACTCATTACATCGAGCCGTTTTGCTTTTATCTCAGCTCTCAGTACCTCACTCCTAGGTGGTTCCTTTACATCTCTCTCACCCCCACTACGAGTCCTACGTCTAGGCACAGGTGAGTTATGAGGCGTCCTTCGTGCTTCTCTTTGTTCCCACCTCTCTAGATCCCAAGCTTTCCCATCTTCCCTTGGGGTATGGTGGAACAATGATCTATTCCCCATCACTGCATCCTGTCTTTTCGGTTCTGTCTCTTTAGATGCGAGATAGGATCCTCCGTTCTGTTCTATATCACTGCAACTCCCTTGCTGTCTGGTGTCGCTCAATAAACGATAAGGTCCTTCACGGTCCTCCATGTTCCCGCGATCTCGTCCGCGATCACCGGATGTATGGCGAGACCCCTCGCGACTCCCTATACTCTCGTGATTCCAATGTCGCACATTTTCGCCCGGGGCATGGTGAGTGCACCTGAACCTATCTCGGTACTCCTGCGTCTTTCGTTCTCCCTCACTAAGGATGAGGCGAGGCACTCCCCCACACCCTGTACTCTTGTCTTCACACATTTGTCTATTGCCACTGGTGATATGGCAAGTATCTCCTTTGCTTCCTTGACTCCCTCCCTCCCACTCCGGACTGCTTTCGCCAGCTCCGCAGTGAGAGAGGATCCTGTTATCCTGATCTCTCCATTCTGCTTCCGTTTCTATTCTTTTATTCTGAGTTTCTACGGCAGCATCCCATTCTTTCAAGTACTCCCTTAATTCCTTAAAGGATTTCGGTTTCGGTCCCCTCAAATCCATATGTCCTCTCTGACCCCCCTGTTCTATCCAGGGATCCGTTACTGGATCCAATGGGGTACTCCGACTCTTTGGTCCTAGCAACTGCCTTTGGGAATTGATCGTATTATTCCTACTTTCCATCTCTGCCCTTTCCCTGTCCCACCGTGCCTGTTCCTCCTGCTGGGCTCCCTCTGGGTTGTAGATTGACACTATAGGACCTATGGTAACAGGTACTTGTAGAGCATCCGGCAATTGGTACGACCTTGCATGCTCCGTTTCTGGCACCTTCTGGACCACGAATCTTCCTACTACTCTCTGTACGGGACTAGATTGAGATACTTCCTCACCTTTCTTGGGATCCCACTCTGATGTGGGGAGCGGTTTATATTCCCCCCACCTAGCCCCGTCCCCTTGCTGTAGTTCGGGACTTTCGGCTTCTCTGTTGTACGGAGGTGGTCTATCTAATAATAGCCTCTCTATCAGATCCTCATCCGGCTCGCTGTCCTCGTCTTCTTCTAGAGGCTTCTTTTCTCCCGTAGCCTCTAGCATTGGGTACAGTTTGTCTGCTTCTATCTTTTGCACCCTCCATTTTTTAGCTTCATCGTCCCATTTAGCATCCTGCACTGCTCTTACCGATCGTCTCACTCTTTCTTGGCGTCTATTCAAGCTCTTGTCGTGTGCCGCCCTGAACCATGCATTAAGGGCTTCGAACTGTGTTGGCCTCGGTAGAGGTCTCGTTGCGAGCATTACCGCTTTCAGTTGGTTCAATGCTTCTACCCTAAACGTCCCGTATCTCGGGAACGTCAGTTCCTCATTTCCTTCTGTTAGCTTACTCCACTCGGAGATCCATAGTATTGAGTGTAACCCTACATTCACAGCCATATAATAAGCTGGTGTGCCTTCTGGTGGGGCTTCTTCCCCTGCATACGAGTTTCCTCTATCTCTCTTAAAGATCGCCCTTAAACGTTTAAAACACTTCATTTTCAAGAATCTACGATTTTCCTTAATTCTCTTCCTTATTTACTTCCCAATGACAAACCACCTTAATTCCTGCGCGGCTCTCGCTAACCAGCCTATCCCAGCGCGGTTCTACACCAACCGGCCAATCCCAGCGCGGCTCTACGCTGACGTCACTCGTCCCCTCTGCAGCAGTTCCCCTCCTTTCTCAGCTCGTCTCGCGGTCTTGCATGCGTCTCATTCATACACCGAAAAATGACTACTTCCGACCAAGCGATCACTTTTCTTGACTGTACGTCCACAGTCTAACTGTAATTGTCACCTCAACTGGCGAGACGTCTTCCTCTCACTTCAGACGCTCGCCTTAACTGATAGGTTACTTACACACAGTAAACGTCCGACCAGCGTCCGTTACTCATACACTCACTCTGACACTCCCCCTATCAACGGTCCTGCGGGCGATCAATGGTACCTCATGACCCCCTTTACAATGGTAGACAATTACTCTGGGTGTTCGATACACCCGAACCACTTAAGCCCTTCTCTGGACTTAAGATTTTATCCGGTTGCGCGCGCTCACAACCTTCCCTCAATCATACTACAGGCATTCAACTCCGCTTGACATTACAACACAGGTAAAACATAAAACACCGCAATCTGGCAACGCATGACCCTTATACTCACTCTCGACCGACTCTGCTGCTTTTCTCTCGCACCGTCAGCACCTTCTTCAGCAGGGATTCTTCTTCTGGTCGTCGATGACTAGGGACCTTGGGGTAATCTAGACCTGACCTAGGTTGCCTTCCTCAAGAAGAAAACCATCTTTCTCTGCTACCAACTGCGGGGAATGAGATTTTGATACCTTTTCTGATCACCTAGATACCTATCTCATTCATTTAATTTTGGATCGATTATTATCTGTCATTGAGTAAAAGGCAAACCCCGCATTAGTTAAATCAACCCCATAGACTGACGCAACTCTGAAGAACCACTTACGACTGATAAAAGTTTTAAAAAGTTTAATATAAAATCAAAATCAATTGCATATACAATCCTCTCAGGATAAGATTCAACAAAGATACAGGAACTAAAAGGAACATAAATTCCCTAAAGAATCTAAGTCTACAAAAGAATACAATCAAAATCAATTCCAGAATCAGCAAATTGAAAAGCATAGACACAAAGTGGCTCGGTTGCGTCATCTACAAAAAGAGAATAAACAAGTTAAATCTGTCCCTACTCTATGCTAGATGACATCCCTACTAGCAAGTCCTTTTACCTAAAAAGGTGTCAGCAGTTTGACTTCCAAAAGAAGTTCAAACTCTCTTAGTCTCTGATGGAAACCTATGTCGAGAAGCAGTACCCTTTCTGCCTACCCATCCGCTCTCTAAGGGTCCTCGGCCTACTGCTCTCTTCTGCTGCTCTCTTGCTTCAGGCCATCTGCTCTGAGCTCTTGCGCTGCTCTTCTCCCCGGGGTGCTGTCCCTAAATACACAATCACAGTATAGGTGGAACGCCCCTTTGACGCCCACCACATACACATTCACATGATCTCATTCTGGTTCTTTCCATAGCTTCGTCTCTTCGCGTCGTCCGTTAAGTTGACCTTGCTTCTCAGGCGCCATCTTCGTCTTCTTGCTGGTAACCTCATGACATTCCAGTTGACACTTTCAAAGCAAAGTCTATCACCTCATCAGAACTCTATTCATTACGGTTGTGATTATAACCTCGTTTGGTCCCATGAACGGTCACTTAAAACAAGACTCCAAATTCCAAGCGTCTCTTATCTCATTTAGGCCATAAACTTCGTCCAGCATTGTCACTTTAAATTTAACAAGACCTTTGACTCTTGGCTCGCACGTACAGATCAAAGCTATCCCCTATTCCTGTGAGCCCACTAAATTACATGCAGTGAACTACACTCTTGCGAACCCTTGGTCAGTTAGGTTAAAATCACACATGACCACACTATGCTAAAATTCCTACAAACTCTTCTACACAGTATGACTTTTAACACGCATATATTTGAATTAGCAAATCATTTGATTATACTTGAATCCATGTTACATAAAATACAACGTTATACTCTCTTCTTATATAGTGCTATATAGGCTGCACATTTCTTCATTTGGCATTTCGTCTTCTTTCTCCGCTTTATAATTACATACGTACATTCTATTCAGCACGTTCTACTGTTCTTAAGCATTTACACATTTCTATATTAACCCACTATATACGGCTTTCCTAATTCTAATGCATTTCTAGAGTAAATACAGATACAATTCTTATGACTTATGTTACATATGCTAACTTTACGCTACAAGTGCTAACTTCACGTTACAACTTCTAACTTTATGCGATATGCTTGTGAATATGGTACAGATATACTTTTCAATCAAATTGCGCTCTCTCACCACCAAAAGCTACACTGGGCCAGACACTGAACGGACAAGTCTAAATAAATGCAACATAACAAGAGGGAGTCAGACTTATACTAGGCTCTGCAGCTTACATCTCAAAGAAAAGAGCATGGCCTTGCTGTTAGAATCACTGCCCTCCCAGTGCTGGTCCTGGAGACATGGACTGTAATCTCAGCATTTCTATCTGGCAATATTGTGAGCTGTTTTTGAACTTCTTCTGCTGCCATCTTCTCCCAATGGCACCTTCAGAATCAACCTAAAAGCTTCTAGTCAGTGTGTAGGTAAAAAGTAAGCCCGGGCAGAGTTGGCGGAGTGCCACTACACGGAGTTCCAAGGAGTTGGAAAAAAACTCAGTTGAACTCCGCTCCGCTCCACCCGCCCTAATTTAAAAGCAATTTAAAAAAACATACCTGCTGTGGTGTCTCCGGGCTCCGGGCTGCCCTCCTCCTCCCCGTGGTCTTTCTCTCCTCCTCGTCCTCGCCATCCTCGTAAACCCCCATGTTGTACGTCTTACGAGAACTGAGCCCAAGAGCGGAGTTCTCTGCCTGGGGTTAGTAAAAAGCTGAGGTAGATGCTTTGATTGCTGCTCTACACTGTGTTCCTTGTACGCACCAGTGTGCCAGTTTTACAGGAGGTGCCTGTCTCTTGGCGCCATATTGGGAAGGCTTCTTCTTTGAATTCTGCATTATTTTACCAGCATTGTTTTTCCCTCAGGGGAGATGAGGGGTTGCTGGACCCCAGTTCCTTTATAGTTTGTCCTCAACTTTTTTGATTCTACACAATTTGGATTTAGAGGTGCTCATAGCACCGAGTCGGCTCTGATCGTCAGATCAGAAGAGCTAATGTTCATATTTGATAAGGGTGACAACGCTGGTTTAATTTGATTGGATCTCTCTGCGGCGTTAGACATGGTCAACCATGACCTCTTGATTGAACAGCTATTTAAACTTGGCATCAGAGGCTCTTCTCTAACCATTCTGAAATCTTTTCTTTCTGAGAGGGTACAATGTGTTTCCATGAGGGAATTCAAGTCTGCTGTGCTTAGCCTGCTGTGTGGGGTGCCGCTGGGTCCTCCCTGAACCCCACTATTTTTAACCTTTATGTCTCCCCTCTGGCTAGGCTCATTAAATCTCTTGTATTTCTGTTATCTCATATGCCGATGACACTCAAATAGTAGTCTTGGTTTCTAGCAAGCCTGAGGAAACACCAACAAGGTTAGAAAACTGCATGAGACAGATAGACAGCTGGATGCAAATCAATTGTCTCAAACTAAACTCCCAGAAAACGGAGGTGCTACTTTTGGGCCATACTGCTTCCTCCTGGTCACCCAGATGGTGGCCACAATAACTAGACTCACTGTCCATTCCTGTGAAGAAAGTTAGAAACTTGGAGATTTATTTGACAATAAAGTAACCTTCGATATCAGGTCAATGCCTTAGTCTCCTCTGTATTCTGTACATCTTGAGAATTATCAGGAAGATGTGTTATTTCATCCCGCTGGATCTTGAGTAAACTGTAGTTATGACACTTGCTTTATCTAAATTAGATTATAGCAATTTCTTTCTGAATATCCGACACAGAATCCTCCTCAAATTACAGATGTTGCAAAATGCATCAGCACGTCTTCTTCTGGAAATCCCCCCATCAATGTGCCTCTCAGGCCTTGGTGAAGATCCACTGGCTACCTATCAAAAATAATTAAATTCAAAGCCCGGTGCACGCCTTTAAGGCACTACATAACTCTGGTTCTGATTATTTGTGGAGCAGGTTCACCTGATATTCCCCACCCAGAAAGCTCAGATCCTTCACATCCAAATGTTTAGTGGTCCCAAAGATCAAATGAGCCTCTTAGGGAGGCAGAAGCTTTATTTGGGAACTGCCAAATTGTGGAACTCTCTCCTTGCAGCTGAAGGACAGTCCAAACCTCCTGTCCTTTAGGAAATCTCATAAAACCTGGCTTTTCAGAAAATAATGTAGCAGTTCGATTCTTAGACAGAAGTATAACCAAGACACCTCGGAGAATTTTGAGCACTCTACAAAGCTAAAACGTTTAATCAAATAAAAAAAATAAACAAATGCTCCGAATGAGCCTTTCCTATGTTAGTCCTGAGAAGAGCAAAGTGCAGGAGATTTATGGTCCCACACAAGCCCAGTGTGGGCAGCTAGGCAGCATACCAAAAAATTGGACAAACCACAGAACACTGGATGGTTGGCCATCAGCACTTTGAACAGGTGAGCCCTGGGACTGGGATTGCACAGCGTCTGGTTTGCACACACTCAAATCCTTTTCGAACAGGTTGCAGCTGTGAGCCCGTATGGATCATACAGGCACATGCATCAAAAGAAGAAACGGTCGCAAACAGGCACCTTTGCGACCGGTATTTTTGCATTTGGGATGCATCATCTCAAATGCAAAAATCGTGACTTAAGTAATCTCTACATTGCGATTTCTTAAATTGCGATTGCATTTATGGAATCGCAAATTGAGATTCCTTAAATGCAATGCATTAAAGTAAAAAAAATGCTATTTCGCTAATAGGGGGCGCAAATTACCATGAAGTTGAACTTCATGGTAATTTGCAAAAACTTTGAAAAATGCACTTTTGTGCATTTTTCAAAGTTTCATGTTCCGCACACACATGCCCTTAGGGCCTGTGTGTGCACAACATATGTGCACAGATCAATTTCAGGGGTGCAACAGGGTGCCCTTTTGACACCTTTGCACCCTGAAATTACATGCGCAAATTGCGCATGTAATTTCCCATTCATTCCTATGGGCCTGTAGGCCCATAGGAATGAATGTGAAGGCATTCCTTAATTGCGACTCACAAATAAGGAATGTGTAGGAATCCCTATTTTTATAGCGATTCCTACATGCATAGGCTTTTGCGAGTCCTTAATTGCGATTCCTTTATTATCACAATTAACGACTCGCAAAATCCTACCTTGATGCATGTGCCTGATAGTTGCTTAGGCTGTGGCAGGGCTCCTCCAAAAACCAATGGCCTTTTAGGTTCCGGCTATTTAATCAATTAACACACACAGGTGGTCTCACAGTGACTGCAGCAGGTCTTGCAGGGTGCCATCAAAGAACATCACCAGGTGAGAATGGTGTTGAAACCTGTATATTTATTCACTCATCCACATATACATTCCTATCAGTGACTTAAGTACCTGCTCCAGAGAACTGATTATAACCAACCTGTATGTCCTGCTTGATCTATTCTGATCTATTCTATGGAGAATGGAAGATGGCATTTGATGTCTTCTGTGAGAGAGGGAACCATGCCTTGCTGCTGTCAGTCTATGAAGGTTCTATGAGGAAGCAATGCTTGTATTGCTGCTGCTCGATTTGTACCTGACCTGTGATGGGGAAATAATGCACCGTTTGTGCCCAAGGTGTATCTGTTCTATTAAGAAGGGCTGTTTCCCCCATTGTTGCCCCATCTTACATAAAAACCAAAGGATATATCAGTGCACGTTCATAACATGCCCTATGAGATAAGACATGCTTCAAAACATTAGATGTGAAGTAGCTGTAGTCCTGAGGAAGGTGCCTGAAAATGTTCATATGCTGAAACATGTCAACGAGGGGGCTTGGGGGAAGCAGAGTCTGTTGTGCAACCCTCATGTTCTTGTGGTAAGGAGACACCAATAAAAACATTCAATCTTTCCCACATACAATTTAATATATGTTTGGAAGTTTAACACAGGGAGAACACAGATGCCCATATAAAAGACATAGGGCTAGATGTAGGTAAAATAGATTTACCGATTTTTAATTACCGAATTTTACTGATTCGTTAATTAAAAATCGGTAAATCTAAGCTGTGGACATGTAGGTATTCCAGATGTGCTGGAATACCGATTCGGAAGTATTCGGTATTTACCGATTCGGTAAATACCGAATCGGTAATGCCCATTCATTCCTATGGGCTTTGACATCGGACCAGAATGCCTCAACTCACGATTATCCTTCTACACCCCCTCCCGCCAACTACGTTCTTCCAGCCAAGCCCTCGTCACTGTACCCCACATCAACAAGACCACCATGGGAGGCAGATCCTTCTCATACCTGGCAGCTAAAACATGGAACTCACTCCCCACCTACCTTCGCCTTACCCAGAACCACCTAGCATTTAGAAAGCAACTTAAAACGTGGATATTTGACAAGTAATCCTCCTCTCCCCCCCTAAGCGCCTTGAGACCCTCTGGGTATGTAGTGCGCTATACAAATTATCTGACTTGACTTGACTAGGAATGAATGGGCATTACCGAATCGGTATTTACCGAATCGGTAAATACCGATTTTCACAAGGGTGCAGGGGGTGTCACTTTGACACCCTCTGGCACCCCCAAAACAGGCTCGGGTGCCATGTGGCAGGCATACATGCCCTAAGGGCAGGTCTGCCTGTCACATGGCATAGGTGTGCATGCACACATGTGCATGCACACCGGAATCGGTATTTTACCATCAAATTGGATTTGATGGTAAAATACCGATTCTGTAAGGCCTCTGGGACTCAGAAGAGTCCCACCTACATATGGGAGCCTCAGATTCGGTAAATTTACCGAATTTTTATTTTACCGATTCAGTAAAATTACCGATTCGGTAATTTTACCGAATCTGTAAAAAAATGCCCCCTACATACCTGTCACCTATTTACCGATCGGTAATGGTCAAAATCGGCCGTTACTGATCGGTAAATGGCCTGAAACGGCCACCTACATCTGGCCCATAACCTCTCTCAAAATAGGGAGCCCATAAACAGGAGATTGTGCAGTCAGTGAACAGTAGAATTTGTAGAAGCTTCCCAGTGAGTAAATGAATGATTAGTAACTCTAAAAGTTTTGTTAGACAGAGCACAACCCAAAACTTTGTTACCACAATGATTTAAGTAAACCAAACATGCGTGGCATCATTTAAAGCACAACTCAGGTATTGTCCAAATAAACAGAAGAGTCTTTTTATTTTCAAGTCTTCATCAAAGTTGACTCATCACAGTTGACACATAGACAAAAAGAGAATCACAGCCGACACGTGTTTCGTCTTGGGATGACTTTTTCAAGGCTAAGACACACTGTGTAGACGTTTTATGGTTCCACGACGTTTCCTGAGTAGATGAAAGATGACTTCTATATAGAGAACCAGGTTACTGTAGTGATTGAACCTGTACAAGACCAATTCTGTTGCAAATGTAGTAATCAAAGAACGGAGAGTAGAATCCTGAAGAAATATAATCACGCAGTCTGTAGAAATATGATAGTCCCGTATAATCACGAGTATCTGAAATGGAAAATTCAAACTGCGGTTAAACTTCATGGAATAGTCACTGCAATAGATAGTCCTGTTGCTTTTCGAGTGCTAGGACGCTATGTGTAGTCGAAATGGCAACAATAGGAATAATCTGTGATAAAAACCACCTGATAATGGCACCGGAAATGGTACCCCCGGGGCTTCAGTAGCCCGTCCGGGCTTATTCTCTCAGAAACCACCACGCCAATTAGTAACTCTATAAGGTTTAATTGTGCCAGGAGTTTTGTACTGATTGTATGTTGATGTCTGTTTACAGGGAGCATACAGCAATCCTTTAATGCCTCTCACGCCCTCTTTAGTCAGTTAGCTACTAGTCTTGTACCTGTCCTGTAAGTATGACATAATAGTGCAATATTTCTTCTGCTACTGCCGCCCATCTTTACTCATACTTTTGTAAGGGAGTTTTGAGCTACTGCTGTCCATGATGTACCTTTATCGTGTTGTAAAGCTTCATAAAAACTTCCCACTACACAAACGACAAAACGATTTGCTTTGTCAGTGCTTGATTTATGAATCTCACTCATCGTGTCTCTGATTTCCCTGTTAAATCTCCGTGCTTGTGTCTCTCACAGAGTAATACCTCATAAAGTGGCAGCCTTATTACTTCCCTCATGAGAGTGAGCCCCTACCCTGGAGTCAATATTTTTAACTTTCTCAAGTAACTTCTTATGGCAGACATTTGTCTCCCCATTGTTTTGCAGGAGTTTGTTTTTGGGTTTTGTTCCAGTGTCAATAGCTCCTACCTGAGATGGGTTATTGCAGACTCTTTAATGCAATGAAGACATCCAGCTTCTTGGACAAATGCCCCTCTACTTTCAGAGCGTCCCAAAGCATCTTTGAATGAAGCTCACCAGTTTTATTATAGCCTTATAGTAGCAGGCTATACCAGCTATCAAAGGGCTGCTGTAGCGTTAAAGGCCCGAGCCGAAGGCGAGGGACTTTAACAAGGCAGAGGACTTTAATAGCCGGTATAGCCCTGCTACAAAGGGCTAAAAGGCTATTAGAAGATTCTGCCACTAGAGGGCAGAATGTTCTAACAAATTAAACAAAGGCTTCAGGGAGCGCGAGGGGATTGAAATTCCCTCAGGCTCCCTGAAGCATTTGTTCACTGCCACAAAGAAGCATTGGAATGTTGGAGCTCATGGTTTATACCAGCCATTATAAGCCACGGAGCACTCTTTTGTTTTCAATGGAGCTTCCAACGTTCCAATATTCTAATATAGCCTTATAGCCCGCCGTAGTGGGCTATACCGGCAATTAAAGGCCCGCTGAATCGTTAAAGGCCCGAGCTGAAGGCGAGGGACTTTAACAAGACAGCGGGACTTTAATTGCAGGTATAGCCCTGCTACGAAGGGTTATAAGGCTATTAGAACATTCTGCCCTATAGAGGGCAGAATGTTCTAACAAATTAAACAAAGAGTTCTCGAAGCTCGAGGGGATATAAATCCCCTCGAGCTTCGAGAAGCCTTTGTAGAACATTGGAATGTTGCTCTGCGGGCCTTTACCGGCCCGTAGAAGCAGGGAGCACTCCATTGTCTGCAATGGAGCTCCCAACATTCCAATGTTCTAATAAATTTTATTAAACTAAAGCTAGTCTTTCATGACTTTCTGTGTCCGATACAGGACAACAGGATCTCCCAGGATGGGATTGTTGAGCGCTATGCGCCTCCCATATTTTTATTATTCATACCTGGCCCTTCGATCACGATCTCTAATGGGCCATGGTCTGAGACAGTCTGCGGACTCTGTTCTGCCTCTTGAAGCCTTGGAACCAGCTTCTTATCACCTACTATGAAGTCCATGTTTCCAAGTTTATTGATGGTTCAAAATAAAAACATAATCATCAAAATACATAAAACAATCACAGTAAAAAGATCTAAAACATTTAGGGTAAAATAAACCCAAGTATAAAACATTAATAATTCTTTTATTTAAAAAACATGTATATACAAATATCCATTGAGTGCATATTTCCCCGGCCACCCTATTCGACTTCAGCCTGGCATGTTGTTTAACAGCTTTTGGCTTATTGACCAGGCTATATGTAGAAATGTGGACACTACCACTATCATTGAGATGTCACTTTTGCACGTTCCGTAGGCTTCTCACCTCTCTGCTAAACTAAGGGATCGGCACAGGGGGCACTGTCCACCTGCACCTGGCTTTAGCATGTGGGGGCAGACGAATAGCAGATGGTCATCTGTCTCTATGGCAGTTTTGCAATAAAAAACATAGGGGCATATTAGCAACGATAATTATCGCTGGTCGTGCTTAGCGATAATAATTTTATCGCAGGCTATCTCTGGTATTTATCGCCCTGGTAGCGTGTTATTAACAACAAGTTTCTTCAGGGCGATAAAAATTCCAGAGATAGCGATGTTATCGTCCTTTTGCAGGAATCATTGCTGGTTTTCCAGTGATGTTCCCTGCAAAACGGCGATAACCTTATTGATACGACCCACAGGGGTCGTATCAGCATAATCCACCCTTATGTTAGGGATGGCTAAGTCAAGATTTTAGCAGAAGTTAGATTTTGGCGAAAACTGCAGTTTTCACCTGAATCTAATGTGTGCTAAAATCATGTGGGCTGCCTTGTAAATATCGCAATGTAAACATCAGCGATATTTGAAAGGTACTCCTTCCCAGGTACGCCCTGTAACGCCCACTTTGCATCTCATTGGAGATGCAAAGGGAGGCGTTGGGAAAAAGGGTGCTAACATGCGATTATACATGTTAGCACCCTCTTGTAAATAGGGCGCTGGTTTTATCTCCACTTTTTGGGATTTTTAAGCCAAAAAAGCAGAGAGAAAGTCCCTGGTTCGAGCCCCCCCACCATACCTAAACTGTAGGAGCACTTATCATGCATGAGCTAGGAGTATAAAATACAAGAACTGCTCAGCCCTACTTTTTAATTGGCGCACCACTGCATTTTTTATCAAGCAAAGTAGCTTACAAACACAGTTTCCTGTATTTGTTTTTTCTTTTACTGTAAAGATTTTAATTAATTCTACAGTTAATAAAAATTCAATTCAAATTCAATACTTATCGATTTATAAGATAGGTAAGCACTTGTTAAACTGCCTATGAGCTTTCAAGGCTCCCTGAGAATGGCAGCTTTCTCATTGACCAATTTTTTTAAAACTAATTTTGCGTCACCTGGATGAATGAACAAGGTTCTTTCCAGAATTTTTCCAAGCCCAGGGTGGTCCATACCTTTTTCATAAATCCCAGCCATTTTGTTTTTACTGCAGAGTTCGTGCTAAAAATATCTACTAGACCTTCTCTAATTTGTCAATGTTCGTTGGTACTCCAGATGTGTATCCAGTATAGCAAGGGTCTAAATGCAGCCAACATTGCTATTTCATGGATCCCTAAATCCAGGCATAGTCGTAAACGTGGTGTTCCCTCCCTAGCCCAGTAAGGGCTCTAAGGAAATAATTTTCCACCACACTCAATGAATCTACATTAGAGTAACTCCATAATTCTGGGAAACTGTATTAACAACGTGGGCTAAACCATACGTGCCGTTACAACGCAAGCAACACCAATGGGGGAGAGAATTAGGAAAGATCAGGACAGAAAGGATCCGGACGTGACTTTGTAAGGGGGACTTAGGCTGGGTTTTAGGGCTTAGGTGGGTTGGGGTTGTTTTGTAGGGCTAGGGGCCAGTTTTAGGGCTCAGGAAGGGGGGCTGGGGTTGTTTTTAGTGCTGAGGCCAGATTTTAGAGCATAGGGTGGGGGGTGGGGCACTTTTCAGGGCTGCGGACAGTTTTAGGGCTCATGGCGGGGGCTGGGGTATTTTCTTGGGCTGGAGTCCAGGTTTTAGGGATCAGTGTGGGTGTGAGTGTAGTTTTTAGGGCTGGGGTGGGGTGGATTGCAGGGCTGGGGGCCAGGTTTTAGGGCTCTGCGCGGGGGGCTGTGCTTTTACCAATCATGCTTTGACAACAAAATCTGTTGTAAAGGCATTGCGTGGTAAAGACGCAGTCGTTGTTGAGACCATGTTGTTTAGACATGCGCAGTAAATACCCTAACACCAGACTATACTCCTTTCACTCTATACCACATGACCTCAGGGTCCACCTGGAACGCTTCCTCTGCTCTTCATACATTATCCCTATGGTCCAGGAGACAGAATACGTAGGTCAGATCCTATCTGATCATGACGCACACTTGCTAAGTGTAGCATGGCAGCCGCCCTCACCTCCAGTCCCCACCTGGAGCTTACCAACTGAATGTCTGGAGGCCCAGGTGTTTAAACAAGAGCATTTAGAACTACTTCCTTTTTTTTTTTTTTTTTTAAAGTGTTTTTTATTTGCATCAAAGGGTCACATAGACAATAATAAACAATTCATTTTTCCAACATAAGAAAACAGAAGCAGAAATTAGAAGATAGCGATATTCCATAATTACCTTTAGATAAATATAAAAATAAACATAGCATTACTTGTACAGTGCAAAGCATACAATAAAGGATCAAAAAAACTTGTATTTTTGAAAAACACCTACTAAGACATAAATAGGCCCCATATTCTGTCAATTTTTCGCCTGGCCTGCACTCCTCTTAAATCTGCAATAGCGGCTTCCATACTATAAGTTTCAGTTACTAACCTCCACCATTCTAGAACTGTTGGTGGGTTCTTTTCAATCCAAGCTCTAGCAACAATTAACCTTCCACAAGTAATTAGAACATTCAGCAGATCTTTAAACCTATCCCCCCCACTGATGCCTACGCAAACATCTGTATTTGAGAGTAAAAAAGGTTGCTCCAGCCTCTCAGTAATAACCTTAGTTATTCCTTCCCAATATTCCTTAAGGTGAGGGCAAGTAAGGAACATGTGAACAATATCCGCCCACCTCAAATCACATTTAGGGCATTTCGTTTTGTCTGAGTAAGTATTATTCGTTGACCATTTAAGTATCCTGTCAGGCATGTAATATAATTGACATATTGTTTTAAACATCTGCAGTTTTAAGCTAGAGGATAGCACTGTTGTGTTTAGGCTTATAAATGTTTTAACAATCAAATCTGTAGGGATATTTATGGCCAGTTTCCTATTCCATTTCTCGGTTAAAATGGTAGTATCACTGGTCTTGAGATCAGAAAAGAATTTGTAGCCCAAACTTATGATAGATTTATCATCATCCCTATAAATGCAGTCCCATATCTCAGATTCTGGGATTGTGATAAGTTCTATTTTTTTCACCAGATAATCTCTGATCTGATAATACTTAAACCTAGCTATTTCTGGTAGGTTGAAGCATAGTTTCATTTTATCAAAAGCCATAAAACCAAGATTGTCATATAAATCCCCCAGAAATCTAATACCAGAGTTTAAAAACACTTGACAGGCTACATCATGAAAAATACTAGGAAATCCGGGGTTGCCCCAAACAGGTGTTTGGCTATGAAAAAGAGAGGTATTGCATTTAGCCATAATAGATCGCCAAATGCTCATAGTATCCTTAATGGTCTTGAATTTTACCCTTTTGAAATAATTGGGGTCGTTCATCCTATACACAAACATATTGACATCTAGTCCTAGTAAAAACTTGTGAAAGTATGTGCATTTATCCAAAACAGCTAAGCTGCGGATCCGAGTCATAAATGCTGACCAATAGTATAATTTGAAGTCCGGAAGTAGCAATCCTCCTTGACTAAAGGGAAGTTTAAGTAGTGATAGAGCACGCCGGGCCTTTTTGTACCCCCATATAAAGCTGCCAATTATACCTTCTAACCTGGAAAAGAAAGAATTATTGACCCGCAGAGGGATTGTGCGAAACAGATACAGGAATTTAGGCAAAATTTTCATTTTTACTAAGTTTATTCGACCAATGATGTTGATAGGGAGTTTATGCCATTTCTTAAGTTGCATAGCAGTTTCTTTTAATAAGGGCTCATAATTCAATCCTATTATGGAATCAATGTCCGCACAGATTTTGACACCTAAGTAGGTGGCTATATTGCTAATTCCAAAAACAGGGGTAGTAGCTTGATAGTTCATAACGATTTGGGTTTTGGTGGTATTGAGTTTGTAGCCAGAAACTGAGCCATAAATGCCAGCTTCTTTTAATATACCCTCCATAGTCTTAGCGACGTCTGGGGTAAAAACAGCTATGTCGTCAGCATATACCGTGATATCTAATTTCTCTAATCCATTAAAAAGAGGGCAAATTAAAGTTTGATGTTGTAGAGCAATTAAAAAGGGCTCTATTGCAAGAGCAAAAAGTAATGGTGATAAAGGGCACCCTTGCCTTGTCCCTCTTTTAATAGGAAACAGAGAGGAGCATTTTCCCATATATGAAACCTTACCCATTGGATTATCATATAGGGATTGGATCCATCGTAATTGTTTTACTTTAATCCCGAATGCTTGTAGTGTGGCCCACAAAAAACCCCACCCCACCCGGTCAAATGCCTTTTCAGCGTCTAGTAAAATCATACCGAGTGGGGTGTGTTTAATCCGCGCCGCATCAAAGGCTGAAATAGCCATGTTGATGTGTGCTGTGGTGTCCCGTTTAGGGATGAATCCATGTTGTTGGGGAGAGACAAGTTGGGGCATATATGGAGCTAATCTAGTAGCCAGTATTTTAGCGAAGATTTTGGCATCACTGTTAATAAGGGAAATAGGCCTATAAGATCCCCTCTCTTGTGGTGCTTTACCTTTTTTCAAAAAGAAAATAATTTGGGTCAGATTCCACGATCTGGGTGCTTGTTGCCCATTACCAATAGCGCTGATCACATCAGCAAATAGTGGTAATAGTTCTTCAGTGCAATATTTATACATTTCCAAGGGGATAAGATCTTCCCGACCGCTTTACCCATTGCCAGAGATTTAATTGCACCCCTCAATTCTAAAGGCGTGATCTCGGCCTCTAATTGAGCCGATTGGTCTGAATCTAAGTGCTTAACTTTATTAACATCAATATAATCCTTAATACATTCATCTAAAATAACATCTTCCGGTGTATAAAGAGTTTGATAAAAGGAGGCAAAGTGTTGTAAAATTGATTTTGGATCAGAAAATAATTGATTATTGTCCCCTTTAATTTCTTTAACCATGTTAATGGAGCGATCTTCCGCCACTTTGTAAGCCAGCAATTTCCCAATTTTATCTCCACTTTCGTACTGTTCCATATGATACTTTCTAAGTTTATTAATACTTTTATCCCTCAGAAGGTTTTTAATTGCTGCTTTAAGTTCGCTTAATCTGAGGTTCAGATCTTCTAAGTTTGAAGCATTGTTACATATGGCCTCAGATATCTGGAGTTCGATATCCCTTATTTCATTTAACCTTTGCTGATTAATATTTCGAAGTTCTTTATTTTGTCGCCATATGTATTGTTGGGTAAATCCCCGTACACTAGCTTTACATGCATCCCAGACTATCCATGGTAAGCTTGATTGTCTGTTGATGTCAATGAATTCCTTTATATGCTCCCTAAGCTGATTTATAAACATGGTGTCAGAAAATAAATAGCGTGGAAAGGAGAAGGAGCGAGTAGTATTTTCCTCCGTTATAAGTGTAAATGTTATAGAGATCGGATTATGATCAGATGTCACCCTTGGATATATGTCCATTGAACATTTACATTTATCAAGAATCAAACCTGATGCCCAAATCATATCAATACGTGAGCACACCTTATGAGCCGCAGAATAAAAAGTATATCCACCTGTATCAGGATATAAAGATCTCCATACATCTTTTAGAAGATGAATTGCTGCCAAATCCAAAATTGCCGCCCTAGTTTTCCTCATCCTTTGAAAAGCATTTCTTCTTGTAATATCCAATTTATAATTCATTATACAATTAAAATCTCCTAGCACAATTATCTCACCCCTCCATCCCAGTAATTCCATGTTAATTTGGTCAAAGATTAAAGGTTCATCTTGATTAGAAGCATAAACTCCACATATTGCAAGTTTGAAATTTTCTAGCTTTATCTGCGCTATCGCCCACTCCCCGCTTTATCGGTTAAAGTCTTAATTATTTCACATTTCAGCCCTTTATGCTTTAAAATTGCTACCCCCCTAATAGAAGCATTGAATTCCGTGCTAACTATAAGATCAAATCCTAGTTGTTTAATAAATGTTTTGTCTTTATAGGCGATATGTGTCTCAGTTAGGACTACTATTTGTGGACTATACATCCTGAGTTCCTCATAGACAAGCCGGCGTTTAATTTTGTTGTTTAATCCTGAAACATTCCAGGTTAAGCACTTTATTAAATGCATCCTAAATTATATATTTCCTTCCCTATGTAGCCTATGTAACCAAAAAAAATAACCACAATCAGTGTCTTGTAAAGTTTCTTAATTTTTTCTTTGTCATTTTTGTGCCCTTTGATGCAGTTTTTGCCCCCAACCATAACTACCCTTAACCCACCCCGTATTCTGATATTACCTCCCCCCACCCCGTGTTTACCTGTGGATCCCCCCTTCCTGTTGACCGCCGTTCACTTGGCAGTAGGTGGGTGGAAAGGACGCTAATCGGGTCCAGGTATTATAGTTAATCCGTGCAATACAGTCCACCATATATTTCTCACTGACTCTCTTTTAGTTATTTCAATGTCATATAAGCATTAAATTCATGCCCTGCAAAACATTTATATATATAATGAGAAGCTAGAAGAAAGAGAAAAATTACATCAGTTTTTACTTCACATTAGTCTTAAATTCAATCAATCCAATCATCATTTCCCAGTTTTCCAGGAGGTAATTGCTTTTTCAACCTCAACTGCATCAAAGAAAAAATATGAGTGACCATTTTTGATCACTTTAAGCTTTGCAGGCTCTTGCAGATAAGCTTGAAATCCAAGTTCTTTAATCGGATCTATGAACTGTTTTAGCTTCCACCTTTTCTCCAATGATATCTTACTTAAATCCGATCTCACAAAAAAGGTGACTGACTCAATAGTGACTGGGGTATTAGGCCGTGCTTTCAAAGAGATGGCCTGTCGAAGCAGAAAATTGCCAATGTAAATCAAAATAGGTCTTGGAAATTTCCCGCTCTTATCTCTCTGGAATAAGGGTAAACGATGCGCCCGTTGGATCTGTGAATCCCAGTCCCAGTCAGAGAGGTCAGGAAAAGCCTTCTGAAACAGATGGGTAATGTATGCCCTTGGATCTGCCCCCTCCGCTCCTTCCGGAATACCAAAAACACGGAGATTCTGCCTTCTATTCCTATTTTCCAAATCCTCCAGTTTGGCCTGCATCTGGGTTATTTGTGAATCATGCCTATTCAGCTCTGCTTCAGAGTTTTGCGATCTCTCCTCCGTAGTGGTCACTCTCTGCTGCAGTTCTTCTATGTCCTGTGACACAGCTCCCAATTTACATGCCATCTCCTGTAAAGAGATTTGAGTTCTACTGTTATCATCTCTCATTTGCTGGTAATGAATTTTAGCCTCTTGTTTCTGTTCGTTTAAGAGGTGTAAGATTGTCTGAAAAGAAGCAGTCACTTCGCCCTGCGGTATCCATTCAGTAGCCCCGGAAGATGAGGCTGAAGCGTTGTCACCCATGCACACAGCTGGAGTAGGTTCACCTAGCAGGGTCCTAGCAACCTCAGGAGTAGTAGCTTTCGGCGTATCACACATGTCACCACTTAGGCTTTCACTATTGCTGATATTATTGCAATCCATTAACCCAGAAGCAGAAGTTGAAGCAATATTATCTTCAGTGGGTTTCAGGGTGGATACAAAAGACTGAGGCTGTGATTGAACCATGGTATTAACTTCAGTGCCAGCTCCAGTGCTGGCTTCCTTTGATTTCTTTGTAAGAGTAGACTGAATAGGGCTGGGTGGAGCATCCCCTTTTGTTTTATCGGTGGATACAATGCCTACATCATTGGGGCTGTTGCCAGATAGACGTAAAGCCATGGTTTTCACTCCACCTTTAGCCTGCACCCACTGTCTGATAGGGCTATTTTCAGCGATAGCCTTCAAGACATTTGACTTTGATTTGCCCGCCATTTTAGCCAGTTTATTCTTACTTTTCCCCTTGGGTTTTTTGGATACTATTTTGTATTTATCTTTCGTCAAACATGAATGTGTGCTACTCCCCTGCTCGTTGACATCCACATATTCCTCATCTGTTTCACTTATGTCAGCGATAACATCATTCTCGATTCTTTCTGTTTCAGTAACCTCCCCAGCGCAGCTTTTATCGAGAGAAAGACTAGTAGTAGCATTAGTAGTAGCTGTGGGAGTTATAACGTAAATGTCAGTGCAGTCAGTGCAATCAGAAGACTGTAGTGTTTCAGGGTCGCTACGAAGGGCAAAAATACTGCTAATATATTCAGTAGCGGTAGTACTAGCGTTGGGATTTAAATCAGTACTATTTTCCATCACCACAATGTCTGTGCTCCGTATCCCAATATTGCCCTGTGCTGCAGGAGCTGTGATATCAACAGTAACTGTAATAGTATCATTTTGACAAGGCTTCACGGGGTCCTTTAAGTTATTCTGCTCTCTTTCCGCCCCATCTACAGCATTGCCTCCCTTCTGACCCTTATCCGTTTCATTACCTTGTGCCTTTTCACCATTGTTATCCGCTGCCACTGCCGCCGCTTCTGCCGTTGCTGTGCCTGTGCCTGTGCCTGCTACGTTCTGTATCACCTGCCCAGCGCTCTGAGCCAAGCTTTGCGCCGTGTCCGCGATGTTCTTCTTGCTTGCAATGATCTCGTTTATAGCAGTCACTGACAAAGAAACTGCCGCTGCTCCTGCTCTCCCGCTCGCTGTAGTATTGCGCGTTGTCCGTGTGGGAGGTTTCGGCGCCATCCTGCTGACGCTCGCTCTCTCTGGTTGGGCTGCTGCCGGTGCTGTGGTGGAACGCAGACCTGGCCAACGGATCGCTGCTGAGGCTGAAGTCGAACCCAGCCTAATCCACGCTAACAGGCTTCCCCAGCCTCGCCGAGACCTTGCAGTTACTTGCTGCTGCTGCTGCGGTAACTCGTTTCCTTTAGCAGGCTTTTTGGCAGCAGTGGTGAAAAATAGCTTTTGAAAGCAGTTCTGGACTTGCCGCAGCTTCCACATCACTCGCTGCTCGCTGCTTGCTGTTCACGATATTGCCGAAGCCCTCAAGGTAGGGTTCCTCCGTGCTCCGTGCTCCGTGCTCTATGCTGCACGCTGTAATTTACAATTCATCGCTGTATACGCTGCATACTGTGTCGGGATGTAGTGCTCAAAGCGCAGTTGCCGCTTCAGACCTGGACCCGACTTCAGCGCTTCCACTCCTGGCGGTGTCAATCCGCCATCTTGGATCCGCCGCTGACCTTTTTTAGAACTACTTCCATGGAAACACCAAAACAGCAACCACTAGAGCAGAGGAGTGGGATGCGTTCAAGGTGGTGATCAGAGGGACATGTATTAAACACATCTCCGGAGTATGTAAAACCCTAGAATGGTGCATACTAGAAGAAGAACGGAAATTAGCTACACTGACACAGGCAGCAGATAAAAAGGAAGCGACGCGATCGCAGGTAGCAGACACAAATACCGCATATGCAGAGGTGCTCAGACATCAGAAGGTATAATTTTAGAGCACACGCTGCTAGAGTACACAGGGAGGGAGACAGAGCAGGCACACTGCTGGCATGGCTTATCAAACAAGACACTGGTCCCCACCCGATAACCGAAGTGAACACTATCACAGACACACTAACCCGGTCCCAGGCAGACACTATGCATGTATTTCGCGAATATTATGCAGCTTTAATCACAGCCTCTTTGTGAAGAACAAGTGCACACCTCTGTTTACTGCGTGGAAGAAGTGTGTACAAGGTGAGTTGGTGCTATTTGGTTGTCCCCCTGAGTAAGAGGAAAGTAGATAATTGCAATTGCGTTATCCTGATCGTGGAAAACGTCCCCAAATGCATTCAGAATTTCGGTTTCAATAAAGTTCATTGACACTGATTGTGAGTCTTTCTTGTTGAATTTTATTCAAATGTTTCAGTTTTCTTAAATTTGTAATCGTTCATTTGTTCAAGCACAAATGGCGTTTTGTCAATGATATCATACCCTTGCCCAATGCATTTCGGGCATAGCCCTTCATCAGGGGATGTTATTTCTGCCAAAAAAAGAACATTCACAGCAATGTAATAAACAATAAAACGAGTTACTGTTCAAAATTACAGTATTCGGTTTCCTATGATGAGGAAACCTTATTTCCCAACGTGCAGTTAGGTTGAAAAAAGCTGGTAATAACCGAGGAGTGGTGAATTCATAGGGAAAATAAAGAATTTGTAGGGAGGATAAAGAATGTCTGAAAAAGATAAAAACGTGCGTTATCAAGATTTGTGCATGAAAACAGGGAAATGAACCGTGAGGTTAAAGCCAGGATAGTCCTGCAATGTGTAAGCGTAGCGAGTTTAAGTTTACCAATAATCACCCAAGTTCATAACGATAGCATGTTGTTGACTTACATGCTTTACCAAAGTATCACGCTGGGGTTTTAGTCCTAATGAATAACATGTAGCCTGCAAATTAATAAGCAAACTTGTAAACACAGGAAAAATGTGCGCGAAGCACGTTTTGTGATCAACATGATAGATAAAAAGAAACTCACAGGTATATGCAGCGTACGTGCCCGTTGTTTACATATCGAGGTCGATCAAGTTGTAAGCTGCAACAAGTAATGAGAATTGTAAATATAACAAAGTTTCAATTCTCTTAGAAACAAAAACCTGTCCACGAGTGACTTAGGGGCAGATGTATCATCCGTTTTTTTTGTCGCAAACGCTGCGATTCGGAAAATAGCAGTGTTTGCGACAAAAAAAACGGGATTTGGAATGTATCATTCAAAAAGCCTCGCAATATTAAGGAATCGCTAATTTAGCGATTTCTTAACATTGCAAGGCTTTTAAGAAATGGCAAATTGCGATTTAGCATTTGAAATGTATCAAGCATTTTAGTGTAGCGATTTTTGTCTAAGAATTCGCAAATTACCATCAACTTGTAGTTGGTGGTAACTTGCGAATTTTTTTCAAAAAGCACTTTTTTTAAATTCTAAAGGTGCCATATGATGCTCATACATGCCCTTAGGGCATGTATGTGCGCCATATGCGTACACATATCAAATTCAGGGGTGCAGCAGGGTGTCCTTAAGACACCCTTGAAATTATTCTCAATTAATCGCAAATTGAGTATAATTTTACATTCATTCCTATGGGCCTCCTGGCCCATAGAAATGAATGGGAAATTATTCCTTAATTGCGATTAGCAATTTGCTAATCGCAATTAAGGTATTCTAAGGAATCACTAATAAATAGTGAAATTCTACATACATACCATTTTGCACTTCTCAAATAGCGATTCCTTAACAATCGCTATTTGAGAAGTGCAAAATGGTATCTTGATACATCTGCCCCTGAATGAAAAGGTTTCTTACCACTGGTGCTTCGGTTTGAACTCCGATCGTGGGAGTTTGTTATAATATTTTACGTATACGGAACCCTGTCACGTGATCGTAACATGGTGGCAAAAGAAATACTATGAATGTGGGTGTGAATAAGGAAAAAAAAAATCCCTGTGAGTTAAAAAACGGTGGCAACCTGGTTCTTACATTCGTGCGAAGTAAAGAAAATATGTAGAATATTTATACACAGCCCCAGACCCGGTAGATCCAAGGGCAGTGGGTAGATTCTTAGATGCGCATCCGCTGCCATGTATAGCGGCAACTGACAAAGACACCGTAGACGAAAAAAATCTCCTCAACCGAAGTGACGCAAGCAATACAAACCCTAGCCACGAATAAGGCCCCAGGTCTAGATGGCCTACCACTGGAATTCTACTGCACATTCTACACCCTGTTAGTCTTGCGACTGGTAGAAATGTACAAGACAGCACTAGAAGAAGGCACACTCCCACAATCCTACGGGAATCACTAATAGTCTTTTTCCTAAAACCAGACCTAAATCCCCATCATTTAGGCTTATATCGACCCATTGCCCTGTTGTCCGCAGATGACAAAATCTTTGGTAAAATATTGACAGAGCGGTACGCCTCGATTCTTCCAACACTAATACATCAAGATCAAAGTGGATTTATCACAGGGAAGAAGCACTTTCCAAAACATTTGGTGGCTGTTCCTGGTCCTGGACCTGGAGAAGGTCTTCAATACGCTATCATGGCCATACGAGCGCAAAATCCGCTCCACTCGCGAAATGTGCAAATTTTCAGCAATTTCGCAATCCGCGAATCTCGCGAAATTGCCGAAAAATGAGCGAATTCGCGAGCGAGCGGATTTTTTTGGGGGGCCCACAGGAAGCACAGTTAAGGCAGGTGCTCGAGTTGAAGCTTACTTTGTAGCCATTTTAGAATGGCGCCGGCAAGCTGCCAGAGTGCTTGCTGGCTTATTATTTAAACAAAACAAGGGAACCCAGGGCGCAATATGCTAAGGACCTTGGGTAGGTACTTAATTTTTAAAGACAGTGGTCCTTAGACAAGAAGAAGATTTTAAGAAAATAAATATAGGCCAAATGGAACTATATTTTTATAAGAAATGTCCAGCCGGACAATTTATTATCTTAATATAAACAATCACGAAACAATAAAACAGAGAGTGTGATAGAAGCAGGACACCAGCCGATGTCCGACTAACACACTAAGGGAACACAAACAAGGGGAAAAATAGTAAGCAACAACAGGTCATCTGGATATTGTGAATCATAAAACAGATAATCCACATTATACACATATGCATGTAAGATTTGTGTCAGCTATGCATTTAGTGCATTTCAGGTCGATGACGTTTCGAACCTTAAACAATATCGGTTCATCCTCAGGACAAGAAATATTTGCCTAAAGAGTTAACATTCACAATTGTCCCCACTACATGGAAATCAATTTGTCGTACCATAACAGGGAAAATAAGGAGAGAAAGGAAACATAAAAGATTAAACATGTCAGTAAATCAGACCCTTATTACAACTGCGTATACAGTGCAAGACTCATACCATGCCAAGGTGTCAGCGGCAACGGAGTGTGATGCATGCTGAATACAGGCGGTGTGTTGGAAACACGGAGCGAGGTGGGAGGCACGGCGTCCAATTGGTGACACAGACTTGCTCATGCTTAAAAAGGGGGGGAAAAGTGAAGTGAATCGTTGTTGCACAAATCGGCAGGTGGACTGTGTCAAGAATCATGCCCAGAGTGACGGATTTACAGGGAGAGTGGCGGGGAACAACGGTATTCAGAGAATGTGGTGATGATGTGAACCACTTAGAGGCTTACCGGTGGAGTGAGGCTGAATGGAATTTCAACACAGACCTCAATTTCGGGCTGTCTTCTAAAGTGGGGAATTGTAGTGGTCTTACCTATACCCTAACAGCAAGCCATTCTAGCATTCCCTTCCTTGATCTTAATATACAAGAAAAAGAAGGTGTTCTTATTACCAGCCTCTATAGGAAGCCCACGGAGCGCAATACTTTGTTAAGCTACAAGAGCAACCACCCCAGAGCGCTCCGCGATTCCCTCCCTTATTCGCAATTCTTAAGGTTGAGAAGAAATTGTTACCTCAGAGACGATTACTTCAAGGAAGCACAAATACTTAGCACTAAACTTAGCGCAAGAGGCTACCCACGTAGATTGATAAAAACTTCGCTCAAAAGAGTGTGGTTTTGCCCTAGGGAAGTGTTGTTGGAACCCAAACCCAAAAAAGCACAGAACCGCTGGTCTGTGTGACCACTTTTTCACCAGCATCCAATTCCCTAACTAAGAGTATTAAGAAACACTGGCAAGTACTGAATGCAGGCCAACTCCAACTAGACAAACCCTTGTTTGCCTTTAAGAAGTCAAAGAATCTGAAAGACCATTTGGTACGTGCAGCATTACCCGCACCCGAACAAATGGCGACAATTGACACACTTTGGGGTCTCCCAAGACTAACTGGGCATGTTAAATGCGGTAACTGCTCTATGTGCGACAGTACTATAGAGGGCAAGGAATTCATGCACAATGACATCAAGTATATGCGTAAAGAATTCTCCAATTGTAATAGTACAAATGCTATCTATGCCATTGTTTGTCCATGTTCTATGATCTATATAGGTCAGACAACTCAGAAGGCACGCACAAGAATGTGCCAACACAGGAGTAGGATACGATGCAGGACTCCTAATGCTCCCCTTGTGCACCATTTCACAGAACGGTCTCACACTGAAATGGACTTTAAATGGACTATTATCTCTATGGTGAGACTCCCCTGTCGCGGTGGCAATCTGCAACAGTTGCTAAACAAGGAGGAACTACGTTGGATCCTGAAGACAAAGAGTCTACACACTGGCCTGAATCGCACTGAGGATTGGACCTCCTTGATTTAAGTTTCATCCTTGCTTTGTGTAATGGAACTCTATGATGTAACTGGAGTATTTACTTATGTAAAATATGCTCTAATTTGCTCATTTGATTTTAATTGCACTTTCCCCTGTTATTCACAGCCCCTCGAGGTCACTGCAAAAGGGTTTGCAGGTGGAGAAAAGAAATTCCATTTCTGTTAATTATTTTTTCAATGCACTGCTCGAGCCTATAAAATATGTCACTGCGTGTATGTACAATGTGGTTATCAATTAATACCGACTGACTACGTGCATTGACTCTTAATACACCTAAGATGGCCGCCACACTTTTACTCGGTACCCAATCCAAGATGGCCAACAGTATCGGTCACGTTCCTATTGGTCCCACGGACCCAAGTGATCGCGAATGACAGCCATAACGCCTTCACTATCCTTAGTACGAGTCGTGTTCATTTTGCACACCGGCAAGGACCCCCATTGCGGACCTGCTCCATCTATTTCTCGGTAAGACCGCGTAGATACCTGGCTGGATTACCCATATGATCCCACAACTGCCATCATTAATGTCAGTTATTTCATTTTTTAACAGAATTCCAAACGAGGGTATCTCTCCCACCGGTAAGCCCAATCACTAGAGCACTCATGTCTCTTTGTTTGCGTACTCACGAACAGCCCCATTTACCCTCTCCTTTTCCCCATAGATCTGTGGTATGTAGAATTCGACTCACCTAATCGGTAAGGTTTTTGAGGATAATTTTGGTTTCCAATTCAATGGTAACCAAACCATTTAGTGCCCTCCACCCCCTTTTTTCCCCCCGCCCTCCCCACTTTAGAAGACAGCCCGAAATTGAGGTCTGTGTTGAAATTCCATTCAGCCTCACTCCACCGGTAAGCCTCTAAGTGGTTCACATCATCACCACATTCCCTGAATACCGTTGTTCCCCGCCACTCTCCCTGTATATCCGTCACTCTGGGCATGATTCTTGACACAGTCCACCTGCCGATTTGTGCAACAACGATTCACTTCACTTTTCCCCCCCTTTTTAAGCATGAGCAAGTCTGTGTCACCAATTGGACGCCGTGCCTCCCACCTCGCTCCGTTTTTCCAACACACCGTCTGTATTCAGCATGCATCACACTCCGTTGCCGCTGACACCTTGGCATAGTATGAGTCTTGCACTGTATACGCAGTTGTAATAAGGGTCTGATTTACTGACATGTTTAATCTTTTATGTTTCCTTTCTCTCCTTATTTTCCCTGTTATGGTACGACAAATTGATTTCCATGTAGTGGGGACAATTGTGAATGTTAACTCTTTAGGCAATTATTTCTTGTCCTGAGGATGAACCGATATTGTTTAAGGTTCGAAACGTCGTCGACCTGAAATGCACTAAATGCATAGCTGACACAATTCTTACATGCATATGTGTATAATGTGGATTATCTGTTTTATGATTTACAATATCCAGATGACCTGTTGTTGCCTACTATTTTTCCCCTTGTTTGTGTTCCCTTAGTGTGTTAGTCGGACATCGGCTGGTGTCCTGCTTCTATCACACTCTGTGTTTTATTGTTTCGTGATTGTTTATATTAAGATAATAAATTGTCCGGCTGGACATTTCTTATAAAAATATAGTTCCATTTGGCCTATATTTATTTTCTTAAAATCTTCTTCTTGTCTAAGGACCACTGTCTTTAAAAATAGAGTGCTTGCTGGCGCCATTCTAAAATGGTTACAAAGTTAGCTTCAACTCGGGCACCTGCCTTAACTTTGTAAGTGCTTCCTGTGGGCCAAAAATGAAACCTCAACAGGAAGCACTTACAGATAAAAATAAAGCAGGTGCCTGAGTTGAAGCTCAAATTCAGTAACGTTTTAATCAGCCCAAAACATTAGTGAGCACGGTCGAGGCTGGGCAAGTGTGGTTTAACCCCATATCTGCCATCGAAAATTATCTGTAGTACCCGAGGGAGGTCTTTGCATCCCTGAGTTTTTCGAGCGCAATCCCCGTTCCTGTGACCAGGATGCTGCTTTCTCCTCACCTGCTGCCCTGCTCGCTCTCTGACCCTTTATACACGAGGCATGTGAACAGCATAGAAGCCCCGCACGACACACTAGCGGTATCAAACGTCTTCCCGCCCTTACCCAACTATGATGGACAGCTCACTCAAGGGACCTCGGCGCCTTTTGGAGCGGTGGTAAAGTTACAGGCACACATGGTCAGTGGAGACAAATCTTCTGGCCCTACGCAGCTGCAGTGTAGGAAAAGCACTATCATTTACCCAACGAGGTAGCACTTACTGATTAGCCAGTAGAAAGTACTCCAGTTGAGTAGAGGTATTGCACAAAACGGTGGCTTCTTTGTGGATAACTATGCAGGGAAGGATTTATTCTGGCACGAGGCTCCTGTCACAAAAATTAAACTTTAATAGGAAGCATTTACAGATATAAATAAAGCAGGTGCCCGAGTTGAAGCTCAAATTCAGTAACGTTTTAATCAGCCCAAAACATTAGTGAGCACGGTCGAGGCTGGGCAAGTGTGCTTTAACCCCATATCTGCAGTCGAAAATTATCTGTAGTACCCGAGGGAGGTCTTTGCATCCCTGAGTTTCTCGAGCGCAATCCCCGTTCATGTGACCAGGAGACTGCTTTCTCCTCACCTGCTGCCCTGCTCGCTCTCTGACCCTTTATACACGAGGCATGTTGACACGCATAGAAGCCCTGCACCACACACTAGCGGTATCAAACGTCTTCCCGCCCTTTCCCAACTATGATGAACAGCTCACTCAAGGGACCTCAGCGCCTTTTGGCGAGGTGGCAAAGTTACAGGCACACATGGTCAGTGGAGACAAATCTTCTGGCCCTATGCAGCTGAAGTGTAGGAAATGCACTATACATTTACCCAACGAGGAAGCACTTACTGATTAGCCAGTAGAAAGTACTCCAGTTGAGTAGATGGAAATCGCCCATAAATCTGAGATTTCGTGGGAAACTCCACAAATTCGCAGACTTTTTTGCGATTTTGCGGGAATTCGCGGACCGCAGATCCGCAAAATTCGCCCATACTTGTTGCGGTGCTCCAGAAGATGGGAGTGGGACCAAAACTGCAAGTATACACTAAACTAATATACATAAGGTCAACATCCAGGGTCTGCTAGGACGACATGTGTCCATCCTCATTCACAGTGTTGAGAGGCACAAGGCAGGGCTGCTTGCTCTCCCTGTTATATTCATATGCTTATTTGTTTTCTTATGACTTGTGTAAAGCATGTAGAATCTTGGGGTTACTAGGTTACTGGAGCTGGAGGGTTGGAAGGACTGTTTCAAAGCCTATGTGGGAAGGTGAAGCTGTGTCCCAGAGGTCCCTGCATTTGTACAATAAACCAACTTCTACAAACTCAACATTGTTGGTTGTCTCTTCAAAATTGGCGACAGAGGATGGGATCCTTCATTTACAATGAAGAACATCTTCACTGAAGATTGAAATTTTTTTTTTTGCAACCCCATTTTCGAAATTTCAACAAATTTCTACTTTAAAGTGACCTCTGGATAAGGTATTTATGACACAGAATGCTTCTAATTACAATTTCTTCTCTACATAAAATAACCTACTGTGGTTATCATGGATATTACTTTACTATCTGTTTCCTCCTGCACAAGTAAAGCCGTAAGTTTAACATATTTGACTTTTAAGCTAAGTTAAACTGTTACGCCTTCAACGATTACAACTTTAAGACATTTCCAACCATTTTAATCTTTCGTTGTTAGTTTGCGCGCATAATGTGTCAAGAACGGCGTATTGTCTCCTGATTTGACTTTAACGATCCAGTTTGGGTCATTTCCGATTGCCGTCTACTGTGAGTTACATTATTCTATTCTTATTTTGCATTAAATCCAGTGAGAATTGGCATTTATCGCTTGTGTGTGAAGAAGGTCTGTTACCTGTGCATTTTTTAATTCGCAAGCAACGATCGAGGCTTCTGTATCTTCACAAGCTCTTTTCGCATGTGCAGTGTGGAGTGAAGACGTATTACGCTACCGACGTATGCGTGCATTTTGATGTTCGTCATCTTCAACGTCAACAACTAGAACGTCTCTGATTTGTTTCTTCTTTGTGCCTAGCAACATCAACAAAGAGCGTCGTGCCTAGCAACATCGACAAAGAGCGTCTCTGTTTTGTCTCGTCCTGGCATTTAGCAACAGACACTGAACTCGTGTAAAGAAGCTTTTCTTTCAGCGATTCCTTACTTTAAATTCAGTATATCAAAGGTATTTTGACTATTGGTGATACGCATTCCGGTGTTTCGAGTACACTTTTCATCGTGGGAATACACATTAGCATCAGAGATTCACACTCTTCCTTTGTGTGTTTCTTATCAATGGTGATTCACACACCATATTAATATTGCTTACATAACTATAATTTTTATACAACGTTTGTTAAATTTTATAGTATTTCTTTGTGTTTTAATTATTTTTTTCCCTCTAGGAGATAATAATTGATGTTCATCACTTAGTAGATGATGATGTCTTCTCAAATTATTCCTGCACCACCATTTTTCTTACAGAATCCTGGTCAACCATGCATGTTATGGGAGCATTGGAAGGAAACATTTGAGACTTATTTGGAGACTATTGGGGGTGATGTTTATGTTTCTAAAAGAAAATTGGCTATTTTAAAACAATTTTTGGGTCTGGAAGGAAGAAATGTTTGTAAAACATTACTATTAATGGAAACGGTACATGTAGAAACTATTATTGATAGTGAGACTTCTGGTGATAGTAATGTGGATGTGTATAAACTGGCTATAAAAGCTTTAGAAGATAATTTTGGTAAAAAAGTTAGTATTGTTGTTGAAAGACACAAATTTTTCTCTCGTGCACAATCTTCTGGTGAAACCATTGAACAGTACGTAGCAAGTTTAAGAATGTTAGCGGTCACATGCAAATTTAATACTATGAGGGATGATATTATAAGAGATCAATTAATTAATAGAATGTCAGATATCAGGATTCATTAAAAACCTCTTGATTTAAAAGACCCCACCTTAGAAAAAACCTTATCTGTAGCCAAAAGAATGGAAAACACTTCCAGGTACATGAAAGAACTAAATGTTACTTCAAAAAAAGTTGCGCAAGATAATGAGTCTGTTAATGTTGTGAATAAAACTCAGAAAAAGAGTTTCCAGAAAACTTTTACGGATACTAAACGAGATGCTTTTAAACCCAAAACTAAATATTGTTTTAGATGTGGTAGTCCAAAGCATACTGCTGATGCAAATTTTTGTCCTGCCATTAAAACTAGGTGCCATAAATGTAAAAAACTAGGACATTTTGCAAGATGGTGTAAATCACCTAGTTCATCTCAATCTACAGTCAATTTAGTTGACAATGTTGATCATAGTGTGGACATAGATTATAATAATTACATTGCTGAGGATGATGATTTTGAAGTCATGATGATTGAACATGAGCAAGTTTTGGAGTGCAACATAGATAAACATGACGGTTATCGTCCTCCTAAATGCAACATCAAGTTAAAGGAAAAAGATGTACAGGTATGGGCAGATTCTTGTTCTCCATTTACCATAATTGACAAGTTCACGTGGGAAAGTATAGGAGGAAAGTTGGAAGATTTACAATTAACAGATGCTCTTCCAAAAGGCTATTGTGGGGTAAAATTGCCTGTTATTGGTTTTATTGAAACAGAATTGTTATTTGGTGATAGGAAAACTATAGTAAAATTGTATATAGTTCATAAAGGCAAATCTCTGTTGGGGTGGAAAGATCAAAGAGCCCTTGGTATTATTTTAAATCCTAATTATCCTTTACAAGTACTAGCAGTCTCTGCGGATGATACCTCCAAATGGTATACTAAATTTCCTGAGTTATTCAGTGAACAGTTGGGTTGCCTTAAAAAATTCAAACACAAGATAATTCTTAAAGAGGGTGCTGTTCCAAAAGTTCATAAAGTTAGAAATGTACCTTTTGTTTTAAGAGGTAAATTGAAAGAAGAACTACTTAGACTTTGTAATGCTGGTGTGATTGAACCTATTGAGGCGTCGGACTGGTTAAGTCCGATCGTTTTAGCTAAGAAACCTAATGGCAAGATTAGGATGTGCATCGATTTAAGGGATGTGAATGATAAAATTTGGGTTGACCGTCATCCTCTTCCCCGAATAAATGAGTTATTAGCCACTGTGAAAGGGGGGACACATTTTACTTCTTTGGATTTATCTAATGCCTACCACCAAATCTTATTGCATGAAGACTCCAAACATATTACGTCTTTTATTACTCCTGAAGGAGCTTTTCAATTTATACGCATGCCTTTTGGTTTGGCGTCGGCTTCGGCTGTGTTTCAGAGGATGATGCAGTCAGTTCTATCTGGCTTAGATAAGGTGGTAGTATTTCAGGACGATGTTTTAGTTTGGGGAGGAAATGAATCTGATCATGATTGTAATCTAGAAAAAGTCCTCAAGAAACTAGTGGATGCTGGTTTGACAGTGGCTAGGGAAAAATGCAAATTTGGCATGAGGGAGGTTGAGTACTTAGGTCACACTTTATCCAATGAGGGTGTTAAACCCAAACAAAATCTGGTAGAAGCGATTGAAAAATCACCGGCTCCCAAGGACAAGGACCAGTTAAGGTCATTTCTTGGTCTTGCCGAATATTATTCTAAATTTGTAGATCATTTTTCAGACAGAGTGCATGAGCTTAGGACATTGATGAAGAAGGGGGTCAAGTTTGAATGGTCAGATGTTTGTCAACAAAGTTTTGACTCCATCAAGAAGTGCATTGCAAATGCTGTTTCTCTGAAACCTTTTGATCCTACTGATCAGATTATTATTTCCACAGATGCCAGCAACTATGGTTTAGTTGCTGTACTTATTCATATACATGATGGTGTAGAAAGAGTTGTAGCTTTTGCATCTCGCATGTTGAAGGGTGCGAAACTCACGTATTCTACAATTGAGAAGGAAGCTCTAGCCTGTTGGTGGGGCGTGCAATATTTCAGAATGTTTGTATGGGGGAATCATTTTCAATTGCATACAGATCATAAACCCTTGATTGATCTTTTTTTCTACTAAGGGGGCAAGCAAGGCTACTCCAAGGATAGCTAAATGGCTGTATCGTCTTCAAGAGTGTGTTTGATATCAAGTATTATCCTGGGGCAAATAATGTTAATGCTGATTGTGTATCAAGGTTACCTTTGGATGTTGGACAAGATTTCAAGGAAGATGATTGGATTGTTGCTGAGGTGGAGGACGTATGCTGTGCCATTAGTCTAGCAGATTGGAAAAAGGCTTTAGATGAAGATGAAGTTTTAGGCAAAGTACGGGATGTTTTGTCTGATGAACAAGGTTGGAGAGCACATAGGGATTTGTTGCCATTTAAGTTAATATGGTCTGAATTGAATGTCATTGATGATTTACTCAGAAGAGGGGATAGGTTGGTAGTGCCTGTTAGTATTGGAGAGAGGTTGTTAAAGATTTTGCATGAAGGACATGGAGGTATGTCTGCCTTGAAAAGGAAGTGTAGGGAGAATTTCTGGTGGGCCGGTATGGATATTCAAATGGAGCGTTTTGTCCGTGATTGCATTGCGTGCGCATGTAGTGACAAGACTCATTGTTCTAGGGAGACTGAAATTGTGTCATCCTCATTTCCCAAGGGTCCTTGGGAAAAGTTAGCAATAGACATTTGTGGTCCTTTTGATATTCTAGGTGTTTCAGAGAGATTTGCAATAGTCATGATTGACTACTTTTCTAAGTGGCCTGAGGTTGCTTTTCTGAAGGAAATTAAATCTGGTAATGTGATTTCTTTTTGTGAGGACATTTTTAGAAGAGAAGGGTGTCCAGCAGAGATTATCACAGATAATGGGCCACAATTTATTTCAGACGAGTTTAAGTCCTTTTTGAATAGTTGGGCTATAAAACACAGCACCACTCCTCTTTATCATCCAAGGGGTAATGACCTTGTTGAACGCTTTAATAGAGTGTTGGTGGAATGTGTTCAGTTAGCATGCACCAATGGGAAACAGTGGAGGGAGCATGTTAGGAACATGTTGTGGTCGTATCGTACAACACCACATTCTGTAACTAATGAAACACCTTTTTCTCTTCTGAAGGGAAGGGTTCCGTGTTCTCAAGCTGTGCCAGCATGGATGACCAGAGCTGGTAAACATGAGATAGATTTTGGTAAATTACAAGAGAGAGTACAGAAGTATCAAAAGGGTTATTGTGATTGTTACAATAAGAATATTGTCATGCCCAAGCGTGTTTTTACTCAGGGCATGTTTGTCAGGGTATATGTAGGTGACAAATCCAAGAAGGGTTGGTCGAAATGGTCATCTCCAAAAAAAGTGGTTTGTGTTTAGGGAAATAGTGTAATGTTAGATGATGGAAATTGGTGGAATACAAGAAAAGTTTCATTATGTTCCGATACTGAGTTAAAAGTATTTACTGGTTCTTGTCAAAGAGCGTGTTCCAATTTTGATGGATTGCCTGATAAAAATGATTCATCTGTTCACGCTCATGATGTTTCCAATACCTTGATTAGAAGATCTTCAGAACGCAGTCATGTAAGACCAAAAAGATTTGATGACTATGTGTGTGCATAGAAATGTTTTGCTTAATTGTAAAATATTTTTTTCTCTCCTTTGTGTTTTGTATGTTTCTTATTTTTCTTTATTTATTTTGAGAAGGGAGATGTGTTATATTCATATGCTTATTTGTTTTCTTATGATTTGTGTAAAGCATGTAGAATCTTGGGGTTACTAGGTTACTGGAGCTGGAGGGTTGGAAGGACTGTTTCAAAGCCTATGTGGGAAGGTGAAGCAGTGTCCCAGAGGTCCCTGCATTTGTACAATAAACCAACTTCTACAAACTCAACATTGTTGGTTGTCTCTTCAAAACTCCCCATTGCTCTTTGCCCTGGCAATGGAGCCATTAGTAGTCCATCTCCGAGAAGAGGGTGAGCAATGGGGAAATCCCGCTGGTGAGGACCACACATAGCATATCAATGTATGTAAATGATCTGCTCCTATACATACGGGACATCAGATCAGACTTCACTCCGATCTTTGCCACCCTGGCAGATTTTGAGACAGTCGCTGGTCTAAAGGCCAACTCGGCCAAGTCCACAATATATCCGCTAACCTCCCTCCACAAATGGTGCGTGTCAGAGGGGTCGACCTTGCATGGAGGGCACAGGCACCATGGTATCGCTAGAAGAGACCCACACAAACACCAGGCCAATATCTGTCCCAGCGATCCGACGCATGTTGTTACCGGGATCTAAACCCACGCCAACCTATCCATTGCAGGTGATAGTGAGGCTCACCTGCATGAAACACATACACCGGATGTCGCGGACTACCTCACTTTATTCCCCTCTCCTGCTACTAGTAGGTCTTCCCCGAGACAGCGACCATTACACTGAATGGGCAGTGCATATCTGGATGGGACTCACTCACAGAGATGGGATCGCTGTTGTCAGGATCCGGCCTGTGCCTACCCAGCGATAGTGGAACTACAACTCCCAGAAAGCTCAGCGAGCACCGAGTCGGGATGAGAACATAAAAACCCGTGAGAACCGGAGTGCGGTGCACGTAATTTTGTCTTTTCGGAGATCAGAGTCAAGAGCTTCAGGGATTGTATTCTGGATTGCTAGTGCTCCATAGTGTGTTACCGTAACCCGCGGCTGCGGGGTTACCTATTCTGGGACATTGGATCTACCCGAACTGAGAGACGCAGGATTGCACCCTCTCCTGAATTTCGGGAACTTTTGTTTGGACACGTTTCTTTGTGCATTCGGGGAGACGTTGGATTTCACCCTCCCGAGTGCGACACTGTTTTGGGATTATTAGTTTGTTCACTGGTGTTGGGAGTTTTTGGTTCTTGAGAGAGACGCGGGATTTGCACCCTCTCTATTTGACAAGAGGTTGATTGGTTCTGGAACCCGTTTGAATCCGTTACCGTGAGAGACGCAGGATTGCACCCTCTCTATTTGACAAGAGGTAATGGTAGGTTTCGGAGGAACATTTCTTCGGATCCCGTACTGGTAAGAGATGTCAACTTGCTAGGGTGTGGGCAGAACACACCATCCGTATTTTCTGGTGAAGAGTGTACTCAGTATTAAACCAGAACCATCGAACATTTTCCTCTCTTGGTTTCCGTGGGAATTGTGGCATTGGTATCCATACCCTTAAAGCATGAGTAGAACCTTTTAAAGCAAGGGACTGGGAACTAACGAGTAGGTATATGACACCACATCAAGCTTTGTATTCAGCGTAGCGGGGGGGAGAAGCGTATATAACCTGTGTGAGTGTTCTTGTGTTTTGCAGAAACGTATTTGTGGAGAGACAGTATCTCACAGGTAGAAGAGAGAGGTCCTGAGACGCATCAGGTAGGAAAGAGGCCAGAGGAGAAGAGAGTTCATAGGAAATAGGAAGCATAGGGCTCTCGTCTTACTGTGTGTTCTTTGTATCCTTACAGAGACCTCATCTACCCTCGTTTCCAGTCCCGGGCCAGTTATCCCTCGCCTGCTTACTATCGTGCTCTGTCAGATATTCTTTCCGGAGCACGGAGAAAGCTGGAGGTGGAACCCAAATAGCATCAATCGATCCAGAGGAGTCGTTGGACCGTGACAGAATTACGTGCCCACGAAATAACCTCCTCTTGATCGAGTAGTGATGGCTACCTTGGAAGATGTAATGGCGGCCTTGTTGCTGGTACAACAAGAACTAGTCACTTCAAGAGCAGAAGCAGCTGCTCTAAAGGAACAGGTAGAAAGACAAGGCAGGAATCCCTTTAGTGCTTCTGCAGGTGTGCAGCAGGTTCAGGTCACCGTCCCTCAGCCTATTCCGTTGGCCAGTCCCGAGAGATATTCGGGGAGTCCTACATCTGTCCAAAATTTCTTGACGCAAATAACGTTACATTTCGCATGTCGCCCTGCGTCGTTCCCCACTAATATGTCAAGAGTAGCCTTTGCTATCTCGTATCTGACAGGGGATGCGGCGAATTGGGCAGGGCCGTTAGTGAAAAATGATGACCCACTCCTATCGGATTGGGGGGCTTTTCGGAGAGAATTCGAAAGGGTATTCGATAGAAGAGCCACGACCCTAAGTGCAGACACGGATATCCTAGATTTGAAACAAGGGCGGAATGATTTAATCACGTACATGACAGCCTTCAACCGTCTGGTAGCAGAAACAGCTTGGCCAGAGGAGAAGAGAAAGGCCTTATATTATCATGGTCTTTCAGACGAGTTGAAGGATGTTCTGGCGCAAATCGATCCGCAGCCTGCTACTTGTACCGATCTTATTAACCTGACGCTGAGGCTTGACCATCGTCGAGCGGACCGTGTGGGTGAACGGAGACGTGGGTATCAACCCCTTGGGGGTCAGAAGAAAGTTGAAGGTGGGATACCCCAGGAGAAGGGTGGTGGAGCCGAACCTATGGAGTTGGGGGCGGTTAGGGCTCCTTTATCGAGAGCAGAAAGAGAGAGCCGCCGTACCTTGGGCCTCTGCATGTATTGCGGAAAAAAGGGCCATTACGTTAAGGATTGTACGGTAAAACCCAAGAAAGGCCGTCCGTATTCGATGGGAAGGACCCAAGCTGTTCCAGCGGTAAAGGGGGATTCAGAGAGTGCATCCTTGGTGTTGGAGGAAAACCCTGAGGAGCAAGGGTGGCGGTTGCCATCGCTGGCGGGGGGTTCCGCCACGACCACGGAAGCGCACATCGTCCTGTCTATGTTGTTGCGGGTGCGAGGAACTCTATACCCAGTACATAGTATGGTAGACTCGGGAGCCACGGGTAACTTCATAGACGAAGGGTTGGTAGCACGTTTGGGGTTGGTGAGAGTGGCGATGCAGAAACCAGAGAGAGTGCTGGCAGTAGATGGCACGCCGCTGAAGTCCGGCCCTATCATTGAACACACCGAGGAAGTAGAGCTGCACCTCCCGGGAGATCCTATGGAGCATGTAGAAACCATTGTCCTGAATATTATCGAAGCACCTCAATATGAGGTTATCCTAGGCATGCCTTGGTTAGGTCTGCACAATCCTACTATGGATTGGAAACGGAAAACCATCAGCTTTCAGTCGACAGAATGTCAAACAACCTGCATGAGGGAAAAGGTCCATCATCTCCTTGCTCTATCACAAGGGTATCAAGTAGCGACAGCGGTTGAGAAAGATGTTAGCCTCCCTGCCGAGTACGAAGAGTATATTGAGGTGTTTAGTGAAACCAAGGCTGCGTCCTTACCGCCTCACAGAGAATACGACTGTCGTATTGATCTGGTGGAAGGAGCAGCGATACCCTCATGTAGAGTATACGCCCTTTCAGAGCCTGAAACCAAACACCTGCAGGAGTATTTGAGAGAGTTTTGTGCCATGGGGTTTATTCGGCCATCACGATCCCCGGCGGCCTCACCTCTGTTTTTCATAGCCAAAGCCAACGGGGAACTACGTACCTGTATTGATTACCGCCTGTTGAATAGACAGACCATTAAGAACCGGTATCCGTTACCACTCATCCCTGTACTGTTGGACCAAGTAAGGGAGGCCAACATTTACACTCGGTTGGACCTCCGGGGTGCGTATCATCTGGTGAGGATCCGCAGTGGGGATGAGTGGAAAACGGCCTTCAAGACTCGATACGGGTTATTCGAGTACTTAGTAATGCCGTTCGGGCTTTGCAATGCCCCTGCGGCGTTTCAATACTTTTTAAATGACATGTTGAAGGATTATATAGACCAGTTTGTCATCGTTTACATCGACGACATCTTGGTGTATTCAAGGTCTATTCCTCAACATGCTAGTCACGTCATTTTGGTTCTGAAGAGACTACTGGACAACAGCTTGTATTGCAAGCTTAGCAAGTGCGAGTTTGGAGTGGAGGAGGTGGAGTTTCTGGGTGTTATCTTGAGCCCCTTGGGTTTCCGTATGGCAGATCGTAAGGTGGAGGCAGTTCAGCAGTGGCCAACTCCCAAGAGTGTGAAGGAAGTGCAATGTTTCTTGGGGTTTTCCAACTATTACCGAAGATTCATTGCACAGTTCTCAGCAGTGGCAGCTCCGATTACTCGATTGCTGAGAAAGGGGACGACATTTGAGTGGACGAATGAGGCAGACGTGGCTTTCAATACATTGAAAGAAGCGTTCTGTACGGCTCCCATTTTGAAACATCCTCAAATGGATGTTCCGTTCGTGGTAGAGGCGGATGCCTCGGATGCCGCGGTCGGAGCTATCCTCTCACAAAGGGACAAGCACACTGGACAATTGCACCCGGTGGCTTTTCTATCGAAAAAGCTGTCATCCGCAGAGGCCAATTATACCGTGGCGGAGAAGGAATTGTTCGCCATAAAGAAGGCCTTCATGGAGTGGAGGCATTATTTGTGGGGTGCGAGACATTCCATCACGGTGTATTCGGATCACCGGAATCTGGTCTACATGAAAACAGCTCGCCATCTATCACAGAGACAGATGAGATGGATGTTGTTTTTTGCGGGTTTTGACTTTGTGGTCACGTTCCGCCCCGGGGCGGACAATAAGAAGGCTGACTCCCTGTCAAGGCAGACAGAAAAAGAAACATCAATACAAAAAACACAGGCCATCATACCCGCAGAGAAAGTGTTGTGTGCGAATGCAATAGAACAGTTCGTGTCTCAAGTGGTGAAGCAGAAAAGCCCTCAACAGTGGTCTACTTGGGCGACTCAGAATACCAATCGAGCCTTGACACATGGGGTGCCCTTATGTAATGGAAAGCTATACCTGCCCACACATTCCCTCAGGTTGCAAGCCTTCAATTGGTGTCATAATGCTGTAGTGGCAGGCCATACAGGGATAAAGAAGACCCTTCTCCTGATACAACGCCATTTTTGGTGGGAAGGGATGGGTAAAGATGTGGAGAACTTGGTAGGACAATGCGAGGTGTGTGCAAGGGCTAAGGGGGAGCAATGTAGGGCGAAAGGGAAACTTATGCCACTTCCAACTCCTTCCCATCCCTGGCATACCATCAGCGTAGACTTCATAGTGGGGCTGCCAACAGATCAACAGTGCAACGCCATATTAGTGGTAGTAGATAGCCTTACAAAAATGGCGCATTTCATACCATGCCACAATCTCCCAACAGCCAAACAAACAGCACAGCTACTGTTGACGCAGGTGGTGCGTCTGCATGGGATTCCTCGAGTCATTATATCTGATAGAGAGCCCCAGTTCATCGCCCGGTTCTGGCACATGTGGTGCACAGCCCTACAGGTGGAAGATGCATTGTCCACCAGCTTCCATCCTCAATCTGATGGTCAGACGGAGAGGATGAATCAAACGCTCAAGAAATATCTGAGGTGTTATGCAAAGGAGGCGGAAAAATCATGGGTCTCTATGTTGTGGCTCGCGGAACTGTCTTATAATAACACCTGGCACAGTTCCATCCAGGAAACACCATTCAGGGCCAACAACGGGTTTCATGCTAAGACCTTGCCCATTGTGATACCGGGTGAAGTGCAGAATCATCCCTCTGTGGCGGCCCATGTGGAGGAGTTGGTCAAACTCCACAAAGTCATCCGAACCACCTTGAAAAGATCGAAATCAACTTATAAGGCTTGGGCGGACAAACATAGACAGGATGGGCCAGAATACAAAGTCGGGGACAGGGTATGGCTCTCGACTAAGAATATCCGGTTCCGCTATCACAGTGTGTTCCATCCTCGCTTCATTGGGCCCTATACTGTACTTCGGAAGATCAATCGGGTGGCGTTCAAACTCAAACTTCCGGGGCATTTAAGAATACATCCAGTATTCCATTGCAGCTTGTTGAAACCCGCTGGGAAGGCGAAAATGTCAGCGGCTCCTCCGGTTTTGAGGGACGAGCAGTTGGAGTACGAGGTCCGGAGGATTCTGGACTCCAGATTCCGCCAGGGCAAGCTGTGGTTTCTCATTTCATGGAAGGGATACCAACCTGAGGATGATTCGTGGGAACCGAGTACGGCGGTTCATGCTCCAAGAGCAGTTCGTGCTTTCTATCGCAGACACCCGGGGAAGCCGGGCGCTAGGAGGCACGGTGGAGGGGGGCATACTGTCAGGATCCGGCCTGTGCCTACCCAGCGATAGTGGAACTACAACTCCCAGAAAGCTCAGCGAGCACCGAGTCGGGATGAGAACATAAAAACCCGTGAGAACCGGAGTGCGGTGCACGTAATTTTGTCTTTTCGGAGATCAGAGTCGAGAGCTTCAGGGATTGTATTCTGGATTGCTAGTGCTCCATAGTGTGTTACCGTAACCCGCGGCTGCGGGGTTACCTATTCTGTGACATTGGATCTACCCGAACTGAGAGACGCAGGATTGCACCCTCTCGTGAATTTCGGGAACTTTTGTTTGGACACGTTTCTTTGTGCATTCGGGGAGACGTTGGATTTCACCCTCCCGAGTGCGACACTGTTTTGGGATTATTAGTTTGTTCACTGGTGTTGGGAGTTTTTGGTTCTTGAGAGAGACGCGGGATTTGCACCCTCTCTATTTGACAAGAGGTTGATTGGTTCTGGAACCCGTTTGAATCCGTTACCGTGAGAGACGCAGGATTGCACCCTCTCTATTTGACAAGAGGTAATGGTAGGTTTCGGAGGAACATTTCTTCGGATCCCGTACTGGTAAGAGATGTCAACTTGCTAGGGTGTGGGCAGAACACACCATCCGTATTTTCTGGTGAAGAGTGTACTCAGTATTAAACCAGAACCATCGAACATTTTCCTCTCTTGGTTTCCTTGGGAATTGTGGCATTGGTATCCATACCCTTAAAGCCTGAGTAGAACCTTTTAAAGCAAGGGACTGGGAACTAACGAGTAGGTATATGACACCACATCAAGCTTTGTATTCAGCGTAGCGGGGGGGAGAAGCGTATATAACCTGTGTGAGTGTTCTTGTGTTTTGCAGAAACGTATTTGTGGAGAGACAGTATCTCACAGGTAGAAGAGAGAGGTCCTGAGACGCATCAGGTAGGAAAGAGGCCAGAGGAGAAGAGAGTTCATAGGAAATAGGAAGCATAGGGCTCTCGTCTTACTGTGTGTTCTTTGTATCCTTACAGAGACCTCATCTACCCTCGTTTCCAGTCCCGGGCCAGTTATCCCTCGCCTGCTTACTATCGTGCTCTGTCAGATATTCTTTCCGGAGCACGGAGAAAGCTGGAGGTGGAACCCAAATAGCATCAATCGATCCAGAGGAGTCGTTGGACCGTGACAGCTGTTCGCAAAGGGGCACTTGCTCCCATTTGCAGAACTGACAGCCGACACTGGCCTTCCTAAACGTCAATTCCTTATGCAGGGGCGGCTGCTGCAAATGGGCCCGTAACGTCACATAGTGACATGGCTGTACAAAGCGATACGAGAACTTAATGCAGTACCACTCGCCCCCTGTGGGAAAAATGGGAGGTCGAACTTCAGAGGTCACTTCATGACAAAGAATGGGAACAAGCATTGGAGTACCACAAAAAGTATTCCAAAGCTACTGATTAAAAAATATACAGTATTTTATCCTGCATCAAGCATATTTAACCCCAGAAAATCTTCAACGATATTACCCTAACACATCATTCTCAGGCCTGAGATGCCAAGAACCTAGTGTGACTTTTCTCTACATGTTCTGGACCTGCCCAATGCTACTTACCTACTGGAATATAATGCACACCACACTACGTGAGGTAACAGGTCTCACAGACACTGCAACATGGGAAGCCAGCGCATTAGGCATATTCAAACATCGCAAGCAACACAAAATCGAGACACGGTTTACGTCTCTTGCTTCCCTATTGGACAAACGGAGCATCGCCATGCACTGGAGGACCCAGGCGGGCCCCCTCTGGCAGTCTGGAAATGAGCAGTTGCAAAATGGGGGGCATCAAAGGAAGATATTCTATGACACGAGGAAGTCCGAGGCATCCGTAAACGCCACATCTCCATACAGTGAGCAACACTCTTACACGCCTTCATACATACAACAGAACGAGCCGAATCCCCTCAGTCACTGCCAGATTCCCCACAAGTTCCCCTGAAGGAGCTGAATCCAGAGTACGAACAAGAGGGCCACCCCCACACGCAGAGTGCACAGGTCGCAAGCACAGGGCATATATATAGACAACAAAGCCCACACCTCACTGATGCACGTCCCCTTAGATTTCAACATTGGTGATATTGATACACTTGTGGCACTACACGTATTACAAACAGAAACAAGTAAGGTTGTAGATTCAACAGCAGGTGAGAATCTCCAAGATCATATGAGTATCACCAATGAAACTCCTGCTGAGACAGCTTTCAAACCACGCTCTACATTCTATCCTCTACTTTCACATAACAATATTGACACTTTTCATGATATTGTCACTAATAATCTCATCAAATTTTGGCACAAGAAATGGTTTATAAACTGTTCCCCACAGGCTCTCACATACCTACTAAGACAAGCCCTTAAATCTTTGACACGAGACAATAATATTGTCATTCACCCTGCCGACAAGGGAGGACATGTGGTTCTTAAAAGGTAAATGTACATCACTGAAGCCAATTGGCAACTCGGCGATGGTAAATTTTACATCACTGTCCCTAGGGAGACATACTCCAAGAGCATTGAAGAAATATGGGACAAACTAAAGGATATGGGAGATACGGGGATCCTAGAATGGTAGGTATCGTTTTTCTTATAAAAAGACCACCCCATATTCCTGGTTCTCCACCTACTCCCCAAAGTGCACAAGAACCCAGTAAACCCACCAGCAGGCCTATAGTGCCATCTAGAGGAAGTGCCCTGGAAAATATCCTGACGTATGTAGATCACGTCCTGAGAAATTTAGTAAGGAACTTACCATCACATTTGAGAGACACAAAAGATTTCCTGGGTAAACTGGAGGGTATACACTGGGAGAAGGACTTTTTACTGATTACTATGAATGTCAATTCATTAAATATGATCGTTGACCATGAACAAGGGGTCCTAGCCTGCCAACATTTTCTCCACACTAGACACATTCTCTTTAAAGCACACACGGACACGATTTTGAATATGATTGAACACTGTCTCAAGAACAACATCTTTCTTTTCAATGACACCCTATACAAACAAATCTTTGGGACTGCCATGTGAACATGTTTCGCCCCTAGTTTTGCAAACTTATTCTTGGCTCAATGGGAAGAGGAAGCTCTTCCCAGAGATTGACCAGGTCATAATGTGACTTCGATACATTGATGACTTGTTCATCATTTGTAAAGGAACAATGACAGAGGCGAATGCATTTGTGGATACATTGAATACAAATTCACACAATATCCTTGTCACTCGTAATATCAGTGACATGTCAGTAGAGGTTTTAGATATCAGGATTGAATTCCATCATGATAAAATTCTGACCAAACTGTTCTGCAAGAAACTGCAAGTAACAGCCTGCTGCATGCCCTTAGCAGCCACCGGAAAACCTCAAATGGAGCATTCCATTCGGTGAACTGCTGAGAGCAAAGTGCAATTGTAGCACGGATGAGCCCTTTAAAACAGAACAAAAGATTATGGTGGAGAGATTTATAGAATGAGGGCACCCACAGTGGGTGCTCAACAAAGCCATTACCAAATCCACTAAAGTTCAGAGAAAATACATTTTGTTCGCACCCAACACTACTGATGAGGGAGCTAGCGAAAAGAATACCAGAATCATCTTGCTGTTGTTATGCTATATGAGAGATTCTTGTGTCTCCACTTAAAACTTAAACTTTCCCACGTAGGGCCGTTTACGTTTTCTATATACTTATACTATGTGGCCGAGGCTGAGAAAAGATATTACTGGTGTTCTATAACTATATGCAGACATCTATAACTTATGAACTTTCGTGATAATTTTGTATTACAATGATGTTCTATCGGTGACTTCTGTTATTATTCAGAATTTCTTCATTTGATATATCTTTGTTTGAAATTTACACTGCAAACGGAGACTCTTTTAGTGTTGTGGGACACTTTATATGAGAAAGATTTGTTCCATTGATTAAGATGGCCAGCACAAATGGCATTGAATGTACCAGTAGCCCTTTGTTCATTTTGAAACTCCTATGTAAAGCACTTGCACTGTGACCACTTTACGTGTGAGCAAGGCAGCGGGACTTCAAAAATGCGTTTTGTGAAGCAAAGTAAAGAATTGCATTCAACTTTGCATGTCCTGAGAGTGCGCTATTCCCGTTTGGGCCTATATGTGTGGAACGTTTGCGCCGGTGTGCTGGGCCGGCATACGCACCCCCTTCCTAGGGCCCGTGGGTCAGTAAGAAGCAACGATATATATATGTATATGTATATATGTATATATATATATATATATATATATGTATATATATATATATATATATATATATATATATATATATATATATATATATATATATATATATATATATATATATATATATATATATATACAATGAAAAAACCATTGGTTATAGAACATATATAGTTAGGAATTTGCATTTACAAAACCTTGAAAATTCAATGAAAAAACCATTGGTTATAGAACATATATAGTTAGGAATTTTCATTTACAAAACCTTATTTTACTCGCATAAAACCATTGAAATTCCATATATAGTTAGATGCGCTAACTATATATCGCGCACCCGCAATCCACTGCTGATGATGTCACATATTACATCATTCATGACATGGTCAGTGACATCACTGATGACATCACTGATGACATCATCCAGTGGCTGTCTGTTTCTGTAAAGTTAAAATATGTCTTACATATTGAAGAATGAGTGGATGTATAAGTGTCTGGATGAAGGATTTAGTAGGTGCATGACTGATTGTATGAGGGAGTGATTAAATGTGTCTCACTGAGTGCATGGGTTAGTGATTAAAGTGTCTTAATTTGGCAATCATTATTTATGTTCTTCTGTAAAGTGCTGCATGTTTAAATCAGTAGCTATATCAGTAACTATATGGGTTTTTGAATGGTTGCCCAAGTATTTGTATGGGAGACTGAGTATGTGTGTGGGTGGCTGGGAGGTGTATAACTCTGTGCATAGATGTGTGAGCAGTTAATTCCCTAGGTGTATGGGTTCAAAAGTGCATGTAGAAACAGCTGTATGGACAGTTGACTGTGTGCATGAGTATATTGGTGAGTGAATGGATATCTCAGTTCTACATGTCAAAGTAAGTACATATGTAAAACACACTCCATGTGAGAGTTGACATATATAAATAACTGTACATAAGAGCCAGTGAATGTGAGAGTGGCTGTATGAATCATTGTGAACTTGTATCAATGATTGTATAAGAGAGTAAATATGTGTTAGTATATGTTTGAATAAGTAAGGTGTGTATAACTGTATAGTTGAGGAAATGGAGGTGTGATTGATTCTTTGCATGACTGACTAGGTGTGTGGGTAACTCCATGGATGTGTTACAGTCTGTGAGTGCCTGTTTACACTGAGTGTATCTAAGGTTATATTAGAGTCTGAAGATGTATTATCACATAAATGATATCATCAGTGATGTAATCAGTAATGTAAAATGAGATGTCAGTGATGTCATCAGTGATGTCATTTGAGATGTCATCAGTGATGTCATCAGTGATGTCACTGACCATGTCATGAATGATGTAATATGTGACATCATCAGCAGTGGATTGCGGGTGCGCGATATATAGTTAGCGCATCTAACTATATATGGAATTTCAATGGTTTTATGCGAGTAAAATAAGGTTTTGTAAATGAAAATTCCTAACTATATATGTTCTATAACCAATGGTTTTTTCATTGAATTTTCAAGGTTTTGTAAATGCAAATTCCTAACTATATATGTTCTATAACCAATGGTTTTTTCATTGAATTTTCAAGGTTTTATAAATGCAAATTCCTAACTATATATGGACTATAACCTATGGTTTTTTCTGTGAATTTCATTGGTTTTTTAAAAGCTAACATCTGTAGCTGTAAAATGTATTCTACTTTAAAACCCAAAATATATTTTAGATGTTTATTGATAATTTTAATTGAAATATTTTTTTTCTTCGCTTCCGGTAAGCGAACCGGGAAGCTTTCCGTTAGCTCATCTTGATGCCGCGATCTAGTACGCGAACCGGTAAACGTTACGTTAGTGGGACTGTGACGCGTCGCGGAAGCGCGACGTATAATTGTCGCGAATGCGTCTTATGACGCGCCGCTTTAGCGCTCCCGAAAGTGCTCGGGACCGCGAACCGGAAACGATGCGGGACGCGGCGCGCACCGCGTAACGTGAGCGGAACAAGTCATGTGACTTGTTTATCGAAGTTTTCATTGGTTCATTTCACTTTTGGTTTCCAAATGATGTATGACTAGGTCATGTGACCTAAAAATAACACTTTTCATTGGTTCCGAACTTTTGCTTTTCCAAAATCACGTAAACCCCTTCTTCTTTCCTCACTCTGACTTTCATCTTGGTGAGAGAAAGACCATTTTCCATTTTGATTACAATGGCTTCTATCTTTGCTTCAGCTGGTGGACCCCCACCACCACCTCAACCTCCTCATGACAAGAGAGGACCACCATCTCAATTCATCTCAAACAGAGAGGAAGAAGAAGACGACTTAGAAGAAGAGGACACTGATGAACCTGAATTTATTCCGGAGTTGCCCCGTGTTTCCAACAAGTTTCATTTGGCAATTTTTCTCAATTCCTCGAGGGGAGAAGAAAGTTAATGCCAAATATGCCACCTGCCTAATTTGCAAAAAAAGATTATCTCGAGGCACAGAGAAAAAGTATAGTATGGGCAACTATACTATGCATCGCCATATGGTCAGGTGGCATCCATTAAATTACAGCCGGGCAGAGTTAAGGGATCTGCAAGATAATCCCCCGACAACTCCTGTGGCCAAATCAACTTCTAATATAAATTTGACTGTAAGAGAGGCACAGGAAACTGTGCCAAACATACAGCCAAACTTCAAGCACATGAAGTTTACGTGCATACATTGTGGTGCTATGCTCTCATGTGGCAACATGAGCGTAAACTTAATAAACTTGGTGTATGATAACCATAACTGCCCTAACCCACCCAAGCAGTAATTTCTTCTTTGCTCCTGTTGAGCCCTTTTCGATGCCTGTTTTTTTGTTGTTTCCCCTCCATGAAAAACACAAAAAAAACATAAAACTGTTCTAAAAATACAAAAAAAACAAAAAATGTTCAGAAAATAAAAAAAAATTAAAAAAACAACAAAAACATTAAAAAAAGTTCTTTTCAGAACTACCTCCCCTTTCAAATAAAATTGCTAGAATGTTTAACACTCTAGCAAGCTCTATTTCTTTTGGTTCGCTTCAAGTTCGCTGACCGGTTCGCGAACTTGAAGCGAACCAAAAAAATATTTTTTTTAAAAAAAGAAGAGTTAGTATAAGGGAAGTAAACAGAGAGTAATGTAAAAAGAAAGACAGCTATAGAGAGTAAATCAGAGATAGTGTCAGTGACATCATCAGCAGTGCATTGCGGGTAAAAAGAGTAGAAAACATTTACCTTATAATTCTTGTTACCTTTTTTAAATATTTTTTCATACTTTCAATCTGTAAAAGAGAAAACATACATTTCCAAAAATATTACTACATGTATTTAAAAATTACAAAAGAAAAGGGAAAAGGTTCAAGAAGAAACACTTTTTCAACAATTTTGACATTTACAGAAGCCTCTGCTTCTCTACGTCCCCTACACAATCCAAAAGATATATATTTTAAATAAACAGTATCTTCATGCTGATGAACTGAGACCTATTTTTGAACATGGTACTTCTTTTGCACTGCTGATGTCTCACAATAGTGATGCAATAGCAGCGCAAAAAAGATGTAAAGCCATCATAAAATTGTCTCTAATATTTTAAATGATAGTTTCAGGATGCAAATAAGATGTGTGCTTTGAAGAGCTTTCTTTGAGGTGAGGCCTATTCCTTTTTTTTAAAAAAACAGTACCCGGAAATACAGCACTATAAGCATTAAAATTGACACTTACAGAAGACTCAGTTTTTCCATATCTACCTCACATTTCTAAATGTATATCATAAGTACAAACAGAAGAACATTAATTATACATGTTTTATGGTTTATTTTTGCTGTTCTCAGAATGTATCAAATTTCACTTAAATCAGTGACTTGAACGTATTCATCATGTAACAGCGGGGAAAAAAAACACAATCAAAATGACTGTGTTTAAAAAACCCATACAACCTAAGAAATCTGATTTCAAAACTCCTTAAAATTAACTTACTTTCAATGACGTCGAAGGATCTCCTATGAACAGCATTCACTCTGTTGTGCTATAAATATTTTCAGCCCGCCACTTTCTGAAAGAAAACCTCCATCGATACGAAAAATATGTTACATAGAACAAAACACTTCTCTCATTCTATCACATGTTTCCACTAGGCCAAATCATGTTGCCGCGATTCGCTACTCTTGTAATTCTTCCAATCAAATCCCGACATTTTCTATTTTCGCAACTTTCTAAAAAAAAACATTTGAGATTATTTTCACAATCCTGGACTACTAATATCTTACCCTTCTTTGTCACTCATGTTCTCCTTTTCCTATGACACTGATACTGCTTTCTATGAAGCAGACTTACTTGCATCAGGTTTATATAGTTGGATTTTTAAATTGACATTATAATTAAAAGTTTTGGACCAATAATCTAGACAGCATTGCAGACTTACATTCCCTCTACTTCATGAACCTTTTGCAATTCTTCACAGGAAATCCCGAGATTCTTTCATTAAAATTTTGGTTTTAAAAACACCAGGTAAGAATTTTTAAGGTCAAACGGCAATTTTTTTTTGAAAGTTACAACGGAATCATTGCAGAATGACCAGCCGTTTCGAGACTTTAAATAAGCAGTATAATGTCCTGATGTTGTTGAAGGACCATCGTGATAGATAATTGCTACAGTTACAAAAGTCCTTCCTGATATTGAAAGCTGAGAAGCCACAAAATTTTTTGATTAAAGTTGACAATTTTGATCCATCAGGCCTACATCGTTGAATCATTAAAATGACATACTGTCCATATCTACGTATAAATAATGTTGACATCATTTCAGATTTACATTGGCTACACTCCATGTTGTGATCCGCTGCATTTACTAGCTTATTAAAGGAGACTGATTTACTGTCTGGCAAAGTTAAATATATAAATCTTTCTGAGTCTACACTAGTAGTACTTGATACCCTACAATTCTCGCAGTCATGCTGCCATTGATAAGAAAGCCCAAACAGGTGATCTACATCTACACCCTCATCTTGCAATACATCAAGCATATACATTAAAAACTCCTGACAATCTTGCTGATTATTTTCAGAGAAGTCTGTTTGCCCTGAACATTCATCTAACAGATAACGAACTTCAGACACACTTTCTACTTTTGTTCGATCACTGCTACATTTCTCGAAAACAGAATTCAATAAACAGCATAAAATTTGTTCTGAATTCAACAGAATCTGTTCTTTTAAACTCTCTAGTGAAAAGAGAACATTAACCACTACATTTGCATAGCAGTTGACACCAGAACTGTTTTCAAATTGAAAACCGACAACATCTTCAACAGAATCCACTTTCTTTCTGCTAACAATTTTCGGTTCATTAACTTTTAGTCTTTTTGCAACAACCTCCCTACTATTACTGATATTTCTACGTTTGCGGCCTACCACACGTTTCTCAAACAAAGGATATTGAGGCAAATGTGGCGCATACTCTCTTCTTAACCTATTGTATTCCTTAACACAATCTAGATCCGCACAAATGTTTGTGACATCACAGTCAATCAAGTACAATCCTGATAAAGTTCTTACTCGTGACAATGCCACATATGCCATACCCTCCTTGAACACAGAACTGCCAATATTCACCAATGCACTGTCTACACTTAAACCTTGCGATTTATGAATTGTTACCGCATATGCCAAGCAAACAGGAAACTGTTTACGGCGAACATATAAGTCTTTAACAAGCAAAAACCTAGCAGAACAACGACCAATTAGCTGTACTTCCTCAATGCCATCAAATTTAATTTTTAAAAATTCTATTCCATCTCTATTTCTGTACTTCTGAAAATCAACAACATTACCCATTGATCCATTTACCAGACCTCTTTCAACATGTAAATTTCTTCTCAAAATGATTCGGCAATTTAAACACACATTCAAAGTCTTTTCAAAACCCGCTGTTTTAGATATAGTCTTCTCTAATGAATCCAATTTTGATTTCAAATTTTCTGACAAAATAATTGTTGATCCCATGTGCTCTATTTTGTCAATAGCTTCAAGTTTCACAATCTCTTGCTTTTCTAAATTCAACATTTTGTTGTTGAAGATGGCACATTCTGCAAGAGTTGGCATCAAACATATTCCGGATTTCTTCTCAGTAATTTTCTGAAAAATATTCTCAGCCACAATCTCTTGTTCGGGATATAAATTTGAAAGTAATCGTGCATTCAAAGCTTCTTTTCCATGCTCGGTCACTTTTCCAATTCTAATATCTTGTAGAATATTCTTGTAATCTTCATCTTTTGCCTGACGCATATTTTCCTGCAGTTCAGCATAATTGAAGTTTAACCATATATTGACGTTGCCAATGCTCCCTAGGCACTTCCTGGTATCTTCATGCGTGAGTATTTTGAACACAGGTTCTCCTTTTACTGGTGTCAGCTGCAGAAGATCTCCGAAAACAATGATGTGTTTGCCACCAAATAACACATCATATTCAGTTTTAAGTACTTCTTGCATTCTCAAATGCACAAAGGCAAGCATGATATTGGAAACCATGCTTACTTCGTCAATGATAAGTAGTTTCATTTTCCTCAAGACTCTTGAAACTTCAAAGCAAGCATCCCCAGATAACTTGTGATATTGTAATTTGTTGTCATGCTCCACCGGCAGCATCAGTAGACGATGCAAAGTAATACCTTTAATGTTATGTGCTGCAGGTCCAGTAGGAGCGGTGACAATACAAGACAGCGATGACTCAGTCCTTTCCTGCAAATAGCATGAAATTGCTTTAATAAGGAAACTTTTTCCAGTTCCCGCTTCTCCACTCACATACAGTCGGACAGGCTTCAACGATGTACATGAGCACTCTTTCTTCTCATGACTTAATCCATGCTCAATTTGCTTGGTAACTTCTTCATATATTTTCCTCTTCTCAACATTGAGTTGTTTTTCCAAGTCTTCTAAGTTAACTGAATCCTCCTGAGCATGTGCCATGGCTCTTTCCACTTCATTCATAGCAGTGGCAGCTTCATTTTCGATAATAGGTCCTCCAAGTGGATCTTGACTCAATGAAACAGAACTCTGACTGTCCTGAGAACTGTCTCTGGCAATCTCGGCTGCAATCGTTGCTTCCTGCTCAATTTCCAAAGTTAGCATTTCTTGATATTTAGGAAAAGCAGGACATTCTATGGACTCCTTGGCTGCATTGAAAGAGTCTTCGTAACAGAGGAAATCTCCAAGCAGTTCCTCTTCTGCACGCCAAGGCTTGAAAAGTTGCAAAAGTGCTAAATAGAAAAACTCCTTTGTTTCTGAAGATTCGCCACTCAATTTTCGATGGTTTACTAATTGGCATTTTCTTTGCTTGACCAGGCATCCCTCACTTCCAATTACAGCATACACTCCTTTCTCAATATCTTCTTTGATGTTCCTCTTGAATATATAATTTTGTAGAACCTCATATAGACAAACATTCTCAAGGTGACTGCTTCGATTTGGATAATATGTATCCAACATGTTGGTCTTCAAAATGTCGGTACTGTTTGGTTCCTTTTCTGCCAAATATTCAATTTCCCGGACAGGTTTTAGAACCCGATTTCGCGTTGCAGCAAGACCAAGACTCGCCCAAACAATACTCCTGGATTTGGCATAGAGACTTGCTGAAGACAATCGATCTGAACATTCGTAAGCTCCGATTTCTCGATGCGACAACATCTTCAGACTGAAACTGTACAACTTCTTGCTGAGGCTCTTTTCATGGGAAATGTCCTCCCACATATCCTTCAGTTCTGTCTTTTCTTTTTTGGTGATGTAAGATGTCACATACCGAGCCACAGCCATACAGTTGTCACCCACAAACTGTATATCCATGTTAGCATTCCACATGGACAAAATCACTGGGTTGTAGTCGTTGATGTACTTGGACTCTTCGTTCCTTTTCAAATTGTATGTATTTTTGGGTGATTTCCTCGTCACATTATGTCGCAGTGAAGACATCAAACTGTTCACTTTTCCTTTAGAAATCACCGGTCGTGGAAAGTTGAAACGACATTTGGTGTAGAACTTGTCCTTGTTTCTGAATTTACGACGACAGTACTTTCCACAACGATGGCTTTGGAAACGTAAAACTTGTTCTCTTAGGCTTTTCTTCTCCGTTGCGTTTGGAACAGCACACGTAGAATACTGTTCTATGAAATTCATCACTAAGTCATCCGGATCTGTTCCAAATTTAGGTGCATCCTTGATCCACAACAACATATGTATATGAGGAGCACCTCTTGCTTGGTACTCCTTTCTCCAGAAGAAATCCAACACCTCTCCAAGAGGTGGATTCTTCTTATTTGTGATGAAAGACATCATAGCTTCAAATCTATGATTGAAGTACCTGCATACATTCACAGGATCCAAAGAACACAGTTCTCCAGGTGTCTTGAATTCAATGTTTTCAATATTTCCATTTGCCTCTCGTAGAAATTCAAGTAAGTCTTCCCAGCCATACTCGGCACAGCTCAGAGTGAGGAACCATGTCGGAGTTCCTAAGTTCCTCAGCATACATTTTAAATCACCATGACGACAGTACCAGTACTCATTAGTACCACGCTGACACGCCATGAGATTAATTAAGTGAGAATCCAAAATACTGTCTTGGACATTGACTTTATGCATAAAGTCCCTTGCCGAGATATTTCGCATCTGTATACCACTTTTTAAGATGTGGTTAACTGCATATGACAGTCCAGACAGATCGCTTTCAAACAGGAGATGAAACAAATATGGAATGCATTGACGAAACCTAGGATCGTCTGCATACAATCGTAAAGTCCGGTATTCAGATGCAGGAATTTGATGAGGTCGCTCATCATATCTTCCTCCTCGACCTGTGGGAAATAGCTGTGGGAAACACCGAGCTTCCAAACTTTCCTCCCAAACACTAATGGGACTCCCTTTAGCTTGTTTCATTTGAAACAACTCAATAGCATTCCCCATGACTTCCTTGGAATGCAAAGGATGAACACTATAATGTTCATATATTTCTTCACTTTTAGAGGCTTCTACTTTCTCAATTTGGCCAGCACACAAATCGCTATCCTTTTCATCACTTACTTCCTCTTCTGCAACATATACATTCTTATAGTACTTATTATTTGTCTTCAAATACACTGTTGCTTTTTTGACTTTCCTAACATCCACTAAATCTTGCCATATTTTCTTATTCTTTGTCGGAACCCCATTAACTAAGATAACCAGAGGTTCCTCTTCCACTTTTTCTATTCCAATTGTGTTAATGTTTTTGTTCAAATCTAGAGGCAAATAAACAACTCTTCCCTTTAATCCTCGCTGTAAATCTGCTGGAGGCAACTTCCCTGTCTTTGGCTCCATTCTTACAATAGCCTGAAAGGGATGGATACTTTGAATCAAAATACATTCATAAGTATTTAAATCCTTCAATTCAGAAGGAACCTCAACCAATTCCAGATTATTATGTACTGCCCTAGCAGGCATCTGGTTTTGGTTTAATTTATTACAACAATAAGTACACACACGTTGATCCGATCCTAAATCAAAATAATTTTCTACCATCAAGTATGTGGCAAAATCCTTCCATTCACTATTATTTTCCCTTTCACTTTTTGCATATAAATCCACTACTTTAGTCTGATTCTTATAATAAGTGCGTCGACAACATACACAAGTGAAATTAGGCCTCTCACTTGATTTCATCTGAAAAGTGGCAATTTCCTTCTGAAAATTATCTGTACTGGAAACCTGTACATTATCTTCAACATTACCCTCTACTTCAGGGTCAATTTGAACATTCTCATCTTTACTACTAAAGTAACAAAACTCAATTTCTTCACAAATATTCTTCACATCTATTTCTGAACCATGCAAAAGAGCAGCACATAATTGTTTAAGCATAATTGCTGGACTCTTAGCATAATACAACATTCTCACTAATTTTCTCACTTTATTATGATGCACTGCTACCATCCTGAAATGATGAAAAACACTCTGGCATACTCTCCTGGAAAGACAAGCCAGTGAATGACCACGCAAACCTGTCATTTGTCTCACTCTGCAAGGATCTAAATTTTGCAACAACTTCATTTTCTGCTTCAAACTTTTCTTATTAAATGTCCGTATAAAATCACAAAGCAAATTGATGGAAACCTGTCGCACACTGCAAATAGAACTACACTTCCAAATGTACACAGGACCCTTAGGACGTCTTCCTAAAACCTCATCATTTAGCACCTCTTCTGTCTCTGTTGTCACAAGTTTTTCCTTTTCAACTGGACAACCATCCTTCACTTCATAAGCTCGACCACTGGTGTCAACTGCAAACATCAAATCATTATCCTGAAAATAACTCTCCTCATTAAAAAATGCCTCAGAACTTGAACTATGCATCCATTCTCCGGAAAAAACTTCACAAAAGTTACTACGATTTACTACTCTCTTCCATCTACTGTTTGTTTTGAAATCAGAAATTACCTTGCTTAGTTTCCTAATTCTATTGATTACCAAAATAAACAACTTCCGCTTAATTTCAAAAGCATGATCAATAATTTTCTCTACATTTTTCTTCTTCTTATAAAATGCCACTTTCTGTTGGCCTTTTTTAATATTTCTTAATAAATTAACTATTATCCTGTTACGGAACATTCGATGTCGAATGTCCCTAAACTGTTGTTTCCTTCTACTATCATGCACAGAGTTATCTCTTCCTCTACCAATAACATTTTTGATGGGTCTTTCCTTTCCATTTAAATTACTCTTCTTTTTCTGAACTGAAACATTTTGGCGAAAAATACTTTTTTTACTAAAAATACTTTTTAAGAATGATTTTGTGCTCTTACCCGGAGCTTTCTTGGTGTTTTGATAAGTATTTGGGGAAGAGGACTGCTGCAATAAAACATCATCCTGCTGTCTTTGACGTTTTCTAGCTTTTCTTATTCTATTTTTTGTAGGCATTTTTCAAATTTAAAAAAGATCTGCAGTTGAATCTGTGGAAAAATATAATAAAAAATGTTATTAAGCACTATTACCAAACAGTAAATGAATAACAGTCATCAAAAACTTAACGTCCTACTTATTATTTAACATAGAAAATCTTTTGCACCAGCACTGCATCACAAGGACATTTTCAGTCATTTCCTCTTGAATGCAGATATACAATTGATTTATGTGCCGTGTTTATAAACGATTTTTTGAAATCAATTACATTTCTGGATATGTACTGCTAGAGCTTTATAGGTTGCTTTGGGTCATATTTATAAGGCATATGAGTGTCTATAATGTTATTTTTCCTTTTTAAATGGAAAGCGTTGTTCATGGTGCAAGTTTCTTATAAATACGCTCCCACCTGCGAAACGGAACTTTGCGCGCAGAAAGCTGATTGGCTCTCCGGTGTCTGTCAACATTCTAAACAGACCGGAGCGGCCGCCATCTTATCTCTCGGTAGGATCGAGAGAGAAGAAGAGGTGAAAAACGAAGGGGGAATTTAATGAAAGGGGGCAAGGTATACCCCTCTTGACCCCCTAGGAATGATGTTGGGGTTTTTAAAGGGTCCCGTGGGGAAAATAAAAAAAATATATTTTTCACGGTAGAAGCGCTTTCCGAACACCGAACTGGGCCGCAAACTGCTGGCAAAACGGGAATAGATATAAGGGGGTGCGGGAGACCATTTTGTGCTTCGTTTTAATTAAATTACTAAGTATAAGGGGGTGCGGGAGACGTATCCTAATCCCTTATATTTTCTGAGGGTGGCTGAGAAGGCTCATATATGTTGATACATGTGTTCCAGCGGCTCTGCGTGAACTTTTTTTTTTCTTTGCTGCGTCACGTCTGTTAACGTTCGATTCGAAGGAAATCGGGAAGTGTTGACAACCAATTTGTCAGTGCGATAAAATATTTCGTTATAAATGAATCCTTATTGATAAACATTGTCTGCGCAATCTTGTCTTTTTTACAATGCCACAATTTTGTCGTACACACGAGCCATTTTAGATGCCAGGCCGGTCCCAGGCTATCACCTAGCCCCAGCTGTAGAGAATCCACACATACCAACCCTCCCGATTCAGGCGTCAGACTACTGATTTCAGTGCTACTCTCCCGCCTCCCGATTCCTGCAACCAAAAACGCGGGGGTATATTACCAACCACTAGCGATAACTTCTTTAGAGACAAAAATTATCGCCGCACATCGACGATTTTTATCGCAGATAAACCTTGCTATTAGCAAGGTTTATCGCAAATGCGATAAAAAACGGCCGCAATGCATGAATATCGCTGAAAAGTCAGCAATATTCATGCATTATCCAGCAAATGCTCTTAGCCATGTTATCCACCTCTCATTAGATAACATGGCTAAGAACTGCTCGCAAATGCGATAAGAAGCGGCCGCAATGCATCAATATTGCTGAAAAGTCAGCGATATTCATGCATTATCCAGCATATGCTTTTAGCCATGTTATCCACCTCCCATTGGATAACATGGCTAAGAACTGCTCATGGTCCCATGAGGAACGCTTTCCATTTAAAAAGGAAAAAATAACATTATAGAAAAGAATCGTTTTTAAACACAACATATAAATCAATTGTATACCTGCATTCAAGAGGAAATGACTGAAAATATCCTTGAGACACATGAAAGCGTTTTCTGGAATGCCCTAGCACCATTTTTTGGACATTATTAACATGGCTATGTAACTCCCATAATCAAAATCTAAATTTGCCAAGCGCAGGTGGCAACGTATTTACAAGACACTTGCCCCATGAGGAATGCTTTCCATTTAAAAAGGAAAAAAATAACATCAATTACACTCAAATGCCTTATAAATATGACCCAAAGCTCTAGCAGTACATATCCAGAAATGTAATTGATTTCAAAAATGGATTTTAAAAACAACATATCTGTTTCAGCTTACATAAGAGACCATGGAATGGGCTTCATATACAACAATAACTTGTATTACTGCATGCCAGAATGCTACACCGAATATGCAATTACAATTTCTCAAAGTAACAAAATCTATTTCTATATCACTACAGACAAAGCCACAGTTTAAAAACACATCTTTCTTCATCATTTTCTCCTTAGCAAGGTTTATCGCAAATGCGAAAAAAACGGCCGCAATGCATAAATATCGCTGAAAAGTGAACGATATTCATGCATTATCCAACAGATGCTCTTAGCCATGTTATCCACCTCCCATTGGATAACATGGCGAAGAACTGCTCGCAAATGCGAAAAAAAACGGCCGCAATGCATGAATATCGTTGAAAAGTCCGCGATATTCATGCATTGTCCAGCAAATGCTCTGAGCCATGTTATCCACTTCCCATTAAATAACATGGCTAAGAACTGCTCAGGGCCCCATGAGGAACGCTTTCCATTTAAAAAGGAAAAATAACATCAAAGACACTCAAATGCCTTATAAATATGACCCAAAACAACCTATGAAGCTCTAGCAGTACATATGCAGAAATGTAATTGATTTCAAAAACTATTTTTATAAACAACATATCTGTTTCAGCTTACATAAGAGACCATGGACTGGGCTTCATATACAACAATAACTTGTATAACTGCATTCCAGAATGCTACACCGAATATGCAATTACAATTTCTCTAAGTAACAAAATCTATTTCTATATCACTACAGACAAAGCCACAGTTTAAAAACACTGCTTTCTTCATTATTTTCTCCTTAATTCATACTATTCTCTATCTAAAATAAATAAATCTTTTCTCACCTTAGCAAATACTTTTTGAGTTTTGAAAACAGTCTCAGAAATACACCAAATTGTCTTCAGCAGAAGAAAAAGGATGCACTCCAGAGGCTGCAGCTATTGAAAGCACAGAAATACAGATATTCATTTCACATATCTCTCATATTAGCCAATCATAACTCTTCCCTCACTTTTTTAAAATCAAAACCCTTCCCCCCTCTGCCCTCTCTGCCTTTTTTCCATAGCAACGACCTCCTGGAAGACCTCTCATGTTTGCAAATTCACACAACAATGTTTCAATTGAACTCTGAACTCTCAGTGCACCTGCGTATCCAGTGCAATCTTTCATTAAAAGTTTCTTCCTTGACCATTCAAATTACATCTTTCAAAGAACACATCCATGCACCCTAACTTTATGTTTTCAGAAATGGAAATACACCAATCACTGCTAATGAATCATTAGCATTGGAAATCCACAGTTTTTTTTCTTTACAAACTCCTACTGTTTCAACTGCCCTTTCATTACCACACTTCATCTGACTGCAGCACAACCTTCTCCCACCATGTTTAACGTCTGGATTGTTGGACATAGTTACATCCACTGGGCTCAAAGGTATGCCGAGAACAGAAATTTACACAACCTCAATTTACAAGATGTGGAAATTAAGTGGTTGGGCCAAAGAGGATTAAAATGTCACCAATTGATACCATTGGTGAAAACCTTTATGCATTTGCCAAAACCTGACCTGTTAATTGTGCACTGTGGAGGTAATGATTTGGGAACTTTGACAGGAGTAGGTCTGGAAATGCTATTAAAGGACACCTTTGAGCAATTAATGGCACTTTTTCCTCAAACTGCCTTGGTATATTCCAATATATGCCAAAGACAGAAATGGAGGTGGTCCAACCAATTTTGTCCACAAATTGAGAAGTCGAGGAAGCATGTAAACAAATCTGTTTCAGCTTTCATGAGAGACCATGGAATGGGCTCCCTGTACAACAATAACTTGCGTTACTACATGCAAGATATCTACAGAGGAGATGGAGTTCACTTCTCAGATGAGGGCAACAGAATTTTCATTCTGAATTTAAGAATGTGCATTGGTACCTACTTATAAGTACCTAAATGTACCATAAACCCAAAAGCTCTTCTCAGAGCTACCCTTCATCTAATCACTCACAATTATTATTTTTTTCTAACTTTTTTCGCTAATTTTCCACAAAATACGCTCCCCGGTTCGCTAACCGAAAGCTAACCTCGCGGAATTTTTTTTAAAAATGTTTTTTTTCTGCACATTTAAACCTCCTCAGCCACCCTCAGAAAACCTAGGGGGTCAAGATAAGTCTACCGTGCCCCCTTCTACACATTCTGAACATTATTTGCCCTCCATCTTGTATCTTAATGCGACCGAAACACAAAATGGTGGACTCCCGTGACGCTTAAGGTTCGCTAACCGGGCCGCTTTCCGGAAAGCGGTCCTAAAAAAAGGTGGGAAAGTAATTAGCAGAAAAACGACTAGAGACACTCTCACCAAATATAGATTACCTCATACTACATAACAATCCCTTTCATTCTCACAAATTTGATTGAAATTTCATTTACCCATTTAGCCTGTAGACCTATCTAAATACCCTGAGGTAAATTACTTCACAAAACACATCTAAAATATTGGAATTGACAACCAATGAAAACTTTACTTTCATTTACAATTTTTATTACCTGACATTTGATTGGTTATATACCTGAATATATATAAAGGAAGAGAAGGAAACACAGCCATTTTCACTGCTACTTCCTGAACTACATTTCAAGAGCCTTTTCACCTCCCTGTAAAGTTATTTGATAATTTGTAAGTGGCACTTTAAATTAATTTGTAAAAATGTTTATTGATAATTATTTACTGACCCCCTGCTATAGTTATAGATACAGATAACCTCCTCTGTTACATTTATTGATTGACTTACACTTCTCTGCTATAATTATGAATTTACTTACTTTAACTTCACTGTTAAAAAAACAGAACGACATGTCTGAACTTAAACCCAACAGTGCCCTAAGTCTTCTAATATAATTTTTTTTTATGCAATTTACAGAAAAAAAATGGAAGGGGAGCAAAAAGAAACTAATGTTTCCTTCGAGATTACATCCGAAGACATTGTAACTGAAGAAAATGTGGATGAAGATTTTATGGATCAATCTTTTGACGAACAATTTATTCAAACCTTACAAGAGACAGAAACATCCATATTCGACGAGATAGCAGATGATATAATGCTGGAAGTTTTAATGAACTATGAAAATAATAAATAATTTTTTTTCAAATCAAAATAAATAAATAAATAAAAAAAACGAACAAAAACAACAAATAATTAACATACAGTATTAGAAAAGTCTATCATTCTTTTATCCTTAAAGTACGCTGCCCAGAACGCTTTCCGGTTCGCGAACTTGGCGCTTACCACGCAAAAAAAATATATATATATATATTTTTTTTAGGGACCCTCCTAGGCCCTTTTAAAACCTCCACATAAAACCTAGGGGGTCAACGAGGATCTACTATGCCCCCTTATGGTAATTTCCCCCTTTGTTTTGGCCTCCTCTTGTCTCTCGATCCTACCGAGAGACAAGATGGCGGCCGCTCCGGACAGTTTAGAATGTTGACAGACACCGGAGGGCCAATCAGCTTCGCTTCGCAAAGTTCCGATACGCGAAAAGTTCGCTAACCGGATCGCTGCCCGGAGCGCTGTTACAGATATATATCTTGATTTAAACGTTAATTTCTCAAAATCCACTGAAGCACATATATTGAGACCTAGCAAAGGCACATCGGGCTAACAGTCCCTACAATTTTGCCAAGTTTTGTGAAAATCCATTCAGCCGTTCGGGCTAAAAGTGAGTCCAACCGCCCTATGGAAATTAACATGAGAAAAACGCGTTTTGGGACCCCCCTTTTTTCTCGGCCCCCCCTTGACGACCCCCCCCCAAATTTTCAGGGGCTGCTCAGAAACAAAATGTGCCATTTTCCTGAAAATTTCAGCCGATTCCGTCCACAAACGCTAAAGTTATTAGACATAGAATTTTCAGAAATGCCATAGGGAAAAAATCCTAACTATATATACCTACTGGCGACCGCCAGTAGGTAATATATGTATATATATATATATATATATATATATATATATATATATATATATATACATATATATATATATATATATATATATATATTTCCGTCTGAAAGAAGGAGGCAGGACCCCAGGGAGACGGGTTGGAATGACTTTAATGCAGCAGATTTCAACCCGGTGGCGGCGAATGCATTTCGGTAGTAGTAGTAAGTTCTTGTTGCGGTACCCAGAAATTCGCAGGCTCGATGGTACCAAATGCTGATTTCTGCCACACCGGTCTTCCCTCGAGTATGTATATATATCCTTGTGGCGGTAACCAGTAGGTAGTTATAGTTGTAGTTATAGTTAGGACCACTTTTCCCACAGACGGATCATTTTTTGTTTTGCTAACAACTTTGGCACCATTTGAAGAATCTTCAGATGTTCAAACTAGTACACAAGTTAGTTCAACTGCTGTCTGAAAAGTTTTGGGGTGATTCGTCAAGTGAGGGCCAAGGAAAAGGGGTTTCCATATGCTTTTTCCCCATGCAATGTTTATAGAGATTCTGCAGTATTTGGACACAGCTACAGCCCAAACCTCTGAACGAAATTATACTAAATTTGGCAGAAAGCTAGATCTTGGTCCAGAAGATTTCTTTTTTTATTTTATGTAAATCTGTTCAGTAGTTTTGGAGTTAGTAAAGGAAAAAGAAATTTATATATCAAGGGATGTGAATCCTTCGCAGAGCCACTTGTACAGGATCCACGGATCCCGGTGAAAAGCAGGTCAGGATTGGCTGGTCACAACCTTACAGGAAAGTGCACTTACTTAAAAAACTGAATTATAGATCAGATGACGAGTCAGAAATAGTATCACTCATTAGTAGTACAGAAAGAATAGTAATATAACTTATTCAGTAGGTTATTATATATCCTTAAGTTTCAGAAACTCTTACAAAACACTTACACTCACTGGTATGATAACATCAGGTATGTCACCAAATTTGGTAAAAAGCCAGATCTTGGCGCAGAAAAATCCCTTTTTAGGTCTCGCCTGACCCAGCACATGACTGGTCTGGCGAGACTTTTAGTAAGGGCTATAAAAAAATGCTGCCATGGCCGGCCTGGAGCTTCAGTGCATGTGCGCGAGCGCGTGCTTTGCGTGCCTCTCTCCGCGCTTCAATTCCCTTTTCACTTTTGCTATAATTGCGGCACACACGCTTTACTTTTAGCGTTAAAAGTTAAGCGCGGGTGCCGCGATCATAGCAAAAGTAAAGAAATAGAAAAACACATCTATTTCTTTACTTTTGCTATAATCGCGGCACCCGCGCTTTACTTTTAACGGTAATAGTAAAGCACGGGTGCCGCGATTATAGCAAAAGTAAACAAATAAATGTTTTTTTCTATTTCTTTACTTTTGCCATAATTGTGTTACCCGCGCTTTACTTTTAACATTAGAAGTAAAGCGAGGTGCCGCGATTATAGCAAAAGAAAAGAAATGGAAAAAAACATCTATTTCTTTATTTTTCCTATAACGGCGGCACCCGCGCTTCACTTTTGAAAGGTTACCACATCGACTGTAGTCTATTGTCAGTGCTCTATTGAGACATATCCTTTTGGGCCATTATGTGCTATGCTGTGTGTACCAAGCGACTTACATTTTCAGAAAGATTTAAGGTCACATTAGCACAAGGGAGATTAATGCAATAAAACAGATTCCATTGGAGCCTGGGAGATTTGAACCAATCCAGTTCATGTACTCTCAGCTGTCTTTCAGATTGTGTTCAAGGCTCAACAAATATTGGGCACTGAAGGAGACACCGTTGATGTCGGGAAGATTTGAACCAATTTAGTTATTGTTTTCAAGGTACAAATAACTTCTAATACTGATTTCATCATTTATGTTGCTCTAACTCACAAAAGGCCTAAAGCACTCTTATCAAAGCTGGCAATCACTCAAACTAGACAGTTCTCGTCATTTGACCTCTGAAAAAAATACAGTGTCTCCTAGGATTAAAACCTGAGATTTGCAGTTCATTTGTGTAAGCACATTATTGAGCAGCTCTCTGCAGGCTGCCTGAGACTGAGCAGAGCTACATAGCCACAGATGAAGTTGGTGAGCGGCCATTAAGGAGAGGCTTGTGAGAGGTAAAAAAGATCTCTGTCCAGGTGATACTGATGGAGCCAGCCCCAGTGTCATGAATTTGAATCAGTAGTCACTTTATGCCAGCTTCCTGATGGAAGGCAAAGTTTTTGTTGCTCGTTGAACAGTACAATATTGAATACTGAATGCAACAATGATAATGAAGTACTGAATACTACTCCGAGAGATCTGCAGTTGCAATTTTGGAAACTTTCATTCATGCACAACAGTTAGGAATATTTAGTGCATGTCCTCCACCCCTGTTTACAGCCTGACACTGGGATGAGAGTGCACATTGTCCCCTGCAGTCTCTGGTTTTTCTTGGCCGTCTTCAGCTACAACGTTGCTCTCCCTTTGATAAACTGAGCCAATCAGCAACTTTGTGGCTCTGCTTCCCTTTTTTTGCTCTGCTTTTCCTCTTTGCAACCAATTTCTTTCCTGTCTGCCGCTCTGCACTCCTTGTATCCTTTCCGTCTCCTCTCACCTACATGTGGTCCTGTGTACTTTGACTCCTTCCTGCCAGCCCCCTTGCTTTCTCCCATCAAAGGCTCTGTTGACTACCTGAGTCTGCTTTTCAGTCCATTGACATAGGTCTCGCTTTTGGTTTTGGGACCTTATAAGTATTTAGGTATGCAGCACAATATCCTTAGTGCAACAACACCAACTGTTGCATGGCTAAACACTTATAAGGTCCCAAAAGCAAGACCTATTGGCTATGCCAATGCTTGTTGTAATTTGGTACAAATCCAATCAGTAGTTTTTGAGAAAAAAGAAAAAGATTTATAGATATCTAGGGCTGTAGATTCTTCACCATCCACTGCAAGGGATCTGCATATCCACGTGGAAACAGTAATGCCGTGATTGGCTGGAAGCAAAGACAGGAAAGTTGAGGTTGCCATTTTATCTATTGTGGCACAGTCCTGGAACCTCAAAATGAAAGTCTAAAGTGGTTGAAGTGGTCTGAGTAAAGGTACTATGACCGAATAGGCCACATTACAACGCATGCGATACATTGCATTCCATTACAACGCGGTCGTTACAACGATCACGTTGTTACATCGCATATCATTACATTGCAAGTTGTTACAACGACTTGCTATAGGGCACACTGGATATTGGAATAGTATAATTTACTATTCCAACTCCTGTATGTGCAACAGTAGGGAAGGTGTTGGATTTTAAATCCAACACCTTCTGCCCCCTACAGCAAGTCAGTGTAATACCTTGCATTGTAATGGTTTGCGATATAACAACGTGATAGTTGGCCTGCAATGTATTGCATGCGATTTAAACAATGTTTCCCACTCTGACCTCATGGGTGTTGTAGAGGGGTTGCTGAGGGACTTCTGATGGGCAAGGAATTGCCCAAAAAATGTTTATGTTCTATGTGAGCTGATCCATTGCTACACTCTACGTGGTCCCCGTGTGAATCCACGACAGATCCACGGATCCAGTGCTGAATTAAAAAAAAAGATATACCCCCTCATATACTACTCAAACACCTACTCACACATTCATACACCCACTCATACACCCACTTACACACCCATACCATCACTCACACACCCACTCACACACCTATTCCCCCACTCACAGCCCTACATGGCCACGCACATACCTACTCAGACACCCATACAGTCACTCACACACCCATATAGCCTCTGACACACCCACTCAGACACCTATCTGGCCACTGACACCCACACTCACAGACCCATATAGCTACTCAGACACCCACACTCAGACCCATACAGCCACCCACACACTCACTCACATATCCATTCAGCCACTCACACCCTTGCTCAGTGACCCATACAGTCACTCACAAACTCACTTTCATGCCCACACCAGCACTCACATACCCACATACAGACCCACACAGCCACTTGCACACCCAGTCAAACACTTACACATCCATTTACACATCCACACAAGCACTCACACACCCACTCATACACCCTTCCAGCCTCTGATGCACCCACTCAGATACCCATTCAACCGCTGACACACTCACTCACAGACTCATATAGCCACTCAAACACCCCCTCACAGACCTATACAGCCACTCACACACTCATACAGCCACTCACACACCCATACAGCCGCTCACACACCCATACAGCCACTAACAAACCCAATTACACACCCAAAGTATTAAATGTGTTGTTGTTTTGTATTGAATGTGTGCTTTTGGTTGGGAATGGATCTGCTGTGGGTCTGCCTGCTATATATCCATAAACAGTACATAAATTAGATTACCTTGAATCATGATTGGTTACTTTTAAAATGTCTAATAACGATAATTGTGAGAATAAAATGTATTTAAATAATTGTAAAAAAAGTATTAGTAAATTAAACTTATAAGTTTCATTATTATTTTTTAAACAGTTACATTTACTGAAAAAAACAAAGGTTACAGGGACGTTCTAGTTAGAAATAAATTTAAAAAAAATATAGACTTTCACTGAAAAAAAACAAGTTACAGATTTTAGATGCACAACACCATAGAAATGCAGTAGCTATAATTACTTCAGCTAACTAAAACTTAGCCCCCCACCCCAATGCACTGCTTATGACCTCATATATTACATCACTCATGACATGGTCAGTTATATCACTGATGGCATCACTAATGACATCTCAAATTACATCACTGATGACATCATCCAGCAAAGTAAACTTCAATATACTTCATAAAATACCATTCATTGTTTTTGTTTTTTAAATAAGAAGACAACACAGAGGGAAGACATACAGCACAGAGCTCACTGTAACCTTATCAACTACTACACTCACTTACCATCTAAGAGAGTTCTCTGCGGATAGTCCTGTCTCTTCTGAACCACTACTCTAAACACTAATGACCAAATAAAATGTCTAACTATGTAGGCTGGTCTATTGCAAACAACAACACCATTTGTGAGTCTGTAGAGAGTTTTAGTGCAAACCACTGCAACATACAACCACTAGAGAGGTCTCAGTGGAAAGGCAACTGTGTTACAAATGACCAGTAAAATGTATTCTTCATCCTGGAGGAAGGTGTGAGAAGACAGGTGAGTCTGTTGCAAATGTCCATTACATTGAGCCATCAACCTAGAAAAAGGTCTTAATAAACAGATGAATTCATTGCAATGTACTACTACAGTTATACCTCACAGAGGCCTAAGAAAACTGGTCAGTATGTCATAAAACAGAACTATACTAAGCCAATACTACGGAGTTAAGTCTCAATGAACAGCTTAGACTGTCGCAAAGTCCTACCATACATATACTTCAGTAGGGAACATGTCTCAGTGTAAAGCCTAGTTCACTGATAAATAGTACACCCACTTTAAAAACGAGTTTATAGATCAGATGAAATATGTTAGAAATAGTATCAATCATTAGTAGTATAGAAATAATAGTAATTTAACGTATGCAGTAGTATGTATCTTTAAGTCTCAGAACCTTGTACTGGATTATGTCATAAGTGATGTCATTTGAGATGTCATCAGTGATGTCACTTGCCATGTCATGAGTTGTGTAATATGTGAGGCCATAAGCAGTGCATTTCAGGGAAGTAAGTTATAGTTAGTAACTACAACTGCAGAATTTCTATGGTTTTGTGCATCTAAAAAGTGATCCTAGCTTTAACATCCATATATATATATATATATATATATCTCTGCCACTCCACTCCGCAAGCAGGACGCAGGCGCTCTCTTCTCCCGAAAAGAAACATGGAGCACAGACCCAAGTAAGTGAAAAAGTTGTTGGTTTATTGAGCTATTACTCAGTCGGCCATTACGCGTTTCGGTACTGACGTACCTTGATCACATGACACAGTAAATGGTCACCTGGTTTCTTATATACCAACATTTACATTTTTTTCTTTTTTGGTGATGCAGTTTTAAAGTGACAGTGCTCTTATTTTTACAAATCTGTACTCTTAGTGTTTTAACATTTGTTGGCTTTTTAGGGCATTGTTATGCAACATTTCATGTCGGTCTAAATACCATAAGATACATTGTATAGAAATATGTACATATTCACACCATATTTACAATTGTTCCTGTGCAATTTTCGCAATAAAGTGCATTTTTGTTTGTCGCCAGTAGGTAGTTATAGTTAGGATTGGCTACCATAGGAAATTCCGAACATTCTATTGGGAATAACTTTGGCGCCGATTGAGGGATCTGCCTGTAATTTTCCTTAAAATGGTCTCCCTGCGCTCCGCTCTTTCACTGAAAGTTTCTGGGGGATTCGTGAAGTGGGGGCTGAGAAAAAAGGGGGGTCCCAAAACGTGTTTTCTCCATGTTAATTTCCATAGGACGGTCTGACAAGTCTACAGCCCGAACCGCTGAACGGAATTACGCCAAACTTGGCAAAATTGTAGGGACTGGTACGCAGATGTGCCTTTGCTATGTTTGGTGAAAATTGCTCCAGTGGTTTTTATGAAAATTAACTTCAAAAACACATATATATCTATAGGCGCGCTGCGGACGCTAACCGGTGCGCGTAACGGGGAGCGCACCCGGCGCGCTACGGGAGTGCGCGAGCGGAAAGCTGATTGGCTGTCGGGTGTCTGTCAACATTCTAAACAGTCCGGAGAGTCCGCCATCTTGTGTCTCAGGAGAATTGAGACACAAGAGGTGAAAAAAGAAAGGGGGATTTAATTAAAAGGGGGCAGAGTAGACACCCCCTGACCCCCTAGGTTTTCTGAGGGGGGTCTAGAAGGATCTTGAAGGGCTAAAAAACTTTTCTTTTTTTTAAAATTTTTGCAGGGTAAGCGCTGGCGGCGCTCCCCGGTACACTCTCCGTTACGCGCACCGTGAGTGCACCATGGGGAAAAACAGCGTAAAAAAAAGAGAACAAAAAATGTTGAGTGTTTAGAGGAAAGTGATGCATTGCTGGAGTGTGTCATAAAAATGATGCAACTCCAGTAATGCATCCTTTCACATGGGGCCAGTCCCATGTGAAAGGGCCTGCATCAGTCTTACAGCTGCTGTTAAGCAGGCGCAAGATTTGGGCGTAACAGCATTATAAAAGTGACGCAGTGATATCTCTTAGAATTCACTGCGTCACCTCTTCGACCCTTTCTTATGTCAATACACCCTTTTGTATACATTACACCTGACGTAGGTATAATGTGGCGCAGGGGTTTACAAAGTGACGCATCTACCTAGATGCGTCACTTTGTAAATATGACTCAACAAGGTGCATTTTTTACACCACTGGTGCGTCACAAAAAGTGACGCACTCGTGGCGTAAAAGTGGCGCATGGCCTCATAAATGAGGCCTTCAGTCTTCTACTCAGGGCCTGCATCAGTCTTACGCCTGCTGTGATACAGGCGCAAAATTTGGACGCAACAGCGTCATAAAAGTGACGCAGTGATATCTCTTAGATTTCACTGCGCCACCTCTATGACCCTTACTTGTGTCAATACACCCCTTTTGTATACATTACAGCTGACGTAGGTATAATGTAGCGCAGGGGTTTACAAAGTGACGCATCTAGCTAGATGCGTCACTTTGTAAATATGACTCAATAAGGTGCATTTTTTACAGCACTGCTGCGTCACAAAAAGTGACGTACCGGTGGCGTAAAAGTGACGCATGGCCTCATAAATGAGGCCTTCAGTCTTCTACTCATGCGTCATATTAAATATATGACGCATTATGTCGCAAGTACTTACAGATACGACAGTATTTCAGACGTATCTGTAAGCTCAAAAGTGATGCATTGCTGGAGTGTGTCACAAAAATGATGCAAACTCCAGCAATGCATCCTTTCACATGGGGCCAGGCCCAAGTGAAAGGGCCTGCATCAGTCTTCCGCCTGCTGTGATACAGGCGCAAGATTTAGACGCAACAGCGTCATAAAAGTGACGTAGTAATATCTCTTAGATTTCACTGCGTCACCTCTTCGACCCTTTCTTACGTCAATACACCCCTTTTGTATACATTACACCTGATGTAGGTATAATGTGGCGCAGGGGTTTACAAAGTGACGCATCTACCTAGATGCGTCACTTTGTAAATATGACTCAACAAGGTGCATTTTTTACACCACTGGTGCGTCACAAAAAGTGACGCACTGGTGGCGAAAAAGTGACGCATGGCCTCATAAATGAGGCCTTCAGTCTTCTACTCAGGGCCTGCATCAGTCCTACGCCTGGTTTGATACAGGCGCAAGATTTGCACGCAACAGCGTCATAAAAGTGACGCAGTGATATCTCTTAGATTTCTCTGTGTCACCTCTACGACCCTTTCTTGCGTCAATACACCCCTTTTGTATACATTTCACCTGACGTAGGTATAATGTGGCGCAGGGGTTTACAAAGTGACGCATCTACCTAGATGCGTCACTTTGTAAATATGACTCAATAAGGTGCATTTTTTTACACCACTGCTGCGTCACAAAAAGTGACGCACTGGTGGCGTAAAAGTGATGCATGGCCTCATAAATGAGGCCTTCAGTCTTCTACTCAGTGCCTGCATCAGTCCTACGCCTGCTGTGATACAGGCGCAAGATTTGGACGCAACAGCGTCATAAAAGTGACATAGTGATATTTCTTAGATTTGACTGCGTCACCTCTACGACCCTTTCTGACGTCAATATACCCCTTTTGTATACATTACACCTGACGTAGGTATAATGTGGCGCAGGGGCTTACAAAGTGACGCATCTACCTAGATGCGTCACTTTGTAAATATGACTCAATAAGGTGCATTTTTTACAACACTGGTGCGTCACAAAAAGTGACGTACCGGTGGCGTAAAAGTGACGCATGGCCTCATAAATGAGGCCTTCAGTCTTCTACTCATGCGTCATATTAAATATATGACGCATTACGTCGCAAGCACTTACAGATACATCAGTATTTCAGACGTATCTGTAAGCGCAAAAGTGATGCATTGCTGGAGTGTGCACAAAAATGATGCAACTCCAGCAATGCATCCTTTCACATGGGGCCAGGCCCATGTGAAAGGGCCTGCATCAGTCTTACGCCTGCTGTGATACAGGCGCAAGATTTGGACGCAACAGAGTCATAAAAGTGACGCAGTGATATCTCTTAGATTTCACTGCGTCACATCTACGACCCTTTCTTGCATCAATACACCCCTTTTGTATACATTACACCTGACATAGGTATAATGTGGCGCAGGGGTTTACAAAGTGACGCATCTACCTAGATGCGTCACTTTGTAAATATGACTCAACAAGGTGCATTTTATACACCACAGGTGCGTCACAGAAAGTGACGCACTGGTGGCGTAAAAGTGACGCATGGCCTCATAAATGAGGCCTTCAGTCTTCTACTCAGGGCCTGCATCAGTCTTACGCCTGCTGTGATACAGGCGCAAGATTTGGACGCAACAGCGTCATAAAAGTGACGCAGTGATATCTCCTAGATTTCACTGCGTCACCTCTACGACCCTTTCTTGTGTCAATACACCCCTTTTGTATACATTACACCTGACGTAGGTATAATGTGGCGCAGGGGTTTACAAAGGGACGCATCTACCTAGATGCGTCACTTTGTAAATATGACTCAATAAGGTGCATTTTTTACAGCACTGGTGCGTCATAAAAAGTGACGTACCGGTGGCGTAAAAGTGATGCATGGCCTCATAAATGAGGCCTTCAGTCTTTTACTCTTATTTTTTCTTTCTCTTTCTCTGTTTCGTCACTGCCTTACTTACCTGGTCTCACACTTACTTGTCTTTATCCAGTCTGTATCTCCACTTTTTCCAAAACATCACTGCTATTTTCTTACCCTTCCACACCCTCGTTTCTTTACTACATTTTCTTTGCATATCCACATTCCCCATGTTCACTCTCCTTCTCCTCACTCTCCTTCCCCACACTCACCTTCTTTCACTCCCCCTACTTCACTTCCCTTCTCCTCTCGTCCCTTTCTGTGCTTTCTTACTCATTTTCCTCTCCTTTATCAATGCACTCCACTTCACTTACTCTTTTTCATTTTTTTAAGAACATAGCTCTTTGATGAGAATTGGAGTTAGTTCTGAAAAGAACTTTTTTTTTTCTTCTTTTTTCTTTTTTCAGAACAGGAACAAAAACAGGGAATGGGAAACTGCTCAACAGGAGCAAAAACAAAAAAAAACAAATTTAGGGCTGGGAACGGCAGCGATGGTTCTCCAATGCTCGAACCATGAGCAGCACACTTTGTTCTCCATAGCAAAGTAGCTGATCACAGTCTCTGCATTTAAGGACGCCTTTGTTAAAAGCAGGCTGAATATTCGGAACCAGCTCTTGCGATCTCCCCCTCACCGATGTTGTTGGTCCTCCGGTTGATGTAGAAGCCCCATCACTGGGAACCTCTTGTGCCAGAGCCCTGACACTCTCCCGGGCAAAATTCTGGGGGTGCCTCCTCTCCACATGGCGCATCATTGTGGAGTTGCCGAAAAGAGTATTTCTTAGTGGGGTCACCCCGTGACAGGACAGTATGACATATCCTGCACTCCACTTTTGGAGCATTAACTTTCTTCTGGTCCTCAGGAATTGAAAAAAACTTCCAAATAAAGTGTTCTTTTACTTTTGGCTGAGGAACCTCTTCATCAATAAATTCATTGGTGTCATCTTCACTGCTGGATGGTCTGGCAGCCATGATAATCCAAGATATCCAACAAAGAACCGAGAGCAAAAAGGCAGGTCTTGCAGTCACAAAAGTGAAAGAAGAAGTGAAGAAAATGGGTGGGGATTTCATTCTTTGTAAAAAAAACTGTTAGCAACCAATGAAAAGAGTTATTTTAAGGTCACATGACTTGACGCGCTTACGCTGCGCGCACCGGAGCGCTTCCGGGGGCGCTTACGCGGCGCGAACGTAGGCGCTTCCGGGGCCGCTTACTCGGCGCGAACGTAGGCACTTCCGGGGGCGCCTACGCGGCGCGCAAGAGTGACGTTTTGATAGCTTTACGGAAATGAAAATTCATTTTCATTTCGTAAATTATAAATATTGCTTTTATAAGTATGGTTCAAAATGTCTTGCGTTATTATTTTCTTTTCATACCTTTTTTTTTTAAACGAACGCAGAAATAGCGCTCTCGGAAGAGCTTAACGGTGCGCGCACCCTGAGCGCCCCAGGAAAAAATGATCAAAAATTAAAATTAAAAAAAACCATTGGAAAAATATTATTATAAAAAAAAATAACAATAATTAATACTTACCCAAAACAGCAAATAAAAAATAAAAAATCGTAGGTTACAAACTTGATATAGAAAGGAATTAGCTTTTAAAAAACCTTTGAAATTCACTGAAAAAACCATAGGTTTCACAAACGTTATAGTTAGGAATTAGCTTATAAAAAACCTTTGAAATTCAATAAAAAAACATATGTTTCACAATCGTTATAGTTAGGAATCAGCATTACCATCGGGCTGTGTGCCGAGCAAGGGCAGCATATTATGCTGCTGAATTCGGCAACAGTTCTAACCCCTCCAAAACCATTTTTAAAGTGATGAAGGATCTCTTAGCAAAGCGAGCTTGTGCCCCGACGACTGGTTCCACCGCTCACTGTGAGGCCCTTGCTCTGTTCTTTTTGGAAAAAGTCCAAAACATTTACAAGACGTTCCCTTACACAGGGCCTCCAGCTGAGTCTCCTATTAACATCTATGGAGCCACCTCTTTGCACGTGTTGCCCCCATTGACATCCGAGGGGTTTGATCACCTGGCCCAGCAGGTTAAATCAGGGTCCCCCGCTGATCCGCTCAAACCGACTCTCTTTAGAGACCAGTCGTTTGTGGGCCGGGCCGTGGTACACTCCTTGATCAACATCTCGCTGGAGTCAGACATGGTACCCGCTAGCTGGAAGCGGGCGGTGGTTTCTCCTATTTTAAAGAAACCCTCCTTGGACCCAGAGAAACCTGAAAATTATCGGCCTATCTCCTTGCTTCCGTGGCCGACCAAAGTGTTGGAGGCCCATGTCAGCAAGGTTCTCTCGGCCCACCTTATCCATGCTAACATCTTGGATCCCACTCAGAACGGGTTCCGTGCTGGGCACAGCACGGAGACCGCCCTTCTCTCCATGGCTGAACATCTTCGCATGGTGATGGATGCGGGGCAGACAGCGGCGCTCGTACTATTAGATCTGAGCGCCGCGTTCGATACTGTCTCGCATCCCATCCTACTGCATCGCCTGGAGGAGATTGGGCTGAGTGGCTTGGCCCTCCAGTGGTTCCGGTCTTTCCTAGACGATCGTTTCTTTAGCGTTGCCATCCCACCGTTCCAGTCCCAATTCCATCCTCTGAAACAGGGGGTGCCGCAAGGCTCCTCGCTGAGCCCCACGTTGTTTAATCTTTACGTGAGACCGCTGGCTGACCGCTATGGTCTCATATGCCGACGATACCCAGCTAGCGTTTACGATCAGCGGGGATGCGGATCGGGATGCCCCCAGATTTCAGAGTGGACTTAGGGTGGTGGCGAGCTGGATGAAGAACAACTGTCTCCAGCTCCAAGACGAACATGCTCCAAGACGAACAGCGCATTGTCACTGAACGGACTCAGCAATGTACGTAATGTTTATTGAACACCGCAAGTCAGGTCAAGTCAAATAATTTATATAGCGCACTACATACCCAGAGGGTCTCAAGGCGCTTGATGGGGTGGAGAATTACTTGTCGAATATCCAGGTTTTCAGTTGCTTTATGAATGCTAGATGGTTCTGAGTGAGGCGAAGGTGAGTGGGAAGTGAGTTCCAGGGTTTAGCTGCCAGGTAGGAGAAGGATCTTCCTCCCATATTAGTCTTGTGTGCGTGGGTTAGGAGGCGGAATGTTATCCTCTTATTGACGGGGAGCCAGTGGAGGTCTTTCAGGTGACCAGATATGTGGTCGTTACGCGGGATGTCTAGTATGAGTCTGGCTGATGCATTCTGGATGCGTTGGAGTTTTTTCTGAAGTTTTGCGGTGGTGCCGGAGTACAGGGTGTTACCGTAGTCTAGGCGACTCCTGACCAGTGCGTGGGTGACCGTTTTTCTGGTTTCGGTGGGGATCCAGCGAAATGTTTTTTTGAGCATGCGAAGAATGTTGAAGCAAGATGATGAAACAGCGTTGGCTTGTCTGTTCATTGTTAATGCCATATTGTATACTCATCATGCCTATTGATGATGATATTGCACTATTAAATTCCTCGTGAATTGCTTACAACAATTATCACGTGATTTATTACAAATCAAATTAATTGCAAATCATTATTTTTAAAACATTAAACAAATGAAATACCAAATCTTAATGCTGTGATACTGTCTGCCAACACTCCTTCCCTTTGTGTATTATTCTGAGTTGGTTTCATTATGCAGCTCCTTCACAATTATATACCGCTTTCATAGCCCACATTGACATACAGTGCTGGAGTTTTTTAGCTCCATTGTGGAATGTCACCAAATTGATTGTTAACCCACACAGTATATTTTATAGCAAAACCTGCTCCCAGTAATGTTTGAAGGCACTTATATACACATTGTACATAGCACCAAGCACTAATTGTCAGTTTGCGAACTCGCGATCTTAAGCTCTGACATGCCAAGTAAATGGACGCTGCCCATGGGGGCAGAATTTTGGTGACATTCCACTATGGAGCTAAAAAAAACTCCAGCACTGTATGTCAAGTGGGCTATGAAAGTGGTGTATAATCGTGCAGGTGCTGCATAATGAACCATCTCAGAATAATACACAAAGGGCAGGAACACTGGCAGGCAGTATCATAGCATTGGGATATGGCATTCAGACCGTGTGCTGTTTTAAAAATGTTGATTTGCAATTAATTTTGATTTGTTCTTAATCATGTGATAATTGTCATGAGCAATGCATGATGAATTTAAAAGTGTGACATCATCATCTATAGGCATAACAAGTTTCCAAATTGGCATTAAGCAGATATCCAAATGAATTGAATCTAGCATTTGTGACTGAAACGTGGGCTGATAAAACTACAAATATAGATCTGGAACAGGCCATCCCAACGGGCTATGCTATTCTTAAAGCAGACCGGGCTGACAAGAGGGGTGGGGGGCTAGCAATAATATATAGAGATCACTTTGCAGTCTCAGGTTCAGCAGGAGGAAGCACAACAGATTGCGAACTCGTGTCCTTTCGAATCACACTTAGGGGCTGATTCCGATGTCGTACGGACCTGAGTCCGTCCAACATCGGTCATGAGCAGTAACCCACCGACCTTCTGTCGTGGGTTACTGCCCTGCTTGCATTGCTGAAGGTAGGGGTGCAGTTCATCCCTGCACCCTGTGGCCAGCACCCCAAGGTGCCTGCCACCGGGTGCGGGGATCAACGGAGGGGCACCATAGGTGCCCCCCAGACCACCGTCCGGCAGCCTCACACCCTTGGGGGCCCTGCTGGGGGCCCTAAGAGGCAGCTTCTGGCTGCCCTTTCGTGCCAGACAGACCAACATAAAAAGGCAGGGAAAAGCTGCCATCGTACTCCCTCTGTCGTAAATAGGCGACCGGGGGAGTACTGGAGGATTTCCGGACTGCCGACAGGAGCCTGTCGTCCTCAATTCGGAGATCCGAGTCAGATTCCTTACTGACGAGTCCATCGGAATGGATCGGTCGGGAACTAATCCGGCTGGCAATTACCTATTTGGTCGGAAGGGCTCCGACCATGGTTCGGAGCCCTTCCAACCCGAATCGCCATTGGCCCCCAAATCTAACGTATACCTTCAAGAACCAGTTGGTATAGAGGCCACCGGGGGTGAAAGCCACCTTTTTAGATACCATCAGTCCATTCATTGAATCTAGCTGCGCTGTAGCTGACTTTTCGTGATAGGAGAGTTTAATTATCACCTAGAAAAACAGGATGACCGTGACACCGCACTCCTGACGGGCGTTATTGCCAGCTTTGCTTTTAGACAGATTATCGAACAAGCTACGCACAAGGCAGGACACACATTAGCTGGTATATTTACGTCTAATCCCAACTTAAAGGTGTCAGAAGTCGTATCTGTCCCATGGTCAGATCACAAGGCCATAATGTTCTCTGTGAGTATTAATGAACACTTTTCAAAACCTTGTAATACGGATGTCGTAGCTAAAGAGCGGGATTGGACCATCATTGATGCCCCTTCCTTACAAGCTAACCTGGCCAGAACCCAGCCAGACCTGTCTATAGACCCAAATACGGCAGTTTACAGATTTTCTACCTGGATTAAAAATGCAGTGAATCCTTGGGCCCCCATTAAGCCCTTTTCTAATAGGCGGAATAAGCAATCGGAACCCTGGTTCTCTGAGAAACTAAAAAATCAGAAACAGATCTATTGAAGGAGGGAAAGAAGATAGAGACTCAAGTAGGACACAACTGATAAAATACAATATAAGCAATCATTGACTGATTATAAGATACTACTTCTGAAAGAGAAAAGCAAATACTTTATATTAAAAATACAACAGGTAAAGAACTCAACCAAGGGTTTCTAACAGTGAAAAACCTAGCTAAGCTCCCAGAGCCTCCGAGAATGGATAGCAGTAATGAGTTCTGCAATATATTGGCTCAATTTTTTAGAGACAAAGTGGAGGCAGTGTATAAAGACCTTAGAGGATGTGGCAGTGCATTGATTGGGAAGCCCTCCGCAGGCACGTTACTTTCCCCTTCTCGCCTGTTAACTTGTTTCTCTATACCTTCGATAGAGCAGATCATCCAGTTGGTTAAGACCTACAAATCCGGGACCCCGTTAGATCCCTGCCCTCCGAAAATATTGCATACTGTCCATGGTCCCTGAAGTGGTCAGTGAGCAACTATGGGTCATGTTTGAAGGGATCATTCGCTCAGACACGTACCCTGCTGCATGGAAAATAGCTTCAATGTTGCCGCTGCTGAAGAAACCCGACCTTGATCCGGCTGAGCATAGCAGCTATAGACCCATCTCAAGACTACCCTTCCCGGCAAAAATATTGGAGAAAATATTAAATATGCAACTTTCAACCTTTATCTCCTTCGAGGACCTTTTGGATTCATCGCAATACGGGTTCCGGGAAGGGCATAGCACAGAAGCAGCATTGATTATGGCCACTGAAGAACTTAGATCTATTTTAGATGCTGGGGGAGGGCCGTTCTGATACTATTAGATCTATCGCTGGCCTTCGAGAGGGTGAACCAAGCTATTTTAATCAATAGACTTTCTGAACTAGGCATTAGAGGATTGGCCCTCAAACTGTTGACCTCCTTCCTTCCTGATAGAACCCAAGCAGTTGAAGCCGGGGCCTTCGCCTCAGAACAGTTTTCGCTCCCTTGTGAGGTGCCACAGGGCCCTTTGTTGTTCAATCTGTATGTATGTATGGTTTCTCTGTGATTTTGTACACTGATGACACCCAACTTGTGGTGTCAGTCTCCAGCAATTTTTAAGAGACTGCAGATCGTTTCAATCTTTGTATGACTCAGGTACAGCAGTGGATGAGTCTGAATTCTTTGAAACTGTACGGCGGAAAGACTGAGGTCCTCTTAGTTGACTCAGACACTTCCTTCTGGTCACCTAGATGGTGGCTGGCCAGCCTGGGAGACACTCCAACTCGATAAATAAGGCTAAAAATGATGTAGGCATTATCTTGGACGATAAATTGACCTTAAAAAATTAGATTAGCTCCCTCACTTCCTCAATCTATTTAATTCTGAAGATGATTAGAAAAATCCGCCCCTTCAATCCATCGGAGTCAGTAAAAATCTTGGTGACAGCACTGGCATTGTCAAAATTGGACTATGGAAATGTATTGTATGTAGGGATCCAAAAGCAGCACCTTCAAAAGCTGCAACGCCTTCAAAATGCAGCGGCCAGGTTGCTGCTGGGCTGGATATCCCGAAATTCCAGCCGGTCGCGCACAGTTTAAAGACCCTGCATTGGCTCCCGGTGGATAAAAGAATCAGTTTCAAATCCCAATGTTTAGCCTTCATAGCTCTCCATGGTTGGGGACCTGACTTTTTTGTCTTTCTCTGAGCTTCAATGCTAAACCCGATAGACTTCTCCTCACGATGCGTTCTATCAAACCTTCTGATCCGTCAATACTCTCAAAGATGCTACAGCTGCTAAAGTCAGGACACACCGTCTCTAAAACATGCAAGCTCCTATCTCCCAAACCCTGCAAATCTCACATGAAGTGTGTCCAGAAATGGATATCCGAAGCCAACTCTAGCAATATTCCATTCAATTGGGAAAAGATACATATCACCCTCTTCTGAAATGAAATCTCTCCAATAATGTCACAAACTAAACTGATGTTAATAACTAGGACTCACTGGACCCCAGAGAAGATCTTCAAACTGAACCTCAGCAAAAGTCCTTCATGCTGGAACTGTAAATCCCACGTTGGTAACCACATGCTCTTCCACTGCCCTGTCTTGCAAACATACTGGGATAAGATTTACGAATATATAGGCAATATCTTCAACATAACAACCTCCAAGGGAACTTTCTTATGTTCTTTTAGGTGCTCCGGACCCTAAGATCACAGATATTAATGATCGATACTTGTTAGATCTTATGCTTACTCTAGCCTTGAAAATTGTTCTGAATAACTAAGTGGAAAAACTCCAAAAAGGTCTCATTTAGGATGTGGCAAGAATGGCTCTCCTTCCTTAGAGGAGCAGACAACGTAGCACTCTACGCTTCTCCTTGGCGTAAATCACACAGGAAGTTATGGAAGTCCCTTGACGCCTTCTCTCTCTCATATGACCCCCGCGAAAATAAACGCAATCCCCCGTAATGTTATGTCCTTAGAATACTATAATCGTGATGATACGCCTGTACTGTATTGTATTATATTTTCCACTTTTACAAATATGTGACTGTACTTGCTCGCTTGCGTGATTGATCTGTACTGTATTGTATCTGTTAATACTATCTATGTGAGAACTAGGCATGACTGTCCATATATATATCACTACAGCTTCACTGCGGCCATTATGGGAAGGCACTTGAGTATCTTGTGGTTTTCCAATGAGTAACTTGTTGTTTTCCATTATTTTACTTTCTTTGCTGTCTTTGATTTACAGGTACTCTCTCTTTTTTTCGATGATTCTCACTTCCGTTCCTGATTATCATCTCACCATTATAATTAGCATTATTACTATGTTTTTATTATTATTTATTTGTTCAACTCTTGAAAATGTAATAAAAATTATTTGAAATAAAAATTCATATTCAAATCCCAATGTTTAACCTTCAAAGCTCTCCATTGTTGAGGACCTGACTTTTTGAAAAAAGCAACTGAAATGGTATATACCAACTAGAAATCTGAGGTTGGCTCACTGCAAACTCCTACAAACCCCTAGAGTCAAGAGAGCGTGCTGGGGGGGAAGAAGCTTTGTGTTAGGGACAGTTAAAACCTGTCACTTACTCCCCGGTGAGATAAATAATTGACTACTACGATTTTGGCTTTCAGAAAAGCTCTAAAAACGTGGCTTTATATAAATTAAACTGTCAGTCCCTAGTCTGTGTGGGAACCTTCTCACTATTCAGCAGGTATGAGCGCCTAGTCACCTTCGGGGAGTTGTGCGCTATATAAATGTTCAAATCAAATCAAATCGAATTGAATAGTCTGTCTTCAGTGGCCATGGCACAAAACTTAACATTAGATTGTATGTAAATATGGTGAAAAAATGGCGCTCCTTTATCTGTGATCAAGGCCGAGGGGCAGCCAAAAAGCCCCAGAGTAGCACGCCAATAAAGGCTGGTGATCTCTTTCCTACAACAATCATCTTCCTTGGTGATACGGCGATGGTGTTAAATTATATATATATATATATATATATATATATATATATATATATATATATATATATATATATATATATATCCGAAGCGTTGCCAGCAGAAAATCAGGCCACTTGATGTGCGGGGGCCCCCAAACACGCCACTGGCAGACGTGTAATTGATGCACAGGAGTCCTTCCCAAATGAAAAGGCAGAGGCCAACACGGGAACAGATTCGGAAGCCTTTATTGGTCAACTCCACATCGGCGAATGCATTTCGGCACGTTGTGCCTTCGTCAGCGCCATGGAAAATAAAAGGGACATGGATGCAGTTCGCACTTAAAATTGTCCTGCCGCTGTTGGATTGGCTGCGGCTGCTCCTCCCCTAAATGGGCTCCGCCTGATGTAGTTAGTACTGTCGGTACTGGAACTACAGGACCCAGAATTCAGCATTCCGTTTCGAGGTCCCACGGCGTTGTTGACAGCAGGATGTGCCGTTTCACAGGACGGAGTGCGCTGCCAGTTCAAAGTTCCCCCTCTTTTGTCGACTGTCAGGGCCTCCTTCTGTTCCCTCCGCACAACCACTCTGCCCAGATATCATCTGCGCGGGGACATGCAGTAGTACTGCTAGCCCAGCGCGAGGAACAGTTTCCTCATCACCGCGTTTCTTCTATCCGGGTGTTGTGGTAAGCCTGATACTGTCAGTTCATGACTGGAGTAGAAAGCCGAAGCGTTGCCAGCAGAAAATCAGGCCACTTGATGTGCGGGGGCCCCCAAACACGCCACTGGCAGACGTGTAATTGATGCACAGGAGTCCTTCCCAAATGAAAAGGCAGAGGCCAACACGGGAACAGATTCGGAAGCCTTTATTGGTCAACTCCACATCGGCGAATGCATTTCGGCACGTTGTGCCTTCGTCAGCGCCATGGAAAATAAAAGGGACATGGATGCGGTTCGCACTTAAAATTGTCCTGCCGCTGTTGGATTGGCTGCGGCTGCTCCTCCCCTAAATGGGCTCCGCCTGATGTAGTTAGTACTGTCGGTACTGGAATTTGGGAAGGACTCCTGTGCATCAATTACACGTCTGCCAGTGGCGTGTTTGGGGGCCCCCGCACATCAAGTGGCCTGATTTTCTGCTGGCAACGCTTCGGCTTTCTACTCCAGTCATGAACTGACAGTATCAGGCTTACCACAACACCCGGATAGAAGAAACGCGGTGATGAGGAAACTGTTCCTCGCGCTGGGCTAGCAGTACTACTGCATGTCCCCGCGCAGATGATATCTGGGCAGAGTGGTTGTGCGGAGGGAACAGAAGGAGGCCCTGACAGTCGACAAAAGAGGGGGAACTTTGAACTGGCAGCGCACTCCGTCCTGTGAAACGGCACATCCTGCTGTCAACAACGCCGTGGGACCTCGAAACGGAATGCTGAATTCTGGGTCCTGTAGTTCCAGTACCGACAGTATATATTTTCCGTTTCTCCTTTCCACCACCCGTTGCTCCTCTTTGCCTCGGGTGCCTCCTTACCGCACGGTGAAGTGCGTAAATATTTCCAAACACACACGGTCCTCACTCCCAGGTCCGTTCCGCGTTTCACTGACGAAGGCGGCAACGCCAAAACGCGTTTGTTGATACGATTGTGCAGTGCCAAAAACTAAACTATGGCAATGAGAAACTACGTGAAAGTGCTGTGAGTGCCCTTAATTGCGGAACGGACCTGGGAGTGAGGACCGTGTGTGTTTGGAAATATATATATATATATATTCACTGAAAAAAACATAGGTTATAGACCATACATAGTTAGGAATTAGCATTTACAAAACCTTGAAAATTCACTGAAAAAACCATGGGTTATAGACCATATATAGTTAGGAATTAGCATTTACAAAACCTTATTTTACTCACACAAAACCATTAAAATTCGCATATATAGTTAGTTGCACTAACTATATATTGCGCACCCGCAATCCACTGCTGATGATGTCACATATTACATCATTCATGACATAACTATATATGGTCTATAACCTATGGTTTTTTCAGTGAATTTCAATGGTTTTTTAATAGCAAATATCAAAAGCTTTAAAATGTCAAGTACGTGGTAGGTAAAAACATTTTCGTGTCTATGCACGCTGATGTGCTTTGAACGCTGCCCCCTCCCCCCCTCTTTTCTTTTAGGAGTATTCTCTCTTTGCAGATAGTGAAGGGTAGGTAATGCAAGCCTTTGCCCCCGTTGTAATCCGTTGTGCCTGCTTCCCTCTCCATTTGATTGATTGTTATCCAAGCATTTACTGTTTTAGAATTGGTTCTCTTTGGTTCATTCTCTATTTACAAACAAGCACAGAGTCGCAATACTCTGTTTAGTCTTTGCAGATAGTGAAAAATCATTAGAAACAACAAAAGGAATCAAGCAAAATCAGTAGGCCACTAATGGGATCTCTTTTTGACCTCGCTAAAATAGAAACATTAGGAACAACCCCTCATGAGAAATATGAAACTAGTGAGAGGAACTGAGCTCGACGCCATGATGGCTGCAAGAAAGCTCGGCTCCGCCGTCCACCCCGCCCAAAACAACGACAAACCCTATGCAAATATTATAAATATATACAACACACCAGCAAAGTAACAGGGTAAAACGTTTTATTAAATAACTATTTACATGGCAGCCTGCTGCAACATCGATCCAAACAAGCCTTTGTATTTGGGGCTCAAAATCAACCATCAATAGTAAGATTTTCATAGGTGAGTGTAGGTTCATGGTTTTCCATCCACAGACTAAAAGCCTGGAGTGGGAGTGAAAGAACAATAACTAGGTAAGAAGGAAGGCAGAGGCTGTGGGAAGGACTCTGGATATGGTATGTTGCTTGGTCCCTGAGATGCTTCGATGTCACTGCCTTACACAAATGGCATAAGTCCTGGATGTTGGGTGCCATAGTTGAGGGTTCCGAGCAGCGCTTGTAACACTGTCTGAAGCTTATTTGCACCTGCTGCAGCTTCACTATTCTCAAAGTAAGTGGGGGCTGTTTGTGGACCTGACTGCATTGGAAAACAATGTGATGCGGTGCCTCCCTGAAACGCTTGACGGAGGCCCCCGAGGGGCGGTGTGATGGCGCGGACTCGGAGGGGACGCTTGGCTCCTGCCCCCTCCCCAAGTCTTGTTGCCCTGGTGTGGCCTAAGATCGCCCCCGACATAGGCGGCCGGCTCCCGGGGTCAGGCAGAACTTTTTGCCTTTTAGTGACTCTTCCATTCTGGACCTTGTCCCACAATCCGTTTGACCTGAAGACACGTCCTGCGGTGCCCTGGTCCGACCATCACATATACCTGCGCCAGGAGACGGCGCGGGGTGCACTAGAAGGGAGAGGCGGCGCGAACGAGCCTCCCCCACCTCCCCAGGTGGAGGTTTCTCAGCTACACCCCAGCGCTTCACTCGACCAGCTGACTTGCGCCCGCTCTTGCGACACAGTGCCTCGCTCGGCCAGCTGAATTGCGCCTGCTCTTGCTATTACAACGTCTCACCCGCCATCCAACGGAATTGCACCCAATCTTGCGGTACAGCGACAGACGGCTGCTACGGAGCTCACGAAATGGCGGTCGGCTCCACAGACTTGGGCCTGGCCTGCAAGGATGGCTCTGGGCAACCGTGGAACTCGGACGCTTCACTGCTAGGGCATGGGCCCCATTCCCAAAAGAGTCCCCTCAGCCTTGAAGATTCTACAACAGTCACCGGGACCCCCGACTCCCGCAGACTTCCGGTGGGGAGCAACTGCCATGATTGCTCGCAGAATGGCCACGACGTAGCCACGGGGTGCTCTCATGCTGACGCCAGCTTCAGTCTGAAACATCCAGAAACACTGTAGACTACCAATTCGATCAGTTCCGGTGGAGCCCCAACGTGACCCGGTAGAGAAGAACTTGCCCTCCCCTCTTTGACTGATGGTTCTTGTTGCCTGTCCCTTCTGTTGTCATTTAACAGAACTTTTTGGGCTGCTGAAAGGGGTTGTGTTCCGACCGCTGGTTGGTGGAGACATTTTGACTATATTCTGGACCTGCGTTGTCGCGTAATGCGTCATATGACGCGCCGCGTTAGCGCACCCGGAAGTGCTCCGGTACGCGAGGCGCAGCTTCCCGGAAGCGATCCAGGGCGCGGCGCTCAACGCGGAACGTAAGCATAACAGGTCATGTGACTTGTTAATAAAACTTTTCATTGGTTCATTTTACTTTTGTTTTTCTAATGATGGAAGGCTTGGTCATATGACCTAAAAATAACACTTTTCATTGGTTTAGAACCTTTTTTTTCCCAAATGATGAAAGCCCCACCTTTTTTTTTCTCACTCTGACTTGTAAAGAAAAGGATCCAAATGCATTTACAGTTTATCACTAACAATGTTCCATGCTAATGTATTTTCCCGGGAAATTTACAACTGTCCTGCAAGTAAAATATTCCTATTTCGAGAAAAAGGGCGTTTCTTCGTCCCATGAGGGAGCCGTTGAAAAAAAGAGGCTCGACCTGCTGTCTTAGTCGCTGATAGGCATGAATATCGAATTCTTATCGATCACTTTATGTTGCAGGAGTGGAAAACACAACAGCCCTAGACCATTTATCTTTACTGCTTTCCTGCGTATTATACCTTTTAACCGTCATGTAATCGGGCTGCTTTATTTCACTTGCCTTTTACTGATTCGAAAACAGTGGCTATTATTAAAAACTTTACCAATCTAGGTACTACTACCATGTTTTGTTTTAAAAACCTTTATTGTGAAAATGTCAGTATACAAATACGGGCCTATAACCACGTGGGCCGGCCACGGAGCAAACTGTAATCGTATATGATGAGGGGACATTTACACTGTAGAAGAACGTAACGGGCGGGCCATTAGGTTGCAAGAACTAAGGTGTCTAACAGTTGCGGAATCGGTGGACGTACATTTTATAATTAAAGTACGACAGGGCCAGTTACAATAAAATTATCTAGATATACATTTGCGGGCAAGTACCATGGGTGACGTTAATTCGAACTTTCAATAGTACAGTAATCAATAACACATCAGAACTTAATCTCAATAGGGATGTCCAAATGTTCAATCAGTACTTGTCCCCGCCCGCCATGTGCTTCAAAACTGCATACGTATCTCGTGATATCAAGGCTGGGCAACCAGTACACAACAAGGAGTTACGAGTCCCATTTATACCGGCGCCATTTTGGGCGAGGCTGGGCAGGTCCAGGATATAGTCAAAATGTCTCCACCAACCAGCGGTCGGACCAGAACCCCTTTCGGCAGTCCAAAAATGTTCCGTGAAATGACAACAGAAGAGATAGGCAACAAGAACAATCAGTCAAAAGAGGGGACGCTTTCGGGAATGGGGCCCATGCCCTAGCAGGCAAGTGTCCGAGTTCCAAGGTGTCCCAGGGCAATTTTAGTGGACCAGGCCCAAATCCAAAGAGCCGGCCGCCATTTTGAGAGTCCTGTTGCAGCCGCCTATCGCTGCACCGCAAGAGTGGGCGCAATTCAGCTGGATGGTGGGCGAGACGCTGTAGCCGCAAGAGCGGGCGCAACTCATCTGGATGGCGGGTGAGGCACTGTGCCGCAAGAGCGGGCGCAATGCAGCTGGATGGTGGGTGAGGCACTGTGCCGCAAGAGCGGGCGGAACTCAGCTGGATGGAGGGTGAGGCACTGTGCCGCAAGAGCAGGCGGAACTCAGCTGGATGGAGGGTGAGGCACTGTGCCGCAAGAGCAGGCGGAACTCAGCTGGATGGAGGGTGAGGCACTGTGCCACAAGAGCGGGCGCAATTCAGCTGGATGGTGGGTGAGGCACTGTGCCGCAAGAGCGGGCGGAACTCAGCTGGATGGAGGGTGAGGCACTGTGCCGCAAGAGTGGGCGGAACCCAGCTGGATGGCGGGTGAGGCACTGTGCCGCAAGAGCGGGCGAAACTCAGCTGGATGGCGGGTGAGGCACTGTAGCCGCAAGTGCGGGCGCAACTCAGCTGGATAGCGAGTGAAACGCCAAGGGGCGCCCCACTGCAGCTGAGGAGCCTCCACCTGGGGAGGCGGGAGAGGCCCGTTCGCGCCCCCCCGGGGCACCCCACGCCGTCTTTCGGCGCAGCATTGTAGGATGGCCACACCAGTGCAACTTGCTGGACACCACCTCGGTGCCATCCGGATCTCGGCGCGTTGTGCTGCCTTCAGCCTATTCGCACATCGGTCCGCTACTGACGCCGCCTCACAGGCCAATGGATTTTGTAGGCTTTTTATAGCCCAAAGCCGCATAACAGGTCATGTTACTTGTTTATAAAACTTTTCATTGGTTCATTTTACTTTTGGTTTCCTAATGATGGAAGGCTTGATCATATGACCTAAAAATAACACTTTTCATTGGATTGGAACATTTTTTTTCCCAAATGATGAAAGCCCTACCTTTTTTTTTCTCACTCGGCAGTCCAAAAAGGTTCCGTTAGATGACAACAGAGGGGACAGGCAACAAGAACCATCAGTCAAAAGAGGGGAGGGCAAGTTCTTCCCTACCGGGTCACGTTGGGGCTCCACCGGAACTCATCGAATTGATAGTCTACAGTGTTTCTGGATGTTTCAGACTGAAGCTGGCGTCAGCATGAGAGCACCACCATCTCGTGGCTCCGTCGTGGCCATTCCGCAAGCAATCATGACAGCCGCTCCCCACCGGAAGCCTGCTGGAGTCGGGGGCCCCGATGACTTTTGTAGAATCTTCAAGGCTGAGGGGACGCTTTCGGGAATGGGGCCCATGCCCTAACAGGCAAATGTCCGAGTTCAAATGTGTCCCAGGGCCATTTTAGTGGACCAGGCCCAAATCCGAAGAGCCGGCCGCCATTTTGAGAGTCCTGTGGCAGCCGCCTATCGCTGCACCGCAAGAGTGGGCGCAACTCAGCTGGATGGTGGGTGAGGCGCTGTAATAGCAAGAGCAGGCGCAATTCAGCTGGCCGAGCAAGGCACTGTGTCGCAAGAGCGGGCGCAAGTCAGCTGGTCGAGTGAAGCGCTGGGGTGTAGCTGAGAAACCTCCGCCTGGGGAGGTGGGGGAGGCTCGTTCGCGCCGCCTCTCCCTTTTAGTGCACCCCACGCCGTCTCCTGGCGCAGGTATATGTGATGGTCGGATCAGGGCACCGCAGGACGTGTCTTCAGGTCAAACGGATTGTGGGACAAGGTGTGGAGCAGGCTCAATTCAGCTGGCCGAGCGAAGCACTGTGTCTCAAGAGCGGGCGCAACTCAGTTGGATGCCAAGGGGCGCCCCACTGCAGCTGAGGAGCCTCCACCTGGGGAGGCCCGTTTGCGCCGCCTCACCCCCCCCCCCCCCCCGGGGCGCCCCACGCCGTTTTTCGGCGCAGCATTGTAGGATGGCCAGACCAGTGCGGCAACTTGCTGGACACCACATCGGTGCCGTCCTGATCTCGCCGCGTTGTGCTTTCTTCGGCCTATTCGCACAACGGTCCGCTACTGACGCCACCTCACAGGCCAACGGATTTTGCCGACTAAAAGACAGACCAAAGCAGCCCATTGTTGCTTTGAGATGGATGTTGCAGCAGGCTGCCATGTAAATAGTTGTTTAAAATGTGTTTTTTTAAAGTGTTTACTTTGTTGGAGCGTTGTATATATTTATAAGTTATTAAAGTGTTATAATCCTACTACTTTGTTGGAGTGCTATATATTTTTAATGTGACACATATTTGTGAAGACTTTGATGTACAAAAAAGCATCCCTGGAATCTTCCGCTTCAGGCTCGGTCCCACACACCCTTACAGTGAGAATCCCCTCCCCAATCACAATACAGGATCGTTATCAGATAGTAGGAACGCGTGTGGTGTGACGGATCTCATGGGGTGGGGGCCTTGATCTACTGTAACTCCTTTGAAGAGGGGTGATTCTTTACATTTGGAGCCATAAACTACATCCGCAGGGCTAGGTGATAGCCTGAGACCGGGCTGGACAATCGGACACAGAGGAAGAGGAGTGTCAGAGGGTGCGGTAGTGAATAGGGTGAAAGTGAGGTGTTGGGCGGGCACAGGGTGTGATTCTCAGGGAAGAGCAGCGCAGATGGGGGCAGGTTTATGGCCCATGCATGAGAGAGAGAGCGTGGGTGACCAGTGCGTCGGGGAGATGCTTGCGAGGGTGGGGAGCCGTGCTGAGGATCGGTGGCGTGCAGAGAGTGGGTCTGGTCAAGGCATCTAAAATGGCTGCCGTGTACGACAAAAGTGTGGCATTGGAAAAAAGGCAAGATGGCGCAGACAATGTTTATCAATACGGATTAATTTATAACAATTATTTTTAACAATATATTTACTCGCAGTGACAAAATGGCGGTCAACACTTCCTGATTTCCTTCGAATCGAACGTTAACAGACGTCACGCAGCAAAAAAAAAAAATCCGCTCACGCGCAGCCGCTGGAAGACATGTATCAACATATATGAGCATCCTCAGCCACCCTCAGAAAACATAGGGGGTCAGGATACGTCTCCCGTACCCCCTTATACCCATTTCCCACATTGTTTTTCCTCCATCTTGTAATTTAATTCAAACGAAACACAAAATGGCGAATTCCCGTTTCGCTACCGGTTCGCGACCCGGTTCGCGAACCAGGAAGCGCTTCTACCGCGAAAAATCAAATTTTTTTAATTTGCCCCACGGGACCCTTTAATAACCCCAACATCATTCCTAGGGGGTCTAGAGGGGTCTACCTTGCCCCCTTTCATTAAATTCCCCCTTCGTTTTTCTCCTCCTCTTGTCTCTCGATCCTACCGAGAGACAAGATGGCGGCCGTTCCGGACTGTTTAGAATGTTGACAGACACCGGAGAGCCAATCAGCTTCGCTTCGCAAAGTTCTGTTACGCGAAAAGTACGCGAACCGGAGCGCTACCCGGGACGCTGTCACAGATATATCTGTTTTTTAAAACGTAATTTCTCAAAATCCACTGGAGCACATATATTGAGACCTAGCAAAGGCACATCGGGCTAACAGTCCCTACAATTTTGCCAAGTTTTGTGCAAATCCATTCAGCCGTTCGAGCTAAAAGTGAGGCCAACCGCCCTATGGAAAAATGAATGGGAAAAACGCATTTTGGGACCCCCTTTTTTCACGGCCCCCCCTTGACGAAACACCCCCAAATTTTCAGGGGCTGCTCAGAAACAAAATGTGCCATTTTCCTGAAAATTTCAGCCGATTCCGTCCACAAACGCCAAAGTTATTAGACATAGAATTTTCAAAAGTCCCATAGAGAAAAAATCCTAACTATATATACCTACTGACGACCGCCAGTAGGTAATATATATATATATATATATATCTCTCCACTCGACCACTTGCAACCAAGTAATCCTAGGACACAACGGGGTAAGTTTCAGGAGCCCTTTATTCACTGCAGTATACAGCATAATGCATTTCGGCGATTTTGCCTTCTTCAGATGCTGGTGACCGCCAGGTGACGCCTTCTCCCTCTTTAGAACTCCTCGGACACTCCCACAGGTGGGAGATCAGCTGATCCTGTTGTAGTTCGGGAAGAGGCATTACACTGTCCAACTACCTCTCCCAGCATGCACCAGAAGTAGTCCGTGTGGCAGCCGGATCATGCTCGTGTGAGCGCTGTGTGTCCCGCTAAAGAGGGGCCGTGTTGTGGCAGGCGAGCCCGTATTTCATGTGCCCAGGGCTCCCTCAGGTCCCGAACACCTTCGCCTCGAAAATAGAACAAGTCGGACCGTAAGGCGGGAGGGATTCAACCCGCCTCCCCGTGTAGTCACGGTCTACCGCTGGCAGCGGCCACTGAGCCTGCTCGTTCCTGGGGCGGTACAGGGAACTATCGATACCTCGATTCCACAACAGCTTGCCAGCAATGTTCCCTGGACTCTTGTAAGGCGGGTCCTTGTACTGCGTTCCTGGCAGACGCACAAAATTTCTCCACTCGACCACTTGCAACCAAGTAATCCTAGGACACAACGGGGTAAGTTTCAGGAGCCCTTTATTCACTGCAGTATACGGCAACTTGCTGGACACCACATCGGTGCCGTCCTGATCTCGCCGCGTTGTGCTTTCTTCGGCCTATTCGCACAACGGTCCGCTACTGACGCCACCTCACAGGCCAACGGATTTTGCCGACTAAAAGACAGACCAAAGCAGCCCATTGTTGCTTTGAGATGGATGTTGCAGCAGGCTGCCATGTAAATAGTTGTTTAAAATGTGTTTTTTTAAAGTGTTTACTTTGTTGGAGCGTTGTATATATTTATAAGTTATTAAAGTGTTATAATCCTACTACTTTGTTGGAGTGCTATATATTTTTAATGTGACACATATTTGTGAAGACTTTGATGTACAAAAAAGCATCCCTGGAATCTTCCGCTTCAGGCTCGGTCCCACACACCCTTACAGTGAGAATCCCCTCCCCAATCACAATACAGGATCGTTATCAGATAGTAGGAACGCGTGTGGTGTGACGGATCTCATGGGGTGGGGGCCTTGATCTACTGTAACTCCTTTGAAGAGGGGTGATTCTTTACATTTGGAGCCATAAACTACATCCGCAGGGCTAGGTGATAGCCTGAGACCGGGCTGGACAATCGGACACAGAGGAAGAGGAGTGTCAGAGGGTGCGGTAGTGAATAGGGTGAAAGTGAGGTGTTGGGCGGGCACAGGGTGTGATTCTCAGGGAAGAGCAGCGCAGATGGGGGCAGGTTTATGGCCCATGCATGAGAGAGAGAGCGTGGGTGACCAGTGCGTCGGGGAGATGCTTGCGAGGGTGGGGAGCCGTGCTGAGGATCGGTGGCGTGCAGAGAGTGGGTCTGGTCAAGGCATCTAAAATGGCTGCCGTGTACGACAAAAGTGTGGCATTGGAAAAAAGGCAAGATGGCGCAGACAATGTTTATCAATACGGATTAATTTATAACAATTATTTTTAACAATATATTTACTCGCAGTGACAAAATGGCGGTCAACACTTCCTGATTTCCTTCGAATCGAACGTTAACAGACGTCACGCAGCAAAAAAAAAAAATCCGCTCACGCGCAGCCGCTGGAAGACATGTATCAACATATATGAGCATCCTCAGCCACCCTCAGAAAACATAGGGGGTCAGGATACGTCTCCCGTACCCCCTTATACCCATTTCCCACATTGTTTTTCCTCCATCTTGTAATTTAATTCAAACGAAACACAAAATGGCGAATTCCCGTTTCGCTACCGGTTCGCGAACCGGGAAGCGCTTCTACCGCGAAAAATCAAATTTTTTTAATTTGCCCCACGGGACCCTTTAATAACCCCAACATCATTCCTAGGGGGTCTAGAGGGGTCTACCTTGCCCCCTTTCATTAAATTCCCCCTTCGTTTTTCTCCTCCTCTTGTCTCTCGATCCTACCGAGAGACAAGATGGCGGCCGTTCCGGACTGTTTAGAATGTTGACAGACACCGGAGAGCCAATCAGCTTCGCTTCGCAAAGTTCCGTTACGCGAAAAGTACGCGAACCGGAGCGCTACCCGGGACGCTGTCACAGATATATCTGTTTTTTAAAACGTTAATTTCTCAAAATCCACTGGAGCACATATATTGAGACCTAGCAAAGGCACATCGGGCTAACAGTCCCTACAATTTTGCCAAGTTTTGTGCAAATCCATTCAGCCGTTCGAGCTAAAAGTGAGGCCAACCGCCCTATGGAAAAATGAATGGAAAAAACGCATTTTGGGACCCCCTTTTTTCACGGCCCCCCCTTGACGAAACACCCCCAAATTTTCAGGGGCTGCTCAGAAACAGAATGTGCCATTTTCCTGAAAATTTCAGCCGATTCCGTCCACAAACGCCAAAGTTATTAGACATAGAATTTTCAAAAGTCCCATAGAGAAAAAATCCTAACTATATATACCTACTGACGACCGCCAGTAGGTAATATATATATATATATATATATATATATATATATATATATATATATATGATTTGCATATGGCCATGTCTTAACTGGGGTGGTGTGGAGTGCAAAAAACTATGGATTTAGGCCCAAATCTCTGTACTGGGGTGAATGTATGACATTGTTCTGCATTCTGTCCATCAACTGTGGTTTTGCATTTGTCACCCCGAGTGGGATGGGTATGCTCAGACGTGAGATCCCATGCACTCCACACCACTGGATTCAAGCAAGCCGGGCTGAAGAAGGCTGGAATGCCAGAAACCGGTCCTCGAAGCTTGTTTCCGGTCCAGGGAAGGCATGGCTTGGCAGTTCGGGCTGGACTGTTCCCATGAGGCACAGGGTCAGACTGATTTACATATGGCCATGTCTGAACTGGGGTGGTGTGGAGTGCAAAAAACTATGGATTTAGGCCCAGATTTCTGTACTGGGGTGAATGTATGACATTGTTCTGCATTCTGTCCATCTACTATGGTTTTTGAATTTGTCACCCCGAGTGGGATGGTTATGCTCAGACGTGAGTCCCATGCACTGCACACCACTGGATTCAAGCAAGCTGGACTGAAGAAGGCTGGAATGCCAAAAACCGGTCCTCGGAAGCTTGTTTCCGGTCCAGGGAAGGTGTGCTGATAAACATTGTCTGCACCTTCTTGCCTTTTTCCCAATGCCACACTTTTGTCGTACACGGCAGCCATTTTAGACGCCTTGGTCAGACCCACTCTCTGCACGCCGCCGATCCCCAGCGCGGCTCCCCACCCTCGTAAGCTTCCCCCCCAAACACTGGCCTCCCCGCTCTCTCTCTCCCTCATGCATGGGCCATAAAACCCCTCCATCTGCGCTGCTCTTCCCTGGGAATCACACCCCGTGCCTGCCTGACACCTTCCTTTCTTCCTATTCACTGTCACACCCTCTGACACCCCTCTTCCTCCGTGTCCGATTGTCCAGGCCGGTCCCAGGCTATCACCTAGCCCTGAGGATGCAGTTTATGGCCCCAACTGTAAAGAATCGCCCCTCTTCAAAGGAGTTACAGTAGATCAAGGCCCCCACCCCATGAGATCCGTCACGCCGCACGCATTCCGGGAATCGGCGGAATGCCCTTCTGTTCCTGTCATCTGATGACGAGCCTGTAATATGATTGGGGAGGGGATTCTCACTGTAAGGGTGTGTGGGAACGGATCCGAAGCGGAAGATTCCAGGGATGTCTTTCATACTTCAAAGTATCTTTATTATAATAAAGAATGTCTTCCTGCCATAAATGCGTGTATAAGAGGCCAGGCCTCAGAGATGCAGTTAGAGCACCTCGAGAAGATTCCCTGTTGGTCTGATCTGATGTGTTCTCCTCCAGAGAGAATAAACCTTTGTTTCCTGCCTTCCGGTCTCCAGCGCCTGCCTCTTCATTGATTCATACTCTGTGGGATAAGAGGCGACATCGCTGAGCAATACTTAAGGTCATTCCGTTCATTGATTGCCTTCCTGCTTTACAATTGGTGTCCCAAGCGTGGGGCCCATCAGCGACACGTGGATCCAGTGGGAGAGGTCCTGACGACAGAGTGACCGACTGCAGCGATCGGGAGAGCTCCTGTCCGATAGACCCTCGTCTGACAGCCGATCATCCGAACTTCACTGGTTCCGAACCGACCTCTCTCGAGTGATCTACGGTCCTGACTGGGAACCATCAGGAGTGCCGCAGCAATATCGGAGATTGGAGGACAGTCGGGCGCTGGACGCGGAAGACGAGAAACAGCCCATGCGGTCCGGGTAAGGTTGTGTAAAAACGACAAATTGTGAAACGATGATGGTTCTTTGAGACATTCGCTGCTTACAAACGGGGAAGAGTACAAACACTCTATCTTCCTTTGTGGGCAGTGAAGGGTGGTTAACGCGGACTTTTGTCCCCCTTTGTAATCTGTTGTGCCTATCTTTTCTCCCCACTGTTTGTTTGATTGATTGATTGTCAGGGTAGCTCCCTTTTCTTTGATTGTCAGAGCAGCTCCTTTTTGAGGCATTCCCTGTCCGCAAACGGTGAGGGATGGAAAGAGTCTCTCTCCCTATGCAGATAATGAAGGATAGGTAACGCGGACCTTTGTCCCCCTTTGTAATCTGTCGTGCCTATCTTCTCCCCACTGATTGTTTATTTGGATCTAGTTCTCTTGAAGCATTCACTGTTTGCAAACAACGTAGAATAGCAATATTCTGTCTAGTCTTTGCAGGTAGTGAAGGATAGGTAGTGCGGACCTTTGTCCCCCTTTGTAATCTGTCACGCCTATCTTCTCCCCACTGAGTGGTAGCTGGTTCAGCCCGGACCGTTTGTTAGAGGTGGATCATCCAGTCCCACTGGAAGGCACCCCTAACAAGGACATGTTCACAAAACATGGACTAGTCGCTATAGCATATAGCAAATTATGGCACAGGCATACAAAGAAGGAACCCCAGAGTCAGTGGCCACTGATAGGATCCTTCGAAGAAAGCAAACTAGATGCACTAGATGAAGTTCCTAAAACTCGTAGAACGACACCGACCATGCTAGACAGCGTTGGCCTGTGGCGCAAAGAAGCTGTACAGCGAAAGAAGAAAGAGGAAGCTAGGTTAGACAAGGAGCTACGTAAAGGAGCCCACCTAGCCGCAAAGAAACTAGAGGAAGAAATAAAGGAGAGAGCGGAAGCTAAGCGGAAACGAGAAACCGAAACATCGAGTCAGTGTCCTGTTAGAACACCCTCTGCGCTCTACCCCGAATTACCCTCGAAACAGCGAGCCAACGATGATCTCCTATTAGGTCCTCCGATCATCTACATGCCCCCTCCATATTCCCCTTCCCAACCTTCAGCGCAACACTCGCTGCCCCCAAGCACAGGCGAGAGTCGCGCCAGGGCCTCGGCACCCATGGCCTCCGCACCGGCCGAACCCCTCGCACCAGATACAAAACAAGCAGCAATGTTAGATGACCATGAGGCCCGAAAGACAGAATCCACGAGAACAAGCAGGTTGGGCAAAGATGAGCGAGCGGGGATTGACAAGGTAGTCAGGACACTAGTAGAATGAAAGGAGAGTGAGGAACACATCATGGATATATTCAACTCATATGCGGGAAGCCACAGACGACACTTTGTCGTACGATTGTGTTATCATGTCCTAAAAGCTTATGAGGACCGATATCGAGATAAAGGTCCCGAGAGCCTAACGACTCTGTATAGAAAGGTTGATATCGGGGATGAGGGCGAGTGTGACGTGACAGACCTCCTTGCGCGTACACTTGAGGTTTTCCGCCACCTCACTGAATCAGAGGTGGAAGCTAAATCTACGACACCTGTAGCGACCGAACCATGAATAGAACAACCTGGCACCATGATGCCGATAAGAGAGGCTGCCCCCTACTGGATTCCCCCACGAGGTCAGGGAACATACGATGATGTTAACCACGCGGATGCAAGAGGGAGGGTAGTGTACAACTGGGTCTACCAACCATGGGATCGGCAGGATATTCTGACGTTTTGAAAATCTCTGCCCGATTTACGAAAAAACCCCACTGCCTTCTACACTGAACTAGGTACAGCCTTAGGTTCCACTATCATGACCCTAGCGGACATCGATTTGTTCTTCGGGTTATGTCTGCCAGCTGATGTGTGGAAGCAGATCCGCAAGGTCGACCACCTTGAGCTGTTCGGATATACCTGGAGACAACTCGATGAGATTGACAAGCAAAGAGGAGCCGGACAGAAACCCGTAACGGGTATTCTTGAACTTCCGGACAAGATCGTCCAGAAACTCAAGACCCTGATTCCCGAGAAGAAAATAGACTGGTCAATAGTGACGGCCTGTAGACAGAAACCACAAGAAGACGCTTCGGAATACTTTTCTAGGTTCGAAACGGTGTTCTCCGACTACAGCAGCCAAGATATGACCACTGCAACCGGACATCACTTGTTCGTCCAGAACTTTGTGAAGGGTCTGGTGCAAGAGGTTTCTCAAAAGCTGTAAGCGAGCGAAAGCAGCTGGGCAGCCTCTAAACCCGCGGCTATCCTCCAGATTGCCCAATACTATGAGCATCAGAAGAATGAGAACGACAGGGCATCCGAACGTAAAAAGAAGGAGTTGAAAGAGAGGGTCATGATAGCTCAACTGCAGGGGGTGACGATAGGTAGGGAACCCTCCAAAGGAAACTACAAGTCGACAGCCCCTATGAATACACCCTCCAGAGAACGAACGTCTGTACCCTATGCAGGCCGAAGGGACTTAGACGAAAACCAATGCGCGTTTTGTAAAGGATACGGTCACTGGAAGTCGCAGTGCCCGGTTCTTCATGAAACGAACAAGAACCGAGAGGCTAGGGACGGGACAAACGGACAAAGGAAAAGGGACCAGGGACGGAGACACACCAATGACGCTAACTATGACAGATCAAGCCGACCTAACACATTTGACCGCCCACGACAGAATCAGTATCAGCAGTCCGATTGCGAAAACGCCCACGACTTCGCATAGGACAGCCAGGGGCAAGGGAGGGATCCAGTCGAGCTTTGTGTTGACCAGCAAGGTCCTTATGTCACTGCTAAAGTCGTGGGTACGAAGTCCCCATTTTTGGTAGACACTGGGGCAACACGTAGTGCGTTATCTAAACGACTGATTCCAAGGGCACCCTTGTCTGGCTCACACGTGACATCAATAGGCTTTGATGGAACGCCCTCTACTAATCCCTTATCTGCACCGATTCCCTTTGACTTAGAGAACAACATCACGGACACGACCTTCCTGCTATCCTCCAACACCCCCGGCGCCATTATGGGTCTTGACCTCCTGAAACACTTTCGAGCCACCATTCGGTGTTCCCCAGACGGAGTACGAGTCATACTATACGATAACCAGAATCTGTTCAGGCCTTGTCCCACCCGACGCATGTTTTCCATCACTGGTGCTGATTTGTCCCTACTAGACACTTTACCCTCGTACCTTTGGGCTAAGACCGACTCAGACATAGGACGCATGGTGATAGACCCTGTGCACATCACTGTACGATCAGACGCTATGCTCCCAAAGCTCCCACAGTATCGGATATCGCCCGAGGGCGAGAAGGCATTGGTAGAAATCATTCAGTACTTAGTCGATGCAGGAGTAGTAGAGGAAGTAGTCAGTAACGTCTGTAACAGCCCTATCCTACCCATTGTTAAGAAGCAAGGCGAGGGAGATGAGAAGGCTTATCGCTTCATCATTGACCTCCGAGAGGTGAACAAAGTAGTTGTACCTCAGTACCCAGTAGTCTCCGACATCACCACTATCTTGACCCTGATCCCCTCCACTGCCACTGTCTTCACCGTCATAGATCTCAAAAATGCTTTCTTTTCCATCCCCATCCATCCAGACAGCCGATACCTCTTCGGCTTCACCCTAAAAGCCCGTTCATATAGATTCTGTAGTGCACCCCAGGGCTACACTGAGAGCCCCACCATCTACAGCCAGGCTCTCAAGAGGCAGCTGGACACAGTCCAGCTCCCGGACGGAGTGATGTTAATCCAGTATGTCGACGACATTCTCCTGGCTGCCGATACCACTCCAATTGCCATCGCAGCCACCATCCAACTCCTGCACTTCCTCGCGGAGAACGGTCACAAGGTCTCCAAGAAGAAGCTGCAGTTCTGCCAACCCCAGGTGACATACTTAGGCCACCTCCTGTCCAAAGACGGGAGGAAGCTCACACCCGATCGGATCCGGACCATCCTAGAGACCCCTGTTCCCAAAACTCATAAACAAGTTCGCTCCTTAGTAGGCCTCACGTCCTTCTGTCGGCAGTGGTTGCCAAACTTTAGTCTCATAATCAAACCTCTACTCTCTTTGTTAGCGAAAGATGTCCCCTTCCCACTCCCTTGGACCCCTGAATGCCAATCCTCCTTTCAAGAACTACGAGATGCCCTTTGCTCAGCCCCTGTCCTAGGTACACCCGACTATACCAAGCCCTTCTCCCTCTTCACCCACGAAAGGGAGGGGTGCGCTTTGTCTGTCCTAACACAACCCATAGGTCCCAAACAACGCCCATGTGCCTATTTTTCTGCCACTCTTGACCCCGTAGCCAGAGCTCTGCCCGCCTGCCTTCGAGCGGTAGCTGCCGCTGCCATCTCTATCCGACAAAGTGAGGGGATTGTACTTTCGAATTCCCTCACTGTGCTGGTCCCCCATGCGGTCGACACCCCCCTGAACCAGACCAAGACTCAGCACCTGACTAGTGCACGACTGACTGGTTACGAATTGACTCTGCTTGCACCCCACATCACACTGAAACGATGTACCACTTTGAACCCTGCCACTCTGTTGCCTCTCCCTGATGGCGACCCCAATGTGTCCCCTATGCATGACTGTGTGACCCTCACGGACGAACAAACTCGAAGTAGAGCTGACCTCTGTGACACTGCTATCCCAGACCTAGATGGAGAGCTATGGGTAGATTGCTCGTGCATTAAGCTCCCCGACGGCACGACCTCGGCTGCCTATGCAGTCACCACAGCCCGGACGGTAGTTGAGACGGCCCGCATCACCCAACGGTCCGCACAAGCAGCAGAACTGATTGCCCTCACACAAGCGCGCATCCTAGCAGCAGGCACAGTTGCAAACATTTACACTGACAGCCAGTATGCCTTCGGGGTGGTTCATCATTTTGGACTCTTATGGAAAGAAAGCGGATTCCTGACTTCACATGGCACACCCATCCTTCATGGAGATCTAGTCTCTGCTCTGACTGAAGCAGTCCTTCTCCCCAAGCGGTTAGCGGTGATCAAATGCCAGGCGCACAAGAAGGTAACAGATCTCATTGGACAAGGGAACGCACTAGCTGACATCACTGCCCGAACCACAGCCGAGAATAGGACGACCACACGCATGTACGTGACTAGGTCACAGACGGAGAAATGGAAGGACGCTAGAGAACACATTAGGGACATACAGATGGCCTGCTCCCCCCAAGAACTGACTGAATGGGCACGGGTGGGACTGAAAGATGATGAAGGCTGCTGGCTGACAAAAGACACAAACAAATGGCTGCTACCCAATTCCCACTTGATCCCCATACTGACTATAGCACACTCCCCAGCACACATAGGATCTGCTCCCATGATTGAACTCATCACCCGAGTCTGGCACAACGACAAGATTCCCGACTCTGCTAGACGCCTAGTTCAGCAATGCTTAATCTGCTTGCAACACAACCCAGGGAAAGGAACTGTTGTCCCTCGGGGTGGGTTCGGGGTCCCCGACCATCCCTTTGAAGTCCTACAGATGGACTACATTCAGCTAGAACGTTGCCTGGGTTTGAAGTACGTGCTTGTTGTCGTGTGCGCCTTCAGCAAATGGGTGGAGGCCTATCCCACACGTGACAACACTGCCATGACCACTGCCAAAGTCCTATTAAAAGAGTTTTTCCCCCGATATGGCCTTTGTCGGATTTTATGGAGTGACAACGGCCCCCACTTCATAGCTGAAGTTATCCAACTTATCCTAAAAGGGTTGGGTGTAAAACAGAAATTTCACGCAGTCTTCCACCCACAATCTTCAGGCCTGGTCGAAAGACACAACGCCACACTCAAGCTAAAAATCTCTAAGATTGTTGCCTCCACCGGACTGAAGTGGCCTGATGCCATCCCATTGGCATTGCTATCAATGCGTTCCACCCCCACTAAGCACCACTTGACCCCCTACGAAGTAGTATTCGGGCGACCAATGAACATTTGGGCCGCGCCTAGGCCAACTTCGATTCATGACGTCCCAGACGTCCTAATGTCTGACTATCTGTACACCCTCACTAAAACCTTAACTGTCATTCATCAGCAGGTGCTGCAAGCCATCCCAGACGCTTCCAGGGGCCCAGGACTCGACATTCGCCCAGGGGATCACGTCTTGATCCGCAACTTCCAGCGTGCCAGAAGCTTGGAACCTCGGTGGACGGGCCCCTGGCAAGTCCTAATCACTACACGGATGGCCCTTCGAGTAGAAGGCAAGCGTCACTGGGTGCATGCGCACCATTGTAAACGCGTCCCATCAACCCTGACGACGGAAGAAGATATCGCGACTCAAGAAGAGCTCCTGACAAAAGACAAACCATCATTGAGCTGTTACACCGACACAGAGGCACTCGAACTGGCAAAGTTTCCCGATCCCACCGTGCCGTCCAGAGAAGGGTACAACCTACGTAAAAAGGGAGGAGCTTCGGCAAAGCAGACCACTGACTAGGTAAAATCTCAGAGCGGTAGCCTAACACACTCAAGGTTGCCCGAAGAGAAGTCAGAGGAAGTCGGTGGTTCTGCCCGCTACCGAGCACTCTGAAGATGATGGAAGCGCCCGATTCCCCAATGATGGAAGCAACCGGATATCCGAAGATGACCTACCGAAACCCAAAGACTGACAAGCTGCACAGCTCAAAGACTATAGCCATTTTCATTACCCTTCTCTTTTGCCTCCTCCTCATGACAACCTTCTGGATCATCGAAGAAAGCACACCCGCTCACAAAACGTTGCTCCCCACTGAACTGCCGACAACTATCAAGGAACACTTCTTGATTGCCCTTTCACCACAGCTCCGAGAAAGGCGCAGGGAGTTCTGGAACAACTCCTTTGTGCAACTGCTGCACCAACACAACCTTGCCACTAATGCCACAAATTGCTGGATCTGCGGGCTGCTGCCCCACGCAACTGGACACTCCATCCCATTCATTCCTTCGCCTTTTTCCATCCACGGCTCCTGTCTTGCCTGGCTGATCCTTCTGCAAGAGAGCTTTAAAGACAATGCCACTTCAGAAAGAACTGTTTCACATTTCTACCATGGGGTATGGCTGAATAAGACTGGGCGAACCGCTACTTCTTTTTGCCCTCTGACCTCTGGTGCCTCTATTCACATGGACATCCCTGCCAAAGAGCGAGTGGAAATGCAGGTGTTCCATAACCCAGCCAGACCCACTTTCTCCTACCTCCGGAAACGAACAGCCGCCACTCTGACTGTGGCCTTGTCTGTCGTCAACGTCTCGGGCCTTGTGTGCATCGAAGGCCTGGGAACGCAACTGGTGGGCCACAGCGCCTGCGCCATCACCAGAACGCTGGATTCATCCGACCCTCCCTCCTTTGTTACTTCTCCAAATATGTACTTTGTTTGCGGCACCAAAGCATACACCTGGCTCCCCAAAGGTTGGAGGGGCACATGCTACATTGCCTTCATTCTTCCACCTACGTATGTGGCCCCGGCAAGCCACCACCGGCAAAAGCGTGCAAGGGACATCGACCAGGCCGACTCTACAGGGGCACAGTTCTTGGATGCCGTGAAGGTACTTGTGCCATTCTGGGGTCCGATGGCGAACAGCCGTGCCATCCGACATTTGACCCAGGCAGTTGAAACCACCATGAACATCACAGCCGGCATCTTGACCAATAACACCGCAGAGCTTCAGGCAGTCCGCCTGGTGGCTCTCCAGAACCGCCTCGTTCTAGACGTGGTTCTGGCAGACCGAGGAGGAGCATGCCGCATCATTGGGTCCAGCTTCTGCACCTACGTGCCAGACAATTCACCTTCTGTTTACAAGGCCATCGAACACCTCCATAGATTATCATCTGAAGTACACCAGGAACAAGAAGGATGGTCGCTTGGGAGCTGGTTCTGGGACTCACTGAAAGCCTGGGGGTGGAGGTTGTTCACATTCATTCTAATTCCGATTGTGGTGCTATGCGGGTGTTGCTTGGGTATCCAATGTTTGCCTCCTCTGTGTTCGTTATTTTCAAATTGCATTTGCCCAAAGACTTTGGACTTACAGACTGAACACATGAAAGCTTTGTATGATGCAGAAATACGTGGCATTATGGGAATCGACCCTGAATTAACAAGTTGGTGAGAAATGTTAAAAGGGAGGACTGTGGAAAATTAATTTGTGCTGATAAACATTGTCTGCGCCATCTTGCCTTTTTCCCAATGCCACACTTTTGTCGTACACTGCAGCCATTTTAGACGCCTTGGTCAGACCCACTCTCTGCACGCCGCCGATCCCCAGCGCGGCTCCCCACCCTCGTAAGCTTCCCCCCCACGCACTGGCCATCCCCGCTCTCTCTCTCCCTCATGCATGGGCCATAAAACCCCTCCATCTGCGCTACTCTTCCCTGGGAATCACACCCCGTGCCTGCCCAACACCTCCCTTTCTTCCTATTCACTATCGCACCCCCTGACACCCCTCTTCCTCCGTGTCCGATTGTCCAGGCCGGTCCCAGGCTATCACCTAGCCCTGAGGATGCAGTTTATGGCCCCAACTGTAAAGAATAGCTCCTCTTCAAAGGAGTTACAGTAGATCAAGGCCCCCACCCCATGAGATCCATCACACCGCACGCATTCCGGGAATCAGCGGAATGCCCTGCTGTTCCTGTCATCTGATGACGAGCCTGTATTATGATTGGGGAGGGGATTCTCACTGTAAGGGTGTGTGGGAACGGATCCGAAGCGGAAGATTCCAGGGATGTCTTTCATACTTCAAAGTACCTTTAGTATAATAAAGAATGTCTTCCTGCCATAAGTGCGTGTATAAGAGGCCAGGCCTCAGAGATGCAGTTAGAGCACCTCGAGAAGACTCCCTGTTGGTCTGATCTGATGTGTTCTCCTCCGGAGAGAATAAACCTTTGTTTCCTGCCTTCCGGTCTCCAGCGCCTGCCTCTTCATTGATTCATACTCTGTGGGATAAGAGGCGACATCGCCGGGCAATACTTAAGGTCATTCCGTTCGTTGATTGCCTTCCTGCTTTACAAAGGCATGGCTTGGCAGTTCGGGCTGGACTGTTCCCATGAGGCACAGGGTCAGACTGATTTGCATATGGCCATGTCTGAACTGGGGTGGTGTGGAGTGCAAAAAAACGATGGATTTAGCCCAGATCTCTGTACTGGGGTGAATGTATGACATTGTTCTTCATTCTGTCCATCAACTGTGGTTTTTGCATTGTAAATGTGGCGCATCCAGGGTGACGGAGCTGTGGCGCACAATTACTGGTGCATCCCTGCCGATCTGCATGGATGCGCCAGTAATTGTAAATCTGCCCCCTAGTGCCTTGTCTGCTACTGGTAGGCCGCTTCATCTCTCAAGAGTAACACTGTGACACGCCTGCAATAATAATAATAATAATGTGTTTTGTAAAGCGCCTGATTACACCTGACGGTGGGCCCGATTCACAGAACTAACTTAAGACAAAATACTAAACCTACTACTTTTTGTATTCACAGAAGTTAGGATTTTGTCTTAAGTTTGTCTTAAGACAGACTTAAGACAGACTTAAGTTAAGATTTTTGTTTTAAGTCTGTCTTAAGTCTGTCTTAAGACAAACTTAAGACAAAATCCTAACTTCTGTGAATACCAAAAGTCGTACGTTTAGGATTTTGTCTTAAGTTAGTTCTGTGAATCGGGCCCGGTGTGTCCCCGCGCTGATGCCCTGACCAATGGACAAAAAGAGATTAAAATGTATCAAAAACAGAAGACAACGGGGAAGTAATCAAGAGGAGCGAAAGAGCCAGGTTTTCCGTCTAAACCTGAAAAGTTTCTCCAAAGGTGCCGCTCTCAGATCATAAGGGAGGGAGAGCCACATTTTGGAGGCCAAAAAGGAGAAAGAACTCGCCCCAGTCTAGCTTTTATTACCCTAGGTAACCTTGCTAGTTTTGCTGCAGATGATCTGAGATCGTGACAAGGGATGTATGGTTGGATCATGGAATGCAGATATTTTGGACCTTGCTGGTGAAGAAGCTGCGGCAGAAGTGCATTGTTTTTAAACTTATTTCTTTGGGTTGCTGAAAGGCAGTGCAACTGATTGCGAGCTTCCAAAGCGGGGGATCTTGAAGGAAGATTAACCCCTTCCACGCATGGCTAATTTCCCGCTGTGCGGTGCTCGTGACCAGCCCAGCTCGTCATGCTGCACATTGGAGCTGTGCTCATGAGGAGCTGAGCTGGTAGCGACTCCGCCCACTCCCAGAGAACACCCGCACAGGCGGGGAATTAGCCGCATGTGGGAGTGCCGCGGCAGTTATGACGAGCTCAGCTTGTCATGAGCACAGCTCCACTGTGCCTCATGACGAGCTAAGCTCGTCATAAGCATCAAAGGTGTTAAGGAAAAGCCGAGCTGCTGCATTTTGTACACTCTGAAGCGAGGTGAGTCTGCCCTTGGTAGCCTCCAGATATACAGGACATTGCAATAGTCCAGTTGGGCAGTGATAAGAGCATGCACAATGTTTTTACGAGACTTTGTCGGAATTAGGTCTAAGATTTTTTGAAGGGCCTTGGGTACGGAAGTACTTGCCCGCGGTGTTTCTGCTCTAATTCTCGAAGGAGAGTTTTGAATCAAACCAAACTCCTAGATATTTAACTTTCTGTTTAGGTTCCGGGGGCCGGCCAAGGGAGACGGACCACCAGGCTGAGGTCCAGATCGAGGGGGTGCTCCCTACTATCAGACGTTCAGTTTTATTTGTGTTCAATTTCAGGCAGCTGTCGGCCATCCAAGTGGTGACCTACGCCCGACATGATCTGAAACGATCTGCTGAGATATAGTCGGCTTCCGAGAGAGTAACAATAAGTTGGGTGTCGTCGGCATAGGACACCAATTGAACCTTATATTTGTCAATCATATCCACTAGTGGGCGTATGTAAATTTTAAACAAGGTCGTACTCTGGATATGATAACATGCAGCTAATATAATAATAAAGAAGCTGTGCCGATAATAATAATAATTAATATTAAGGTGGTGGTGATAAAATGATGATAATAATGATAAATGAAAATAATAGTAATATTAATGACAATAATGATGATGATGATATGATAGTAATAATAACAATAATATTAATAATAATAATAATAATAATAATAATAATAATGGTGGTGGTGATACAATGATGATAATAATATTAAATAAAAATAACAGTAGGAGTATTTTTTATTATAATGTTGATATATTAATAATAATAATAACAATTATAACAATAATATTAATAATAATAATAATAATAATTGCGGTGATGGTGGTGATAGTACTAATAATAATAATATTTATGGCGATAATGATGATGCTGATGCTAATAATAATTTATAACAATAGTAATAATAATTTTAATGACAATGATGCTGATGATATGATAATAATTAATTTAGTGATGATGATGGTGATGATGATAATACTAATAATAATAATATTGATGGTGATAATAATAATAACAATAACAATAACAACAATATTAATGATAATAATAATAAAAATAAAAATAACAATATTGATAACAATATTACTAATAACAATAATAATTATAACATTAATACTAATAACAATAATAAGGATCACAATAATAATAATAAAAATCGTAATAATACTAATAATAATAATGATAATATTAATAATAACAATAATAATAATAACAATAATGATAACAATAAAACTAATAACAATAAGGATAACAATAATGATGATGATAGTAATAATTACAATCGTAATAATACAAATAATAATAATAGTGTTGATGATAATGATGATGAGGATGGTGATAATAATACTGATAATATTGATGGTGATAATGGTGATTTTGATGATAATGAGAATAAATAATGCTAATAATATTCGATTTTTTCCCCAGGGGATCGGCGTGGCCGGCCTCCTGTCCCACGTCGGAGCAGTGTGAGTTCTTGCTTTGTTGATGATAAATATAGTGTGTGCAGACACTCGTGATAATACTAAGGGGAAGCAGAACTCTCGGGGCCCTCAGGGTCTCGGGGTGCATCTGTGCCCCCTCCCCCTCCCCCCCTTCAGCTCTGGGTGAATGTGTGGCCCCATCTCATGCCGGACAAGCACGAGTTCTTTGTTTATAGTTTTTTTTCTCTTTATCTGCTCGGAGTGCAAAAGGATGTATTATTAATAAGGAGGCACCGAGGCACCGTGTGCATCTGCTCCCCTCCCTTCAGCTGCGCCTCTGTCAGCGCTGACACTAAGTGAAGGGCCGATCCCAGAATGCACCAGTGTTTGCATATCTGGAGGCTCGCGCGCCCCGAGCCTCGAGCCTTTTTGTCCCTCCCCGGCTCCCCCCGGGCCCCAGACCGCGTCCCCTCGGCTCAGTCCACAACTTAATACAAAGGCATCCTGGTGTTAACATCAGATACTTCTGGAGAAGAAAGCCCTCCTCTGTCCGCGCGCATCCTCATCTGCTTCTTTCCTGAATAGGAATAATTGAACATTACAAATTCAAAAAAAATAAACAGCATACGGGGGAAGGAAAAACTAATTATAAATTGCAGAAGCAAAAGCAGGCAAATGAGTTAAAATTACTCGCATGGTTCTTGAGAGGGAAGGTACATGTATAAAAAGTTAGGGTCACCAGCCTCCGCGCGCCCCTTAAAGATGCTTTTATTTGCTTGGTCCCCGGGTGTAGGGGGACGAGCCGGGCCATTTGCATAGGGTAACTGGCGCATACCACATCATTTGCACGCCTGCGAGTACACTCGAGTAACCGTAATTACACGTGACACCAATTACTCTATTACTTTGTATTAAATTATAATGGAAAATTCCACTAGAGAATTGAAGCCTAATTGCATCTTAATTTGCATAATTTTGCATATTAATTACATCTCTGATGAATAATAAATTTCTGCAGATTTTTAATTTATGCACAGACACAAAAAAACAAGTGGAGAAATAATTTAGCACCCCTCAACACCCTCCCCCACACACCCCCCAAAAAAGCGAGATGGAAATACTAAGAACTATTACTTGGGGTATTCAACTAATTTTTGCTTAGTTTAGCAAAGAAAAACTGAGTTTGTTTAACGTCTCTTCCTCCGGCTGATTGCTGTTTATTGCAGAACTTGTCAATCTCCGCGTGAAAGGCAGAATGATGCCTTCCCTTATTGAGCAACGCGGCATCATTCAATTACACTGTTTGAAATCCTCTATGCGGATGTGATGTTGTGGTAACACTTTCATCAGGGCGCCATTGTTCCGCCCGCGAGGCTGCGCGAGCGCCATTCTTGATGGAGACCGTCTCTTGGCTCTGGTCCGGTCTCAGCGTCTTTTGGAAGGCCTGAGGGAAACAAAAGTATGAAAACAGGAGAAAGAAGTCCAAAAAAGCAGTTCATGTGGATTAGGGATTTGGCTAATCAAATCAGCAGCATTCTCTTGTGAGGAGAGTGCTGTTTGACAACTGCGAAAATTGAGACAAAGGAAGGGGGAACGGATTCGGCCTCAGATTTAGGACAAAAGACTTGCATCTGCCCAGTCTTGGGGGCCATTTTGAATCGGGAATTGACCTGTCCAAAGAATGGCTGCAAGGATCAGAAGACAGGGTAGGTGTGCTTGAGGATGCAAAAGAGGTTTAGGTGGCTTGTTGAGTAATTATATGGGACTAACTGATGTGTCTCCTCACCTGGGAGGACCTGTAAAGGACAGTAGAGAATAAAATCAGAGCAAGAAAGATTAGGAAGTGCAAGGGACACATGAAACAGGCACACAAGGAACTATATGAAAAGATGGGAAATAAGTAAAAGAGAGAACATAACAGAGCAACATAGAATAGGAAGTGAATAAACGAAAGAGAAAAGAGCACGTTTGAACCTTAATGAAGCAACAAAGAACTAGGGGCAGGTTTGAGGGAACAAGAAGGAGCAAATGGGAATAGGAGGTGGGTGTCTCCCACACAGAGGGTCAAAAGGAAGTGTATAGTATGTAAGAAATAAGTTAACTATCCTGTACTACTTCCAAAAATATGTGCAACTCACACTAAGTAAAGAATAGTAGAGAGGCTAAAAAGGAGGAAGGAGAAATGTGTTGAAGGTGGGCATAACCAGTGTATGTACGAAAACCCTCACTCAAGCCTCATCATTGGGTTCCTTCAACACACTGGGACTGCAAGGTACACAGTGTGGGCTACATCTTCCCCTCTGGGAAGGAGCGGGAGTGTTCTGTGAAAGCACGTAAATGTATGAACACCTCTCGGGTGTGAATGAGGGGCAGAGTGCAACAAAAATAGTGTGTGTTAAAACTATCTCAATAGCAAATAACACATTTTATTATAATGTCCCACAGGATAGGATTAAAATGCAATGTGAGACAGCTTTATAGATATTTACCCTGTGTGGTGGTCAACATGTTTCTGCCCTAGATGGCAATTACATATTCGGGGCATTCATCAGGACTAGTGACTCTGCATCAAAAAGTGGATAAATAATAAATACTCAGGCCAAACATCATGACCAACCATGCGCAATGCTAGTAGTTAAATCGGAAGGATGAGGGGTCTTAAGAGTACTATATGCAGGCCGATTCTATCAACTCCAGTCTGATCGCAAGTTGAACCCTCTTACTTGTGTTCATCTTGCGGCATAGCTCTGAGCTGAGCTATGCCGCAAGATGAACACACGTAAGATTTAATTGCTTTCACAGAATGCTCCAGCTCCTTCCCTGAGGGGAAGTTGTAGCCCACACTGGATACCTTGCGGTCCCAGTGTGTTGTATGAACCCAATGATGAAGCATCGGGTGAGTGGGGTTTTTCTTCCATTTACTGGTTATGCCCACCTTCAACACATTTCTCCTTCCTCCTTTTTATTCCTCTCTGCTATTCTATACTTAGTGTGAGTTACATACAATAGGAAGTGGGTGCCATGGATAGGCTTGGGTGGAGTTCGCGGAGTGGACAAAAAACTCCACCCAGCGGTGTCCGGCACTGAGGTCCCATGACGGGTGTGGGAGGGGTCAGACATGGGAGGTAGGGGCCAGGAGAGGGGACGCGGGGATAGCGGGAATAAAAAATAAAAACGCACCTTTTTGCTGCATCCTCGTCTCTGTTCCGCCTTACTGGAAGCACCTAGATGACCAGTCAGCCAATCACAAAGCTGCCTTAGCAGCGTTGTGATTGGTCTGAGCACAGTGTTTTGGCACTCAGATGCTGACTGGGGGCCTGGTTATGTTTTCCATGTAGGCTGTAATTCAGCCTGCAAGGAGAACATGTGAAGTGCGCAAGACTGTTTTGGGCGGCCCAAGAGAGCCGGACAAGCAGTCACTGCACACTTCAGGCGGGTGCCACCACTCCTCCCCTGCCCCTAACACAAACTGGACGAAAGTAGGAGAAAAGAAAATGATAATAACTTGTTATTATGATTTTATTTTCCCTTTGTGTCACTGCAAAAAAGCAGTGGGTCGACTCTCCTCCCCCTTAGCAGAAGAGCTGCCACTGACTCCACCGTGCGGAGTTCTGCAAGCAGTGAAGTGCGTTATGTCGCACTGTTTGCACTGATTTTTGTCCAACTCTGGAGAATCAGAGCAAACGGCACTGATTCTCCAGCGTTGCTTCTTTCTGCCACTAGAGTAGATGTTCTACTCAAGCTTCAGCTTCCTCAATGCGAATGGAACTATTCTCAACGCAAGCAGTAGTGGCCATCTGCTACTGCCCATGTTGAGAAATCCCACGGGAGGTGGTCTGGAGTAAGATTTTCTGTGCTCGTGCTCACCAACTTAGCGTTGGCGACCATGAGCAAGGAAAAAACGTCACTTCGCTACACGCAGCAGAGTTTTTCAGAGCTCCACGTGCTGCGCAGAGCGTGAAGTGGGGGAAACTCCACGAATTTCATGCCCAGACCTAGCCATGAGCTTCATCACATACAGGAAGCTCTATCGCTGCTACAGGGCCCCCTTCTTCTTAATTTTGCAAGATAAGCAGGGTAATGAGAGGTGAAAGTGGCCACTTAGAAGGACTTAAGAAACCACCAGAATTAGCAGGCTCATGGTCGGTGTCTACCTGGCGAAGGTCATTTCTGCATTTGTTTGTATTATCAATACATCAATGACACCTAAACTTCACCTTCCCCTTCCTCACCACCTCATTCAGGTACCAATTCTCACAATGTCTTTCCACTTCTGGAAGGCCATTGATTGCATGATGCTCACCCCTGCAAGGCTGAGATCACAAGCGCTCTCAGTGGTACCACCTGAAGAATAGACATTTATCCTCTCTATTCTTACCCCTATGCACTATCTGGGCCTGCTATTGCGGTCTCTGTGGCTGTGAAACAGACTCTCTGCCTTCATCGTCACAACTCATACTTCAGCCTACTACCAATTTGTGAGTGCTCAGTAGAAGTGAGCCTACCTCAACTTCCAAACAGTCACTGACATCCTGGGACTCAGAGGATCAGTGATGTGGATAACATGGTAGCCTCCTCCTTCACAGCCCACTCTCCTCTTTCTACCCCCACAACAAAGTCCTTGACTTTGCCACTGTTGGACTTGGCCCTTCTGGCAGGTTCACCCCTGAACTTTTTGCCGTTTAGTGTTACATAATTATAAAGATTTCTGGTCTTTGCGCACTTTAGCACTGTGGCGCAGAGTAAAGTGCGTGCGCTCTCTGAGTGCGTGTGTGAGATTGGCCTGCCCTCCCATAGGAATGCATGAGGAATGTGTGTGTCCATGGTAATTCCTGATGCGTGGGGAGTGCAAGCTCGAGTTTGGTATGTGCAAACTCGTGCGATTGAATGCTACACGATGATGTGTGCGGCGTTCATGTGTCTAGTGTGGAAGTGTCACTTCTAGAAGTTGGCCTGTCTGTGCAATGAAGGTGCTGGCTTGTGATTGGCTGGCTGGTGTGCCTGGCTCCAGAAGTCAGGATGGGTCTGCCCCGGTGGTGAATGGGAGATCTGCATGTTGATGGCTGGGGAAGAGTGCACCAGGGACCTGAATAGGGCTGGGCTTTCCCCCCACAATGCTGGCTCCACCCCCTGTGATATGTCTGATGTCCCTGACCCATCCTGTGAATAGAGAGAGGGGCTGAGCAAAACAAAGTGCTCAGGAACCAGATGTATCTGGTTCGCCCCTTGCCTGCACCTTTTAGACAAAGGAATTGTGTGTATAAAAAGAGGCTGTTACCTCTTATAAAATGTTCTGTTTTTCTGACTTGAATCTACCAGGGGCGTGCTGCTGCTGGGGCGCAGGGGAAGGCTTGCCTCCCTGGGCCTTGCCCAGCCCCTGGATGCCTGGAGGACCCCTCCACTTCCTGAACCCTGACAGAGTGGGGCTTGTTGATGGTGGGGCCCAGGAGGGACCGCCATGGGGGCTGTCACCTTGCTGAAGTGCCCTATGTGCTGGCCCTTGGGCCCTGCATTGCCCCTCTGTCCTCCGGGACCTTTTGCTGTGCCTTTGCCCGTGCCCCAGGGCTGTGGCTGCCCCTAGCGCCCTGTGAGCGCTTTATTTTAGCCTAGCAGCGCCGAGCTGCCCTCTGTCCTGATGGAATCCCCGGTGTAGGGGTTCCCTCGAATTTGCCGCACTTGCAGGGGCCCACCCTGCGCCGCTCCGATGTTTTATTTTTTTAATTACGGGTGTCCACCCCGTGTATCGGAGCCCAAGCGGGTGCCCACCCCACTTCTATGTTTAGTTGTTACTTCGAGGGTGCCCACCCCTCTCCATGCCCCGAGAAAATGATCACCGCCACGGCCGCGGGCGAGACAGGAATTCAGGCACCGTTTTCAAAGGAAGCCCTGCCGCGCTGTGATTGGCCAGCGCCCGGCCGGAAGGGAGAACTGCTGCCCCAGGAGCCCGAAGGCTCCTCATCAAGTCCCGGTCCCGAGATGGGAACCGGGTGAAGAGCGGGTGAAGAGCGGGCGCATGGTGAAGGCGGGGCTCCCATGAGGAGAGAGAGCCCCGCCGAGCGCTACCGCCGCCCAAGGGAGAGGAATCCTGCCTATAACCCAGTGAGTGAGGCCCCCGTGTTACTCGTTGAGGAGAGGAGTGGGTCGGGGCACATTGCCGGTGCCCGTCCCGCCCCCCAGTGGTGCTAGCTGGTCTTGGGGGCAGTGTTTGTGAGGAGAGAGCGGCCCCGGTGGGCAGTGGGCCACTCCCCTGTAGCCCGCACCATTATATCCCGAGTCCCCAGAGGGGGGACTCCAGCGACGGGGACAGTTTATTAATTAGAGCCCACGAGAGGCTCTGGGGCATTTTGTGTATTTAGAGCCTGTCGAGGCTCCAACAACGGGGGCATTTATTCCGAGCCCGACGGCTCCAACGAGGGCCAGTTATGTAAAGGGCCCGGTGGGGATCCCAAGGGCCAGAGGGGCCTTTGTTCATGCCTCTGAGGGCCCCAGTTGTTCTAGAGCCTAGGAGGGCTCCCCATGGACACATTATTAATTTAAAGGGCCTGATGAGCCCGTGCTGAGCCTAGGTGGCTCCCACGCCCCCATCCTTGTTTAGAGCATGGAGGGCTCCAAAATGCACATTCTTTTTCCCCAGAGCATAGAAGGCTCCAAATTGTACAGTCGGTTCCAGAGCCAGAGGGCTTCAACCCTTTGCGCACTTTTGTCCCTGAGGGCTAGCAAGAGCCCCTGTCGCAGTTTTGTCCTCAGCTGCCCAGCAAGTAGTGGGCAGCTGCACCGTTTAGGTTTTGCTTTCTAGGGACTTGTTCTTTGGACTTAGGAGTGAGTCTCACTCCTTCATCCCTACCGTGGCCTTCCTCAGCTGCGCAGCACTTAGTGCCAGCTGCAGCGTTTAGGCCCTGTTCTGTCCCTGTCCTCAGCTGCCCAGCAAGTAGTGGGCAGCTGCTACGTTTAGGTTCTGGCGCAGTGGCGCAACCTGGACTTTGATGTGAGTTACATGTGATTTCTGCGCTAATGTGATTTATGTGCTGTTATGATTTATGCGCTAATGCTTGGGTGTTATGAAACATACTGTGTGTAGTATGTTTTGCGCACCCTATGTTCTGACACCGCTGAATGTGTTTTTATGCATCATGTGTCTTCCCTACACCGCTGAATGTGTTTTTATGCATCATGTGTCTTCCCTACACCACTGAATGTGTTTTTATTCATCATGTGTCTTCCCTACACCACTGAATGTGTTTTTATGCATCATGTGTAAAGCTTCTAGCCTATACCCCTAAATGTATTTTTATGCTTAGGTGGTTATTTTCCTAGTATCGTTATGCTAGTGAGTTCATGGTTCCCTGTGTGATATTTTCCTAAGGTGGTTAGGGTTGCGTAGGTGGTACTTACCTTTTACCTGTGGTTACTGGTTGTGTTCTATATTTGGAAGGAAAGGGCCCCTGCCTTATTGGATGAACCCTAGCAAGGAAACAACACTTTGGGTAAAGGAGAGCAAAATTGCACCGGGTTTTGTGCCCGTTGTACTTAAGAGAAAGAAAACTTTGTGCTAATGACTGAACTCACACTATAATTTTACTGATATGTTCTAATATTTTATTACTTTATATATCATCTTTTTTATAGAAAATGTTTTTTGTCTTATTATAAATTAGTACATACAAAATTCTAATACATGTGACATAATATATGTGAATGATAACAAACAGTCCAATTAATTTATAAAATACAGAAGTGCATTCCCATTTCAACGCGTTTCGGCGTGAGCCTTCTTCAGGAAGTCTGTATTCATGCACAGTTATGTTAACTTAAAATTGAATATGCAGGGTAGATGACTGGGATCCGTAGGTCTATCAGTGATGGAAGTCACCAAGACTGTATTGTATATTGCCTTATGTTTACTGGTAAAAAGACTATCTTATTCCAGTAGATGAAACGGGAACCTGATGTAGAGGTATGTGAATGGAAAAGAGCAACGGCGCCCGCTCAAGATCACTTAATGAGACGATGTGTCCCAACCGAACAGGAAGTTTTGGTTTAGATGAGGATAACTGGAATTCGTCATAACTACTGCGTATGCTCCATTGGGAGACGGATGGCTGGATACACTGAGCGGGCGTCTATCCGCAAGTCCTTCGCCCGCAACGGGTCCCCAATGGCAAAGACAGCATGCCTTTTCCATGGAAAGACTGCTCTCCGCCTAGTACCTAATATGGATGGCAGTGTCTTGCAGACACCGCCACCATATTAAAGGTGTTTTCCGCCCGGTCGCAGAGTCGACCGGCGGTAAAGTGGCGGATGGTCTTTTTGTCCGATGCGGACCCCCCAGCCATCATAATATGGCGGGGGTCTTTTCGGTGTGGATGGCGGGCCGACACTCTACTCCTGCTGTTCAACTGATCACATTCTACTAATGATGTTCTACTGATGACACTCTACTCATTATGTTCGACTGATCACATTTTACTCATGATGTTCAACTGATCACATTCTATTCATGATATCCTACTGATGGCACTCTACTCATGATAACCGACTGATGACACTCTACTCATGATGTTCAACTGATCACATTCTATTCATGATATCCTACTGATGGCACTCTACTCATGATATCTGACTGGTAACATATATTGATGATACTCTACTTATGATCGCCAACTGATGACGCTCTACTCATGATAACCTACTGAGGACACTCTACTCATAATATCCTACTGATAACACTCTACTCATGATAACCTACTGATGGCACTCTACTCATGATGTTCTACTGATCACACTCTATTCATGATATCCTACTGATGGCACTCTACTCATGATGTTCTACTGATCACACTTTATTCATGATAACCTACTGATGACACTCTACTCATGATAACCTACTGAGGACACTCTACTCCTAATATCCTACTGATAACACTCTACTCATGATAACCTACTGATGACACTCTACTCATGATAAATGTAAATGTAGTATACTTGTAAAGCGCACAGCTACCCCAGCAACGGGGCGTCCCGGCGCTGTATAACGTTGTGAAACCCTTCCTGGCTCTCCCTGTGAGATGCCCCTCCTGGGCACCCCCAAGGTGAAGCTAGGCATCCCAGCATTGTAGGGGCCATTGTGGAGATTAAGCAAGCTATTGCCCAGAGTTGCAGAGTGGGACCCATGATTTGAGTAGGCGCCGAGGCGAGAGAATTATCGAGCCAGCGGACATTAAACCCAAGACCCTGCTGCGTCGGGAATTGAACCCTGGTCCCGGGCCTGATCTCTGCTTCAGGGTCTGCTGCTTCTAACCAGTGAGCCACACTTCTCCTACTGATGACACTCTACTCATGATATCCTACTGATGACACTCTACTCACGATAACCTACTGATGACACTCTGCGTATAATATCTCTACTGGTGATGTTAGTGTGGTGTGCCTGAATGATTCCCACAAGTGAAATCAGACAGCCGTCCACGAAAAAAACACAGAACCATTTGAAAAGTCAATCCCAGACTACCAAAAGTGTTGCAATGCCATAGCTTTGGCACATTGTACACTGTACGGTACTGAATTAAACTGAATTGTATGCAGCACACTTCTCACCCTACATTAATGCCCCTAAAGCTGACACATGCCAAGAAGCAGGAGATCAAGGAACTGCAGCAACAGAGTAACAGGAAGCGACAGCTACTAGTCTTGATCAGGTCCGGACTGGCCGTTGCGGGCACCGGGCAATCCCCCGGTGGGCTGCACGGGTGGGGGTATTCGGGTCCGATGTTGTTGAGGGATTTGTAGGCGTGTGTAAGTAGTTTGTAGGTGACCCTCTTCTCGACGGGGAGCCAGTGGAGTTCTCGCATGTGTAGAGTCATATGTTCGTGGTGCGGTATCCCTAGGATGAGCCAGACGGCCGCGTTTTGAATGGTTTGGAGTTTGCGTAGTAGGGATTTGTTGATTCCGGCGTAAAGGGTGTTGCCGTAGTCAAGCCTGCTGGTGATGAGTGCGTGGGTGACGGTCCTTCTGCAGTCTGGGGGGATCCACTTGAAGGTCTTTCGTAGGACCCGGAGGCAGTTGAAACTGGTGAAGGAGATAGCGTTGATTTGGTGGTTCATGGAGAGGGAAGAGTCGAGGATTATGAAGAGGTTCCGAGCGTGGTCCATCGGGGTGGGTGAGCGCCCAAGGGTGGGAGGCCACCAAGAGTCACTCCAGGCGGAGGGGTGGGGTCCGAAGATGTGAATCTCGGTCTTTTCGGAGTTGAGTTTGAGGCAGCTGTCCCTCATCCAGGCGGCCACTTTTCTCATTCCTTCCTGGAAGCTGAGTCTAGTGTCTCCTGGGTTGTTGGTGAGGGAGAGGATGAGCTGGATGTCATCAGCGTAGGAGACGATGCTGAGTCCGTGCTGCTGGACGATGGTGGCGATGGGGGCCATGTAGATGTTGAATAGAGTCGGGCTCAGAGAAGATCCTTGGTGAACTCCATAGATGGTGTTGGTGGGTTCAAAGAGGAAGGGGGTAGCATGACCCTCTGTGTTCTGCCAGAGAGGAAGGATCTGATCCAGTTGAGGGCATCTCTATGAATTCCCACGTTGTGGAGCCTGGTGTTTAGTATGCGATGTGAGACAGTGTTGAACGCTGCGGAGAGGTCCAGGAGGATGAGGGCTGCGGTGTGGCCCTGTTCGAGCTGCATGAAGATGTTGTCGGTGGCGGCGAGCAGAGCTGTCTCGGTGCTGTCGTTGGTGCAGAAACCGGATTGGGAGGGGTCCAGGACGCAGTTATCTTTGATGAAGGTTGTCAGTTCGGCGTTCACAAGCCTTTCTGTGACTATGGCCGCGAAGGGGGGGTGGGAGATTGGTCGGTAGTTCTTGAGGTCAGTCGGGTCGGCCGATGGTTTTTTGCGGAGGGGCTTTACTTCCGTGCGTTTCCAGTTCATGGGGCAGGTGCCGGAGGCCAGGGAGGAGTTGATGGTGCGGGCTAGCTCGGGAGCGATGGCAGTGGAGGCTCTGTGGAAGATGTGCCGGGGGCATGGGTCCGTGGGGGCTCCTGAGTGAGTTTTCTTCATGGTGGTGGTGATAAGTTCGATGGATGCGGCGTTCCAAGTGGAGGTGGTAGTTGGCGTGACGGTGGCAGTGGGTGGAGGGGTGAAGGCATTTGTTGGTTCGTTGAAGTTGTCGTAAAGGGTGGAAGAAGGCGCTGAGCTTGTTACAGATATCTTGAGAGGGTGTGATGTTAGAGGCTTTGCATGAGGGTTTGGTGAAATGCTTGAAGACGTTGAAGAGTTCCCTTGTGTTGGCTGTGTTGGTGTTGATTTTTTCCCTGATGAAGGTTCTTTTGCTGTTACTAATCAGCTGGTGGTAGTTCTTAATGGCGATCTTTTGGTCGGTGTGGGTTTCAGTGGTCTTCTAATTCCCCCACGGTTTTTCGAGGCGTCTGCAGGCACGTCTGGCCTCTAAGAGTTCGGTGGTGAACTAGCCAGCCTTTGGAGGGCATTTAAGGGTTGTCTGCCGGAGAGGGGATAGTTTATTAGCGCAGCTAGCGATCCACTGGTGGAGTTCCTTGGCTGTGGCGTCGGTGTCGGCAGTGGCTGAGGGGGGTCGTGGAGGAGGGTGGCGGTAAGAAGGTCTTCGGTGATCTTACTCCAGTTCCGGTTTGGCGGGCGCGGGGCTGGTTTGGGTGTGGTGCTGTATGTGAAATGGAAGCAATGGTGGTCTGTCCAGGAGGGCCGGGTGGTGTGGGTGAACTGGACGTTCGACCCTTCCGCAAAGATGGGGTCCAGTATGTGTCCTGCAATGTGGGTGGGTGTATTTACGAGTTGATTAAGTCCCACGTTGCCGAGATTCTCAAGGAGCACGTTGGAATCGGGGTCCCGGCGGTTCTCGAGGTGGAAATTTAGATCTCCGAGCAGGATGTAGTCGGTGGAGGTGATGGTGTGGGATGCGGTGAGTTCTGTGATGGTGGTAGTGGGGTGGGCACGAGGTCCTGGTGGTCTGTAGATGAGTGTTCCCCGTAGTCTTGTCCTCGGGTTGGTGTCGATCTGGAAGTGGAGGTGTTCTATGTTGGAAAGAGTGCTGCTTGGGCTGGAGGTAGAGAGTTGGAGGGAGGTTTTGTGTGCGATGGCGAGGCGCCCCCCTGGGCGGTTTGGGTGGTCTATCCTCTGGAACTTGTAGCAGTCGGTATTGCCGTGGCGATGTCTGCTGCGGAGCTGGCGTTAGTCCAGGTCTCAGTGAGGAAGGCGACATCAGGGGCGAGAGTGTCGAGTAAGTCCCAAATCTCTATGGCGTGCCGGTGAAGGGATCGTACGCTGAGAAGGATGCAGTTAATGGTGTCGGCGGGTTGGGCGGCAGGGGGTACTTTGATGGCTATGGGCGTAGCGTCTATGGAGAAGGTGCTCCGGCAGTGAACGCACGAGAAGGCTCCTTGAGTATTGTCGGGTGAGGTTCGTGCGCAGTATGACAGGTGCCTGGGCTTGAGTGCGAGGAGGCTAGTGAAGGTGTAGCGGTGGACGCCTGGGGAACCAGGGTTCCTGGTGTTGGGCGCGGTCCAGGCACCCAATAAACATGACCACCCATCAGTTTCTCACCAGGACACGGCTGCTTGAGTGGATCACCACCCAGTAAACATGGCCATCCATCAGTTTCTCACTATCAGATGGCTGCCGGAGTGGAGTTGAACCCAATAAACATGACCGCCCATCCCTTTCTCACTATCAGGCAGCTGCTAGCGTGGATCTTCTCCCAATAAACATGACCACCCATCAGTTTCTCACCATCAGACGGCTGCTGGAGTGGATCTCCACCCAATAAACATGACCGCCCATCAGTTTCTCACTATCAGACAGCTGCTAGCGTGGATCACCACCCAGTAAACATGGCCACCCATCAGTTTCTCACTATCAGACGGCTGCCGGAGTGGATCTCCACCCAATAAACATGACCACCTATCAGTTTCTCACTATCGGACAGCTGCTAGCGTGGATCTTCACCCAATAAACATGACCACCCATCAGTTTCTCACTATCAGGCAGCTGCTAGCGTGGATCTTCACCCAATAAACATGACCACCCATCAGTTTCTCACAATCAGACCGCTGCGGGAGAGGATCTCCACCCAATAAACATGACCACCCATCAGTTTCTCACTATCAGACAGCTGCTAGCGTGGATCACCACCCAGTAAACATGGCCACCCATCAGTTTCTCACTACCAGACAGAAGCCGGAGTGGATCTCCACCCAATAAACATGACCACCCATCAGTTTCTCACTATCGGACAGCTGCTAGCGTGGATCTTCACCCAATAAACATGACCACCCATCAGTTTCTCACTATCAGACAGCTGCTAGCGTGGATCTTCACCCAATAAACATGACCACCAATCAGTTTCTCACATTCAGACGGCTGCTGGAGTGGATCAACACCCAGTAAACATGGCCACCCATCAGTTTCTCACAATCAGATGGCTGCGGGAATGGATCTCCACCCAATAAACATGACCACCCATCAGTTTCTTACTATGACACGGCTGCTGGAGTGGATCACGACCCAGTAAACATGGCCACCCATTAGTTTCTCACAATCAAACTGCTGCGGAGTGGATCTCCACCCAATAAACATGACCGCCCATCAGTTTCTCACTATCAGACAGCTGCTAGCGTGGATCTTTGCACAATAAACATGACCACCCATCAGTTTCTCACAATCAGACAGCTGCGGGAGTGGATCTCCACCCAATAAACATGACCACCCATCGGTTTCTCACTATGACATGGCTGCTGGAGTGGATCACCACCCAGTAAACATGGCCACCCATCAGTTTCTCACAATCAGACGGCTGCGGGAGTGGATCTCCACCCAATAAACATGACCACCCTTCAGTTTCTCACAATCAGGTGGCTGCTAGCGTGGATTTTCACCCAATAAACATGACCACCCATCAGTTTCTCACAATCAGACGGCTGCTAGTGTGGATTTTCACCCAATAAACATGACCACCCTTCAGTTTCTCACTATCAGACAGCTGCTAGCGTGGATCTTTACACAATAAACATGACCACCCTTAAGTTTCTCACAATCAGATGGCTGCGGGAGTGGATCTCCAGCCAATAAACATGACCACCCATCAGTTTCTCACTATGACACGGCTGCTGGAGTGGATCACCACCCAGTAAACATGGCCACCCATCAGTTTCTCACAATCAGACGGCTGCGGACTGGATCTCCACCCAATAAACATTACCACCCATCAGTTTCTCACAATCAGACGGCTGCTAGCGTGGATTTTCACCCAATAAACATGACCACCCATCAGTTTCTCACAATCAGGCGGCTGCTAGCATGGATTTTCACCCAATAAACATGACCACCATCAGTTTCTCACAATAAGACGGCTGCTAGCGTGGATTTTCACCCAATAAACATGACCACCCATCAGTTTCTCACAATCAGACGGCTGCTAGCGTGGATCTTCACCCAATAAACTTGACCACCCATCAGTTTCTCACCATCAGACGGCTGCTGGAGTGGATCTCCACCCAATAAACATGACAGCCCATCAGTTTCTCACTATCAGACAGCTGCTAGCGTGGATCTTCACCCAATAAACATGACCGCCCATCAGTTTCTCACTATCAGCTGCTAGCGTGGATCACCACCCAGTAAACATGGCCACCCATCAGTTTCTCACTATCAGACGGCTGCCGGAGTGGATCTCCACCCAATAAACATGACCACCTATCAGTTTCTCACTATCGGACAGCTGCTAGCGTGGATCTTCACCCAATAAACATGACCACCCATCAGTTTCTCACTATCAGGCAGCTGCTAGCGTGGATCTTCACCCAATAAACATGACCACCCATCAGTTTCTCACAATCAGACCGCTGCGGGAGTGGATCTCCACCCAATAAACATGACCACCCATCAGTTTCTCACTATCAGACAGCTGCTAGCAGGGATCACCACCCAGTAAACATGGCCACCCATCAGTTTCTCACTACCAGACAGAAGCCGGAGTGGATCTCCACCCAATAAACATGACCACCCATCAGTTTCTCACTATGGGACAGCTGCTAGCGTGGATCTTCACCCAATAAACATGACCACCCATCAGTTTCTCACTATCAGACAGCTGCTAGCGTGGATCTTCACCCAATAAACATGACCACCAATCAGTTTCTCACATTCAGACGACTGCTGGAGTGGATCAACACCCAGTAAACATGGCCACCCATCAGTTTCTCACAATCAGATGGCTGCGGGAGTGGATCTCCACCCAATAAACATGACCACCCATCAGTTTCTTACTATGACACGGCTGCTGGAGTGGATCACGACCCAGTAAACATGGCCACCCATCAGTTTCTCACAATCAAACGGCTGCGGAGTGGATCTCCACCCAATAAACATGACCGCCCATCAGTTTCTCACTATCAGACAGCTGCTAGCGTGGATCTTTACACAATAAACATGACCACCCATCAGTTTCTCACTATCAGACGGCTGCGGGAGTGGATCTCCACCCAATAAACATGACCACCCATCGGTTTCTCACTATGACATGGCTGCTGGAGTGGATCACCACCCAGTAAACATGGCCACCCATCAGTTTCTCACAATCAGACGGCTGCGGGAGTGGATCTCCACCCAATAAACATGACCACCCTTCAGTTTCTCACAATCCGATGGCTGCTAGCGTGGATTTTCACCCAATAAACATGACCACCCATCAGTTTCTCACAATCAGACGGCTGCTAGTGTGGATTTTCACCCAATAAACATGACCACCCTTCAGTTTCTCACTATCAGACAGCTGCTAGCGTGGATCTTTACACAATAAACATGACCACCCTTAAGTTTCTCACAATCAGATGGCTGCGGGAGTGGATCTCCAGCCAATAAACATGACCACCCATCAGTTTCTCACTATGACACGGCTGCTGGAGTGGATCACCACCCAGTAAACATGGCCACCCATCAGTTTCTCACAATCAGACGGCTGCGGACTGGATCTCCACCCAATAAACATTACCACCCATCAGTTTCTCACAATCAGACGGCTGCTAGCGTGGATTTTCACCCAATAAACATGACCACCCATCAGTTTCTCACAATCAGGCGGCTGCTAGCATGGATTTTCACCCAATAAACATGACCACCATCAGTTTCTCACAATAAGACGGCTGCTAGCGTGGATTTTCACCCAATAAACATGACCACCCATCAGTTTCTCACAATCAGACGGCTGCTAGCGTGGATCTTCACCCAATAAACTTGACCACCCATCAGTTTCTCACCATCAGACGGCTGCTGGAGTGGATCTCCACCCAATAAACATGACAGCCAATCAGTTTCTCACTATCAGACAGCTGCTAGCGTGGATCTTCACCCAATAAACATGACCGCCCATCAGTTTCTCACTATCAGCTGCTAGCGTGGATCACCACCCAGTAAACATGGCCACCCATCAGTTTCTCACTATCAGACGGCTGCCGGAGTGGATCTCCACCCAATAAACATGACCACCTATCAGTTTCTCACTATCGGACAGCTGCTAGCGTGGATCTTCACCCAATAAACATGACCACCCATCAGTTTCTCACTATCAGGCAGCTGCTAGCGTGGATCTTCACCCAATAAACATGACCACCCATCAGTTTCTCACAATCAGACCGCTGCGGGAGTGGATCTCCACCCAATAAACATGACCACCCATCAGTTTCTCACTATCAGACAGCTGCTAGCAGGGATCACCACCCAGTAAACATGGCCACCCATCAGTTTCTCACTACCAGACAGAAGCCGGAGTGGATCTCCACCCAATAAACATGACCACCCATCAGTTTCTCACTATCGGACAGCTGCTAGCGTGGATCTTCACCCAATAAACATGACCACCCATCAGTTTCTCACTATCAGACAGCTGCTAGCGTGGATCTTCACCCAATAAACATGACCACCAATCAGTTTCTCACATTCAGACGACTGCTGGAGTGGATCAACACCCAGTAAACATGGCCACCCATCAGTTTCTCACAATCAGATGGCTGCGGGAGTGGATCTCCACCCAATAAACATGACCACCCATCAGTTTCTTACTATGACACGGCTGCTGGAGTGGATCACGACCCAGTAAACATGGCCACCCATCAGTTTCTCACAATCAAACGGCTGCGGAGTGGATCTCCACCCAATAAACATGACCGCCCATCAGTTTCTCACTATCAGACAGCTGCTAGCGTGGATCTTTACACAATAAACATGACCACCCATCAGTTTCTCACTATCAGACGGCTGCGGGAGTGGATCTCCACCCAATAAACATGACCACCCATCGTTTTCTCACTATGACATGGCTGCTGGAGTGGATCACCACCCAGTAAACATGGCCACCCATCAGTTTCTCACAATCAGACGGCTGCGGGAGTGGATCTCCACCCAATAAACATGACCACCCTTCAGTTTCTCACAATCCGATGGCTGCTAGCGTGGATTTTCACCCAATAAACATGACCACCCATCAGTTTCTCACAATCAGACAGCTGCTAGTGTGGATTTTCACCCAATAAACATGACCACCCATCAGTTTCTCACTATGACACGGCTGGTGGAGTGGATCACCACCCAGTAAACATGACCACCCATCAGTTTCTCACAATCAGATGGCTGCGGGAGTGGATCTCCACCCAATAAACATGACCACCCATCAGTTTCTCACAATCAGATGGCTGCGGGAGTGGATCTCCACCCAATAAACATGACCACCCATCAGTTTCTCACTATGACACGGCTGCTGGAGGGTATACACCTGTTACAACGCATTTGTTACAACGCACTACCACTACAACGCATCTTTTACAACGCATACCATTACAACGCATTGCGCTGGGGGGCGCTCTAGGATAGGGAATAAGTATAATTTACTATCCAACACCTTCCCTAGTGTCCACGGGGACTGGAGTTAGAATAGTAAATTATACTTACCACTATCCAGCACCTCAAAGCGCTATGCGTTGTAATGGTATGCGTTGTAATGGTCGCGTTGTAATGGTAGGTAGTTGTAACGGTATGCGTTTTAACATGGTACATCTCTGCTGGAGTGGATCACCACCCAGTAAACATGGCCACCCATCCGTTTCTCACAATCAGACGGCTGCTAGCGTGGAATTTCACCCAATAAACATGACCACCCATCAGTTTCTCACTATGACACGGCTGCTGGAGTAGATCACCACCCAGTCTTGGCGACGATCTGGCGCAGTCATTCATGCAGAGTATTGTGGCTGACGAATTCCGGCGTGTTGAAAGAACTGTTTAAGGAAACCGCCGTTTAAGAAAATGGTGATTTAGCCGCTTGATGGAAAGAAATTTGAGAGGAGTGATCGTTGCTGTTTTCGATGTGTAACTGGACTTAACTGTGAGTAAACACAGTATATAATTAAAGTGCATCGCTTGTGACGGTTGGACTTAGCGCGAGCGAGGGCAAACTTTGGCATTACGTCAAGTGATCGCGAGCTGGTCATGGACGTTTTTGTTGTGCCCTATCGCCTTAAGAAAGAGTCTTGAGTAACGCACAGCACGCTTAGTGTACAAGCTCAACTTTCCATCGAAACAAACGTAAAAAAAAGTGGCGGCCATCTTAAGTGAAAGTAAATAGTCGGGTGAAGCGGCATTACGTGAAGTGAATTCAGACATATACGGAACTTGGATACTTACAATTATATATTTGGAAGGTGACTATTATATAAGAAAAACAAAGGTATTTCTTTCTTTTTATTTAAAATAAAGAGTTTTAAAAGAAGATTTTAACTGTTGCCATTGTATGAGTAGAACTGTGTTGGATTTTTGGAAAGAAGACTTCAAGAGCAATTAGTTAACTGACTCAACTTACAATAATATTCGATATTCACAATGGCCAACCAAGGTACAATAGTGACACCTCCTGTATTTTTAGCTTCGCCAGGACCGCTCTCTGTGCAATCGGAGGACTGGTTACCTATGTTTGAGAATTACATTGATGCTATAGATGAATCTAAATTTAGCGCAGCAAGAAAAAAAACTTAATTGGTAAACAATTTAGGAAAAGAGGGTCAATCTATCTTCAAGTATTTAGCCATAGCTACTTTACCCAATGGTAACGCTATTGAAGACGTATTTGAAGAAACAAAGAAAAGGTTGGAAATAAGATTTGCAAAGGAGATCAACATAGTGATGAATAGGTATCAATTCTATACCCACAGACAGAGCGAAAATCAGTCTATAGATGACTTTATTTAGAAACTAAGGGCCCGATGTAGGTAAACTCCACTTTACCACTTCTGAAATACCGAATCATACCGATTCGGTATTTCAGAAGTGGTAAATTGGAGGGGGGGAAATGTAGGTAATCCAGATGTTATGATTACCGAATCGGTAAAAATCGGTATTTACCGATTCGGTAAATACCGATTCGGTAATGCCCATTGCTTCTTATGGGCTTTGAAGCCCATAGGAATCAATGGGCATTACCGAATCGGTATTTACCGAATCGGTAAATACCGAATCCATCAAGGGTGCAGGGGGTGTCACTTTGACACCCTCTGGCACCCCCAATACAGGCGTGGGCGCCATGTGGCAGGCATACATGCCCTAAGGGCAGTATGCCTGTCACATGGCATAGGTGTGCATGCACACATGTGCATGCACACCTGGATTCGGAATTTTAACACCCAATTGGTTTGGGTGTTAAAATACCGAATCTGAAGGGCCTGTGGGACTGAAAGTAGTCCCACCTACATCCCGATTTTTACAATTCGGTAAACTTACCGAATCAGTATTTTTCAAATTCGGTAATTTTACCAAATTGGTAAAATACCGATTCGGACAATAAAAGGTCCCCTACATCTCAAAAGGCCAAATACCGGTCGGAAACGGCCGAATTCGGCCGTTTCCGACCGGTATTGGCCACCTACATCGGGCCCTAAGAGAGTTATCGCTTAAGTGTAAATTTGGAGCGATGACAGATGAACTGGTTCGCGACCAGCTGATCGTTCAGTGTAAATGCAATGAGACACAGGAAAGACTTTGGGCAACGAAAAATCCAAGTTTAAAAGATGCCATTGAAATAGCGAAAGTAATGGAACATTCACAATTTTGTATGAGAGAAATGAACATGAAATGATATATCAACCCTACAAATGTTTCTTGTGTTTCCAGTGAAGAATCAGACATTGCAGCAATTTCTAGAGGAACAAAATGTGCGCAGAGAGGCAGGCAGCAGTTTAGGTCATGTTATAGGTGCGGTAGCCCATATCAAAATGCTGACAATAGGAAATGTCCTGCTGTTGATAAAAATTGCTTAAAGTGTGGAAGGAAAGGCCACTTTTCAAATATGTGCAGGAAATCCTTCAAGCAAAGAGTGGCCATGATAGATAGTACTGATACTTCTCTATCTCAGAGTGTAAATGTATGTGAAACTAACAATGTGGTTTCTTCACAGGTGGACAGAATTATCTGTGTAGATGACCCCAATGACCAGAGTGGTAGGAAAAATAGACCTAAGGCCGAATTCAAGATTAAAGGAGTAGTTGTACACTTAATGGTCAATTTTGGGTCTATGTATACTATCATTCCAAGGTACATTTATGAGAAATTGTGGCCTAACACCAAACTAGAACCCAAAGATATCAATCCAGGGGGATATCAAGGAGAGAGCATTGAGCTTATCGGTTATATGAAGGCAAGTATCGAGTTTAAAGGTAGACTAACGGAAGGCAAGGTATACATAGCCAAAGATGGACCTCCTATTTTAGGATGGATGCATCAATTTGATTTATCCATCATTATAAATCCGAGAGCCCCAACACAAGTATTAGTTGTTGATAATCCCTCAATAGAAGAAATCTTGGAAGAAGCTAAGGATGTATTTAAAAAAGAGTTAGGATGTTTCAAAGGTTATGTACACAAAATAATTCTTAAGCCCAATTCAATTCCGGTATAGCACAGAGTACGAACAACACCCTTAGTAGCTAGGGAAGCCATTAAGGGAATGATTCAAGACATGCTTGACTCAGGGGTAATAGAACCTGCAGAGTATTCGCCATGGATTTCGCCAGTGGTTATCACAGAGAAATCGGATGGCAAGTTTAGGTTCTGCATCGACCTGAGATCTCTTAATCAGAATGTGGTGGTGGATACATTTCCTTTATCCAACATTAATGAACTGGTCCTGGCATTAAGTGGGGGTAAAGTTTTCTCAAAGCTTGATTTAAAAATGCGTATCATCAAATCAGATTACACGAGGATTCTAAACCATTGACGTCCTTCATCACTACTGAAGGTATTTTTCAGTGCATTAGGATGCCTTTTGGTTTATGTTCGGCAGTGAGCATTTTCCAGAGAATGATGAATGTGTTATTTAAAGGGATGAAGAATATTGTTTTCTTCCAGGGTGACATCTTAGTTTTTGGGGACACAGTTGAACAACATAATCACATTCTTTGTGAAGCGTTATTCAAGATTAGGGAGTTCGGTCTTACCTTAAGGCAAGAAAAATGTAAGTTTTTAGTGGATAAGGTTGATTATTTGGGTTATGAGATTTCTGAACTAGGTGTGAAACCCAAAAAAGATCTTTTGAATGCTATTCGTTTAGCTCCTGTACCCACTGATAAAGACAAATTGCGTTCATTCCTAGGGTTGATCGAATATTATTCGAAATTTATTAGAGACTTTTTAACGAAGACTGTGGAATTAAGATCTCTCTTAAAGAAAGGTGTTAGCTTTATGTGGAGTGAGGTTCAACAAGTGTGTTTTGATAATATCAAGAAAGATATATGCAATGCTGACATTCTTACGCCCTTCAATACTTTGTTACAGTCTGTTCTCACTGTTGATGCAAGCGCTACTGGACTGGGGGCTGTACTAGCTCAAGTACATAAGGAGAAGGAAAAGACAGTAGCATTTGCATCCAGAACGCTAACTGTATGTGAAAAGAATTATTCAGTTATAGAATGTGAGACTTTGGCTGCTGTGTGGGCGTGTAAGTACTTTAGAATCTATTTATGGGGGTCTAAATTTATATTGAAAACTGATCATAAGCCTCTTATCCGTGTGCTATTACCTGGTGGTGATGCAAAGTGCTCAGCAAGACTGACAAGATTAGCTTCTCGCCTTCAGGAATTTTGTTATGATTTAGAGTATATCCAAGGTTGGAGAAACATACAAGCGGACTGCCTATCAAGATTGTCACTTGACTGGGACACAGTAGATAAGGAGGCGGTTCTCAAAAAAGAGAATGAAGGTGCAGTGGCCTTTGTACAGGATGAGTTTAATGTGTATGAGCCGCAAGCTCTGACTAAGGATGAATGGGTTGATGCCACGTTGAAGGATAGTACCATGCTAGAACTCAAGAAATTGATACAACAAGGTTGTAAGAGAGAGAGTACTGTTCCCATTTTGGTTAGACCGTTTGTGAAGTTAGTAGATGAACTCACTGTTTATGAGGATATTTTAATCATAAGAGGGGATTTGTTTATTCCTCCGATTTCTTTCAGGTCCAAATTAATAAAATTAGCTCATGAAGGGCATTTGGGACAAACTAGAACTAAGAAAAGATTTAGGACAAATTGGTGGTGGCCAGGGATGGATTCGGATGTAGATACTTGGGTCATGAAATGTGATGTCTGTAGGGAAAGTGACAAACGGTTGAAAGTCAGTAGTCAAGCATCTCATGGTCACATTTCAGATCCAGGTTTACCATGGCACACAGTATGCATGGATTTTATTGGTCCCATGAATAGTCTTAAAGAGAGTTTACGCTTTGGTATTGTGGTAGTGGATGTCCATTCAAAGTGGTTGATAGTGAAATATACCAAAGATATTACTACGTTGACTGCTATAAATGCGTTGAGGAACATTTGGTGTGAAGAAAGTATACCCTCGGTATTGTTAACAGATAATGGTACCCAGTTGACATCGGTTGAAATGAAAGAGTTTTTGTCTACTTGTGGCATCAAACATAGTAGGACTTCTCTGTACAATCCTCAAGGGAATGGAATTGTTGAGAGGGCAAACCGGTTGGTCAAAGGTGTCATTCAAATGGCTGTTTCTAGTGGTAAAGATGTTGATTCTTTAGTCTCATAAATGATTTGGGCTTATCGTTCAAGTGAACACAGTGTTACTAATACAACACCATTTGAGACTATGCGTGGGAGAGTGCCTAACACAAAACTAGTTCCCACTTGGATGAGAGATTTATTAACAAAGGACATGTTTAAAGATGTGTATAATTCTGGTTCATCACAAGCTAGTATGAGCTTGGATAAGGGATTAGAGAAGAAAATTGGTTCTGGGGATTTGGTGAAAGTTCGCTCTGGTAGATCAGGAAGCTCTTATAAGAAATACTTGGGACCATTCAAGGTTAAATTTATTCTGCCTTATGGTGTAGTCCTTGAAAATGGTGACAGATGAAATTTTAGGAGGGTTGCTCTGTATCAGATGGGCTGTGTTGGTACAAGTGATATTGTTAGAGGGAAAAGTCATGAGAGTGTTTTGGGTGACACGTTTTTGAGTATGTCTGATAGTGATCTGACTTGTAATTCTCGAGGCAATTTCACTTCTTACAGTGCTGTACAGGGAGGAGGTGATGCCCCTGCTCCTACTCCTATTTCGTCAAGTTTCATGGTTACCATTCAACCCACCCAGAGATCAAGAATTCTTAGGAATCGGTGTCCTCCAGGTTATTTAAAAGATTATATTTGCAAGTGATTTGTTTAATTGAAATGTATCTTACAGCTTTGTTTTTTCTGTTATGCTGTCATGTAACTTATTCATTTACTTATTCTTGATACTTGTTGTAGTCTCATTTTTGTTTGCATTCTTATAGAAGCTCTGTCAGATATTGTTAAATCATTCTAAAAAAAACTTTTATTTGTTAAAGGAAGGAGGATATGTAGTAATCTTCTATGTAATAGAATGTGGAGTCCTGATCATTATGTATTCCACATTCCTTTGTACACGAGAGATTCCACTTCTGGTCAGTTGCTGTTGACTGGCCAGAGGGACAGCCACGTTATTTACTCTGCCATTCTTATCAATAAATAATTCATAAAGTTTACTTAATTTATTGTAGTTTTACTTACTACATAAACATGACCACCCATCAGTTTCTCACAATCAGACGGCAGCGGGAGTCGATCTCCACCCAATAAACATGACCACCCATCAGTGTCTCAATATGACACGGCTGCTGGAGTGGTTCACCCGCCAGTAAACATCAATCAGTTTCTCGCAATCAGACAGCTGCTAGCGTGCCTCTTCACCCAGTAAACATGACCACCCATCAGTTTCTCACAATCAGATGGCTGCGGGAGTGGATCTCCACCCAATAAATATGACCGCCCATCAGTTTCTCACTGTGACACGGCTGCTGGAGTGGATCACCACCCAGTAAACATCACCACCCATCAGTTTCTCACAATCAGATGGCTGCGGGAGTGGATATCCACCCAATAAACATGACCACCGATCAGTTTCTCACTATGACACAGATGCTGGAGTGGATCACCCACCAGTAAACATGTCCACCCTTCAGTTTCTCACAATCAAACGGCTGCTGGAGTGGATCTTCACCCAATAAACATGACCGCCCATCAGTTTCTTACAATCAGACGGCTGCTAGCGTGGATCTCCACCCAGTAAACATGGCCACCCATCATGTTCTCTGTGTCGTTCATTTATACAGGACAGGGACATTTTGATTGTGGTGCCATGATGGATAACTGACGTCACCACCAGCACTGAGGCAACATAGCCCGGCTGCTGAAGCTATCACTTGTCCTCAACCACTGCCCAACATTTCATTTGGTGCTTGACAATCGGACTTCAACTGCACTGCAGCAGGAATTCAACGCACTCTTCAGGCATGATATCACTGGCTGGACATTGGATAGTAATCCGTTGCCACTAGTGTGGCATCAGAGGGCTGGCACAACTTGTAAAATGACTGGACTCTCTCCGGCATGCAGATGTGGAATGTTTTCAAGGACCTCATCTATACAATGCCAAACTTCCTTATGTCAGTCGGCTGCACTCACATCCATGCATTAATATCTAAACCAGGCAAATCTACTCTCCCTCAGGAAGAGTCAACGCTCAGTACTTATGGCCACATACATTACCTCCTTGAACTGGCTCAAAGTCAGAAAAAATTTACTTAAAGTGTTTGTTGGGAATTACTTTCTAGTGCAAAACTTTTCAGCGCTGGTATGTTACCTTAAAGTATCTCAAAACATTGTGCTACTTTACGTCGGTGGGGTTTCAAATGGGTGGTACATGGCAACCACCAATAAATGCTGATGCAAATCCCTCCTACTAACATTTGAAGACAAGGCTGCACCAACAAATAATGCCTTTTTGAGTTAGGCACAAAAAAGGAGAAACTTTTCTTATCTCCAACCTTTTCTAACTTTGCATATGTATGGTAATGTACAGTCCAAATGCACAGTGGGAAAAGTTTAAACGTATGTCTAGACATGGTATTTCATACTGGAAAAATGTTCTTCCAGCGTAAAACCTGTGCTAGACTCATGCAGACACCTTTGCACTATAGTGCAACGGAGTGTGAGAGTGTGTGTGTGGCGCTAGACAGACATGAAGTGCGCCAGCGCCCGAGAAGAAGGTAGAAGCGCTCATTCTTAGTAGATAATGGCGCTCTCCAGCTCTCTCCTTTAACACAACACCGAGCACCAACGGTGATGCTGCACTGCATTGCATGAAGGAACAGCCTTGATGCTTTGTGCCTTGGATGAAACTTCAGGTGGTCTTTGCGCACGGTGCCATCCACGGGCAGGACGCCGTGCCCAAGAACAGCCTGCTCCAGCACTCCCTGCACCAATGGCTGCTTCTCCCTTGAGAAAGTGGCTGCCGCCTCGGGAGGAAGCACAGAAAGTTTATTATTATTCCTTTCCCCCACCCCGTGCACGTCAAGCAGCCGTGGCGGGACATCCACCTGTTTAGCCGGAATAGCCGGCGCGTGGAGAAGCGCGGACAATTAGCGCGCAATCAGCCCCATTCATGCCAGCATCTCTGCAGACAATCAGCATTCTCTGCGCACTCGGAGCCAGGCATTCACCGTCCCCAGCTTCCGCAATACAGCTGTGCCACTGTCACTCAGCAGAGACAGCAGCTGTGACACCAATCACTGCCCCCCTCGATTACAGGCTGCGCCACGACACCCAATGGGCGTCCGCAGGCGGTGGCGCACAGAAATGCTGCAACATAAATGGTGGATCGGGAGCAGAGGGTCATCACCCAATGCATATGTGTAATTGCGCCATTGTGCAACCACAAGCAACATGACATCACTGGCCATGACCGGTGCGCCGAGCAAAATGATGGGGCGCCCCTGAAGAATGTGCTGAGGGGCCCCTGAGCCTGCTTTATTTCACAGATATCCATTGGGCTTGAACTGAATCGGCCCCCCTGAAGAGTGCCCCCTCCCCCGCACAGCAGGGGCTGTCAGGACCACTGTTACACCCCTGGTCACGACCAGCCCCCGGCCCCCTGGACAATAGACATAGAAATAAGATTACACTGGGAAACATACCTGAAAGTGCCTGGATTGCTTACAACAATCTTCATTATTCCTTGTACTGATTCACAGCGTCGGATTGGTAACGCGGGCACTCGGGCAATGCCCGAGGGGCCGTATCCGAATTCCAGGTGTGGGCTGCTTTTTTGAGCAGCTTGGGGGGCCGAATTGGGCTGTTTGGAGTGGAGAAGTGTGGCTCAATGGTTAGAGCGGCAGACCCTGATGCAGAGGTCTAGCCCAGGACCAGGGTTCAATTCCCCGCCTCAGTGGGTCTTGGGCTCAAATATTCCACAGACCTGATAATTCTCGCCTCGGTGCCTATTCCAATCATGGAGTTCCACTCTGCAACTCTGGGCAATAACTTGCTTAATCTCCACAACGCTAAGGATGCCTGGCCTCCACCTTGGGGGTGTCCAGGAGTGGACGCCTCACAGGGAAAGCCAGGATGGGTTCCACAGCAGTATTCGTACAAGCGCCATGAGACCCTTGCGGGTGAGTAGTGCGCTATACAAGTATCAATTTACATTTTTTCTGCTTTGTTTTCTGCTTTGTTCAATGCATGCCTGAGTGGCCTTTCTAGACGTCCATTACCTCCCTTTTGTTAACAGGCAGAGGTGTCACTCCATTTCTCTCCTGGGCCGGCCCATTATTGTGTGCATATATTGAGCGGGGGCCTGAGCAGAAGTGGCCTCACTTGATTTCAGGTGTGTTTCACCAGTGTAAACTAATCTGTGCATTTTTTTAAACACCCCCACCCCCTTTTTTTCAATAAAATTGTTCTTAAGCAGTGTTTTGCGGAAAATCAATATGCAAATATGGGCCACTTTTTTTTAGCCTGCACGGGCTGATTTTTAATTCCAATCCAACCCTGCTGATTCACCTGATTTTTGTTCAGACTGACAGAAAGTGAATATAAGGACAACAAAGGTTTATCAAGCCAGTATCAACCACATGGAACCCTTCCTTCCAGGAAAGAACAGATACATCACAATTTTACCAGGATCCAACTGAGGTCTATGCACACTATGCTTTGCCAAAGCCTCACAGTGCCTGGGAGGTAGGGTGGCATGTAAGGACTGGCATGAGGAGGAATAGAACAGGAGAATCAATGATTGATACAGCTGAGTTGATGCCCTCGAGTTGCCGTGCTCCGAGATTTAAATCCACTCTTACATTCAAACCGCAACGTTGTGTCAAGACTCTGTGGACCAAACTACTACACAAACACGCAGCACAAAATGTATTACTGTCAATGGTTAGAGCAGGCAGACCCTGAAGCAGAGGTCAGACCCGGGACCAGGGTTCAATTCCCGGCTCGGCGGGGTCTTGAGCTGAAATGTCCATGGACTTGATAATTCTCGCTTCGATGCCTGATCTAATCATGGGTTCACACTCTGCAACTCTGGGCACTAAGCTTGCTTAATCGCCACAACGGCCCCCCCGCGGCGGGATGCCTGGCTTTCACCTTGGGGATGCCCTGTAGGGGCTATCTCACAGGGAAAAGCCAGGACGGGTTCCCAAAGGCAAGCACGGAGATACCCCTTCGGGGGTTGATTCAGGCGCTATATAAGAAACATAATAATAATAATAATAATAATATCTGACCAGCTGTAAGAACAATAACTCTAGTTTAAACCAGAGGCGTGGCTTGGTCCCAGGGACACCTTAAGGGTTTTGGGGGCCCTGGGCCAAACGTATTTTGGGGGCCCCTGTTCGGAAAAGTTTTGAATGTATGAGCTCTTTCTCTGGCCAGGTCGGATAGTGCACAGGCACACCGGTCCAAATTCTAAATATGTTTACATTTAATCTTAAGCGATAATGATGCGTGTTTTTAATACTGTAACACAGCAGCACTCATTAATATTACTGCAAATAATGTCAAAAAAGTGTTTTGAGTATGTTGCATGAAACATAAACACAACATTTCTCTGCAAAAATGGCCATTATAGACTCTCACACAGCACCCACATTCAAAACAAATGAAAGGAGAGCAGTATTTCAAACAATCTGCTTAGGAGGTCATCAGAGCAGTACTGTGTGGAGAACAGAGCTAGTTCTATCAGGGGCCCTGTGAAAGACTGGGGCCCTGGGCCAGAGCCCACTTTGCCCATGCCTTCAAAGGTCTCTGCTTGGTCAGTAAGACTGGGAAGGTGTGAGCTTCGGATTTACAGACTATCACTCTGGCATACAATGCTAAAATACATTATACATGGGGCTCCCGGTTTTATGGTATTTATGTTTTTGCCATTTCCGTCTGTATTTATCCATGTTTATTTTTTGCTAATTTTATCTGTATTTATCCATATTTATTTTGTGTTTCGTGAAAAAATTAAGCTGAAATTGGTATGTTTCCTCATTTATTTAACCGATAAATATGCACTCATGCTTGAATGTCTGCCAGGTTTCAGTGCTGTGAACACCCGCAGAAAATAAACCAGTGCATTATATGAAAACATGCAAATTTCAGTATCAACCTTGTGCATATCTACTGATGTTAAAGCCGCTTTGCTAAAATTCCTTTCTTTTTTAACCCCCTTATCTATCAATCCACACATCTACTGGCCTGGCAGCCATTGCAAATAGTGTTTAGAATTACTCAAAAAGCACCCCAATTTCCGTTTTTATCCATATTTAAAAATAAATACAGACAAAAAATAAATTTTCTGTCTGTATTTATCTGTAAAAATCAGTAAAAACGGAAAATAGAGGTGCTTAATTATATTCAAGCAGAGTACATGCGAGGGCCTGAGGGGCAGTGGAAAGGGAGAGGAATGCGAACTGATAGGAGTTCTAAGACAAAAAACACAATATTTTGTAAAATATGCAAGATTTTTGAGGACTTTCAAAACAGAAAGGCAGAGCGTGTGTGTGTTTTTTCGGTGTGTATGTCAAAATGACTGTTGAAATCCGACAAGCATCTCACAATATTCGAGTGAAATCACCTGTTCTCAGCTATTTATCAGAAAATGCATTTATTACGGTGTGGGGGGTGGTTGTAACATGCCAAAGACCCCTCCTGAAGCTACACCCCTAGTTTACACTCCCAGAAGCGTAATGTTAGAAGTGTGTAACACTGCACAAAAGTTTGAGGATCAGCCTCCGTGGTGTCTTTGCAGATGATTACCAACTGACCAACCCCCATGTCTCCTCAAGAGAAAGACCCACCCCAGGGATCCTCCTTGGATTGCGGCCCAGGGGAGAAATCGGTGCTAGAGGATTTACCAGAGTAAGCACAGAATCCAAAGCCACCCATCTGCTCACCGTGACTATGGCCGATGTCCAGCTGGGTCCTGAGGCACCACAGCCAGAGGATGGAAGCTCTGACTGCCTGCAGCCCGCATGAGGCATATCACTCCAAGGAAAGCCCTACTGCCCTTCACACATCCAACCCCTGAAGGCTGAGGTCCACCAGGGAGGAGTCTCTTGGGTAAAATGCAGGAAGACCACCTTCTGTGGCACATACCATCTTGGCAACACTTGAGGGGGGAGCTTGAGGCTTAGTCTAAACCTCCATGTCTCTGGCCAGACCAACAAAGAAGACTCCCTGGCCTCCAGAATGATTATTCTATTTGGGTTTTTATAGAACTCTGAGTGTCACCTTTTGGTAAACGGGTCCATTGGCAGCCGCGCAGGGCAGCAGTCTCAGTGCCGCGCTGAGGGCGCTGCTTCATCGTGAACCGCAGTGGAGAAACCTTGTTGGCTTCTCTCTTCCACAATACACCATCTCTGGTACTTCTGTAAGAGTAGGACCTTCACCTCCATGGCCTTCTGATAATGCCTCACTGCAGGGCGTGGGGAAGGGACCGGCTCTTTCTCATTTTCAAGGACCATGTTTACTCCCTCTACTGCTGAGGCACTTCTTCTGTTCTTCCCCTGTAGAATCACCAAAAGAGTGGCAAGAAACCACAGAGAAAGCGAACTGACTCATGTTTTCCCAGGGCCTCCCTCCTGGCACTGCTCCCCCATGTTTTCCTGGGGCCTCTCTCCTGGCACTGCTCCCCCATGTTTTCCTGGGGCCTCTCTCTTAGGACTGCTCCCCCTGGGCCTCTCTCTTAGGACTGCTCCCCCATGTTTTCCTGGGGCCTCTCTCCTGGCACTGCCCCCCCATGTTTTCCCAGGACCTCTCTCTTATCACTGCTCCCCCATGTTTTCCTGGGGCCTCTCTCCTGGCACTGCCCCCCCATGTTTTCCTGGGGCCTCTCTCCTGGCACTGCTCCCCCATGTTTTCCCGGGGCCTCTCTCTTATCACTGCTCTCCCATGTTTTCCTGTGTCTCTCTCTTAGCACTGCTCCCCATGTTTTCCTGGGGCCTCTCTCTTATCACTGCTCCCCATGTTTTCCTGGGGCCTCTCTCTTAGGACTGCTCCCCCTGGGCCTCTCTCTTAGGCCTGCTCCCCCATGTTTTCCTGGGGCCTCTCTCTTAGGACTGCTCCCCCATCTTTTCCTGGGGCCTCTCTCTTAGCACTGCTCCCCCATGTTTTCCTGGGGCCTCTCTCTTAGGACTGCCCCCATGTTTTCCTGGGACCTCTCTCTTAGGACTGCCCCCCCATCTTTTCCTGGGGCCTCTCTCTTAGCACTGCTCCCCCATGTTTTCCTGGGGCCTCTCTCTTAGGACTGCTCCCCCATGTTTTCCTGGGGCCTCTTTCTTAGGACTGCTCCCCCATCTTTTCCTGGGGCCTCTCTCTTAGCACTGCTCCCCCATGTTTTCCTGGGGCCTCTCTCTTAGCACTGCTCCCCCATGTTTTCCTGGGGCCTCTCTCTTAGGACTGCTCCCCATCTTTTCCTGCGGCCTCTCTCTTAGCACTGCTCCCCCATGTTTTTCCTGGGGCCTCTCTCTTAGCACTGCTCCCCCATGTTTTCCTGGGGCCTCTCTCTTAGGACTGCTCCCCCTTGTTTTCCTGGGGCCTCTCTCTTAGGACTGCTCCCCCATCTTTTCCTGGGGCCTCTCTCTTAGCACTGCTCCCCCATGTTTTCCTGGGGCCTCTCTCTTAGGACTGCTCCCCATGTTTTCCTGGGGCCTCTCTATTAGCACTACTCCCCCATGTTTTCCTGGGGCCTCTCTCTTAGGACTGCCCCCATGTTTTCTGGGGCCTCTCTCTTTGGACTGCTCCCCCATCTTTTCCTGGGGCCTCTCTCCTAGCACTGCTCCCCCATGTTTTCTGGGGCCTCTCTCTTTGGACTGCTCCCCCATCTTTTCCTGGGGCCTCTCTCTTAGCACTGCTCCCCCATGTTTTCTGGGGCCTCTCTCTTAGGACTGCTCCCGCATGTTTTCCTGGGTCCTCTCTCTTAGCACTGCCCCCATGTTTTCCTGGGGCCTTTCTCTTAGCACTGCTCCCCCATGTTTTCCTGGGGCCTCTCTCTTAGCACTGCTCCCCCATGTTTTCCTGGGGCCTCTCTCCTGGCACTGCTCCCCCATGTTTTCCCGGGGCCTCTCTCTTATCACTGCTCCCCCATGTTTTCCCGGGGCCTCTCTCTTAGCACTGCTCCCCATGTTTTCCTGGGGCCTCTCTCTTATCACTGCTCCCCATGTTTTCCTGGGGCCTCTCTCTTAGGACTGCTCCCCCTGGGCCTCTCTCTTAGGACTGCTCCCCCATGTTTTCCTGGGGCCTCTCTCTTAGCACTGCTCCCCCATGTTTTCCTGGGGCCTCTCTCTTAGGACTGCTCCCCCATCTTTTCCTGGGGCCTCTCTCTTAGCACTGCTCCCCCATGTTTTCCTGGGGCCTCTCTCTTAGGACTGCTCCCCCTTGTTTTCCTGGGGCCTCTCTCTTAGGACTGCTCCCCCATCTTTTCCTGGGGCCTCTCTCTTAGCACTGCTCCCCCATGTTTTCCTGGGGCCTCTCTCTTAGCACTGCTCCCCCATGTTTTCCTGGGGCCTCTCAGGACTGCTCCCCATGTTTTCCTGGGGCCTCTCTCTTAGGACTGCTCCCCCATGTTTTCTGGGGCCTCTCTCTTAGGACTGCTCCCCCATCTTTTCCTGGGGCCTCTCTCTTAGCACTGCTCCCCCATGTTTTCTGGGGCCTCTCTCTTAGGACTGCTCCCTCATGTTTTCCTGGGTCCTCTCTCTTAGCACTGCCCCCATGTTTTCCTGGGGCCTTTCTCTTAGCACTGCTCCCCCATGTTTTCCTGGGGCCTCTCTCTTAGGACTGCCCCCATGTTTTCCTGGGACCTCTCTCTTAGGACTGCCCCCCCATCTTTTCCTGGGGCCTCTCTCTTAGCACTGCTCCCCCATGTTTTCCTGGGGCCTCTCTCTTAGGACTGCTCCCCCATGTTTTCCTGGGGCCTCTCTCCTGGCACTGCTCCCCCATGTTTTCCTGGGGCCTTTCTCTTAGCACTGCTCCCCCATGTTTTCCTGGGGCCTCTCTCCTGGCACTGCTCCCCCATGTTTTCCCGGGGCCTCTCTCTTATCACTGCTCCCCCATGTTTTTCCGGGGCCTCTCTCTTAGCACTGCTCCCCATGTTTTCCTGGGGCCTCTCTCTTATCACTGCTCCCCATGTTTTCCTGGGGCCTCTCTCTTAGGACTGCTCCCCCTGGGCCTCTCTCTTAGGACTGCTCCCCCATGTTTTCCTGGGGCCTCTCTCTTAGCACTGCTCCCCCATGTTTTCCTGGGGCCTCTCTCTTAGGACTGCCCCCATGTTTTCCTGGGGCCTCTCTCTTAGGACTGCTCCCCCATCTTTTCCTGGGGCCTCTCTCTTAGGACTGCTCCCCCATGTTTTCCTGGGGCCTCTCTCTTAGGACTGCTCCCCCATCTTTTCCTGGGGCCTCTCTCCTGGCACTGCTCCCCCATGTTTTCCTGGGGCCTCTCTCTTAGGACTGCTCCCCCATGTTTTCTGGGGCCTCTCTCTTAGGACTGCTCCCCCATGTTTTCCTGGGGCCTATCTCTTAGCACTGATCCCCCATGTTTTCCTGGGGCCTCTCTCTTAGCACTGCCCCCCATGTTTTCCTGGGGCCTCTCTCCTGGCACTGCTCCCCCATGTTTTCCTGGGGCCTCTCTCCTGGCACTGCTCCCCCATGTTTTCCTGGGGCCTCTCTCTTAGCACTGCCCCCCCATGTTTTCCTGGGGCCTCTCTCTTAGCACTGCTCCCCCATGTTTTCCTGGGGCCTCTCTCCTGGCACTGCTCCCCCATGTTTTCCTGGGGCCTCTCTCTTAGCACTGCCCCCCATGTTTTCCTGGGGCCTCTCTCTTAGCATTGTACCCGTGTTTTCCTGGGGCCTTTCTCTTAGCACTGCTCCCCCATGTTTTCCTGCGGCCTCTGGCACTGCTCCCCCATGTTTTCCTGGGGCCTCTCTCTTAGCATTGCACCCGTGTTTTCCTGGGTCTCTCTCTTAGCACTGCCCCCCATGTTTTCCTGTGTCTCTCTCTTAGCACTGCCCCCCATGTTTTCCTGGGGCCTCTCTCCTGGCACTGCTCCCCCATGTTTTCCTGGGGCCTCTCTCTTAGGACTGCTCCCCCATGTTTTCCTGGGGCCTATCTCTTAGCACTGATCCCCCATGTTTTCCTGGGGCCTCTCTCTTAGCACTGCCCCCCATGTTTTCCTGGGGCCTCTCTCCTGACACTGCTCCCCCATGTTTTCCTGGGGCCTCTCTCCTGGCACTGCTCCCCCATGTTTTCCCGGGGCCTCTCTCTTATCACTGCTCCCCCATGTTTTCCTGCGGCCTCTGGCACTGCTCCCCCATGTTTTCCTGGGGCCTCTCTCTTAGCACTGCCCCCAATGTTTTCCTGGGGCCTCTCTCTTAGCACTGCCCCCAATGTTTTCCTGGGGCCTCTCTCCTGGCACTGCTCCCCCATGTTTTCCTGGGGCCTCTCTCCTGGCACTGCTCCCCCATGTTTTCCTGGGGCCTCTCTCTTAGCACTGCCCCCCATGTTTTCCTGGGGCCTCTCTCTTAGCACTGCTCCCCCATGTTTTCCTGGGGCCTCTCTCCTGGCACTGCTCCCCCATGTTTTCCTGGGGCCTCTCTCTTAGCACTGCCCCCCATGTTTTCCTGGGGCCTCTCTCTTAGCATTGCACCCGTGTTTTCCTGTGTCTCTCTCTTAGCACTGCTCCTCCTGCACTATGGCATGCTGGATTTGGTATGCTGCCTCCACCATTTCCTGTAGCTCCATCTGTGCCCCATATGTCTGGAGATGAGGATTGATCTATTAAAGAGGCATTGGATCTACCCTCACCTCAGCCACAGACTGTCTGCTGGTGAGTGCTCACAATGGGCAGCAAGACAGCATTGCCTGCCTTCCACTGGTTCTTCTACGCATATGGTGCTGCCTCCTCATATAAGCAGGTGCCAAAGACCTTGCAACCTTCTGGGCAGGACCCCTCCATCTGCAGCCCAGGGTCCCCGCCACCACCACTGGCACCGCCCGTTCACAGGCTCTTGGACAGTTGTGCCAGCAGTAAGCGTGGGCGGAAAATCCGTTCCGCTCGCGGATTTTGCGGATTTTCGGGAAATCCGCAATCCGCGAGATTTGCGGATTTCCAGCAAAATCCGCAAATTCGCACGCAGCGGATTTTTTTGGCGGCGCGCGGCGTTGGTGATACAATTTTTGCGGCGCGCGGCGTTTATCATCGTTTGCCGAGTTGTTTTTTTCGATAGTTTGCGAGTGCTGCGCCATTTTGGATCTTGCTGTGTGATCCCGCGGGAATTGGCGAGCGCGATTACGTCATCGCGGCTTGCCAGCGATAGTTTGTCAACGCGAATACGGCGAGATCACGTCTCGCGGTACTTCGCAATTGCGAGATTTGAGATGCGGCGAGCGAAAATATAAATTTGCAATTCTGCACAAGAAATCCACCAGCAAGCAGCATAAACCTTCTAGAAATGATGATTTTTATGTGAATAACTCCTTAGTTTGACATTTGCCTGCACTTTTTTAGCGAGGAGTCCATTTTGGGGAGGGGGCAGGGGGGTGGGAGGAAGGAAGTGCCCCATAGTCTTCAACTTCCTGTTCCTGTTCAGCAGGCTCCTCCCAGTGCTTTGTCCATCTCCTGGTCACTTTTCATTTGGATGTGGACCTGGAAGGATTACTTTTTGTGGATGCTGCTGGATCTTTGGATTTGAGGCCTTTTTGACTTTCTTTGGATCACTGTTGGATTAGAAATTTTACAAGTAAGTTTGTTTGGGGCATTACAGTTGCTGCAACTAAAATTTTGGGATTTTCGATTTTTGGGCTGTTTTGGGGCCTTTTGCCCAGGGGTACTCAGTGGTGGGTGGACTGATTCTTTCTGTGGGTTGTCTTGAACTTAAACATCATGGAGGCCATAGATGAATTGGGATTGTGCTGATTTTTCTGTGTTTTTCGATTTTTTTTTTTGTAAAATTTTGTGTTTTTCGATTTTTGACCTGTTGTTGGGGCCTTGACCAGGGGTAGTGAGTGGTGCATGGGCCTAGTCTTTCTGTGGGCTGTCTTGAATTTAAACATCATGGAGGCCATGGATGGAATGGGATTGTGCTGATTTTGCAGTGTTTTTCGATTTTTGGGCCTGTACTTGTGGCCTTTTCACCAGGGGTATTTGAGTCTAGCATGGGCCTAGTCTTTCTGTGGGCTGTCTTGAATTTAAACATCATGGAGGCCATGGATGGAATAGGATTGTGCTGATTTTGCAGTGTTTTTCGATTTTTGGGCCTGTACTTGTGGCCTTTTCACCAGGGGTATTTGAGTCTAGCATGGGCCTAGTCTTTCTGTGGGCTGTCTTGAATTTAAACATCATGGAGGCCATGGATGGAATGGGATTGTGCTGATTTTGCAGTGTTTTTCGATTTTTGGGGGTGTTCATGGGGAGGGACATGCCATGTGGCTGGTGGCCATTTTGAGTGCAGCTACAGGCACTGGCCATGTGCTGGCAGGCAAGTGGCCATTTTGAATGCAGGCTTTGTTGTTAGGCCTCCAACCATTTTGCCTACTTTTCAACCTTTATTTATGCCCAGGGGTAGTGAGTCTTGCATGGGCCTAGTATTTCTGTGGGTTGTCTTGAATTTAAACATCATGGAGGCCATGGATTGAATGGGATTGTGCTGATTTTGCAGTGTTTTTCGATTTTTGGGCCTGTACTTGTGGCCTTTTCACCAGGGGTATTTGAGTCTAGCATGGGCCTAGTCTTTCTGTGGGTTGTCTTGAATTTAAACATCATGGAGGCCATGGATTGAATGGGATTGTGCTGATTTTGCAGTGTTTTTCGATTTTTGGGCCTGTACTTGTGGCCTTTTCACCAGGGGTATTTCAGTCTAGCATGGGCCTAGTCTTTCTGTGGGCTGTCTTGAATTTAAACATCATGGAGGCCATGGATGGAATAGGATTGTGCTGATTTTGCAGTGTTTTTCGATTTTTGGGCCTGTACTTGTGGCCTTTTCACCAGGGGTATTTGAGTCTAGCATGGGCCTAGTCTTTCTGTGGGCTGTCTTGAATTTAAACATCATGGAGGCCATGGATGGAATAGGATTGTGCTGATTTTGCAGTGTTTTTCGATTTTTGGGCCTGTACTTGTGGCCTTTTCACCAGGGGTATTTGAGTCTAGCATGGGCCTAGTCTTTCTGTGGGCTGTCTTGAATTTAAACATCATGGAGGCCATGGATGGAATGGGATTGTGCTGATTTTGCAGTGTTTTTCGATTTTTGGGGGTGTTCATGGGGAGGGACATGCCATGTGGCTGGTGGCCATTTTGAGTGCAGCTACAGGCACTGGCCATGTGCTGGCAGGCAAGTGGCCATTTTGAATGCAGGCTTTGTTGTTAGGCCTCCAACCATTTTGCCTACTTTTCAACCTTTATTTATGCCCAGGGGTAGTGAGTCTTGCATGGGCCTAGTATTTCTGTGGGTTGTCTTGAATTTAAACATCATGGAGGCCATGGATTGAATGGGATTGTGCTGATTTTGCAGTGTTTTTCGATTTTTGGGCCTGTACTTGTGGCCTTTTCACCAGGGGTATTTCAGTCTAGCATGGGCCTAGTCTTTCTGTGGGCTGTCTTGAATTTAAACATCATGGAGGCCATGGATGGAATAGGTTTGTGCTGATTTTGCAGTGTTTTTCGATTTTTGGGCCTGTACTTGTGGCCTTTTCACCAGGGGTATTTGAGTCTAGCATGGGCCTAGTCTTTCTGTGGGCTGTCTTGAATTTAAACATCATGGAGGCCATGGATGGAATAGGATTGTGCTGATTTTGCAGTGTTTTTCGATTTTTGGGCCTGTACTTGTGGCCTTTTCACCAGGGGTATTTCAGTCTAGCATGGGCCTAGTCTTTCTGTGGGCTGTCTTGAATTTAAACATCATGGAGGCCATGGATGGAATAGGATTGTGCTGATTTTGCAGTGTTTTTCGATTTTTGGGCCTGTACTTGTGGCCTTTTCACCAGGGGTATTTGAGTCTAGCATGGGCCTAGTCTTTCTGTGGGCTGTCTTGAATTTAAACATCATGGAGGCCATGGATGGAATGGGATTGTGCTGATTTTGCAGTGTTTTTCGATTTTTGGGGGTGTTCATGGGGAGGGACATGCCATGTGGCTGGTGGCCATTTTGAGTGCAGCTACAGGCACTGGCCATGTGCTGGCAGGCAAGTGGCCATTTTGAATGCAGGCTTTGTTGTTAGGCCTCCAACCATTTTGCCTACTTTTCAACCTTTATTTATGCCCAGGGGTAGTGAGTCTTGCATGGGCCTAGTCTTTCTGTGGGTTGTCTTGAATTTAAACATTATGGAGGGCATGGATGGATTGGGATTGTGCTGATTTTGCAGTGTTTTTCGATTTTTTTGTGCTCTATAACTGAACTGATGTTCCTCTGTCTTCCATTTTTTTTAGGTGCACAAGACTCAAGAGAACCACCAGTGCCAGGAAGAAGTCCTGCAGCGGTGTGTGTGTGCAGCATAACGTCACGCGACGTCACGTCTGCCCTCAGACAACTCTACAATTCGTGCAACTGCGGCCTGCTGTCTGACCTGCTCTGAAGAAGATGGCCCCGCCCCCAAAGAAAGTTCTCCGTAGCTCCTCTAGCAAGAAAGTTGCTAGTAAGGAGCAGAAGAAGCAAGTTACCAAGGAGGCTGGTGTGCCACCCGCCACTTTTTTTGGGAGCAAAAAAAAAAGTACGCCTGCAGCAGCAGGATCTGCTGGGGACCAACCTGAGAGCAGCACCCCTGCTCCATTGGGTTCAGTGCCTCCACCACCACGCCAACTTAAGTCAAAGCCCTTGAGTGCTTCAGAGGCAGTCAGTGTACTTCTCCAATCACCATCGACCAGTGATGTTGGCTCATCGCAAGAAAGTAGCAGCAATGTCCCTGAATCAACACAGGTTGTTGTAACTCATCTGACAAGTGTTGAACAGCCACAGCCGCAACAACAACACCATGTGCAAGTACACGCCCAAGTACATGTGGAAGGAGAGGCAGCAAAAGGAGATGCGCAAGCAAAGGTGCATGGACGTTCACAAGTGCCCACAATAGTTGTTCCTCCCGAAGTAGGGGCACATTTGGAAATCGACAATGAAGCTGAGGTATCATTGGAAGCCACTCCTCCTGATGATCATTCATTGTCTTCCACATCCCTAGCAAGGAAAAGATCAAGGGGGGTGTCTACATCTTCTTCAAGCCCACCTCGTTCTGGTGCAAGTGATCTGTCTTGGGAACCACAACTGCGGTCTGACAGTGAGGCAGAGGCACACCATGATCTGACACCGGTACCTAAGCGTAAAAGGAAGGTCGTCCAAAAACTCAAACCTATGGAGTGTGATGAGGCTCAACAAGAAGTGACAGATACTGCTGGTGATGAAGCCTCTCACGATGACGACGAGCCAGTCATCACAAAGGTCACTGCAGCCCCACCGGGCATGCAGCAAAGAGACATTTTGACCCTATCCCGAGAAGCTGCTGAGCGTGATGATGATGTCGGCGAGGAGGCAATGGAAATGGAATCATTAGATTTGGAGTTAAGTAGTACACCAAAACCTACCGCTTCCATATTTCTTCGCAAGAAGGTACCCACCTCGTCCTCGACCTCAATTCGTGGTGGTGAAAGTGCAAAACGTACTGAAGTTCGGCAATCCACATCCTCCACTTCATCTGTCATTAGCAGCAGGACCACCACCACCAGTATCGCCGCCTCCTCCGGCCCCCGAAGACATTTCAAGTCTCCAGTTTGGGACTTCTTTAGTGTTTGCCCAAAAAAGGAAAACGTAGCCATTTGTAGCCTTTGTAAGCTTCGATTTAGTCGTGGTAAGCTTGGTTCTAACTATGGTACCGGAGGCCAGAGAGGTCATCTTGAGAGAAGGCACGCTGTCGAATGGTTTCCGCACCTAGAGGCGGTCAAGAAAGCCGGAATTGCACGTAATGAAAACGTTGATTTGTCATCTGCTGATGACGAGGAGGTAGAAGAAGACGATTCAAACACTTCACTTACACCCAGTTCCCATGTCAGCAGCACACCCCATGGGAGCCACACTAAGAGTGTGGGAGAGAGTGAGACATCAATGCGGAAAAGTTCATCAGCGAGCGTAACTGGGTCGAAGAGATCATCATCATCCCGTAAATCATTGGTCCAGGGCAACATTAAAAAGATGTTGTTTACAGAAGCGCAATATGAACGCAACCACCCAATGACCCGTCTGTATAACACTAAGCTGGCTAAAATGCTAGCTCTGGACCTTCTCCCTTTTTCTTTTGTAGAAGGGGTTGGTTTTCTAGAATTAGTGACAGCGCTCTGCCCTAAATGGAAGGTTCCTAGCCGGTTCTATTTTGCCCGAGTTGCGGTTCCAGCACTACATGAAGATGTTCTGAAGGTGATTGGGGCAGCTTTGCAGAAGAGTGCTGTTCACAGTATACATCTGACAACAGACATGTGGACCAGTGGCGCAGGCGCTGATTACATGTGCATCACTGCACACTGGGTCTCTTTTTCAGGGGCTAAAGCAAAGCTAAACTCAGGTGTTGACACTAACATTGTTTTTAAAGGTGCTCGGAAACATGCAACACTAGCCATGTTTGGTTTGGAGAAACGTCACACAGCAGAAAACATTTTGGATGTCTTTAACACAAAGGTCCTTAACTGTCTGTCCCCACTAAAACGCAAGGTTGGTTATGTTTCCACGGACAATGGCTCCAATATAGTTAAGGCCATGAGGGACGGTTACTATTTCAGAGTGCCGTGTTTGGCGCACTGTATAAACCTGGTTGTCCAAAAATTCTTGGGTAATAAACGCAGTGCAGCATACAGTGTATTGGAGAACTGCCGAAAAATTTGCAAGCATTTCAGGCATTCTTTTAAGGCCCGCAAGCAGCTGAGGAGCATGCTATATCAATGTCAAATGCCAGTGAAAGCACTCATCCAGGAGGTGGTAACACGTTGGAACTCAACCTTCTACATGCTTGAGCGTCTGTATGAGCAGTATACGCAACTCGATCAATATTTCTTGAAAGAGGGTATAGAGGAGCTGAGGATGGGTGGGCCGCAATGGAACATAGTTGAAAGCCTAACACGCATGCTTCGTCCTTTTGAGGTCTTCACACTAAGCATGGGCGGATTTTGCGGATTGGCAATCCGCGAATTTTGCGGATTTGCGGATTCGCAATCCGCAAAATCCGCGAATTCCCGCGAATTTGCGGATTTTTTTTTTTTTGTGTTCGCCCGTGTTTCTGCCAGTTCGCGAGGGTTTTTAGAATTTCGCAATTTGCGAACTTACCTGTCGGGTCGCAAGTTTTGCGAACTTGTTGTTTCTACGTGTCCAGCCTGTTTGGGACACTCTTCTTCATCACTGCCACTCTCTGTCACCACTGCCACTCTCTGACTACTCATGCCACCCTCTGGCCCACCCATGCCACCCTCTGTTTCATCACTACACCCTCTGGTTGTCCAGTGTACATTATTTTCGGCAAAGCAAAGCACACCTTCCCTGCCTCAAGTGACCTGAATTAATTTGGGGCTGATTAATGTGTCACAGAATATTTTTTTAGCTGGCACCTGCTTCCTTAGTGCGCCCTGATTAGTGATCTTTTGCACTTGCTAAGTGCTTTCATTGTTGCAAAATTAGTTACAACACCTGCCCTGCCCCAACTGACAATAATGAATTAGGGGCTGATTAATGGATTTTAACTTCCAGCCTGGCTCCTGCTTGTCTCCCTTAGCTGTAATTCAGGACCTTTGTGGCATATGTGTAACTATTCTGAGGTTCAGAGCAGGGTCACATAATAGTTTCAACTGGCAACTGAACTCTGGAGGGGCCCCTCAGGAAGCACTACAGGAAATGGCTACTAATGATGTGCCTGAACTTTTGAACCTGGTAAGTAGTTACTTTCAGTTTTGCCAAGATCGTATTTCTGCAATTTCGCACTTATTCGCGGGGCGCGAACTCACGCTAACAGTGCGAGCAGTGCGAGCAAAATCCGCTGCTCGCGGATTTGCGGATTTTGCGGGAAATTCGCAAATCTCGCGGATTGCGGATTTCCCGAAAATCCGCAAAATCCGCGAGCGGAACGGATTTTCCGCCCACGCCTACTTCACACGTGCAGTCAGCAAGGAGGACTCTAATTTGGGAAAAGCTATCCCATTGTTGTACATGCTGGAGGACCAACTGAAGGAGGTGTGTTCTGTGTTTCGAAAAGATGACAAAAAGAAAGACTCTTTGCTTCTGGCTGAGCAATTATTAGAGCTCCTACAAGGTGATGAACGTCTTAAAAAGATCCACTCAGAACAGCATTACATTTGTGCTACTATTCTGGATCCACGCTACAAAAAGGCGCTGGCAGGCAGAGCATTCTTTCCTTTTGCTGATGAAGATGTTACAAAGTACAAACGTTGGCTAGCCTTGTCAGCCAAGAAGTTTGAAACAGAACGGCTGGAAATTGAAGGAAATGGCAGTACATCAGCAGGCCATCCCCAGTCAAAACAATCCACTTCTGCACCTGTGGCTGTGGCACAAGTGACCTCTCAGCCGTTAAAGACACCGGCAACCGGATCATCTGCACGAAAGACAACAGAAACATTGGAGGCTGAAGAGGATTGGCTAGCTCTGCGTGGGTTTGGTTCTCAAAAGGTCAGAGGCACAGCAAGAGCTACGCAAAGTGGAGGAACCTTGGAGGAGGACCTTGAGTCGATGGTGAAGGACTATCTGAATGACTCCACAGAGGTCTATGTTAATTCTGACCCATTGGCGTATTGGCATGGGAAAAAAGAATTGTGGCCACAGCTCACCAACCTGGCTTTAAACTACTTGTCTTGCCCACTCGCAAGTGTGTCTTCTGAACGGGTTTTCAGTGCGGCTGGTGGGATTGTAACTCCCAAACGGAGCCGCCTCTCGCCCAAAAATGTGGAGAGGTTAACAATGATCAAGATGAATCAGCACCTCATACCACCAGATATAAGAGTACGAGAGAGCGTGCCGGATGAAGAGGAGGTGGCCAGCACCATAGATGAGGGAATTTCTACTCTGTCAGGTGGCACTGACCTCACCCTGGCTGAATTCGCAGAGTATGATGACGAAGCCTTATTCTTATTCCTGGACCGTGATACCGACTTCGAGCCCTGAAAATGAGACAACGAATCAATAACTTTCTTTTTCATCCTTATTCACTTTTATTCCTGTGTGTCTGTCTTTCTTTGTTGTGCACAGTTAATATAATTCAAACTTTAATCAGATAATCACAAAAACAAGCCCATCAGCAGAACTGTCTTCACTTGTTTGCTAATTTATTTGAAGGTGCCGCAGTCTGCATTCCTCAGGTTCACAAGTTCAGAAGAACATGCTCCTCTATCCTCCTCCTCCAGACTCCTATTTCCATCAAAGCAGAGGGCTGGTTTATGCCCAATGAAGAAAGACTCAGCACTTGTGGGGGTGTTGTTCTACCTCTTTGCAGGTGAGTTGACGGGTCTGGGGCCATTGCTGGGAAGCACTAAAAGTGGTTTGTGCCAAATCCGAGGCGGAAATTTTTTTGTGTTTTTGATGACTTGCTTGCCTTTGAGGTGCTCTTAGGGGGGGTTCCGTCTGTTTGTGGGTGAGTTTCGTGGTCTGAGAGCATTGCTGGGACACTCTAATCTTGATTGCATTTGCTTTTCAGGAAATCCGTCGTGCCAACCCCGACTTATGGCCTAGCTACGCAGCGCGTTTGGACCGAAGGCCCAGAAATATTGCAAGTATGAGATTTTGCTTTTGGCCTGTTTGGGGGTGTTATGCTTCTTGGCGGGTGGGTTGCCGGGTCTTGGGGCATTCCTGGGAAGGTCTAATACCGGGTAGAAGTGGTTGGGACAAAATCCAGGCCGATTTTTTTTTGGGCTATTTCTGACATTTTGCTCTATGTAGCGTTTTCGGGGGCCTGTTTGGGGGGCTTCCTGGTGTTTGTGGGTGAGTTTCGTGGTCTGGGAGCACTGCTGGGACACTCTAATCTTGATTGCATTTGCTTTTCAGGAAATCCGTCGTGCCAACCCCGACTTATGGCCTAGCTACGCAGCGCGTTTGGACCGAAGGCCCAGAAATATTGCAAGTATGAGATTTTGCTTTTGGCCTGTTTGGGGGTGTTATGCTTCTTGGCGGGTGGGTTGCCGGGTCTTGGGGCATTCCTGGGAAGGTCTAATACCGGGTAGAAGTGGTTGGGACAAAATCCAGGCCGATTTTTTTTTGGGCTATTTCTGACATTTTGCTCTATGTAGCGTTTTCGGGGGCCTGTTTGGGGGGCTTCCTGGTGTTTGTGGGTGAGTTTCGTGGTCTGGGAGCACTGCTGGGACACTCTAATCTTGATTGCATTTGCTTTTCAGGAAATCCGTCGTGCCAACCCCGACTTATGGCCTAGCTACGCAGCGCGTTTGGACCGAAGGCCCAGAAATATTGCAAGTATGAGATTTTGCTTTTGGCCTGTTTGGGGGTGTTATGCTTCTTGGCGGGTGGGTTGCCGGGTCTTGGGGCATTCCTGGGAAGGTCTAATACCGGGTAGAAGTGGTTGGGACAAAATCCAGGCCGATTTTTTTTTGGGCTATTTCTGACATTTTGCTCTATGTAGCGTTTTCGGGGGCCTGTTTGGGGGGCTTCCTGGTGTTTGTGGGTGAGTTTCGTGGTCTGGGAGCACTGCTGGGACACTCTAATCTTGATTGCATTTGCTTTTCAGGAAATCCGTCGTGCCAACCCCGACTTATGGCCTAGCTACGCAGCGCGTTTGGACCGAAGGCCCAGAAATATTGCAAGTATGAGATTTTGCTTTTGGCCTGTTTGGGGGTGTTATGCTTCTTGGCGGGTGGGTTGCCGGGTCTTGGGGCATTCCTGGGAAGGTCTAATACCGGGTAGAAGTGGTTGGGACAAAATCCAGGCCGATTTTTTTTTGGGCTATTTCTGACATTTTGCTCTATGTAGCGTTTTCGGGGGCCTGTTTGGGGGGCTTCCTGGTGTTTGTGGGTGAGTTTCGTGGTCTGGGAGCACTGCTGGGACACTCTAATCTTGATTGCATTTGCTTTTCAGGAAATCCGTCGTGCCAACCCCGACTTATGGCCTAGCTACGCAGCGCGTTTGGACCGAAGGCCCAGAAATATTGCAAGTATGAGATTTTGCTTTTGGCCTGTTTGGGGGTGTTATGCTTCTTGGCGGGTGGGTTGCCGGGTCTTGGGGCATTCCTGGGAAGGTCTAATACCGGGTAGAAGTGGTTGGGACAAAATCCAGGCCGATTTTTTTTTGGGCTATTTCTGACATTTTGCTCTATGTAGCGTTTTCGGGGGCCTGTTTGGGGGCTTCCTGGTGTTTGTGGGTGAGTTTTGTGGTCTGGGAGCACTGCTGGGACACTCTAATCTTGATTGCATTTGCTTTTCAGGAAATCCGTCGTGCCAACCCCGACTTATGGCCTAGCTACGCAGCGCGTTTGGACCGAAGGCCCAGAAATATTGCAAGTATGAGATTTTGCTTTTGGCCTGTTTGGGGGTGTTATGCTTCTTGGCGGGTGGGTTGCCGGGTCTTGGGGCATTCCTGGGAAGGTCTAATACCGGGTAGAAGTGGTTGGGACAAAATCCAGGCCGATTTTTTTTGGGGCTATTTCTGACATTTTGCCCTATGTAGCGTTTTCGGGGGCCTGTTTGGGGGGCTTCCTGGTGTTTGTGGGTGAGTTTCGTGGTGTGGGAGCACTGCTGGCTATATATACTTTACTTTGCAAGAGGTTTGAAGCAAATCCATGGTGGCTGAGGGGACTTAGGGCCTAGCTGCAGAGCGCGCGCGGAGTGATTTGGGAAATTTGTGAAAAAGTGACTAAGTCCCCATTTTTGTACTTTTGCTCTTTGGCTGTTTGGGGGTCTTCTACTCGTTTTCTCCTGGGTTGACGGCTCTGGGGCCATTGCTGGGAAGCTCTAATACCGGATAAAAGTGTTTTGGACCAAATCCCAGGCGGAATTTTTTTGTGTTTTTGATGACTTGCTTGCCTTTGAGGTGCTCTTAGGGGGGGTTCCGTCTGTTTGCGGGTGAGTTTCGTGGTCTGGGAGCACTGCTGGGACACTCTAATCTTGATTGCATTTGCTTTTCAGGAAATCCGTCGTGCCAACCCCGACTTATGGCCTAGCTACGCAGCGCGTTTGGACCGAAGGCCCAGAAATATTGCAAGTATGAGATTTTGCTTTTAGCCTGTTTGGGGGTGTTATGCTTCTTGGCGGGTGGGTTGCCGGGTCTTGGGGCATTCCTGGGAAGGTCTAATACCGGGTAGAAGTGGTTGGGACAAAATCCAGGCCGATTTTTTTTTGGGCTATTTCTGACATTTTGCTCTATGTAGCGTTTTCGGGGGCCTGTTTGGGGGGCTTCCTGGTGTTTGTGGGTGAGTTTCGTGGTCTGGGAGCACTGCTGGGACACTCTAATCTTGATTGCATTTGCTTTTCAGGAAATCCGTCGTGCCAACCCCGACTTATGGCCTAGCTACGCAGCGCGTTTGGACCGAAGGCCCAGAAATATTGCAAGTATGAGATTTTGCTTTTGGCCTGTTTGGGGGTGTTATGCTTCTTGGCGGGTGGGTTGCCGGGTCTTGGGGCATTCCTGGGAAGGTCTAATACCGGGTAGAAGTGGTTGGGACAAAATCCAGGCCGATTTTTTTTTGGGCTATTTCTGACATTTTGCTCTATGTAGCGTTTTCGGGGGCCTGTTTGGGGGGCTTCCTGGTGTTTGTGGGTGAGTTTCGTGGTGTGGGAGCACTGCTGGCTATATATACTTTACTTTGCAAGAGGTTTGAAGCAAATCCATGGTGGCTGAGGGGACTTAGGGCCTAGCTGCAGAGGGCGCGCGGAGTGATTTGGGAAATTTGTGAAAAAGTGACTAAGTCTCCATTTTTGTACTTTTGCTCTTTGGCTGTTTGGGGGTCTTCTACTCGTTTTCTCCTGGGTTGACGGCTCTGGGGCCATTGCTGGGAAGCTCTAATACCGGATAAAAGTGTTTTGGACCAAATCCCAGGCGGAATTTTTGTGTGTTTTTGATGACTTGCTTGCCTTTGAGGTGCTCTTAGGGGGGGTTCCGTCTGTTTGCGGGTGAGTTTCGTGGTCTGGGAGCACTGCTGGGACACTCTAATCTTGATTGCATTTGCTTTTCAGGAAATCCGTCGTGCCAACCCCGACTTATGGCCTAGCTACGCAGCGCGTTTGGACCGAAGGCCCAGAAATATTGCAAGTATGAGATTTTGCTTTTGGCCTGTTTGGGGGTGTTACGCTTCTTGGCGGGTGGGTTGGGTTGCCGGGTCTTGGGGCATTCCTGGGAAGGTCTAATACCGGGTAGAAGTGGTTGGGACAAAATCCGCGCGGAAAAGCCTTTAGTTTTGGCACTTTTTGTAACTTAGGGTTCGTTAGGGTTAGCCCTAGCAGCAGGATTGCATGTGTTTCGGGGTGTTCTAGATTTTTCAAACTGAGTTCTGGGGTCTTAGAGCACTCGTGAGAATGTGTAATTTTGGTTGCAAGTCATTTGAAGAAAATCCATGGTGGGAAAGGGGGGATTTGGCATAGTTAAAGAAAGCCTTTGCCACTATTCTTAACTTAGGGTTCGTTAGGGTTAGCAGTATTTCTATTGCATGTGTTTGAGTGGGGGGGATTTCGAGTCTTGGAGCGATGCTGGCTATGGCTACTTTTGCTTGGTTGCTTGCAAGTGGTTTGAATGCAATCCACGGTGGGTAATGGGTAATTAGGGTACTTCGGCCTACTTTTACTTTCAAAGTAAGTTTTGTCACCAGTTTTCTGCTAGGCCTCGTTTTTTGAGATTTGATTGGGGGTCTTCTACATTTTTGCGACTGGCTTTAGTAAGGGTCTGGGTGGGAGCACTGCTAGGAAGATCTAATTTTGTTCTAAAACACAGTTTACAGTACACCTAGCTTGAGGGGCAAGATCCGATACATTAATTTGCCCATACTTATTTATCCTTCAAAAGGTGACTCAGAGTACGCACTTTCAAAAACATTGTACTGTCTACTAGGAAAAACAAATTGTGACTTTTTGCACTCCACAGCCTACATACCTTATATTTATTTATCAGTGGTGTTGTAATATTATATCACTTCCTGTTTTTCGTTGAATAATTACAGGCCGGGTTTCAGTCTCTGCAATGGGGTAAAAAGGATGGAGTCAGGCTTCACAGTAGCGAGCCACAATTCAGCATCAGGCAGGCAGTGGACAGGGTGTCTTCTGGTGACCAACATCGATGGACGAAGCGTCGGCTGCAATGGAGGAGTGCCGCTAATAGGAGGATTTTTTTTCTGCGGGCAACTTACTTACCACTTCCAACAGGACCACTACAACCACATAGATACAGTATCCCTTGCCTTTTTCTCTGACTGTGACTGCATTTCTTGGCTCTCTCTCTGCTTCTACATTGATCCCTTAACACATCACTTAGTCCACTCCACTATCACATCTGCACCACACATAGTCATTTGTAAGTGCTCCTACGTAATTCGCAAGTCGCAGCACGCCCCAGGCCGTAGAGGACTGGGATGGCCCCAATGATGAAGCATGTCACCAAGGGGCAACCCTGGTGAGTGAGGGGACACCTAGAAAAAAAGCAATTTCTCCTTTTCTATCTACTATACCTTCTGTCAGGTTACGCAGCCCCTAAGCGCCTACCGTACTATGAAACTACATTTCCCATGAGTAGGCGGGAGACTTGCAGACTATTTAGTGAGACTATATGAGAGTACCCTTGTATGTTAGGACAGCACTTCACTGATGCCTGTCTTGTCTTCTGTTACAGGTATCCTTTCCCTGCTGACCCTACCTTTACCCATCCCACATTTTTTATTTTAGTTTGTTATTTTTCTCCCCCGCCTAATGCCTCGAACACCCTGTGTTTACACTTCTGGGTGTTGGTGACATTTGGAGGTGGAACCATATTTGCATCGACTGGATCACGGGGAGTAAACCTGACACCTTCCAGACCAACCCCATTGAGTGTTGTTGTGAATGGATTTATAGTGACCAGCAAGGCTCTCAGGTATCTGGCTACAGAGACCTTATGTTGAATATAGTTATCAATATTTCCACCCACGCCCTGTACTGTCGCATTCTTTCTTCCACAGTTGTCGAAAGTACTAATTACTTTTAACTGACATGCATGCAGTTACAGTAGTGTATGCACTTTCAAAGATTGATGGATAGGTTTGTACCCAAAGATTTGTTTATGTTCACAATTGTTCGTCCATGCTGTGCTACTTTTTCTTGTCTCCCAAAACCTTTCCCAAAAACCCCCGTACCCATCCATTTTTCAAACCCTAACCCTCTTCCCCCGGGCTGTGTGGTTTTGATTGATGTGTGACTAAATTACAGCAATAAATCCACACACTTGCTGGGGAGGATAAGGTGATAGCAACGGGCTGGTGAAGAAATCCGAGGATATATTCTTACTCTGCTTGACAAAGACCCATGGCTAATGTCAAAGAACTTCAACCGAATTAGTTATACTTTAACATTTGTTAGGCTACAACGTGGCACTGTTCTAGTGTACTTCTGTCACCTGCTATATTCTGTATTGTACCTTTGTATTGCTCAGGAGGACAAACCAGATTTCATTTTCTTTTTTTCATAGGCAAGCAACTGCCACTGTGTCACACCACTAGTACCACCGCTATGAGGAAATTTTATCCGCCCAGGATTGCCAACCTTATTTGCTGTTTCCCGTGGAGCCAGCCCTGGGCCTAGCCCTACTTGCAAACAGAAATTACAGGTAAGATAGGCGTTTGGTTGGAGGTAGTATAATGGAGTATTAGGAGAGACGAGAGATTTGATTGACGGTAGTACTACTAAAGTCCTAGGACTATTCAGGAAAACAAACTTACTGTTATGTTAAACCCCCACCCACCAGACTCAAAAGCAGTAAAAAACAGGTATGGTCAGATAAAGTTTCAAAAAGTATATTTTTATAGCCCTAACAAAAGAATCTCCCGCAAGACCCTCCCTAACCCCAACGATTGTCCTTCAAAAGTCCCCAAAAATCACAACTCCCAATTCCCACCCCCCAAAAGTCTCTAAAAAAGGGGCAAGGGACACTATGGCAGGGTGCTGTTGGAATTAGCAGCCAGGGCATCATGCTCCTTGCGGAGGGTGGCAAGTTCGAAGCGGAGGCCCTCCACCACGTTCTTATAATTATGGACCTCCTGCTCCAGGTAGGACAGTCTGAGGGATAAGCGGCGCCGGTGTGCCTTGCAAATCCTGTGAGGGGCAGCTGCTTTCTTTGCTGCTGGGCGGTGGCGTTTGGCTTTGGTAGCCCGGCTCTGTACCGCTGGAGCACTGCGCTGGCTGGCATCCCGCACGGAGGAGGAGGCAGCTGTCCCAGTGGACGTTGTTGTTGTTCCAGACTGCGTCTCCTCCTCCTCCAGGGCCACCAGCCGCCGATATTCAGCAACAGTGGCATCCAGCCTCCGTTGCCGGGCCATTCGAGCCAGCTCCTTCCTCCTTGATGGTGTCTTGGATTTGGAAGGAGCAACTACATGAAAAAAGAAAGACATAGTCTGTAACCAATGCTCCTTAAGATTAACACAAAATGATTGAGCAGAAAGTTGTCACAGTACAAGTAGCAAATTGAAAGCACAGTGCATAACTATTGAGGACAGTATCTATGTAACCTCCGACTTCTTCATCCTTGCTCTAACATTAGTGGGAGTTTAAGGAACAAATTCTACGAGCACTATGGACTTCTATTACAGTCGACTATGACAGTACACCACTCTTATTCTTCTTCTTCTCTCTTGTTTAGGAAAATTGGTACGTTATCTTATGCAAGCCGGCATAATGCCAGCGCAGTGAACTTGCACCCGAGAAAAACAGACGCACACCATGGTGAGTGAGACAGACTTGCGTTACTGTACCGGTCCAGTACATGCAGGTGGTGAAGCTCTTACTTTTCTATTACGGGTGGCACTGAGAATACTCTGTTAAAAGGGCTACTGCTTAATTAATTTAGCTTTCACCCTACAGTGCAAATGAGTATTAGAAAAGGAAAATGAAGAAGCTAAATTATCTGATTATCTATCACTTCACATGGGATGTATTTGATGACATATGGGATGACTTTAGGTGCTTTGCTTATTATTGAGTGAACAGTGATACCCCCACACATGAATGACGTACTACTACTAAACTAAAGTTATTAAGGGAGGTAGGGAGTGCCCACCGTAATAACTGGATATATGCTGTGCTTGCAGTTGCAATACAAACTACTGCTACTATTCATGGTAGTCTTTGGACAACGTTACAACTTCTTTTCCTTGCCTTTCCTACACTGGAACGGACGTGCGGGTGCGGTGTTACATGCTCTTCAAAGTAACACTTAGTTCATCCAGTGACCGTCTACTCTCTCTAGATTCACATATGCTATCTAAGAGTCAGATAGTACCATGAATGATCCAGGCATCCATCCATTCAAAGTATATTGCACACATACAGTTTCTGTCTCACCCACCCAGGCTGTTCTCCTTCCACCCATCCTTGCTTCATCATTCACCCAGCCATGCACCATACCATTTTCTTACCTTCCCAGCCACCTCGGGGACCAAGCAAACACATATCATTCTTCTTTGCCAGTCATCATTACATTTCTCGTGCTTCCACACTTACTTACACCCTTCTTTCGCTTTTCGTTCATCCCATCCATCAAGTTCACCTCAGATCTGATTGGGATTCTTCTCGCCAAAAACTTCACAGCTAAGTCGAAGTACATTTAGAGGAGGCTACTACCTGCTTTTTTTATAATACACCCGTGCAGAAAGCACACTCTGCAGTCTTCAATCTCAATGACTAAGGAATGTATAGCTTACCTCTGCCCGCCACCACCGTGTGAACCCTCACAGGCATGTCCTTTTCCGGCACTTGCACCGCCTCCTCCCCAGAGTTGTCCTCCTCGTCCAATGCCACCACCTCCGCGCTGGCCCCGTCTCCAGATGTTCCACCTACAAAGTACATTTAATAATGTTAGAATACACCACTCACTACTATATAATATTTGGTCTAGGAGGAAGAAAGAAATGTGAAAAAAAGTGTACAATTTAATAATTTTTGACTGTGTACTCTAGAGTAAAAATGTCCCTTTTTCCAGGGAAGGCTGTTGTCTTGCTGCACTTTTTGGCACAACTGATGAATGTTTGCTTTTTACTTTTTAACACGCACCACTTTTTCTCCTAACAGACAGAACCTTGACTTCTAAGAACACGAGCAGGATCAAGTTCAAACCAGGTGAGAGCTCGGCTCGACCACAAGAAATGTGTCCAATTAATCGTCAGCACTAAGCACTTTTCCATTTTCAGTTACACGTTCACTTTTATGACAAACTTGAAGTTAATAAATGTGTTTACTTTTAATAAAGCTTTTAAACTTAAATAGACTCTGTGGTTTTTGGTCCTCCAGACTAGAGTGGATGAGCTAAAGGTTTTCGAATTTTTGCAAGCATGAGTCCGTGCCTCTGCCATCGGTGACTTTGGGAGCTAAATGACTCTGCCACACTATCTAGTCAGTAAGGAGATTGGGGGTTCAACTACAAAGTCTGTTATCACTGAGGTATGTGGAAAGTCTAACAGTTACAGCACCTATTATAATTGATAAGCTAAGCGATGCATTATTTAGTGTCCATAGTTCTGTTTGTGCAGATTTGTCCCTGCAACAGTAGTAGAATGGATTGTCCTATCCAAACCAAAAGTAAAGTAGTATCTTATTATTTCTTGGTGGTGGTCATTCACCTTTTTATTGTTGGCAATGGTCAAAGCATAAACATTTAGAATACTTGAAAAGACATAATGGACAATCCCAGAGGACTACACTCAGTGCATAGAGCTATTGCTGACTAGAATGGGAGTCCAATGGAAATGCCAAATGTGCAATCTTAGTTAGCTACACAGACAGACTAATAAGAATAATCTAGTAATACCACACGGAGTCATAGGGATAAGAATTTAGATCCTGTCTACAAGAAGATCAAAGACGATTTAGAAAAAATCGAATGAGGAACGCTAGGAAAAAATAAGTACTCTATATTAAAATTAAAACTTACTGGGGCCAGCAAAGGAGCCCTCGACTGCCCGGTCCTGGCCTGCATCGACAACAGCACCCTCCTCCTCCTCCTCCTGTGTCCTCCTCTTGCCCCTGGGGGAAGCTGATGTACAACATGAAAGAAAGAAAAACAGAAAACATGGATGATATTTATTTCTCAACCAAATCAAACATTTAAAAAAGAACTAACAAAGTAACAAAATATTTTTGCGAAATAGCAAATAGGGAACGACTCCACGGGATATATTATTGACCAATCTCATGTGGTCGACTACGTCATTACTTTAGTATTGCTTGATTTGCGGACCGTCGAATTGGAAACTACCCTATGTAACTCACTAAACAAAGTACTAAAAAGGTTTGCCTAGGATTGGCAGGCAGCAGTCCGCAGCACGCAAAGTGACAGCCAAAGTCCATCGTGATTGAAGATCAGCGACAACACTAAAGTTTCCTACTACATTCACCAGTCATTAAAATACTCAAACTATTAATCCACCACCACTATTTCTTCTTATCGCCATGTGTACAAAGGAAGGACTGGACTTGAGTCTGTAGGGGCTGATTTATAAGGCCCTTGCGGCTCTTTTGCTCCATTGTTGCGTGACTTTTGTGACGCAGCGACAGCACAAAAGAGGCGCAATGGTGCGGCGTATATTAACAACGTGACGCATCTGGGAGATGCATCACGTTGTAAAGCCCTGCGCCAATAGGGGTGTTCCGGCGCAAGGGAGGGCGTTCCTGCGCAGGAACGCATCCTAAAAGTGGCTGAGGGAAATCTACAAGATTTCAATCAGTCACTTTGAGGACAATGATGCGTGACTCAAACCCTGCGCCTGCTTGAAGCAGACGTACGGCTTGACGCAGCATTGGGGAGATAGGGCACCCCAGAGAATTGATGGAGCTGCACCATCGTTGCGACGCAACTCCAGCAATGCGCCACCTTTACGGCACAGATGCGTAACGCTTTGGTGACGTTTTGGGCCCATGGCGCGCCGCATTGTAATACGGCGCACCATGGGTGATGGTGGCGTGACGCACAATTACTGGCGCATCCCTGCAACTTTGCAGGGATGCGCCGGTAATTAAAAATCTGAACCTTAGTGTGTAGCATTGCGCAGTTCTTTCAACTACACTCATACATAATTTCACAGGCCAATGAAATGAACACAAAATCTAAAACAAATAAGCATAGTAGCAACACTACTGAGAAGGAGAGCAGTGTACCTGAAATGCACAGAAGATTTTGAAATAAAATGTACCTACAATGTAATGAGCAGCATTATTGCTCTTGGTAAAAAACAAAAATTTGCAATATAATAACACAGCAGGAGAAAACATAGTAGTAAAGACATAGCTACTACTACTCACCAAGCCCGGGGATCTCAAGGCCAAGGAGGTCGAGCAGATCTCGCTCACGGGTCAGGACATCCGTCCAGCGGTGGGTGGCCTGGTTGTAGGTGCGCCAGACCCGAGAGTGGTGGTAAATGGCCTGGCACACCTTCTCCCACCGCTTCCGGCGCTCCCGGGCCCCGTACCCGGCACTGATCTTGCCGCCTCCCATGATGGTCCTGGGGAGGCGGCGCTGAACATAAAAAATGAGTTGGGCCACCTCCTCCGGGGTAAAGATCTCCCGTGGCATCACTAGCTCCCCCCTCAAACGCCCGCACGGGAGCCGGACACGGGGTGCGGGACCCTTCCCCTTCTCGGGATGCTTCCCGGCTCCCTTCACCATGGTCTGGGCGGAAAGGAATAAAGAAAATAGAATAGGGAAGAGAAGAAAAGAAAAGAGTTTACAAAAGTAGTTTAAAATTAACCAAAAGTAGCAGTAAACACAAAAATATAGGGCTAGAAAAATAGAGGGATAGATAATAAGTAAAATAGATAAAAAAAAACTTCAAACAAGCAAAGGATGGCAGAGATTGACAGAGGATACAAAGACCATGCCCAGAACCATAGCAATGAATGAGAAACAAGATGGCCGCGCCCGTTCACGACCGCGCGGGTAAGTTCGCGCGAGATTTTCCTTGCGAACACGCGCGAGACTGTACTGGCAAACCGCGGACTTTGCGAGATTACACTTCGCGCCCGGAAACGGAAATACGTCAGGCAAACAAGATGGCTGCGCCCTTGAACGACCGCGAGGGTAACTTCGCGTCTTGCGCTACGAGCGGCTCGCAAAAACGCACAAAACCTTGCCAACTAACACGCCGCAAAAAAAACAAATTGCATATTCGCACGAATTTGCGGCTTCCGAATCCGATCTTGCGCGTGTTCGCACCCCGCGAACCCCGCGAAATTGCAGAAAAACGAGTTTTTCAAAAGTGAAAGCACTCGGCAGGGGCAAGAGTTCAAACTCATCATTAGTAACAATTCCCGGTAGTGCTTCCTGACTGGGGCCCCTCCAGAATTCAGTTGCTAGTTGCAACAATTGTATGACCCTGCTCTGACCCTCACAGCAGGCTCATACAATAGCTACAAGTAGGCCACAAAGAAGGTCCTGGGGAATAAAAATGCACTGCAACAGAAAGCAAAATTACAGATAAGGAAGCAGGTGCCAGACTGGAATTTTAAAACAGTGACACATTAATAAACTAACCCCAAATTAATTCATCTGAGTTGAAGCAGGGATGGTGTGCTTGCTTTTCCCCCCCATAATCTACAGTAATGATGAACCAGAGGGTGGCATTGATGTAACAGAGGGTTGCAGTGGTGAAACAGAGGGTGCTGGGAACCTGTGATGATGAACCAGACGTAGAAACAACATAATTCGCGACCGTTGCGCGACGAAATGTAAGTTCGCAATTGCGAACTGGTACGAAACCCTCGCGAACTGGCAGAAATCCTTGCGAACACAAAAAAAAACAAAAACCGCAAATTCGCAAGAATTCGCGGATTTTGCGGATTGCGAGTTCGCAAATCCGCAAATTCGCGAACGCGAGATCCGCAAAATTCGCCCATGCTTAGCCAGCAGTCCTGCTGGGCTGTGATCAGGCTCTGCCTCCTTTAAATGTGGATTAGGCCCCAGCTCCCTTTCCTGGAAATTGCTGCTTCCAATAGGATTTCAGCATGCGCATTATCTGCCCTCATGCTTTACCACCTCCCAGGCCGAGCAAGGACCTAGGCCGAGCCACCACCCCACAGAGGCGCATGCACAGACTTTCCACCTCAAAGACAGACATTTTGTTCCAGTGGGATTCTGGGTATGAAAGTCCTGTTTCCTCACCTTTCAAGGAGGGTGGGACCCCTTTTCATTGGTAGTTTATGTTCTGTCCTGAGTGTGAAGGCCAGCTCAAGAAAGTAAGGACTGTGACGAAGAGAAGGGGATGGGGGGGGGGGAGGGGCATTGGCGGCCATCTTGCATTGGAGAAGCTGTTCTGACATTTAGCGGAAGTGTGGGACACCTCTGTCTTTATCATTGGGGACCTGAGCTCGATTTACTTTGCTCATGGACTAACTCATTTCAGGAGATAGTAGTAGAAAAAGCTTTATTCGATTTTTGTAAAATAAGAAATTTCAGGAGATAATGACATAAGAGAAGGACCAAAGTGCTTTAGCCCACCTCAGTAGTTTTTCATACCTTTCAATTGCCCCATTGTCACGAAGATGACTTTAATGCCCGACTGCTTTTATACTGTCAAGGCTTTAGAAAGTCTGAAAGTAAATATTTCAAAATATTAAGATTGGGTTGGGACTGAATATTTAAAACTTTCGTCCACTGAAGGCAGTAGCATTGTGCTTCGACTAGGAACCAAAATGTTCATATCAAGCGATAAGTTGGACAATTTCATGAACCAGAATCCCTCTTGTCCTGCCATCCTGAGAGTAACTTTGCAGAACTCTGGCCTGCATCTTGTGCCTGAAAGTTTGACCTGCACTGTGTGAAATGCTTGGGGCCACCTCAAAATACTTTGTAAAGTGACGTGTTTGATGCCTTGTGAAGGTCTGCAGTCTGTGATCCTGTCTGTGGGGCTTTCTGGGGAAGATTATTGGAGGTCTTTGAGTGTGTCTGTCACCTGTGATGGTACACTGAGCCCAAATAACAAGGGGAAGTAAACATCGCAAGACTGTGGGGGGTGATTACGTCACCAACACTGGGGGCATGGAAAAAGGACATGGACTGGAATATGGTACAAGAAAAAACAGTGTACATATCTAGAGGCTGTCCGAGGAAGTGGGTTGCTGTGTGGGCTAAATGGAATGAGTACAGAGGTAACATCTGTGAACCCCCCTGATCAGGACTGTTGACGAGCTAGATGTATAAGAGATAGAAGACTGTATGACCTAGACCTACTTCTCATGTGCTTCTTTAAAATGTCCATTCATTTAAGCCGTGTGTCTTCCTGGATCTGTGCTGTCCATAATGTATATATGCTGATTCACCCCTGTGCTATGGTGCTTATGTCTATGTTCTTTTATTTGCAAATAAAAAGAATTTAAAAAAAATAACAAGGGGAAGTAAAAGACATCAGTAATGCACCAGTGCTTGAGATTAAGTCAAGCCTTGCTCAGCACCTGTCGAGTTCCCCAATGAGTCGTCTTAAGTCATGGGTATGCCTTGTTGTAGGTCCTGCAGCTCACCGTGTCACAGGACTCAATCAGCCCCTCCCCAGGTGGCCCAGCAGGGACAGTATTCCTCAGGGGTTTGCCCGTGCTCTCAGTGAGAGGGGACACAGCCTCGCAGTGTGGGCTGGGCTTCTCCTTTTAGGGTGGGACCATGACGCATGTGTGTGTATATGGTTGGCCTTATCTATAATAGTGCAGTGAGCAAACCATCGGATGGAATGGGCCTCGAGTAACTGCAAATTGTTAATAATAATTAGGGCTCCCTCTTTTATGATATTTATTTTTGGGACATTTCCGTCTGTCTTTATCCATATTTCTTTTTTATCAACTTTATCTGTATTTATCCATATTGATCATGAATTTTGTGAACAAAATAAAGCTAAAATTGATATATTTCCACATTCATTTAACCAATAAATATGCAATTATGCTTGAATGTCTGCCAGGTGTCAGTGATATGAGCACCTGCAGAAGATAAATCAATGCACTTATATGAAAATATGCACATTTCAGTATCAGCTTTGTGCATATTTACTGCTGTTTGAGCCTCATTATTAAAATTCCTTTATTTTTTAACCCCTTACCTATCAATACACAGAGTTTTTGGCCTGGCAGTCCTGGTAAAGTGTATTTACAATCACTCAAAAAGCACCCAATTTCCGTTTTTATCTACATGAAAAAATAAATACAGTCAAGAAAATAAATGGTTTTCTGTGTGTATTTATCTGTGAAAATTTTATCTGTAAAAATCAGTGAAAACGGAAAACAGGGAGCCTTAATTACAATTCAAGCATTCCTTTCACCGCAATTTTATTTTTTCAGTGTAGCACAGCCTCTCTTCATGAGCTAAGAGCAGCCATGGAAACGTTTTAAATTCCAAACTAATATTACATCAAGTGGGCTTAACAAAGGGTCTTCGCTTCATTCAAGGGGTATTAGACGAAGGCGATTCCACACCTCATCAATTCTTTATTTTTTTTATTTTTTAAATGGTTCAAAGATTAGTTGTACACCACAATTTCCCAAATCTATTACTTAAAAAGGCAGGTGAGGGGATTGTTCTGAAGAGAAACTTGTGAAATACTACAATATCTCAAGGTCGGTCACCGTACCAGTGGCCATGATTTTTAGGTAGCTACGAATCAACAATTTATTTATTTATAAAGTTTTATATAGCTAGAAATAGACCCAGTGTGTGTATCAGAGGGCTTTATAATGTGCCAAGCTGTGTGAAGATTGTGAATGCTTTTTAGCTGTAGCATAGATACTCATGTACTCCAATGGAAGTGCTGTGTGGGCGGCGGAATGATACGCCTAACAGCCAATAGCATGAGGTGAAGGGGTAATTCTCAGGTCGGTGGAAACAGAGGACATTCTATATAGATCAAAAGAACTGGCAGCAGTAAATCTTGCAGACAGTTGCGCTGTCCTGTTAGACCTAATCAGAGTTACACCTATCATTTTATCACTCAATAGCTGTGCATTTTCAGGAATAAATCAGTTGAAAACCTTGCCTTTCTTTTCATTGTTGGTGGAGGCGTTGTGAGGTCACAGGTCAAGCAGGAGAGCGGCGATGACATGTTCATGTCTCACTCTCCGGCTGCAAGACGAAAAGTAGAGACCTTGTTGTACAGGACAGCAGTCCGCCGCGCAGACATATATTGTTGTGGAAAAGTCGAACTTGCCAGTTTCGACCTTGAGTTATTTTCGGGTCACGAGCAGCAGAACGGCGTCCCGAGAGCGGAAGAGAATGTTACTGCCAGAGCTTCTCACTTTAAAACTTGGGCACTTGTTTGGAGTCCCAGCGTCGGCTCAACACCTTGTGATTTTGGGCTAATCAATTAATCTCCAGGTGCCTAAAAACATGAATCTGATCTTATGTGAGGTAACCTGCTGGTCCTGTAACGCGCTTCAAGGCACTCGGGCCCACATCGGGCCAGATAAAACTGCAACAAGCACACACGCAGCACGAACCTTCTGCTCTCATCCCGGGCAGCCTTGGTGCAGGCACCTGCTTGAAGGTGGAGTGCATCGGGGAGGGGGTCACTGACAGCACGGGAGCACTGAAAGCACGGGACACCTGGAGACATGCTAACGGTAACCCCCTCCACCACCCTTTTCCCCCCAGCTGTCTCAGTCAGACAAATGACGTGTGTTTGAGATGTAGGTCAGTCCAGACAGGTGCGCCCCCGCTCGCAGTTTCAGTTTCCCCTTTAACCTCCTTCGCTCCCACCTGCACCTGGTTGATATGACGTCAGCGGTCCCTGTAGGGCCGCGCAGCACTGCGCATTCAGGGGCTTATTTACAAGCCCCTTGCCCTACCCGTGCGTCCCTTTTCCCATGTTAAAAATGACGCAAAAATGGCGCAAGAGGCTTGTAAATAAGTCACTCAGAGTTTTACTGCGGAACCGATGTCAGGTGCGTAGACACACCCGCCTGAAGGGAGTTTGACACCACAGGTACAGTGTATTTCTGAGCCCCCCCCCCCCCCCCCTCCCACCCCAGGCCCGATTTTTCACCCCAGCCGACCCAGAGCAGCTTCAAAGAACCGTGAGGGTGATTGTTGCTGGCTCCATGTTCCAGATGTGGAGGGGGCATATTTACTAAGATTTCACGCAACGCAGTGGAGCAGGCAAAGTCGCTGCGCTGCGTGAAAGAGAGAGAGCAGAAATGCACCCTATCTACTAAGGTACCGCTCCCTCCTGCCCGCGTCTTGCGCTGGCGCACTGTGCGCAGCCTAGCACCAGCGCAGGCATCCTTGCGCCTAGCGTCAAGGATATCTGCTGTACAAGCAGAACTGCTCCTGTGCCTTCCTGCTCAAAAACCACCCTTAGAGGCATTTTCCTTTGTCTATGTGTGACGCAACGGCAACGCAAGGCTCAGTAGAGCATGGCCGGGATCTCTGAAATAAAACACTCTCCATAGAGGTTGTGAGTGACTATATGTTGTTGGTATCATGTTCTGTACTCAGTCAGGATCTCCAGGTAGGACACTCTCCGTTGCGGTGGGTAGTGAGCCCACGTGGAGTGGTGTGGCTCACTGGTTAGAGGCAGCAGACCCGGAAGCAGAGAACGGCCCGGGACCAGGGTTCAATTCCCGACGCGGCAGGGTCGTGGACCAGGGTCAGCGGACTCGATAATTCTCGCCTCGGTGCCTACTCTAACCAGGCATCACACTCGGCAACTCTGGGCATTAGCTTGCCTCATCTCTACAACGGCCCCCCACAGACGCCGGGATGCCTGGTTTCACCTTGGAGATACCCAGAAGGGACCATCTCACAGGGATAGCCAGAACGGGTTCCCCAGCGGTCTACAGTGCCACGACGCCTCAGGGCAGCAGTGCGCTTTACAAGAACACATACATTACATATATTACGTCTTTGATGTCAGAGTCCCAGTGCAGGCGTGATTTCTAGAGGTGGACATTCCCCATGGCGGTGGTAAGCGAGCCGCTATTGTGGGTGTCTGGTCTATACATTTTACGTGAAGGCGGTAAGCAAGCTGCAGCTGTTGGTCTATACATTTTACAAACAAAGGTGGTTAGTAAGCCGCTGTTGTTGGTGTCCTGGTCTATACATTTTACAAGAAGACGGTAAGCAAGCCGCTTAAATCCCACCAGGCAGAAAGAAAGTGGAGGAGGAGCGACTCCCCAACAAAAAGGGAAAGTTTTGATAAAACACTCATCGAATACAAAGCAGCCATTGTGGAGGTAAAAAGGCCTTTTATACTAATAGGGTACTCCGCTCTGAAAACAAATCTAAGGACATTTTCAAACTAGTTCAGGAGCTCTCCAGCGCAGACCATGTCACTCTGACCATCTCTCCCTCTCAGGTCCTGAGTGACAACTTGAGCCCTTATTTTGTTGATAAAATGTGGAACATCCGGATGGGATCGCTAAACTTGTCTCTCTCCATGAAGGACGTTAGTGCGCCCATGTGGCTGGTGTCGTGTTCCATGCCGATACCTGATTTCAAGAGAAAAAGACTCTCCATAAAGGCATTCAGGGGGTCCATGAGGGTATGCAGTCAACCTAGGCCAGATGTATAGAAAGAGGCGTTTCCCACAAGGGTGCTTCGTGATCCCATGGGCTGCTTGTACTTGGCCATTGTGCAGTTTGCAGATGGCTGCATTTCTGCAGATTCTTAACGTGGACATTTATGCATGTATAGGGGATGCTGAGTCCCCAGAATTCAGCAGCATGATGTCACAGACCTTTTGACCTTCCAGTGACATTGCAGGGTTGACTCTTCTCACTGTGAGCCCCTGAGTGAGCAGCGTTCTGCTGGCCACCGAGGCACCTTGAGAAGGGCAGGCTATGGAACCTGTTTGCTTTCTGCTTCTACAGCTGCTTTCCTCACCTCTGAGACCGGAAGCAGTGGGGGCAGTGCCAGCGGTGCCATGGGCAAGCCAGGGTTAGAGGTAGATGCCCAGGGCTACCTTTGGATGCAACCTGTCCTTCTTGATGGAAGATTGGCTGATCTGTAACAGGATGAAAGAACCTTCAGAAACAGGAACTCATCTGTCCACACATGAGATTGTGGCACAAATGTCACTCACATATCAGACTTTGCCCATCTGGGCAACAATTCAGGAAAGGCCTCAAAGCATCCCATGCCAGGCTGCTCTTGCCTTCAAATGTACGAATGCCAGCACGTGATGCCACCCACATCCCACCAAGTCCCCCTACGGACAAAAAGTTATTCTACAAACTATGGGCCATATTATCAAGGACGGGCGATACATTATCGCCGCTTTTATCGGCAGGAAACTGCCGATAAAGCGGCGATAATGGGCTTGATAATATGCTCTATGGAATTCCAATCGAAGCCCATGTTAGATGTGAAGACATCTAACATGGGCTTCGATTGGAATTCCGTAGAGCATATTATCAAGCCCATTATCGCCGCTTTATCTGCAGTTTCCTTCCGATAAAAGCGGCGATGATCTATCACCCATCCTTGATAATATGCCCCTATATGCCTACACCTTGAGAGGGACCTTCCTATGTACACGTGCCTGCATGCCCTAGCACGCTATCTCTGTCCTACACCCAATGCCCGCTGCCCCTCAGGACTTGGTCCACTCAAACCCCTCCAATGACGTGAATCCATTTGTACCCTTCAGTTCTGCTGTCTTTACACCTTTCAGGACTTCGCAGAGGGAATCCTGACAGGGATGAAAGCTTGACCCCTGTGGATTGCTGTCCCATGACATGAGTGAGTGTGGGACTCATGCAGTGGTAAATCTGTAAGAGGCGGAAGTGGGTGGAAGGGGGCGTGGTCAGCCTTGTACATCTGGAAACACCAACCAACCTGTCCTATCCTTGGGAGCGCTCCCAAGCTCCTCTCTGACACCATCCACCCCGAAACAGGTGAAGATGTACTCACCTTCCAACATAGGGAGGAGAAAGGTCCAACCTGCCCCACCTCCCAAAGCTGGCAGGCGAGTATGGGAAGAGATTCCTGCATAGGAACACCCTCTCGTCGTCGTCGTCCCCCCCCCCCCCCCGAAGAAATGGCTGGCTCCATGCTCACAATGATAATACTGTCCTATGCAGAATGTCATAAAGGGGCCTAGAAGTCCATGTCGTGTCCATCAGTGCACCTGGGAAGCAGCGCCTGGAGCGGCTTTCCAAGCACACAACGGAGAATGTATATCAACACCAAAAATGCGCCTACCTGTGTACAGCCGTGCTTTCATGGGTGCAGATATATTGCTTTTTGTGATTTCGGCCCGTAGTGTATTTGAAATATAAGGGTCCATTATGAGGCATCATGCGCTATTTTGCACATTCTTATGTGCACAATAAAAGAAAGTAGCAAGGGCAAAAATAATAGAAATAATAATAACGAACTTTTAGAAAGCCTTAGTTCTTTGTCAGTGCCTTTAATAATCAGCTTTTCTATTCAGCCAACTTTAGAGGCACTTATTGTATTGAACTGTAAAGGGTGAGCTGCGCGGACTGTGATCCGAGGGACAAAAGAAATCTCCGCAGCGAGCGCTCACGACCACTGAGCTATCGCAGACTCCGGGCGCTCCGCAGCGAGCGCACGCGACCCACTGAGCTATCGCAGACTCCAGGCGGCGGGCGCACACGACCCACTGAGCTATCGCAGACTCCGGGCGCTCCGCAGCGCTCACACACGACCCACTGAGCTATCGCAGACTCCGGGCGCTCCGCAGCGAGCGCTCACGACCCACTGAGCTATCGCAGACTCCAGGCGGCGGGCGCTCCCCCTTGAACTCCCGAATGCACCCTCAGTGACTGGGGCCTGTTCTCGGGGTGTCTGCGCGCGCCCCTTCTGCCGGAAGCGGAGGGCTGCCATGAGGTCTCTGAAGATGCTGCTGCCTCCTCATGAATATTCAGATGTGTTGTGTGACAGAAAGGCCTCGAGCCGCTGGGGACAGGGCAAGATTCCTCACCAATGAAATCCTGATTAATGGCTAATGAGTGAAATGTAGGGCACGGCGGCACATGGCTGCATGGTGGAAACGAAGACTGCCGGGCAGCGGCCCGGCTGGGTACGGCGGGGCCGCGTCAGCGCATTATGTTTGGCCTCTGTTTCTTCTCCTTCACGTAGTTTGAAAGGATACGTTGGGAGAGGCGGGTCACATCATGGCGGTTGAAAGACTCAGGTGGGCACATGGTGTGAACGCCGGGGATGGTACAGGGCACACATCGTGCGGGAGGGTGGGTGTTCCTTCCCCGGGTTTGGGTCAGAGGGGTTGGGGAGGGGACATGTTTAAGGGCCGTCCTGGCTGCTGGAGGGACGCTGGCTCCAAGATGTTCCTTTATGAAGTGGGACCTTGGTAATTATAACACAGCTCAGGTCTGCACTGGGGCATGGAGAGAGTATTCCACCCAAAACAGACATTTGAAACTTTTGTAAAATGCCTTCTTTTTCTAGACCTGTCACCTAGGTGTGTTTTGCAGAGGTGTAGTCTGTAGAAGGAGGTGTGGTCTAGGCTGGAGGTGTTTTCTATAGAAGGAGGTGTGGTTTAGGCTGGAGGTGTTTTCTATAGAAGGAGGTGTGGTCTAGGCTGGAGGTGTGGTCTGTAGAATGAGGTGTGGTCTAGGCTGCAGGTGTGTGGTCTACAGAAGGAGGTGTGGTCTAGGCTGAGGAGGTGTGGTCTATAGAAGGAAGTGTGGTCTAGGCTCGAGGTTTGGTCTATTGGGGGTGTGGTCTAGGCTGCAGGTGTGGTCCATAGAAGGAGTTGTGGTTTAGGCTGGAGGTGTGGTCTATAGAAGGAGGTGTGGTCTAGGCTGCAGGTGTGTGGTCTACAGAAGGAGGTGTGGTCTAGGCTAAGGAGGTGTGGTCTGTAGAAGGAGGTGTGGTCTAGGCTGAGGAGGTGTGGTCTTTAGAAGGAGGTGTGGTCTAGGCTGCAGGTGTGTGGTCTACAGAAGGAGGTGTGGTCAAAGAGTTCTCCAACCCCAGCGCCGGAAACAACGACATCACTCCCTCGCAAGACCTCTGAAACTCACTCGCCTCGTTCTTCCACCGTAAGATCGCCGACATACACAACAGCTTCGACCCACAGACCATGCACCCTACTACCGAACCGACGCCCGCCACCACCACCCTCTGCAACTGGACCCCGATCAACACCAAAGACACCACCCGCTGGATGAACTCCATCCACTCCGGATCACCAACCGACCCGTGCCCATACCACGTCTTCAACAAAGCCGACGCCATCATCGCACCCCATCTAAGACACCATCAACTCCTCCTTCCACACCACCACCTTCCCGGAGAGCTGGAAGCACGCCGAGCTGACCGCCCTCCTGAAGAAACCAACGGCGGACCCCACCAACCTCAAGAACTACCGTCCCATCTCGCTTCTTCCTTTTCCGGCCAAAGTCATCGAGAAGATCGTCAACAAACAGCTTGCCGCCTTCCTTGAGACGAACGGATCCCTCGACCCCTCGCAGTCCGGGTTTCGGGCCAACCACAGCACCGAGACCGCCCTAATCGCAGCCACCGATGACATCAGAACCCTGATCGACAACGGGGAAACAGCGGCCCTCATCCTCCTGGACCTCTCTGCGGCGTTCGACACTGTCTGCCACCGCACCCTAGTGAAGCGCCTCAGCAACATCGGAATCCGAGAGAAAGCGCTGGAGTGGATCATCTCGTTCCTCACCGGAAGAACCCAGAGAGTCCGCCTCCCTCCGTTCAGATCCGAGGCCACCGAAGTCATCTGCGGCATACCACAAGGATCTTCACTCAGTCCAACCCTCTTCAACCTCTACTTGAGCCCCCTCGCAGCCATCGCACGCCAACACAACCTCAACATCATCTACGCTGACGACACCCAGCTCATCCTCTCCCTCACCAATGACCCCACCACCGCCAGAGCCAACCTACACGAAGGGATGAAAGACGTCGCCGACTGGATGAGGAACAGCCGCCTTAAACTAAACTCAGACAAGAAGGAAGTCCTCATCCTGGGATCATCACCCTCCGCTTGGGCCGACTCCTGGTGGCCCTGGGCACCGCTCCCAAACCAACGGACCACGCACGCAACCTGGGCTTCATCCTGGACTCCTCCCTGTCAATGACCAGACAAGTCAACGCCGTATCATCCTCGTGCTTCAACACCCTGCGCATGCTCCGCAAGATCTTCAGATGGGTCCCCACTGAAACCAGGAAGACCGTCACCCAGGCACTCGTCACCAGCCGACTGGACTACGGAAACTCCCTCTACGCCGGAACCACAGCCAAACTTCAAAAAAGACTCCAACGCATCCAGAACGCCTCCGCTCGACTCATACTGGACACCCCTCGACACAGCCACATCACCGGACACCTGAGAGACCTGCACTGGCTCCCGTTCAGCAAGAGAATCATGTTCAGACTCCTCACCCACGCACACAAGGCTCTCCACGACCTGGGCCCCAAGTACCTCAACGACCGCATGACCTTCTACACGCCCACCCACCAGCTACGATCGACCAGCCACGCACTCGCCACCGTACCACGCATCCGCAGAGCCACCGCCGGAGGAAGATCCTTCTCCTACCTGGCAGCCAAGACTTGGAACTCCCTCCCCACCCACCTTCGGCGAACCCAAGACCATCTCTCCTTCAGGAAGCAGCTCAAAACCTGGCTGTTCGAGCAGTAACATACCCCTCTCCGCCAGCGCCTTGAGACCCTCCCGGGTGAGTAGCGCGCTTTACAAATGCCGTGATTGATTGATTGATTGTGGTCTAGGCTGAGGAGGAGTGGTATATAGAAGGAAGTGTGGTCCTAGGCTAAAGAGGTGTAGTATATAGAAGGGGGTGTGGTCTAGGCTCGAGGTTTGGTCTATTGGGGGTGTGGTCTAGGCTGAGGTGAGTGGCCTATAAAAGGGGGTGTGGTTTACGGAAGAGTTGAAGTGTAGGCAGCAAGTGTGGTCTGATGATGTAGGTGCGCGCTAGACCTGAGGCATGGTCTACAGACGGACTTGTGCTCTAAGTAGGAGTTGTGGTGTATCGAAGGAGGTGGGTTTTGGCCAGAGGTGTGTCCTACAGAAGGAGGTTTGTTCTACAGAAGAGGTGTAGTTTAGGTAGCAAGTGCATCTATAGAAGGAGGTGTGGTATAGGTAGTAGGTGTGTCCTACAGAAGGAGGGCTGCCTAGACTGCAATGTAGTGTACATAAGGAGGTATGGTATAAGCAGAAGGCGTGGTCTATGCGCCTGGTGTGGCCTACAGAACGGGGTGAGTTCCTGAGGACGAGCTATGATCTTGGTATGCACTATGATCTCCAGATGGAGGCATGGTCTAGGCCAGATGTGTAGTCTACAGAATGGGGTATGACGTATAGGCCAGAGGTGTGGTCTATTGAAGGAGGAGTATTCTCGAGCAGGGCCTGCGATCAAGGACAGTCGGCATGATCAAAGCCTGGTGAGTCCAATGGGTGTTGCGCATCTGCCTACCATAGTTAAAGAGAAAAGGAAAAGAGAAGAATGTACACTAAATTCAAACGAGAATATGGCAATGGACCATTGCAGCGAGGAAAACCACTGAACCAGCACCACAAGCGGAAAGCTAGTTATAACTGTGCACAGAGAAATGAGGTCAAATCTAAGGCATTACTGCAAGGAATCTACATAAGTGGTCAAAATTCTCTACTCCCTTCAATAATACCACATTTCCCGATGGCAGCATTGTCATTACCAGAACATGGGATTTGCGTGGAATTTATATGACTGTTTCAGTGAACACCACTGCCCACACCAAGATGGCCTCCTGCCATCCCACAAAGAGAGAGATCAGCCTACCCAAGGTGCTACATGCTGATGATCGTGTTTTACCAGTTTCCATCCACCACAGGTGTCCTCTTTGCAGCTCTGATTAACTTCCATTGTGTGAACTTCCACCAGCCCTCAAGACACCTGCAATCCACCTCACTCGCACTCGCGCACACCCTCCGCATCCATCGCAGCCACAGCAGGGGACGCTCCTTCTTCTATCTCGCTGCCAAGACCTGGAACGGCCTGCCCCTGCACTTCAGAAAGCGCCTCAAGACCTTGTTCTGCGATGGCGATGCGGCAACATCAGCGCCTAGATAGCCCTAGGAGTGACAGTGTTGCGCTACACAAATACAGATTGATTAATTGACTCACAGTAGGACTTTTCTTGCATTAAACGGTCACAGAAGCGCAGAAGGTATGAGCCTGATGGGTTTCCGTCGCCGGGTCTCTCAGCCATGAGCTCCTGCGTCCTACGAACTGAAAAAAATGACCTTATTATTAAACAGAAGGGACAATTTAAAAATCATTGAACAGCCCTACCCCCTAATGATTCTCTTTCCTGCAGACGTAATTATAATAATTAGCATTATAAAGTGCTAATTATCTTTTTTTTTTAACAGAGACCTCTCTCGCCGCAGCCAAAAGTCCAAATGAACAGTGGGGGTGCGGGGAAGGATAAGGTGGGGGCGCGTGCTGAGCTGTCTTTCCCAGTGGTCAGTGGGGTTAGATGGGAGTGGACAAAGGTGTCTCCCTTTAGATACTTGGTCAGCCCTTAGGGTTTGTCGTTTTGTGATATCTTGCACAAAGTCGACACATGCCGTCAAACGACCTGCCCGGGGTTGCTGCGCCTGTCTTCTCATCCCCCATGGAAAACATTCTTCCAAACATCAATTTGCATCTGAATTCATTTTTCCCTAATCACCTTTAATGATGCCATATTCCATTATCATTGTTAAGACGGACATTAGAAGCCATGGAAACTTATTTTCTCTTTTATTTTGTAGTAAAAGATTTGCTGCGTGGAGGTGGGAAGATGGAGTTTAGCTGCTCCTCAAGGTCTTTCCCTGAACAATTGCACTAACCTTCTACCCTTGGACGCCGGCTGCCAATGTGAGATGTGAGCCATGTTGGCTAGGAAACAGTGGAGGGTAGCAGAAACTGGGAAGAGTTCCTACACAAATACTTACCTGAGCACCTGCCCTGGTTAGGAGTAGGGTTAGCGTTAATTCTCTTGATCAGAGGTTGTCGGAGATTGCCCGCATTGGCGAATACTCAGGCCTCAAAATAAATTGGCATAAATCGGTCATTTTTCCGCTTACCCCCTCCACCTCGCAGTGGACTTGTGCTTTTCCGCTTGAATGGAGCACCGACTCCGTGAAATATTTGGGAATCCATATCCATCTTGACACAGTGTCCATTATCCGTTTGAACTACGGACATGCCCTGGCTTTCTTGGAAGACCACATAGAGCGCTGGCTTCGCCTCCCCTTGTCCATGGCTGGCAGGATTGCCATTATCAAAATGATTTTCCTCCCCCGGTTCCTGTATTTATTCAACAACATTCCGATCCCTCTCACCAAGATTTTTTTTCACAACTTCGTTCATTACTGTTGCGCTTGGTGTGGGGCGGTAAAAACCCACGAGTTGCCTGGTGCACATTGACGCTCCCTTACGAACGAGGAGGATTCGGAGTCCCAGATTTATTTTTTTATTATTTAGTGGCACAGAGTTCATATGCGCACCCCTGGTTTCACCCGGATGCCAGAATTCCATATCTGAGGCCTGAGACCGATATGGCGCTCCCTGTGGCCCTTAATTCCATCCTCCCTAGAGGACTCACTCTGGACCCACAGGACATACAGCCTGTGTCCACTTCATGCTGGGCTTGGGATAAACTACGGCGCCTACTGCACATTGAGAAATTGTACTCTTCTGCTCTGCCGTTGCCTAACCCTCATTGGCTTCCCATCACAGGCGAATCGGTGGTGCAGGGCACCTTATCCAAATACCAGCTACACACAGTCGGTGATCTCTTCCTGGACGGACACGTTTTCTCCCTGACGGAAGATCTCCGCTTCACTGACCAAACATTTATGGACTCTTTCACACTAACCAGACTTCGCTCCATGCTCCGTGCTGAATTCCCCACATTTCCGCTCCCTCCTGAGGATTTCCGCGCACTCACATTTATAGTCCAGTACCAGACGGGGACGCATGTTGTCTCTAAACTATATAAGATATGCCTGGCTTCAATTCCTTCCTCAGACGCACGGTGCTCGCCGCTTGGGATCTGGGCACCCAGATCACAGATGACCAATGGGCGGCGTGTTGCGCTGCCACTAGAGACGTGTCCATAAACAGCAGGCATAAACTTATCCACTTTAAGTTCCTGAGGAGGACGTATCACACTCCCGCACTTTCTCATAAAATTGACTCTTGCAGGCCACACCACTGCCCTAAATGCAGAGCACCGCAGGCTGATTTCGCCCATCTTTCCTGGACATGCCCGCGCTTACATGAATACTGGTTATGGGTGCACCGGGGCCTGGGTGACATATTGGGCATGGAGCTGCAACCCACCCCTGAAATTGCGTTGCTTGGCTATGTTGCCAACTTCCCGCGCCCTCTTCATAAACTGGCATCCATTGGCTTTATCTTGGCAAAGAGGGAGATAGCGCTACTCTGGTGTGCTAGGCGCGCTCCAACCGTCCGCGCTTGGCTCCGTAGTATGGCCTACTGTAATGCTAACAGTGTTGAATATTCGGAACAGATTCCGATTGCGTCCCAACCAACTGACATCTGGGGGCCATATCGGAAATATGTTGCGAAGCTCGCTCAGGAGACACAATCCCAATCGATTAATTCGATTGAACCTGTGGGAGTGGGCTAAGGTGGGCTCCACTGCCGCGCTGTGACTGCTTTCACTGCTATTTCCGTGCGGGTCACTCGAAATGGCAAATGATTCTTCAAGGCCATTTTCTCAACTCCTCCGAGTAAAACTGATTGTTTCCGACACCACCAAATGCGAGTAACAGGCTACTGATATGATCAAACGCTTTGAACAGAGAGGTTATCCGCAAACGATCCTCAGAAATGCCAAGGAACGCTGTGATAAAGTTAGTCATCAAGACACAATGACCACGAAACAAAAGGATACCATCAAAAGACCTGTGGTCGTATCTAAATATTCAGTTGTTTCAAAAGCTTACAAAGCCTCTATACTCAGACATTGGTCCATCATTAGCACTGAACCTGATTTCAAACAAATCTATCAAGGTCAACCACTATTTGCTTACAAGAGGGGTAACAATTTGAAAGAAATTCTCGCCAAACCCAGAATAACTACCCCCACTGTATACAAAGGTAATCAACCATGCCTAAACTGCAAAAATTGCAATAACCTAATTAAAGGGCCAACCATGAAACATCCGATGAAAGGCACCAACGTCAACTTGAAACTTAATGCTACCTGCGACACCGAAAATGTAATTTACATTATCAAATGTCCGTGTGGATTGATTTATACTGGCAAAACATCACGCAAATTGAAAACCCGGATCAACGAGCACAAAAGTAATATAAGAACTGAGAATGCCAAATCTAATTTGGCTTTACATTTCAAAGACAACAGACACAATGTTAGTCAACTTAGATTCGCTGCTGTTGAAGTGGTGGCCAAGCGTGCTGACAGAGACAATAACAATTTCCTTTTGCAGCGTGAGAATCATTGGATCAAAAATTTTCAATCTTTTAAGCCTTTTGGTTTAAATGATAGGATGGAATTTTCTTGTTATTTGTGATACAACAGAATTTGTTAATTTGTGTGATGACCTTTTATTTTAATTCGTTATTTTAACTTGTTGCGGTTTACTTGTTGAATGCAATTCTCTTCATTGAGTTCACACTATATACACTGATATAACCCTTGTTTAGCACCACGCTTTGGTACTTTTTGGTTAAACACCCTTACATCATGGCCGCCGCTCATGCTGTCCTCTTTCTATACCCATGCATGTATGAATCTATTTCCGCATACACGATATCGGCAAACATTTTCGTGTAGCGATGGACGCACCAGGTAGACTTGCTGCTCTACGCTAAATCACTAGTAAGTTCTTGTGAATTATAACGCATGATTATTGACTTAACATTTTTGCTTGTTAGCATTCTATTCACGTGGGTGACAACAGCTTTGGCCATCTTCCGACATGACGTCGGGCAGCGCAAATCCACTAGCGACCCCTTATATTCTGTCTATTTCGTTCCATTCTCCCATGCACCGCATATGCACATTCTGGATTTAATTCACACCGGGCTATGTGCCTATTCATAGCCTGATTGGTTACAGCACCTTACACGTTGGTTCATTTTTCCGATCTGGTTTCACTTGGACGATTTCTGCTATTTTTTACTATCACTCTAATTAATTTGGAGCATGTCATATGAATGAATGAGGGGTTTCTTGTATAGCGCATACTTAGCCCAGTGGGCGTCAAGGCGCCTAAATCAAATACAGAAGCTTACATCCTACCAGGTCCTGTTCTATCATAAGTAGGCCTTCTTAAAGAAATAGGTTTTTAGAGCCTTTTTAAAAGACTCGATGGAGGGGAGAGTTTTTATTTCCGTGGGGATGGAGTTCCACAGCTGCGGAGCGACCACGGAGAAGGCTCTCGCTCCCCATCTGGCAAGTTTAACACGGGGGACAACTAGTTGACAAAGTCCCGCAGAGCGAAGGCTTCTTGTGGGGACGTAACGCAGAAGAAGGGAACCAATAGCACTAACAGGACCATCCATCAATGCTCTGTGGGTAAGACAGAGAATTTTGAAGGCGATTCTGTGCTGTACCGGAAGCCAATGAAGCTCCTTCCTGGCTGAGGTGGCAGAGGAGGCCTTGGGGAGATCCAAAACAAAACGTGCTGCAGCGTTCTGAAGAATCTGCAGACGGTGAATCAGACCTTTGTTGGCTTCCATATACAGGGAGTTGCAGTAATCCAGCCTCGAGCCTACCAGGGCGACTGCAACCTGTTTCGCGCCTGGGGGGAGAGGTACCCACGGATTTTATTGAGTACCCGGATCACACCACAGCAAGTGGCCACGGTCCTGTTAACTTGCAGGGACATAGAGAGCGAGGTGTCAAATACCACTCCAAGATTTCTGGCAGATAGGGAGGGAGTGGGGCAGATGCCAAGGGAAGTGGGCCACCACTCGCTCGACCATTTTTGGTTCTTCCCAAAGATCAACACCTCGGTTTTTTCGCCATTTAGTTTAAGGGAGTTTATAGTCATCCAGTCTGCCACACACTGCATGCATACCCTAAAACTAGCGGCAGATGTACTAACGGAGGTGTGAGCAAGAGAGACCATAATCTGGGTATCATCTGCGTAGGATACCACCTCCATCCCCTGAGATTTAATTAGTCTTGCAAGGGGGGCCACATAGATGTTGAATAGGGTCGGGCTTAAGGCCCACCCTTGTGGCACCCCACATTGCAAAGACTTGGCAGGGGAGAGGTGGTTCCCAAGCATCACTCTCTGTTCCCTTTCGGTCAAAAAGGAGTTTAGGAGGCTCAGGGCCGGTCCAGTGACACCAGCTTCCCTCAGCCGAGATGACAAAATGGCGGGGGACAGGGTGTCGAACGTGGCCGTGAGGTCCAACAAACCACAAAGCTAAGGGCGGACTCTGTGCTGTGGTGTTTTCTGAAACCGTGTTGGGTGTTATCCAGGTATTCAGAAGAATCGAGGAAGGCAGACAGATGGAAGTTCAGATGTGTCTCAAGAGGCTCAGGGCCGGTCCAGTGACACCAGCTTCCCTCAGCCGAGATGACAAAATGGCGGGGGACAGGGTGTCGAACGTGGCCGTGAGGTCCAACAAACCACAAAGGTAAGGGCGGACTCTGTGCTGTGGTGTTTTCTGAAACCGTGTTGGGTGTTATCCAGGTATTCAGAAGAATCGAGGAAGGCAGACAGATGGAAGTTCAGATGTGTCTCAAGCATCTTCGCGGGCGCTGGAAGGAGGGAGATCGGCCTGAAATTTTTCAACATGGCAGGATCCAGAGTCGGCTTCTTAAGCAGAGGTTTCACAATTGCCTTCTTCCAAATCGGAGGAAAAGAACCTTGAGTAATAGCCTTATTTAGGACCTCAAGCAAGGGAGGAAGAAGGCAATTTCTGCACTCTTTCAGTTTTTTAAGTGGTATCGGATCAAGGGGAGAGGCCGATTTAGTCCTATCCAGAAGTGAGTTCAGAGATTCAAGGGATAGGGAAGGAAAAGTTGTGAGTAGGCAGGGAGGATCCTTGCCAAGTGAATCAAGATTGGATATGAAAGGAGGAGTGTTTCGATCAAGAGCAAGACAGTGGGCTTCAAGAGAAACGTGTATATCGTGTATTTTGTTGTGAAAGAAATCAGAAATATTGTTGCAAAGTTGTTGGGAGCTGACTACGGGATCAGGGAGTTGCAGGGAGCATAAGGAGTCAGCAATTTTAAAGAGCTCCCTTGAAGAAGAAAGAGCTGGTCAGATTAGAAAAATATTCCTGTTTCTCCATTATCACTTGCTGTTTGTAAGCCCGTAATGCAGATTTATGAGCCTCTCTGTCCTTTGCGTCCCAGGATTTCCTCCATTTTCTCTCACTACTCCTGCAGCCCCGTCTCATCAGTTTCAGCTGGTCGGAGAACCAAGGTGCCGTAGGTTTAAGGTGTGCTACATAGCACAATGATGAGGGAGCAAGATGTTCCACTGCGTTAAAGATGGAGTCAGTCAAAGTTTGGGCTGCCTCTGCAGCATCACTGACAGCTAAAAGTTCCGGAGTGGAGATCAAAGGGGCAAGAGCCTCATCAGAGATATTCCTTAGGTTTCTCCTGAGAATAAAAGGAGGGGTTGTCTGATTAGTGGGGCAGGTGACAGGGATGCAAAGTTCAAATGGAACAGCAAAGTGATCGGACCAGACCACCTGTATTGGAGAGCCGATGGAAAGCCTGTCATCATTAGAGAATAGTCCATCAAGAATATGTCCTGCCTTATGAGTGGAACTTTTTACATGCTGGATAAAGTCACATGCTTTTAGGGTTTCAACAAGAGAGATCGTGTCCTTTGCGTTGGTCTCATCTAGGTGAAAGTTAAAATCACCCAAGATGGTAAAGGCTGTTTTCCCAATATAAGGTTCAAGGATGGTCATAAGTTCAGAGGGAAAGCTGGCCCTAGGGCCAGGGGGTCTATAGATAAGGATCCCAGAGAAGGAGATTGAAGGAGATGGGGCAATGCAGAAATAGAGTGCTTCCAAACGAGATAGGGGTAGCGGTATAGGTTTGATCACACAGAGAGAGGGGGATTTTAAAAGAATGGCAATGCCACCTCCTCTGTGTAAAAGTCTATCATGCCTATGGAGGGAGTAGCCGTCAGGAATGGCCATAAGCAGATCATGTCCAGAGGTGTCGGAGGCCCAGGTCTCCGTAATGAACACCCAGTCTGGTTGTCGACTGTCGACAAAATCGTGAAAAGCGACATTGTGCTTGATCAGGGAGCGGGCATTGATTAAAAAGCCAGATCTCCGCTGTGGGGCAGGCTGTGGGGGCGGGGGAGGAGTGCTGAGATCGACAGCCCTAAAGAATTTAAAGGAGGCCGAACAATTATGTTCATGTTTAGACACTTTGGCAGATCCTATCATCTTTGCATTTGTATTGTTTTCAGATTACCCCTGATGAAGGACTTCTCCGGTCCGAAATGCATTGGGTTTTGTGATGAACTAAATGTATTACTTCTGGAAATGATATATGGATAAATAATTACCATGATCCTATGAAAAAGCGAATATTCATGTGAAAACAACATGGAATAAATCGTTGTGATAATCAACAATATCACTCATTGAACTTTATTGACTCAAAGCTCAACAAAGGTTCACACGTTTTCATCGGCTGTGCTCAGAGAGTCGACGCTTACTCTAAGCGCCGCGGACCATATTTTGATTACCACACCTTTGTCGGGGAGTGATATCTCTGGTGCACGCCACAACTTGTTTAACTCACTCAACAGTGGAGTGCGTAATCTGAACTTCTTTTGTTCTACCAGGGATTTGCACTGTTTGATATACCCTGCTCTTCAATCCCTTTCCGTTCCATGTAAAAATGTGACTAAAGAAATATAAAAATAAAACAAAGAACTGCAATGTGATCGATTATAAATTTGAACATATTGGGGATTTGGATTTAGTGTTTACTAAAGTATTTTCAGGAAAAAAGATACAGCCATATAGTATTACCATTTAGTCCACACCTAGGGCTTAGGCCCACATGCTTCAAGCACTTTTTCATTCGCAAACGGTGCGATTCCTTAAAATCGGCCGTTTGCGAATGCAAAAGTGCTTTTTGGGATGCATGAAGCAATTTTAGAATTCGTAACATGTTTGCGAATTCTAAAATTGCGGGTGCTTTTAAGAAGTCGCAGATGTGCGATTTCTTAAAAGCAATGCATCATTATTTTAAAAAGTGAAAATTCGCAAATAGGGTGCCAAATTTACCGAGTGGTTGAACCACTCGGTAAATTTGGAAAAAGTGTTTAAAATGTTGAAAATGCTTTTTTTTCAACATTCATGTTACGGACACACATGTCCTTAGGACATGTGTGTGTGCAACATGATGCGAAAAATACATTTCAGGGGTGCATGGGGGGGTCCTTTGGACCCCCCCCCTGCACCCATGAAATTTTCTAAGTGCCACTCGCAATTTGCATTGACTCCTATGGGCCTTTTGGCCCATAGGAATCAATGGGAATTGCGAAAATTAACTTAAGAATTCGGTATTTCTTTGGGATTCGGTAAAAATTGCGATTTTTACCGAATCACAAAGAAATACCGAAAAAAATGATGCATAGCATTTTGCACTTCTTAATTTGCGATTCCTTATTTTTCGCAAATTAAGAAATGCAAAATGACACAATGATGCATGTGGGCCTTAGAGTATAATAGAATTGCAAACTGGTCTACGATCTGGTAGATCGAATTAGCACTTAGTGCCAAGGAGAACATTGCAATCTCTATGCTAGAGGGTGTGTACAAGTTTAGGTTCATACCCTTTGGGATAAAAGGTGATCCTCCCATTTTTCAGCACCTGCTGAGCCATGTTCTCTCAGGGCTGGAAGAGTTCCCCGTAGTCTACATTGACAATATTGCCATCTTTAGCAATTTGTAGGAGGACTACCTAAGACACCTTGAGCGGGTGCTGGTCCGGATATATGGAGCGAAACTGACCATATTAGGTAACCAAGTGCCAGGTAGCATAGTCCTCTGCAGTGTATCTTGGGTATCAGGGAAGATCTGCCCAGTGGATGCCAATATCCAGTCTGGGTTGGAGTGAGAGATTCATGCCACCCAGACTCAAGTCTGAGCTTTCTTAGGACTCACTGGCTATTACAGAAAGCTTTTGGTTAACTATGTGTCAATGGTTGTGCCCTTGAAAGCTCTGACATCCAAGAAGCCGCCTAAGCAACATATTTGGACCATGGAGTAACAGAAGGCCTGACACCCGACGATGTAATGCACCGTTGATGAAGGCATCTGCCTACGCTGAGCTTCATATAAAGGAGATTGTACAGGTTCACATTGATTGCAAGGATAGAGAGCGTCCAAGGCCTTCATTAGTCGCTAACTGCTTCCTAGAGAACAGAGCTGGAAAAGAAAAAAAATGCTTTGTGATTGTTTGGGTTTTGGGGAAATTGTAGCCTTACCTATTTGGTACCAAGTTTGTGGTCCAGACTCCCTGAAGTAGATAAAGGCAATAAAGGGTGAGAATCTCTGGTTACTGAGAAGGTCCACAATTCACGGCGGAGTGCAAAAATTTATTGAATCATAGAAATATAAATGGGTTTTCCTGATGGTTTTGACAATCAGACGAGTGGACTTCCTCAATGGTGGAATAATGTTTCAGAAAGCCTGATCTAGGACGAGCGTCTGTTGAGATGGAGATGTTCTGTGCATTGCAAACTGGCATGTGTCCTTGCCCTGAATGCTCAACTGCATGTAAAGCTGTTGTCATTCGTTGAATTTGCTCCTGGCATTACATCAATCAAGTCTCTGTGCAGGGGGCTAGACCTGACCCTGACAATGTGATGTTCACGGCTCGTCCTATAACCTGGAGGGGTGCACCAAGTGTGCCTTCAAATAAGGCAATGGACTACCATCCTGGCCCTGGGTGCATCATGAAAAGTGGTGTTGATAGCATAATGTTATGTGAATTTATATTGTGAGTAGAACTTTTTCTTTGTGTCAGACTACTCTCAGATAAAGTTCTGCTGTTATGTGAAACCCTTAAACTTGCACTGCCATTGCGTGTATTTCTTCTCTGTGTGTATGCACGGTGTGTGTGTAATACATGTACAGTAGTAGAACTCCCTGTGTTGTATGAGTCTGAGTAATGGAGCCAGTTGGATAAATTTTGGATGGCCCTGAATTAGCATGGCCCAGGGTGGAGGGTGAGGATAGCTTCCCAGATGATGGAAATGTACTGCCATATATATCAACACGTACAGGTGCTGGGAGGGATCCCAGTACCTCGAGGGTTTGAGAGGTAAATATAACCGGAGTATATCCTCCCTCTCCTTAAAGAAAGCTTTAATTGAAGTAAGTGTATTTACTCCACGCTGACACTCGGCGGTCTCCTTGAAACGAGTATGGTGGTTTTCCACCCACCAATGGTCACCTAACTTGAGGCTCTCTTTGAGGTTTGCCAACAGAATAGATGTCAATTTTTTCTTTATACACCACCCCCAGGACCACCCACGTTATCTTACCGGTCCTGTATGAAAAGGTCAACTTCCCCGAATTGGGTAAAGTATTATTAAACAAGGCAGTGTGCTTGAGATGTACGTATGTTTTTGTGTTTACATCCACAGTATTCTTTTTATTCAGTAGGAACAAAATGAGAAGGTGTTACGAGACTTGGTGCAATTGAGATTTTTTGCACTTGATGCATGCTGTTTATAATAAGTCAGACTATCACGCAGATAGTGCTAGGATGCGAATAAATTTGCCACTTGTACATAACGCCTGTCACATATAACCCCCTATGTTACAGTTGAATTAATCTGAGTGGCACAATAAGGGAAAATACCTCTATACAGAGCCAGGCACTTAAGTGAAGGCATGCTCACCTACGTGGCATTCACCAATACCACCTGGGTACTAAGCACAACAGCAACTCTGTTTGTGATTTTTATGTTACATGGCGTTTGTCCCTGTTGTTCTTTTTCATTTCAGATGGAGTCTGGCAGATGACACACACTACATTTAACATACCACGAGGAGCAGCTACTCTGCCCTCGCTTAACTGATAGGATAGGGACCTCCCATCCTTTTAGTTCCCTCACATAGGGGGTCAGTTTCCCCTGAAGAAAGTCCTGGACCTTTACGGCCGCTTTGGACTGAAACATGCAAAAACCACAGTTGATGGACAGAATGCAAAACAATGTCATACATTCACCCCAGTACAGAGATCTGGGCCCAAATCCATCGTTTTTTTGCACTCCACACCACCCCAGTTCAGACATGGCCGTATGCAAATCAGTCTGACCCTGTGCCTCATGGGAACAGTCCAGCCCGAACTGGCAAGCCATGCCTTCTCTGGACCGGAAACAAGCTTCCGAGGACCGGTCTCTGGCATTCCAGCCGTCTTCAGCCCGGCTTGCTTGAATCCAGTGGTGTGGAGTGCATGGGACTCACGTCTGAGCATACCCATCCCACTCAGGGTGACAAATGCAAAAACCACAGTTGATGGACAGAATGCAGAACAATGTCATACATTCACCCCAGTACAGAGATCTGGGCCCAAATCCATCGTTTTTTTGCACTCCACACCACCCCAGTTCAGAAATGGCCGTATGCAAATCAGTCTGACCCTGTGCCTCATGGGAACAGTCCAGCCCGAACTGCCAAGCCATGCCTTCCCTGGACCGGAAACAAGCTTCCAAGGACAGGTTTCTGGCATTCCAGCCGTCTTCACCCTGGCTTGCTTGAATCCAGTGGTGTGGAGTGCATGGGACTCATGTCTGAGCATACCCATCCCACTCGGGGTGACAAATGCAAAAACCACAGTTGATGGACAGAATGCAGAACAATGTCATACATTCACCCCAGTACAGAGATCTGGGCCCAAATCCATCGTTTTTTTGCACTCCACACCACCCCAGTTTGGACATGGCCGTATGCAAATCAGTCTGACCCTGTGCCTCATGGGAACAGTCCAGCCCGAACTGCCAAGCCATGCCTTCCCTGGACCGGAAACAAGCTTCCGAGGACCGGTTTCTGGCATTCCAGCCGCCTTCAGCCCGGCGTGCTTGAATCCAGTGGTGTGAAGTGAATAGGACTCACGTCTGAGCATACCCATCCCACTCGGGTGGCAAATGCAAAAACCACAGTTGATGGACAGAATGCAGAACAATGTCATATATTCACCCCAATACAGAGATCTGCGCCCAAATCCATAGTTTTTTGGGTTTTTTGCACTTCACACCACCCCAGTTCAGACATGGCCGTATGAAAATCAGTCTGACCCTGTGCCTCATGGGAACAGTCCAGCCGGAACTGCCAAGCCATGCCTTCCCTAGACCAGAAACAAGCTTCCGAGGACCGGTTTCTGGCATTCCAGCCGTCTTCAGCCCGGCTTGCTTGAATCCAGTGGTGTGGAGTGCATGGGACTCATGTCTGAGCATACCCATCCCACTCGGGGTGACAAATGCAAAAACCACAGTTGATGGACAGAATGCAGAACAATGTCATACATTCACCCCAATACAGAGATCTGGGCCCAAATCCATCGTTTTTTTGCACTCCACACCACCCCAGTTCAGACATGGCCGTATGCAAATCAGTCTGACCCTGTGCCTCATGGGAACAGTCCAGCCCGAACTGCCAAGCTATGCCTTCCCTGGACCGGAAACAAACTTCCGAGGATCGGTTTCTGGCATTCCAGCCATCTTCAGCCCGGCTTGCTTGAATCCAGTGGTGTGGAGTGCATGGGACTCACATCTGCGCATACCCATCCCACTCGGGGTGACAAATGCAAAAACCACAGTTGATGGACAGAATGCAGAACAATGTCATAAATTCACCCCAGAACAGAGATCTGGGCCCAAATCCATCGTTTTTTTGCACTCCACACCACCCCAGTTCAGACATGGCTGTATGCAAATCAGTCTGACCCTGTGCCTCATGGGAACAGTCCAGCCCGAACTGCCAAGCCATGCCTTCTCTGGACCGGAAACAAGCTTCTGAGGACCGGTTTCTGGCATTCCAGCCGTCTTCAGCCCGGCTTGCTTGAATCCAGTGGTGTGGAGTGCATGGGACTCACGTCTGAGCATACCCATCCCCACTCAGGGTGAAAAATGCAAAAACCAAAGTTGATGTACAGAATGCAGAACAATGTCATACATTCACCCCAGTACAGAGATCTGGGCCCAAATCCATCGTTTTTTTGCACTTCACACCACCCCAGTTCAGACATGGCCGTATGCAAATCAGTCTGACCCTGTGCCTCATGGGAACAGTCCAGCCCGAACTGCCAAGCCATGCCTTCCCTGGACCGGAAACAAGCTTCCGAGGACCGGTTTCTGGCATTCCAGTCGTCTTCAGCCCGGCTTGCTTGAATCCAGTGGTGTGGAGTGCATGGGACTCACGTCTGAGCATACCCATCCAACTCGGGGTGACAAATGCAAAAACCACAGTTGATGGACAGAATGCAGAACAATGTCATACATTCACCCCAGTACAGAGATCTGGGCCCAAATCCATAGTTTTTTTGCACTTCACACCACCCCAGTTCAGACATGGCCATATGCAAATCAGTCTGACCCTGTGCCTCATGGGAACAGTCCAGCCCGAACTTCCAAGCCATGCCTTCCCTGGACCGGAAACAAGCTTCCGAGGACCGGTTTCTGGCATTCCAGCCGTCTTCAGCCCGGGGTGCTTGAATCCAGTGGTGTGAAGTGAATAGGACTCATGTCTGAGCATACCCATCCCACTCGGGGTGACAAATGCAAAAACGACAGTTGATGGACAGAATGCAGAACAATGTCATATATTCACCCCAGTACAGAGATCTGGGTCCAAATCCATAGTTTTTGGTTTTTTTGCACTCCACACCACCCCAGTTCAGACATGGCCGTATGCAAATCAGTCTGACCCTGTGCCTCATGGGAACAGTCCAGCCCGAACTGCCAAGCCATGCCTTCCCTAGACCGGAAACAAGCTTCTGAGGACCGGTTTCTGGTATTCCAGCCGTCTCCAGCCCGGCTTGCTTGAATCCAGTGGTGTGGAGTGCATGGGACTCATGTCTGAGCATACCCATCCCACTCGGGGTGACAAATGCAAAAACCACAGTTGATGGACAGAATGCAGAACAATGTCATACATTCACCCCAGTACAGAGATCTGGGCCCAAATCCATCGTGTTTTTGCACTCCAAACCACCCCAGTTCAGACATGGCCGTATGCAAATCAGTCTGACCCTGTGCCTCATGGGAACAGTCCAGCCCGAACTGCCAAGCTATGCCTTCCCTGGACCGGAAACAAGCTTCCGAGGACCGGTTTCTGGCATTCCAGCTGTCTTCAGCCCGGCTTGCTTGAATCCAGTGGTGTGGAGTGCATGGGACTCACGTCTGAGCATACCCATCCCACTCGGGGTGACAAATGCAAAAACCAAAGTTGATGGACAGAATGCAGAACAATGTCATACATTCACCCCAGTACAGAGATCTGGGCCCAAATCCATCGTTTTGTTTGCACTTCACACCACCCCAGTTCAGACATGGCCGTATGCAAATCAGTCTGACCCTGTGCCTCATGGGAACAGTCCAGCCCGAACTGCCAAGCCATGCCTTCCCTGGACCGGAAACAAGCTTCCGAGGACCGGTTTCTGGCATTCCAGCCGTCTTCAGCCCGGCTTGCTTGAATCCAGTGGTGTGGAGTGCATGGGACTCACGTCTGAGCATACCCATCCCACTCGGGGTGACAAATGCAAAAACCACAGTTGATGAACAGCATGCAGAACAATGTCATACATTCACCCCAGTACAGAGATCTAGGCCCAAATCCATCTTTTTTTTGCACTCCACACCACCCCAGTTCCACATGGCCGTATGTAAATCAGTCTGACCCTGTGCCTCATGGGAACAGTCCAATACAAAAGGGGATGATGGACGGAGCGTTCGAGCAAATCAAACACTCACCCCCAGTCAACTGATCTGGGTTTAATCCATCACCATTCTTTAGCTCACTCTGCCACCCCAGTTCAGACATGGCCATATGTAAATCAGTCTGACCCTGTGCCTCATGGGAACAGTCCATCCCGAACTGCCAAGCCATGTCTTCCCTGGACCGGAAACAAGCATCCTAGGACCGGTTTCTGGCATTACAGCCGTCATCAGCCAGGCTAGCTTGAATCCAGTGGCAAAGTGAGCAAGGGACTCACGTCTGAGCATCCCCTGCCAACTTAGGGCAAACAAAGCGATACAAAAGGGGATGATGGACGGAGCGTTCGAGCAAATCAAACACTCACCCCCAGTCAACTGATCTGGGTTTAATCCATCACCATTCTTTAGCTCACTCTGCCACCCCAGTTCAGACATGGCCATATGCAAATCAGTCTGACCCTGTGCCTCATGAGAACAGTCCAGCCCGAACTGCCAAGCCATGCCTTCCCTGGACCGGAAACAAGCTTCCGAGGACCGGTTTCTGGCATTCCAGCCGTCTTCAGCCCGGCTTGCTTGAATCCAGTGGTGTGGAGTGCATGGGACTCACGTCTGAGCATACCCATCCCACTCGGTGTGACAAATGCAAAAACCACAGTTGATGGACAGAACGCAGAACAATGTCATACATTCGCCCCAGTACAGAGATCTGGGCCCAAATCCATTGTTTTTTTGCACTCCAAACCACCCCAGTTCAGACATGGCCGTATGCAAATCAGTCTGACCCTGTGCCTCATGGGAACAGTCCAGCCCGAACTGCCAAGCCATGCCTTCCCGGGACCGGAAACAAGCATCCGAGGACCGGTTTCTGGCATTCCAGCCATCTTCAGCCCGGCTTGCTTGAATCCAGTGGTGTGGAGTGCATGGGACTGGCGTCTGAGCATACCAATCCCACTCGGGGTGACAAATGCAAAAACCACAGTTGATGAACAGAATGCAGAACAATGTCATACATTCACCCCAGTACAGAGACCCTGTAACTATGTTTTGAAGCAATTGTACCTCCTCATGTAAAGCACTCTGATACCCCTGGGCTTAGCCAGTGCTATATAAAACTTTTCAAAACTTTTCAAATAACGGGTCAAGGCCTGTAATGAGGGTACAACGCCAAGTTAAGTATTGAGATCTTTATTAGGAGCAAACAGGTACATCTCTCTGCAACAGCAGCTCCACTCCAACTGCTCTCTAACGCTACCCTTCTAGAATCCCACTATGTAGTATGCTTCCAGTGTCATGGTAACTGGAAGCATCATAGCTAGGGTACCACATGGCCCAGACAATAAAGTGATGGGGACAGAGACAGGACTACCTTTACACCTTGGTAGCAAAAGGATGCTGATTAGTCCTTTATAAAAGTGCCATCCAAACCATTCCACTTTGTTCCAGTTCCAAGACTGTCTTGACTAAGAAAGGAAGTGCTCAGCAGCCCTGATCCACACATGCAGTGCCCCATATAAACAGAACTCTTCTCAATAATAGCTACCCGCTTTCCTCCTTGAAGGAGCGTTGTGAGACACTCGATGACGGGGACCGGTGAGAGGCTTGTAGGCACCAAATCGAGGTAGCGATACGAGAAGGCTTTAGTCTGGTGCAGTTGAAAATTTTGCACAGGGCTAACTTCACTAGACCCAGACTCTACTGCATGGGGAGGATAGATACAGATAGATGCCTGGGGGGGTGCGTCAGGCAAGCACATTGGTACACACGTTATGGGACTGCGGGGTTTTGAAGCTACTGGGACAAGATAAGGACCCGGGTGTCAGAGATCACCGGAGAGACAATATCACTGGGCCCAGCATTGGCAACGATGGGAATTTGGGGAGAGCAGACACTACCTAGATGTTGATTGTTGTGGTGTGATACAGCCCTTGCTGTGGCCAGGTTGGACTTTGTACAGCTGTGGGGCAGATGGAATGCTTCTACTATTGAACGCTGGGAGGCCAACTTCGACTGGTGCTTGCAGGCTTTGAAGCCATTGTACAAGACCAGTGGCTGCCTGAGGTAATTTAAAGAGGTCCAGTGTCCATGCAGTACCACAGAGACCTGGACTAATCACTTCTCTCCCTTGCAGAAGGCAATGGAGAGGGCTGAGAGGAATTAGCGATGGGGGCATTGGAGGGCATGGTGTGCAGAAACTCTGGTCTACTGAAGAAATGGGCAATGGGTTGGGGTAATGGTCTGTTAATCTATCCACAGTTGTGGGCCACATGGTGATATTTCTATGTGTTGAATTGAATTTTGCAGTTACTAAATGCAGCAAATGCTTAACTAAAAATAGTTTAAAACAAAAAGAAAGGAAGTGCTCAACTGAGGACTGCTGTGTGACAAGGACTGGTCTCTGCATGACAGCCAGTCTCCTAAAAGTGAGGGGACATCACCTGAAGTCTGACATTTTTTGGATAAGCTGAAGATCTGACTAGAAGTCAGCCACCTGCTCAGAACAGGAAGACAATGCCTGGCATGTGTGAGTAAAGACTGTCCAAGAGGAGACACCCAGCATATTTCCAGGGTGTGGGGCACCTAGAAGTAGCTGACTGCTGAGAGAGAACAAATCCAGTCCTGACCCAAAGACCCTAGTCTCCCATTGCTGCTCCCACTACCACCTACAATGCATCCTTCTCAACACCCGATCGGTCCACAGGCACGCCATCGACCTCTGGAATCTACTAGACACCATCTCCCCAGACGTCGCCTTCCTAACAGAAACATGGATGAACACTTCCTCCGCCCCAGACATCACCATTGCCATCCCTGAAGACTATAAGATCACACGCAAGGACCGTACGGGCCACTCAGGAGGAGGAATCGCTATTGTCCATAAAAAATCAATCCACATCTCAACCAGCTCTGACGTCAATCTCGCCAACTCTGAACACCTTCACTTCCAGATCCACATCGACCCCAAGACCACACTCAGAGGCACCCTCCTCTACAGACCACCAGGACCCCGCGCAAAATTCAGTGAAGACATCACGGACTTCATCACTCCACACGCGCTCCCCTCCAAAGACTACATCCTTCTGGGAGACCTCAACTTTCACCTTGAAAAGAACAACGACCGCAACACCACCACCCTTTTGGACAACCTCGCCAACCTCGGACTTAAACAACTGGTCACCTCCCCCACCCACATCGCAGGTCACACACTCGACCCCATCTTCACCTCCAGCAATCATGTCTCCTTCAGCCACACTACGGATCTCCTTTGGACTGACCACAGCTGCGTTCACTTCACCTACAACAAGCCGAAACCCACCAACCACCTCCAACCAACTCTGCAAAGAAACTGGAACAAAATTACCATCGACCAGATCTCCTCATCGCTCCTTCTAAACACCCCAGCCCACTCTTCTAACCCAGACCAAGCCGCCGCCAACTTCACCCTATGGTTATCCAACACCGCCGACATCCTAGCACCACTGAAAAAACGTCAAAGCAAACCTGGCAGCAAGAAGGCCTCATGGTTCAACGATGATCTTAAGAAGTCCAAGAAACTCTGCCGCTCTCTTGAAAAGGCCTGGAAAAAAGACCCAACCACTAGCACCAAGGACGCCTTCAAAAACGCCACCCGCACACACCACCAACTAATCCGAAAGGCCAAGAAAACAGCATTCAAGGATCGACTAGACAACAACGCCCACAACAGCAAGGAACTTTTTAACATCGTCAAGGAATTTACCAACCCCTCGGCCAACTCCAACAACATCACCCCCTCTCAAGCCCTCTGCGACTCCCTGGCTTTATTCTTCCACAACAAAATTGCAGACATCCACAACAGCTTCGACAACCAACCCGGAGACCAACCCACCCAACCATATGCTGAACATTCTCCCCCCTTGAACACCCTCAACGACTGGAACCCAATCTCCACTGAGGACACCATCCGCCTGATGAACTCCATCCACTCAGGATCCCCCACAGACCCATGTCCTCACCACATCTTCAACAAAGCAGACTCCGTCATAGCACCGCACCTCCGAGACGTCATCAACTGCTCCTTCAACTCCGCCACCTTTCCAGAAAGCTGGAAACACGCTGAACTCACCGCCCTTCTGAAAAAACCCACAGCGGACCCCACCGAACTCAAAAATTACCGCCCCATATCGCTCCTTCCTTTCCCGGCCAAAGTCATCGAGAAAGCTGTCAACAACCAACTCGCCGCTTTCCTCGAAGCCAACAAATCCCTCGACTCCTCACAATCTGGCTTCCGAGCAAAACACAGCACTGAGACCGCCCTCATCGCAGCAACAGACGACATCCGAACTCTACTGGACAATGGAGACACAGTCGCCCTCATCCTCCTCGACCTCTCTGCAGCCTTCGACACAGTCTGCCACAGCACACTTTTACAACGCCTCAGAAACATCGGAATACAAGGAAAAGCACTTGAATGGATCACCTCGTTCCTCACCGGAAGAACCCAGAGAGTCCGCCTCCCACCATTCAAGTCCGAGGCCACCGAAGTCATCTGCGGCGTACCACAAGGATCCTCACTCAGTCCCACCCTCTTCAACGTATACATGAGCCCCATTGCGGCCATCGCTCGCCAACACAATCTCAACATCATCTCCTACGCGGTCGACACTCAACTGATCCTTTCTCTCACCAATGACCCCAGCACCGCCAAAACCAACCTACACGAAGGAATGAAAGAAGTTGCCGAATGGATGAAACACAGCCGTCTGAAACTGAACTCAGATAAAACAGAAGTCCTCATCTTAGGTACATCCCCCTCTGCATGGGACGACTCTTGGTGGCCAGAAGCCCTTGGAACAGCACCCATCCCGACAGACCACGCACGGAACCTAGGCGTTATCCTGGATTCTTCACTTTCAATGAACAGACAAGTCAGCGCCGTATCATCATCCTGCTTCAACGTTCTCCGCATGCTCAAAAAAACATTTCGCTGGATCCCCACCGAAACCAGAAAAACAGTCACCCATGCTCTGGTCACGAGCCAACTGGACTACGGAAACACCCTCTACGCAGGTACTACCGCTAAAATCCAGAAGAAACTCCAACGAATCCAAAACGCCTCAGCCAGGATCATATTAGACATCCCGCGTAACGAACACATCTCTGGCCACCTGAAAGACCTCCACTGGCTGCCCGTCGATAAGAGGATCACTTTCCGACTGCTGACCCACGCACACAAATCACTCTACGACATCGGACCAGAATGCCTCAACTCACGACTGTCCTTCTACACCCCCTCCCGCCAACTACGTTCTTCCAGCCAAGCCCTCGCCACTGTACCCCGCATCAACAAGACCACCATGGGAGGAAGATCCTTCTCATACCTGGCAGCTAAAACTTGGAACTCACTCCCCACTTACCTTCGCCTTACCCAGAACCACCTAGCATTCAGAAAGCAACTTAAAACATGGATATTTGACAAGTAATCCTCCTCCCCTCCCTAAGCGCCTTGAGACCCTCTGGGTATGTAGTGCGCTATATAAATTCTTTGACTTGACTTGACTAAGAGCTGTGTTATTGAGTATTGAGAAAGTTGGCATTAATCAGGCTGGGGTTTGCACCAGCAACCTTAATGGCCTGGCGCTGCTGCTGCCACCCGAGGAGCCCAACCAAAAGCAATTGCTACATTGGACTCCAAGGCTGCAACTTCAAAACTATGAAGCCCGCCGGCATCAGTCTCCAAGCTTGCAACTGCTGAAGATGAGTGCCTGCCTGTATCGGACTCAAAGGAATCAACTACCCAAGAAAAGCATCTGCCACACCAGCCCCATGTCACAACTGCCCCATGAAACCGCTGGTGTACGTGCGCTGTATAAATAATTTTAAATAGAAATAGATGAACACACGCCTGCGATGGTTCGAAGGCTGTGACAGGCCTCAGAAAGAATAATGTAGATATTGTAATTAATTATCTTTTATTTTCATATATACTGTTATTCTATATTGCTGCTATCTCCTCACTACCTCATAATATGTAAAGCGCTCTGATACCCACGGGTCCTGTTCGCGCTATATAAAACTCTTAAATAAATAATAAATAAATTGTTCTATGCCCTGATCCAGAAGGGGTAGAGCGCCGCCTGTGGTCTACCACCCTGGCTCTGAAGCTCAAGACTGAAGGCACAGATCAGACTGGCCTGCGCCTGGGACTCATCAGCATCACCGAGAAAGTAGGTAACGCAGTAGGTACTGTGTCTGCACGAACCTTCAGACTGTGCCTAAAGAAGAGCAGAGGGAAATTTGCTGATAATGCTAATATTTGCTGTCATGAACTTGAACTTGACTAACTGACCAATTTTTGGAGTAATCACCAGGGATCTGTACTTGTGCCTACCTGATACATGCACCCCTACCTTTTTCTGAGACATGCAAGAAACAGAAGGGAAGGGGGAGTGGACACCATGGGGATTCTTGCATTTCAATAGATACTGTAGGGGGTATACAATCTCTGACTGGATCAACTTTGGAATGTAGTGTTTAGTAACTCTGTATGATTAAAATACTACATTTTACTAAAAAGGCTAGAAACTGTCTGGACAGTACTATATTGAGATACTGATTGTTAGCTGGTAAGTTCTGAGCTCTTCCCTGAGAGACCCGCTACACTCCGAGGGCCAAATTCTCAAAGGTGTATTTACAATTAACTCATAGTTTATGAATACCAAAGAAATAGTAAAAATACATAAAAGTATAACCTTACCTTTGTGAACCAGGCCCTAATAGTCAAGAGTGGAAAGTGTTGTACTTGGTCCAGTTTACAGAGCCAAAGAGGGATGAACGGTAGAGCATCAGTGACAAGTGATCTCCGCCACCACAGATAGGCCCCACTAGCCCCTTTCTGGCTCGTGATCCCCAGAACCGGGTCCGGCAGCCACAGCAGAGATAGAGTGTTTGGCAATCAAGTGGGCAGTCAAATTCCTCAGGTACTATATCTTTAGACAACTTTTTACTATCCTAAAAAGATCATGGCCCTTGAGTCTGGTGGCAGCCCATTAGGAAACAAAACGTGGTGGCTCGATGGATACTTAGTTTACAAAAAAAGAGCCAACACGAAGGAAGCCCTGATAGGACTACACTAGCTGCCAGTGGAAAAGAGAGTTATGTTTAAGGCAATGTGCCACTGACACCGCATTCTCACAAAGAACGGCCCAAGTTACCTCTGCTAACCCAATATATCCCAGGATGAAATCCATGATCCATGGGGAAAGCCCTGGTGACGGTACCAAGAATATATAGAGCAAAAATGGGGACCCGCTCCTTCAGATACCTTGCTGCAAAGACATGGAATACCCTACAGATGGCCCTAAGAATAGAGCCATGTGAAAGCAGTTTTAGTAAATAATTAAAAACCTGGTTGTTTGCCAAAACGGAAATAACGGCTACACCTAGTAGTCGATATCTCCGGGTAGGGAACAGATGATAGCACACCTCCTCAGATCCATGATCCGAGGTCTCAGCGCGGGGACACACCACTGGTGTAACCCAGCGCTATACAAATGGAAAATTAATAAATATAAATAAATAAACAAAACACTGGGTAAACAGTGACTCATAGATTTACAACTCTTTCAATTTTTAGTGGAGCATACTGCAGGAGCATCATAGATGTATCAAGGGGAGAAGATGCTGGCTCTTTATGGAATGGTATGTTAAGGCAATTCTAATGTCTTTAACACCTTGGCTGCTGTGGTTATTTTTCCCCTGTGCTGGAAAATCCTTGCTGCCATATATTCATGACGAGCTCAGCTCGTCATCAGCACACGACCACCATGGCTGATGACGAGCTGAGCTCGTCATCAGCATCGAAGGGGTTAAGCTGTGACTCCAAGACAAAGAAATGAAAGCTCTTGCAGGGATCAGGAATGCCTGATTGATCTTTTCTTTAAGTTCATATCCTTGTTCTTCAATAGCTTCAATGTCTCTGTTCCATGAGGGCATCAATTGGTTCTCTCATTACCCTAGTTTTATGGAGGACAACAATGGCCCATTTGTAGGGCCATAAGGAGGAAGACACTCAGCTTTGATGGAACTGAAGATGTCTTGGTAGTCAGCCAATCCAATGGCCTTGTGAGCTGCATTCAAGGTAGAACTTTGGTCATGTTGTGTAATATCCCACTCTCAAGTTGCACACGGGTTACAGTGATTTCCAATGTGAGATTTAAATGGTTTGATGATAAACAGATTACAGTATATGGACCAGCAGGTGACTGAATGTGCATAATTTGGGGGTATCATTAGCGTTGGGAGGGATTTTGTATCAACATAATTCCTGGACTCTTATTACCAATGGTTTTGTAACAAGGTGCGCAGGTCCCGAAGAGACATGAGTACCAATCTTTGAATGGGTCAACGCTTTTTTGGGGGTAAGATCGGCCAGATAGTGTTTTATGTATGACTAATATATTAAAACTGATGAGGGGCTTAACTTGCCAATTGATCCAACAAGCCACATAGGTAATAAGAACTGTTGTAACATCAGTGTTGACTGTCTCTAGGCTGTTGTGCATGAATACATGTTGCCAATACATAATGGTATTGCCCCGCAGAATCATCCATCTCCTCCAGGCTCGTTGATTTCCTGTTCTCTTCTGAATCCCACTGCATCAAATGTGAGAAAACCCTACAATACCTCTACCTTCGAACTCTATCTTATTGCTGTGTGTATAAAGCACATATTTCATCCTCAGAAAAACTCTTTTCGATGCTTTAGACACAGAAATTGAAAGAAAGAAATTGAATGCTTTAGATAATTGGTAATTAAAGTTAATTTTTAATTTCTCCCTAAAAATGAGACAAATTATCTCTAATTATTTTTAAGTCAATAGGGGCTTCCAAAGACTCTTAACCCAGATTCCAAAAATTCTCACATTACACTTTTTATATCTCATTATTTTAGGATGCAGAGGAATATTTTCAAATTGATCATAATTTTAAGATGGAAAATACTTAACAAATTTCTCTACCAAAAAATGAAGGATATGATTTATAATAGATGTAGTAGTCACACCGTAGGCTCACACGCTGAGCTGCCGGGCATTGGACTGACTCTGGACAAAGGATATCTGCTTTTAAAGGTTATTTGACTTTAATTACAGCTTTTTAAACCATACACCTCACAGCTACTTGCACAGACTGTCTTGTTTCACTAAACAGTCCTATTTTAAATTCCACTTTCGCAGCTATCCGCACAGTCTGCTTTTAATTGTGGTTTTAACTAACTGCTTTGTTCTCTCTTGCCCTGGTCTGCCGAGGCTGTGGTGCATTTGAGTGGAGGGACTTGAACTCGGCACTCACTTCCGCCTACACTTCCACTTGCACAAGTGGAGAAGTGTGGCTCAGGGGTTAGAGGCGGCAGACCCGGAAGCTGAGATCGGCCCTGGACCAGGGTTCAATTCCCCGCCTCGGTGGGTCTTGGGCTAAAAAATTCCACGGACTCGATAATTCTCGCTCCGATGCCTTCTCGACTCACGGGTTCACACTCTGGGCAATAGCTTGCTTAATCTCCACAACGTCCCCTCGCGGCGGGATGCCTGTCTTTCACCTTGTGGATACCCTGCCGGGGTTATCTCACAGGGGAATACCAGGACGGGTTCCCTAAGCAAGCGCCGGGACACCCACTGCGGGTAGCTGTGCGCTATATAAGCTCAAATACATTTACATTTACTTTCGGAAGTCGGCAGTCTAGTTGTCAGAGTAATTGGCTCTATTTGAGGTGCATGCTGCAGCGGTTGTGTGAAGCGGGCTCGCCGCCGGCACCCATTCAGCGTACAGCGCCAGCCACTATGCCAGTTTTCACTCAGATGACTTAAGTAGCTCACTAACACAGTATTCTAGGGATACTCTACTGCACCTTAGACATACAGGCAAACTCTGCCTGGGCACGCCCTATGATCCACACTTGATTGCATGGAAAAAAGCATATCCCCATTGCACCACTGTGGTTCACAGTCTCCCCGTTTCTCAAGCGAGACGCTGGCTGACTAAGCAAACAAACCGAGACATAAGATACAATATAACTCCCTGTATACTCCTTAACACTAGATCTCTCATAAAAAAGCCTTAGCATGTCATGACATCGTGGAGGAGCACACAATTGATATAGCCTTCATCACAGAAACCTGTGCTGACTTTTCCTCTGAACCAGAACTCCTAAGGGCCCTTCCAGAGGGCTCTAAAATATATAGGAAAGACAGAGTTGGGAAAGGGGGGGGATAGTGCTTATAGCTAGGAATGTTCCTAATATTCAGATTAAATCAATCTCTAATTTCACAGTGTAGTGTAGTTCCTATATTCCCAATAGGCACTGCGCATTGGAATAATATATACTGTAGTTTAGACGTAGGACTAAGGTCGACTAGGTCTCTACCGAATATAATAAACTTAATAGTGAGTGCCAGCTAGACCAGAGGTCACTAGAAACTTTCTGGAATTCACAAGAAGGGATTAGTTTCTGACAACCGCATAAACATGACAACTTTGTTTCGCAAGAATAAGAAATCAGGGGCCAGATGTAGGTAAAAAACATTTACCGATTTTAAAATACCGAATTGTACCGATTCGGTATTTCAAAATCGGTAAATGGTATGTAGGTCCCAACATCTGGATTCGTTACCGAATCCTTAACAATTCTTTAATTACCGATTCGGTAAATACCGAATCGGTAATGCCCATTCATTCCTATGGGCTTTGAAGCCCATAGGAATGATTAGGCATTACCGATTCGGTATTTACCAAATCGGTAATTAAAGAATTCACAAGGGTGCAGGGGGTGTCACATTGACACCCTCTGGCACCCCCAGAACAGGCACAGGTGCCATGTGGCAGGCATACCTGCCCTAAGGGCAGGTCTGCCTGTCACATGACATAGGTGTGCATGCACACATGTGCATGCACACCGGAATCGGTATTTTACCATCAAATTGGTTTTGATGGTAAAATACCGATTCGTTAAGGCTCCTGGGACTCTGAAGAGTCCCACCTACATATGGGTGGCTTTAAATCGGTAAATTTACTGATGTTTTATTTTACCGAATCGGTAAAATTACCGATTCGGTAATTTTACCGATTCGGTAAAATATTGCCCCCTACATGCCAAATCCTGTAAACCGGTCGGTAACGGCCGAAAATACCGATTTTCGGCCGTTACTGACCGACCTACATCTGGCCCCAAATCTCTAGAGTTGGGGGAACAATAGATAACTATTTTACTCAGTCAATCGTGCATGCTTCGTTTCACTAGAGGTGCTGAGAAAATAGAGAGACGTGCATTTTCAATAAAAGTATTTATTGAACAGTCTTCTTTCTCAAGCATAAGAAATGTACTGTTACAGTCGTGATACTGGTTATGAAGTACAGGGCATATAATACGAAAAGTGTTATAAAGTAGTACTGTAAAAGCATGATATGATTTCTAAGCCATAAATTGCCTTAAAACATATAAAATACATACAGTGATAAAATAATGACTAAAAGTACTCGACTGGTGCTTCTAAAATACGCCTACCCCGGTGTACCTAATCTAAGTCTAGTACATGGGAAGAAGGAAGTGAGGAGTAGCTTAAGTTTAGTATTTCTCTGCCAAGGATCTATCCAAGAATTCTCTAGGAGGTTTAATCAGCTCCGTACCTTGGTTTTAGAATGAAGGAGGTCTTATATCGCTCTCTTAGGACTCGATTTCCCAGATACCCGCAAGGGTAGCCCTGAAACACTGGAGCTGGATTTCTCTGTAGGAGAAAAGACAGAGTCTCTCAGTGTGTCAGCTGGAGGGTCGGCTTCCTTCAGCACTTGCTGCTGCGGGCGTCGGGCAAGTAGATAGTCGATCTGCTCCAAACCACTGTGTGTTTGCTTGGGCAAACCTAGGCATATTTATACTTTGAAGGTGCCGAGTTTAACGCATGAGTGGACTTAATAATGTCATTCAAAGGCTAGATTCTTTGAAAACTCCAGGATTTCTTGGAGAACTCAATATTCAAGCAGGGGGAAGTCCCTAGCTGCTTTTTCCAAGAAATCGTTGTTGATTCTCGGAACTTAGTGGAAGTAGCCATGCCGTATTTGGGCTGTAAGGCTTAGGCCTAATATGGTAGTGATTTCTATGGGAAACATCCGTTACAACGCGTATGTTTCAACGCGGTGCTGTTACGACGCGTCCGTAACAACGCAAGTCGTTACCACGACTTGCGCTGGAGGGCGCTAGAAGATTAAAAATAGTAAATTTACTATTCCAACACCTTCCCTAGTGTCCACGGGGACTGGTGTTAGAATAGTAAATTATACTACTCGATATCCGCGCCCCCAACGCAAGTCGTGGTAACGACTTGCGTTGTAAGGGACGCGTTGTAACAGCACGCGTTGTGACGGTACGCGTTGTACCGTCACCCATCCTATTTCTATGCCTTTATAAGGATATAATAAAGTATACATATATAAGGGCATGTATCTAGAAAGTTTACACTAGGGTCCTAGATTCATTCACAACAACCACTCCACGATCTTAAGTTCAATAAAGCTAAACGTATAAGCACTGAACATATCTAAAGCTAGTGTTTACAATCCCGCCCCAAAATACATAACATGCACTTGAAATGGTTGTACAAAAGAAAAAATATTGAGTATTCCTACAGTACGCTTTTTAAGGAAGTGATGTCATTCTAAGCATAGAGTATCTAAATATGCAAACTGAATGAATCATGAAATTACATTTATGAAAAATGGCTCTAAAATACAGAAAGAAAGGCCGAGACCATTTCATAACATAACATATCATGTCAATTGTTATATGAGGACAAGGCCAAATATTTTCTCTAGGCAGTGTTCAAAAAGGAAAAGAATTTCTTGTTCTTTAAGAATAGTTCTACTTTAAGCAGATTAGCGTGTGCCAAAAAGTTCAAATGTTTTTGAGAGAAAAATTCAATTGGTTGTGAAAAAATAGAGTTCCAAAGTTAGGAGTGTTTGTTTTGAAACATTGAAGGCCGAATTTCAGAGTTCAGGGAACGCCATGTGCATGAATCAAAAGTTATTCTCGGTGTCAGTAGAAAACATCAGATCATCTAGGCTGGCATCGTCTACCACAGTAGGTGAAAGTGGAACTACTTGATCAAGCAAATCAAATGTGCACAGATGAGAAGCATTGCCGTCAGCGCCAGGTGTTTCATTAGCAGTGTTGATATCAGATGATACCTGTGTGCCTGTTGATCCTCGTATCTCACCCTTAGTTAGACTTACTGGTGAGACCTCAATGAATGCCGTCATCAGGATTGGTAGCCGTTGGGGACAACACGATGCATGAGTCGTTACCGGACCTAGCAAGGCGTCGGCATCCGATGGCAGGACTGATGGAAGTGTAAGACAAATGTCCAACACGCATTTCTCTCCACAAAGCAGAAATTGTTGAACAGGTAAGATGCAATCTTGCCAGATTGGTCTGAATGAAAGAAACCAGGTTGTGTTCAGATCTCTTAAACGAGCCAAGCCAAGAATCAGTGTATTTTTCTCACAATACCTCATGGCAAGGAGGGTCCCGTGTTTCAAAGCTTTATTCGACATTTGTCATAAAAGCATCCATCCTAACCCTATTACAATAAAGACTATAGCTAAAAATACTTTTTTTAAAACACGTATTAAACAATGGCAGTCGAATACTATACATAATAAAAATTTGACCTAAATTCATAAACATTTTTATAAAAAAATTTCAAATGGCAAAGCAATTAGGACATGGCAACCATATTTCATTTTGTTACATTTAACAATAAAGTGCGAGTGCGGATTACCCAGGCCCAAGCAAGAAATTTTGCTACAGCAACTACAAAGGTTGTGGAACAGTCAGATTCTAATATTCTAAGTGCTGTCGATTGGCTGCGGGTGCCAATGTTTAGGCAAACTGGTTTTAGCCATTACGCCTAGGGCTGGTATATAATGGGCAGCAAAACAGCAGATGGGAGATGTGCTCTATTTGATCCTTACAATGATAACAATGTTCATCCCACAATGGAGACCAATGCTTCTTAAAAGCATTCACTGGTAGTGTTCAAACGCAAAATTGGAAATATAGTTTCCTGTCATGTGGGCGTTCAATTATATCCCAGTATGGTTCACATGACGGAAACATTTTTATGTCCAAAAAGCGGGATGACAAATTTGGTGCAGATCCTTTGCAATACATTGTTAAATACACCATCTCCCAATACAATTCTTTTAATTTTGTTTTCGAAGGAAAACTAGTCACATCCTTGTTACCCCATAGGTGTTCCAATTTAAACTTTTCAAGTAGGCCCCGTAATTCTTTTAGCTATACAATACAATGGAAATGATCACACTTGACAACATCTGACAAAGCTGTAGCATAGTGGCTTAACTCTGGGGTCACCATCAAACGTCTCCAAGATAGAAGTGGCCTTAGCCTAGCTATGTCCTCAATATTTTTTCTGCCAAGATCCAGTTTTAGTGGGATTATGGGTGTGCTTTGAATGGCCATTACAAGCCCTCGCAAGAATCTATTTTCTGCCCGCCCCAACTCTCCTAGATTTGAAAACCCCCAAAGTTCAGAACCATATAAACAGGCGCTCAATACTTTCATATTATAAATTTCAAGGGCACAATTTATTGGTTTTGTCAGCGAGGCTCTATGTTTTAGGGCAACTACGCTTGCAAGCTGGCTAAACTTCAATGCTGCCGTGTTAATGTGCGATTTCCATTTCATGTTGCCCTGCAAAATAATGCCTAGATAGGAAAAAGCATCTACTTTCGCTAGCGGAGTGCCTTTGTATTTTATTACACCTTTGAAAGTGGACTGATGATTTAGGCACATGAATTTAGTTTTGGTCGATACCTCATGGCAAGGAGGGTCCCTTCCATCGTGGTCTGGGTATCGTCGGTTACCGGACTTGCCATATAGGAGCAGAAGGAATAAAAATAGCATTCCTGCTATGAGTCCCAAGATGAGAGGCAGGCCGCCGAACACAGAGTGCACGAAATTTGGAAAAATGCCGAGGACTGCTTCAAATGGTGTTAACAGTTCCGAAAAAATCATCTTAAATACATGTGCGATGCCACTGGTATCAGACATATTTAAGATTTGACCTAACATTTCTGGGAAATGTACTGGGCAGTTTGTTGATAACAATGCATGTATCTCTGCAGATGTCTTCGCACCTTGCAGATCATACGTTTCTGTAGAAGAGGTCAGTGACGCAGATTTTTGCAAAAGAATGGCTTTTATTCTGCTTAAAGTATCAATTCATATAAAAGAGATATTCAGTGAAGGCCATAATGCTGTCCCACTGTCTGTCTTGTGCGTTGGATACAATTTCATTTAATTTAATTGTGGGTTTATATAGCGCTAGAATCGACTCCCGGAGGAGTATCTCCGTGCTTCGACTGCTGGGGAACCCGTCCTGGCTCACCCTGAGAAATGGTCCCTAATAGGAATCTCTAAGGTGCGACCAAGCATCCCCGGCGGTCTGGGGGGGCCGTTGTGAAGATGAGGCAAGCTAATGCCCAGAGTTGCCGAGTGTGGTCCCTGACTGGAGTATGCACCGAGGCGAGAATCATCGAGCCCGCTGACCCTGGTCCACGACCCTGCCACGTCGGGAATCGAACCCTGGTCCCGGGCCGTCCTCTGCTTACGGGTCTGCCGCTTCTAACCAGTGAGCCAAACTACTTCACAATACCTGCATACAACATTGTGACCATGGACGACACACTAACAAGAGAGAGTTTTCCTGGCAACATGCCACAGCAGCTGTGATCATTCAACATACCGAAACTGCCATTGGATAGCTGCCTGAAAATGGGTTCTTTCACTGTGGAGGGTGTACCGTGCAGGTGGCAGGAGAGGTTATTTGCAGAACCGTCGCAGGGACCATGTAAATTAATACCTTTGCACAAAAGTGTACCACTTAGTGAGTTCTTACAATTTTTACCACTAAGGAATACCTCTTTTTCCTTGTTCCAACATTTTTGTGTGTAAGGTAAAGTCCATGTTGACTTAATGTATTCTTTACCCAACCTTTCATACAGGCCTGATGGTATATGCTGTAGACAGTACTGAAATTGGAATATCGTCACTGGGATCATGATGGTGCCTTGAATTATCCATTCAATGACAGGCTTCTCAGAAACTGTCAATGGTAATCTTTCCAGTTTTGCAATGCTCAGCACGGTATAGTCTGCTCCTCTTTGTGCCAAAGAGATTTGTTTATCTGTAAGGTTAAATACAGCAAACAATGACGTTGTGTTAATTTGACGCCATGGCACGTAGCCTGAATGAAGATTTTGCAACGTCCAGCCTAACTGCATTATAGAACGTAATTGAGACTGGCCATGTTGTAACATTAGCAAGTCCTTTTCCATTATGTCAATTGCAGAGGATACAATGCTGTCCAATGAATATATCCTGGAGGACAGAGTCGTTAACCCATTATCCACTACAGAAAGAGCTTTCTCTAAATTAATACAATCAATTTCTTGTATTCTTTTTGCAGTTTCTATTTGCATTATTTTCCAAGCTTCATTGTAAGCAGCGTATATACCGGCGTATATGAAACGTTTTTGCTGTGGTTTGCGAGGCCCCATTAAGAAATCTCACAAATCATTGCCTTCTTTAAGTAAAGATAAGTGTTGTTTGATTTCCGGAAGTGTGGATGTCTTAAGCAACTCAAGGCATAGTTTTCCTACACTATAAGTTGTTACTATCCCTGGATGTTGTCTCTGGGAGTATCTTGGATCTGGCCTGTTCAGTTTTAACCCCTGTGTTTTGTTCAGGAATCTATCATGACAGTTATTGGTGTCTGTGGGCCAGATTAACCATTTTCTCCAATCAGGATTAGTTCTGTTTTGTGTTAAAATATATGGTAACTCTACCTCCTTTTCTGTAGTATCATTAGTCTCAGAATTGGGTTTAGGTATAGACGGTTTATTTAAATCTTTTATCTTAGTCAGGCCAAGACAAAAACTCTGTTAAACAGTGTCATTTAAAAATATTATTTGTTCTGGTATAATGCAGGCTCTGAACAAGGCTACTAAACCTTGTACCTGCCAGTCTTTTGTGCCCCAGACAGTTTTTGTCTCAATGTTGCCTTTCCAAAAGTCGAAACCTAATGTAGATAGCGGAGCATAAAAGTTTGCAGAATACATTTGTTTAGTATTGGGCAACATTGTTTTCATTCCAGTCATATTTACATTTTTGAAAAATAAAACGTTTCTGGATTTGTAACATTAAACTCTGAGAAGTACGAAAACTTTTCATGAAATGTTTTTGAGCTTCCTTTTGGTGGCGTGGGACAATGTTCCTATTGATTATATGTAAAAAACATTCCTAGGACTTGCAGATTTGTGCAAATAGTGGTGACCATAATGATTAAAACAATACATTTGTTCATAATCTGATGACCCTTCTAAATAGTCATGTTCAGTAAATTTTGCAGACATTTCCAAATCTGACATCATATTATTAATAGTCTCAAAGTCCCAATCATCAGAAAATGTGCTGGGTGAAACAAAGTCACTTAAAGAAACCTTGAACTGATGTAAAATCTTCAACAGCTCCACCGGGCCTTAGATGTCATAATCAGTTCTATCCCATGCTATACCACCAGGTATAGGAACGGCTGTGATTTTTACTGATGATAGGTCTCTCTTTTCACGATGGGATGATTTGTGAGGTTTTAGGACCAAGTTGATTTTCTGGCTTGCTGTGTCCATTTTACTGTATTTTCCATCTATCATTTGTCCCAAGCTTAAAACTAAAATCAGCCAGAGTAGGAGAAAAAATACACCTAAACCAATCCAAAATTCAATCCATGGTGAAGCCAGATATATTTTCTCAAGTTGATGAAAGAGTTCTGTTGTTTTTTCTTTGAGAGTTTTATTTGCTGGCGTTTCTTCGGGTTCACTGGGATCCTCAGAAAATGAATCAAAGTTGATGAAATAGCCAGAGGCAGTTCTGTCAATTGTTGGAATTGCATCAGGATTGTTAATAATCTTTGGAGTTGCTTCTTCCTTTGTCATATTGGTGTATTCAGAGGCTACATCATTGTAGACCGGTGTTTCTTGACGAACTGTTATTTGGGTCTCAAGAGGCACAAGTTCCATGGCTTTGTTGCATAGTCCTTCTTTCTTACTGTAGGTTTATCAAAAGTGATAAGTCTTTCAGTTTAAACCTCTTGGATAGTAGCAAGATTTGGTCTTCTGCTACATCTTGGGAGTCCACTGGACCTACTACTTATTATTGGCCACACAATTGTGGTTTGACCAGGTTGATGGACACAACTCTGTTCTCCCTTTTACTAGCAAGGGGCGGTAGTACTACTGATCTTGTTCCTTGGATTTCCAAGACAGGTACTGCTTTTCTGTAAGAAGGCCCAAATTCCTTCTTCACCGCTATCTTTTTTCTGACTAGATCCCCAATCTTTGGAATCCAGACAGGTCTTGGTGGGACAGGTGGTTTTTCTGCAGTGGCTGTTGGCTTTTGTATCGTATTACTCAGACTTCCTCTTGTTTCATTTAAGTCCTGTAAAACAGCCAAATGATCTTTGACATCAAAGGGTTTTTGTTCCACCACTGAAGTTTGACAATCGAGGTCTTCGATTAACATTCTAGTACCAAATAGTAATTCGTATCGAATGATTCCCCCCAGAGAATTTCTTGGCAGATTATTAAGACTACGTTGGACACTTATTAGATGTTTGACCCACCCATCACCCAAACCTAATACCGTAGCTGTTATGGATTGCGTTATGTCACGTTTTTTTCTTTCCCCTACCGCATTACCCTCAGGATGGAAGGGACTAGAATACCGCAAAGCAAACCCCAAACTCGCCATGGCCTCCTTGTAAGTTTGAGAGCTAAACGCAGGACCCTGGTCAGAATGTAGTGTGCCTATTGCGTATGTGCTGATAAAGACTCGCAAATCCTTTATAACAGTTCTGCCGTCAGCCGAGCGCTGCGGCCACATCCAAATAAATCTTGTGCAGGAATCCACTGCGACCATGATATATTTATAGTTGCCATCCCTTGTTAAGGGACCACAGTGGTCCAGGTAAACACACGCTAGTGGTTTATCTGAAATCAGAAGAGGCGTCTGTGCAGGTCGCTTCACTGTAGAAACTTTAATTTTTTGGCAGATTTCACATTATTGAAATTAGTTTCTAGTTTGTTTCCTCATGCGTGGCCACCAATATCTCTGTTTTAATAAAGATACTGTGGTGGAAACTCCTGTGTGTGCAGAGGCGAGCCCTTCATGTGCTGCTAAGATTAGTACTAAACTGTGTTCCATGTTTGGAATTGCTCTGTCCCCCACTCCAGGGATTCGAGCAAAAGGAACATTATTCGCATCAGTTATATATGAGTACTTTACTGGAAAGCCTTTCGGAGTGTCTTACCACTGTCTTTGATTGAAGCAGTGACAGCTTGCATTATTTCGCTGTCTATTCTTGTTTTTGACCAAGTGATTTCAGCTACAGAAGCCGTTTGCACAGCTGCCTTCGCAGCTTCATCAGCCAATGAGTTCCCTGCAACGTGAACGCCATCACGCTGATGACTCAGTGTATGAATCACGTGAGTCTTTTGTAGTTCTTTCTGTAAAAGAACTACTTGTTCCCAAAGCACTTTATGCTTAATTATGCCACCTTTTGAGTCTTTGAAGCCATTCTGAACCCAGTTCTGCAAGTATTCATTGTAAGATTTTACGCAGTAATACGAATCGCACACTATTAGTGTGGGGAATTCGCGATCAGTATTTTCAAGCGGCATCTTAAAAGCCTGTAGTTCAGCTCGCTGAACTGTACAGTCTCCGAGTGATTGAGTTTTTTTGACCATAGGTCTAAATTTGCCTTCACGCCAGCGGCCTTTAACAATTGCGCACGCAGCACTATAGGCTTGTTTACTCCCAATTGCGGGCTGTGCTGATCCGTCTGTGTATATTATACAGCTGTAATGTTCTAGAGGCAGAATCTCGGTCGGCAGAGGACATTCATGTTCGTATTGGAGAAAATCTTGTGTTTTCAAGTATGGATCAAACACGTATTCAACGTCTGTTGCAGCAAGAGATTTAACCCATTGTATCCATCTTGGATGTAAAGCTTTTGCATTTGGAATGGTCGCTTTTCTCACTGCCTCTAAGGGAGGTGCAGGTGTAACCATCATAATGCGTTTACCTTGTGCGAGGGCTCTCTCCTTTGCTACTGCAGCTTGAACCGCTGTCAGAATTTTCTCAGTAGAAGTGATTTTCATTTCTGCTTGTGTGTACAAATGTGATTTGTAAGCAACTGGTACAGTTTCTCCTTCATTAAAGTGCTGGTACGTGAATACGCATCTCCCTGGGATGATTCGGATCACAAGGTTGCACATGTTTTCGCGTGTCTGTAATTGTGTTTTTGCTAACATGTCTGTTTGGACTGAACGCAGACTTTCTGTGTGTGTTTGGGTCCAATTAGTTGGTTTGAAATCAGGTTTGATTAATGCGTAGAGAGGTTTAACCCTTTCTGCGTACTTCAGAACATAAGTTCTTCCAAAATTCAGGAAACCTAGAATTGACTGTAAGTTTTTCAGCGTCTTTGGAGGTTGTAGCAGTGCACATTTCTCTAGAAAGTTAGCTGCCAGGCTTTTGCCTTCACTTGATAACTCGTAGCTTAGAAATAAGACATTGAGTTGGGCAATTCGTGATTTCTTAAAATTGAATTTATACCCTTCAGATGCGAACCCAATTTTTATGGTGTTCACTCTTTTCAAGTGTACGTCCAAGTCGTCGTCTGTAAGATAGATGTCATCGACATAGGATAATGCCTCATCATCGTACGTTTGTAGTAACTCTGTTACCCTGGCTGAAAATAACCCTGGACTATTCTTGAATTCCTGGGGGAGACGGCAACATTGTCGCTGTGTCCCCATAATTGAGAAAGCAGTCAAATGCCTGCTTTCAGGTGCAATGTTTTGACAGAAAAACCCATTCGAAATATCTAATGTGGTTTTATATTTTTTCTGCACGATGTTATTCATCAGTGCTGCACTGAGTGCATTTTGTACTGCAAAAGTTTTGCAACAGGAGTTTAAATGTCTGTAATCCAAAACTAGACGATATGAATTGTCTGGTTTGGAGACAGCAAACAAAGGATTGTTAATTGACGAGGTGCACGTTTCAATCACCCCTTGGTATTCAAGTTTAGTTAAAATCTCCCTGACTTGTTTTTTAGCTTCTTGCTTAACTGGATACTGCCCTTGTGCAGTAGGTTGATTTTTTAACTGGATTTTATGGTGAGGAGAGTCCTCATCCCATCCTACGTGATTTTTATATAATGCTGGAGCCTGGGCCACAGCCCATTTTCTGGCATATGTGTATTTTTTTTAATTGGAATGTGATTTGAGAAGGCTGGCATAATTATGGGCCAGATGCATCAAGCGAAATGCGCTCGCAAAAGGGCCAGATTCTCAGAATCTGGCCCTTTGCGAGTGCAATTTTTGCATTTGGGATGCATCATCCCAAATGCAAAAATCGCAAATAGAGAATTCGCTAAATTGCGATTGTTTGCATTTAAGGAATCTCAAATTGAGATTCCTTAAATGCAATGCATGAAAGTATCAAAAATAGCGAATTCGCTAATAGGGCACGCAAATTACCACAAAGTACAACTTCATGGTAATTTGCAAAAACTTTGAAAAATGCACTTTTGTGTATTTTTCAAAGTTTCATGTTGCGCACACACATGCCCTAAGGGCATGTGTGTGCGCAACATATGTGCTCAGATCACATTCAAGGGTGTAACAGGGTGTCCTTTGGACACCCCTGCACCCTTGAACTCGCAATCTCATTTTGCGAATCGCTAATTGCGATTCGCAAATTGAGATTGTCTTCCCATTCATTCCTATGGGCCTCTAGGCCCATAGGAATTAATGGGGAGGTATTCATTAATTGCGACTCGCAATTTGCGAGTCGCAATTAAGGAATTCTAAGGAATCGCTATTTTTATAGTGATTGCTTGATGCATTCCATTTTGCTATTCCTTATTAGCGATTCCTTATTTTTCGCTAATAAGGAATCGCAAAATGGATGCTTGATGCATCTGGCCCTATATCTTCGCCATGTGGGCACTCCCTGACAAATTCAGGCGGCCAGTCTCGTTCAGCTAGAAGAATGTCATAGCCCTTAGAGATCTTCTCCCAAAAGAGTGCTCTTAATTTTCTAGTTATGTCCCCCTCCCTGTTACTTCATATAACTTGTGGGGTACACTAACCCTGGTGTCTGCAGTTTCAACTTGAATGGATTCATTCAAGTCCACTGTCTCCAGATGATCCTTCAGGATCTTGCGAACTATGGTGACTTCTGCTGCGCTGTCTAGGATTGTCTGAGCCCACTCCCCGTTCTTGATTTGTGTTCTCAAGATCTTCGGCATGTCTGAACTTTATGCTTGCTACCTTCTTTTTGGTAAATTGAGCTTTTTTACGTTGGTGAACAGGTTCTTTGTCTTTGGACTTGACGCGTCCCTCTTTCTGTTCTGACCGTCCTTTTCTTTCCAATTTCTGCGAGGAAGTCTGAAAAGATCGAGGGGGACGTGTATCATTATCTTGATATCTGTCAGGTTTTTTCAAATTATCCCTATTCCTAAGGTTATTCCTTTTTTCAGAGGACTCCCGTTGGGGAGACCTACCTCCCCGTTGGGGAGATCTTCCGCTGGATTGAGAACCTTTCTGTTAAGGAAGTGTCTGTTTAGTATTTTCCCACTTCTTTTTAGGAGTAGTGAGATTATTTTTAATAAACACCTTTTCAGGATTTTCTGTTAATTCGGGTTTTACTGGTTTCCCACCCAAACTATCTCTTCCTAATTCTTCATAAGATTTTTCAATAATTCTAGCTAGCTCATACGGTCGGTCTGTTATATCTGTTTCTTGTAACTTTTGGCGGTTTGGTACGGATGCTGCTTCACCTCTAATGATAGCTAATAGTATAGCCGAGACCGATTTGAAATCTTTAAGTAATTTCATACCTAAATTTAAGGCCGGTTCTGGACCGTATTCATTTTGAATCTGCCTCAGAACGTCTGGTATTATGGATGGTACACAATGTGTTTTTATGTAGATTGAAACAAAGATTGTACCCCAAGTGTCACAGTCCTTCACATGTGGTGCTATCCCCATTTGTAAACAGATTGTCAGAATTCTGTGTTTCTCATGAAGTGTACTATCAGGGAATACTGGCTCTATTTGAGTAATTTTCTGAGCTAACCAGAATGGAATTTGTTCCCTCTTTGGGGGTAATTTGCCAATGACTGATTGTATAGTCTGTCATGTGATTTTATTTGTGTTCCCCTGGTGAGAGGTGTGCTGTGGAATCCTTACGGTAGGTTGGACTGTTAAGGTCTGCATGACATATTGAACCAATTGTCTATGTATTTTAATTAACTGTTTCAGCTGTATCAACAGTTCTCTACCTGGCATATTTTCTATGTCAGGATGTGGTGTATAGCTGGCTAGTACCGGCCATGTAGCTCCTGGTCTACCTTGTGGACCGAGCCTGGTAATGTGATTTTGATGTTGTAGGGCGCCTTTAAACTAGAGATGATGCTCTTGGTAAGTTAATGGAATTTCAATGTCCTCATAAGGAACATATTCCTCTGGAGGTTCCTCTACTTTGTAGTAGTGGAACTCGTGTGTCCCTTCGTCTGCCGGAGGAAAATGAATCCATGAATAGAATACCTCTGTTTGCCCGTATTCATGTGCCTCTATAACAAAGATTACTTTACAACCTCTCGATGATACCCCATTATTTATGAGTTTGTAAGTTATAGTTTTTCTTACATTTACCGGGATGATTATAGCATCCGAGTCATTATCCAGCCTATTTCTGTCATCTAATACCGCTTGAGCTGCAGCTGCAGCTAATTATTCGTCAAACATCATTATTTTTCCGACTGAAGAGTTTTGCAGAATAGGTTCAAGGAAACAATGATTAGGTGCACAATATTTGGAACACTGTATCCTTCAACGTTGAATAAACCAAAGACTTATACATAGGATTTCCGTCCTACTCAGTTTTGGCGGATATTAACCTTTGACCCACTCCAGATGTCTATTGGAGTATTTTACCGGAAAAAAGGGGTCTTGTGAAAAGCACGACTGAGTTACTCTAGTATCTAGCGTTAAATTATCGCCTTACCAAACGTTGGGAGCCATGTAGTGTAGTTCCTATATTCCCAAAAGGCTCTGAGCATTGGAATAATATATACTGTAGTTTAGACGAAGGACTGAGGTCGACTAGGTCTCTACCGAATATATTAAACTAAATAGTGTGTGCCAGCTTGCTCAGAGGTCACTAGAAACTTTCTCGAATTCACAAGAAGGGATTAGTTTCTGACAACCGCATAAACATGACAACTTTGTTTCCCAATAATAAGAAATCAAATCTCTAGAGTTGTGGAAATAATAGATAACTATTTTACTCAGTCAATCGTGCATGCTTCGTTTCACCAGAGGTGCTGAGACAATAGAGAGACAGGTGTTTACAATAAAAATATTTATTGAAGAGTCTTCTTTCTCAAGCATAATAAAATGTAATGTTACAGTCGTAATACTGGTTATGAAGTACAGGGCATATAATACGAAAAGTATTATAAAGTAATACTGTAAAAGCATGATATGGTTCCTAAGCCATTAATGGCCTTAAAACATATAAAATACATACAGTGATAAAATAATGACTAAAAGTACTCAACTGGTGCTTCTAAAATACGCCTACCCCGGTGTACCTAACCTAAGTCTAGTACATGGGAAGAAGGAAGTGAGGAGTAGCTTAAGTTTAGTATTTCTCTGCCAAGGATCTATCCAAGAATTCTCTAAGAGATCTAATCAGCTCCGTACCTTGGTTTTAGAATGAAGGAGGTCTTGTATCTCTCTCTTAGGACTCGATTTCCCAGATACCCGCAAGGGTAGCCCGGAAACACTGGAGCTAGATTTCTCGGCAGGAGAAAAGACAGACGGCCTAATTCATCAAACAAAATTGCGCTCGCAAAGGGCCAGATTCTGAGAATCTGGCCCTTTGCAAGTGCGATTTTTGCATTTGGGATTCAGCATCCCAAATGCAAAAATCGCTAATTGCGATCTCGCAATTTTGCGAGGAATTACATTTAAGGAATCTCTATTTGAGACTCCTTAAATGCAATTCATCTTTTAATTTTTTTTTGCGAATTCGCAATTTCTGGCCGCAATTTACCGCGAGGTCAAACCTTGTGGTAAATTGCAAAAACGTAGAAAAATGCATTTAAATGCATTTTTCTGAGTTGCATGTTACACACACACACATGTCCTTTGGACATGTGTGTGTGCAACACCTGTGTAAAATTTCATTTGAGGGGTGCTACAGGGTGTCCTTGGAACACCCCTGGCACCCTTCAAATCGCTATCTTATTTGCGATTAGCAAATTGCTAATCGCAAATAAGGAATACTCCCCATTCATTCCTATGGACGTTTTGGCCCATTGGAACGAATGGCGAGTTATTCCTTATTTGCGATTATCAATTTGCTAATCGCAAATAAGGAATATGTAGGAATCGCATTTCTTTATGCAATTTCTACATGAATCCCGTTTTGCGAGTCCTTAATAGCGATTCGCTATGAATCGCTAATAGGGGCTCGCAAAACGGGAGAATGATGACTCAGGCTGAGAGTCTCTCAGTGTGTCAGCTGGAGGGTCGGCTTCCTTCGGCACTTGCTGCTGCAGGGCGTCGGGCGAGTAGATAGTCGATCTGCTCCAAACCACAGTGGGTTTGTCTGGGCAAACCTAGGCATATTTATACTTTGAAGTTGCCGAGTTTGACGCATGATTGGACTTAATAACGTCACTCAAAGGCTAGATTCTTTGAAAACTTCAGGATTTCTTGGAGAACTCAATATTCAAGCAGGGGTAAGTCCCTAGCTGCTGGAGGCGGGTTTTTCCAAGAAATCATTGTTGTCATCTATCGCCCACCATCAGCTAAACCCAGCTTTCTAAACTCTATAAGCCAGCTCCTTGAGCTTAAAGCAAAACTATCTAACTTTACCATTCTAGGTGATTTCAATTTTCACCTTGAAAACACCACGGACACAGATGCCGAGGCCCTCTTAGATCATATGGCTAGTGCAGGACTTAATCGGGTGGTCAAAGAAGCAACTCACTCAGCAGGGCACTGCCTTGACGAAATCTTCTCTGAACCTCCTAACTTAATATGGAATAAAGCACTGCCACTCAACTGGTCTGACCACAGAGCAATAATGTTCAAAATTAGCTTACCATCTGAAAGGCCCACCTATGTACCCAAGAAAGCTCTTAGCTCTCGACCCTGGCATAGGATTGAGGGAGACATGTTAAGCAAGAGACTTCTAGTCTTTCGTCAACCCACCACTGTGAACCTGGATAAGGCAGTGAGGAGCTATCATTCTTGGATTGATCACGCGGGCAGCAGTTAGACCCCCAACTATGCGGCGCTCAACCAGATGTTCTGAACCTTGGTTCAATGAGTCTTTGAAAGCGCAAAAACAGATTGTAGAAAACACGAAAAAAAATGGAGGCTAGCTAACAATGCCCAAACTCAATCCGATTAAAGACTGGCCATGCAAACCTATAAGAAGCTTACTCTGAAAGCTAAATCTTCAAAGAAAAAATTGAAGCATTCAATGGCTGTGCTAAAAGATTGTTTACCACGGTACAAAAATCTTTCCAAGCTTCCTGAAATTCAAAATCAGGTCAATAGCCAGCAGTTCTGCAACAAGCTAGCAAATGCCTTTCAACAAAAAGTAAATCAAGTATTTGATACCTTCATTCCCCAATCTAATCTGTCTGCACTCACAGATAAAAACCCCAGGTGCTAGTCTAGCCCCTCACGCCAACACAGATAGCCCTTCCACCACCATATTGCCTATGTTTCTGTCAATCACACTTAACCGGACTATTGAGTTAATCTCTTTAGTTAAGTCTGGATCCCCCTCTGATCCATGCCCTCTCAGAATTTTTCACCTGGTCCCTGAAATAGCGGCATCCGCTCTCTGGCCTATCTGTAACCTCATGATTTCTTCGGGGGACTTTCCTCCTGATTGGAAAAGAGCCTCTATATTGCCACTCCTGAAAAAGCCAAATTTGGATCCTGATGACCCATCCAGTTACAGACCGATTTCCAGGATTCCGTTTCCTGTTAAAATTATAGAAAGATACCTAAATAGGGAACTATGAACCTTTCTCATGAAAGGTGACATCTTGGACCACTCGCAATTTGGCTTCGGGTCTCACCACAGCACTGAACCGGCCCTAATTACAGCTACAGAGGAACCCTAGATAGAGATGGGAGCACTGCCCTTATCCTTCTAGATCTGTCAGCTGCATTTGACACTCACTGTCCACCACAATGTGTTGGTTGAACGCTTTGCCTCACTGGGAATCAGGGATAAAGCACTCCTTCTACTAAGATCCTTCCTGTCAAACAGGATACAAACAATCAGTAGCACTTGACTCATTTGTCTCCCTGGATTTCTCACTCACTTGTGGAGTACCTCCGGGCTCTTCGCTGAGCCCCACTCTTTTTAATCTGTACGTCACCCCACTGGCCAAGCTGATAAGAACCTTTGGATTCATGCTGGTGTCCTATGCGGACGACACACAAATCATCGTGTCCATCAACAGCTCTTCCCCAGATACTGCATCTGGGTTCAAAAACTGAATGAGCCACATAGGTAAGTTGATGCAGACAAACTGTCTTAAACTTAACACTTCAAAAACAGAAGTTACGCTTTTTGGAAACACGCCTATTGTCTGGTCAGACAGCTGGTGCCCAAGTCACAATGGCCTTCCCCCAAAACCAGCCAACAAGGTTAAGAACCTCTGAGTTCTCTTCGACTTTACGCTCTCCTTCAAATCCCAGGCTAATCACACCAAAGCACCATGTTTTTTCATTCTCAAAATCCTGAAAAAAGTACTTACGTTCATCCCATTTGAGCTCAGGAAAACAGTGGTCACAGCCTTAATTGATTCGAGGCTGGACTATTGCAACGCCCTCCTTACCAGTGAAAGCAAGCACAGTGTACACAAACTGCAGACTACTCAAAATGCCGCTGCCAGAGTCCTGCTTGGGCTCACTCGCTTCCGTCCAGCCTCCAATGCTCTTGTAGAGTTACATTGGCTGCCCATCAGTAAGCACATTGAGTTTAAGGCCTTATGTATTGCATTCTAGGCCACACATGGCAAGGGTCCATTGCCAACCGTCGTAACTTTTTAGACCCTACATCCCAGGCAGAACACTAACATCATCTAACAGTGGCAACTTATCTATCCCCAAGATATCATAAGTGAAATGGGAATGCAAAGGTTTGCTTACACCACTGCTAAACTCTGGAATTCTCTGCCCACTTCCCTCAAAAAGTAACCTAACCTGCTTCAATTTAGGAAGCATTTAAAAACCTAGCTTTATAAATGCACCTTCCTAATACGACTGCCTACTGGTCTATCCAGTGTCTAGACATCTTCAGGTTTTGTCGCGCTTTATAAATCCCTCATTTCATTTAATTTCATTTCATGTTGTGCATAAGGCCTGGCACGTTAAAAGAAATCTTTTTTGTATAAGGGGCTAGGGAAGTTCCCTATCCTTGAGCTGTGGATAGAAGAAACAGGCTTTAGTAATCTCAACAGCTTGTCAAGAAAAGGCCTGAATCAATTGAAATCAATTGCAGCTCTCTTACGTCTACTGGCCGTTGATCGCAGGCGCAAGGACCCATAGCTTGGCAGCCACGGACTGGAGTCCCACCTCATAGAAGAGTTGTTCATCACAAGAATCCCTTTCTGGCAATTTGAGCCAATTCTCCATTGACTAATCTTCAAAGCCCTGGGGAGCTGCTGGTTCCCCCCAACTCTACCTGTACCGTGATGTTAAGAATTTCTCGCCCCTGTTGTTAAAAAAGAACTGGGTATCATCTGCATATGGATAAAAGATAAAATCTATTCCATGCAGCATCTGAGCCAGCCGCGTGAGTTTAGGGTTTAATACCAAAGAGGTGAGAGAAGTGAGCCAAGTGAGAGGTATCACAACGGGCTGAGCAGCAGCTTTTTTACCACAGAGCGGACAATGGCAGCCTTGAGCTTGGCTGGGACAGTATTCAAGGACAAAAGTTATTCTTGGACTGCAGAAGAAGAGATCAACAGCTGTGAAGGGCACAGGTCCAGTGGTAAGCCAGGAGCTCTGGTCAAGGACAGAAGTTTATAAACTTCGCTAGGAGGCAATGGAGCACTGTCATTCACCTCCAGGGGAAATTCACTACAAATCTTACTCTCTGGTAGAGATGCCCAGTGATTTGGGAATGATTTCAGCAGGGATTGTGTTTCTAACAATTTACTCTTTATCTCTGAAGATTATGAGACAAGAAGGGATTAGGAAGGGTCTATTGCTTACCAAATGTCTGAGGTGAGGCAAGCGACTCTGGAGTCTTAAACAAGTCACACATGGTACTCTTCGTCATGGCAATACAAGAGGAAAATACTGTCCTCTTTGGCAGCCTCATTAAATCATAATGTCTTCTTAACTGGTGCTGGTATTTTATTTCAGCAGCATCAGCATAGTGATTCATCCAGTCGAATTCAACAGAGTGTAAGAGCTACTCTAGACCCCTCATAGGTTCAAGAAGTGAGAAGGACCAACATATAGTTAATTGCTTAGGTGGTTGCAATGGTGGTTTTTGCTCTGAGATATTTTCATATCTATGAGCTACAAGGACCATAACATTGAACCGGAAGCCTTTAATCCCATCCCAACAGGCACAGCAGCTCCGCGGCAGAGATGTAGTGAGGACAACACAAGCACATGTGTGCCCACGATGACCAGTAGAGTTCTTTTGAACCCCAAACGAACCAAATGCTGCTACACAGAGACATCCAGGGGTTCACAGATGACAAGAACATGGGCAGTTTCATAGGAAAGAGCTTAGAAACATGGCTCTGTCAGAGCAGAGGTCATGGCACACTGGACTGAAGCTGTAGTGAGGATTGATTTCATTGGCTTGCATGTTTGAATGTTGAATCCAAGACTCAATTACAAAGCCCCTACGGGGTGCCTCGCCGGGTCCTTGGGGTCTATCACCCCTCTCCAAATCACTCTCTTTACTCAGAATGGGACACAGCGGGCACCTTCGTAAAGGTTAATTTACATATGTAAATGTACTCACCTATAAGCTTAGTGCTGCATTTAGTAGTAACTTTATACTTTTTTGCTATACACCATTTCTGAATGTAAAGTTTCTACTGGGAGCATACTTACATTTCTCCATCCCTTAAAAACTGAGGGCAGAGCCTGCTAGAACACGATTTATGAGTGTAAAGTTACTACTCGTAATTTCATGCGTAGATGGAGGTCTTGTATATGGGCGGGAAGATCTTGCTATGGTAAAGTATAAGGAAAAATAACCATTTTGTTTACAATACTTTAACTCATCCAATTAAATGTTTAATACATACTAAAATTAATGAAATATCAATTTAATTTATAATTATCACTATTTAAAATAATTAAAAGCAATCCCACCTTCACTGTCATTTTATATTTTATATTTAACTTCATATTTAGTATTTATTTAAAGCATTATTTACATTGTATTAAAAGATATATTTTGATTAATTTTAATTAATTTAGTTTTTATTAAAAGTTTAAAACTTGTATTTAAATTTTTTTTTAAATGTAACATTAATATATCCCAAAAATATATTGTACATCACGTGGAGAAGTATGGCTCAATGGTTAGAGCGGCAGACCCTGATGCAGAGGTCTGGCCCGGGACCAGGGTTCAATTCCTACCTTGGCGGGTCTTGGGCACAATTTCCCTGGACCTGATCATTCTTGCCTCGGTGCCTATTCCAATCATGGGTCCCACTCTGCAACTCTGGGCAATAGCTTGCTTAATCTCCACAACGGCCCCAACAGTGCTAGAATTCCTGGCTTCACTGTGGGGTGCCCAGGAGTGGGCACTTCGCAGGGAAAGGCTAGGAAGGGTTCCACAGCGGTATGTGCACAGCGCCTTGAGACCCCTCCGGGGGTGATTTGTGCGCTATATAAAAGCACTACATTTACGTTTAACCACATGTGTATGCATGCATTTGTGTGTATTTAATTTAAAATTCTAAATAATTTCTTTTCTTTAACAGTTTTTCAAGTCCATGCCTACATTATTTTCTATGGGAAAATGTTGCAGTACCTATGAGTGACCATGCGTGGTGTCGACTTTCTCCAAGGCTGGGCTGGACACATTATGATTATTTTGGGTCCTTTTTGTGCTGTAGTAATTTTAGAAGTGCAGTTTGTGAATAGCAATAAACTTATTTTTTTATGGGTGAGTGTTTGAATTTTCAGGCACCTCCCTAAACTCCTCACCACTCTCTAAGCCCTTCATGCCCCTTCCTCTTCCCCTTCAATTTAGTAGTATGTATTCCCAATTTGCCAGCAATTCCCTCCGGCTCCTTTCACACTTTCTCCTAACGTGCACACCTCCATGTGTCTCACATGTGGCGGAGAACTCTGCATAGAAAACATAGGCTAGGCGGAGGTCTCCCCAGATAGGAGTTTGCAGGATGTGAGTTGTACTATTACAAAAGATACTGCAAAGGTTAGTTTGTGAAGTAAGCTCCTATATATCGACACTCCAAGGATTATTATTATTATTATGTTTCTTATATAGCACCTGAATCGACCCCCAAAGGGGTATCTCCGCGCTTGCCTTGGGAACCCGCCCTGGCTTTTCCCTGTGAGATGGACCCTACAGGGCATCCCCAAGGTGAAAGCCAGGCATCCCGCCACGGGGGGGGGGCGTTGTGGAGATTAAGCAAGCTTAATGCCCAGAGTTGCAGAGTATGAACCCATGATTAGGTCAGGCACCAAAGCGAGAATTATCAAGTCCATGGACATTTGAGCTCAAGACCCTGCCGCGTCGGGAATTGAACCCTGGTCCCAGGTCTGACCTCTGCTTCAGGGTCTGCCTGCTCTAGCCAGTGAGCCACACTTCTCCAGGATGGCAGACACACAGCTCCTCTACTGGAAAGAGGAAAGGCCCCTTGCAAATGAGGGAACACTTGAAGCTTAAGGGCCCATTATATATTATAGAACCTGCCATTTAACAATGGAGGTGTCCCACATAGTAACTAATTGATGTGTGTGTGTGGGGGGAGCGAGGGGGGTCATAATAGGCAATGATACCCCTGACCTTCTTCAGTTTACGTAATGTGGCCCATCTTGTCAACAGGCATATACATATGGGAGAACCACTTAATCTAGAAGAGCCTTAAGAAGCTGCATCATATTACTCTGGCAACACAAATGTGATAAAAATAAACATTAGCACAGGCTTTCTATGGCATCCTACTTTCACGCGTCTTTTATCCTATTTTTGCTTCAGAAGGTTGAAAACATATTATCGTGCTTATGTTTTTAATTTGGTTTTATTTTTAATTATGATACCTTGTTTTTTGTGCATGAGGTGTTTTCATTATTTTGCTATTGTAAAATATAATGCACAGTATGCTGCAAATTCGGTGATTTATGCTAACTTACTGTCCAGAAAGGGAAGCTACGATTCAACCAAGTATAGTGATGTCACGTGGGATGCCTTTGGGTCAGCCATGTTTTCAGGACTCCATCTTCTGAGCTGATATAGCCACGTGCAGCTATTTTGACCACAAAAGAATCAATAGATTCCAACATGAAGGGGTCAGAGACAACTAGAAGGAAAAGGAACAGAAAGGAGGCGTGTGTGGAGGAAATACCAAATGTGATCCTTACATGACATTGTCAAAATCAGTAATTAATATATTCTTTAGTTGACAATGTAACAACGACTCAGAAGAGGATCATGCGTGACAAGAAGAACATGTTAATATAAGAAATGTGATCAAGAGATGCAGATACTTAGCTCAGTTTCATCCCCTCTGGCTGCCCTTTCCCTGGGCACTGACGCCGAGGCGGCGGCTAAGCAGTGATCTGAGACTTTACCCACGTCTCGCGCCTTCCCTAATGACTCGTGCGGCCGATATCAGGGCAAACCGTGTTTGCAGACGCACACCCACTTGTTAACATCACCTAAGTGCAAAGGGGCATGTTCAGTATTGAAAGAAAAAAAGAGTTTGGTTAAGAGACATCAAAGTATATTGTTAAGCAGGTTATAAAAGTCATCGGAGGACTGATAGAAATGAAGAAGGGACAAGAGAGAGGGGAAGAGATTTAAGGGTGTGGGGAAAGGGAAAAACAAAGAAATGGATAAAAACAGAGCAGGGAATTGTGTACATTTACTACTTACTAATTGTACGAGTGTCACAGCGTGAAAGGGACTACGATGGGAAGAGTGTGCTGACTAAAAGAATCTGTGAGTGGCAAGCACTGTCTTAGGTTGTATTATTAATAATAATGTAGTTCATGTTTTTTTTTTAATTGGGCATTTAGGTGAAGATCCACAGAGTCAAACACCACTCAGTAGGAGTGCTCCTAAACCTGACCTCTCTTTCGGGAACAGACTAAAATAAATACTGACAGGTGAGTATTGGAGGGAGAATACTTCTTGAGCCAGGTATAGGATAAACATTCGTACAGGCATTCCTACTTAAACAATATATAAGTTCTTAGAAGAGTGATGGAATTCTTGCAGCCTACATGTCACTAGAACTGTAGAAACTATAAACAAAATGTTGACCTGGGAAAATATGGTGGATTTCTCAGACACAAGCCGGTATGGTGCACACGTGGATGAGAGACAGCAGAAGTGCTTAGACTGCAGCAACCTCAGCTCTGCCTGGTGCTGTGCATTCAGCTGCCAAAGAATCCTACATAGCTGCAGCACTGGTCAGATAAAACCATTATGGCCTACATTTGAGATAAAGACAAGGAGATGATGGAGGGAGTGCTGACACTTTTCAGACTCTTTAGCTCACTCCGGCACCTCAGTTCAGACCCAGCCATATTAAAATCAGTCTTGACCCAGATCCTCATGGGAACAGTCCAGCCCGAACTGCCAAGTCAGGTCTTTCGTGAACCAGAAACCAGCATCCTGGGACCGGTCTCAGGGTCAGACTGATTTGCATATAGCTGGGTCTGAACTGAGGTGGCGAAGTGAGCTAAAGAACGATGATGGATTCAACCCAGATCTGTGACTGGCTGTGAGTGTCTGAAAGTTTCAGCGCATCAATCAATAAATCTCCTTGTGTTTTCTAAATTTCAGATAGCCAGGACAAATAAATATATTCTTTGAAGGTCCATATGGCTACAGCACCACAGATTATAAGGAGACTGACAGTGGTATATTTCTTTATATCCACCTGAAGGCTAAATGACAGAACCTTGTCAATCTCCATGCCCCTCCAAAATATTTTCTTTAATGCTTAAATGCTCTGATGTGCAAATCTAAATCAATCAATCAATCAAGGGTTTGTAAAGCACAGCTACTCACCTGTTAGAGTCTCAAGGTGCTGGGGAGGGGGACGGCTCTGTTGGGGTCATCTGAAGAGACAGGTCTTGAGGTCCTTCCTGAACCGGAGCTGTGTAGGGCTTTGCCGGAGGTGGCGAGGGAGGTCGTTCCAGGTCTTGGCTATGAGGTAGAAGGACCTTCCACCCGCCCTGGTCCTGTAGAAGAGTGAGACGGTGGCCAAAGAGAGGTTGGCTGATCAGAAGTGTGTCTTGGGGGTGTGGAAGGAGGGGCGGTTGCTGAGGTATTGTTGAGTTTCACGCAGCTGTTCTTCATCCAAGTTGCAATGGCTTTCATTCCGTCTTGGAAGTTGTGATGTTGGGTTCTTTGGTGAGGGTTGAAGGAGCTGGGTGTCATCGGCGTAGGAGACGATGTTGAGCCCGTGGTTTCTGACAATGGTTGCAAGGGCGGTATGTAGATGTCGAAGAGGGTGGGATGAGGGTGGACTTCTGGGGTACTATGTATCTGGTCTCTGTTGGTTCTGGAAGGTTGGTGGGAGTCTGACGCTCTGAGTTCTGCCTGTGAGGAATGAGCATATCCAGTCTAGGGCCTTTCCTCGGATGCCGGCGCCATGGAGTCTGGTGGCTAGTGTGCAGTGGGAGACGGTGTCGAAGGCAGATCATTTGTCCAGGAGGATGATGGCTGCCGTTTGGCCTTGGTCGAGGCGAGCACAGATGTCATCAGTGGAGGCGAGAAGGGCAGTCTCAGTGCTGTGGTTGCTGCGGAATCCAGATTGGGAGATGTCTAGGACGTTGTTAGCTTCAATAAAGTTTGCTAGCGGGGTGTTGATGGCCTTTTCGATGACCTTGGCTGCGAATGGAAGCAGAGAGATGGGCCCGAAGCTCTGTCATCATAATTGTCGACTAGTCTTACGTGACATGGAAAGCAACATTAAATTACCATGGTATGTGCTAGTTAAGATGTATCTGCAATCTGAAAAGAAAACAGTTTGCAGAGTCAAAATGATACCGGAAAAAACTCTCGATTGTCATAAACATGAAAGAACAGTTCAAAGATTGTTTGAACGGATGACAAGCTTTGTGTTTCAACGTGTTCATGTAAGCCAAGAATCACAGACCTGGCCTTAAAAATCCAGTAATGATCATTTCAAAAACGTTTATTCATCTTTGGTCAAATGGGAGTTTCAATGGATGTTGTGTCGCAATTTTCGCAAGAGTTAAATCTACCAGAATTAACAGATAGTGATGGTTATCAGTGGGAGAAAGATATAAGTCAAGATGAAATGCTGTGGCCAAGTACCAGTATCGAAGAAACAAATACACAGGAGCGGATGGTTGAATTAGTGAGAATCGTAAATAATGAGCTGCAAATACCTTATATGAAGTTAAAAATGTCATACTGGAGAAAAGTAGATTTCCATCAAGTTTGTAGAAAGCACAAGCTATAGTTATCCACAAAAGAGGTTGAGGTACATTATATGGTAATAACTGTAGGTGAATCATGCTTTCAACAAGATCTAAAACTCTTCACAGGAAATTGGTGAAAAATGAAGGTTTTAAACTCACCTTCTCGCTTTCCAATTTAAAAGTACACATTTTAAGCCAGAGCTTCAGAACCTGCAATTATTTATTTATTTATTTGTTTATATATTTATTACGTTTCATGTAGCACGAACTTTGATAGTGGGCTATTACTCAAACTTTCCTGAAACGGAAAACGTAGTGTAGAGAATATTTAAGACAAACCCAAAAATGGAGGCTTAATAGCATCCATTGCAGGATCAGTTCCAATCTACATGAGACGTTGATGAGATATGGGAAGCTTTCTTGTGAGACTCAGGAAAAAAAATATCAATGGAAAAGTTTAGAATACCACCTGACAATGGGGTAGTAATTGGGCTCCATGGTTCAAAAAGAAGCCCAAAACAATCGTCTGAAACAGGGAAGAGTGGCTTTCTGCAACTCAGGGATTAGGAGAATCTTACTTGATTAGAACCTAAGCAATATTTCTCTGAAGAGCTTCATCATCAACAAAAACCAGCCCAATCCTTAGCACCTTTAGATCCAATGAGTTCAGAAGTTATCATTGAGCGAATTCACCATCCTTTCATAAACAGCTGTACCAAAATGGAGTGTTTCTCTCTCCAAGATATGGAACAGAACTATATTTTGAAAGAATTTGCAGCATGAATTGATTGAAAAATTTCACTTTACAAGCAAACGTGGAGAAGCATCAATCTTTGCAACTGCGTTCCAAACTGCATCATTCTTGACAACGCTGCAAATTAGTGAAATGACCTACCGGACTATCTCAGACGGATCCCTGAAGAAGTCAGATTCAAAAAGGAGCCGAAACATTCTTATTTAGACTTTAAGGGAGAGTGTGGGCATTGACTCCATGGCTATTTACCTGAGGCATACCTAAAAGCTCCAGGACACTCTTTGAGTAGCCATGCACTATAGAAATGCTTAATTCATTCATTCATTCATGACATCAATGATGACATCACATATGATAGAACCAATGACATCACTTATGTCATCTTGTATAGTAACAGCAGCACCATTTTGTTAGCTGCCTCTTAGCATCTGCAGCAGACAGAGCCACAGAAGAGACAAGACAGCTCTGCAGCGAGAATGGACTCACCACATCAGGACAGTTTGCAGGCGGAGGCAGTGTGAGCTTCCGGTGTGCATGGTGAGAAGAACAACCGGTGCCTTCCTTCCTGTTTACACACACCGGCAGGCTCAAAGAGGCACTCACTGTATTTCCTTTCCACGTAGCAGGAGACGTGTGGCAATGTGGTATGGTTGTTGATCTTAATCTGCAACACAGATACCCAGGTTCCAATCCTGGCGCTAGCACTTGAAATTGAAACAGACGAGTGATTTTGGGCATTCTGTGTCAATGACCACAGCTTCTGTGGTTTTACATAGTAACTGAGCAGAACCAACCGCAAAGTGTACTGTCACAATGACATGTTTTTACCCATGTTTGAGACATCCTGGTGACATCCTGGTGTCTGGGATGTGACCTCAACAAGACTCAAACCACTACACGTCTAGTTTGCATTACGTTGTTAGTGGGCGTCTTATATTTTGTGATCAGAAACATAAAGTCGGATGAGAGTCCAGCGATAAAATTCTCTCCACCACCACCATGTGGAGGAAATTCCATGGGAGAACTCGCCTCTGGATTCCTCACTTACTCCACACACTTCAACTCATTGTCAATATATTCAAGAGGCCTCTGGGAAGTTCTAACTGCTCAGTGGAACCCAGTCCATGTTTCATTAACAACTGAAAGAAAAAGAGATTTATTAAAACTCTTTTTCAGCACCTCATCCACTCAACTTATTGTAAATGGGACAATTAAGGGCCCGATGTAGGTAGGCATTTACCGGTCGGTAACGGCCGAATTCGGCCGTTACCGACCGGTAAATGCCTTTTCATATGTAGGGGGCATGCATTCACAGAATCAATATTTTTACCGATTCTGTATTTACTGATTCGGTAAAATTACCGAATCGGTAAATACAGACTCGGTAAAAATACCGAATCTGTAAATGCAGATGTAGGTGGCACTTTTAAGTGTGCCACAGGCCCTTTAGAATTCGGTATTTACCATGTAATACTATTGCATGCTAAATAACGAATTCATGTGTACATGCACATCTGTGTATGTTCACCTGTTCCATGTAACACACAGACATGCCCTTAGGGCATGTATATGTGCCACATGGCACACAAGCCTGGAATTGGGGTGCTACAGGGTGTCAAAGTGACACCCCGTTCCCCCTTGCAGGATTCGGTATTTACCGATTCGGTAAATACCGAATCGGTATTTCCCATTGATTCCTATGGGCTTCAAGGCCCATAGGAATCAATAGGAAATACCGATTCTGTATTTACCGAATCGGTAAATATTGAATCTTACAGATTCGGTAATTGTAAAATAAAAATTACCTACATCTGCCTCCTTCCTATTTACCTACTCCTAAATACCGAATCGGTAAAATTCTGTATTTAAGAGTAGGTAAATCGGAATTACCTACATCTAGCCCTTAGTCTTTCCTCTCTCCTGACGTGGTAATTAATGCATCTGAATATATATAGGCAGTGCCTATTTTGTGCCGGTGACTGTAGGTGGGAGCCATCGGCATGCATTTCAGTAGAGGTGGGCGGAACGTGGGGCGTTTCACTCCGCGAAATTCCACTGAGTTACATAAAAATCCTGCAAGATTCCATGGAGTTCCGCTAACAGACAGACATTATGCATGTCGCTCTGCTCGTGTGGCAATTTAGCACCGGTAGTGCAAGCAGCACTGAAAATTCAACACAAATGGCACAATGCGCAGCCGCGGCCGGTAGTGGGAGTATCGTCCACACGGTGACGTGGGGCGGCGGAGGGGCAGGGTGGGGGGTAGTAATGTATGAATTACGGACTTTAACAGGTAAGAAAACATATACATAAATAAAACGAATTTTGTTGCGCGCACTGCATCGCATTTGGTGATGCACTAAACGCAACAAAATTTGTTTTATATATTTATATGTTTACTTACCTGTTAAAGTGCGTAATCCATACATTACTACCCCCCACCCTGCCCCTCCCCCTCCCCACGTCACCGTCCGGACGGTACTCCCACTACCGGCCGTGGCTAACAACGCGGTGCCGAAGAGCGTGCCCATTTAAGTTGATTTTGATGCTGTTCGAGTAGAAAATCGACTGGAGCTGCAGCATATCTACTCAAGAAGCAACTCTCTGACTGTGAGCGTTTGCAACGTGTGCGTTACAAAATCAAGCGAGGGCACGCAAAATCTCGCTCACATTAATCTGGATATTCGGGGGGAAAAAAATCCGCCACGCTGCAATTGGAGGAATTTGTCTGAAACTTCAAGTTACAAGAGTACCACAGAGTTGCCAAATTCCACCAATTCCTTTAGGGACCGTGACTTATTTTTCATCATCAGACTGACCCAGGGCACGAGATGGAGAGGCATAAAGGAAAAAGGCAGGTAGGGGAGACGTCTCAGAGTACAGTGACAGAAGGAGAAAGTAGGGATGAAAAGGAGCCTGTAAGAGTGAACTGCCAGAAATGTAGGGTGGTGGAAGAAAGAAGCATGAAGTCAACTCAAGACTAGTCAGTCTTGGTATTGATATTTTCTGACAGAGTTAAGTTCTTTGTGCACTACTTCCACTAGGTTAACTCGGAGTAAATACAACAGGTGCTCTGGTAAATGGAGGAGGTAAATATCCAACCCTTTGTAACTCAGCAAAGCAGAATACTCCATGGGTGGTCACCATGCTTTTCATGCCTTTGGCCAATCAGAACTCGCAGCTTTGCATGTGCGTGATGTAGGTAAATGTTATATGCTTCCCATACACATACAATACACTTACATGCATCCAGTGTGATTCTGTGGCTCACATTTTACGCGTGCATGGATTTTAGTATGTTCGCTGCGCGACTCCAATTTAAGCATGGAGAGAACTTTGTGAATAGTCCCAATGTAGAGTATAGATTTGTGTATCTTCACGAAGGGGGGGTGCCCAACTGTTTACACCCTCTTGAAATGATATGATATTTGCTATGCTAGAGTTGACGGTTTATTGATGAATTTAGCAATGTCATTATTAATGTTTTATTGCTCATCACGTAAGTAGTCCCCTGAATGCATGTGAAACGTTTGAACTAATCGGATGAAAATTACATATATTTTAGCTGGCAAGGTGAACATTTTAAGTTAAAATGTTCTGTTTTTTTGGGGGTTGTTATATATATTTTATTAACCCTACCCCATTTTACGCCCTATCCTGTCACTCACTACTCCCCCAGCCCCTGCTACTTACTTTTTTCTGTCTTTTGTTAGTGCATCCCACGTATTTTCCATTTTGGGGCCACTATCTATCACTTTCACTCTGTACTTCTCCTATCTCACCTGTAAGGAGCGAGCTTTTAAAAATTCCCAGTGTTGCTCAACAGAGGGAAAGTATCTGGCTATTGGGGTATTGCAATTTGTGTCACATCATCCACACTTGATATATTTCTAGATTATATATGGAGATGTGCAGGAATCTTTCACACTTTCTGTTATTTTCTGGACCTGTCTCTGGCATCTTAGTCAACCTTCACAGCAGGGACTCTGTTTCCGCCCCAGTATTTCAGAGAGCTGCCGCCATCTTTGACATATGCTGTGAATGGCTGTCGGTGACGTCATAACCGGCTTCCCGCTATTTCCCTACTTGAAGGGTAGGCGGTAAACAAAAAGATTTTGCGTTTCTTACTTTTCCATTTTTATTCTGTATTTCTCATAGTATTTACCACGGCCTTGCCTCTTGATTTTGCTTACAGAAGCGTCGCTCGACAGCATCGCCCTTCGACGGAGAGCAGCGTGATTGACACAGCGATGAATGAATGCACCACAAACAGATAACATGTCCTCAGCGAGGTAATGCTGATCACAACATCCTGACTTTGTGCCAGTCTTTCAAATGTGTGAGGGTGTCTGATTGGTTTGGGGCCCAACGGGGGAGGGGGAGGCAAACAGCACCGACCAGAGACTCAAAATTAGGTGTGATAAAGGCCGCTTTATTGGAAGTAGGTGCACCTTACACAATGAAATCCCTTGGCCTGCGCCGTACAAAACTAGACCTCACTAAATATGTAATTTCCTGACAAACCCCCCCCCTAAACTGGTTCCCCCAATCCACAAACAGTAAACAATTAGCAAAAAAGTCAATTTGCCTCTCCACCTGGCTAAATACTTTATTGTGCTTGACCTACCCCCCGATAATCCAAAAACAGATCTCCTACACTTCTCCCATATATTAGGAAGAACCGCCCCCAAAGGCAGAAAATCACACCCACAACTGCTCCAGCGACACGACCAAACCCCACAACCATTGAACAAACCCCGATGCACCGGCCCCCAAGAAAACTCCTTCCAAAAAACACCACCGCACACTACAAAAAAAACCTACTACACCCTGAAAAAGGCAATCACCCAACCCCCTGCCCCCAGGCCTAAAAACTTGAACCTCCCCTATCAGCTGAAAGAAAACCCAGGGTGGAAGGGAGGGAAAACAATTACTTCCGCCACACCCCAGCCCAGCTGCTGTGTCACAAGCCACCAAAATGGTGGCCTATGACACAAAATGGCCGATTATAAAGGAACCCAGTCCAAATGCAGTCCAAAACTAGCCCACCCCAGCCCAAGGCTACCAACTAGCCCAAAACCAGCCCACATACGGTGCTGGACTATACCCCCCCTCCCTTGGCCCCAAAACCCCCCAGGGGTGGCAGGCCTCCCGCTGGTTGGCGGCCTCACCCCCCCAAAGCCCTATTGGGGCCCAACGGGGGAGGAGGGGGAGGCAAACAGCACCGTCCAGAGACTCAAAATTAGGTGTGAGAAAGGCGCTTTATTGGAAGCAGGTGCACCTTACACAATGAAAACCCTTGGTCTGCACCGTACAAAACTAGACCTCACTAAATATGTAATTTCCTGACAAACCCCCTCCCCTAAACTGGTTCCCCCAATCCACAAACGGTAAACAATTAGCAAAAACTTCAATTTGCCCCTCCACCTGGCTAAATACTTTATTGTGCTTGCCCTACCACCCGATACTCCAAAAACAGATCTCCTATACTTCCCCCATGTATTAGGAAGAACCGCCACTCGAAAGACGTGCTAACGGCTTTCGACCCCCCACTAGGACTCCTGCACTTTCGGGTATCTGCGCACACCAATGGTCTAATCCAGAGCCTCCTTCAAGTATACCACCTACAACTCCATTCCGTACAGGTGTACCCCATCATCCTTGAAAAAATCCACTGCCCCGTACCTATGCTCCGGGTGCTCTATCCTTTCAAAACCTTCTTTCTCCCCAAAAGCCTTCATTTCCTTGTAAATTTCATCTGGGTCCTATCTCTGGCCGCTGGCCTCTCAGCCCCCCTCCAAACCCGCCTGGGACCGAAACTCTGACCAAATGACATGACACCCTGCCTACCTGCGCCGTATCTCTAACAGGTCGCCCTTCACTTGTCTAACCAACGCTAACCCTTTGCCTGTTACCAAGGCCACGTCTGGCACACTCTGCCCTTTACCACTTCACACAAAGCCGACAATAACGCATGCCACCGCCTGCCCCCTTTCCTTGCCACTGACAATAAAACCACCTGTCGTCCAATTCCAACTTCTGATTCCGGTCCTTAACCCAGTCCCCCTTTCTGCTTGCTTTATAAATATCCACCAATATAAATCTCCAGCGCAGCCGCAGATGGCCCCGCCCCTGCACCTGAAAAGACACACATGTGAGAGGCGAGAAATGTTCTTCATGTCATTGTTTCACCTCCCACCCCCGCAGCCTGACAGACGCCCGCCACCAGTCCGACCTCCAGGGCCCGAGGCCTTCCTCAAACCTGACGCGCAGCCTCCGTTGCCGCCCCACTCCAATTGACTGCCTCCGTAACGCCTTCGGTTCCGCACCCATACACCATAGGGCGTGCCGCAGGACCCCCAAAACCTGTGCCGCATACACTCTGTCACCTCCTCCTAGACCAAACCCCCGCCCAGCCTTTCAACAACCGCGTCCCCTATTCCCCCGCCGAAAGCGAATCGTCACCCCCGAAAGCCCACGTCCATCAAATTCAACCTGAACCGCACCACCTGCTCCCGCTGAAGCCACCGATCCCCTGCCTCACTGCTCCCGACCGCCGCAACTCCTCCCATGTCCGCTCATAGGCACACCATGGAAATGCCCCAAGAAAGCCTGTCCAAAGCAACTCCCCCTTAATCCCCGCCGACAACCGTAGTCAAAGATGTGGCAGCGTCAAACCGGACAGCGTCAGACCCAAACAACGACGTTGCCATCCTCTTGTCCTCCGGCAGGCGTGCTTCCATGGCCACGGAGTCGAGCTTTATACCAAGGAATGACAGCACTGAACTGGGACCGTGCATTTTCTCTGGCGTCAGGGGCACCCCCAGGTAAACCACAAGGCCTGTAAAACCGTCCAGCTCCACTGGCAGTTTGTTGAAACCCGGCTGTCCCACCAGAAAAAAGTCATCCAGATAGTGTGTCACCGACCAATCAATCAATCAATCAATCATAGACATTTATAGAGCGCTCTACTTACCCGGAGGGTCTCAAGGCGCTGGAGGGGGGGGGGGGTGCTGCTACTGCCCGAACAGCCAGGTCTTGAGCTTCTTCCTGAAGGCGAGGTGGTCTTGGGTCAGGCGCAGGTCGGTCGGGAGGGAGTTCCAGGTCTTGGCGGCCAGGTAGGAGAAGGACCTTCCTCCTGTTGTCGTTCTTCGGATGCGGGGGACGGCGGCGAGGGCATGACTGGCTGATCGGAGGTGTCGTTTGGGAGCGTAGAAGTTGATGCGGTTGTTGAGGTAGCTCGGGCCTTGATCGTGTAGGGCTTTGTGTGCGTGGGTGAGGAGACGGAAGGTGATTCTCTTGTTGACCGGGAGCCAGTGCAGGTCTCTTAGGTGTCCGGAGATGTGGCTGTGTCGTGGGATGTCGAGGATGAGTCTGGCTGAGGCGTTCTGGATCCGTTGGAGTCTCTTCTGGAGCTTGGTGGTGGTTCCAGCGTAGAGGGCGTTGCCGTAGTCCAGTCGGCTGGTGACGAGGGCCTGGGTGACAGTCTTCCTGGTCTCGGTGGGGATCCACCGGAAGATCTTCCGTAGCATGCGCAGGATGTTGAAGCACGACGAGGAGACTGCGTTGACTTGCTTGGTCATGGAGAGGGACAAGTCCAGGATGAAGCCCAGGTTGCGTGCGTGGTCTGTCGGTTTGGGTGCAGTTCCCAGGGCGGGGGGCCACCAGGAGTCGTCCCAGGCGGAGGGCGAGGATCCCAGGATGAGGACTTCCGTCTTGTCCGAGTTCAGCTTCAGGCGGCTGGTCGACATCCACTCGGCTACTTCTTTCATTCCTTCTTGAAGGTTGGCTCTGGCGGTGGCGGGGTCGTTGGTAAGGGAGAGGATCAGCTGGGTATCGTCGGCGTAGGAGATGATGTTCAGGTTGTGTTGGCGTGCGATGGCCGCGAGGGGGCTCATGTAGACGTTGAAGAGGGTAGGGCTCAGCGAGGATCCTAGGGGTACGCCGCAGATGACTTCGGTGGCCTTTGATTTGTACGGTGGTAGTCGGACTCTCTGGGTTCTTCGGTCGAGGAAGGAGATGATCCATTCCAGTGCCTTCTCCTGGATTCCGACGTTGTAGAGGCGCTGCACTAGGGTGCGGTGGCAGACGGTGTCGAAGGCCGCGGAGAGGTCTAGGAGGATGAGGGCCGCTGTTTCTCCGTTATCCATCAGGGTTCGGATGTCATCGGTGGCAGCGATGAGGGCGGTCTCGGTGCTGTGGTTGGCTCGGAAGCCAGACTGTGAGGGGTCGAGGGATCCGTTCGTCTCGAGGAAGGCGGCCAGTTGCTTGTTGACGGTCTTCTCGATGACTTTGGCTGGGCACGGGAGGAGCGAGATGGGGCGGTGATTCTTGAGTTCGGTGGGGTCCGCTGTTGGTTTCTTGAGTAGAGCGCTGAGTTCGGCGTGCTTCCAGCTCTCAGGGAAGGTGGCGGTGTCGAATGAGGTGTTGATGATGTCCCGCAGGTGGGGTGCGATGACAGCGTCGGCCTTGTTGAAGACGTGGTGAGGGCAGGGGTCGGTCGGAGATCCGGAGTGGATGGAGTTCATCATGCGGACGGTGCCTTCGGTGCTGATAGGAGTCCAGGCGCGGAGGGTGGTGGTGGGGGGCGGTGGTTCGGTTGAGTCGGACGTGGCGTTCGTCGGTTGGGTGTTGAAGCTGTTGTGTATGTCCGCGATCTTGTTGTGGAAGTAGGAGGCGAGGGAGTTGCAGAGTTCTTGCGATGGGGTGATGTCGTTGTTTCCGGCGTTGGGGTTGGAGAGCTCTTTCACGATGTTGAAGAGTTCCTTGCAGTTGTGTGCGTTGTTGTCCAGTCGGTCCTTTAATGCAGTTTTCTTGGTGTCGCGGATCAGCTGGTGGTGCTTCCGGGTGGCAAGCTTGAGGGTGGTCATGTTGTCCGGTGTTGGCTCCCTTCTCCAGGCTTTCTCGAGGGCTCGGCAGTTCTTCTTGGAGCTCTTGAGTTCGTCGGTGAACCATGGGGCCTTCTTGCTGCCGGGTCTGCTGGGCGGGGTCTTCAGTGGGGCAAGTTCGTCCGCGCAGTTGCTGATCCACTTCGTGAGGTTGTCGGCGGCCTGGCTGGGGTTCGCTGAGCTGGCGGGAGGGTGCTGGCTCAGGGAAGCGGCGAGCTGGTCGACTGTGATCTTGCTCCAGGTTCTGCGGGCGACCTGTTGCTGGTGGTGGTGGATCGTCGTTCTTCTGAAGGTGAAGTGGACGCAGCTGTGGTCCGTCCAGTGGAGTCCTGTGGCGTGGCTGAAGGTGATGTCTTTGCTGGATGAGAAGACGGCGTCGAGTGTGTGTCCGGCGAGGTGGGTGGGGGTGGTCACCAGCTGCTTGAGTCCGAGGTTGGCGAGGTTGTCGAGCAGGGTGGTGGTGTTGCGGTCGTTGTTGTTCTCCAGGTGGAAGTTGAGGTCCCCCAGGAGGATGTAGTCAGCGGAGGGGAGGGCATGCGGGCTGACGAAGTCGGCGATGTCCTCGCTGAATTGTGTGCGTGGTCCCGGGGGTCGGTAGATCAGGGTGCCTCTGAGGGTGGTCTTCGGGTCGGTGTGGATCTGGAAGTGTAGGTGTTCGGCGGTAGTCAGGATGTCGTCGGTGTAGGTCGTGATGCGGATGGTGTCCCTGTGGATGATGGCGATGCCTCCTCCCATCTGGTTGGCGGTGCGGTCCCTCCGGGTGATCTTGTAGCCCTCTGGGATGGCGATGGCGATGTCGGGCGCTGAAGAGGCGTTCATCCAGGTCTCCGTGAGGAAGGCAACGTCAGGAGCTGTGGTGTCGATGAGGTTCCAGAGTTCGATGGCGTGTCTGTGGACTGAGCGGGTGTTGAGCAGGATGCACTTGAGGTGGTTGCTGCTGGTGTTCGTCTTGGCGGGTGCTGGTGCGAGGCAGGTCCGGATGCAGGTGAACTTGCAGGCGGTGCAGCAGAAGGGTCCGTGGGAGCGCCTCGGGGTGGCACAGTAGCATCCCGGGACTCGTCCGTCGTTGAGTGCGATGAGGGTGGCGGCGTTGTACGTCCGGCGGGTGGGCTGGGATCTTCAGGGGCCAGGGGTCCTGGCGCTGGGCGTGGTCCAGGCACGGACGGGCGCAGACGGGCTTACCTTTGGCGCACCTTCGGTGCTCAATCGGTGCTCCCGCTGCGCGCGTCCGCTGCACGGTCGCTGAGGGGGCGTCATAAGAAGGGATCCGGGAGGGCGGGTCAGGCGGGAGGCGGGGAGCGCGTCGGCCTATCGGCAGGCAGGGGGCGGGGTCGCGTCAAAAACCGGCGCGAAAATCCAGGCGGCCGGCCCTGCGGCGGCTGAGGCGCCGGGCTGGAACGTCGATCGAGGCGGGCGGCCCTGCGGCGGCTGGGGCGCCGGGATGGATCGGCAGGCAGGCAGCAGGTAAGGCAGGTAGCAGGCGGGGAGCGAGGGGGCAACCAGGCCGAGAGCACAGTGGTCGCTGTAAGTCCGGGGTCGGGGTCCCCTTAAGAAGGGATCTGGGAGGGCGGGTCAGGCGGGAGGCGGGGAGCGCGTGGGCCTATCGGCAGGCGGGGGGCGGGGTCGCGTCAAAAACCGGCGCTAAAATCCAGGCGGCTGGCCCTGCGGCGGCTGGGGCGCCGGGCTGGAACGTCGATCGAGGCGGGCAGCCCTGCGGCGGCTGGGGCGCCGGGATGGATCGGCAGGCAGGCAGCAGGTAAGGCAGGTAGCAGGTGGGGAGCGAGGGGGCAACCAGGCAGAGGACACAGCCTGTCTGCCAGGAAAAAGCCCACTGCAAAAGAACTGAATGGCTCTCACAGCGCACACGAAATCGAACATCCCATGGGCAGTGCTGTCGCCCCACATGCCAACATTGCCGGCCCCTCGTCCTCTGGCAGGCGTGCTTCCATGGCCCTGAGTCGAGCTCTATACCAAGCAAGGACAGCACCATACTGGGACCGTACGTTTTCTCTGGCGCCAGGGGCACCCCCAGGTAGCCCACGAGGTCCGTAAAACTGACCAGCTGCCGCTGGCAGTCCATTGAACCCGGCCATCCCACCAGAAAGAAGTCAACCAGATCGTGTGTCACCGTCTCAGAGCCTGTCCACCAGGAAAAAGCCCACTGCAACAAGGAACTGAATCGCCCAAACAGCGCACGCAAGATCGAACCTCCCATGGGCAAAGCTTTGTCCCCAAAATTTCCCCCTGTCAAACCGGTTCCCCACCAACCGATGATCTTCCGTATGACCCGGAAGCAGTCAGAACGCTAACTGAACATCACACTTTGACATGAAAGCGCCTTCACCCACCGCCGCCGCGATCCGCCACGCCACGTCCATGTCAGTTCACGACACCCCGAGAGCTCCGCCGCAATAAAGTCCTCGAACGACTTACCCCCCAACCCCGATCGCTGCTGGCTCAACCGAGACTGACTGGGCTCCTTCTTGAGCACCACCCCGATAGGGGAAACAATCAAACCCGGCAGCAGCGGCTGAAGAAAAAGGGGGGGGGGGCCCAACCGGGCCCCGTTCACTTCCTTAAACAACTGCCCCGCACTATCCCTGTGTTCGCCTTGACGGCTTCAAGTTCTCCACCCTAACCGGCAATGAGCCTATGCCCAGAACTCTTGACCCCTTATTACACCTCCCCGCACCCCACCTGGCACCCCTCCACATACCGTGCCATTCCCAGGCGCACCCCATGATCCCCGGTATCCGCACCAACCAACAGCCGAGGTGTACCGAAAACCACTCCCGCTCCGCCACCATCCTTACCTGGCGTCAAGGCCGGCGTCGTCACTGGATCCCACCGCCTAACTAGTGGAGCCGGGGGGGCCGTCACTCTCGGCGCTCCTTGCAGTGGGCATACCTAAAACACATTACCAACACTGTTAGTCTGCTCCCCCCACCCCCTTCCCGTATCTCCTCCTCCTCCTCAGAATCCTCCACCTAGTCCAATTGCACCATGTCCTCCTGCCCACCACTGGGCCCATCCATCCACTCGTCCCCTAGTGCACCCCATAGGGGCTCCGTCCTACTCAACCCCGCCTCCTACTGACAAACCCACATCAAGTCCCCCCGATCCAAGCTCTCTCTCCTCTCCTCCTCCACTCCTCCTAATTTCTCCTCCCCCAGTTCAATCATGGACAGACCAGAAGAATCTACGAAACAGTAAACCCATCCTTATCGACAGCGCAAAATCCCTTGAGTCATCCTCAACACAAAACGCAATCTACCCTCCCAATTAATTCAATCGCAAAGCCTGCTCAATACCAACTGTGCCTCCTTAGGGGGATTCGTCGCTTTTTCCCGGAGCATGACCTTAACAACCCTGGTCCCATCGCTGTTCCTCCCCCCGACTGGACTGTAGGAAGGTGGATAATGATATCTGACTATGGTTGCCCCCAACTTTTTGCCTGGTGTTTTGCTGGTTTTTCGACTTAGTTGACCTGGGGCCCTGCTATTCAGGACCCCAGGCCCACTGCTCTCTCTGTAAAATAGATTCCATGTACTCTAGGTACATATCTAATTGGATACTGAGTCACCTTATCAGTCCCTGTACAGTGTACTATAGGTACCCAGGGCATAGGTGTACCCAGGGCCTACCAGGGGCTGAAGCATGTATTATGCCACCCCTGGCTGGCCATCCAAATCTGACACAACTGGCTGATCAATCAGCTGGGGCAAGGTGGTGTAATCACCCTTTTCTTTAGATATAGTATCCCTATATCTAACCCTAAAATGGACACATATATTCCTATCAGTCACTCCTATGGCAGGCCTTATCAATCCTGAAGGCAGAGTGCTTGGAATTATGTGAGATGGTGCTCTGGCATGAGCTGTGCCCGTTTGCAGCTTGCGGAACCAAGTCCTAATAGCTGTTCCATGATAAAGCTATACCATATACTCTTAAGTGCATTATAATCCTCGTGGTTAAATGCTAACTTTGGTATAACATTATTAAAACATGTTGAGTAAGGTGTCATACGAATTGGAATACTACCCCCTCGCCAATTCTGGCGACGGGGGTAGCATTCCACCCTTCTAGAGGGACACGACATGTATGTAACTGTGAACCCCGGTTAAAGTTAACTCGAGCCTCAGCATCACAAAATGGATGCTGCCACCACAGACACAAGTCTGACCTCCTGCTGCTGGGAGTCCTTCCAGCAAGGGAGGCTTGGACAAAGGGTTTCCTGCCTTGGGAGGTGCTAGCACCACCCCAGACAGGATTTTGTGTATTAGGTAGGACAGGGCTGAAAGGAATGAGACATGCCTGGGGCACAAAAGGTGTCCCTGTGCATAGTCCGGTCTAAACCAGATCCTGGGGCACTCCAGCCCCAGAGCTGGCGCAAGACCGGACAAAGAATAGGGGGTGTAACCACCCCCCTTCCTGGTCCCACCCAGGGAAGGGACCTAGTCGTAGTGCAGCCCCCTTTAGCTGAATAAAGGTAGGAGCTGGTCCCATTCCCAGTTAGATTAATCTTGACAACTTCCACAAAGAACTCTTGACCTTCGACCTCCTGAACATCAGAAGACTGAATAATCTCCCCTATGGTCAGGGAGTGACCATCCTGCTTCGCAGGCACCATCAAGCTCCTGTGCGGTTTGCTGCAAGTCCTTCCTTCCTGGAACCCGACGACCCAGCTCGACGAGACCCGGACCTCCAGACTCCTCTGACCTCTACCCACATCCACAGCACAGCTAGGACCCGTGGGTGCGACGAGCAACTTGGAGACGGCCATCTTGAAGAAACCTGCACAGCGCTTCCAGCACGACCGCCGAGGTATCCTCGAGTGAGTGCACTGGGGTCCGAGAAGCCCCACACCGACGCAGCTCCTGCACCAAAGACCAGCCCCCCAGCATCCACAAGATCTGCGTGGGGCCCTTTTGCCTGGTTGCTGCTGTTCCTGTTGTCTGGTCACTTGCCGGCTGGATAGTGACCTCTGAGACGACGACCCGAAGATTTCAACACTGCTGGTCTGGTCCCCGGACTGGCCCTTGCTTCCTTGTAAAAGAGAGGCACCCCGGACCCTCCTGGTCCGCACCAGACGCCGTCTTTGTCCCACCGCGTGGCTTGCACTTGCCAAGGCCTGTTGACCAGATCGACGATCCAACACCGCCAACAGCAGCAGACTACGTGGGACAGATCGTGCCTCCAGCCTGGTTGTAGAGAACAGCTCCTGGTCCGGGCAGCTACAGAGAGAAGTGTCCCGTCCTCCACCTGACTGCGGCGACAGCACCTGGTTCCCCCCTGGTTCCATCACCGTCACTGGCTAGTGACCGAGACTCTGTCCCCTTCCTTTTCAGGACTTCTTCTTCCTAGTTCCATCCTTGGAACCACCGGACTCCTCCATCTGGTCGCCTGCCAGCAACTCCTTGTTTCAGGCTTCACCGGGATCAACGCAGCAAACCCGACACCACTTCAGCCCTATGCACCCGCAGCCTGTGGGTTAGGTAACTAAAACTTCTAGGTGCTGAAGTCAGTGTTCACTATCCTAGTGTTCAGGTCCACTGTTGTTTTCCCTCCATCCAGCCGGGTTCGTCCGGAATCCGTAACTCTTTAAACTGTAGCATCCATAGACGTTGGTACGCATCCCGCGTGAGAGTTTCCACTCTGCACGTGAGTCCCGTGGGCCTCCTGCTCCTTACTTACCTAGTCAGTAACGTAGTCCCAGCGATCCTCCAGCCTCTGGATCTTCTTACAGTACTTTCTTTCCTCGCATTTCATTGTTCTTAGTATATGGTTTGTCGTGCCCCTAGGGCACCATTGTAAATCGTGCAACTTGAGTGTATTTTTCCGAAGAGTTTGTCATGTGCTTAGCCCTCTGACCTCATAAAGAGTTCAGAGGTGTATGTTAGTTAATAAATACTTGTTTATTTTCATAACTACCTGTGTGGTGTCCTTTCACTTGGTATTCAAGGGGTTATATGTGGTAAAACAGCTGGCTTCACATGCCAATAGAGTTTAGCCTAAGACTGCTTTGTCCATGCTACAATTAGGATAGCTGGTCTATAAGGTTGACTTACAACCAATCACCATAAGGGTTGTTTGGACTGATACAAGGTGATCACTAGAACTAGTGAGCATCATATATCAGGCCAACGTCTCACATTGGTGTGCAGCGGTTGGGATTTGAGCTTGCTCTTGTTTTTACCAAATATAATCTTGAGATATCATTTGAAAGATCACATAAGATAGCATAGGTACATATAACAAGCTTAGAAATACTCTGAGTTCTACTGAACCAGCTGTTGTAGTAGAAAGGGAGTAGCACACCCTGACTACAACTCTTCGCAAGGGATCAGTAGGTAAACCCATAGTGTAGGTAAGTGCACCACTTACACCTCACTAGAAAAGTATGTCTATCACAGGAGAGAACTCAGTGGCTCCCCTTGTGACAGTTGACCCTCCACAGGTCATGTCAAGATATGCAGCTCTTAGCTTCCAGGAGATGAGACAATTGTGTACCTCCAGGAAACTAAAACAGGGTTCTAACCCTACAAGCAACTTCCTGATAGGTCTCTTAGAGACATTTGATGCCAGAAGGGCTTCTAATCCAGGCCCATCTGATCTTACAGGGGAAGACATACCCCCACTAGAGGAGGACTCCAATTTCCCTGAAACTGAAGAAGCAGAGGGAGATGGAGTCTCATCTGATGGTGAGGTAAACCATGGTCAGGGAGGAGTCAGCAGGCTTACCAGGACCAACTTAAGCATACATGAGAATGGAACTGGGGGACCCCCAGGCCCACCCTCAGGCAGGCTTAACCTTGGGAATAGACGAGTTAGGTCTCTCTCCAGAGGCTCTAACAGATCTGTTCATACCCATGTCTCTCAGGCATCTTCTCAAGGAGGGATGACATCCCTTCAGAGAAGAGAGCATGAAGCCAAGATGAGGGAAGTCAATCTGAGGATTGAGAGGGAAGAACTTGCCCTTGCCAAAGAAAGACTTGCCTTTGCCAGAGAGCAGAAATTGAGTGGGGCAGACCCCACTGGTGGCAGCATTATCATTAGAGATAAAGACAGGAGTTTTGATACTAGACACCTGGGTAAAATAGTGCCCCCCTTTAAACAAGGGGATGACATCCACAAATGGATGACTGCTTTGGAGAGGGCCTGCACTGTCTAGTGCATCCCCCAAAGTCAGTGGGCAGCTATACTGTGGCTCTCCTTTGAAGGTAAATGTAGAGATAAGCTCCTCACTACTAGAGCTGAGGATGCTAACAATTACCAAGTCCTGAAGAATACACTGATTGATGGGTTTGGCTTAACAACTGAGCAGTACAGGTTGCTGTTCAGAGACACCCAGAAAACTCAGTCTCAGGATTAAACTGACTTTGTTGATTGTGTCACTAAGGCTCTAGAAGGCTGGCTACTGGGAAGTAAGGTTACTGATTACACAGGATTGTATAATCTAATTATGAGAGAGCAAGTCTTAAATAATTGTCAGAACCAGTTATTACACCAGCACGTGGTAGACTCTGATATGACCTCTCCACAAGAATTGGGTAAGAGGGCAGACAAATGGGTCAGAACCAGGATTAGGCCTAAGAACCAGGGCGGTGACCAAAAGAAAGAATCAACCAAGCCTCAAGAGAAGGGTGGGAAGAAATCTTCTGATCAAACCACATCAGGGCCCCAAAAATCCTCTGAAAAGGGTGGATCCCAGAATCCTTCCAATACCCAAAAGAAAACTTATTGTCATGCTTGCAAACAGGTAGGCCATTACAAAACTGACAGCAGTTGCCCAAGGGCCAACAACAATAAGGAAAACATACCCCCAAGTAAGACTTCCCAGCCTCCTGTTACTGCTAGTAGTAATCCCCCAGGTGGTGGGAGTGCCCCCAAGAATTTGGGTGCATTTACTTAGGGAGCTCCTGGGGACTCTGCCCTAACCAGGTCCCCTGACTTAGATACTCTTATCTGTGAGAATGGCATGGGGTTTGCCAACTTCACAGCTTGTCCCAACACTTTGGACAAGTACAGACAGGAGCCCCTCATCAATGGTTCAAAAGTTGAGGCCTACAGAGACACAGGGGCTGGCATCACCATGGTGACTGAGAGCCTAGTCCCCTCAAGGCAACTTATACCTGGAGCCACATTCCAGGTGACCAACATTGATGGAGTGCAGAGAGATCATCCCATAGCAGTGGTCAATCTCAGCTGGGGAGGTGTCACTGGCCCCAAGAGAGCGGCAGTGTCATCAAACTTGCCTGTAGATTGCCTACTGGGGAATGATTTAGAGATCTCAGCCTGGGCTGAGGTAGAGCAAGAAACCCATTTTAAAATGGTAAACCTCCATGGTAAGGTTAGTGGGGCAGTGATAGCCACAGCCCCAGTCCAAGATGTCCTCCCTGAACAGGTCAGGAGGGCTGTGCCAGTCACAGCCCAATCTCAGACAGATTCCTTCCCTGAACAGGTTGGCAAGGCTGTGATGGTCACAGCCCATACCCAAAATGAGTCCCTTCCTGAAAAGGTTGGTGGAGTTGTGATGGCCACAGCTCAAATTCAGACAGATAATAGTGTTGTGAAGCCTGAAACTATGGATCACTCAACTCAGACAGAGAGCATTGAGGAGGAAGAGAAATCTCCCTCCCACCAGACTTTAGGAAAGGATCAGCCTCCTCAGGGAACTGATCTGACCCCTTGTGAAGAAACTGCCCCAGAGGTAGTCAGGCCTAGCCTGGCAGAACCCCTGATGTCAGTGGACCCTTCCAAGGTGGGACCCAGTCTGGAGCAGGTAACCTGCCCCTCTCTACCCTGCCTCAGTCATCCCAGGGCTGTGGAGGTCAGGGAGTTCCAGTGGTGGACCCCAAAGGGCCCCCTGTCCAAAAGAACTCCCCAATCAGCAGATTAAGGGCACTGAGGCTAGCAGGCCTAGCCAAGTGAAAATAAAACAGACTCCTGAGGGAGCCCCCTTAAACTTAATTAGGGACCTCCCACAGATGGACACTGTTGGGCACAGCCAAACCTGGGACCTAAAGACCCCAAACCTGACCTGTCCCTCCAGTAAGCCAAACAGAGGGACTCAGCCTCCAGCTTTAGGTAGCCAGAGGTTGACCCTGAGAGCTCACAGTAACTCAGTCCTGGAAAGAAAGGCACATATGGTGGATAGTGATTGGAGGAAGTTGAGCCCAACATTAGTGGAGTCTCACTTCAGTACTCCATCCCAGTACCAGCCTTTTACTTTGCCAAAACACACCACAGGTAGAGATTCCCTATGGTGGAGACCCTCAGATACCCTTAGGGTGAGGGATTGCTTAGTGGACCATGAGATAGGGGTAACCATGCCAGTGCATATACCACCTCATATGGCCCCTCAGGCAATATAGGCTTAACTGGTCAAGGCTAGCCTTATCTCCTTTCGTTTGGGGGGGGGGGGTTATGTAGGAAGGTGGATATCTGACTATGGTTGCCCCCAACTTTTTGCCTGGTGTTTTGCTGGTTTTTCGACTTAGTTGACCTGGGGCCCTGCTATTCAGGACCCCAGGCCCACTGCTCTCTCTGTAAAATGGATTCCATGTACTCTAGGTACATATCTAGTTGGATACTGAGTCACCTTATCAGTCCCTGTACAGTGTACTATAGGTAACCAGGGCATAGGTGTACCCAGGGCCTACCAGGGGCTGAAACATGTATTATCCCACCCCTGGCTGGCCATCCAAATCTGACACAACTGGCTGATCAATCAGCTGGGGCAAGGTGGTGTAATCACCCTTTGCTTTAGATATAGTATCCCTATATCTAACCCTAAAATGGACACATATATTCCTATCAGTCACTCCTATGGCAGGCCTTATCAATCCTGAAGGCAGAGTGCTTGGAATTATGTGAGATGGTGCTCTGGCATGAGCTGAGCCCGTTTGTAGCTTGCGAAACCAAGTCCTAATATCTCTTCCATGATAACGCTATACCATATACTCTTAAGTGCATTATAATCCTCGCGGTTAAATGCTAACTTTGGTATAACATTATTAAAACATGTCGAGTAAGGTGTCATAGAAATTGGAATACTACCCCCTCGCCAATTCTGGCAACGGGGGTAGCATTCCACCCTTCTAGAGGGACACGACATGTATGTAACTGTGAACCCCGGTTAAAGTTAACTCGAGCCTCAGCATCACAAAATGGATGCTGCCACCACAGACACAAGTCTGACCTCCTGCTGCTGGGAGTACTTCCAGCAAGGGAGGCTTGGACAAAGGGTTTCCTGCCTTGGGAGGTGCTAGCACCACCCCAGACAGGATTTTGTGTATTAGGTAGGACAGGGCTGAAAGGAATGAGACATGCCTGGGGCACACAAGGTGTGCCTGTGCATAGTCCGGTCTAAACCAGTTCCTGGGGCACTCCAGCCCCAGAGCTGGCGCAAGACCGGACAAAGGATAGGGGGTGTAACCACCCCCCTTCCTGGTCCCACCCAGGGGAGGGACCTAGTCGTAGTGCAGCTCCCTTTAGCTGAATAAAGGTAGGAGCTGGTCCCATTCCCAGGTAGATTAATCTTGACAACTTCCACGAAGAACTCTTGACCTTCGAACTCCTGACCATCAGAAGACTGAAGAATCTCCCCTATGGTCAGGGAGTGACCATCCTGCTTCGCAGGCACCATCAAGCTCCTGTGCGGTTTGCTGCAAGTCCTTCCTTCCTGGAACCAGACGACCCAGCTCCACGAGACCCGGACCTCCAGACTCCTCTGACCTCTACCCACATCCACAGCACAGCTGGGACCCGTGGGTGCGACGAGCAACTTGGAGACGGCCATCTTGAAGAAACCTGCACAGCGCTTCCAGCACGACCGCCGAGGGATCCTCGAGTGAGTGCACTGGGGTCCGAGAAGCCCCACACCGACGCAGCTCCTGCACCAAAGACCAACCCCCCAGCATCCACGAGATCTGCGTGGGGCCCTTTTGCCTGTTTGCTGCTTTTCCTGTTGTCTGGTCACTTGCCGGCTGGCTAGTGACCTCTGAGATGACGACCCGAAGATTTCAACACTGCTGGTCTGGTCCCCCAGACTGGCCCTTGCTTCCTTGTAAAAGAGAGGCACCCCGGACCCTCCTGGTCCGCACCAGACGCCATCTTTGTCCCACCGCATGGCTTGCACTTGCCAAGGCCTGTTGACCAGATCGCCGATCCAACACCGCCAACAGCAGCAGACAACGTGGGACAGATCGTGCCTCCAGCCTGGTTGTAGAGAACAGCTCCTGGTCCGGGCAGCTACAGAGAGAAGTGTCCCGTCCTCCACCTGACTGCGGCGACAGCACCTGGTTCCCTCCTGGTTCCAGCACCGTCACTGGCTAGTGACCGAGACTCTGTCCCCTTCCCTTTCAGGACTTCTTCTTCCTAGTTCCATCCTTGGAACCACCGGACTCCTCCATCTGGTCGCCTGCCAGCAACTCCTTGTTTCAGGCTTCACCGGGATCAACGCAGCAAACCCGACACCACTTCAGCCCTATGCACCCGCAGCCTGTGGGTTAGGTAACTAAAACTTCTAGGTGCTGAAGTCAGTGTTCACTATACTAGTGTTCAGGTCCACTGTTGTTTTCCCTCCATCCAGCCGGGTTCGTCCGGAATCCGTAACTCTTTAAACTGTAGCATCCATAGACGTTGGTACGCATCCCGCGTGAGAGTTTCCACTCTGCACGTGAGTCCCGTGGTCCTCCTGCTCCTTACTTACCTAGTCGGTAGTGTAGTCCCAGCGATCCTCCAGCCTCTGGATCTTCTTACAGTACTTTCTTTCCTCACATTCCATTGTTCTTAGTATATGGTTTGTCGTGCCCCTAGGGCACCATTGTAAATCGTGCAACTTGAGTGTATTTTTCCGAAGAGTTTGTCATGTGCTTAGCCCTCTGACCTCATAAAGAGTTCAGAGGTGTATGTTAGTTAATAAATACTTGTTTATTTTCATAACTACCTGTGTGGTGTCCTTTCACTTGGTATTCAAGGGGTTATATGTGATAAAACAGCTGGCTTCACATGCCAATAGAGTTTAGCCTAAGACTGCTTTGTCCATGCTACCATTAGGATAGCTGGTCTATAAGGTTGACTTACAACCAATCACCATAAGGGTTGGTTGGACTGATACAAGGTGATCACTAGAACTAGTGAGCATCATATATCAGGCCAACTACTCACATGGGACAAAAAGTCAAAGGGAAATCCCTGGGGTGTATCAATAAGTCACTGGTGTCAATGCTCACACGGTTACACTATAGCCCCTAGTTAGCAGGTTGCTGTAGATCACTGTCAGAAGAACAGAGAATTTTATAATGATTCCCACAACGAAAAATATTTGTTAACAATCTAGATTTTTTATTTAAAATAAAACAGAAGTTTACAATAAAATTGCACACATTTAAAATTTCAACGGAACCTTTCCCTGAAAAGTAAAAATTAATCAGCAAGATGTCATTGAACGATATAAAACTGTAAAGCATATAAGTACATTCACATTACATTGCATATCATGAACACAAACATTGGTTATTGTAGACAACACATATAATAAAGAAAAAAAGAAGAAAAGAGACCCCTTTAAAATGGTGGCACTTTGATGTTTCTACCACAATTGATTCCTAGATCCACTAACAGGAAATGGCCTATATACTATAACACACATGCGACAGTAATACATGTACATCCAGTGCGTTTGGGCTAAAAGTGGATTCTCTCATATAGAAATGCGTCGACGCGTTTCGGTGCTTTGCACTTGGTAATGTGGCACCTTCCTCAGGACTTCTTAGTAGGGGTTTTCCGTACAAGAAAGACTTCACTTTCCCTAAATATAGGTGAAACGATATAACACCGTTCCTTTATCGGTGGATCCTAGGCGCCAATTAGGTCGTTCCAGGGCATTCACTTTTGGATCAATGGCTGTATTTGGCCTCTATGTGATCTTTCAAGCTTCTACTGTGAAAGTTGACGAAATTGATGTACATAGACAGCATTCATTCCCCTTCTTCTCCCACTCCTCTCCCTGTGGGCACCATGGATACTGTAAATTATTGACCGTATCACCCTGCCAGTAAGAGCCCGTACCCCTATGCATATGTACAGCCATTCTAGGCACCATGGCCTTTTTACCCATTGGAATCCCCGGCTTCCCTCCTGCGCGTATCTTGCACCCCCTCTCTCATGTATAGACCATGAAACCCTTTCTCTTTGCGCGATCCTGATGTGAAAGGCAACCCTCCTGCTTGACTCAGGCATTCCCCATTTCCCTCTCGAAGAAGCATCCTTCGCCTCAGCTGACATAGCCCCCCCCAGCTGTACCTGACTGCCCCTGTTCTCTCATGTACAGGTCATAGGATCTCTCTCTCTCTCTCCCTCTCTCTCTGTGCGACCCTGGCCCTGTGCGCACCCTGACCCCCTCCTTCTCCTCACATGAGCAAGTCATAAACCCTCTTCTTCCGCAAGGCCCTGTCCTTGAGAGTCACGGCCGCGCCTGACCAACACCTCCTTCCCTTCCATGAATGCCCCTCTGTTGACGAGCCTTCCCTCCGCGCTCGATTGTCCACATGGCATGAATACCACTCCTTTGATGACCCCTTCCCCCGAGTCCGGCTGACCACACATGTCCGAGGCCATCGCCTAAGCCAGGAGATACCATTTACTGCCCTTATTGTATGCCTAGCCACCCCACCCCCTGGGCCATGATCAGGCGTACACATCCTACGAAACACTCAGCTGCGTGATTGCCCTCCCCTCTTATCAGCAGGTCAAGGGTCCCCATTGTGAACGTATGTGGAGTAGGATCACCACGAGGATTATAGGGATGTCTTTCTTTTGCGTCATACTGTCCTGATTGTACCATCAAATGTTTTGTAAGGTATAAAAGCAAGAGTCTCAGCTCACTTGTTAGAGCACCTCCCGAAAGACACTGTGTTTCGTGTCCGAAATGACTGGCTCTCCTCATGAGAATTAAACTCTGTTCTTGATTCCTGCTTCCAGCGCCCGTCTCTTTATTTGGTAATTATTCAACATGGAAACTAAGAGGCGTTTGCGCCAGCGGCCTGGGCATCGATAGCAATGCGGGCTCATTTTCCACAATTGGCGTCCCAACGCGGGGTCCATCAGTGACATAAGGTTCGGTAAGAGAGATCCAGACGAAGAAGTGAACATCTAAATGATCGGGGTATGCCTGCCTTGAGAGGGCCCTCGCCCGGCTGCCGATCGACAGAACTTCACCAATTCTGAACGGACCTCTCTTGAGTGACCTATTGTCCTGACTGGAATCCCACAGGAATGCTACATGGAGTAAGAGAACAATCAGGCGCTGGAGGAGGAAGACGAAGAACTGTCCATATGGTCCGGTCCGGGTAAGATTAAGTAGGGTGTTTTTACGCCTGATTGGTAGGGTGGTTCTATCCACCTGATTGATTGATTGATTGTATTGGAATCGGTATTTGTATACTGATATTGTATTGGTTGGTATTGGTTCATTTAGCTTTGAAGGCTACTTGACATATTGGTTCTCTTCTGGAGAACGAGACATTCTCTGTTTGCAAACAGCGACGAATAGGAACGTCGTCCCTCTTTGCAGATCGAGAAGGGTAGGTAATGCAGACTTTTGTCCCCGTTGTAATCCGTCATGCCTACTTTTCTCCCCACTGATTGTTTTGAAGTCGATTAATAATCGATTGTTGCTCTTTGAGATCTTCCCTGTCCACAAACAGAGACGAATAGGAATATTCTGTTCCCTTTATGGATAGCGAAGGGCAGGTAATGCAGACATTTGTCCCCGTTGTAATCCGTCATGCCTGTTTTTCTCCCCATTGATTGGTTGGTTGCCTGGACATTGTTGTCCCAGGAATTGTTTCGTTTGAGGTATTTTCTATTTGCAAACAACGTGAAATAGAAATATTCTGTCTAGTCTTTGCAAGTAGAAAAGGGTAGGTTATGCCCCTTTGTGAATTCGTCAGTCCTACCCACTCCCCACTGGTTGGTTATTGGGGGGTAGCTCGCATGGTCCGCCCAGGAGACTACCCTTATGGAGGACATATGCTCCCCGCTCATGGGCCATTTAGTAGAAATAGACCGACTGGTCCGTCCAGGAGGCTACCCTAGTAAATGGAAGTACATCGCTCGGTCCGTCCAGGATGATACCCTAATGAAGGAATATATGTTCCCCTTTTGATCGATTATCTCGTTCCACCCCGGACCATTTATTGGAGGGAACTCGTCTGGTCCGTCCAGAAGTACCCCCTAGTGAAAAGGACACATAAAAAATATGAAGTGATCACCATTCCCTACTAACAGAAAGCTTTAGCTCGAAACACGCTAAGGAAGAGAAAGAAAAATAAAAAGAAATCAGGCTAAGTCAGTAACCCCCTGATGAGCTTTTGACTTCACTAAAAATAAGAAACATTAGAAATAGTTCGTAGTAAGAAATATAAAATGGCGAAAAGGTTTGATAGCAGAAAATAGCCACGAGGTAGCTAGGCTTCACTGCCTATTCCTGCTCCCAACATGTCTGCCTCATTTCCCACCACGCCCAAATAACGGTCACATGAAATAGAAAGCAAATCAATAGGTACCTACCCCCATTCCGGAAGCTCCCGAAGTGCAACGGGTCCGCGGTTACGCCCATCCGGAAGGCGAGGCCTCGAGGCACGAGGGGCTCGCCTGGCCACGGTCAGGAGGAGATGATGTTGGGCAGGCGGTCCAAAGAATGGCAGAGACCTCTCCTTCTCTCCTCTCCTGCTGCCCTGCAGGCCACGGGGGGGGGGGCTGTCTTGCCTCAGCCACCGACCACCCCCCCCCTTCTGTCTCTCGCCTGGTCCGACCCACGAAGAAGGCCGAAGCCGGGGGCGAGAACGGCGGCAAATCAAGTAGTCCCGCCACATGCCAAATTCGCCACATGCCATCGCCTGCATAGTTACAGGTAGTCCCGCCACATTTCAAATCCCTGGAGAGTTGGAGGTAGTCCCGCCACATGTTAAAAAGGGAGGGGGGGGGGCTGTCTTGCCTCAGCCGCCGACCACCCCCCCCATCTTCAATGGCTGGCACGGCCAATATCGAAGCGACGGAGCCGAGGAACGGCGCGGGGTCGCTGGAAGGGGGAGGTGACGCGAACAACCCTCCCCCACCTCCCTCCAGGTGGAGGCTTCCAGCGACACCCCAACACTCTTTGCTTAAAGAGGGTCAACATCAAAAAGCGGTCTTCTGCCCAGGACGGGCACTCGCTCCATATCGTCTCTCCTCGACCTTGAAGATTCTATAAGAGCCGGGGGGCCCCCGACCCCCTGCATGGGTGCCCCCGCCCCCTTCGCTGGGAACCACGACATCGGAACAACTCCTGCCGGCACCAGCCTCGGATCGGAAATGGCTAAAATGCCGCCACGGCACAGGCTTGTTCAGTTCCGGAGGAACACCAGGATGACCCGGTAGGAAAATTGTTGCCGCCCTCCCCACTCGTTGACTAATGGTCCATATTTGTTAACCACATAGCACAAAACTTTTTGAACTGCCAACGGAAAGTTCTGGGCCAACCATGCGAGACTAGAGACACTCTGACTGTGCTGGAACTTGCCTGACCCCACCCAAAATGGCGCCGACACAAAATGAGACGTTTTTAATGAACTTTGTTGCACCCTGATTGCGCAAGCTTTTTGCCCCGAGATATATATAACGTTTTGGATAATGAAAGTAGATATGAAGGATATTGAGTATGTGCTTGGACAATGAATTGACTTAGGGTGGGTACTGATTATGAGTTGGAAAACGAATTGGTGTAATTTAGGTAATGAATGAACATTGGATAATGTATTTATGAATTTATTAAAGATGAATTACTGACATGCATCATGTTTGCTCTGTAGGGGAGTTTAATACGATCTTATTGCACTGCCGCACTTTATGCAACGAACTGCCACCAGCTTTGTTCTTCCTATGTACAGTTCCAATCTGCTCCGTGGCTAGTCCACTGGGTTGTAGGCCTGTATTTATACGTCAACACTTTTTATTAAAAGTATTTTGAAAACGAAAGCATAGTTGTAGCGGTTGCATTAATGAGTTTTGAATGTATTACTACTGTGAGCAACGAGAAAGTATGATGAAGGTTAAAGGTTAAAAAGGACCCGATATTTAGCAGCCACACTATGTGTCACAGGCAGCCGGAAAAGTGCTTTAGAATCCCTAAAAACGACACCACGGAAATGCCACCTGATCGCCACCCTTGTACCCGATCAAAAGGGGTTGCGACCAAGTAACTCCTGTAGATACGCAGATCGTCAATGATTATCTGTCTGACATTTCTGGTCCCTCTGGGCTTAGACGCCGTGATGGTAGAGAAATGCACTACGTGGAGATAGGTCGAGTATGTGGTAGGTAAAAACATTTCCGGATTACTGCATGCTGATGAGGTTTGAATATTGCCCCCCCACCCCTTCTTTCTCCTCCCTTCTGCAGGTCACGTCGGAACCTTGGCTGATGTATGGAAGGACGATGACCGAACCGCCAATGAGAAGGGGAAGGAGGGAATATGAGCATGGTCCTTATGACAAATAAAAGTTTTTTAAAAGGACGTAGACTTAAACATGACTGTTCCTCCTTAGAACATAGCAACTGGGAGGATGGACTGACATAGAAACTGGACAGGTACTGAATGACGAAAAATTGACTAGAAACGACGCATTAAATAATGTAACTGGACGTTTTGACTAGGTAGGGAAAGGACAAAGAAAAATATACGGGTAAGGGTTATCACGGCACCCCCGTCTGGGAAGTTAGAAATGTTGCTGGTGTTCAAAATGCACTGCCCCCTTTTTCGCACTCTTATAGATGTAGCCAAGCTGTCCGACTGTTCTCCCGATCAATACTTGCCATTGCCTCAGCCCGGAGAACTTCCCACCAAAGGAAGGAACTGAAAAATGGTTTAAAATCCAACCATGGGTAAATAGCACGACCAGGCTAATTTCTGGCCGACCAACGACTGAGGTGTAAGTATTGGCAATTGGGAACGCTGGCCGACATAACTGGCGAGAAGGAAAAGGAGGGAAGGGTAGAAAGAGCTAAGCACATAGATAAATAAGATAGTAAAGATACGTAGGATATAATATGAATTTTGTTGGCCATCTGTTGTTTCCTGTCCTGTCGTGAATGTCTTATATATGTGTAATGCATGTGCTGTCTTCCCTGTCTGAGTTTGTGTGTGTAATGTACGGATTTATGTCTTCCCTCTGTCTGTATTTACATGTTACCTGACCTTTGCTGTTCTGTGTTGTGAGCGCACTAAATGACCTATTTTCGTACACGTCTCTCTCTCTCACCACCCCCTTATCTCTCTCTCTTTTTACATGTCATACGTGTACCGAATGGCTCGTTTAGATTGCGGACGACTCTCACTCTCTATGAGAGTCTCCCTATTTTCTCTCCCTCTTTTTGGTAAAATTGTGCCTCACCAGCACCAGTCTGATTTGATACTTATTGAACGCGGAGGTGTTCAGCGAAATTGACCGAAATAAAAATGATTGTAATAGATGAACTTGAATTGGCTGAAAAGGAAAGGACAGGCAAGACGGCTAAGGTCCCCCAAATCTGGCTATTCATAGGGGAACTGTATGTCAATGGCACCTTATGTCTGTTCTTCAGAGACGAACGCCAACGTCTAGATTGACACTTAATGCCCAGATTGCCCCACCCCTTCGCACCCAAGCGCAAGCGTCCGAAGCATCCCCGCCCCATTTTTGATAGACCCCAGCTGCTGTCCCGGATATAAACATGATGACCATGAGTAGCTGTTGACCCTCGAGAAAACCTTGTTTTGCCCGACTCTCGATGATAGCGCCCCCGCCCTGTGTGAAAAGGTTAGCCAGTCCTGAAGGGAAATGCTCCGCAAATGTTGAATATGATGTAATGCACAGTTGATGGAAATATTATTTTGTCCTCACTTGAATTCTAAATGGGACGATGAATAAACCTGCCATAAACTCAGTAGGAATGCTGACACATGCACTGCTTGGTAATAGACCTCTGACTGTGACCGATGAGCATAAACTCTCAAATGCGTAGAATTGAGGGAGGAATTCATATGCGTAGATGTCTTCTTCTGCCATTTCTCTAAAACGTTGTCTTGTACCTATTCAAAGATTCACGATCACCGAAGGAGATGGGTCAGATGTGACGTACAGCCTGACTGCAGATCTTGGGACACGTATGACATCGACCAGAGGTGGAGCTGCAGAGCAACAAGATACGGGACGAGACCGCAATTTCAACGTGGAAAATGAAAGATGACGGGCCGCCTTGAAGCCCTCCGACTGCTAACCCACGTGTGCCTGGAGTCTCCGTCCGCCTTCTTTGGGCCCGATTGATGGGCCTGCCTGCTTGTTATCCATTGCTCCCTTGGTCCCTTTTGTGTGTCCCAGGAACTCTGACCCAACTCCGCGCTCTCTCTCTCTCCTATCGACTATTTGAACCACATTCACCCTCTTTCCCACGTGACTTTTTGCCAAAGGAAAGAACTGCATTCATATGGGAATAGGGTGTTGCCACAGAACTATAGGTGCCGAGCATAAGGCGCCGCCAGACGGATTGTTTAGGGAACAGGACTGTGGTCTAACAGCAGAGGACTGACCGCACCCTGCAACGCGTAAGGATAGAACCGAGCTGGACCTATAGCTCCACCGCCGGTGCTCAACAGCGCCAACGAAAGTACCCGGATTAGAGCCTACCAGTGATGGCTCGCTGATAAAAAGACACTGTGACGAAGAGATCTTGTGTATTGAACTGAATTCCGCTCTCAACTCAAAACTGTTCATTGGTCACATTTTTAAGTCAGAAAGATTTATGCTATGTAGTGCCTTAATTGTCAGGAACACAACGAAAATGTAATTTCCTATGTACTGCATTCTTCCCATCACCTTAAACTGTCTATGATTGTACGCCACATGTTAGTATCGACAAAACGCTAATTCATCAACGATGCTTGTCTACCTGTAAACACATCAGTTGCAAAAATGACTGCTGTTATGTAAAAAGGGGCGACTGTGAAAGTTGACGAAATTGATGTACATAGACAGCATTCATTCCCCTTCTTCTCCCACTCCTCTCCCTGTGGGCACCATGGATACTGTAAATTATTGACCGTATCACCCTGCCAGTAAGAGCCCGTACCCCTATGCATATGTACAGCCATTCTAGGCACCATGGCCTTTTTACCCATTGGAATCCCCGGCTTCCCTCCTGCGCGTATCTTGCACCCCCTCTCTCATGTATAGACCATGAAACCCTTTCTCTTTGCGCGATCCTGATGTGAAAGGCAACCCTCCTGCTTGACTCAGGCATTCCCCATTTCCCTCTCGAAGAAGCATCCTTCGCCTCAGCTGACATAGCCCCCCCCAGCTGTACCTGACTGCCCCTGTTCTCTCATGTACAGGTCATAGGATCTCTCTCTCTCTCTCCCTCTCTCTCTGTGCGACCCTGGCCCTGTGCGCACCCTGACCCCCTCCTTCTCCTCACATGAGCAAGTCATAAACCCTCTTCTTCGCAAGGCCCTGTCCTTGAGAGTCACGGCCGCGCCTGACCAACACCTCCTTCCCTTCCATGAATGCCCCTCTGTTGACGAGCCTTCCCTCCGCGCTCGATTGTCCACATGGCATGAATACCACTCCTTTGATGACCCCTTCCCCCGAGTCCGGCTGACCACACATGTCCGAGGCCATCGCCTAAGCCAGGAGATACCATTTACTGCCCTTATTGTATGCCTAGCCACCCCACCCCCTGGGCCATGATCAGGCGTACACATCCTACGAAACACTCAGCTGCGTGATTGCCCTCCCCTCTTATCAGCAGGTCAAGGGTCCCCATTGTGAACGTATGTGGAGTAGGATCACCACGAGGATTATAGGGATGTCTTTCTTTTGTGTCATACTGTCCTGATTGTACCATCAAATGTTTTGTAAGGTATAAAAGCAAGAGTCTCAGCTCACTTGTTAGAGCACCTCCCGAAAGACACTGTGTTTCGTGTCCGAAATGACTGGCTTTCCTTATGAGAATTAAACTCTGTTCTTGATTCCTGCTTCCAGCGCCCGTCTCTTTATTTGGTAATTATTCAACATGGAAACTAAGAGGCGTTTGCGCCAGCGGCCTGGGCATCGATAGCAATGCGGGCTCATTTTCCACACTATTGGTGATGTTCCTTTATCCTCAGATCTAGTCTTGTCTTTTTCTTTATTCTTTTTATTTTGAAACCCGTTATCTTCAATGATTTTAAAACTCGCTTTGAACGGGCATATTTTTAGGCGCCTCGTTTCTGCCTCGTTCAATCTGCAGTCGAGAGTGCAGATTGAACGAGGCAGAAACGAGGCGCCACACGCATAAAGAACATATCCAGTTTCAGCGAGGCCCCTAAAAATATGCCCGTTCAAAGCGAGTTTTAAAATCATTGAAGATAACGGGTTTCAAAATAAAAAGAATAAAGAAAAAGACAAGACTAGATCTGAGGATAAAGGAACATCACCAATAGAAGCTTGAAAGATCACATAGAGGCCAAATACAGCCATTGATCCAAAAGTGAATGCCCTGGAACGACCTAATTGGCGCCTAGGATCCACCGATAAAGGAACGGTGTTATATCGTTTCACCTATATTTAGGGAAAGTGAAGTCTTTCTTGTACGGAAAACCCCTACTAAGAAGTCCTGAGGAAGGTGCCACATTACCAAGTGCAAAGCACCGAAACGCGTCGACGCATTTCTATATGAGAGAATCCACTTTTAGCCCAAACGCACTGGATGTACATGTATTACTGTCGCATGTGTGTTATAGTATATAGGCCATTTCCTGTTAGTGGATCTAGGAATCAATTGTGGTAGAAACATCAAAGTGCCACCATTTTAAAGGGGTCTCTTTTCTTCTTTTTTTCTTTATTATATGTGTTGTCTACAATAACCAATGTTTGTGTTCATGATATGCAATGTAATGTGAATGTACTTATATGCTTTACAGTTTTATATCGTTCAATGACATCTTGCTGATTAATTTTTACTTTTCAGGGAAAGGTTCCGTTGAAATTTTAAATGTGTGCAATTTTATTGTAAACTTCTGTTTTATTTTAAATAAAAAATCTAGATTGTTAACAAATATTTTTCGTTGTGGGAATCATTATAAAATTCTCTGTTCTTCTGACGGTGATCTACAGCAACCTGCTAGCTAGGGGCTATAGTGTAACCGTGTGAGCATTGACACCAGTGACTTATTGATACACCCCAGGGATATCCCTTTGACTTTTTGTCCTTTGTGCCCTGTTCCCTGGCGACAGTGGGGCAACCTCTCTTTTGAAATCAACTACTCACATGGACTACTGCAATTCTCTACCTACTGGCCTCCCAAATCCCACCTGTCACCCCGTAAGCCTGTTCGCCATTCAGCAGCTCGCTTCAGTCATGGGGTCAAAAGAAGCGACCACAGCACACCCATGATCTATCTACAAGACTGCCCGCATCACCCACAAAGCCTCGCACTCCTCCTCCCCTCGCTATCTGGCGAATAAACTGAAACTCTCTGGAGGCTCTAGCCCATCCCGAAATGCTGAAAATCTACAGCTTGAACCTCCCACTTCCAAGAAGGAAAAATCGCTGGTCCAATCTTTTTCCGGCAACGCAGTGAGAAGCTGGAACGCACTTCTGCTTCAGCTCCGGACCACCAACTCCTCCCAGGCCTTTAAAACTGACCTCAAAGTTCTCTTCTTTCAAGACACTTCCAAAGTTAACTCATGCCCTCCCTAGTACCTGCAGGAAGACCCTTTAGTATAGAAACGTTTTATTTACCCTGACTATGGAAGTGCCGCCCCAGCGTTTTCGTGTGGCTGTGAGACTGCCATTATTGCAGTAATACCCTTTTACCTGTGATTGGTACTCTTAGTAACATGCACATGTCACAGTTCCCTTGTAACACACTGTTTGCTACCTCTTACATTTTGTTTGCTTTCGTTACCTTCACAAGTGCCACCATTGCGCATGTAACTCTTGCTCTTGCGTTCGAGTGTCCTCCATTTATCGCAGTATTATACCTCTACTTGCACTTTGCCCGCTTTGTAACCTGCACACACGTCACTTTTTCTCCCTTAACGCACCGTTTGCTACCTCATGTATTTTGTTTGCCCACGATCGTCACTTTTGCCTCATGTAATGTAACTTTGCTGTGCAATTCGTTCACTTGTAACGCTCCTGTATCAGGTGTGTCCATATTGTGAAGCGCTCTGACACCTTCGGGTAAAGTCTGTGCCATATAAAACGCATAAATAAATAAATAAATAAATAAATATTATTCCGCATCTGATCAACAGCCTCTTGGCTCCATCCCCGACCCCCGGCGGCCGTTCCGACCCTTCGGGGTGGGAGTGGCGGGGGCGCACTGCTCCGCTTCCACTCGCACTTCCAAGAATGGTCCCTCGTGGGAGAGCGACCGCCCGTACCAGGCAGAGCCGGGCCATCCCCTTGGTCGAGTGGAGCCGCATGCTGCTCTCCCGAGCGCCTATCCCAGCGTCCCTGCCAAGAACAAGAAGTGGGGTCCAGCATGCCGGGGAAGAAACCCCCCGACCCCGAAAGCCTCAACCCCGCCCCCACCCGCCGAATGCCCCCCTCTGTGCCCGTCGTGACACCAACCCGCCCCCACCTGCCCAGCCCCCCCCTCCCCGCTGGATACCCAAACCCCCCAATCGAAGGCCTCCCCCGAAATGGGTCTCCCGCCCCCCTACACGCCCTTCACCCCTCCCTCCAACCTGTACCCCCTGTCGTACACTCACTGCAAAACAACTCCCCCCCAGCCCCACCCTCGCCCCCATGCTCTCAACCTCTGACCCCCCCTGGCACCCCCAGCCCATCCCTTCACACCCCTGGCCGCCGGCGGAGACGGAGACCTGCTAGGTCCCACCCTGCTCACCTCCCCCTCGGGGACACCACTCCCCCACTCTACTCCCCCCCAGCCACCCCCTCCCTTCCTGCTCAGCGTCATCTATACTTAGGGGAGTCCCCCCGCTCTCCCCCAAGCTGAGCAACCCCTTCCCACACCCTCTGTATCCCACCCCTGCATATCCACGTGCAACCTCCGACCCCCGCCCCCCGTCCATGGGCCCCCCAATGCAGTGCCCCCTGGCCCTCTCCCGCTCAAGTGAATGCTGAGGAGGCTCAGTTGCTGCCACCCACGATGAGCTCGCCCCTTCCCTCTTGCCCCGCACCCTGGCCGCGGCTCAACTGCGCAGCCCTCTAAACCAGGCCCTGTGGTGACCCCCCCACCACCTCCTACCTGGGGCGTGCATGTGGCGGCATCACTTCCAAGCCGGCTGCCGCTGCATTGCCAGAGGTGTGCCGCCGCGGCCTCACCGCACCGGCGGGCTGCACCAGTACCTGCGGCCCGCCTCCTCCATGACCCGCGGTTCATCGATGCGCGCCGCCTGCCTCCGCTCTTCACTCCACCGACAACCACGACTCCCTGCACCAAAACAGGCCCCCCCCGTGAACCACCAAAAGACGACCTTGCCCAATGCGACGCGACAATAATTAACAACATAACAAACAGTGGCCAAAACAATTACGTCCGCCACACCACAGCCTGGCTGCTGTGTCACAAGCCACCGAAATGGTGGCCTATGACACAAAATGGCCGATTATAAAGGAACCCAGCCCAAATGCAGACCAAAACTAGCCCACCCCAGCCCAAGGCTACCAACTAGCCCAAAACCAGCCCACATACGGTGCTGGACTCTACCCCCCCTCCCCTGGCCCCAAAACCCCCCGGGGGTGGCAGGCCTCCCGCTGGTCGGCCGCCCCCCACCAAAGCCCTATCTGAATCGAATGTTGACGAGGTGCCTGGTGTATGATGGACTCTGACACTGATGCAGGATTCTACCCCCAACAATGCACCTGGTAAACATACTTCATTCTCATATTAGGAACAGAAGAGGGCCCAATGTCTGCATGAGCTGCAAATGGCCTCGCTTAAACAGAGGAAGTGACATTTATCGTCAGAGGGAAGAGGGTGAGCAGTGATAACTGGGTGACGCACCTCAGTTTTTGAAAAGCTTGGGTGGATTGAAGTGGGACTTATAGCCTAGAGGAAATCAACGAGCCAGACAAAGTTGGTGCACAGACTAAGGGCCTTATTTAGATCTAAGCGGACCGGTTACTGCCATCACAACGGTGACGGATATCTTGTCTGCCGAAATATAAATCCCATAATATTGTGACAGAGTAACGTATTCACTGAAATATGAATCAGGCCCTAAGGCATTATGAAGATTCTGGTTTGGAAGCAATGGTTTAATTAAGGAGGTGGCACAAAGGGTGCGGGTCTGCTGGACCCTGGGTGCCATTATTGATTTCTTGATTCAACAGACCTTGGGTTAAGGTGCTGTAGATGGCCAATGTAGACACTGGGAAAGCCAGCTGCACCAAGAGCACAGAACATAAATATGGTGAGGGAACAGCTGGAATGAGATTCTGGGTGCCAATCATTGGTACATCAACATGTGGCAATCATTGACACCCGTGTACCACATTGCCCAAGGAAGAATATCTTGAAAGTGAAGCTTGCAGTCAGGAGGTGAAGCAACTTTATCCCATCTAGAAATAGGGATAAAAATAGTAGTGCCTACAGGGTCACATACGAGGCACAGGAGAAACGGACCTCTGGTTGGATTAAGAGTAATTGGACAACTGCAGTCGACATGGAGGGTACGATCAGCATACGAAAGGCTCAATGACTCGGCTTGGAGATCCAGGATGACGAAGGTGGCCAGGGAGGGCCTTGGTGACAAAATGACTCTAATTAGCTTGATTCATGACTCATATATGTGGCTGAATTACAGATATCCAGAGCACATACAGAATGGTACCATCTGGGTTATGGTTTCCAGGCTGGCTGGTTTACAGATGTCCAGCCAAAGAGTCAATGTACTGCCCATTCAAGAGCTCACCAACAGGATTTTGAGCAACAAATTTTAAAAAGACTAGAAATCAAATCACAAACTTCTGTCAATCAAGGTTATGTTTATTTAGATCATAGTCTTTAAACAAGTGCAATGAAGTAATTACAGGTTTAAAATATTCTACAACAGTACAGAAAAATAATTACAAGTTAAAATATTCTACAACAATATTTATAAATTGTTCACACAGATGAATACGTCGCTTAAGAGAAGGTACCAATAAAAACATCACTTTTTTTGGGTGGCCCTACCCTTTAAAAATTATTGTCGCTTAAAATCAACCTTTTTTCTTTAGACAAGCTATAAAATTAATTTATTTGGGAAAATTCAAAAATTGTTACTCGTATATTGTTAGGAATCTTTGTACTACCTTTAAATAGTTCCCTAGAGCGATTGCAATTTAGATAAAAGGCATTTCCGTAAGGAGGTTGACCGCCTGTGTCCGCGTTCTTATGTCATATATTAAAAATATTGGACGCAGGCATAGTTTACGCAGTTCTAGAATAGTTATACAATCTAACAGGATGTGCACTAAGTCACCTTTGGTGCCCAACCTACACTTGCAACACCCTTTGTTGTCCAACATTTTTGATTTTAAATCTTTGTTTACCAACCACAGGTTAATCCCAATTCGTATTCTTAATATCTCCTGTCTATACCAATGATTCGGTAAGATATCCAGATAAGGGAACCAGTTTTCCTTCGACCAAGCGCTCATCATATACTCTATGGATTTTCTCTTAGCCAGGTATAGCATGTTAGTTGTTCTAGACACTTCTTGCCCGTTAAACTTCAAATCACTTTTAGTACATTCTACTCGTAGGGATTCTCGGCACATAACCACCTTTATAAACTCTCAGGTCTGCACCATTTTCACATTTCACAAAAAAACTAAACTGTAAACTGTTGCATGTGTTGATAAGTAGCTATATGAGTAACTATATGGGTTATTGATTGGTTGCCCAAGTATTTGTATGGGAGACTGAGTGTGTGTGTGGGTGGCTGGGAGGTGTATGACTCTGTGCATAGATGTGTGAGCAGTTGATTCACTAGATGTATGGTTTCAAAAGTGCATGTGGAAACAGCTGTATGGGTGGTTGACTGTGTGCATGAGTGTATTGGTGAGTGAATGGATATCTCAGTGCTACATGTCAAAGTAAGTACATATGTAAAACACAGTACATGTGAGAGTTGACATATATAAATAACTGTGCATAAGAGCCAGTGAATGTGTGAGTGGCTGTATGGATTATTGTGAACTTGTATCAGGGATTGTATAAGAGAGTAAATATGTGTTAGTATATGTTTGAATAAGTAAAGTTTGTATAACTGTATAGTTGAGGAAATGGAGGTGTGATTGATTCTTTGCATGACTGACTAGGTGTGTGAGTAACTCCATGGATGAGTGACAGTCTGTGAGTGTCTGTTTACACTGATTGTATCTAAGGTTATATTAGAGTCTGAAGAGGTTCATCGTATTATCACATGAATGATATCATCAGTGATGTGATCAGTAATGTCAAATGAGATGTCATCAGTGATGTCATCAGTGATGTCATTTGAGATGTCATCAGTGATGTCATTTGAGATGTCATCAGTGATGTCATCAGTGATGTCACTGACCATGTCATGAATGATGTAATATAAAATGAAAAACGTGAATCTCTTTTCTACACCCACCATTGTGCTACTTTCTGGCCATTTTCATTTTCCAGACGTTTCCAGAATCTAATCACTGCTAGTTGTGATTGGACCCCTCAAGCTGTTATTCCCAATTCAGTTCTTATTGCTTGAACCATTGATGATGGCGGCAGGGACAAAAGAGTTTTCAGGCATTTTCCTTCCTCCAGGTCCCTGGCTCCTTTACCACTCAAATAAAGGCTTTCTGCGCCGTAGAGTACTTGTGGAGGTATCATTGCACTGAATGCCTTTAGTAACGGTCAGTGAAACATATCCCCGTAATCACGATTGAAAAATTTTAATCTAGAAATTGATGTATGTGCTTTCGCTTTCTGAGCTTCCAGATGCGTTTGCCACTTTAGGGACTTATCAAACCACATCCCGAGGTAGCGATATTCATTTACAGATTCTAGTTTGAGATCACCTAAAAACCAAATAAACTTAATTACCCTTTTCCAAAGCATAACATTTTTGTCTTGTCCAAGTTTACTGTTAAAAAATTCCTCGCACAATAATCGTTAAAAGATTTCAACTTTCTTTGGAGGCCCAATTCAGTCTGGTCTCATATTACCAGGTCGTCCGCGTATAGAAGACAGGGCACCTTTTTACCATCCATTCTTGGGCTAGCACTACCCTCAACTTCAAGACAGGCAGGCAAATCAGATGGAAATATAGAGAATAGCTGCGGGGCCAGGACACAGCCCTCTCTCAGCCCATTTTCAATGGGTATTTTTGGCGTCCATGACCCCTCTGTATCCTTAATTTCTTGTGCCCAATTACCTTGGTGTAGTTCTTTTATTATAGCCAGCAGGTCTTTTGGTAAGTTTTTATTTATAAGAGTTTCCCAAAGACAGTTCTGATCTACTGAATTAAAAAATGCTGCCCGAAAGTCCACGAAACAACAGCAAAGCTTACCATTTTGTTCCGTCGACTTTCGCGCCATTGCCCATAGTGTAAAGCAATGATCTATCGTGGAATGCCCTTCTCTGAAGCCTCCCTGTTCAGTAGGTACGATTGAGAACTCGTCAACCCAAACATTTAGCCTATTTAACACTATTTTTGAGAACACCTTTTCTCCGATATCTAGAAGATTGATCAATCTATAGTTTTGTGCGGCGCGTCCATGCTACCTTTTTTATGGATTAGCCTGATTACAGCGCCCTTCCAATTCATTGGCATTATCCCTTCTGCTAATATTATTTGGAACAATTGGGAAAGGAATCTTGCCCACCACTTTATCTGTGACTTTAATATTATTGCTGGGAGATTGTATGGCCATGCCGCTTGGGTTAATTTCAGGTTCCTTATTATACTTTCTACCTTCTGTTCGGTGAAGTCTAGTTTGAATTCTTCCATTATTTCCTGCCAATGCTGGGACTCTATGACTCCTGGGTGTTCTTGAGGTCCATACAGTTCCCTTAAGTACTTCTCCAAGGCTGCCTCGCTAACGACACATTTCATTTCTCCTGTCATGGGAACGGATGCTGCTTTTACCAGCTTCCAAATTTGTTGTAGGTTTTTTGCTTCAATTGATTCTAGCAGATTTACCCAGCATTTCTCTTTATACGACCTTTTTGCATCAGTAACCATATTTTTAAACTCCTTTTTCAGCTTAATAAGATAATTTTGCCTCTCTTGGTTGAACCTTTTCCTTAGGCTTCTTGAAACTGTCCTTATCTCCCTTTTTTTTAGTTTGGCAGTCGACGGAGAACCATTTCAGTCGGCTGACCGGGATTATTGTACCCTTTCTTTTATCTTTTTTTAGTTCTACCCAGAGACACTGTACTACTTGGGCTATCTTCTCCTCATAACATTCCAGATTTTTACTTCCAAAATCCTCCTGTGTTTAACCTTATGCTGAAAGGACTTTAATTTTTCCTGATACTCATCTGTCAGTCTTGTTGTTGCTCTCTTGGGGTAATCAACTTCTTGTGGGATCACTTTCTCTCTATGTTCTCTCCTTCCCCATATACCTTCAATTGCAACGGATTGTGGTCGTTGCCTTCACTTTGTGGTATCTTAAATTCCCAAACTAGTGGGAAATTCCAGGCTAGCATAAAAACGTAATCAATTGGGCATTTTTCTGAGCCTGTTTTAAAGGTCTTCTTTGCCGGACAATCTAATTTAAATCTGCCATTCAGGCAGAAGAGGCCCTTCGTTCCTAGATAGTTTACCAATTCTATGTCCTGATTCGAGGGTTCACACACTGGAAATCTGGCATAATTTATTCCATAGGCATCCAACGATTCCCTGTGCCAGAGGTCAACCTTCTTTGGGTTCAGCTTATGGTTAAAATCCCCCAGAATGAAGAACACATATAAAGCATGTTTTTCTAATAAAGAGTCTATATCCTCTTTAAAGTTCCCAATCTCAATTCCATACTCTGCCACATTGTCCCTATGTATATATACGTTTATAACAATTACATTTTCATATTTCTTGTCCTGGGTCAGTCGCGCTAATCTACATGCCAAGAACCATTTACATTTCACTTTTAGCAAGGTTGCATTTCTTATTACTTTTGTTGATATGAGAGTCACAATTCCCCCGATGGACGTCCAAATCTTTTTTTCTTGGCCGGTCGGTTTAGTTGTAGGTAACCCTCGAAGGTAGGGGTTTCGTCGCATAACCAGGTCTCTTGCAGGGGAAACATCCTCAACAACAAAGTTTTTGAAACGACTTACCTGAACAACGATTCCTGAACAACGACCAATCCTTAACAACGACAATTATAAACCACGACTTTCCTTAAGCACGACTTTCATAAACCATGAGTCTTTCCCCTCTTGACCTTACACAATCTTCGCCCCCAGGTATGACTCACTTGGCAAAGCTGAGCGTGGGGAAGCAGCCCAATTACAAAATATTCTCTTTTGATTTATTTCCAGCATGCATTTTGTTAAGCATTTGCAGTTTCGTTATTTTGTTAGTGCTTCATTTACCCCGGACGAAATTGCCTCATATGCTTTGTGCGTCATCATCTCCTGTGTACTAGCCGAAGCAGGATATGTTTGTACAGACCCATGACTGCCGTACCCGTCACGTTACAGAGGGCAGGTTGTACCGGGTGGTGCTAAGAATGTGTGAAGAGGCTGCATGTAAAGTCCAGAAACATGGAGCATTTCTCAATGTGATGTGAATTTCTGTATATTCATGTGCTGTCTTTAATGCAAAGCACCCGTATTCAAAGCATACAGTGGAAACACTTCTGAGAACAACACTACCAATAACTACCCAAGATTATTTATAAAACAGGTTAGAAGAAATGTTTCAGGAAGATTTACATTTGATGGATATAGTACTGACACTACAGAGGGAAATGTCAATTTACATTAAATCAATGAAAGAACTTTGAAAAAACTACTGTGAAAATTAGCATTTTTGCGAAAACTCCAAGATGTGTATCAACTGTGAACCCATAGACTACAGAAGTCAAAAATTGCAGTCGGGAGATCCAGCGTCCGATTCACTGCTGACACTAGCCAGATTCTGGTTCTAGCAGCTACTACTGCGAGAGAAACAGGCTCTGGCCAGCCCCACACAATCATTCCACACGTATCCCTGGGCAGGATGTGCCAGGCACTGGCACTCGAAGCGGGACCAGTGCGCATTCTTGTCTGCTACGCCAAGCAAGCAGCAGCCTGCAGCGGGTTGGGAGTTGTTGCTTTCCTTTTCAGTTGAGTGGGCAGACAATAAAAATTCATCACTAGATTGGGAGGAGCCATGCGCGTGATCAAGATGGCAGCGTGAAGGCTTAGCTCCGGAGACTCCGTCCCTCCGTCGAGCCTATCCTGCATTAATCCTGATGCCCGAACCTTGCAAACAGTAGGGGAAAGGAAGCTGGTCCCCCTGGTGAAATTTGAATCGAGCATCCCTACCCATCGGAACACCGTCTGGAGTTTGGAGACCTACACCCCATTTTATCCGGGGACCATGGTGCGTCATACACCCAGACTCTAGTTGAACAACAGCGGGTCTTTTAACCGGAAGTGGCGGCCCACATCCGAAACCGAAACTCATCCACTGAAGATGCGATGAACTCGGGTGAACATTTGGCGAAGATAGTTGGGAGCTGCCTTCCGATTTGGGCTTGAGTGTCGGTGGTGGAGCCGCAGTGGTGTCCCAGGGTGCTGAAGGGGCTACTTTGGCTAGGTGTGAAAACTAGGATGGCGTCGAAGCCAGAAACCGAGAAGCCTCCACCGAGGTCGGGGCATGGGCCGAAAAATGTGCAGACTCACAAGATAGAGCCCATTCAGCCCAAGGGGTCGCCCTCGGAACAGAGAAAGACTTCGACGCACAGCGGAGACCCACCAAGTGACTCGGTTGAGCTGACAATTACGGATCTCATGGCGGCGATAAACAACGTCCAGTCCGCCATGGTCGGGAAAATGGATGCACTGGATGCTAAATTGGACACTGTAAAGTTGGAAGTCAACCTATTGCGGGCCGATCACGCCAAAACCAGAGAAAAGGTTAAGTCCCTTGACCTAAAGACTTCCAGCCTGGTGGATGACATGGCGGAGTTGCAACAGGAAGTACGGGACCTGCAAGCGGCACGGGAGGATACCCGCCGAAAGTTGGACGACTACGAAGGGCGCAATCGGCAAAACAACGTACGCATCCTTGGTGTACCTGAGAAAGCAGAAGGACAAACACCCGATCTATTTGTGGAAGACATTGTACTTATCCACCTGAAGCCAAGGGGCCTCAGCAACTTTTTCACAATCGAACGAGCACATACGGTGCCAGGAGGTCAGCCAAAACCAGGAGCACCATACCCGCCCGATGATAGCCAGGGTGCTGAACTTCCGTGACAGAGATGTGATTCTACAATCGTCACGCTCTTCGGGCCCGCTGCATTATGAAAATACTACGCTCTCCTTCTTTCCAGACTTTACGCAGGCCGTGCAGAAAATGAGACTGAGTTTTCTTCCGGTAAAGAGGAAACTAAGGGACAAGGGACTGCGATACTCGATGCTCTTTCCGGCGAAACTTAGGGTGGAAGCGGATGGTAAGGCCTGGTTCTTCGATAACCCGGAGGTAGCGTCAGACTGGGCGGACAGCAGGGCGTCGGAACATCCTGAAGAGCACCTTCGCATGGCTGAGGAAGATGGACAGGGATGAGGAAGGTGTCGACGGCATTGGTGTTTTACTCTGTGGACTTGGGTAGTGGACTAATATTGCACTCAGGGGGACTTTGCAGATACGTATAATTCCGGTATAATATTATTGAGGGGGAGGGAGGGGCTGGGCATTGGGTTCCTCCCTGTTACTACTTTTAGTTACCTTAGATTAGTGGGGGGGCGACAGGCACACTGCGAGTTGGGGTGGGGCTCAGGCCTGATGCAGGGGTGCAGGGTGGCGGGGTGAGGTGGGGTGGGGGGTCGGGGGATATTGTTTTTGGTTTTTGTTCAACTTTTTTGAAATTATTGAATAACTGTGTATGTTCACGTCGGGTTCATGCGATCATGGGAATTGGGTAAATGTCGCGAGAAGGGAAAGGATTGGGGATGAAGATACTGAGCTGGAATGTTAATGGGTTAGGCGACAGGATCAAGCGGGGGATGGTGAATCAGTTCATACGGAGACACTCCCCCGACGTGGTATTGTTACAAGAAACACACCTGATTGGCAATAGATGTATGGCACTACATAAAGGAGGATATAAGTTAGTGGCACACGCGGGGTTCACTACAGGTTCGAGGGGGGGTAGGAATATTGTTAAAAAACTCCTTTCCCTTTGAGATTCGTTCAACGTGGGTGGACCAGAGAGGCAGGTATGTGGGTGTTTCCGGTCATTTGGAGAGTAAGACAGTAACATTCTTGTCAGCATATGTTCCGCCTGGCCTACAATGCGACACCTTCCGAGATTTAGGCGCTGTCTTTCTCACGCCGCCCTTGGGCCCTCTCGTCGTGGGGGGTGACTTCAACGCAGTATTGGATGGAGAGCTTGATAGACACCCAGGGAGGGTTCTTCGTCAGTCCCAGCGGTGGCTCCCAGAACTTTTTGAAACATTGGGTCTGGTAAATACATGGAGGACACAGAACCCCACGTAGAAGCAGTACACTCACGTCTCTGCTGCGCATAGTAGCATGTCAAGGTTAGACTATATTCTTATACCAGCCGCGGAAGCAGTGACCATCAGGGAAACCGGGTTTATGAGCAGAGGTATATCTGATTATTCCCCCGTGTGGTTGCGATTAGACAATGGTAGTCTGTCGGCGGGTAGAATTGCCCCCATTAACGCGTGGTTTCTTAGAGACCCGTGCGTAAAGAAAGAGACTGTACACCTCTCAGACCAGTATTTTAATGAAAACGTTGGCAGTGTAAGTTCGGCAAGGATACTCTGGGAAGCCTACAAAACGGTTATCCGAGGTGAGGTTCTGTCCCTGGTAGCGAGGAATAAAAGGAAGCACCAGAAAGATATTGTTAGAGTGGAGACAGAGGTGATGACCTTAGAGAAAGAAATATCGGAGTCGCCCAGCCAGAATTGTCTCCATCGTTTGAAACTCTGTCAGGACGAGTATAGGGGCATGGCCCGAGAGAAGGCTGTTGCTCAATACAATGATATACAGAGTAGAATCTACGAGCATGGTGATAAGGTGGGGAAATTAATTGCATGGCTTGAGCAGGGAGAGAGAGCCTCCAGACTGGTGCCTGAGTTAATTGTTAGGGAAGCGTGCAGTGTTACTGATCCGCAGAAGGTGGCGGAAGAGTTTGCCTCATATTACAGGTGGGTGTACACCTCAGCGGCTTCATACACCGAGGAAGAAAATAGTGCCATGATTAAAGATATAGTGATGCCGACTCTGTCTGATGAAGACAGGAAATATTTAGACTCTCCCTTCACTGATGATGAAATTGCGCAGGCCATAAGAGGCACAAAGTCCGGGAAAGCCACTGGCCCTAATGGGATACCGATTGAATTGTACAAACTACATGCCCAGAGGCTCGCGCCCTACATGCGTGCGATGTTTCTGGAGAGTAGGAAAGAGGGTGAACTCCCCTACGACCAACGAGTTGCTAATATAGTAGTCATCCATAAGCCAGGGAAATCCAAGACGCAATGCTCCTCATACAGGCCTATTTCCCTGCTTAATGCGGAGCCTAAAGTACTCGCTAAATTGCTGGCCGTGAGGCTGGTTAAGGTGGTCTCCACTCTAATACATCCTGACCAGTCAGGATTTATGCCACGCCATAACACTGCGCTTAACCTGCGTCGACTGCATGGGATCCTCGGTCGTTCGTCGACCTTGCAGGAGCCTGCGGTTTTAGTGTCACTTGATGCCACCATGGCTTTTGACAGAGTGGAGTGGCCTTATCTGTTTGCGGTGCTGGCAAAGATGGGTTTTGGGGAGGAATTCATAGAGTGGGTGAGACTTCTCTATGGTAGGCCCTGGAAGTAGAACTAGTTGGGTGGCCCACCCCTTTAATAGTCGCAGGAGACTTTAATATCTCGGCCAATTGGGGTAACTCAATACCATATGCTGGGAGGAAACCTGAGGTTTTTCGGTCTGTACAGGCTCTTATGTGTTCTCATGGTTTGCAAGACGTCTGGGGGATCAAGCTACCTCTGAATTATGGATTCACATATTTCTCTAACCCAGCCCAGAGATATACGAAGCTGGACTATTTCCTTATCTCTTCATCCGAAATACTAAAAGTTGGTATCATCAAACTCCCGAGACTAGTTTCAGACCATAACCCCTTAATACTAACTTATGATCTGGGTGGTATTGAAAGGAAAAGAAATCTATGGACCTTTGAGAAAAAATTACTTGCCGGTAAAAGGTTTACTGATCACCTTAAAAAATGGGCTACTGAGTTTTTTGCAGCAAATAGATACAGCACCTCTCGGAACATGGTTTGGCAAACATTCAAGGCGGCTTTAAGGGACGAGACCATCAGCTGTTCTGCAAGGCTTAGAAGGGTAGATAGGGGAGAGGTGGACGCCTTAATGGTGAAACTTGGGAGAGCGGAAGAACAGCATGTAAGAGATATAGCCACTGGAGGGGAGAGCACCGAGAGCCAAAATGTACTCCTTGCAGTGAAAGCAGCACTCCAAAGAGAGGTAACACAGAAGGCTATAGGGGAGTTTCAGACCTCAAGGGCTAAAAGAGATTAAACCGGGAAGCAAGCAGGGAGAGCTCTCGCCCTCCGGCTAACGCAGGGAAAGGCTAAGAATGCTATGGCCCGCATAGAAGAAGATGGTCAAGAGTACACCGAAGTGAAAGATATTGTTAGGGTTTTTGAGAATTTTTACCAGAGGCTTTATGAATATGAAGCGCCAGGTAGGAAACCGGGGGAGGAATGCCGAGATAGGGGCCCTCAGTTGGATGAAACAATCAAAGAGGAACTAGATAAAGATATTACATTAAATGAGGTTACAGCAGCACTGCGGGAACTAGCCCCGGGAAAGGCCTCAGGTCCAGATGGGCTCCCCCTTGAAGTCTACAAAGCTCTTGAACCCGAAATTGCCCCACTCTTGGTAGATCTATTTAACGGGATTTCGTATTCAGGGGTGGTTCCGGATTCCTGGAAAGAAACAAACATTATAATCTTTCATAAGAAGGGGAAACCGATGGAAAAACCAGGATCTCACCGCCCTATTAATTAATTAATTAATTGTGGGTTTGTAATGCGCTAGAATCGACTCCCGAAGGAGTATCTCCGCACAGTAGACCTCTGGGGAACCCGTCCTGGCTTTCCCTGTGAGATGGTCCCTACTGGGGATCCCCAAGGTAAAATCAGGCATTCCCGGCGTATGTGGGGGGCCGTTGTGGAGATGAGGCAAGCTAAAGCCCAGAGTTGCCGAGTCTGATCCCCTGTTAAAGTAGGCACCGAGGGAAGAATTATTGAGTTCGCCGACCCTGGTCCACAACCCTGCCGCGTCGTCCTCTGCTCCCGGGTTTGCCGCCTCTAACCAGTGAGCCACACCACTCCACTCCTATAAACTTGATTAATTCAGATATAAAATTATATTCCAAAATCTGGGCTAAAAGGCTGAGTGGGGTCATTGGTGGTCTCGTTTCCCCATGGCAGCATGGGTTTGTCCCCGGTCGGGGTACAACAGACCACATAATCAGGGCAATAACATTGTTTGACGCCCAGGCTGCCGCGGGGGGAAGGATCGCCATGATCCTGCTCGACGCAGAGAAAGCCTTCGATCGCGTTACCTGGAGCTTTCTCTGGGATGTTTTGGCTGGTAGAGGTTTTGGTGCTAAAATTATTGGAGCTCTTAAGGCAATGTATGTGGATCCGGTTGCAAGGGTAATGGTGATGGGTGAGAAATCAGGGGTAATTAATATCAAACGGGGACGCGTCAGGGCTGCCCCTGCTCCCCTATTCTCTTTGCCCTGTATATTGATCCCCTAATCCAGGAGATATTAGCATGTTCCAGGATAACTCCAGTGATACGTAATGGCTATTCTAATAAAATCTTGGCGTACGCCGATGATCTTGCGGTGATTACCACCAACCCACAAGAGGCTCGCTCTATTTTAGGGCAGATGGCTATAGATTTTGGCATGGAGTCTGGATACCTATTAAATGAAACCAAAACGCAGATCATATGCTCTAAGAATATCATTAAATCTGATTATCGATTTGCGGACTCTGCTACGTACTTAGGGGTCAAGATCAACGCATCGGTGGAAAAACTTGTCAAGGAGAACTATCTCCCACTCATAAAAGCTATTGAAACAGAACTTAAGAGAATAGATGTGCTGCATCTCTCTTTGGTAGGAAGAGTAAACGCCCTAAAAATGCTAATGCTTCCCAGAGTGCTATATCTGTTCCGCTCTATCCCGTTATTTATAGAGGATAAAATAATGAAAAACTTAGAATCCACCTTTATAAGATTTGTTTGGCAATATGGTAGGATTAGGCGTTCTACTAATCTTATGTCGCTACCTAGGGATAGGGGTGGGATGGCTCTCCCGAATTTAAGATTATATCATTGGTCCTGCCTCTTGATGCAAATGTCTATTCTAGCTCAGTCTGACGTATATATAGGGGCCGAGGCATTAGATGAACAGAGCCCGCCCCCGATTTTCCGGATGCTATTTGGTGGCAAGGCACCTGGTTTGCTGCTTTGCGAGATAGAACACCGATTCTATAAAAAAAGCACGATTAAAGACTCTGTTTGGAGCCTGGATGGCTTGGAAATCTATCCAGAAATTCTTTAATGTTCCAAGGCTGAATCCTTACCTACATTTGTGTAACTCTAGTATTTTTCCCCAACTGAAAACCGATAGAAACTTTCAGGCTTGGAAGGGAATGGGGATCAAAACCTTGGGAGATATCTTCGAGGGCGATAAGATATTGGGGTTCGAGATATTGCAGGATAGATCCGGCATCCCTGGGAGCCACTGGCTTTTAAATGGCCAAATGGCTCGCACCATAGGGGCTTTAAGACCCGGGCTGCCACCCTCTGTTGATTTCCCCTTGGCTGAGATTTTGGTGAGAGGTTGTAAGAAGATCAAGATTATCTATAACTGCTTAGTGGAGAGAATTCAGGATGACATTGAGAAGGTGGAATCTAACTGGGCATCATAATTGGGTGACCCAGATGTGGATCTGGACCTTGCTCTTCTATTGAATAAACAGGCATTTAGAGCCTCCAACCTCCGGGCGCAACACTTTAAAACTATATTCAACCTGTACCATACACCGGCTAAGCTTTTTGCTTGGGGATTAAGGGAAAATGACAGCTGCCCCAGATGCAATGAAGGTCAAGCAGACATACTACAAATGTTCTGTCATTGTAATCGGCTGGATTCTATCAAGATCGAGATAATGAAATTCTGGGAGGGGCTGCTAGGTCATGTTATAGATCTATCCCCTACATTGATGCTGCTTGGTACTGTTTCAAAGTTGAATCTGGGGAAGGAAGAAGAGGCGTTAGTTTTTATATCAGTAGCAGTACTCCGGATCCTGATCTCCGCAGGCTGGAAGGATGCAGTTGCCCCGTCCTTCCAGATGTGCCTTTCCAGATTTCTGGGGATCCACAATATTGAGTCCTGTCTTTATGAATTGAAAGGAAACAGGAAACCTAAGATGGGCGAACGCCTCTGGGCCCCGGTTACAAACTGGAGGGCGGCTAGAGTATGATGTGTTTTGATTCTAATTTGGGCTCTTTTAGTCACCCAGCTGCTGCCGCAAGGTGGGATGGGTTTTTCTACTGTAATGCTTTTTATCACTAACTTTTTATTCCCCCCTTGTTAAGGTTTTTTTTACTGCAGAATATGTGTAAACCATATTAACTTTTGAGCTATGATCATGTCTGTAATTTTGAATGAATTTTCTACGTCCTTCTGTACCACAATCCCAATAAAAAAAAAAATTTATTAAAAAAAGGTATCTCCACCCTGGGTGACTTAATCCGGGGTCCGGATTGAAGTCCTTTCAAGATCTCCAGCGGGACTTTCAGATGCTGAAGACCCAATTTAAAGATACCTTTAGTTTCGACACGCTATCTCCTCTAATCTTGAGGGTTTGGAGACTCTTCCTGGGTTTAGTCAGAATAAGGCTAAGGTATTTGTGAGAGATCTCTAGGACCATAAAATATCCAAAATGTACCAATCGCTAGTTACACATAGCTCACCCACGCTGCAGAAACTTAGGGAGGCTTGGGAGGGTCATGTGGGCCCATTAGAGGGGCAGGACGGGGGCGCTGGCCTCCCTGCGGGCGGCTGCAATTGCGGTGTGCCTACGGCTCGTTCAGTTCAAGTACCTTCATCGGGTATACTATACTAGGGTCTATTTTAGAGGGTGGGATTAGTGGCTTTCCCTGTGTGCCTCCGATGTGAGAGGGAAGAAGGGCCTCTAATACACACAATATGGCACGGCTCGGCCCTAGAAAAATTTTGGAGAGGTGTTATGGCTTGTCTTATGGAAGTATTGGGTTGGGACCTCCCCTCCTCACCAAGGCTGGTACTCTTGCATAATATGGATGGGGTTAGGGGCAATTTTTATAAACGTCACCTTCTGTTATTAGCTTTTACACTGGCCAAAAGAGACATCGCACAATCTTGGAAGGCATCTGTTGGGCCCTAACTATCCGCTTGGAAGAATGGTCTGGACTTCTGTAGGGGTTGGAAATCCCCATTTTCAAAGCAGAAGGTTGCCCACAAAAACATTTCAAAAATTGGAAACGATGGGCAGAGTTTCAGGGCCTGCAGTTGGAGCCCTTATTTACTGCAGATGTTATGAACCCAGTTTAACATTTCAAGTGTATGTGACAAGAATCTTTATGCGCACCAATGTATTCTACAAGTTAGGGTGGGTGTGAGAGTGGCATACAGGTTCAGTGAAGGTACTAGTGCGATGGGAGGCGGGTTGTTATGTTATGTTTCTTTTTCTTTCTTTATTTCCTTGTGTTGCCTTTTTATGTATTGCATTCCATTTTTTCTCGATTATGTTCTTGTAAAAGTCAAAGCTGCATGGATGTCAACTTATTATGCAGAATGTCTCTGGGGTACAGAGCTCTGCCGCATATGTGCTATTTGACAATAAAATCTGTTTTGAATTTAAAAAAAAAAGAAAAAAAAAAAGCTAGGCCCTCGGCGAGAGTGACGGTCAACAACTGTAAGTCGGCTGACTTTTTATTGCTGAGGGGCATGAGGCAGGGGTGCCCCTTGTCCCTGTTGCTCTTTGCACTGGCGTTGGAGCCTTTGGCGGCGTGGGTCCGATGGTACCTAACAATACGCAGTCTGAGATGGACACCGGAGTGGGAAGACAAGATCTCACTTTACGCAGATGATATTATGTTGTACCTCACCAGGCCCAGAGCTTCTCTGATATGTTTTTTGGACGTCCTGTCAATCTTTGGTAGATACTCTGTATTTGCGATTAACTGGTCAAAATATGTCCTATTTGTCTTGTCCGGGGAACCACCAGTGATCCCGCAGTCGTGTCCTCTCCAGATAGAAAAGGTGGGATTCACTTACTTAGGCATTTATATAACGTTTGATGCAAAGCTTAGGTTTGAGCGCAATTTGGGTTCCCCTCTGAGCCGGTTGAGAAGTGATGTGACGCGCTGGAGGGCTCTTCCTCTCTCATCGCTTGGGAGGGCGACGTTGTTCAAAATGATGTCCCTTCCTAGATTTCTATATGAACTGCAGTATGCGATGGACCCGGTCCCCGTGTCCTACTTTAAAGAAATAGAAGGGCTGCAGAGGAAGCTTTCATGGGAGGGTAGACCTAGGATATCCTTTCTGAAGTTGACCCTTCCCTGGTATGACGGGGTCATCTGACTCCCTGATCTGAGGAAATACTACTGGGCTTCCCAACTGGCGGCCATTAATCAAATTGTATACAGACTTCCAAGAGACCCGGGGTATGCCATGGATAGAGAACTGGCACCAGGTGGGGATATCTGTAGGGTGTTGTACGCCGGGATCAGAAGATTTCAATTAACAGGACCCACTGCCCACGCGGTAAAAATTTGGCACATTGCGAATAAGTCTTTGGGTTGGGAGGGTAAACTAACTTTAGCAACGCCATTGATTAACTCCGAGCAATTGGGGAGCTTGTGGAAATCAAAGGGGTTTGATAAATGGGAGTTGATTGGTATCTCCAAGGTGAAGGATGTTTGGAACGGGGTGGAGATGCACACGTTTGAGTCACTGAAAGCAAAATATGAACTGAATGATAGTGAGCACTTTCGCTACCGCCAGGTCCGACATGCTCTGATGGCCCGAGTTCCTAGGGGTGAGGTGCCCCCTGAGGCATCGCCTCTTGAAGACCGGGTGCTCGATGGCCACCTCCCAGAAAAAACTGTTTCCCTAATATATAGGGAAGCTCGTAAATCTTTTAAGGAAGCTACGTGAAAAGTGGGGCGAGGATGGTCTGATATTGGATGATGAAGACTGGGTTGAGGCTGTTTCCTCCCCAAAAGTGGTAGCCATCCAGATGAGACTCCGGCTGGTTCAATTAAAAATCTTACACCGGATATACGTCACCGGGCCTCGACTGGTTAAGATGGGGCTGGGAGATAGTGGTGATTGTAAGAGAGGTTGCGGTGAGCTGGGAACCTTCCTCCATGTACTGTGGCACTGTGAGTATGTAAGTGGGAATTGACTTAAGATCCATGAGGTAATGACGGAGGTGATGGGAATAGATATCCCTCTGGAGGCCCGTCGATGCTCGTTGAATGTGTGTGAGCCAACTGACCTGAATTGCTCACAGAAGCAGTGGGTGACCCTGGCATGTATGGTGGCAAAGCGGAATATAGCACAACTGTGGGGGGCTACTCGGGCTCCGGACCTCACCAAGTGGTCTGAGGACCTGAATTGGTGCATGATGCGTGAAAAGAATGTGTATGTAGCCAGGGTTTGCCCTGGTAAGTGGGGGAAGGTCTGGGGGCTCTGGAATACGTACAGGGGTGGCCTCTGCGAACCACCGACAGCCGTACCCACATTGGAAATGTCTGACTCCCCATTATCCTAAATGAGATTATTACTGTAATGTATCCTGTGACGCGATGAAAACCCTCATGCTATGTGACTCACCCGGCGTGCACAGAATGTTAAAAATATGTTTTCTTTTGTTTAATAAAAACATAATTAAAAAAATTTTTTTATCACTAATTACATTTCTTTTTTTTTAAATGTCAAAAGCATGCATATTAAAAAGAACAAAGTGGTGTAAATGGGTAATGAGCAATTTAAATATTTTTCGTGGTTTAGGAACTCGTTGTAAAAAATGTAGTGGTTTGGCATTGCTAGTTGTTTAGCCTTCGTGGTTAAGGAATTAGTGGTTTAGGCAGTAGTTGTTTAATCATATATCCCTCTTGCAGACAGGCAATTTCAGCTTTGTTTACTAATTTCTTGATACGCTCTTGTTTTATATCGTTGCCTAAGCCATTTATATTCCAAGATAAGAGACTTAGGCTATGCGACACCCCCTCATCCTATTCCACCTCACTTAGACCACCATCGTCTGCCATTTCCTCCATATACCTCTCGGATTGTTCTCCCAGGTTGCTTCTTTGACTCCAGTTACCCCAGGAGTCATCCTTTACTGAGTTGTTTACCACTATGTGCAAGAGGCTACCCTCTTCTACGTTATCCCTCAGTAACCTCACCTGTCTCCTATCAAGGCCTGCATGGCACTTTAGGAAACTACTTCCTGATTGGGCATTTCTCTTTAGTTCCCTCTCTGGGATTAACCTTATTCCCACTTCAAGAATCTCACTTGCTACTTTCCCAATGGCCATTTTTACCAGGTCAGAGTAAAGTAGTACTTTTGTTATTTCCTTACCATTCATATTTTCTATGAATCCCACCTGTCTCAGATCTTTTGAGCCACACCCGCTCAGACTTGGGCATTTGGAGAAGGAAGTCAGGATTGCCGCCCTATTTAATGGGTTCATTTTCCTCAGTTTCTTCCCCCTTTGTCCTGGTTGCACCAGTTCCAGGTACACCCATTTGTTGCTATTCACCTCAGAGCTGCAGAGGAGACACGACTGCTGACCCTGAGCCCTTCAGAACTCTATCGGGAAAATACTTTCGCCGGAGCCTTTCCTGGAGCAAACACCGTTTAAGGATTGTGATTGTTGGTGGAACTGCTGCCTTGCTACGGGAGCGGGACTGCGAGGACGAGGTGTCTGAGCGGCAGGACATCGCCCGCACCTGGGTCCTCTTCCCGCTCCCTTCCTCAGCAGCATTAAACATCTCGCGGCCCCCGCTTCGCGGGAGCCACTCAGAGCTGCAGAGGAGACACGACTGCTGACCCTAAGCCCTTCAGAACTCTATCGGGAAAATACTTTTGCCGGAGCCTTTCCTGGAGCAAACACCGTTTAAGGATTGTGATTGTTGGTGGAACTGCTGCCTTGCTACGGGAGCGGGACTGCGAGGACCAGGTGTCTGAGCGGCAGGACATCGCCCGCACCTGGGTCCTCTTCCCGCCCCCTTCCTCAGCAGCATTAAACATCTTGCGGCCCCCGCTTCGCGGGTGCCGCTCGGAGCTGCAGAGGAGACACGACTGCTGACCCTGACCCCTTTGGAACTCTATCGGGAAAATACTTTCGCCGGAGCCTTTCCTGGAGAAAACACAGTTTAAGGATTGTGATTGTTGGTGGAACTGCTGCCTTGCTACGGGAGCGGGACTGTGAGGACCAGGTGTCTGAGCCGCAGGACATCGCCCGCACCTGGGTCCTCTTCCCGCCCCCTTCCTCAAACAACTTCCTATATGACCACGCCCCAATACGCGATACGCGGGACGCGCGCGGGACGAAGACAGGGGCAAAGCCCGGGCAAAGGGCGGGCCGTCTGAGGCCGTCCGAGGACGATAGAGGTCGGGCTGGGCCACCCCTCTTCCAAGTGAGACTTTGCCAAACTGTACTGTTAAGGGGTTAGGTTACCGATTTCTTGTTTTAAAATTGGGACTGTTGTTATCGCAATTTATTCTGGTTGTAATCAATAAGGCTGGTTGGTAGTTCAGTAGAGCCGGTATAATGCCACTAAGATCAGGCAAAGAAAGACTAGTTCAAGTCTCGACAACTAATGGTGTATTTACCGGCACTCTTGACCACTTTTTTAAGCGCACAACAAGTATATTGGAAAAGGAAATTGCCTTTGTTGAAAAACGGCTTTCTATTGATTTAGTAACCGGGAAACGGTCCTCGTTGGGGACAATGGGCAGACTGTATCCCCTGTTCCGCTATGCGATCTTGATCCTAGTGACAATTTATATGAAAGCCCAGATCTGTATCTGTGAATACGGAACATGATGTAGTTACCCATGATTTGGAGTTATCCTCAGGTAGTTCCCTTCTTAACGATTTATTGAACACCGACAATACAGCTGTCCACTCTAGTTGTATATCCAGTGCAGGGGACACAAGCCCAATTCAGGTACCATCGTCTAGATTCAAAAATAACAAGAGGAAGAGGGTCGAGAAAGTTAAAAACGGGGGTACCGCTAAGTTATCCAAACATAAGTGTACAATTAAACCCACTTTGAACTTAATAATACCCCCCACAAACACCCCTGTGCTTCAAAAAACCATTGAACAAACCACCAATCATCCTTCGTCTAACAATAATATTGACAATATCCTCTTGGGTAAAATAGAATTTTTGATTAAATCACTAATGTTGCCATTGCTAGAAAGGACAAGGCTGTTAAACGATAAAATGGACCAGTTGGAGTTGCGAATTAGAGAAAGCACGGTCCTGTTGGGAAAGATACCTGGAGCTGGTGCTAATACGGGAAATGTCCAACCTGGAGGTCAGTCACGGCCCACCAATGACACTCCAAGGGTAGGGCCAACTGTCAATCCAGTATCCCAGTTGCACCAACAAGCTCATCTGAAGCAGGGGAAAAATAGGTCATTCCCAAAAATAGTGATAAAACGTCAATAGAGGGCGTAGTATCCAAAACTCAGCCTGCCCCTAATAAGACAGATAAAGCAACCAAGCCCTTAGGCCAAGGCCAACCAGAAACTAAGTCTGTCAAACCTAAACCTCCCTGTGTCAACTTACCTCCTGAATCAGCACCTTATACTATCATCTTAACTGGGGTTGTTCCATTGGAGGTGGGGAAAGTTGAAAAACATAGGGATCTCCATAACAAAGTTAAATTTTGGCTTAACAAAAACAGAACTCTCCCACCTATGTCCTCAACAGAAATCCTCAATGTTAGGAGAGTACATTGGGTGGGGTATTGCTCAAATAATCTAGAGGGGGACTGTATTATAGTCAGTTTTAGGGATCCCTGGGTGGTGGATTTTATCCGCAGAAACCCAAGGTTTGGTAAGGTGGGAGATGTTCAATCGTTATCCTTCCAATACTTTTATCCCCAAAGAGACAGGCCTAGTGTACTATCGCACCAAACACATCCACACCAAATCAGTAGACCCAGAGGAAGGTATTGCCTGAGTCAGGTACCACATTTTCCGTTCTAGCCTCCTCTTCTGAATCGGTATGACCCGCTTAGTGGTCTGGAAGGAGTCGATTGACCCTTGTGCCTGATAAAAGATAAAAACTGTAATGGTAATACAGCCAGAAATTCAGTGGGATCTTGTCCATCTCAAGTCAAGGTGATTCAAACATGTACTCCAACACCGTGTAGTAAAGATGTGGTGGCGAGAAAGCCGTCCGAGGGGAGAAATAGTGTGGGAGAGTGTGACAGTAGAATTGAGGCTGACGATGTGGTAGACAGCCTGTTGCTGGTTGAGGAAGGGAGTTTGAGAATCAACCCCCAGGTGGCCACTAAACAAAGTCAAACTATCGTATTTTCCAAACAGGAACCAGTGATTAAATTAGTCTCCTGGAACATTGCTGGCCTAAAGGGGAAAATAGATAGGGCCGATTGGGGAGAGTTCATAGACCAGCATGACATCGTAATTTTTCAAGAAAGTTGGGCTCCTGACCCAATCTTCCGCATAGGCTATATTAATTTTTACAAACCAGCCAATAGGGGGCTAAAAGGTAGACCATCGGGAGGCCTGGTAATTTGGATTAGGCAATCCCTTGGCTATAGGCCTCTGGAATTGATAGTCCAAAATATGGATATTTTGGGATGAAAGCTTAGTAGTGATAGCCATAGTGATATATTTATCATCAATATTTACGCAAGGGGTTTACCGGGTGGGCGGAGCCCTGCAATTATTGAGGACCTCGATCAATTATTGGATTCAATTGGGAGGGACAAATTTATCTTAGTGGCAGGGGACCTAAACAGCACCTTTGAACCCCTACCGAGCGAGGGTGAAGACAGCTATGGAGAGGTAGACCAAATATGGAAAATACCAGTCCTTGCTCTTAATCCTATCAAAAGGGTTACTGAGGCAGTTCTACATTGGCTAGGTTTGTGCTTGGATTGGGGCCTAAGAGCAGCGAATGGACGAGCGAAATCAAATAAAGCAGGGCAGGTAACGTTTGATAAGGGAACAAACTCTAGTAGGATTGATTACTTTTTAATTAAAATAGAGTTTTGGTCAGTGTTAGATGATATGGTAATAACAGCACGACCCGAGAGCGATCATAACCCGCTGACATTAAGCCTGAAAATTGAGGGGGGGTTCGGTAGAACAAATGCATCTAACAACATGACCGGTGAAGCCATCTTAACAAACGACTGCCGCAGAGTCCGCTGGTGTAGGGTCTTGGAAGACACAGTGTCTCTTAATAAAATTTCAATGAAGTCGCAACCTCTGTTAAAAGAGTCAAAACAGTGATCGCTAACTCAGGCCAACTCGAACAGATTAGCCTCATACACGAGCAACTGTTTGATAACCTGAAAACCCATTTTACGAAGACAGGTACTCTTGGGAAAGTAGGGGGAGCTTTGCCTGGTGCGAAATGGTATGACAAATCCTGCCGTCAGGCCCATCGCTCATTGATAAAGGCTATTAAAACAAGGGTGCTATCCGATATTAAAGCAGAAAGGGCAAATTATAAAAAGGTCCAAAAGAAGGCGAAGCAATCGTGGGACGATTGTCGTTGGCAGGACTTGTATGAGGCCTGCTTGTCATCAAACCAGATAAAATTTTGGGAAGTGGTGAAATGGGGAGGGACCCAGGACTCACAAATACCTTCTAATCATGTCTCTGCAGAGGATTGGGTGGCCCATTACGCATCACAGTTTTGTTGTCCGAATGAGGCACCAAGAGATGCTCAGAAAGCTCGGTTAACCTTGCCCTCAACGCAATGTCTGTCTGTAGCGTTCGACACTAAAGAGGCTGAGAATGCACTACGTTTGGTCCAAGCGGGTAAAGCCCCTGGAATGGACTGCATCCCTGCAGATCTTTTTAAACATGACCAGCATAATTGGGTACAATACATCACAATGTTAGCTAATGCCATTGCCAATGGGGCTAGGGTCCCAGATTCTTGGAGAGGGGCGGAGATCTTACCGGTCTTTAAAAAGGTGATCGATCACTACCAGGGAACTACCGCCCTATCAGTCTTATAGATGCCCTGCAGAAGGTTATATCAAGAATGGTTTTGGCAAGAATACAGGCCTGGATGAGTATGGACAGTATATTATCTCCGATGCAAGCGGGCTTCAGGTCATGTACGAGCACCATCGATCAAGTGCTAAGATTTATCTTGATCTACTGGAAGGTTGTATTTTTAGGAGGGGGGACCATCTATGCAGCGTTTGTGGACCTTAAATCCGCATTTGATCTTGTACCGAGAGAGAAGATGTGGGTTGCACTGGGAAAAATGGGAATGCCACCAGAACTCCTAGAACTAACTGTAAGACTGCATGAGAACAATTTTGCAAGAGTAAGATGGGGCAGGCAGGGCCAGGTGACTGAGCCCTTTCCGGTCACCCGCGGTGTAAGGCAGGGTTGTGTGCTTGCTCCCACCTTATTCCTACTATTTATTAATCAAGTAGTGCAGTATCTTGAAGACACCCCTACCGATGCCCCAGTTATTGGAGGTAGAGAATTTCCTCTGCTTATTTTCGCAGACGACACGTTGATTCTGGCAAAAACTCAGACGGGTTTACAGTCTGCCTTAAATAAGTTCATGGATTTCTGTAACATTAATGATTTAGAGATAAATGTCTCAAAAACGAAATTCATAGTCTTAACAAAAAATAAGCCACAACGTAGCCATGTCTGTATGAATGGCATTGACCGTGAACAGGTTAATGTCATGACGTATTTGGGGGTGGTTTTGGATTACAGGTTGCGGTGGTAGCCACAGACTGAAGCCTTATGCCTGAAATCTGCCCGTTTAACGGGGTGTCTGGTTAAGGAGCAACGTTGCTCACACACCAAAAGGATCTTACCAGCAATAAAAACATACAATGCAAAAATGAGATCTGCAATTCTCTACGGTGCCGATTTATGGGGTTTTGTGGACCTTGCACCTCTGGACAAAATCCAAAACAAGTTTTTGCGGAACTTGGCCAGTCTCCCTCAATCTACCCCGATATTACCGCTTCTTTTAGATATGGGTTGTCATTCCATCAAAGATTTAGCATGTTATAGGATGGTAGCTTTGTGGCGACGCATTTGGACCACACCAGAATTGATCTTATTTGCTAATGAAATATTGGATCTAAGATCAATTATGGGGTCGGGTAACCTCCCGTGGTTCCGGGTAGTGAAGTCCACACTACAAAACATGGGCTTAAGTCTGCAGTGGTCCGATCCAGGAAATAATGTTTTTCCATCAAAACAAGAATTTAAACTGCAGTATTGGGCGACTGTAAAAGCACAATATGTTAGGTCATCACAATCTGCATCCCTGACAGGTTTGTTCCTGAGCCATAAGGTAGATTTCTGTTTAGAGCCCTACTGGGATAACATCACTAAAAGTCTGGATAGAAAACTCTACCATCAATTGAGAATAGGCTCTTTACCAGTTAGGACGTATACACACAAATGGCGTGGACAACAAACAGAGTTTTGCCCTTGGTGTAATGACAAAAAAGAATCTATAGGCCACATCTTTTTTGCCTGCCCTGCCTACATTGCTCCCCGCCGCAAATGGCTCAAACCCATTGCAAAAGGATAAAGACAAGGGGATGCTTGGAAGCTCTTTGGATTTTAAGATCTAATACCTCCGAATGCTTGATATAGGAGTGGCAACATTTTTAGGATGGGTATGGGTTATTAGAGCTAGGCACATATCAGTCGCATAACTGGATGATATCGTTTTATCTTTTATATGAATGAATTTCTGCACGTCTTTAAAGTTTATTCAATCAAGTTTTAATGTTTAATGCATTGATGACGTTTTAATGAACATTGTGGATATTTATATTGTTTTGTCTTTTATGAAAATGTATGTATTGTCATGTAGTCTTTTATGATTTAAAAAAACGAAATAAAGACGGTTGAACTGAACTGCTATCCACCTCTAGTCCTGTTTTGGGAGCTTCTAAATTTTGCTGTCTACCATTTACCAATCCGGTGAGCCCCATTTTATTTTCCACTTTTGCTTTACCTTGAGGCTGTGGTACTTCTTCTGGGTTAAAATACCTCTGATGGTTTCTGGTTTGTTCCCCTAAGGATGGATTTACTCTCTGATTTGTGAATTTGATTTTTGCTAACTTCTCGTTTATGCCCTTACTACTCTGATTTTTCGTTTGTACACTTGGGGCATTTCTTTTGTTCTCAACTATCGAAGACCTAAGGGGCACAAAAATCAGGGCCGAGGCATTTAAACTTAACTCTTCCTCTACCTCCCTTTCCTTCCTTTTTCCCTTTGTTACTGTTTTAGGTCCCCGCTTCTTGCTTGTTCTACCTTTAGTATAAACCCTTACATAATCACATCTTCTTTTTATCAGCATTGGGCATTTAGATATGTATACGTTATCTGGTGCTTCAGCAGTATCTCTAACTATGCTTTGTTGTGGGCTGGGGGGCAGCTACTGGTCTTAACATAAGCAGCAATTGCCCCTTAATTCCTACCAGCTGCTCTTCGATCATTTTTTAAGAACAACTTTTGTGATTTCAAGACCCCAGTATTCAGCATTGTTACTTCAAGGATCCCCTGAAGGGTTTTCTGTAACATCAATAATATGTCCATCATGGAGTTTGAGGATGTCGCTGAAATGTCCGAGTCTTGGAGACTGTTTCTCTCGAGGGCAGCTTGACTTCCAGTTTTTGAAATGTCCTGCTGGATTAAGTTTTTTAGCCCGTTTAGGTGTTGCGATAGTCAGTTGGGTGAGGACCCCCAAACAAAACTTGAGCCGTGGCTTTCATTTCCCAGTAGCCCTGCATTCTCCAACTCTGAAGCTTGTAATGAGAAAAGTTTTGGGGATGATGAAAGACGTGGTGCTGCTATTTGTTTGTTTTGGCTCAGGAGGGAATGGCTTATTAGCAAGGGATCGTCCATTTCCTCTTCTGGTAAGACTCCTGTGCCGTTCTCAGTCTGGTGCTCCTCCTCAATTTCCAAGTATATTACAGGTTGCTCTGTAGTTTTATAATGTTTCCCTAAAAAGTCCTTTATGGATTTAGTAACTGAGGAGCTACCTTTCGAGTTAGATATTGAGGTACAACCATTTTGGGCTTGTAGGGGTTTTGATGACTTTTTTATTTTTCCTCTTCTTTCGTGTCCCCTTACTATTCCCCTCAGGGGAGGCCTGGCTTTCCTGGCTCTCTTCCAAAGTCCTAGACCCCTCTAGTAACTCGCTTCTCCCTGGGCTTTCCTCCAAAGCTTCCTTGCATGGTTTTTGCTTCCTTTTCGGGGCCATCGTCCTTTAATTCAGAGTTACTCCCCCTTCTTTAGGCACTTTTTGCTCAGGTATTGCAGTGGGGCGTAAGTCTACTTTACCCCCTGCAATTATCCCCTAGACGACGCCTGTTCACAATTTGTAGATGCTTTGCCGGGTGGTGGGTTACTGTCATTATTCTTTCACTCACACACTCACTTACCTCTGATGTGACCTTTGCCCGCCAAGCCTGTCAAGCTGTTTTTTTTAAGGACTCTTTGTTTACTCTCTGATCTGATGGTCTCCCCCTTTCCCCTTTCCGTTTTTCAGCCGATTAGATGAGCCTGGAGGAGCTGCCACTCAGATATCTCCTCTGCTTCGCCTGCTCTTCCCCCTTCAGGGGGTTCTCGGGGCTCCTCACCCCCTAACTTGACCTCTCCCCTTTTTCTCCGGGGGGGAAGACAGAGGTCTATGTAGGTCTATACAATTGCACTAGGCGCTCAACTGTGCCTCAACTGCAGCGCGACCTCCCGCCCACTGCCGATTCGCTGTGTCTCTCCCGGTACAATCTGGCGGGGAGGACACTCCGGGAAACTCCGGGAAACCGCCAGTTTGGCTCCGGATCAGTTCCCAACGCGCTCCCCTGTTGACCCGCGGTCCGATCCTTGATCCGAAATCTGCGACCTGGGCTGGGCACGTCTCGGCTCACGTCGATTCACGGCTGATGGGCGGCTGGCTGGCTGGCTGGCTTCCAATAAGGTGGGCGGCAACAACAGAGATCATTACCCCTGTTGAGGGTGGAGGGGCAGAAGGGATACAATTCACATTCTCACTTTCCAACATTAAAAGCACATTTATGTAACCCGTGCTTCAGAACATTCAATATAAATTGATAGTTGGCTACTCAATCTGGAATGGTACGGGCTTCTTATGATACCCGGGCCTGGCGGTTTACAGATATCTAGAACAAATCTAGAGTATGGTCACAGGACTGGTTGATTTACATATCTAGGACAATTATGGAATGGTACAGGCTAGGTGATGGTTCACAGGACTGACTAAATTACAGATATCTAGAATAAATATGGTATAGTGCTGGATGGTTTACAGTACCCAGGGCCGGCTGTATTACAGATATTCAGAACTCAAACGGAATGGCACAGGCCAACTGATGGTACTTGGTGCTGGCTGGATTCTTGATGAACCGGTAGAGGCTCTTTTATGGTACACATAATAATTTGGTGACTACTTAAGGCAATAACACACATTAGCACACACAAGCAATACATAGTCTAGCTCACCCAGTGGAAGTATCATGATTGACCGCTACTTGCACGCACTTAAAGAAAGCCATGGCAGAGTTTAGGAGGAATACCCTTTTCTTCCTTTCCCCGGTGGTTTCTGTGTAGGGGGTGATGTCACCTCTCACAATGTTGCATGGCTGGAGCTATCAAACCGTCAGTATTCGTTATTGCTATTGATCCATCAGTATGCCTTGTGTGCTATTGAACTGTCAGTATGCCTTGTGTGCTATCGAACTGTCAGTATGGCTTGTGTGCTGTTGAACCGTCAGTATGGCTTGTGTGCTATCGAACTGTCAGTATGCCTTGTATGCTCTTGAACCTTCAGTATGTCTTGTGTGCTATCGTACCGCCAGTATGCCTTGTGTACTGTCAAACCGTCAGTATTCTTTGAGTACAGTTGAACCGTCAGTACGCCTTGTGTGCTGTCAAACCGGCAGTATGCCTTGTGTGCTGTTAAACCGGCAGTATGCCTTGTGTGCTGTTGAACTGTCAGTATGCCTTGTGTGCTGTCGAACTGTCAGTATGCCTTGTGTGCTGTTAAACCGGCAGTATGCCTTGTGTGCTGTTGAACTGTCAGTATGCCTTGTGTGCTGTCGAACTGTCAGTGTGCCTTGTGTGCTGTTAAACCGGCAGTATGCCTTGTGTGCTGTTAAACCGGCAGTATGCCTTGTGTGCTGTTAAACCGGCAGTATGCCTTGTGTGCTGTTGAACTGTCAGTATGCCTTGTGTGCTGTCGAACTGTCAGTATGCCTTGTGTGCTGTTAAACCGGCAGTATGCCTTGTGTGCTGTTGAACTGTCAGTATGCCTTGTGTGCTATCGAACTGTCAGTATGCCTTGTGTGCTGTTAAACCGGCAGTATGCCTTGTGTGCTGTTGAACTGTCAGTATGCCTTGTGTGCTGTCGAACTGTCAGTATGCCTTGTGTGCTGTCAAACCAGCAGTATGCCTTGTGTACTGTTGAACCGTCAGTATGCCTTGTGTACTGTCGAACTGTCAGTATGCCTTGTGAGCTGTCGAACTGTCAGTATGCCTTGGGTGCTAACGAACCGTCTGTAAGCCTTGTGTGCTGTTGAACTGTCAGTATGGCTTGTGTGCTATCGAACCGTCAGCATGGCTTGTGTGCTATCGAACCGTCATTATGCCTTGTGTGCTGCCGAACTGTCAGTATGGCTTGTGTGCTATCGAACCTTAAGTATGGCTTGTGTGCTATCGAACCGTCAGTATGCCTTGTGTGCTATTGAACCATCAGTATGCCTTGTGTGCTATCGGACCGCCAGTATGCCTTGTGTGCTATCGAACCGTCAGTATGCTTTGTGTGCTATTGAACCGTCAGTATGCCTTGTGTTATATCGAACCATCAGTATGCCTTGTGTGCTATTGAACCGTCAGTATGGCTTGTGTGTTATCGAACCATCAGTATGCCTTGGGTGCTAATGAACCGTCTGGATGCCTTGTGTGCTATTCAACTGTCAGTATACCTAGGCTTCTGTGTTGGCTGATAGCCTTGGTCACTCAATGCTGGTGGCACGTCATCCATTCTGGGTCTTTTGCAGCTGCTTCTTTAGGGTATTTTACCTGCTTTTGATAAGCAATTAGCAGAGGTGTGTGTGTGTGTGTTTGCTTGTGTGCGTGCATGTGTGTGTGTGTGTGTGTGCGACTTGCGTGCGCTGGAAGGACGTGGTTTCAATGGCTTTCGGGGATCCTGGGCTGACTCCCATCCTTGTTAGGGTGATGCTGGGAGCTATGGCTGCCAGACACTGCTGCTGTGGCTGCAATCTCCCCTGTCTTCTCCTGCATCCCTCAGGTCTCTGCAGATATAAATATACAATGATGTGAATATATAGGAGATAGGCCTGGGAGGTGACCCTGTGCTGTGGATCTAGTAGAGTCATCAATGATTTTTTACCTTACAAACTGATAAGCTTATAAAGATATATTGAAGAACACAAAAGAGCCAACAAAGAACTAAATGGGAAACATATCCATGGATTGATACGACCTTCTCCCACGTGTCTGCTACCAAACCTGGCACGTTGTGTTAACTAACAGCAAGATGTGGTCTTCTCTTGTTCACTGAAGTTTGCTCCACTTTTTAAACTGTGCCAGTGAGAACCATGATACAGCGAGCCAAGTAGCTACAACACATCTTTGCTACTCTCACTTTTTACTATTGAGGACACTAACAGGTAAGTGATCCCACACCCCATATGACTACGTTGCCAGATGGACAGCAAGAGCAGGGGGTAAGTGTGCAGGAACCTCACCCTCGGTACCTAAGATAGAACACAGACAGGTGTGGTCGGGCATTAGCAGTATACCCACTGCCTGCCCTAACCTGTGCCAACACAGTGCCAGTAAAGTGCTCCAATATTGAGAAGCCTGGGAGTGGGTGATAAAGGTTTACAGCTACCCAATTGCTGCTCCCACGAGGAGTCGCCTCCAAGTTTTTAAAGATGGGATTTCAAATCTTTGCATGTTGCAGGCTATTTTCTACAGCAGAGGGTTACACTTACCGTGTGATGAATCTACAAAAAAAATCCGTACTCCTCTAATGTCAACTATAACCAGTGCTCAATTTGTGCTGGTGTTTGTCCGTACCCGGCACCTGCAGCTATTTCTAAACATCTGTACTTTTCAATTAGTCTACCACAAGGTGGCGCTGTCTACCCGATTTTTAAGCAGAGCACGTTAGTAGCACATTAAACGTAGCTATACTTTAACAAATATGATAGACCTAGCACACCCAGGTCATCCATGCTGATAGAGCTGACTTGGACTAGTCCTAAAAATGTTGCACTTGTAAGAGTGAGGTGGTTAGAAGGCTAATGCTGGCACTGGCATTCTGCAGCAGTTGCTAAGCTGTGGTTGGTGCCAGCTGCAGTGGACTCCCGAGAAATACCTTGGGCTCTGGCTCCCTACATTTTTACAAATTAAACACTGACTAGAACCCATGCTATAGTCAGGGTCAATTTTGCATGCATGTATATTGAGAGGTGGTCCTGGCTAGGCCCCTCCCACTCCTAACACTATTGACTCACCATGTACTCAAATATATCCTGCTCATCACAAATGACTTAATTGAAAAAAATGAATAAAGCCACCACTGATGGGAAAGGATTTTTCCTGAAATAGTAGACAGGTCCAAATCTATAACCCTAAAAGTTTGTAACGCTGAGATCTTTCATTCCCTTCATTGTGGTTCCATTTTCTATGAATGGGGCAGTAATGCAGAATGGGATAACTTGGAGGCTCCCAGTTTAAGAAGTCTGTTTGGAGGGACGCCAGAGCATCCCATGGGAGATTCTGTGCCGAGAATTTGTTACTACTTCTTTGTGCACACTCTGCGATTAGCCCGCCCTCCTTAATTTCATTAATTTACGCGGGGCCAAACAAACCATTTGTAAAACACAAAATACAGGTGCATAATGTCAAACAAGATTATAATTTATCTTTCAGGACCAAACTGGGAGACATATTTGCTCCTACTTTCACCACTCCAGCACCCCAAAGATCCTCCATGGTAGCTATGACACAGAACATTTGCACCCAGTATCTATGATATTGCTGTCACTATGCTGATAAAAGTTGATGGGGTTCGGGGTTTGGTGGCCCTAATGTCTACTTGTCCTATTTGTAAGCCAGGCCAATAGTCTCACAAGCACCTTTAAATAGATTCCTAGGTTAACTGATCCAAGAAAAGGTTCTTTAGAGATAATTGTTAACCTCTATTTGATATGTGAGGTTGAGACACTCTGTCTTCTAAGCCGTCAAGGTCCCTCAAACCTTAAGTTATGCATTTCATTGACCTATTGTACCCGGTCTTCCCTCAATGAAATGATGAAGGTGAAGGATAGAGGACCTTTTGATTGTGCTTGTTGGTGCATAGCATCACCTACAGAGGATTTAGAAGTTTACATTGAAAACATTTTAAATTTACTGAATTTTGTCCATTTATGTTTTAACATGCGTTGTAACTTTATATTGAATATGCAAATACAACTGGACTCGATCTGGAAACAGAAAATAGACCAGGAAGTTGTGCTGGTGGAAATAAAATGCGGTTTAATTCATGAAAATATCAAGAGTGGAACCTAAGACAAGGTGTAATACACAGTGTAAATAAGGAAAATGGATCAGAACGGGTTGAATATTTAGTACTATGGAAAGATTTGGGGTGCAACAAAGGGTGAAAAACTAGATGTTGGTATCCAAAGTGGCTCAGAGAGAGAAAAGAGGAAAGAAAAATCAGTGATATGGTGTTTGAAAGGAGGCATTGAGAATGAGGATAGATCAATGAACAAACCTCGAAGATCTTAGTTACAACACTATGTACTAAAGAGACATCCACAAACTTAGGAATTTGATTAAAATATGGTGCAGACTGAAAGAACTTTGAGGGTTTAATTAACACAAAAGAAGATGATGCGGGACTTTGAACATGGGTCGTTGAAGGATTTGGCAAACAGGGCTTTTTCAAAGTTTACGTTACGGACTCTAGCCAGTGATATAATGCTTTTTAACCAGGACATTAGAAATTCATGTTCAAAACAAAGAAAAGTCAGAGATCACATTAGTGGGCAGGGCGCAATGCACATGTGGTGATGTGGGAAGGTCTTGGTAGAGTAGCAATTGGTTCTTCACCATAATTGATCAATGTCCAATGAGATCACTTCTGCTCTACCTTTCTTCGGTTCTGTGAATCACATTGTGGAAGTAAATTGAGTAGGGAAAAGCACAGTTCAGAAGCAGAGTTTACATTCAGAAGTATGCCTCCTCTAGTGTCAGCCGTACATACCTGTAGTCTGATGTTGATCTGCCAACCGCAGTATGTCGCAGGTGTTTCTACAGTATGTAGGTTGTGGTTATGTGTAGCGTGCATGGAATATGGGCGTCTGGGTCAGCTGTATCCTGGCAGTCATGAGATATATCTAAGTCTGTCAAGTGGCTCGTTTCAACAGGCCTACTGTAAGCTCTCTACTCACCGTACATGAAACCTTCAAAGGCTTTTCATGTACGGAGGGGGTACCGCATGCAGCATCTTCTTGTCTGCCGCCGCTTCCCAGGCCCGCTTTGGGTTGAGCGTGGGTGTATTTGCACGTGGCAGTCTCAAAAGATACGATTCAGGCTTAAGTAGAACTCTGAGGTGCCTACAGAGGGGGGCACACCACCGCTGTGAGCAGGGAGTGTTAGGGGCGTGTGTTGCTAAATATAAACAATCACTAGCTTATTGCTACAAAAGAGAGGAGAAATAAATATATTTTTAGAAAAGCCAGTTCAATAATTAGGTGAAATTACGTATGCATTGAAATCAAGGAAGGTATACTATCTGATATTTTAAAGAGTGATTGTCGTTGAATTGGTCCTACGCATGACATTTCTTGTGGAGAATTCAGGCTAATGGGTGAGTAGTTATACCCTGTAGGGCAGCAGTCAAAGTAGTCAGTACCCAGCTTCCTTGGGTACAATAACTTAATCAGGGTCAGGCTGATCAGCTAAGAAGTCTGTAAAACATAACAAATTCTAAAATTGCAAGAAAGCTGAGAACTTGCAGGGGGATTTGACATCATTTTTCAAGACATTTGGTGAAAATTGTATATTTAACACTGCTTCTTAATTACTCATAATAAAAATATGTGGTGAGCAACACTGAGAGCAAAGAATTTATTACCAAAGAGATATAGTGGAACATCTTAAAGGAAGAGTTTATCAATTCGGTCTTGTTCATTTTCAGCCACTCTATACCATAGGTAAAATTCATGGATTAATACATTAATTTGAGCGGTTTTGTAGAGCTCATGGTCACCAATAATGGTGTTCTAGCACTGAAATCACTCAATCTAGACAGAAAGTCAGGAAGTTGAAATTAAGACCCAGATCTTCAAAGATTTGCAGAACCTGAGATGGATGTCTTGGAGGTCATGAGGTTGTTGGTTCTGGTATTTTTACCACAGGGTGCCAAAAAGAATGGCCTTCATCTTCAGCCTTACAAATTCAGGAAATTACTACCAAAAAGGTAGAAGAGGACCAGAAAGATCTACTAGGAAAATGGAGAGAAAATGTTGATTGAAGATACAAGGGCCTTTTGTGTGCGATGGGACAATATGCAATGCAAATGCTCTTAAAAACATGTCTATTAACAAACAAAAGCCAATGTAATCCAAAGAGAATTCATGTGCTCCTGACTATGAAGGCCAAGAAATAGGTGCACTGTTGAACTTTTGACAAACTTTATCCTGGCCGTCAGGTACATCAAATATAATTTGTATTTGAAGAGTGCAACGTTCACTCTATAGAGATCTCTTGTTTTATTTTGACAGATAAAAATGTCTATTGTTACCCAAATCAATGGCACCTATTTTGATGATGGCAGAAGGATTAAAGTCAAATTGACCCCATCAAGATGTTCACCAGTGACCATGAGGTCAAACATAGATCATTGAGGTGGATGTATCAGTAAAGTGAGCCTCATACATTGGAACTTTGAGATACAGTGAGCTTCCATAATCCAGGTGAGTGAGTAATTTTGCCTGAGTAGTTGCTTTGTGACAGTAGAGTGGAAGAAGCAAGATATTCTTAATGGGTTTTGTTTAATTTTTTGAATGTATTTGATTTAAGGATAGATAGATAAAGAGAACAATAATAATAATTAATTAATAGTGATTATTTGAGTCAATATCTACTTCAGAGCAGTAGTCAAGTAGAAATATCATGGCTACGCACAAGACAAAAATCCCATTAACACATTCATCTATAAATTGAATTATTTACATCAATAATATGTTTATATAACTATCATCATAAAACTTAAAAGATATACCATATCATTCTAAAAGGGAAATGTAGGAAATTACAGAGAAAGACTTTGAATAAAAAAGGGAAAAGGAGAAATAAGAAAACTCGTATTCAGTAATGAAAAGATGGAGTTAATATCCTAAAATATTTTTATTTATTTATGATAAAATGATCTAGATGAAATATGAATAACATCCACAATAAAATAATAATAAAGATATTACTGGTAGATCAAAGGTATATAAATATTGATAAACAATAGTAATTGCAAAATGTGAATATAGTAATTGGTAACCAAAAAAAATAATGTAAAATGTTTCCAATAACAGTAAAGTATATGCTGTCACCAACTGTTGTATTGAAATGTTCTCATTCCAACTCTGCAGATTTCATATGGACCATGCTATATTACATGCATGCTTATATGACTAATATAACCAAATTTGTTTCTGTGTTTTTGCAGGAAGGTTCCTTCTTCTGTTTTGTGTTCCTAATATCTTCACAAATCAGTTTTAGGAAATCAAATTAATGGAAATTCTTAAAGAGATACCTTTTTTATTGTACTGCGTTTCCACATTTTCTCTATATTGTTGGTAGGAAACAGTGGGGCATATTCACAAGGAGTTAACTCCGATTTATCTCCACATTAACGCAGCAAAAGTGGAGATAGAATTAATTCAGAAGCTGGTGCAAACTGCATACATCGCCTGTATTCCCGCGATAACTGCCCCCAAATTTATCACCACCATGGACACCACCAACTAACACTGATGAGATGGAGAGTAGGCGTTCCCGTGCAAAAACACATGGGAAAACCACACCACCACATTCTCAACGAACTGCCAGATCTGCAAAGCGAAGCAGAAACAGGGGATAAACCGCTGTAGCACCAGAGATTTTACACCTGCCCTTTGCTGGTGCTAAGCAGGACGAATACCTACAGCATGAAAGGGAGCCCAGCCAAGAGCCACACCTGAAGACCCACAGATGCCATGGAGGCATGGATCATGCAGCTCAGATACCCATGAGGGTCACAAAACCCACCGCCACCAACCCAGTCCTCCGCCATATTTTTTTAATAACCTGCCAACCCCTCAGCATTCACCTGTGAATGCATTTCCATCTATCACTAGTAGGTGCTGGCTGGCAGGGTCTTTCAATAGAGCGGAGGTACAGAGGCCGGGTAAGGGACCTCTGTTGACACAGCAGTCTTTCAGGCTGCACGCCAACAGTTAAATGAACCAGACAATGTCTCCTGCATTTGTTAGTCATCTTAACCCTCACATCCTAATATTTCTAGGGCCATGTTCGCAATGCGATATCGCCTGCGTTGAGAAAGGTGAGTTATCTGGCGCTGATGTGCCGTTTCACAGCTATCGCCTGCTAACGCAGGAATAACTATCGACATTGCGATGTTGTGGTCACCTGTTTTCTCCGTCGTTCACTGTAATTATCGCCATGTAGCGCAGGCTTGTGAATTCCACCCTATCATGGCAAAAAAACGGGGTTAGGCAGTGCTAACATTTCTGCCGATAAATTACTTTGGCAAGTGGAAAAGTGTGGCTCAATGATTAGAGCGGCAGACCCTGATGCAGAGGTCTAGCCCGGGACCAGGGTTCAATTCCCACTTCGGCGGGTCTTGGGTTCAAAATTCCACGGACCTGATAATTCTCGCCTTGGTGCCTATTCCAATCATGGAGTCCCACTCTGCAACTCTGGACAATAGCTTGCTTAATCTCCACAACGGCCCCCACAACGCTAAGGATGCCTGGCCTCCACCTTGGGGGTGCCCAGGAGTGGACGCCTCACAGGGAAAGCCAGGATGGGTTCCACAGCGGTATTCGTACAAGCGCCTTGAGACCCTTGCGGGTGAGTAGTGCGCTATACAATTTTTTTGGGGTGATAGTTATCGCACGTTCTTGTGAATATACCCCAGTTTACCTTGTCTCAAGTCCCCTGGTCTCAAAGTGCACTGCATTCCCCACCCTTTTGATGGCAATGCAATCCCTCTGTCGTGCCTAAATTGTCAACGCCTTAGCAATTGACAATTGTCCTTTGGACAGTAACACAGATGTGTGTCGAAACAGAGCATTTATGGCCAATAAAATGCGTATTACATCCGACCCTTGGATAGGCGGATGAGTTGGAGGTAAATATGAATATACTTAGCACAAGCTGGCGTCGTACACAATGTACTGGATGCAATATAATTATAGGTCAATATTATTAACCTTGATATAGTGTCACACAACTAAAATAATAAAATAATGAAAGCAAATGGAGGAACATTGGGACATTGATCATAAAAATGGATGCATTCAGGGCAACATTGCAAACTTTGACATCAGACTATTGATTGTGGTGAAGACAAAAATAAAGTGTTGACCGCGAGCACTTTATAGACATTATAGGGAAATATGGACAGTTCAATAAGTTTGTTAAAAATAGATCACAAATATCAACAAAGAATTTGAAGGAGCTAGAATTGTAAAATATTTATATAAAATGAAAACATAAAAAACTGCCCGGCAATTGGATGCTTAGTGCCACCTTTCATGTGAGTAAATGCCCAGAACAGGTGCCTTCACAATGTTTGTGTGCACCCACACAGTGACTAGATTTGACATTGTTCACAGCATTTGCCCCTTTCATGACCATGCAATGCTCCGTCCAGTCCTATCCCTAAATTTGGCAAATCAGAAAATCTACCTCCCATGCTAGCAAATTTCCTTCCATTCTTAGTGTAATTTAGGATCAAACAATTTTACAAATTGTGATTCAGCGACTCAGGATGATTAACTCACGATTGCACATTTCTTTTTTTGGTGCACCTAAGAAGATCTAAGTGTGTAGACGTTATTGTGAATCAGGTCTCTGGTTGCCAGGCTCTCAGATATGCCATAGGAATCCTGACTGTCTGACCTCAGCCTATCCGATTTCAGGAAGTCGCCTCATTCCCCCATCAGCCAATCCGCGCCTGAGATGGACAGGATGGCCTGGCATCTCTTTGACAGGTACCTAAACCCGCAGCAGACACCCAGGACCCACTTTAACATGCCAGTTTGCAGGAAGATGTTCTCTCATTGCCTGGAGTGACCCCTGTTGGTCAGATCTGATACCTTACTGGCCATTCTGCAGGACTGTGTGTGACGTCAGTACACAGAAAGGATTTCTGCTTAAATTAAGCACTGGTACTGCCCCACACTCAACATCCGTTGTAACTGAAACTAAATATTCACAAATTGATGTATTTCAACTGAACAGAGTAGAAACAAGTTTATTTCTATTGGCTATCAAGTTATTTGTATCTCAGTAGCAAACTAGTATTTCAACAAGAAACCCAGTACATAAGGTCATAGTGGTCTGAGAGGAAAACATTGAGGTGAGGTGGAGTTCAGGCACGCGATGCTTGCGAGACATTAGAAAGAGCAACAACACATATACAATATATCATCAGATTTGTATAGGCCATGCCTGCCCCAGCGATGGGGCGTCCAAGCGCTAGATCCACAGATTACGAGACCGAAGTGGGAAGCAAGAACAGAGGATTAATCAGAGAAGAGCCCGGTCTTTACTGCCCTCCTGAAACCCCCATGATCCTGTATGCTCCCGATATTGCACGGCAGAGCATTCCAAAGTGAAGACGCTAACGCCCGGAAGGACCGCCTCCCAGCCCTGCTCTTCTAACACAGGGATTATGTAGCAGGTGTTGATTAGAGGAGCAGAGGGCGCGTTTAGGTACATAAGGGGAGGAGAAGATTGGCTAAAACAGGAGGGGGCAGATTTACAATTACTGGAGCATCCCTGCATATCAGCAGGGATGCGCCAGTAATTGTGCGCCGCAGCTCCGCCACCCTGAATGCGCAGCATTTACAATGCGGCGCACCATGGGGCAAAAACAACAGAGATGCGTCACGCATCTGTGCCGTAAAAGCGGCGCATTGCTGGAGTCGCATCGCAAACGCAACGCAGCTCCAGCAAGGCTTGGGGGGCTCTATCTCCACAATGCTGCGTCAATCCTTACGCCTGCTTCAAGCAGGCGCAGGGTTTTGACGCAGCATGGGCCCAAAAGTGACTGAGTGAAATCTTGTAGACACTTTTGGGAGGCGTTCCTGTGCCGGAACGCCCCCCCCCCCTGCACCGGAACGCCTCCTTCTGGGGCAGGGCTTTACAACGTGACACTTCTTCTAGATGCGTCACGTTGTAAATACCCCGCACCATGGCGCATCTTTTGCGTCGCCGCTGCGTCACAGAAGTGATGCAACGGCGGCGTAAAAGAGGCGCAAGGGGCTTGTAAATCTGCCCCGATGTGCTTGGGCATGAAAAATTCTGTGGGCAATACACAGAGACATTAGTGAACTCTCCTTTCTACCGGGAGCCTGTGCAATTTACGTATGAATTTGGAGGTAGGGCAGGATTTTGGGGCAGCGAAGAGGGTCCATGCCACGGCATTCTGCACCCCCTGAGGCCGATTGGTGTCTTCTTTATTTGCACCCAGGCAGAGGGAGCTGCAATATTCCAGTCTTCAGAGGATAGTAGACTGATGACCGTCTGGCGTATTTGAGCATCGAAAGATCCGCTCAGCGGCTTCAGTCCACGTAGGAGTCCGAAGCAGCTGCCTGCCACCTATTTTGTTATGTGATATATACATATTTACAACAACCAATAATAAAACAACCCGGGCCTGATTACAAAGATCACTCACAGATTTACACCCCCTCTCCTACGCCTGTGTGTCCGGCGTTTTGCGGTTCATTTACATTTCCTGCAGCACAGTTGAAAGCGCACCAATGGAAGCTTCCAGGCGGGATAGTGGGGACGTCGGGTGAGTGACAGCCACTATTTCCCCATCGCGGAATTACACGCAGGGTCTCACTCATCACTGGGGGATGCAGCCCGCTGTGTAAACTGTGGGGCATATTTACAAGCCTCTAACGCCACTTTTGCATCATTTTTAACATGGGAAAAGTGACGTACGGGTGGCGCAAGGGCTTATGAATAAGCCGCTGTGCGTTACTCTTCTTTTTCTCCAGGGAAACCTCGCTCCACACGGAGACTCCCTTTTTTTCTCACTCCCACAATGTTTGGGGTGTTCCACTCCTTGTCCCACCCGCGAGAGAGTTACACCTGCGCTTTGCTGGAGTGAGTCTTTATTTCCAGAGTGGGGAAGGGTAATCCAGGACTTTTCGAATGTTTATAAACTTGCATGTCTGTGGGTGTTCCCAAGCTCTCAGGGAGGACTGTGGATGGTTTCTTCCACTCCCCACCCCTTGAGTGGAATATACCACTACAGTATTGTACCCAGTGGTTGCACATAATTATGCAGCACTAAATCCATTCATGTTTGCCTGGTGCGGGCTCCTGACAGTTGTAAATGGAGTCATTTCTGTCCAGCAGTGCAGGTTTATTTACATCTGCTATAAATGGCTTTGAGAATCTGCCCACAGACTGCATACATTTTTTTAAATTTACACCAGGATGAGGGAATATCGAGGATTGGGAGATCTGAGATAGAAGAGATTAGTTGCCTCTAGTTTCAAAACTGGGGGATGTATTTACAAGCCCCCTGCGCCGCCGGTGCGTCATTTTTAATTTTAAAAGGGACGCAGGTGAAAAAGTAATGTACCGACGGCGCAAAGGGTTTTTACAAAGGCCCCTGTGTTTCTGTTGTCTCTGTTCCGTGCCCACAAAGTAAACGACGATCACTGTATCCAACGTGAAATTCAATTTGCTAATAAAAGTATTTCACATTCCAGTCAAATGCATGTATCCGGGAGCCACCTAGTGGCCTGGAAGCAATAGGTTGGCAGGAAGCGACTGTAACCCAGTCCGGATTATGATGATTTGGTGCTCAATCTGCAGGGATGCTGCAGTGCTTAATTTGTGCCAGTGGTGGTGGGAACATCTCTGGAGACCCGGAATTCGTTTTTTATCATCAGACTTTGTCCCAGCACAAAGGAGAGAACGGCAGAAAAGGGAGAAAGAAGGAGAAAGAGAAATATAAAAAAAGAGAAAGGGAGAAAGTAGGAGTGAAAACGAACGTGTGGGAGTGAGATGACCAGATGGGAAGGTGAGGGTGGTGGACAGGGTTGGATTGAGATTCAAAATCGGCCAGGGCATGCAAAAAGAAGTGGCCCATATTTGAAAATTGCCTCTCTGCAAAACACTGCTTTCTCTGAAATTCGATTTAAAAAAAAAAGGTGGCTGTAAAAAAAAACATGCACGGATTAATTTACACTGGGGTAATACACCTGAATTGTGAGGTCACTTTTGCTCAGGCCCCCTGCCCCCGCTCAATATGCAAACATTAATTGGCCGGCCCAGAGAGAGAAAGGGAGTGACGCCTCTGCCCCATGATAAAAAGGAGGTAATGGGCGCCCAGCTGCCTCCAGAAAGGCCACTCAGGCACCCACTGGGCCGCTGGCGGCATCGAACAACGCAGAAACCGCCCAAATAACCCCCCCCCAGGCTGCCAAAAAAAGCAGCCCAGCTGGAACTGGACACCGGCCCCTCGGGCATTGCCAGAGTGCCTGCGTTACCAATCCCATGCTGGTGGTGGAAGAAAGAAGCATGAGGTCGAATCGAAACCAGGGAGCCTTGGTATTCAGCAACACTGGCAGCCAGTAGGGGCAAGATCCTAACAAGATGTGAAGGACCCTGAACTTGTTATCATCATTTTATTTACAATTTCGGCCCTGGGATCCTGTACTGTGGACTCCAACCCCACTGGACTCAGCGTCGGATTGGTAACGTTGACACTCGGGCAATGCCCGAGGGGCCGGGGTCCAGTTCCAGCTGGGCTGCTTTTTGAGCAGTTTTGGGGCGATTTGGGTGGTTTTTGCATTATTTGGATGCCACCAGCGGCCCAGTGTGTGTCTGAGCGGCCTTTCTAGAGGCAGATGGGCGACCATTACCTCCCTTTTATCAACGGCAGAGGTGTCACTCCCTTTTTCTCATTGGTCGGCCCATTAATATTTGCATTTTGAGTGGGGGCAGGGGGCCTGAGAAAAAGTGGCCTCACTTGTTTTCAGATGTGTTTCACCAGTGTAAACTAATCAGTGCATTTTGTTTACCCCCCTCCTTTTTTATACAATTTAGCCCAAACAGTGTTTTGCGGAAAGTCAATATGCAAATATCGGCCACATTTTTTTTTTTAATCCCAATCCAACCCTGAATAAACTCCGCCCTCCACGCACTTGGATGCACGTCTCTGAAGGTTAATTAAATATTTATTTGGCAAATTGTTTGGCGTGATTATAAAACAGTGAAACAAATAAAGCATCAACAACATGGGAGCAACATTAAACTGGGGGACTGCATGAATACATTTTCATTTTGGATTGGGAAAACATAAGAAACAAGTACTGGAAAAGCCAATGGAGCTGGCTTATATTTTGAGGGCTGCCTAGAATATGTTTTAAAAGCCTGAGGCAGTAAAAAAAAACAAAAAAAACAAAGAAACAATTACTATCAGGATACAATGCATCTATGAGATGAAAACTGTAATGCATGATGATTCAGTGTAATTTGGAGATGTAAAATAGTCCCTTATGCAGTGAAATGTACGCATGAAGTAGTAGGTGGTGGAAGGATACACCAAACAGACATCAGCATGAGGAAACAGACATCAGAATGAGGTGAACGGGTAAAGCACTAATACTGCATATTTTCCTCCTAGAGCAGTTTTCCTTGCAAAAAAACTGAAAGGTATTAGCAGGCAGGACACATGCAAGTTAAATATGAGATATTGCCACATAAGTTGTAGGGCTGACTCAGGAACAAACTATTTCAGGACCCAGAACGATGTCCTATGTGGTTGAATTTTTCAAAATCAAAATTCTACCATTATTTTGCGTCATTTTGTAAAATTGGCAAAACTTGCAAAGTGTAAATGGTTTTCGTATAGTTGGAAAAAGCCATCTGTGCACCCCTTCATCCAGTTTGCATGTCATTACCGTAGGAATGGCTCTGAAGAGGAAAGTTTGGACTCATGAGAACAGCACAGCAAAACTTTATTGCTGGGTAGGCAGCCAGGCCATCATCAATCTAAACAAAAAATGATTGGCTAAAGCCCCCAACACGTTTTGGTTCCCAAAACCACACATTGCCAGTCTCTGACACTGAAGAGAACTACTTTGTGTGCGGATGTGCGCCTTGTGAAAGGACAGCATGCTGTAACTCAAAGTGAAATCAGCCAGCGGTTGAAGTGTGCTAACCCACTGCTGCATTATTCATGCTGCAGTGGCTGGAAGGAAAATATGAAAGAAGCAGCAACAGAACAATGGATGAAGTCTGCCTGAAAACCCCTAAAAGTAACCATGTTATGCAAGAAATGGTAGTAAAATCGTCTTGGCTAACACTAGGCATTAAAAAGCCAGGTGATCTGGCATCGGCAGCAAGCCTCTTGCCTTTGCTTGTGCTTTTTTCTAATATTTCTGTAAAATGTTCTTACAAATAGATAAATAAGCTGCAAGACAGAGTGGCTTGTAAAGACAGACAGGTAGGCTTCCAAAGACAGGCAATGAGGCTTGCACAGATAGACAGAGAAGCTTGCAAAGACAGATGGAGAGGGTTGTATAGATTGATAGTGTTACAAAAATAGGTAGAGTTGTGTATCATACATAGATAGATAGATAGATAGATAGATAGATAGATAGATAGATAGATGGATAGATAGATAGATAGATAGATAGATAGATAGATAGATAGATAGATAGATAGATAGATAGATAGATAGATAGATAGATAGATTAAACGGAAGAGCTAAAATTAGTAATATATAGTTAAATGTCTACATGGGCAGCAGATAGAAGAGCATGGAAAGCAAACTAGAACGCCATACAAGCAGGAAAAACAGACTACATTGGATTACAAATATAAGTGAAGTCTTCAATTAAAATATATACTAACATGACATACAAGTGTGCACTTCATTGCCACATACTAAGAAAATGACAACTGCATGAAGAACAGTTAATAATGGACACAATTTGGTATGTTTTAAACTAGTAGCAGTTAGTTTAACAAAAGGAATTTACAACATTACTAGCAGGAGATAGATACTGATAAAGCTGGAATATGCCCTGTGCTGAACATGGAAGAACTGGTAGAAAGTGTCCTGCTATCACATTAATCTCTAAACACAAAGGCAACACCAAAGCAATAAAGTGCAAACAAAAACACTGGCACTTAAGAGAACTAACTTGTGTGTGGATGTGTTCCTTGTGAAAGAGCACAAATCAGTCACTTAAAGTAAAGTTAACCAGTGGCTAAAGTGGGTGACCCCTGCCCATGCTGAATTCTGTAGTGGGCGGAGACAAAATGTTAATGACACAACAAGAGACCAATGGATGAAGACAGCTGGCCGAAAGCCCCTCTAATTAAGCCTATTACACATGTTTTTGTTTTTATAAAAGGTCATGGCTAATGCCAAACCTAATAAAAAGTCTATTATAAGTATGTTTCTTTAAAAAAATTCAAAAGGTCTTCCCTAACATCAGACATCAAAAGTAACTGTTGGAGAATGAATCTTGAAAGTAGGCTTTTTCAGAGTGACAAACACTTATGTTTGTTTTGCTAATACATTTTTGGTTGCATTTTCTCAGAGGTGCAACTGGATAAATGAATAATTCTTCTGAAATATCATAAGGCGCAAACTGATGTAGTTCTCCAAATTTCACAAGAAGATAGAACATTTTGCCCACACTTAACTGTTCACAGCAGAACTATCACCCCAACACATTTAGAAAACATACACTAGATGGAAGCATATAGGTAATTATGTTTAAACTTTTTTTATATATAAATACTGCACTCTATAAATCCTGACACCGGATATATATATATTGTGGCGTAGATCGATCATAGACACCGATCTGAGCCACAATTTAAATGGCATTGATATTGTGTGCAGTATTTATATTCAAAGTTTAAACATCATCATCTATATGTTTCCATCTAGTGTACATTTTCTAAATGTTGTGCTGCCCAAGATACCTGAATTACACCTCACAATTGCTCCATGTGTTAATTGCTCCCTACTGACACTTGATTGTAAATTGTGAAGCCAACCGAGCCTTTCATTCTTCCAAGGTCGTTATATTAAATTCCAATAAATTAAGGGTAAAGTGCCAACTGTTATTTAAAGCGCTTAGATATGAAAAAACTGTGGTATGAAGCTCTAGATGGAAACAAGCCTCCTGTTATGAAGGCACTTCAGTTAGTAGACACCTGGTGAACTGGAGCAACTGCTGGTGAGGAGATGTCAGACACATCTGTGAGTATCTAGGTTACACGTGGCGTTGAAGAACTGCGCGTATGAACAAACACGGCACTTACACTGAACATGGGCAGTTTTCACACCGAAAGTTACAAATGGAAGATGTGGCTGTGACTTAAATTATGGAAAACCGTGTTAGGCTAAAAAGTAGTAAAACTAGTTTGGTGAGAAATCCCAGTATATCGAGAAGAACCAGGAAGGTGCTCCCCAGGTCACTAACCACCAGGGGGTGCTCTTGTGTTGGGAGGCAGCTGAAAGCAGCTTCACATGGCCCAAACCATGGCTGAGCAAGGAATGCATAGAGGTGCGCTGTTACTTTAATGAGGTTGACACAGACCGGAAGTAGAAAGACTAGGGTGAAAGTATTTGAGTTTTCAATTTCTTTTAAAGCAGTAGATGTTCAGAAATGAATCTCAAAGAGAGACGAAGGAAGTCTACATACTGCCAGCTCTGACCCACCAGAGAGACTTTCTATACAGGATCCGCGGAACCAAGGAATAGTCGCAGAATGGTAGATCCTGTGGTGTGTGTCAGCATGTGAGAAAATACTCTTCTTTGCAAGTAAAGCCAGCTGAGGGAGTGAAGTGAGGGTGGACAAAGCTGAGAGATTTGAGAGCGAGTTTCTCGTCCAATGACAACCAGTGAAACTTAGAGAGATGAGAGGCAGCAGACGAGTTGGACCTAGCAGAAGGTGGCCAGTGTTCTGAGTGATTCGCAGCCTAGAGAGAAGAAACTTGGGAATCCAAAGCTGAAGGTGGGTCTGCTTTAGGGCTGGCCCAGCAGACGAGGGTTCATGGCATCAGCATAAGTGTTGAATAAGAACGTTAAGGATTTACTGAGTGAAGCAAACAGAGCTAGACATACATTCAAAATGATGTGCAAAGAAATGGGCTCGTTGGGACTATACATTCAAAGGCATTTATAGAGAATCATAAGCTGGCAAGGTAGCTGCCCGCGTCCTACCAGAAAGGAAGGAAGGACTTAAGCCATCTGATATCTCCCCGCATGCGCACCGCCAAGCATCATGGGTGACCAGGTTCCAACATTTAGAAGGGCAAAAGCAGCACAGCGTCCAGGGCAGCGGCCATGAGTGGCAGGCAATTAGAGGATAGCAGGGACACGTTTCATTTTTCTTTTTTTAAATGCATCCCATTTTCCTTTAAGGAAAACGGGCTAAATTCTTTTTTTAAACTGCTTTATTTAAAAGCAGTCCCAGACATGGAGCTCTGCTGAGCCCAGCAGGCCAACATACCTGGGAGGGCCAGCCCTTCCCAATGGGGTCTTAAATTGCGAGTGCCTCATAAATATTGATGAGGCATGCAATTTGCGACCCCACTTTGAATCACAAACAGTGTCTCACACACTGTTGTACATGGCATTTTGCGACTCACAAATTGCGACTCGCAATTGAGCACTATTTGTGAGTCGTAAAATGCCATGGTCGTACATCTGGCCCTTGGCCCTGGGCATTTCAGGACTTAAAACTGAAGTCCCCAGGTCAAAGGCTATCAGTGACACTGCCCCTCATCAAGAGGGGGAGGACCTGAAAGTGCTTTGCAAGGCTAAGGAGGCCACACCTGCAGGCTGTGACATCTTCAGCCGGGCAAAGTTCTGCTCAGGCAGTCAGGTGCCTGTACATTTAGCCCTGTACAGCCTGGCTGCCTGACCTGAACAAGAAGAGTGTCTGTCAGGCTGATCTTTGCAGCCCGGCCCTGTGCGTCTTTAGAATGGTTGGAAGATGCTCTATGATCACTGAACTGGGACAAACCACCAAGACATCAGAAGAGCATCAAACCCATTTCTAGTGAAGTTTCTGTGAGCGTGTTCCCCAAGGACATGAGATGATTCAGTTCACAGCTCTACACCATACAAGACATTGATTCCTCCACCCACCAATATTTGAGTCTGGTGAGTTTTGCTGTTACCTGCACCTGGCACCGCAGCATTGTCCATGCTTCTTTGTGGTGTATCTCGTTACGCAGCCTGGACTTTGCTCGTTTCAAGAAATTCCTCAAACCCTGCTCTTCTAATTCCTCTTGGTATTGCTGTCCTGCTTTAGAGTGCATTGGCGCTGAGACCCTCTTGGGAGTGATTCGTTGGCACTTTAAAAATATAAAAAACAGAACAACATAACCCAAGAAGTGTGCTGATTCTGCACCAAACCCCTCATGCCCAGAGGTGTCTCTCGAGGTGGGTGTTCCCTTTCCCCTAGAATGCCATCCTTCCAGTGCCTGCCTGGCAGAGGCAGAGGAGCAGTCGCGCTATTCTGTCATTTTCCTGGTGGGCGGCAGGCTAGGGGTTGCTTGGAGAGCAGGGTTGGCTGCCATGGCTCAACCATGCCCTCATTGCCCTATTGTGATGCAGCCATGGTGTCTGGAAACTGTAAAGGAAAGGGGATAAATGCCTTGTACCAACCTGTGGGTCTTCTAGGGAGGGCAGGAGCATTACCTCCCTCCTGCCATAGGAGTGCCAGCCTCCTCAGGCCCTGCAAAGCATTCCAGGTGACGCTGAGAGCATCCCATAAATGTTCCCTTTGAACCTACCCATTCCAGCTTTCTTCAGAGCTGGGCACTGGGTGCTCAGACCCTCATCCTGGCATCACACAGGCAGGCTGAAGGCCATCTCTACCTGGATTATGTGGATTGCTTCCTTGCTACTCTGCCAGAAGAGTGAGCCTCTCTGATACACTACAGGGGGGTCAAAAACAAGAATAAAGATGGAAAGAGTGTATCATGGATGAGAGCATTCACGGCAAGAGCAGTACCAAGGTGTAGGAAATTCGGTATCAGTTGTGCAGGATGTGAGGTCTGCACGAGTCATTAGGTCCAGAATTCCCCCTCACTGGGAACCAACCGCCCCATTGTAGCGCTTGAATCTCTCAGGGTAGCGAAGCCGAGCAGTCCGAGGCCTACACAGGGGAGGTGGCGTGGACTACTTACAACCAGTGGTAGAAGTGGGCGGGGACGGAAGGGCATGGCGTGCCCCTACTTTTTACATTTGTTACAGTCCGTTCCCCTACTTCTTTTTATTAAAAAAGCGTCCCAGGAATGGGCCATACGAAAATGATAGCTGCCTCAATCATTCAGCCGTGTCCCCAGTTTGGTGCATATTGAGGAAGGCCTCTGCAGTGCCCACGACCTCCTCCCCCTTCCCCACTGGACTGGGGCCTGAAAAACAACACTGAAAGGGCCGTCAATGGGAAAACTGATACCTCTGATGGCTCTAATGGTACAGTAATTAACAGCTCATTTACTGCCGCTACCTGGCTGCCCCCACTGTGACCAAAACAATAGTCACATCAGGAAGCTTTGGTGGCCCAGCCCTGACCTAATATGCCCTTTATTTTCGGACTCACCCACACTGAAGGACACCACCTCCTGAAAAAGAAGAAAAGGGATTTAGTGAGGAATCAGCTGGCTGGCGCAAATTTGCTCTCCACCCAGCCGGAACTGGAAAATAGGAGGAAGGCAGGCACTCAGCTGACCCAGCCCCACCAGCCTCGCCTGGATATTGTTCTGCGTGCCTGCCCAGAGGTCCCTAGCCCATCCTTTACAGCTCTGCTCTTTTTTCGGCACTGGGGTCTGCAAGTGGAGCCTGGACTGCCTCTGAACTCCATGCTCCCTCGTAAATAAACATCTTGTAAGTTGGGAAAATTAAAGAATACCTTGGTGCATTTTTTTTTACAAACGTTTAATGTCTTACTCAGCTTTTTTTCTTATGTTATTTTATTTAATGTGTCTTATGTAATTAGATTTAATGTGTACGGCTGCTCTGTCAGTGTTCAGGGATGTGGTCTTTTATAAACGTAGGAGCAGATTTACAATAACTGGCGCATCCCTGCCTATCAGCAGGGATGCGCCAGTTATGGTGTGCTGCGGCTCCGCCACCATGGATGCGTCACATTTACAATGCGGCACACCATGGGGCAAAAAAGGCACAGATGCGTAAAGGTGGCGCATTGCTGAAGTGAGACGCAGCTCCAGCAATGCTCTGGGGTACCTATCTGTACAATACTGCGTCAATCCTTATGCCTGCTTCAAGAAGGCGCAGGGTTTTGAGCCGCATGGGCTCAAAAGTGACTGAGTGAAATCTTGTAGATTTCACTCAGCCACTTTTGGGAGGCGTTCCTGGGCCAGAACGCCCTCCCCCTCCCTCCCCCCCCCCCTGCGCAGGAATGCCTACTTCTGGCGCAGGGCTTTACAACGTGACGCATCTCCCAGATGGGTCACGTTGTAAATACCCAGCACCATGGCGCATCTTTTGCGCCACCGCGTCACAAAAGTGACGCAACGGCAGCGTAAAAGAGGAGCAAGGGGCTTGTAAATCTGCCTCATACTGTTGACCTTTAAAAAAAAATTGCATATAAGAAGCACAAGTTCTGTGACCCCCCAACACCAGAGCCCCTGTCAGACCCCATCCAGGGTCTGGCTGTGAAAACAAATAGGTCTGGCAGCAAGGTCAGACTGGCCATACTGGGCATGGGACGAGAGGCTGGAGGGGTGGGAGGCTGGTTTTGTAACTGGGGACTGGTTTTGCGGCAGTGCTGCAAAATCAGCCCCCAGTAACAAAACAAGCATTTGCAATGCAATAGGTTCTCGCATTTATGAAATTTTAAGCTATTGGCATTGTAAATGACAATGCCTTTTATTTCTCTATTTTCAAAACGAACACATAGATAAAAGGTTTGTCATTTACAATGCCAGTAGCTCAAAGTCTCGCAAATGCGAGACCTATTGCATTGCAAATGCTTGTTTAAAGCCCTCCCAAGAATGTGTGTAGACCACAAACATACCAGGATCCCAAAACGCAAAGCAGATACTGAAAACAAACAAATAAATGTAATTCTTTTAAAAAGCATTTAAAATGTTAATTTCTTACATGTTTACACAAGATCACACAGTACATTCGTGTTTTATTAGATTACAGAGTTATCACCTCAAGGTGAGAAGATTGAAACAAAACTCTGTTGCAAGAATGTAGCAGCCAGGCTGCTTGGCGCTTTAATCTCAAAGATGTTATCTTGTGCAATAAAGAATTCTGAAGTCGACAAAGTTAATGTACCCTAAGGACTGTGAATTGCCCCAGATCCCTATATGTGAAAGTGACGCCAAGACTCAAATGGTTGTTTTGTACTATGAATTTGCAGCTATCTGTGAAAAAAATAGAACATTTCTTATCGAACTGAATTTGTACAAAGCTGTTCTAATGTGCTCCAAGCTAAATATAAAGTCATGCTTGCACAGCTATACGCAATTTTTCAAAAAGGGTATAAGTCATTGAAGTTTACGGCAGTATACACTCCTTAATAAGAGTTAATTTTAAAGTTCATAAACAAAAAATCAAACGACCTTGAAACCATTTAATGCCCAATTGTCTTTGTTACAAAGAAATATGCCCTTAAATAAAGTAACTGGTGACCATGTAATGCGCTTTAAAGCCCTCCGATTGTGTGTCTGCCGCTGTGAGCAGAGCATAGCCACGTGTAAACAGGACGCAAACTCTTTAATACAAGTATTTGGACTGAAATAGGTCTTGTATTTATGCGAGACCTATTGCATTACAAATGGGAGGCATCACGGACAATGGGAGGGGGCGGGGGAGTGAAAGGAACGGACAACTGGGGATGGGGAAGTGAAAGTCACAGACAACGGGAGGGAGGGCGGGGGAGTGAAAGGTACAGACAATGGGAGGGAGGGTGGAGGAGGCATGGACAACGCAAACGTACAACGGGAGGGAGGGCAGGGGGGAGTAAAAGCCATGGACAATGCACGGACAACAAGAGAGAGGGAGGAGTGAAAGACACCGACAATGGGAGAGAGGGGGAGTGAAAAGCACGGAAAATGGGACGGAGGGCGGGACTGGGCAGGGTAAAGAATGCAGCAAAGCACGTCCTGTGTGGAGTAGGAGAACCTCATTAATTAAAATAGTGCTCCCAGTCTAAAATAACACCTACCATGTAACACTTGAAGTAAAGGGGCCAGTCACCATGGAAGATGACAAATGGAGAGGAGGCGGTACTAAGGAGGGACTAACAAGCCTATTGACAAATCTGAAGCCAGCATTTAGGACTGACAATGACATAAGCCAATGGCAAATATGGGCGGGTAGTGGGTGGAGCTTCTACTCCGTACTCTAGAGCTTCTACTCTGTACTCCTCTACAATAAGCCCTGCAGAGCAGCGCATTCGCGCTGACTCTAGGCTCGACTTAACCAGCAGAACTGTGCAGCAAAATGACTATCTCTTAAAAAAACATAACTCACTGCAGAGTTTCTTGTAAACCTAGTAGTTTTTCTGCAACTATAAAAGTGTTAAGACTGATATCTCTGATTGTTTATCTTCCTGCTGGAGATAGATTGGAGATTTATTTGTTGGCAGTTTTGTGTTTTGACTCATCTAATGTAACGCACAGGGGTAATATGCCTGCTGCAAAGAAGGTGCACTATACAGATGCCAGAAATGTATTTAATGTTCCAAGGTTCTAAGTAAATAATGGGAAAGCTGGATCTGTAGTTTGTGGCTGTCATTAATTCATTGATGATTAAACCCATAATTTATAGGGACCTCTAAAAAATATTTTTGTCAAATAAACAAAAGATTTAGAAACGTCATATTATTTAATGCATAAAGATAAATTAACCATTGCGGATACTTCTCAGTTTTTGCTTAAAAAATGTCAAGCACCGACCAGAGTTGGCATCAATAGCTAAACTGCAGGCTAGTTTTTTCAACGGTTGGTCCCTTTGTATATGAGAGATGACTGGTAGAAATTGGGATAGTATTATGGCTTCTCTGCCAAAAAGATGTTTGCATAGTAAAGCATAGGCAGGAAATGTACAGAAAGGTCAAATAGGCAAGTGGTCCTGTGTGAGGGTCCTTAGGAATAACATTAATGTGCTTACCTCAGAGGTCTACCCAGAGGCCTTCTTATGATGATATGTTGTGCAGGAAGCTTTGTACTAAACTGCTCAGGTGTATCATTCACACAGGAACCCAATTCAAAGGATATTCAGGAAGAATCTGTGTCTTACACTAACAGTGATCCGTGACGTTTATATCAAATAAGCATACATATCTACAATAGTGCATTGAAAAAGGCTTTACAGTAACTGGGCCTGACTTGCGGTACCAGACATCAGACCTTTCCCAGGGTGTCCGGAAGGATAGGGGGTCGATTTAGTTAATGGGGGTCGGTTTTGTAGTAGTGCTGGAGTTTTTTAAATTACTGTAAAGTTCCTTGTATATTCAGCAGGCTCCGGGCAACAATAAAAGTGTCAAGATAACTCTGGTGATCAATGTACTTGAAGAGAGAGATGGGAGGGAGTTTTGTCTAATAGCTGTTTTGACGCATCTAAGGTAGTGCAGAGGGTTAATACGCCTGATGCAAAGAACATGTACCATGCATATCAAAGAACAATAATTTATGTGGATAGCTCAGTGGGTTACTGCTTTTTGTTCACTTCCTGAATGAAAATATAATTTTGCCTTTTACTGTCAAGATCTCTCTCAAGTTTTTTGTGAGTAGAAGAGTTAGCCAAGCCGGACAGTTCAAAAGGTATCTTTTGCAGGACACTTGAATACATAATGCATATTTTTGAGCAGCTAGCTGGCTGACATGAATGTGGAGGACTCCTTGTGGGTTTCCGTGAGTCCGATCAGATTCTCCAGAAGAGTCCCTTTCCCTACTGAGCCCTGCTTAACCACGTCATTGCTGTCCAGGAATCCAACAAAGGCACACCTGTGTACAGGAGGAGCCTAGTGTTCATGTCCTCAACGTTTGAGACAAAAGTTACTCATTGATTTCTGAACAATGATTGTAAAAGCGTTAAGGTAACATGTAGCTCCTGCTTATATTTTGCATGCTTTACATAATCTTGCATTCCCTAAGAGTGTTTGCTTTTTCCAGGATGTTATTTTTCTTCAGGCAATGTATAATTTGAATTGAGTCACATCCAGGTGTTTATAATGGGACAGAATTGGGTTGTAGCTGAAGACAGTGTAAGTTTCTCTCAGTGGGGCAGAAGGGTTTTCGGGGGGGGGATAGGATGTGGCACTATGGCCAGTGCTACCAAATTTGGAACTGGGGAACCTGGTTCGGCCTTCATGACTAGTCCACAAGACCACTCTCCTGAGGGAGCACATTCCCCTACAAGACCTTAGAAGTCCCAGCTAGACCTTAGAAACCCTGGTATCTTAGCACCTTGAAGGCCTGTCCACCACAATCCATACTGAACTTCACCTCCAGTCTTGCAGGCAGGCCTAAAAAGCAGCACACCCTAGAGCAGCAGTGACTGTCACTGAGGTCACATGACCCTTGAGGTCAGTCCCCCTCACTCATTGGGGCCTCCATTGGCTTTGTTCTAGCAGTACTGATGCAACTCACCAGGGATTGGCATTGCAGGATTTGCATGCACCCCAGACGAAGGGGCATGCTTACAAGGGCCTTGCGCCATCCTTGCTCCATGCAACATGGTACATGCACAACGCACAGCTCCAAGTCATATTTTAAAAGCCACGCAAAGCCACTTTGCATGTCTTGAACTCTACCGATGTTTGAGTCTCATAATTTCGGAACTGATGCTTTTGTAATTCTCATTGCTAACTAACTCGCGTAGCAATTACACAAACTACTAATAAAATATTTATATCTGATTCATCTGATACTGCTAAAAGCAGCTGCAAAACCACCAGGTTTGGGTTGTCTATGTCTAGATACAATAACAGTAAACTAAGAGGCATCTAATTCTGGCTTCATGACATGTTGCATGAAGCTTGTAAAAATGTAGGAATACAATTTTGCATTGACCTAGGGGCACAGAATGATGTAATCAACAGTGCTCCCCAACACGTCGGGCCTCCTGTTGTAGAATCTAAAGCCACATTTTATGTTCAGAAGTGGTTAGAAAAAGGGAGGAGAAGTGCTGATGAAAGAAACTGCATGGCTTGGACACACATGGCTTATGATCCCTCTTATATGCGTATTTGTGACATTCTATGATTGAAAACGTATCCCAGATTGTAAATGTATTTTAATGTCAATAACTCATGTTAAACCTCAAATAAACGTGTATCTATTGGTTGCATTAAATAATCTTTATAAGCTGTAACTGGTCAGTGAAATGCCAAACATACTAAAAATTAGGATGTTTTGCTCTTTCTAGCCACACCTTTGACTCCGCCCACGCAGATTAAACCCGTCCCCTGATGCTCCGCCCACAGTTCCCCTACTTTCTTTTCCCCACTTTGACCAATGCTTTCAACCCTTCGCTGGCACGCAATAATAACACTCAATAAATGATTGTCCAGTCAGTGGGCTAGATGTAGGAGCCCTAATACCGGTCGGTAACAGCCGAATTCGGCCGTTACCGACCGGTATTAGGGTTTTCTAATGTAGGGGGCCTAATTTTTACCGAATCGGTAAATCCAGATGTAGCTGGCACTTCAAAGAGTGCCACAGGCCCTTTAGGAGTTGGTATTTACCACCCAATCCTATTGGGTGGTAAAATACCGAATTCCAGTGTACATGCACATCTGTGCATGTACACCTATGCCATGTGACAAACAGACATGCCCTTAGGGCATGCATGTGTGCCACATGGCACATAAGCCTGCAATTGAGGTGCTACAGGGTGTCAAAGTGACACCCCGTTCCCCCTGCCAGGATTCGGTATTTACCGATTCGGTAAATACCGATTCGGTATTTACCGAATCGGTAAATACCGAATCTTACAGAATCGGTAATTGTAAAAGAAAAATTACCTACATCTGCCTACTTCCAATTTACCTACTCTTAAATACCGAATCGCTATGATTCGGTATTTAAGAGTAGGTAAATCGGAGTTACCTACATCGGGCCCTAGTGTCTTTTTTTTTAGAAAGGGGAAAAGTTCATTTATTACACACACTGCTAAATACTGTGCATTAATTTGCTAATATTTACATAAGAAGATAGAAAATACCTTAGATCACACCTTGAAATCGCATTTGACCCCTAAAAAATCATACAAACATATAAGGTAAGTCTATTGACCTGATCAAAAGTTCTCCGTACTAAAAGACCTACCAACCATATGTTAAAAACACATCATTTTGTGCTGTGAATGCAATAATCAATAATAACCAGAGATAAAGGCAATTATTAATGTCAATACAGCATATCAAGCTTCACCAGTAATCACTGTCAGCATTTTCACTCCGATTAAACATTTTTAAATGACCATAACATGAGTGTGTGATTTTAATGTACTTGCAGAACTTAAAAATGAAACCATAAAAGCAGGTCCTAGAGGGGCACCTCTTTCCTGATCACCTAAAATGCAAACATAGATACAGCCCCCAAATGTAGCCCTAAAACCAGCCCTAGAAAGCATTGCACACCCGGCATAGAAGAAAGGCTCCATTCTTGGGAGTGCGAAGAAAAAGTATGCGAAAACCCAAGAGGGTCAAGGATTCGTCGACCTTGCAAATGCAGTGTCGGTTTTGCAAACATTACTCCTGGGGGGTTACTGCAACTCCTACAGCCCCTCACAACACTCTTCAGATTCGATGGAGGTTCCCTTGTCCTCCTGGGGCCCCCACAAAAAGTGAAAACTATGGAAATATAAAGGCCCAGCAGGCAATTATGGGGCGCTCCAGCCTGGAGCAGTGGATATTTAAACAGAGGGTCTCCCGCTGTGCTCCGGAACCTGCAGTTTTTCTTCCATTTTTATTTGTATTTTTCTTATGGTGCCCGGTCCCACCCGGGCACCACCCCTTTAACCTTGAGTGGTAGTGGTAGCTCCGGAGGTCCACCCCCAGCTACCGCTGTCGGCTCCCCGCTCAGCTGACACTTCTTGATGCTGCTGTGGGAGCCGGCAATGTGCTTCACCCCTGCCCGCTCCATGCCAACACGGAGTTTGTTCTGCAGTGGCTTCCCCACTTCCCCCAGACATGGGCACGGAGAGCAAGGCCACCTCCAGTGGGGGCACGGGGACTTGGTCCTGGGTACCATTTCTCTTTGTGGGGGCATCCGACTGTGATCCCCCAGTTTCAGGTTTGGCCCCCAGAGAGATGGGAGCCCCTTTGGGGAGAATAGGCCTGATGAGGGGGCCCCACACCTGCCCCCTCCCTGGATGAAAAAGGGAATACCCCTTGCGCCAACCTCCAGGCTCTGGCCTGCCCCGGGCACATTTTCAGGTGTGTTCACCTGTAACCATCCAAGTGTCCTTTACCCGTGCTGTGTCGCCGTGGCCTTGTCTTAAGAGGCAGACACTGGCGGGAAACACACGCAGTCCATTTGCCATGATTACTGTGGCTGAAACACATGTAGTGAGACTCACCCACAGTAAGAAGTCCAAAGCTGGGTGATGCAAAAAGCAAAAACTGCAGGCATACTAAATGGGCACATCCTAATTGTAACAGAAGGTATGGTGTCCAAATTATAAATGTAATTAATCCCTGTATACTAAGGTCTTGTATCTACAAGCCTCCTGTACAGAAGCCCCACGTAGTAAGGAGTGGTCCAAAGTCCAAGGTGACAACAGCCTGATGCACTAACACACGGTTATGGTATGTTACTAGGTATGTGTATAGTGCAACATTTGCCAACTAGTTGCCTCTTCGTGCTTTGTGCATACTTTGGTCTGCAGTTGTGATGCCACCAGGGGAGATTTCCACTGCTGAAACACTGAAGGTGTGGGTGGGTGTGTTGTAGGTGTGCCCCATTCTCATGGAGGTATTACGCTACAGGGGATAATGTGACTTTCCATCCTAACCCATGTCAATGTTCATTGTGTGGGAGGTTTTCAATGTAACCCCTGGCAATGTTAGTGGGTCTCCGTCCTATCCCAGTGAATGCTCAGTGGGTAATGGGTTTCTAACCTGATCCATGTGGATGCTGAATATGTAGTGGGCTTCACTCCTAACTCATGGATTCCCAATGTAGAGTGTGGATCTACACTATTGGGATTAAGAGAGGATTAGGGAAGGGTTTGGGGAAGGACATGGCCTACTCACAAAAGAGTAAGTCCATTTCTTCACACAAACGCCCCTTCTAAAGTTGCTACAGCCAACAAAGAGAGTGACAACAGCTGTGAGTTGCACCAGTAGAGGCATTAAATACCAAGGCACATTGTACCAATACCAAGGCTTAATGTGCAGCGCTCTGATCCACCAAGGCAGAGTATCCAAAGGCCTCTTGTGCACAGACATGATATTCTGAAGTGTGTTGCCCAAAGACTTAGGGACTGATTATGAGTTTGGCAGTGTCAGAGCAGGGCGCCACCCACTGCCTCACTTTCACACCACCAAAACTGACTGCCATCCGCCAGATTATGAGTTTTCTCGTGGTCTGAGGGTCGGGCGGCGTGAGGGTCCCACGCGGTGGAAGAAAGGCACCGCAACGAGAGAATCAAAGCCAATTCCTGCACGCCATGGACTGTGCAGTCCTTGCCATGCAGGAAAGGGCTGCATGTGCAGAGAGGGGGTCACCATATGCCCCCCTGCAAGCATCCCCATGCACAGGGGCAATAGGGGGCTCTGTATGGCCCCCTTTATTTCCCCACCACCAGCATTTTCAAGGTGGGCTCACCGCCATGAAAAGGCTGGTGGTGGTGAAACTCGTAACATGCTTGTCTGTGCTGCAGTGGCACCACCAAGCATATTACTTCCCTGGACTGCTGTGCCACCACCAAGGATCGCAGAATCCTGGTGGTTGTGGAGGTTCTCTGGAGGTCCAACTGCAGTACTCGTACTATGACAGTCGAACCACTGACAAGGAGATCCTTTAACCCTTTGCATGCGTCGGACGGCCCCCGCCCGTCCGACGTCACGGTGGGCATGTGCGGAGGACAGCCGGGGGCCGTCCTGACTACGCCCAGTCATAAATCACCCGCCCCGCGGCGGAATTCCCGCCGCGGTCAATGGGTTAAAGCCCTAACTCTTGCAGATCCCACCAAAATACTCAACTCCCTCAAAGTCAAAACTCTCTCTGGGGATGCTCTCTCACCGCTACTCATCATTGTCAATGCCTCCCTCACTCAAGGCATCTTCCCAGAAGCTCTCAAAACAGGCCACATCCCCCCAATCCTAAAGAAACCTAGGGGCATATTAGCAAGCAGCAGCGATAATTATCGCTGACCGCTGCTGGCGTGAGTAAATCTATCGCCCACTATCGCTGGCGGTAATCTCCATGTTAGCTTTGTATTAAGAACTCTTAAAGCCATGGAGATAAAAATTCAAGCGATAGCGGGGATTATCGCCGTTTTCAATGGAATATCGCTGGTTTTCCAGAGATATTCCATTAAAAATGGCTAAAACCTTGTTGATAGGGCAGGGCAATCTTAGCCATGTAAACCACCTCCCATTGGATTTCATGGCTAAATCAGGTCACAAGCAGGCGTTAGGAAAGTAGCGTTAACTGTGGTTAGCGCTACTTTTCCTAACGCTCTGCTTGTGAGCGTGCAGCTTGATAATAGGAGAAATGTCACTTAGCGACATTTCTCCTATTATTTTGCCCTGGAACGCTCACTTTGCATCTCATTAGAGATGCAAAGCTAGGCGTTGTTGAAAAGGGCGCAAAATCAGCAAAACATGCGATAGCGTGTCTTTGCTGATAAGGCAATGAAATTATCTCTGCTTTTCGGCTGAAAACGGCGATAATTTCATATCGTCGCCTTGCTAAAATGCCCCCTATGATGATCATGCCAAATGCCAGCTCATCACTCACCCACTATTCACCTGCAATATCATTGAAAAAGTAGTCTATGTTCAGCTTCAAGACCACACTAATGCTACACATCCTCTGCAAAACTGCTAGGGGCTTTTGCTCACTCTGCGGCATGTACACTAAGAGCCCGATTCCCAGGTCGGTGGTCTGCCCGCCAGACCGCCGTTGCAGGGGTCTGTAGAATGCCTCCAAGCCAGCTGCATCCCGACCACCACATTCTGTGTTGACCGCTGGGCTGGTAGCGGGCCAGTGGTGGTTTTGCGTCCGCAGCATTCTTCAACTCACAGAGTGAGCCTGAAGTCAATGCTGCCACACTGTAGCACCTGTACTGTAGTGCGTGCAGTGTTGCTATACACCATGTCGTGGATGGCACACAGTGGAGAAGTGTGGCTCAATGGTTAGAGGAGGCAGACCATGAAGCAGAGGTCAGACCCGGGACCAGGGTTCAATTCCCGACGCGGCAGGGTCTTGAGCCCAAAAATGTCCACGGACTCGATAATTCTCGCTTCGGTTCCTGCTCGAATCACGGGTTCACACTCTGCAACTCCGGTCAATAGCTTGCTTAATCTCCACTATGGCCCCCTGCGGCGGGATGCCTGGCTTTCACCTTGGGGGAGCCCAGTACGGGTTATCTCACAGGGAAAAACCAGGACGGGTTCCCAAAGCAAGCGCTTAGAGACCGTTGGTGATAATGCGCTATATAAATTACAATTACAGTGTGTACACAACAGTGCAGGCATAGGGAGTCACAACATGTGCCCCCAGGAAAAATACCCCATGGGCTAAAATGCCCAATGGCCCTGTTTAGGGCCCCTCTTCCAACAACCTTTTAATGGCAGGGTCCCTGCCATGAAAGGCTGTCGGAAAGGCAGATCATAATTTACACGGCCTTGCCGGCATCTCCACTGCCGCCATTGTGGCCAGCTTCCCCAACTGCCGTCGTTGTGGGATCCAAGGTCCTGGCAGTGGCAGCGGTCTTGTGGTAGTCTGACCACCCTTCTTGTAATTGGGTGGTCGGATCGACGAAGGGGCGACAGTTGGACCACCAACAAAGACACAACAGTGATCTCGGGGCACCCTTTTCAGTCATGATAAAAACCTTGGACCCATGGAGACTTCATTGACAGGGCTGAAACATGTCAATCAGTTAGGAGGGTGTAAGGCCATTATATCCCTGAACCAATCCCTCACGTTTGTTTTATCTGTACCTGAACATCCTTTATTAAAGGGATACCAGGGTTGTTCAAACGTATTTTTGAATTTTTTTAGGAGCTGGCTGAGATAATATCCAAAGTGCTTCATGGAATATGGTGGAGCCCATTCTGTTTTTTAGGAACCAGGATGAGATCTGATGATGAAGCAAGCCACTAATAGAGTGGGTGAGAGTGTAACAAAAAACATTTGGGGTTTCCTGAAGAGCGGTTCACATCCTTTTCCTCAATCAGGCCAGAGAGCATCTTCACTGCCTCTTACAGACCAAGGACAAAAGGAGACAGACCAACTGGTATCAGATGGCCAAGGGTTTTTTCCTTTCCATCTGATCACAACCAATAGGCTCCTGCAAGGCTCTGCAGGGTTGGTAGGTGATGTCTCGCACACCACTGTGCCTAAGCATCCTTCCTGCTAAGGGGTTAAAGTAGTGTAAAGGGCAGTAAGTTGAATACCAGGGAGCAGATGTAGAGCCCACAGGGCACCTCTAGAATCTGGTCCAGGGAACTATGCGTAAGGGCACATTTGACATCGGCAAGAGGATGAAGTCAACCTCAAGTGCATTGACTATTTTGTGGCAGCGCACATCTTTGCTTGACACATTGCTTTAAATTAGTAGTCATTTTTAAAGGGAGAGAACAGAGACTAGAATCAGCTGTTACCAGCACTCAGTCACCACCACACCAGTCTTGAAAAAGCAACTGATATCCTCAATCATGGTTGGGGGCATTTGGTGTGCACCCTTAGACAGAATGATATTCCGTTTTAGTTGTAAATATGGCGCACCACCTAGAGTGGACACAGATTGTTTAATTCACTGGAAGAAAATCATAGATCAGGACAGAGCAAGGCGGAACAGGCCTTATGTTCAACCTGGAACCCCTGGAGGACAGTTCTTAGAGCACGGGTCACTCCTGGTGCCTCTGTCCATTTCCTCAGCTCTCTGTGATTAACTGCAGTGGGCAAGGTGAAGCTTTGAGAGAGAGAAAGGGATGGAGGAGTATCGCGTCTAGCCCAGCTCTAGAGCATACAAATGACCACCCCACGCATGGACCTCTGCAATACATGTCTTTATTCTTCGTCATGCAACCGTTGACTGAACACACTATGCCATAAACTTTATTGACCACACTCAAATACCTCCCAACCGATTATGTAACTTTGTAAGGAGTCCGGCAAGGACAACAAGGGTCCCACTGTACATGATCATACAACACTACATCTCCCCCTTTGTTGAATGAAAAGTGCGGACAACATATATACATTAGAGCTCCTCAAGGAGTCATTGAGGTGCTCGCACCAATCTTCCAGATCAAGTTGTACGAAATGAAGGAGTCTCACTGTCAGCTGGCATTGTAGATGTTGACTCAGATGCTTGACTTGGGCACTCAGGCGGACTTGCCTCACTTGTGATGTCTGGAGCTGACGAACATCGAGGCAGATGCTTGAAATGTGACAAGTGTCTTTTAATGGACTTGCCAGGACATTGAGTAGTCACCATATGTCCTTTACTTGCCACAACTCTAAATGGATCAGCATCAAATGAAGCGTCAGTCTTGCATTTCCATTTTTGTTTGACCACGACCCAGTCTCCTTCTTTGAAAACCTTGTCCGAAGTGCATCTGCGCTTGTCTGCATAGGCCTTCATCTTGCATTTGTGAGACGTATCAGTGACACAAATCTCATCAGTGTCTATTACTCGACTTGTGGTTCATTGTGGTAGCTTTGTCGCAATGGCTCCACCAAACAGCAAGGTGGCAGGTTTTCCATCTGTTGTTGAATGGGGAGTTGACCGGTAGGCATGAAGGGCTGGACATGAGGCTGACTTGAGATCAATTCCTTCGAGCACAGCGCACCAAACCATTTTTTCAGGTTGCTCATAAATCTTTCAATAATGCCATTTGCCTGTGGGTAGAGAGGTGTGCCTTTCTGATGGTTTACTTTCAAGCAACTAAGAAAGTCTTTAAACTCACTGCTATTGAAGGGTGGACCCTTGTCAGATTTTAGAATAGAGGGAACACCACACGCGGCGAAAATATCATCCAGCCTCTCGATAACTTTGTCAGGGTGGTCGATGATAAATCTTCCACTAAGGGAAAACGTGAGTACTACTCATCAATAACTGAGATGATGGTCATTCCTTAAAGGTCCAAACAAATTAACTGCAATTTTCTCCCACTTGTTTAGGAAGGTCAGACATATTTAGCAGATGGGAGATTTATCTTGGGAGATAAGCAGCTACACGTAACATGCTTTCACTTCCTTCTCAACTTGTTTGCCAAGGCGAGGAAACTACACTCACTCTCTGAGGAGAGCTCTCTTGGTGGCTACAATGGCACGGTGTCCTTCCTGTACCAGTTCAATTATTTTTTGTCTCAAGCTCTTAGGTATGACAATTCTCGAACCTCTTGGTATGATACCTTTTTGAGCGATATAAAGTTCTTTCTGCACATTTTTGAATTTTTGATATTCAACATCATCTGTGTGAGATCTCGATGCAAAAGGGCATCTTGGCTTTTCGATTTCCGAAAATGGTGAGCAGTGACAGTGATGAAATGCTTTCCATACAAAAACACATACAAATATTCACAAGCCTGCACTACACCCAGGCTGTCTTTTTCTGGAAGAGAATAGGCACATTCAGTCTGAGATAGAACTCTGCTGTCATGGGAAATAGTATGTCTCTGCGCATTTGAATGCCCATTGCATTGAGCAAGGATCCCGCCCAACCCCACTGGGCTTGCATCTACTACAATATCAGGATGTAACTTTGGCACAAAGGTCAGCCATTTCAGTTACATTTTCAATTGTGTGTTTGATTTTCTTTAAACTTTGGTCACATTCAGAGGACCACTGGAAAACAATATTCTTCTTTGTCAATTCTCTTAATGTGGCACTCACAGTGGCAAAGTCATGAATGTGTCTGGAGCAATAGCTGGCCATGCCTAAGTAGGATCGCAACAAGATTACATCTTGCTGGAGACAGATGGATATGCGTATTTGTACCTTTTCCAAGTAAGTAGACATTACCCCTTCGGCGAAAATATGGCCAAAAAATTTGAGTTTGGTTTTGTGAAACTCATATTTTTCTGCATTTAAAGTGAGACCTGCATCAGCGAGCAGACGACACACTTGTGTAAGATCTTTGTCATGCTCCTTTCGTGTGACCCCAAAACACTAGTTTATCATCACTGTAATTAAAAGCATGTGTGACAGGTTGACTTATTCGGCGAATTACATCCTGAAAGATTTTTGCAGTTGAAAACTGACCAAAGCTAAGTCTTTTGTATCTGAACAAACCAACATGAGTTGAAAAAGTAGTAATGTACCCACAGTTCTCTTCCAGCTCGAGTTGATGGTATCCTTTGTTCAAATCAAGACGAGAGTGTGGTTCCGAAATCTTGGACCCTGCTCAATATGGGTCCGAGGTTCAACCCTCATGTCACAAAATGTCATTGTACCATGACGAATTTGGTATCGGCAGACCGGTAATGATTAGGACATTATCCCTATGCATTTGCGTCGTAATCAAGCGATGCTAACACCCTTAAATCATGGCTTCCGTTCCGAACCCTCGGACTCCATTTTGTGAACGGCCTCCATCTTATGGCTTGCCCTCATATAAGTCAATTGATTAAGGACGAGCCTGATCGAAAAGGACACGTCCACCTTGCCTGACTTCTCCATGACCTGGTCGAGCTGACTCCACTGCCCCCAGCCAAACCTGTTTGGGCAGCTCCTCGCCCAGTGGCCGAATCAGATAGCATCAATGCATAACATGCCATAAACCATTCACTACACACAGGCCATGTTTTCTGCACACTTACACCTGTCCATGTCTCTTGTTTATGGCCAGTTTTACGACGAGGAGGTGCCCGAGTTTATTGGGGTTTCATCGATATCTGATGATAGTTCTGGGTCGGGCTGGGTCATCCATCACAAACTGGACATCCAAAGTATGGGTTTAACATCGTGACTTTGCCTTTTTATGTTGTGGAAATATGTGCATAACCGTATTGTAAACCAAGGAATTCTTGCCTAGAGCATATATTTTTGTATAAAAGGAGTAGGCTGGTTCTGTAAAAACGAACAGTCTCCTGAGAACTTATGACCCGTGCTGTTGTAATTCTAGGACACATGTTACTTGGTTGCAACCAATAAAACTCGATCTCTGACTTCACCTAGAAGACTCTTGGTTTCTGTGGTCCGGAACAGGGAGAACCCAGAGGTCTTCGGGTGTTATTCCCTGGCACCACCGGGTTCCTAAAAACCCGGCACCTCAGTTGGCGCCCAACTCGGGGCGGTATCAAGCGGTATCGGTCCAAGCCAGATGTTCGTGAGGAGCTTCGTGTGAAAATTCCAGAGGACGGCCAGCCACTTCAGCGACCCCTGTATGTCGACGTGGTTCCGAAGCTCTTTGCTGCGAGGTTCCCCGCGTCCCGACGGCTACGAAGGACTGCTGCCCTGACTATCGCCCTGTTTTGGACCCAGTGATTCTTGGTAGAGCGAAACGATAGACGAGTCTTCTGGTGACGTCACCGATCATCAATACTTCAGTTAAGTATAAGTGGAGCGTCTCCCAGTCCTTAGTTTAATTCTTAGTCTTGGTATCCTTGAGATACACTTTGATTTGGAACTTGCAAGCGCCAAAGCCGAAGGACTCGTGTATTCACGAGAGTATCGTAATAGATAATCCTTTGAAGTTTGAAGCTAGACTAGTGAGCAAAGATGCCTGGTTTTAGCAGACTTGGAAACTTGTTTTGTCTTGGTTGTAGTAAGGACTCCCGATTAGAGGATTCGTGTCCGGTTCCTCCAATTGGAACTCCAACATATGAACTTTATATAAAGCACGGAGTAGGCCCTATCACGTATAATGATGTGTGGATAAAATACACCCGCAAGGATGGTGTTTTAAAATGGCCCCAATATGGTAGTTTTGACTCAGACGTTTTAGATAACCTCGAGGTCAAATTGTTCAAGAAGAAAGCCCGACCGGCGATGTTTGACTCTTTTCGCTTATGACGCAAAGAGGCCAAACAGAAAGAAATAAAATTAGCAAAGAAAAACAAAAGAGGTATGTCAATGGTGCAAGCTGCCATTGCATACAGGGATAATGAGGAAGAGCAAGAAAGCGAACAAATGCTCAGAAGCAAGAAATTAGCAATAGATAAATGCTACCCAATGTTGCCCCATGAAGGACAAGGTTCGAAAAAGACATCAGAGAAGGATCCATTAATGTCCCATTTACTGAGTTCACCACCCCCATATGCACTAGATGCTACTGCACCCCCAAAGCGCTTTGTTATACCCCGTCCCGGTGCACGAAATACAGCTCTCGCACAAGCACCAGCTCCTTTTCAGCTGGTTCCTACTTCTCCGGCGCAGCCTTCTCAAGGGCCGCCGCCTTTGCTACATACTCCATCTGCTTCTTCTACAACTTTGCCTACTGCTCCCACTGGTTTTTACGATACTACATCTGCCACTGCCTCGACTTCCTCTGCTATTGCCTCGACTTCCTCTTTTCATCAGCCTGTCTTTTCTAGCACATCTGCCTCTCCACAAGCTTCTCCTTCTGTTCGACAGAGAGTGGCAAGTACTGTCACTGGTCTGTTCTCACCTTTATTTGGGTCGCCTAAAACGACACCAAAAGCAGGACGTAGACAATTGCGTAGTCAATTGCCTGATTATGAGGAAAGAGAAGTGCTCAACGAGTTAGCACGCAAGTGGATTACTGATACTGTTAGATACGATGCTCAGTCTGTTATGGAAGTTTTCCGTCAATGGGATGCACCCACCCAGAGATACGTATTTGAAGAGATGTGTGTGTATCTTTGTGAAGATCTAGAGACAAATGACCCCAAACGTAAAATGCAGGAATTATTCCGTCTGCGTTTTAAGTTCTATGAAGGTATGATTGTAGGTGGCGATGTTGAAAAAGCAATAGATTTATTGTTATCTTATAGGAGTAAGGGAAACGTCTCTAGGTCGTTGTATGAGGATGACGTGTCGGTTAGAAAGAAAGCGCGACAGTACCCAATGAGAGAGGTTCCTCCAGTTTGGAGGGAAGGTGATGCGAATGTAAATCCACCAATTCTGCCACATTTCCAGCGTGTATGGGTACATGTCCCCTGGAAAAGATCCGAAGTTTTAGCACTCGAGCAGACACTACCTGATCCACGTAAAAATCCTGCAGGGTATTATAAGGAGTTGTCACAGACTGCCAGCTCATGTATAATGAACTTGGCGGATATAGACATGTTGTTTGGGAATGTTGTCCCGCAGCCTTTATGGAGTAAAATTCGCCATACAGATCATGATCAAGAACTAGGTGACACATGGGCTAATATTACTGCCGCAGACACTAGACAAGTAGGTGGTTCCAAACCTGAGCCTGTAGTAGCCGAACTTCCAGGTAGGATTATAACTTACATGAAGACTTTAATGCCTGAATTACGTGTAAATTGGGATAAGTTATCTGCGTGCAAACAAAAGAAAGATGAAAATGTGTCTGACTTTTTCACGAGATTTGAAGAGACTTTCGTCGATCATAGTGGTCAGGATATGGCTACCGTAGGTGGCCAAAGATTGTTTGTAGACAAATTTGTACATAATCTACTTCCTGAACTATGTAACAAATTGAAAGATTCAGAGAGTGCTTGGGCTGTTTCCACATCAGCACAGATTTTAGCCACAGCCCAGTACTACGAAAATAGGCGCAAAGACGAGCTGGATAAGGCAGACAAAAAGACTAAAGATTTAAAAACTAAAGTTCTTCTCCAGCAAGCCTATCCGCCTCGCACTCCTAGTCAGCCCAATTACCAGCAACCACAGCAGTACTCGAGGAACACGCAAGAAAATGAGTTCTCTAATCAGCGTTTACCATATGGTCCAAATCAGTGTGCCTATTGCAAGGAAGAGGGTCATTTCAAAAATAGTTGTCCAGCCCTGGCGCGACGTCTGAATGGCGTTTCCGGTGCAAGAGGTAGAGGTGTTCAACAGGCTCCTAGGGGTAGGGGCCGTGGAAATTTCCCCCAGAATACTACTTCCTTTCCACCTCAGAAGTCTATGAATAGCTTCGATCAACAAAATAATGCGTCTTCTAGGTCAGCTCAGTACTATGCTGATGACTACTACACAGAGAACGAGAATGAGGGTAATAATTGCTAGGACAGCCATGGACAAAGAGAGGGAGTTGTTTCAGTTCCAGTAGATCAGAATGGACCTTATGTCGAGGTGATTACATCAGGAGTGTCAGAGCCATTTCTGCTGGATACTGGTGCTACAAAAAGTTCGATTATGCACTCAAAACTTCCTGGCGCACCTTTGTCTGGCGAAATGAATGTTTCAGTAGGTTTTTCTGGCGCCCCCGTTATGAACCTGATCTCTAGTCCTATGCCCCTGTCTGTTGGCCCATGCGAATTAGAAGCACCCCTCATTCTTACAACAGGTTGTGGTGAAAATTTGTTAGGTTTGGATTTGTTAAAAAGACTATATGCAACTTTGTATTGTTCTCCTTCGGGAGTACAACTTACCCTAGGTAAGAAAGTGATTTCTCCAATGTATTTAGCAAAGGAGAATGTTCCAACTGAATTGTCATCTCTTCCAGATATACTTTGGGCAAACGGTTCGAATGACGTAGGCCTTTTGTAGATAGCACCATATGTCATCACATTGCAAGACGATGTTAGATTGCCACGTGTGCCCCAATACAAAATCTCAAAAGAATGTGAAAAGGCTTTGTTAGAGGTCGTTTACGATCTAATAGAGAAAGATGTCATTGAAGAGACAACAGGCAACGTTTGCAACAGTCCTATTTTGCCTGTCTTAAAGCGTACTGATCCTTCACAGCCCCCTGTGTACAGATTTGTGATTGATCTCAGAGAAGTGAACAAGGTTGTTGTACCACAGTTTCCAGTTGTCCCAGACATTACTGCTTTATTAACAATGGTCCCGCCTTCAGCAACTTGGTTCTCGGTGATTGACCTGAAGAACGCTTTCTTCAGCATCCCGATCGCTGAGGAGAGCAGAGATATTTTTGGCTTCAATTTAGGAGGACGAAGCTTCCGCTTCAAACGCGCCCCTCAGGGCTATTGTGAAAGTCCATCGATATTCAGCCAGGCTCTGAAAACACAACTTGACACGATTATTCTACCTACCGGTGCAGCTCTGATTCAGTATGTAGACGATCTGCTGATCGCTGCAGATACTGAAGAGATTTGCAAGCAAGCCACATTGTCATTGTTACGTAATCTATGTGACATGAAGCACAAAGTCTCTCTTTCCAAACTACAATGTTGTCGACAAGAAGTTACCTACTTAGGTCACATCTTATCGAAGGAGGGAAGGAGACTGACCCCAGAGAGAATACAAGCAATTGCAGAATTGAGTGTCCCAAGGACACAGAGAGAAGTGCGCGCTTTCTTGGGCATTACATCATATTGCAGGCAATGGATACCAAACTTTTCACTACTAGCTAAACCTTTGCTGGCACTAATCCGTAAAGACACTCCCAATCCTATGCCTTGGTCTGAAGATTGTCAGACAAGTTTTCACGAGTTACGCAATGCATTATGTTCGGCTCCTGTGTTGGGCAACCCCGACTACAGTAAGCCTTTTTCATTATATGTCCATGAAAAGGAAGGTTGTGCATTATCAGTCCTGACACAATACTTCGGGGGCAAGCAGCGTCCATGCGCGTATTTTTCAGCGACTCTAGATCCCGTAGCTAGAGCGTTACCAAGTTGTCTGAGGGCCACCGCTGCAGCAGCTGTCTGTATTCGACAGTCTGCTGGATTAGTCATGAACAATACTCTAATTGTAATGGTCCCACATGCAGTAGACATTTTACTAAACAGAACGAAGACACAGCATTTAAGTAGTGCGCGAATGTCACATTATGAGCTGACGCTATTAGCGAGTCACATCCACATAAAAAGGTGCGATACACTTAACCTAGCCACGTTGTTGCCCATTCCAACAGAGACAGACGAGGCCGAAATGCATGATTGCTGTTTTAGGACAGAAGAAGAGACAAAAGGGAGAATAGACCTACTGGACTCTCCCCTTCCTGAATGTAACGATAACTTATGGGTTGATGGTTCATGTTTCAAGTTGCCTAATGGTGATACGACTGCGGCGTATGCGGTGACAACCTTGCACACGATTGTGGAGACCTCACGCATTCCCCATAATTCTGCGCAAGCAGCGGAGTTAGTTGCACTTACTAGAGCATGTGTGTTGGCAAAAGGAAAGCGAGTGAACGTGTATACAGATAGCCAATACGCCTTGGGCGTGGCTCATAATTTCGGGCGACTGTGGCGTGAACGTGGGTTCCTGACGTCGCATGGTGCAAAGATCCAGCGCGGTCAGTTAGTTAACGAGCTTCTTGAGTCACTGACCTTACCCCTACAAGTCGCAATCATAAAATGCAGTGCACACAGAAAGATTCAAGATGATGTTGGTCGTGGGAATGCCTTTGCAGATGAAGTTGCGAAAGAGACTGCAAGGAAAATAATGAGTCGAATGTACGTTGTCGGTCCTGCGAGATGGATTGCTGATGTGGGTATGTGCGAAGACACCCTTGAAAGTGTGAAGTCTATGCAATCTGACGCCACCGAAAAAGAGGTGAATGAATGGAGAGAAAGCAAGGGTAGATTGGATGCGAATGGTTGTTGGGTCGAGTTGTCAGAACACCAGAGATGGCTGTTACCCAACGCATATGTGCTTGCAGTGGTCACAATGGCCCATGGGATGGCCCACATTAGTGCAAAAGGAATCTGCAAGTTGTTGGCCCCAGTATGGCAGAATAGTGGTATCCCAAAATGTGCAGAGAATCTAGTTCGGAACTGCATGGTGTGTCTGAAGCACAATCCCGGTAGGGGAACCCCAACTCCAGCTGGTCATTTTGCGCCTCCGACGTATCCGTTCGAGGTTTTGCAGCTCGATTTCATCCACATGGAGAGGTGCAACAATCTAAAATACGTGCTTGTTGTTGTTTGCGCTTTCTCCAGGTGGGTGGAAGCGTATCCCCTTAAGGATAACACTGCCTTGTCAACCGCCAAAGCCCTTGTCAAGGAATTCTTCCCGAGATTTGGCATGCCTAGAATTGTCTGGAGTGATAATGGAAGTGAATTCGTGGGACGAGTGATGAAGAGAGTGTGTGAATGTCTAGGCATAACCCAAAAGTTCCACGCTGCAAATCACCCCCAATCAGCTGGACTAGTAGAGTGCTACAACGGCACGTTAAAATTAAAATTAGCCAAGATCCAGGCCAGCACAGGTCTCAAGTGGCCTGACGCTCTGCCCCTAGCACTCCTATCCACAAGAATGACTGTCCATTCCAGACTAGGACTTAGCCCCCATGAGATTGTGTTTGGCCGCCCAGCCAACATCTGGGGTGTGCCAAGGCCCAAGAGACTAAGCGAAATAGAGTACACTGTACTGCTTGACTATTTGTGCGAATTGACAACTAAATTGCGTGTTTTGCACCAACAGGTACACAGTTCCTCTCCGCCAGCATCTGAGGATCCGGGCCACAAAATCGAACCTGGCACCTGGGTTCGAGTGAGAAACTTCGGGAGAACAAAAAACGAACAGCCCAGGTGGACCGGCCCGTACCTCGTCCTTCTTTCCACAAGTTCAGCCATTCGGGTGGAAGGCAAGAAGAACTGGATCCATGGGACCCATTGTAAACGGGTCCCTCTGCCTCTTCCATATGACCGATATGTCCAGGAAGGACTTGCTGATTCCGAGACTGAGCCTGTGCCCCGCTTTGTGCCTTTCAGTGATGCACGTTTGAAAGGAACTGGTACAGAAAAGGAGAGTGATCGTATTTTGCAAGGATCTGTGCCACCGTCAACACAGTTGGACACTACCGAGCCTGAAACATTGTTTGAAGACCACACCGTACCTGGGAAACAACGCTATAGTCTGAGGTCGAGAAAAAGGGACAAATAAAAGCAATTTAATCCTACTTTTCCCCATGAACTATTTTTGATTTTATAGCTCTCTCGCCCAGGGAACTAGCTCATTTTTGATTTTCGAACCGCCATCCGGTTCTGCTGCTAGGGCCGCGGTTGAAGTCTGGGGAAGTGCAGCTGGGGACATTTAGGTCAACGGTTCTGGTTGGTCCGAGGGAATTACCCTGGGCTGAACAGAACGCACTCCCTGGCAGAAGCAACCTCCCACCGCGGGCAGCAACCAGAGGATGGAGTTTCCAAGGGTGGAGAGACCTACTAGATCTGCGAACTTTGGGAAAAGACTATGCAACGTAATGGCAAAGAAACAATTCTTAGTCATATGCCTTTTTATGTTGTGTAGTATAGTACTGTTTTTTATTGGTTATGCATTGTTCATCTTTCAAGTCACATTTGTACACAACACCCAGCCCACACCTCCTCCCACTGTCTCCCCACACTCTTTCCATCCTCTGCCCGAACACGAGTCTGCCAGAAGGTTAGAGTTCGTAAATAACTCGTTCATCCAACTCCTACACCAGCACCAATCCGTAATGAACACCACGAACTGTTGGGTATGTGGACTCATGGAATGGATGGAATGGAAATAGATTTATTAAGCGCGATTGCTGCCCGGGGGCGTCCAAGCGCTGGGGGTAAGAATCGGAGGGACAAAGACGTGACACATTAGAGCTCGGAGGCTTGGGAGAATAATAAAGTCTTCAGCTTTTTGCGGAATGACAGACACCACAGATAAAGGTATCCCGTACTTCGTTCTGCCATTTAGTTATTACAGTTCCCTATGGGCTTTCCAGACCCTGTTCCTGCTCGCCCTAGAACCATACCCGCCCCGCTCCACAGAGAGCGATTCCAGCAACAAGGCACTAGTGGCAGGAATAAGAAATATGAGCAGGGACATTGACACGTATCAAACGATTCCTAAGGATGAACTCGCTCCATACAGTCGTTGGAACGTAACTAACTATGGGATTTCCTTGAGTAAAAGCCAGAAAGCAAAGAAATCCTCCCCGGTTTGGATAGTACCCCACCGAGGTCAACTATGTCTGCAAGGCATCGGCAGGGATCCCAAAGCACAGTTGGGGAAGAGCACATGCACGGAAACATACGTGTTTGCATCTCGAACTTCCCCTCCGTTCTCAGCGGCTAAGGGTACCTATTTCGTCTGCCACGACAAGGCGTACACATGGTTGCCCCCTGACTTTTCGGGCACCTGCTTCATCTCGTTTCTGCTGCCACCCACCTACACGGCCAGGGCAGATTACCATCGGACAAGGACAGTTAGGGGTGTCGTAAACCAAGACGACACTAAAGGTCAAGAATTTGAGGACTTCGCAAAGGGTTTTCTGCCGTTTTGGGGGCCTATGGTGAACAGCAGGAACATTCGCCAGTTGACAAGGGTAGTTGAATCCGCCGTGACTGAGACGGCCAGTGCCCTTAGTAACCTGACTTCCGAGCTTCAATCGGATCGACTTATGACGCTTCAAAATAGGGTTGCCCTAGACGTCATACTTGCAGACCGTGGTGGTGTATGTAGAGTGATCCAATCCAGTTGCTGAATTTTCATCCCTGATAATGCCCCAACAGTATACCAGGCCATCTCCAAACTACACAAAATCTCTGATTCCCTTCACGTGGAAAAAGGGGATTGGTCCCTGTTAGGGTGGTTCTGGGAACTGTTATCGGCCTGGGGATGGAAGACCCTGATATTCATTGGATTGATCTTAGCCATTCTGTTTATGTTCTGCCTAATTGTGCAGTGCGCTCCTGCAATATGTGGCCTCTGTGCTACATCGTGTGTTAGGAAGCCTGTATCAAGGGACGAATTGAGCAACAGAATGATGCTGCAGCAGCATCTCCATGAATTCATGAATACGGATTTGGACTCAGATTAGCATGAGTTATTGCCTAATATGAGGGCAAAAGGAGGGATTGTGGTTCCGAAATCTTGGACCCTGCTCAATATGGGTCCGAGGTCCAACCCTCATGTCACAAAATGTCATTGTACCATGACGAATTTGGTATCGGCAGACCGGTAATGATTAGGACATTATCCCTATGCATTTGCGTCGTAATCAAGCGATGCTAACACCCTTAAATCATGGCTTCCGTTCCGAACCCTCGGACTCCATTTTGTGAACGGCATCCATCTTATGGCTTGCCCTCATATAAGTCAATTGATTAAGGACGAGCCTGATCGAAAAGGACACGTCCACCTTGCCTGACTTCTCCATGACCTGGTCGAGCTGACTCCACTGCCCCCAGCCAAACCTGTTTGGGCAGCTCCTCGCCCAGTGGCCGAATCAGATAGCATCAATGCATAACATGCCATAAACCATTCACTACACACAGGCCATGTTTTCTGCACAATTACACCTGTCCACGTCTCTTGTTTATGGCCAGTTTTACGACGAGGAGGTGCCCGAGTTTATTGGGGTTTCATCGATATCTGATGATAGTTCTGGGTCGGGCTGGGTCATCCATCACAAACTGGACATCCAAAGTATGGGTTTAACATCGTGACTTTGCCTTTTTATGTTGTGGAAATATGTGCATAACCGTATTGTAAACCAAGGAATTCTTGCCTAGAGCATATATTTTTGTATAAAAGGAGTAGGCTGGTTCTGTAAAAACGAACAGTCTCCTGAGAACTTATGACCCGTGCTGTTGTAATTCTAGGACACATGTTACTTGGTTGCAACCAATAAAACTCGATCTCTGACTTCACCTAGAAGACTCTTGGTTTCTGTGGTCCGGAACAGGGAGAACCCAGAGGTCTTCGGGTGTTATTCCCTGGCACCACCGGGTTCCTAAAAACCCGGCACCTCAAGAGAAGACTTTGGCGCCATTCAGCTGTGTAATCGTGTCCACTATGTGTGCACCTGGATGTCTTTCTCTCTCGATTGCTTTGTTGACCTGGAGCCTGTCTATACACATGTGCACCGCACCTCCGCTGTCCTTTTTTTACACTACCTCTATGGGCGAATCCCATGGCGTTGGACCAGCGGAGTGCTTGATGATGTCATGCTTTAATAATGTTTCTAGTTCTTCCTCAACGGCCTCCTGTAAATGAAAAACAATCCGACGGTGTCGCTGAGCAACAACAGAACAAATGTCTTCATTAATGTAAAGTTGAACCTTCATTATCTTGAGTTTTCCTAGTCCATGAAACAATGATGGGAATTCACTCACTATTTCAGAATGTGCATTGAGACTGCAGTTGATGGATATCAGTCCCAGAAGTGCTGAAACTGAGTAGACTTGCACTCAACGAAGTACCTTGGAGAACATGAATCGGTGCTTGTACTGGCCTTTTCTTATGCTTCATAGTCGCTACAAATGACCCTTGATTTTTCAATGGCGTAGGAGCAGCCCATGTGTTCAACTGTGTTTTCAATGGCGTTAGACGTGGTGTCTGAGACAATTTGTTGCATTTTTCTGCCAGCATGATATTGATTGATGCACCACTGTCTAGAATGAATGTTGTAGGGCAGCCATTCCCCTTCAGAGTGATCTTGGGTTCCTGGCCAAATGAGTTTGTGCACTTCACATGACTTGTGTTCTTCTTTGCAAGCAGAGATTCCTACAAGTTCATGTCTCTCTGTGGTCGGCATCATCACTGCAAATCCATCTTCTTCACTGTCGCTCAATGATGACGCTGAAGAGTCTTTGGAAAATTAATTTGATAGCAATCGACTTTGTTTAGTCTCTACTTGCCTCAATTGGTTTTGCTGCTTGGCCTTGTGAGCATGGCTAGAATGTGTCTAGAACTTTCTGGTGCACATTTGCTTTTCTCATCATGACACACTTAGTTTCGCTTTCACTTTGCAGACCGTTATGAAATGTTTTTCTCTCCCACAGCATTTGCATAGCTGTCAGACAGTGGAAAAATTACCATTGCATGGAAATGAGAATCCACATCAGAAACACAATTTCCTTTTTTTTCTGAGACATCGTCTTCTGGGCCTCCACTTTGTGTTTCTGCTTACTCTTCATGATCCACGCTGATCATTCTGGGTTGTTCCGGCTTCCATATCAGCAGCCTGTCAATCTGCACATTTCTCAGCTCTTGCAGCCATGAGTACCTTTCCTAGACTGTCTCTCTCAGCATGTGTCATCTGAACGAGTCAGAGAGGCAACCATTGATGACTCTGAGACACTTCATTTCTTAGTCTTTGAATTCACTGAATTTGCAGTGCTTGATAAGGGTATCAAGTCTTTCGACAAACTCATCCATCGTTTCACCAGCTTGCTGTCTTGCCTGGTTGAAAATGTACCTTTCATAGTCGACATTCAGCATTAGATTGATCTTGGCTTCCAAGTTTCTTTGATTTGATGGTACGATACTTCATTAGCTTATGATATTTTCATTATCGCTTGATTCTATGAAGTCATCAAATGTTTTGATCCATGCAGTCTATCTCGCACCAATATTGTGCTATTTGGCTGGGTCAAATGGCGGTAGTGGTTTCACACACAGCAGCGTCATAGCTTGTGATGGGACTTACTAATGTTGAGAGTATTTGCTATCCCGACAATGGTCCCTGGTCACTGAGACCTGCACCGTCTGCAAGCATCAGCCGTGTGCTTACATCTGGGTCATCGCGCCCAGGCTGATGTCATTCGGTGCCATCTTCTTTCTTGACGGTGAGTAACGATTTTGTCTCTTGCAAATGCTCGTCACCGCTCTCAACTTTGTGCATTGTACCTGGTTGTCATTGCCTTTAGCGTTTCATTGCTCCTGGTTGTCTCTGCTAGTGCCTTCTTGTACCTCTCTGTCTCTGCCTTTACCACTTCTTTGTACCTGGTTATCGCTGCCTTTAGCATTTCTGCTTTGTATGGACGATGGCTCTGTGTTACGCTGTGGCGCTGTACCTCTTCTTTCAGCCGTTGTAGGCTTCTGTCGGGCTTTCTGACGGTGCTCCTCTGTAAGGCCTTCACCTTCTTCGAGGTCCTTGGGCGAACTAGAGCAGTGTTTTGACTCCAAATACGCCAACCGTAGACTGCTTCTTGAGGTGAGTGTCATGCACGAGCAGTTCGCTGGACCTCTGCAAGCTCTCAGGGAAGCAATCTTGTTTCTTTGGGGCACATATCCCCCACTCGTCGCCTCCCAAACGATTACATAACTTTGTAAAGACCACAAGGGTCCTACTGAACGTGAGCAAACGATGCTACAGAGGAGGAAGGTAGGCAAAGCGATCAGAGTGGGAGAAGGGAGGGAGAGAGAAGGGAATGAGAGAGAGAGAGAGAGAATGGACGGACGGAAAGAGAGATGTTGCAAAGAACCACAGTCCGGGTGGGCATTTTTGCCAGAGATGTCTTTGGTACCCAATTGCGCTGGGTCAGAGCAAGCAACAAACCAGGGGAAGGATGGCACAGACCTGGAGAGGACCTTCTGCCCCACCCAGTGGCAACTCTTTACCCACTAACCCCTGCAACTGAGCTACCTCCTGGTTGGGCCTGATTGGGAGCGACGGATCCGCAGCTGAGCCAGTCAGAAAAAGCGTTTAAAATGAAGTGTCCCACTTAAAGACCCAAAGGCCGCCGGGGCGCCCTCTGCGCCCCCACGTTACAATTACGAACCCGAAAGAGCGCACCTCTTAATTTGAGGGCGAGCAAGTTCTGAATGCCGCATTAGCGGTTTTCCCGCGCCTTTCCATTAGGAGCGTCTTTGCTGATTAGTTTCTCCTAAACGAGCATGTTTAGCCATTAGCATATCAATATTGCTGCCAACCGCCCTCTCCATGTTCCGTTTCCTTGTTGCAACAACATTTTTTTGCCAGTGAAAGCGAGCATTTCTTTAAGCCTTAATTAACTCCCGTGTACATGATTATTTCTCTCCTGTTTCTCTAATAACAGTGTGTAATATTTACGGAGATTATAGATTTCTCTCGGCTGACAAACGCGCCGCGCTGCTCCCAGTCCCACCTGGGGTGCCGGAGTCAGCCCTTTCACGGCACGAGCCCTCGTCGCGTGACGCGGTAGCTTCAAAGAAGGGCCACTTCCGGTCCTGGCTGAGCCTCATCTGACCACTTTGACTGAGTTGGAAGTCCCGGGCTCCTTATAAATTGTGCCGTGGCCACTTCCGTTGAGTCGTGGTCGCCAATATCGGTGGATGAAACGTCACCCTTGCCAGAGACCTCAGCAGAGAGGCCAAAGAAAGGATTCATAATAATGATAGCTCTTTAAAAATATATATTTTTTAAATACTGTCTCATGGCTTATTGTAAAAATATAGCCGCAGTCAATGAATTGTAACTTACAGTAAAGCTTTTCCTCCCTCCACATACAATATTCCAGAAGATTATTTCCAGTATCTCTTTGTCACAACCTACTTCTCACACTTACACATTACTCTTATGGCGCTGTAGGCCACTAGGCGCTATCCACCCTAAGCACATGGTCCAGCAGACCTGTCTAGAAAAGCAGAGCTTCCAATGCTGGGCCGGCACATTTTAGGAGTAGAGTCAGCCCCTTCATGGGAAGCAAGTCATACACGCAGGTTACACATTCTGCGGCATGTTGGTCTCCGTGGTCCAGGAGTAGCGCTGCCTCAGAGCCTTCAGTGCGCTAGTGACAGGCGAGCTGAGTTCTACAGGCGTCCTTAATTCACTAGTGCTCATTACTTGTACAAATAACGTACCATGCTGTGCCCCCTGCCTCTGCTCAGAATATATTCATGTACAGTCCTAAACGCCCCCACCTAACTCACCCATCTTGAGGCGTGCCTTCATGCCAGGCCAGACAGAGGGCACGTCACGGAGGGTACGCCGCGGCGGCCTGGGTTCTTGACACCTCACAGGCGCTGCTCGGTGCAATAAAAGGCATCAGCCATCAGTCGAAGGAAGAAAGAGGCGCTCGCGCCACTCACTGCCCTGCTTCGAGTATCTTATAGCAGACTCGAGGCTGGAGGAGGGCTCACCTGGACAGTGTCACACCTGTCCTCTGTACGACCTCATTCTGTCTGACCTGTCGCTTCACAAGATGGTCATAAGATTGATACTAAAGCCTCGGCTTTTTCAATCTCGATAAAAGACAAAGGGGCATATTTACAAGCCACTTGTGCCATTTTTGCGTCGCTTTTCACATGTTAAAAGTGACGCAAAAGTGGCGCAAGGGGTTTGTAAATCTGCCCCAAAGGATTTACAAAGAAAAGATAAAGATAATGTGAGCCATATTACACACCCACACCACAGACAAGGACATAACATGCCCATTCGTGTATATGTGACATACTGTATGAATGTGGACAGGTCAGGGTATATATGTATAATGTTGCCAACGGTAACCACGTTGTGCTGCGCACAATTCAAACTGAGTCGTTTTGATATTCAATAATAGGCCTTGATTATTAATGGACTCATTATGTACTGACCGCAGAAGAATGAATGTTTGACTGAGCCCGGCACGAATTGAAACATATGTAAAGCAGGGCACAGGCAGATGTGTGCAGCAGGTGCACGACCCGCCGAACTATTTACTTGATTTGAAATGTGTGACCTACAGATTACAGAAGGATCTCTGCAGCACACGCTTGAACCCACCGAGTTTTACTAGGATTTGAACCTGAGCTCTGCAGGTGTGCTGTGCAGAAGACGGATTAAAAAGGATACTTACATGCAAGACTTTGATAGAAAGTGATATGTAGAAACAAGTACATGTATGTGTGTGCGTGTGTGCACATATATGTGACTGTACCGTGACAATAGCTACCATTTTGATTTTATTTGAAATGAATGCACTTTGACAGACTTCGTTGTCTAAATAAAGTATTTTTGAATTTGAATTTGTTTCTGGAAAGGGGAGTGTCACTTTCCCACGAGCAGGGTCCTCAATCAGGATGTTGCTTGCAGCGAAGCTCCGCCTCCTGCCAACGCCGCAGGTTAGTGGAGTGCCCGGCTGCAAAGTGGAGGCAGGTGTCCGAGGCCTCAGTAGCCGCTGGAGCGAGCCTGATGTGGTGTGAAGGCCAGCACAGGCCGTCTCGGCTGGGGAGTGTGTACGTGTGGCCCCTAGGAGTGGCCCTCGAGAGTCGCTTTGAGAACACATTCTTACTGATGGTCTGCTTTCTGCCTGACCCCCCAGAACCCCACAGCCCTCTTGGTTCACCCCTGGTTCACCCCTAGACCCAGCACAGGTTAGGTGCAGGTGGGTGTCGTCACCTGATCTTCACGTCTCCGCAGTGCCGGCAGGGCCAGCCGGAGCCCAGGTAACAGCCACACACCAGGAGACATATAACAAAACCACACTGGTCCCTGGCAGCAATACTTTAGATGCAATAACCAAATGATGAATAAAACTCATTCAAAGGAGTTTATAAAAACAATTTCAAGACACATAGCAAAGCAGTGAATCTTGGTCAAAATAAACACAGCCAGTGCTCTCTTCAGAGGTGATACACTCAAGTGATCAATTGCGATCAACAAGTGTATCAACAAACACCAGGACAGCACAGCCCGTTACAGCAAATTCTCATCAATCATTTGGGTCCATGTTTTTAAAGTCGAGGCGTTTCGATCCCAATACAAATGGCGGATCATCATCAGATCTCAGGGGATACAACGAGCCGGGGGGAGAGATTATGAAAGGTAATGCAGTTGTTAAAGGAGGCAGTCCCTTGAGTGGACGGTGCCCTGTGACCACGAGCCACCCTGGGGCAGCCGTGGGACACTGGCACTGCACCCGACCCAGCTGGACACCCACAGTCCATCTGCTGCTCTGCATGTGCACAGCCGCCAGGTGTCCATACAAGGTACAAAAGGGGGGGTGGGGTGGTGATGGACGGAGCATCTGAATCAATCAAACACTCACACCCAGTCAAAAGATCTGGGTTTAATCCATCACCGTTCTTTAGCCCACTCTGCCACCCCAGTTCAGACATGGCCATATGCAAATCAGTCTGACCTTGTGCCTGTCCATACAAGGCAGATAATTACACACTACAAGAGCTCTGCTTCCTTGCTTTGTGAGGGGGCAGAGAGGGCACCCCTCCACCATCTCACCCATCCGGTGAAGGCCGTCAACCCTGGGAGGGAGCCCCAGATGCAGAGGACCTGAGCATCATTTGGAGGGACACAGCTGTCTCTGACTGTGGCGCTCTCCTGCCTCTCACCCTTGGACTCTGCTTATATGGCCGGCGTTGCTACCCTGCCTACTTCTTCATAAGTGTTCTTCCAGCCGCAGGTCAGCCCTTACACACTACTTGTACCTCAGAAGAGAAGTAGGTGCAGGGCAGTGGATCGGTTTCTGCCCTAGTTTAATTGACAGCTTGCTTGTTTTTATTCAACTTAAATATTAGGGCTATCATAAGGTTTAGGGTAATGCTGCTTAGTTAAAAACTGAATTTAAGCTAATTTACATTAGAAACAGCAGATTGGGGAAAGCTTAGGTAATCAGGAAATTTAGGTAAAGTCACTTTTATTTTTACGTGCATTTTAATATAGTTGAGTTTCATTTAGGGTTAAGGCTAACATTAAGAATAGGGCAATGTGACCGTTTTAATTTAATGCAAAATCATTTAATGTAATTCAGTGTATTTAAGGGATAATGTTGGAATCAGGAGGAGGGTTAAAAAAGTCAATTAGTACCTTATTTATAGATTGTAGAATTCTCATAGCCAAACTGGCCGTTTTCAGCCAAGCAGCTCCCATCACAATGGCCGGTGTGCCTTATGTGGGTGATACAGGGCCCGGAGTGGGATCCACTGCCCTCTCCCGCTCCCCACATTCGCCGAAGCAACTCCTTCTCCTACCTCCCAGCAAAGTCCTGGAACACAATCGCAGCTGCTCCCGAGAACCAGTAGTGGGGCAGGGATGGGGGAAGAAGAGGAAGGGGGAGTTTAAAACAATTAAAAAAGGTTCACTGACCTGCCGCTGGCCGGTGCCTCTCTTCCATCTTCTCCGTCCGTTTCCTGGCTTCCGTTGGAACAGGAAGCAGGAAACACCCTGGCTCGGTAAGCGAATCACACGGCTGCAATGCAGCATTGAGATTGGTCTGAGCGTCGTGGTTAAGCGCTCAGATGGGGAATCGGAGCTTGGGCATGCTCACCTCCCAGGCTGTAATATAGCCTGGGTGGAGAACATGCAAAATGCGCATGAATGTTTGGACGACCCTGAGGACTGGCCAAACAATTACGCACAATTGGAATGGTGCCACCACTCCTCCTCCTGCTGCCCAGCCTAGCCCCGCCCCACAAAACTGCCTCAGTACCGGAAAAATAAGATGATCATAACCTTGCCTTATTATTATCCCCTTTTTCCTTTTTTGCATGCTGAAAGGCAGTGGGGCAACGCTCCTCCGCTAAGCTGCCCCTACCAGATAAGCCGTCCCCTCTATCTTCAGACTTCACCCACTCTTCCGGAGTTCGGAAGAGGACTCCAGATCTGGCTATTCAACTGGTGCCACCCGAAAAGTTTGGCTGTCAGCGCCTGGATACCCTCATGAGTGATTAGCTGCACTTTATAAATCCTGTTTGATTGATTGATTGACCCCCCCCCCCCATTTATCCAAGAAGGGTGTTCTACACCAGACTAAGGCATGTGTCTCCCAGCCATGGGCTCCGGCCAGGCCTGACTTTGAATGAACCTCCGGGAGTGTTGAAGGGAAAAATCCTCAGACGAGCTCAGATGTCCATACTGCACCTCACACAGGGCACACGTGCTAGTGAAAAAAATGGCAGGATTAATTATCATATGCAAATCACAATGACCTTGCAGGAAGTGATGGAACAAGTAGATATGCCATGCTCCAATAATAATTCTCACTTAAAAGGTCAATGGTCTATTTAACAAAACAAACGAATTAACATAATCTTAAAGAAATGTGAAAAGAACATTTTTGGTTTTACTTTTTATACAACACAAGCTTTTTTCCAAGTATCAATTTGTAACTACGCTTGGAAATGCTGGGAAATAGCTGAAAGTGCCAATATTATTAAACAGACAGGTTGAACCTGGAAATGACACTTTTAAACTGCTTTTAGTGAATAAACAAAATGTGCTGAGAGTATTTTTGGAAACATTAAACTTGTTTCTTAATGGGTGTTTATTTACTGCTGGTGTTCCTCATCCAGCTATAAAGTATAAAAGTGTTTCACATTTGCAGATGAGTAACCAAGAGAAGGTTTCATTTATGTCAAGTTCTCAGATCTTCATATAAGAGATTAAAAGTTATCCTCTCCTGGTCATTCTCACAAATAAAGGGGGTGCCGGCAGTGAGGTAGATGTTTACAAACATTCCGGCCACAGTCGCGGCCCATGCAGGTAAGAACGGCGAGTCGGGGGCCAGTTGGGAGTGGGGGGCTTCGACAGAGGATGACGAGGGAAAATTAATTATTTATTTAATTTTCCCTCATGGTCATCTGTCGAATCCTCCGCCGGCCAGGTAACAGGCATCCAGTGTTTACAAATGGACGTGGCTGCAGTGCTAGGGCACAATGTGATACCTCTCAGCCTAGGGCTAAGGGGAACGGAGTCCCCTTTCTAAAAATAGTGGGGGGACTCCGTACACTGCCGTTCACCCTCGACTTGTGCCCTGACCTTACTCCCCTAGTGGAGTTAGGAGGCTACAGAGGGTCCCTGAGGCCGGAAGTAAGGACTAGAGACATCACTGAGAAGCGTCACAGTGTGAGGGAACCAAAGTGGCCAATGAGAGAGCCCCTAGCAATGAGTTTCCTCAAGACTGAAACATGTATGCTGTATTTGACTACCTCTAGGGGGAGCCGTGAACTGGAGGGTCATCTTTTTTTGCCTTTTGCAGCTGGGAGGCTGCTGAGCTCCTTCTGTATGAGGGAGCCCTTTCTGTGTGCAAAGACCAGAGTATAGCAACCAACCAGATGATTGTGAGGAATATAGCATGTCACAACGCATGCTATTACATCGCATGCTTTTACAACGCGGCTGTTACAACAACTGCATTGTTAGTACGCGATACCTTCACATCACAAGTAATTAGAACGACGTGCCGTAGGAGACGCGCTGGACTTAGGAACAGTATTATTTACTATTCCTACTCCAGTTTACGCAACAGGAGAGAAGGTGTTGGAATTCATTTCTAATACCTTAGCGCCCCCTACAGCAAGTCGTTCTAATGACTTGCGATGTAAAGGTAACGCGTACTAACAACGCAGTTGTTGTAACGATCGCATTGTAATAGCACTGCAATGTGATGACAGGTTTGTAACTGCTGTTTCCCGAGTGTCAGTCTTTATTGGTGATCGGTGAACATGATGTGAGTTCCTTCATTGTAATATGCACGGGAGGCACACGTACACTTACCTAACAAGTAACACTACGAGCGAGGATGCTTATGCCGGCAATGAGTACACATGAGGCAACGGCATACTAAATATTTAAAGTCAGAATATCGAGGCTACCAAATATTGAGGACAAAATACTGAAGAAAAAAAATATTGACACGTGTCTAGATTTTCTGTACCTAACTCCACACAGTTCAAGGTAGGTAGATGTGGAGGTAGGAGTAGTACAATTGTACTTCCGTATACTCACTTCACTTTCGATATTTTGTCCCGATATTCTTGTATGTCGATATTCTTTGTGTCGATATTCAGTAATACAATCCATGAGGGTGAACTTGGAACAAGTGTCCACATGTGCATAAGCTTATGTGCCTGCTCCTGCAGGGGCTAGTGCAGAGACTGACATCTCCTGCATGGGATTGGGTGTCATGTTCTCGCTATTCTTGTATGTCGATATTCTTCGTGTCAATATTCAGTAATACAATCCATGAGGGTGAACTTGCAATGAGTGTCCACATGTGCATAAGCTTATGTGCCTGCTCCTGCAGAGGCGAGTGCAGAGACTGACATCTCCTGCATGGGATTGGGTGTCATGTTCTCGCTATTCTTGTATGTCGATATTCTTCGTGTCAATATTCAGTAATACAATCCATGAGGGTGAACTTGGAACAAGTGTCCACATGTGCATAAGCTTCTGTGCCCACTCCTGCAGGGGCTAGTGCAGAGACTGATATCTCCTACATGGGATCGAGTGTCATGTTCTTGATATTTTTGTATGTCTATATTCTTCGCGTCGATATTCAGTAATACAATCCATGAGGGTGAACTTGCAATGAGTGTCCACATGTGCATAAGCTAATGTGCCTGCTCCTGCAGGGGCTAGTGCAGAGACTGACATCTCCTGCATGGGATTGGGTGTCATGTTCTCGCTATTCTTGTATGTCGATATTCTTTGTGTCGATATTCAGTAATACAATCCAAGAGGGTGAACTAGGAACGAGTGTCCACATGTGCATACGCTTGTGTGCCCACTCCTGCAGGGGCGAGTGCAAATACTGACATCTCCTACATGGGATTGGGCGTCCTCTAAATCGGGAGAACAGTGCGATGTTAATAATGAATATGCATTAAAACCAGCCAAACAAATAAAAATCAGGAAAATAATTGCCTGCTAGAGAGACATCTGGCAGCTGAGTCTGTAAAGTCTCTCACCAGTGACATCATTTAATCTGTTTATATCAAAGGCTGGCTGGCAGACGGCTGCTGGAGGAGAAGCTATGTTTACAGTATTCTCAAGCCAGCTCACTCCTTTATTAAACTAAGTGCAGGTTAGGAATCATAAATCAGTGTGTGGCCACTGTACCTGGGCATTGGTTGGCACATCTCTTTGTTATTATTTTAAAGCACCATTTTGTATAATGATGGTGTGGCAGGCCTGAGTCTACAGCAAGCACTGCTTTGACAGAGAGTCAGGATGTTTGTGTTCTACTAACCAGGTAAAGCTGGCATGCTGCCCTGATGAACACGAGGCAGGACTGGCACAATCAAGCACACACTGTAGTGCTGGAAAATCTGCTTTTATGTGACAGGTCTGCCCTTACAAACTACACCATGCTCAGTTGAGCGAGCCCAAACAACAAACACATGCACAATAAATCCAAACCTTGCTTTCCTAAAACTGCCACTCATTTGGGCCTACCTAAACCTTTCCATTTATACCTGAAGGTTGTGCCTTCATAATGACTGTGTCAAGCCTAACCTCCTGGTCCTTAACCTGTTAACCGCGGCGCAAATTCCGCCACAGTGAGGGAATTTTATTGGGTGGGCGGGGCTGCGTCGGCCAATGCAGGTGAGCAGCACCAGAGAGGTAGTGCTTGCGATGTCTGGTGGCCGACGCGAGCACGGAACAGGTTCAGCCTTCTTGTCTTGCCTCTCCCACTCCACCTCTCCCCACACCCAAAGCAGGCCTTCACAGTGAGCAAGGAAACCCAACATGTCCCTTCCCTTCAAGAGAGATCCCTCCATAAAATCTTCAACCATTGCACAGCGGCGCTGCAAGGGTGTCACAGGCCCCAGTGCAAAGAAGGAAAATGGGTCTTTCCACCTGCAAGTTAGGAAGTAAAGGCAGCTCTAACGTGGTGGTACTGGGCCCCTCGCCCTGTGGGTCTCGGTGCCAAGGAACCTGCTGCACTAACGATGACTATGCCTTCACATTTTTTAGAACATCCAGTAGCTCTGAGTATGCTTGCTAATCTTCATGGCTGAAGTAGGCCTGGAAGTCATGTTACTCAAGGTTGTGCATGTGCAATCTCACTTCCAAACCTGACAAATGGAAGCAGGATTATAGGACAATAATTAGCCCATTATTATATTTATGAATGATCTCACCTCTGCAAAGACCTCTCACATTTCCTCAGGAAGAAGATCCTGCCAAATGCTCATTAGATACGTTTTTGCTGAAAGTTTCCGTCACGTTTAGATTCCATTGACTAACATTGAGAAAAAACATATAAAACGAGTGTTAGGCTTGATACCACTGGTGTGATTTCCCCCACATGTTTTGTCTTCCCTCCTCCTGCTTTGCTTAAGTCGTTTTTGTTGGCCTTAGGGCTCTGCACACTTTACCTCTGTTAACCAGTATGAAAGTGCCTGTGCTCTCTCACTAAAACATGGTGAAATTGGCTTACACACAATTGGCGCATTTAATTTATTGGTACGTCCCTAGTGAAGTGGTACTACATGTACCCAGGGACTGTAAATTAAATTCTACTTGTGGGCCTGAAGCACTTATAGTGAGACTCTCTTGGGAAGCCTTTTTAAACATGCCTCAGGCCTGCCATTCCAGCCTGTTGAAAACTGACTCACACAAAAGGTGATGGGAGACTGCTTGCAATACGTCCAACCACGGGCAAAAGCTCAGGGCAGCACTCAAACCCAGCGTTCTTTTGCTCACCGCTACAACTCAGTTTGGACTCGACCATATCCAAATCAGAATTCACCCAGCTCCTCATGGGAACAGTTCAGCCCGAACCGCCAAGTCAGATCCTCCCTAAACTAGAACAAAAGCCACCCAGGTCTGGGTTTGCCCCAGTTATGGGCTCATCACGCCAGGTGCAGTTTGGTTCCAGTGACACTGTGAGCACAGGACCCATGATTTAAACTGCAACTCTGAACTGCCAAAATAACCCTTTTACCATGGCTCAACCTTCCTTTTTAACCCCTTCCATGCTGATGACGCCCCCCAGCCGTCATGCATCACGGTAGGCGTGTGCTGATGACAGCTGGGGGCTGTCATAAACCCGCCAACTCTTTAAAACGGCCGCACAGGCGCAGAATCGCGGCTGCACCCAAGGGGTTAATACACAGAAGTCACCCCAAGGGTAGGCCCTAGGAAACCCATAGGGCAATGTGAGTTGTATATAAAAAGTCAGACATGTACTTTTAAGTTTTAAGTGTCCTGGTAGTGAAAATGTCTCAAATGTGTTTTTCACCACTGCAAGACATAGCACTCCCATAGGATAATATTGGGTTACTTTATTACATTTAATAAGTGATATTTTTTTCCTGGGAATAGGTAGAAATCTATGTGTGGTCTTTAAAAAATTGTTTAAAAAAATTGTAAATTGATACTTGTATAGCGCACTACTCACCCGCAAGGGTCTCAAGGCACTTGTACAAATACTGCTGTGGAACCTGTCCTGGCTTTCCCTGTGAGGCGTCCACTCCTGGGCACCCCCAGGGTGGAGGCCAGGTATCCTTAGCACTGTGGGGGCCATTGTGGAGATTAAGCAAGCTAGTGCCCAGAGTTGTAGAGTGGGACTCCATGATTAGAATAGGCACTGAGGCGAGAATTATCAGGTCCATGGAATTTCTTTGAGCCCAAGACCCGCCGAGGCGGGGAATTGAACCCCGGGTTAGACCTCTGCATCAGGGTCTGCCGCTCTAACCATTGAGCCACACTTCTCCACTTAATGAATTGCAGTTTAAAACCCTCTGCAATGGTAGAGTCAGATTATAAGTCACAATTCTTAAAATGCTACTTTTAGAAAGTTAGCATTTTCATCACCTAACCATTTGGGTTCTGCAGCCTGTATCTTGGGTCCCATGGTTTGTGTTTTTGACAGTTGGCCTTTCTGTATTGCTCCTAGACAGTGACACAAAGGGGGATTAGATGTTGTCAGGATGGAACATCTCGTCAGGATGTGAGGGCAGAGCTGTCACCTACCACACTTGCATCTCAAAGGGGCTGCCTCAGTACACTCAGAAAGGACTTCACACAATTCTTTTGTCACTCCACACCCCTTAGATCCAGGGCAGGGGAAGAAGGAAATTCCAGAACCAGCAGGGGGGGGAGGGGGCAGTGGGGTAGTCTAAAATCTTCCCCAACTTTAAAGCTGGCACCAGGGAAAAATATTGAACCCTGAGACCCACTCTTCAGTTTATTCCTTGACCTGTGGATCCTACAGCAGTATGACTGCCCTGTTTCCTGAGGTCTGTTCAGGCTGCCTGCATTGACTCCAAGGGGCAGCTGACTCACCTCTTGTTCAGAGATACAGGGACATTGCTAACTCCAGAGGCCTCCGTGCAACTGCCCAGGTGGCCTGCAGCAACTGGGCCTACCAGGAACTGCCTGAACCTTCAACTAGCCCTGCCTGAGCCTTGCTGGCCTCTACAAGAGTGGGTCCCTCATACCCAAGATGCGCCTACCCAGGACGTGGGCCCTTGTTTTCCATTTGAATGTGCTCCTCTGAACAAAAAAAAGAAATTCTGAAGTTTTGGTCTCTTCGCGGACATGAATGAGCACGTTCATGCAGAAATCTTGCTAACAGTTAATGCGAACACGAAAGTTCACGCTACAGCAACTGCCAGCGACGACTGGCAATGAAAGACCTGCAGTTCGCTCTATGGCATCGACAGCCAGGGATGGCCGCTGCCGCAAAGCTCCAGCAATGACCAACTGCAACATTCAACATTATCTTCGCGCCTCAGCGACGATCATCAATGACACCCCGCATGTTCTTCGCACTATAGTGATGACCATTGCAAAGCTCTCCCTGCTCCTCAGGGCATCCTCCACTACAAACTGGACTCTTCTCTTTGAAAAATGAACTCTTTCAAGATGACTAACTTGGTCTCTGTATCCGGCATGCTCTTTTGCGATCGGATTAATTTATGACTTTCCCTCAGACTAGCAAGACCAGATAACCGTGTGTGGTGCTTTATGAATTGTAGGCGCTATACTTACCTAAATCTTTGAAATTGCAAATCTCCAGTTCTACTGATTGTATTTTTGTTGTTTTAGTGTCAAATCATTTATTACATTTGACTAAATTAATGTGGGATTTTTCTTTGTTGTGTGTTTCCATGGTATTACTGTTTGTGTGCTGAATAAATACTTTTCACATTGCCTCAAAGTTAAGTCTGTCTGTGTTTATGCGAAGCTTCCAGAGGGTTAAGTACAGGTTAATTTAGTGACTTTTGTGGTTCACCCTGACAGGGATTTGGTGTTGCTTGAGAAGAGCACGCACCCTCCTCAACCAAAAACATATTTCCCCACAACTAGTCTAAATTTGATGTATATTTAGCATTACTCTCCACTTGACCTTTTCCTAGTAAGAACCCTGGTCAGTTGAAATGGCAATTGTCTCTGACCCTTTAGCTGTGCTGCTGCTATTTTGCATTAACATCTAGTTCAACTTTAGGCTTCCCGACAGCGGCATTTCATTTTTAACAGATGGTGCATGTGGCACTGGGAAATGTCTCAACAGCAAGAAGGCAGGGTGGCTCTGGACCGAGGTCCTCATGACCACCTCTGGTGCCAGAGTTAATAGAGCTGTTTCTCCAGGGAATCTGGGGTGGAGAACAGCCCAGTGCTGGAACCGGTGAATTGGCTAAAAGCAGAAGTACAAATTGAACAAAAACCTTAGGTAAAATCTAACTGCGCTTATCATGTGTTTTTTGCTTGTTTGTAGCCCTTACAGTATTTGTGGATAATGTATTGTCCTAAAAGGGTGTGCGCTAATGTCATCCAGGTAGAAGAGGACTGGTAAAGGTAACACGTGTTTGGGTTGGTAGGAGTTGGAGGAGTCCAGAGAACAGAGCTGATTACACACCTGTTGTAAGGAGCAACTAACCTCTAGAAATTGTGTGATAACGAGGACCATAGGCAGGAGTGCCAAGCCTCAGAGCACAGACTCTTGAAGGGTGAATATGAGAGAAAAAGAGACACCCTGATTTAGCCACCCTGACCCCCTCAGGAGCCTGTCTGTATGCAAAGGGATCTTTGGGTGTAAGTGCATGAGACCTTTCTCCAGTCCCTTAAAGAGATCAATTAGAAGAAATATAATAGAGGGAACCCTATCCTGTTTTCTATTTCCTTCCCACCTCCCTCAACACGATGAGGTGTGGACTCAAGGTCTGCAGACCGCTTCCCTGCTGCCTGAGTGGATAATATAAATGGAGCAAGCCTCCATCGAAAGGGACTCCTGTCCATGCCATGTACAAAACATTTGGTCAATGCACATGCAATTATATACAAGCATGGGTGAGACTCACTATTGAGGGCACAACAAGTCCTCTCCGGAAATAGTACTATTAGCTAACCACTTAGAGGGAAGAAAACATAAAGATTCTAAAAATAGGATAGATGCTGAACAAACGCCTCTTCCTACAGGTGCCGCTTTTGTGCAGGGACTATTACCAAACAGCAAATATTAGGAGTCAGTTAACAGCATCATGTGTTGGATGCCAGACTAAAACCTTTGCTCAATTGTTGGCAGTCGCCAACCACTGCAGAGCCTGGCAGGAGAAAAGGGAAGAAAAAGCAGGGAGGTGGGAGAATCGGGAGAGGGAACGGCAAGTTCTTTGGAGAAGCACAGAGGGCAGGAAGCCTTACCCTACCTGCTGAGGCATTGGAAACAAGATTGTCCCAACACTGCACATAAAGCACCAGGTCTCCCTGACCGATTGAGTACCATGACATTTCTCAAAATCTTTATGATCTAAGGAAACCTGCGATGTTCTAATTATGTTATATGTACCCTAATCCCATTCGATTAGAAGCACTCTTATGTAAATTGGTTCATTGATGGTAAAAGTATATTTTGCCTCAATGACACAGGCAGAAGCCCCTCTGCTCTGAAAACCTCTAAAGTTCCCTCAACACCTCTCTCGGACATGTCCAAAGATGCAGTTGGTATTTCCAACCCGGAGTTCCACACCATATTAAGGATCCTGTGCCCATTTCTATAGGCTCTCTTATTGATAAATATTCCTTTTTGCTAAGCCTAACTTACCCAACAAATGTGTTAGGCAGGTATATATTGTGTAAACATAACTGTATTGTGTTTTATACCCCGGAAGTGATGTACTTGGGTATACCTCAACAACAAGAAAGAAGGTATTTGCACTACATTTAGAGAGATTTGGTTGTCCAGAAGAAGCAAGAGAAGTTGCCATATCTCCTGATGTAATAGAATTGCTTTCATAGGTACATCCACACTGTGGTCCACAAGGGCCAAAGATGAGGGATTCATCCCCCTAATGGAACCTGTAAAGTTGAAGGTCAACCCTCACGAGAAGTTCCCCAGAATACCTCAGTACCCGTAAATCCTGAGGCAGTGGAATGGATCCAGCCTGTATTAGTAGATTTAATTAGGCAAGGGGTTTCAGTACCCATTGTTAGTACATGTAATATATCCCAATTATTCCAATACATAAGGCAGGGAAAGCCAACATGTACAAGTTCGTCCTTGGCCTTCGAGCTTTCAATAATGTATTTATACCAAGCTTCCCTGTGGTCCCCAGCCTTGCCATTAACCTTCCATATCCCCACAAATGTTCAATGGTTCAGCGTGATTGACGTTTGACCTGCTTTCTTTGCTGTACCTATACACCAGAAGGGTCAGTATCTCTTCTCGCTCATATTCTGAAAGTCTCAACTTTCATGGACATGACTCCCCCAAGGATTTATGGAGCCCCCCTCAATCTTTTTCCAAGCCCTAAAGAAGGATGTGAACACATTAGTTTTACCCAGGACTCTACTCTACTTCAATATGTGGATGATGTATTGTTGGCATCTGTTAAGTTAGATCAGTGCATCCCTCGCCAAATTGGCTAATAAAGGGCACACAGCTTCAAAGTAAAAACTGCAGTTCTGCCTTTCCTGAGCCCAATACTCTGATCATGAAATCTTTGCCCACACGCACTACCAGTCTTCTGAAAGAGTTAAAACCATCTGTAAGCTGCCTTGTCCTGTAACTTGCCTGGAAACTGTGACAACGGATTCTGGGTTATGCTGAAATAGCCACACAGTTGCAAGAATATGTTCAGAAATATTCCGCTGGGTCTTGCACTGGTCTAGTAAAGCTGAAAATGCAGCTGTAAAAATTAAACAAGCTCTGACTTCTGTGCCCGCCCTGAATATTGCAAGGCTTTTGCTTTGTATTGTCATGAACATAATAGATTTGCAGAGTCGTGGGGATGAGGAAAATCCCACAGCTGATTATTGTCCAGTTCTAGATTTAGTCATGGCTGGATGCTTCAAGAATGTTGTATTGAGTTCCACTTTAGCTGTTGCTAGACCTCTTACCACAAACTCCAGCACTTATCTACTGCCTCACTGTCTCAATACTAACCAGTTCGCTGCTTCTGTCTGCCAACGGCCGTCGTGAGCATTACCTGACTAGTGCTGCGCACGTCCGCTGGCCAACGCGCCCGCCCACTCTTTCAAACCACCGCACCGCAGCGGAATTCGCGCCACGGTTAAGGCCCTCATTACAATGGCAGTCAGACAAGTGTCGTACCGCCCTCGCCTCGAACAGATGTACTACCAACTATATGTCAGTAATCCCACCTGCCCGATTACAAAGCAACCGCCATGCAGGTGGTTGGTATACTGTTCTTTTCCATTGCGGCTTGTGCTGCGGCCCTAGAAAAGAGCCGCAGCACAATCTACAGTGGAAAAGGTAAGTTATCAAACATCCATGCGCCGTGTGCCACGCACCATGTGGTGCCTGGCAAACGGTGCATGGATGTTTGGGGGGGGCACCATATGTGCCCCCCCTGGCCACATTCCAGTGGTCCACTGGAGACGGGTACCACTTTCCATGCCTTTACATGGTGGTGGGACCGCCATGTAGAGGCTGAGGGAAAGGGTCATCCTAATCCCTACGGCAGTGCTTCCACAGGCACCGCCCCCATTGTAGGAAAAAGGCTTCAACCGTCACCCATACGGGCTCCTTGAGCATGTCAGAGCCGCCTGTCTTTCCCCCTGCTCAAATCGCTCCGACCACTGGTATTATAATCCGGTGGTCGGAGAGATACACTGGATGTTGGTGGGACCGGCGGTCTGCCTAAATATTGTTGTTGTCTGCTTCCCACATTATTTTAGCCTGTTGCCCCTCTTTGAACTGTGCCTCTCTAAAGCCTGGTAGTGTGTATGGGGATCCCCATGATTTTGCCCTGGCCTCTCCCATGTTACTTAACCCCATATTGACTTGCCTGATGTGTCCATTATTGGCTATGAATTAATATATTTTGTAGCTAGATCATTTGCCAGAAGAGATGAGGGCCTCCTAGTTGTTGGTTATGCTGTCTGTATTGTGTACAAAGCTGTGAAGAGTTGCCATTTACCAAGAGTGAAATCTGCTCAAGTCGCAGACCTTGTCTCTCTCTCATGGGCCTGCAGGCTAGGTAAAGGAAAGACTATTACTGGATACACAGACTCACAGTATGCATTTGGATTAATGCTCAACATTTGGCTTCTGTGGATACAAAGGGGATTCATATCCTCAGAAACAATTCCCTATAAGTAGGACAACATGTTCAAGCCTTTTAATGTTTACAATTACCAGAGAAGGTGGGAGTGGTGATGTAAGCTGCACACCAACATGAGCAGCCCATGGTTAGTAGGGACGGCACAATACATGCTGCTGCAACCCATGTGTATGTATGCACCCTTCTTTTTTTCCATTGCTCAGAGTTATTGCCAAGCCTTTGCCATCTGCCGGTCACACAGTCAGTGTCAGAAAAGGGATAAGGATATCCTGGCTACTCACCCTCCCCTTGAGGTCCATTCATGCACATCCAGATAGACTCTATTCAGATATCTACATATGCAAAATACTCTTATGCTCTTGTCATGGTATGTATCTTTTCTGGATGGGTAAAAGTGTAGCCTTGTGCCTGGGCAGGTGCCATTATGGTAGCTAAGTTGTTACTTAGAAATGTTATCTCCCAGCTCTGGATACTATGCACCAGTTTCAACAATAAACAAGGAACATACTTCGTATCTCTAGTAGTGCAAGAAATTAGTAAGGCTATAGAATTATACAAGCATTTTAATTGTACCTATCAGCTAGAGTCCGCTGGCCAAGAAGAAATATGTAATGGTACCCGTACCCTTAATAACAAAACAACGAAGATTTGCTCAGAAACACAGTCATAATTGCAGAATGTCCTGCCATTAGCATTCTAGCCCCTAAAAGTGATTCCTTCCCAAAAGACAACATTTAGTCTATCCAAAATAATCATGGGCCAACAAATGAAACTCTCCTCAAATCCCCCTGTCTACACTGCCAATGTGGATGAGTTGAACGATGATGCAGAATTACAATATTGTAGAAAGCATATACAACGTCTTTACAGTTTCCATTCTCAGGTGCAAGCAACCTTTCTTGAATGCCCAACCAAGGCTTGCTATTCTCTCCAGCCTAGTGAGTGGGTCTACATTTGTGTGTACCAGTCGAAGAGTGCGCTACAGCCACGCTGGTGTGGCCCCTATCAGATCCTGCTCCTTACAAGCTCAGCTGTTAAATGTGTTGGTCTGGCAACTTTGATCCACTCCTCATAGAGACAGTGATGCTCCAGCTGCTGCATCAGGGCTTGTGCCTAGTCCTGGATTTTCTACTGAAGGTTATCCTGCTGCTCCATCATATACCGGTGGGCTAAGTTCTTCGGGCCCGATTTACAGAACTAACTTAAGACAAAATCCTAAACTTACTACTTTTGGTATTCACAGAATCCACTTACTACTTTTGGTATTCACAGAATGGATTTACGATTACTAACTTTACGTCCGCACTCGAGCCGGAGATTCCGGCCCAGAGGCGGAGATTCTGGCCCGGAGGTGGGACTTCCGACCTGAAGGTGGAATTTCCGGCCCGGAGGTGGGGATTCCGGCCGGTGGCGGGGATTTAGCCATGGCCGGAATCTCCACCTCTGGGCCGGAATCCCCACCTCCGGGCCGGAAGTCCCACCACCGGGCTGGAAGTCCCACCTTCGGGCCGAAATCTCCGCCTCTGGGCCAGAATGCAGACGTAAAGTTAGTAGTCGAAAATCCATTCTGTGAATACCAAAAGTAGTAAGTGCATTCTGTGAATAGCTAAAGTAGTACGTTTAGGATTTTGTCTTAAGTTAATTCTGTGAATCAGCCCTTCATGTTTATCTTCTACATCTGCCATTGCACCTGCAGCCTCTCATAGGTCCCACCTCCATCCAAGGTAGGCAGCCTCCTCCTCATGGATACTGGATTCCTCTATGGGGTTGGCCTGTTTCATTGCTGGTTTGAAAAGGGATACAATCATGCTGGAAAATGAGGAATTATTCCAAGACTGAACCATACTTAACTTTCCCTTATGTACAGCTGCCGCTCTACCTGTAATGATTCAGAAAAGGGGGTGGTGATGAACAGAGTGTCTGAATTAAGCAGACCACTCTTACCCAGTCCAAAGATCAGGGATTGATCCATCACCGTTTTTTAGCTCACTGCACCATCCCAGCTCAGAACTTGGCTATATGCAAATTAGTCTGACCCTGGCCCAGTGCATCATGGGAACAGGGCAGACCAAACTACCAAGCCAATTCTTATACTGGGAAGGAAACAAGCTACCGGGGACCGGTTTCTGGCATTTCAGCCGTCTTCGGCCCGGCTTGCTTGAATCCTGATGGTGCAATAAGCTAGGGACTCACATCTGAGTATACCCTTCCACGCTTATGGTGGACAAAAATGATTCAGAAAAGGGGGTGGTGATGAACAGAGTGTCTGAATTAAGCAGACCACTCTTACCCAGTCCAAAGATCAGGGCTTGATCCATCACCGTTTTTTAGCTCACTGCACCATCCCAGCTCAGAACTTGGCTTCATCAGGATTCAAGCAAGCCGGGCCTAAGACGGCTGTAATGCCAGAAACCGGTCCCTGGAAGCTTGTTTCCTTTCCAGTATCAGAATTGGCTTGGTAGTTTGGTCTGCCCTCTTCCCATGATGCACTGGGCCAGGGACAGACTAATTTGCATGTAGCCAGGTTCTGAGCTGGGATGGTGCAGTGAGCTAAAAAACGGTGATGGATCAAGCCCTGATCTGTTGACTGGGTAGGAGTGTTCTGCTTAATTCAGATACTTTGTCCATCACCACCCCCTTTTCTGAATCGCTCTGCCTGTAAGGCCTATGTGTTGATGCTGGAACAGTACAGATAGACAGTGAATTCTCTCTCTTTCTGGATATGCACAAACATGCTTTTTGATGTGGAGGATAGCAGGCATAATGGCACTTGCCTTCATTGTTGTTTGGACAAAGTATTGATTAAAAAATAATGTGATATAAAAATACCATGTCAGAAGTATCGGGTTGTCAAAAATATTGGTGACAGGAATATCGAAGGTAAAAATATTGTTATGAGTCTTGCTTTTCATATTGTTGTAAAACATATGAAATTAGAAAATATAATTGTATATATTATAATTTGTAAGCGCTATTTTGTGTACATTATTGTAGAGTGTTTGATTTTAAATGTTTAATATTTTGTTTATTTGTGTCTTTGGTAGGATAATTTATTAATTATGGCATTTTTTAAAAATGTATTTTTAGTTGTATTAATTTATTTAAAAATGTCTATATTTTTTTTCGTACTAGCAGGTTGGGTTTTTAAGAGACAAGGCTGGTAAGATTTTTGAAAGGTAAATATTTCAATTTAAATGTAATGTTAATTATTTTATTGGTATGCAAATTAATATGCAAAATGTATACATTATCGGCCTGATTACGATAGCGGGAGGACCGCCACCATCAGCCCGTTGGTGGTGTGTTCCCCCGCCAATCGTAAGGGTCGATCCGACCGCCTCAATACATTGGTGGTCCGATCGGTGGCGGTCAAAAAATCATACCGCCACTCTTCCGACAGTCAGATTGAATCCAACCACCAGTCCGACCGCCCGCATAGCCCAGAATGGCACCGCTGGTCAAATTATGATGTAAATCCCTGGCCAACGTTTCCATGATGGTTCATCCGCCCAGAAAAAGCCGGCAGGGATGGACATTGTGGATCCATAGCGGGCCCCCTACCCCCTGTCCCATTTCTGTGGGTGTTGAGGGGCACCTATGGTGCCCCCCAATAAATCCCATTACCTAGTGACAGGCACTGCATGGTGCCTGTCACATAGTACAGGGATATGTAAAACTTCCCTTTTAACATTGCAGCCTGTGCTGCAGCCAGCAGCACCGGCCACAATGTTAAAGGTGGGTAACGCGACCGCTACGGTTGCACCGTAATTCCTATTGTGGGACTGCCACACGGTTGGCGGGCGGTCCCAAATAGGAGACCTTGGCAGACTGACTGAAGTCCGTCCGCCATCGTAATCACCCCTTAAGTTTGTTAAATTTTTACTTTTTCCAATTACTAGTTTATAATTATCTTTAATGTATATATTAATTATATTAAGTGTAAACATTATTGTAAATATTAAAATAATTATTTAAATTATTAGACAATTGGTAACATTTAAAAGATATAAAAAAGAAAAGAAAAGTAATAATGTAAAAGATATGTAAATTATTTTTTATAATTATTTATCTTTATAATGTTTTATAAATCAATTAAAAAAAGAAAAATATTTTGAAGGATACATTTTTTATGTTAAAATGTATAATGTCATTGTAAATAAATTGGTTGTACATTTTATTATATTATATGTACATTTATTTTCAAAGTCTAATTAAATTATGATAATAGATTTAATATGTCTTATGAATTTATATTTCGGTCGATATTTATATGTTAAATGATTGTTTAAAAACGTTTAAAGAAAACTTCAGTATTAAAATGTTTAATATGTTGAATATTGGAATACGTTCTGTTGTAAATATATTTTTAGAAATGTATTCATTTGAATTTCAAAAAAAGATATTTAATTTGAAAATTAGTGTTATATTTTTTGGAATCTTGCACACTGTAGCGGGCACCCCATGGTGCCAGCCACACTGTGCATGGTTGAAAAGGTGGGGGCCCGTGTGTACCTAATAGAGTGGGGGAGATGCTGCACTCCTGCTAGTCAAAACGTTTTTAGAGTTATTTTAATCTAGTGAATCAGATGAAACCTATTTGCGAGCTATGCTTGCCATATGCCTGCCTAGCATGTACTAATACGTATTGTTGTGGCCAGGTTTCTATCACCTAGTATTTGCAGAGAAATTATTTTAATAAAAAAAAAATTATAAGGAAAGAGGAAACCCTATTCCTCTCCTTAATGAATACAAGGCAAGAGCTATGTCCCAGCAAAGGGAAATATTGTTAGAAAAACAAACCAGAAGAGCATCCAAAAGAACAGTTTTTGTGTGTGGTGGAGGTAAAGTTTTGGAATTCACACGACATGACTGACTTGACTTGGACAACACATTTTTATTGTGCTTTTTGTGGTCATTACACCTGCTGGAAGGTGGGGAAGCATATTATATGGACACTCAAACTGAATTAAGGGGTCCACTAAGGATTAATATTAAAGCAACTAATATATTTGGTGGTAGGATATCATGGATTTTTTATAGTTGCTGTACATTATGCCTCAGTTGAGCTTAGAAAGTTTACATTGCGTTTCCTCAACAGGTTTTTGCCCCTGACAAAGGGACTGCCCATCCCGAAATGCATTGGGCGAAGGGCGAAGATTTATAAATATTTGATTTACTGTCTGTTAAAAACAGTGATTGTATTGTAACTGTTTTTTGGAAAACAAATGAAATATACAATGATGATGTTATGATTATGATGCATATAACGCATATGAAAATAAATAGTGTTAATTAAATTCACAAACATATTAAATTGGTAGTTCAATGAAGTATATCAAAACAGAAGTGCATGCTTGAGTCCAGGTGATAGAAACCTGGACACAACAATATAGGCCCATGGGTACCCCCACGGACCTGATTCAGAAGGTCCCAGGTGAAGGGGGCCTGCTACAGGCCCCCAAAGTCAGATTCCAACAGCCGATTCATTTCGGAACAACCGATTTGGAAAGGCTGTACAAATCTACATCCTAATAACGTAGCTGGAAACGTGTTCTGCAGACCAATATTAATGGGATCTGACCGACTCGGTTACTCCCAATGACTTTCAGAACCATCGGAAAGTTCGAACGTTTCCCGGCCATCGTAATTGCTTGTTGGAAAACGTGTCCGAGTCGGTCCAAAACGCGGGGTTCGAATCGGATTTGGACGAATCAAATGCTGTTTGGAGCCTTTCCTAACATCATCGTAATTGACCCCTTAGTGTCCAACACCCGTCCCAAATTGGTATAAATTGGAGCAGGAAAGGTAAATGTCACCTCCTTTAGCATCCAACACCTTCCCCAAGTTATAGTCCATATTATTAAAGCGCAAACATATCACCCTTTAATGTTTCAAGGTGCGGGGGGCCATCGGGAAGATTAAGTGAGCTATTGCCCAGAGTCACTTGGCAGGGTGAGCTGTGAGCTGTCGTCAAAGAGCTGCGTGTAAACTGCATGGTACAGATTTGAAACCCCAGTCTGTCATTATCCTAATGTTACTAAATGGGATTGTTGGGACAGTAATACATTCTTATTAGTAAATCCTCCCCCAACCACGGTGTTAAGTTTTGAATCCTTAGTATGTGGTTCTCCAGACCAACCACTCCTAAATAATACCTACCAGTATGGATGACGCTTGCATCCTACACCTTGTAGTCCCCTTTGTCTTATGTAATAATTTCTAAACACTGATTTACACTTGTGTGATTCATTGTCTCTGTACGTGTACATGATGTAAAGTGCTACAACACCCTAGACTTGAATTAGAGGTGCAATAAAACAAATGAAAAACAGGTGAGAGAGGGGCTATGGAGAGATGAGAGGCACTGTTGGAGGGGGATAGTGAGGGGATCACTGAAGAGACCCACAAAAGATTTTCGTATCCTGGTGCACTGTAAGCTCATCATTTAAAAAACTTAGAAAGCTAATACAATTGAAAATATAATGAAAAATGTGTTGTAGAATGCCCCATTTTTTCCAAATTTTTCTAGGGGTGAGAACCCTTTCAAGCCTCCTTAGTCGCGGTCAGACTCACACACTGTGCTTGGGCGCTACCCACAGTGCAGGGTTCTGGTCGGACAAAATTTGCCAGGAATGCTTTGGGTTCCCAGTCTGGGCCTGACCAGCTGAGGTTGGCCTCTTTGCATTGCTCCTCTGTAGAGTACTCTGCAGTCATTTTGGCAATTTCCAGTTTCTATATGTCAGCTAGAGGTGACATTTGTACAATAAATGAAATATGTGGTGCCTGTCTTAGCATAATAATAACCTGCTGCCTGGGTTGGACTGGCCTATAGGACAATCAGATGGTGTCTGAAGGGCTTGTTCCGACAGGTGCTTGTGCGGTCCATTTTTTGGCTGCCTGTGGATCTGTTTTACGTTCTGCTTGGATGGCTTATACTGTTGATTTTCCTTATATTAAAACAAACATTATAGCAAGCTCAAATTTATGCAGTCTTCCATACCTTGCAAAACACTTATACAGTGTGGGTCTAATTCATAAAGGCAGACTTACACTTTATTGTTTGCTATTCACAAAGAGATTTATGATAGGTCTGTTTATGTGCAGAGAGTTTTCATTCATAGAGATTCTACTCGTAAATACCTTTACACTTTCCTTCATGTTTAAGATTGTTTGGCATACACAAAGGGATTGATGATAGGTCTTTATGTGTGCGGAGAGTTCACATTCATAGAAATACTACTCGTAAACCCCTTTGTGAATAGCAAACAATCATAAACTTACACAAAAGTGTATGTTTACCTTTGTGAATCAGTCCCTGAGTCTTTACAAGTTCAAAACTGTCCCAATTTGCAAACATGGGCCATGTTGTAGCGATCTATTTTACTAAAGAGAGGCCAATTTTATTTTGGTGCTGGACCTATTTTCTGGTCCAGTCCGACCATGCCCGCTGTTGCCATGTTTTCTTGCTCATGGTACCCTAGCCTATCCGATGTGCCCGTCTATGAGCTGAGGGCGCACTGTGTTCAAGCAACTGGGATGTGAACGCTGAAACCTAGCTCGCGTCACCAAATGTTTTCACAGATTGGTTCCACGTGAAGGCCATCTGTTCATTTTCATGCGCTCACCTAGGTACCTGCCAGTTCCTTTTGATTGGAATGTAGGGAAATGTATATGAGTTCTGCCTTTTGTCAGGGAGCCTGGCACCCTAGATGATGTACAGAGGATTCCCTTGTCGACTAATACAGACTATTTGTCAATGAACACTGTCCGAATCAACCAACATCTTGAGCTGACCCTTCTCCTACTCATAGAAGAGTATAATTTTACTAAAAGCCTGTGGTTTCGAACTGGCTTCTGGAGGGGTATATTTTGCCCTTGTGGAGCCCAGACGTGGCTTCAATGTTCGACCCTTGGGATTACCATGGTTGAATTTATCAACTGAATTTTCCCCTGCCGGCCCAGATGACGAGAAAGGTTTAAGTAAGGGTTCTTGGAGGACTGGAAACGAGCCATATTTTTAAGATAACTACATTTATCTAATTGAGGATATGCTAAAAATCTGGCCTGGATCCGGCCCTTCAGGACTGACTTTGGAGAACCCTGGTTTAGGTGAAGCAGCAATTGCTGCTGGTTCCAACATATCCTGCAATGTCCTGTTTGTTTCTTCTGTGTGGGATCTATGCCTTCGACACCCCGGCATGTCCCCATTAAAGAAAGAAAGAGGATGAAAGGTCTCACCTGCAGAAGTAGCAGAGGCAAATGTGTTGTAGGGGCAGCTGAGATAAGCCACTCGTTTTATTTTGTATATTTGGGTCCTTCAAATGTGGGTGGGCCTGGCGTGTGTGCAGAACAGGACATGCATTCAAGGGACATGACAGCAGATTAAGAACTGATTTGGAGAGCTTGATACAATAGTACAAACGTGAAGGCTAAAAAATGTAAATTCAGTCTGGGGTAAAACAAGTATTGTGGAGATGAAATGTTAAAGAATGGGACAGACCAAATCAGGATTTGTAGAGTGTGCTAATCCCCCATGAGGTTATGCATGTGCTAGGTCCAGGCTGCTCAGGGCTTTAGCCAAAAAGCCAAGCCTGGAGACCCCTTCTGAACTCCTGGAGGAATGTATGACATTACAACACATACATTTACAACGCATGCACCTACAACGCAGTTTTCACATCGCAACATCCACTACAATGCATTCCATTACATCGCATAACACTACATCACATATTAAAAAACTACATTTACAACGCATTCCATTACATCGCATACTACCTTTACAACGCATACCATTACAACGCATACCATTACATTGCATTTAAGGTAAGTATTGGATAGTACAGGGGGAAAAATTACTATTCTAACTCCAGGGGGTGGAACACAAGGGTAAGTTTTGGATAGTGTAGGGGTTAAAATTACTATGCTAACTCCAGGGGGTTTAACAGTAGGGTATGTGTTGGATAGTGTAGGGGTACTATGCTTTGTAATGCTATGTGTTGTAATGCCTGCGTGGACTGACATGCGTTGTAGTGTCATGCGTTGTAATAGTATGCGTTGTAAAGCCTGCGTTGTAGTGACATGCGTTGTAAAGGATGTTGCGATATAATGACTGCGTTGTAAGTGTAGTACGATGTAATGACTGCGCTGTAAAGGTTGTTTCCCCTCCTGGAGGGATGGCGAAATCAGAAGTTGGAGGGGGAGGCTGTTCCAGAATTTCGTAGAGTTGGAAGAAACGATCGCCACTGTTGCTGCGGTGGAAGCAGGCGAAGTGCTCAACAAAGAGCAAAGTGGAGACCAGGGGCTCGATTCACAGAACTAACTTAAGACAAAATCCTAAACTTACTACATTTGGTATTCACAGAAGTTAGGATTTTGTTTTAAGACAGACTTAAGACAGACTTAAGACAGATTTAAGACAAAATCCTAACTTAAGTCTGTCTTAAGTCAGTCTTAAGTTTGTCTTAAGACAAACTTAAGACAAAATTCTAACTTCTGTGAATAGCAAAAGTAGTAAGTTTAGGATTTTGTCTTAAGTTAGTTCTGTGAATCAGGCCCCAAGAGTCTGGAGGGTCAGTCGGTGGTTTATCTATGGTTCATGTATGCTGGTCCTTGGTTGTGGAGGGCTTTGTAGCCATGCATCAGAGTCTTGGCTGTATCATAGTGAATGTACTGAGAAGTTCTCTGACCGCACTGTGACCAAATGTTATTCAAATCATGGCAGACACCTCGGGGTACCTGCCATTTTGTGCATGGAACTGCAGGTGCAACCCCAGAGTCCCTGGGAGCCCACAATGGGCCCCCGCAAGCAATTACCGCATGCCTGTCCGTAGTGGCAATGCTGCCATGGAAAGGCATGTTACCGCACCCATGATAATACGTCTGGCGGTGTCTGACAGACACAGTCACCATACTAAACTCTTTTCCACCCGGTCAACTTGTTGACTGGGCGGAAAAGCAGCAGTCTTTCCGTCCGCCGCGGTCCCCCCAGCCATAGTAATATGGTGGGGGGGAAATGCGTGGCGGGCGGGGATGGATTTTGGGTGGATCGCCATCGCTATGCAGTGGTGGCGATCCGCCCGAGACCCTAATGGGCCCCTTAGGTTTGCCTAAGATTGTGGATGAGTACCAGTCCCTGCAGGTGAGCGGCTCGCGAGATGTGAGCAGTAAGAATTAGAAATCTCATGGCAGTGTGAGCTGAGATTACATTTGGAGAGCAGCTGCCTGCAAGGTATCCCTGATAGGCTCCATCCCAGTGCTGCGGCATAGGGAGCAGGGGAAGGAATATTCCTATGAAAAGACCCAAGTCTGGATGGGGCTATTCAATAGATGGAACAGAAGAAGCCTTGGAAAACCAAGAGATGGACAGTGCCACACAAGACTAGATCTATTCTACCCATGGGTATATTCCCCAGGGCCACTGAGACCATCTTTACACAGACAGACAGACAGACAGAAGATGAACAGGAGTTTGAGCAAAGCGTGGACTCCTCATAGTAAGCGGGAAAAGTGCTGCTGATCCCTGCTGTTAGGGTGACCAACGTCACAAATGAGAGAGTAAACAGAAACTTACGTGTAGTTTGGGCAAACTCTGCTCTAGACATCACCCTCACCCGATACTGCCACGGGTTCTCCATATAGCGAATCTAGGCCTACTAGCCTACCCAGTTGACCCTTAGGGGATATAGACCCTGTTCCGGTCTCCAGGCTGTATTTGCGCAGTTCCCAGGGGCAGCAGGAAGTCCCTCCAGAGGTGTCGCTGGGAAGGATAAAGGTGACCCCAACTCTAAATGGGTAACCATAGCAAGAGGTATCCCTATGCCCAGAAATGACACAGGGCTAAAAGGGCCCTGGAGTAGTGCACATTGTGCCATATATGTTTCCATAAATGAGTGTGGTTTGTTCTATGCATGGGTAGCCCCAGCTCTTCTGAAGGACTCACTGCACACAGCCTGCTGACAGAAGCCCCTCTTTAATTGGTAGATGGACAGCAAATCAGATTGGCGAAACGAGCACGTTGTTTCTGCAGTTCTGGTTTGCTACTTTACAACCAATTATAATTGGTCTCTGTGTTTAGACCATTGTTATTGGTTACTAGGCAGAGAATGTGATTAGCTGGATCAGCCCACCCGTTCCTGGATTGGTTTGTGTGATGAATGCACAAGTTGTCTTATGCAAGTGGTCGTGGAGGCGGCCTGTGTCCTTCAGTGGAAGTATTTGGATACCTCCTGGCAGCTTCCGTTTTGTGAATGCAGAAGGAGAGATCCCAAAATGGCGGCTTTGCAGTGCCTGCCATTTCCTCTGACACAGTAGTAGCTAATGAAGGCATATTCCCCGCGCTCTGCTCTCTCTGTCTATGCACAGCATACTACTGAGCAGGATCACTGCTGATCACGAGCATGACATATTGTCCCAACACTAGGCCACTTACCAAGTCAAATGTTTAAACTAACGAGCTCATCCCTTTGCAAACCACCCCCCGGGGAGAATCCGCCAACCCCGCGCCCTGGAGTTTGCTCTGCGCGCTAATAGCTTTCTCTTTCCACTTCTGAGCTGGATGGGTAGGTTCACTGTGTTAATAATAAAAAAAAAGAAAGCAATAATATTTAATTAATTCTGGCTGAACACACATGGTTTAATATACTTGGCACTGTCGCTCCATCACATGATACGATAATTTAATGGAATTTTTTTTATTTAAATTGCTGGCAAGTTTATGAAATTATACAGCAAATAGGGCATGCACTTGGGTGTAATTGACTGCGTAAAATGTGTTTTATACTATACTGTTGGCAAATTAGCCAATCCCTGTCACAGAATCAATTATCTTCAGTCTTCGGTGCACACAATGCGGCGGGTTCTGCGTTTGTCAAATTTCCCAGTTGCTGGAGGAATGGCTTCGCTGCACAGGGAGCTCTCTTTGCATACTGCTTCATGTTCTGTCTGGATCCTGGGAGGGACCTAACCTTCTTCGGAGATAAACCAACTTTATTCATATCGCGCTGATGCGACTCTACGGTAGGATGGACAAAGCATGGCACGAGGGTCAAGTGGCCGTCACGACCTCTAACAAGAGAGCCCAGAAGCCATTATCTCAATAGATTAATTTTTAGCGTCTTACATACAGAACTATAGCAGTCAATTTAACATTCACTGCGGAGATCTGGCGTAGCATGATGGCCAATGGTTCGAATCCCAGCAACTGGGTCTATGATGTTGATGAGACAAGAAGCATGGAGCTGAGGGCCACAGAAACACCTCTTGTTAACAGTAGTACAAAAGGGCAAACATGTGGTCGAAATCAGTAGAAATATAAGAAATAGCAACTATTAAGTTTGCCGGACTTGGGTTTAAGAAATGTTGACCAAGAGCTGAGACATCAAGAGTTTTGGGATGTTGAGATCCTAGACAAACAAACAGGTGTGTGGAGGGTCGAGGGGAAATATTTAATGACCTTCCTGCTCACTCCCCTAAACAAAGGTTAACAAAACACAAAAGAGCAGACAAGGTCTAACAGTGGTGTGTAACTGCAAAAGCGACTGTGAGGCACTAATGGGGAGCGCATGAGACAAAGGGTTGCACAAGTTGGAAACTTCTTGTCACCAAGAGGACTAAAAATAATACCCATCAGACCACCCATGTGGTGGAGTTGCGTCATATGGGGATCAATGATCATCCCATCACGAATCTGACCATATAGTGTCGATCCGGGAAGGGTTGTCAGAAGATAGTCCTGTTATGATACCAAGAGGTATTGTAAATGGACAAAGTGCAGTGCTCAAAAAAATATGTCAAATAAAATTGGCTACCAGGACACCGAAGAACATTACAATAGGGGTCCGAGTGTCAAAAATTAAAAACACGCCGAGTAGCAAAGACTACTCAGAGGCGCTGTGCAGTACGGTCGACATGTTTCAGCTGTAAGAGCATGCTGATCCATGATGGTATGTGTGCCCTATATTTCGTTTCATTATGTAGATTCCTCCTAGACATTGTCACCTAGCACCATTCTATTAGTATGTCCCAATGGATATATCACGCCTGGAGACTCGTGCTTTTTACACTCTTGACTCGAGGTAGCTGGTTCGAGAAATGAAACTTTTTGACTTGGGACAGCTTGCTTCCAATTGAATAAAATAATCACACGTTAAGGTGATATTGTTGCAATTCTTTGTTCAATCACCATCTGAAGTTATAAATCATAAGAGTCATTAACCAAACTCTGCCTTCCGTTGGGTGATGCAGTATTTAGAATGGATCTGCCGTTACACCCGCGAGTGAATGATTTTACTGAGGACTTTCATTCCCATTCTGTCGATTTCACCATTCGGCGATCCTAGGGTCAGCGCATGCGCGAAAGAGAAACATCTCCTGGCTCCACGCATGCGCGAGAAAGTAGCGACTTCCTCAACGCTACCGACCGCGGTCACTTTCTACCTTGACTGCGCGGTCTATCTACCATCCCACTAAACAAAGGGTTTATAAACAGTAAGGGTGGGAACGTTTTTCACCTCCACTTCCGTTCGGGTCTGCAGCGAGAGCACCGACGGAGAGGTAAGTCAGAGAGTGCCCGTTTTTAAGCATAGCGAGTACCCTGCCCTGGTGTATTAGGAAGATTAGGAGTCCCTGGCAGGCCCCTATTGTTGGATCTTTGACAGTGCTTAGCTGCCCCCGGGTTCACGCAGCAGTCCATGATTACCAGTCATGGTCTTAATATATCTGTTTCTGTCTGTGGTAGTTTTTGGACACCCTGCTTTTGGCTATACAAAGGGAGCTCATTAGCCTCTCAATAGGTCTGTCTTAGATAATAACTAAGGGACACCCCCACGAATAAACCTCCTTTTCCATACAGTAACTTGGAGGCCGTGGCAGTGATTAATACGGTATACTCTATTTAACTGGGTTAGGATATTTACTACCTTTTTAAGGAGTTTTCTTGAAATACATTAGGATACTAGTTCTCTTTTGTGATATTAAGAATCGCTGGGAGTGTGATTTCTATATACCCCTTATGCATTTTCGTGGTGTTCAGTGGTGGGTTAGACATTCTGTGTACTTTCACACGTCAGTTGGGTTACTTGTATAGAACCATTGAGTAAGACATTGTAAAGTTGTGTGCTTACAATGTCTTTTATTTCTATACTACAGAGCGGGCCTCATACTCCCGAGCGGTTGCCGGGTGAGGTGAGGCCATCACCCACACAAAGCTGGGTGAGTATCACCCAAGAGGAAATGCCTCTGAGTGATTAAAGATAATATGCTTGTTAGAATGCGGAATACAATGTATTTCTGCAGGTGTGTTTGCTTGGTCTCTGTGTGTGTACTGTAGGAGAGCGTTTGGGTTTTGGTGTTGTTTGACATACTGTCTTTTGTGTTCTCTTTTCTCTTGTCAGGAAGAAGACACCACTCCTTTCCTCCAGTGGACTTTTTACGTGTACTAGTTCCTGGTATACATGTAACTCTAGATGAGTACATTAATTTTCACCTATACATATTACATGTAGTTGCAGTAGCCGTTTTTTCTGTTTAAAGGTCCTGAAGAAAGCTGAGCTAATTGCTCTTACAGCTGAAACATGTCGACCGTACTGCACAGCGCCTCTGAGTAGTCTTTGCTACTCGGCGTGTTTTTAATTTTTGACACTCGGACCCCTATTGTAATGTTCTTCGGTGTCCTGGTAGCCAATTTTATTTGACATATTTTTTTGAGCACTGCACTTTGTCCATTTACAATACCTCTTGGTATCATAACAGGACTATCTTCTGACAACCCTTCCCGGATCGACACTATATGGTCAGATTCGTGATGGGATGATCATTGATCCCCATATGACGCAACTCCACCACATGGGTGGTCTGATGGGTATTATTTTTAGTCCTCTTGGTGACAAGAAGTTTCCAACTTGTGCAACCCTTTGTCTCATGCGCTCCCCATTAGTGCCTCACAGTCGCTTTTGCAGTTACACACCACTGTTAGACCTTGTCTGCTCTTTTGTGTTTTGTTTATGTTGAGATCCTAGCCTGGTTCAAGGTTAAGGAGAAGAGCTGTAGAGTGGATGTTGGCTCAAGAGCAGCAGCTTGGGCCAGCCTTCAGCGGGAGTCAGCGAAAGGCTACCCATACCGTTCGATGGTTGCCGGTCATCCCTTGAACCACCAACGGAGAAGACTCATCAACAGGTGTGAACGACCTTCAAGAACCTTTGTGGTTTTGTCCTTCTCAACTTCTGTACAGGTGAGGAGGGCAGAGAGTCTTCCAATGATCAACTCAGAAGAACTTGATTAGCTTGAGGACAAGCTGTGCATCTCCAGTGACCGCTCTATAAAATAGGCCTTCTACATAGCATGCTCTGGATCCTCCAGCTCCCCTCCACCAACCTCGCCCTCGCCACCGTCCCACGAATCCGCAGAACCACCACCGGAGGAAGATCATTCTCCTACCTGGCAGCCAAAACATGGAACTCCCTCCCGGCACACCTACGACTGACCCAGGACCATCTCACCTTCAGGAGACACCTCAAGACCTGGTTATTCGAGCAGTAAGTGACAACCCCTCCCCCCCCTTCAGTGCCTTGAGACCCTCACCGGTGAGTAGCACGCTCTATAAATGTATTGATTCATTGATCGTTCCCCCTTTCCGCAACAATCTTGCTGTCAAGTGAACGATTCGAATCACCATGAACGTCATCATGGACATGTTCTGTCTTCACCAACCTCAACACTCACCACCACCCAACCTCTCCTTTGCTCTTCCACAAAATATACTGAACTGTGTTATATACCAACCCCTGAGCTACATAAAGATCTTTGTAACTTGCTCTGTGGTGTCTCATTTGCGCTACATAAATATCTATAAAGAAATGAAACACACCAAAATGACTGGATGTGAAAGGGGACAGGAGGCGTGGCCATTTTCAGGACCCCTGGACACCTGCGCAGCCGCAGTTGTTTATTCATTCTTTTCAATCAATGTCACATAACACGTCACTGCCTGATGGACAAGGTCGTTAATAAGGGAATGCGACCTCGGGGTGTATCGTTTTACCGTGCAGGGTATTGGGGCAAACATAAGTCTAGCAAGATATTCAAAGCCTCTTAAATGTGCATGTGCAAATTAATTTGATTATTCGAGGTGTATTTATGTGATGTTTTATATTTTGGTTTTTGATGTGTTTTATTTTATTTTATCTCGAGACTTATGTTTTTTTAGAATGGCTTTTTAAACATCATTGTAAAAAGGATGAGAGAACAGAGATCCAAAATGCAGGAGACAGACCTGGAGTGAGAGACTTGAAAGACATGTGTGAATACAGTCCCTGACGTGCCTAGACTGTCAACGCCACCAAAGGTAAGGAGAAGGCGTGGGTGTTGTCATCAAGGCGAACAACAGATTTAAAACAAGCATTGGAAATGCAATCGTTTCGTATTTGTTAGAGCTATTGGCTTTGTAAATGGCAATGTCTTTTACCTATGTATTATGGAGTGTATGTATGTGGTGTAAAGTGGAATTATGTGGGTTGTATTGGATTAGTTAGTTGTGTAACTGTGCGGCATGGAATTGTGTGGTGTGGAATGGATTTATATAGTTGAATTATATGGCATGGTGTGTTGTGGAATTATGTGCATAGTAATATTTAGTGTAATGTTGTGGAGTGGTATGTGGTGGAGTTTAATTATGTGGTATGCTGTTGAATTTTGTGGCATGATCTAGAATTGTGTCGTGTGGATAGGATGTATGTGGTGTGTTGTTTAATTGTGTTGTTGAGTTGTATTATGTGGTTTGGTGTCGAATTATGTGGTGTGGATTGGAAATGTGTGGAGTTGAATTGTGTGGTATGGAACAGTGTGGATTGCTTTGCGCTTTTGACAGCTATTGGCATTGTCAATATGTTTTAGCCATATGTTATGGAGTGGAGTGGATGCATGTTGTGTGGATTGGAATAATGTGGGTTGGATTAGAATTGTTTGTTGTGTAATTGTGTAGCATTGATTTGTGAGGTGTAGATGAGTTATGTGTCATGTGGTGCAGTGGAATTATGTGTATAGTAATTAGGTGGCATTGAGTGTACTAGAATTATGTGGATTGATTGTGTGTTATGGAGTGTAATTATGTTGAGTGGTATTGTGTGTCATGGTGTTGAATTTTGTAGCACAGTCTGGAATTCTGTGTTGTGAATTGGATATTTGTGGTGTCCAGTGGTATTGTGTTGTGTAGTTGAATTATGTGGCTTGGTGTGGAATTATGTGGTGTGGAATGGAATTTTGTGGAGTTGAATTGTGTGGCATGATAATGTGTGGCATTGAGTGAAATTATGTTGAGTGGAATTATGTGGCATGTTGTGTAGTGTATTTATGTGGAATGTTATGTGTCGTAGAGTGGATTTATGTGGGGTGTATTTATGTGGCATTGAGTAGAGCGTGTGGACTGCTATCCATTTCATTGGTCTGCAATTAGTAAGTGCTCCACTAAATGACAAAATGCATCGTCCCCGGACCATATCTAATTGAGAACTCAACGAGCATCTGATAATTTAAAAAGACCTGATCCTAACATAGATGGATGATGGGTAAGCTGCAAACATAAGGACCTTATCGATGATCTGATTTCAACAATGCAGACCCTTTGAGGCTGAGACTATCACTACTCTCCACGCCACTAAAATACCTAATTAGATATTTTTGCTACGGTCATCTGAAATTGAAATGGTGAAAGATACTCTGTAACTTGCAGACTTGAAATAAGGCGGATCAGATATCTGTGACACATGTCACAGAGCCCTCCAGCCAAACTTAAAATCTGACCCTCTCTCTTCAATATTTGCACATTCTATTGCCAGTATCCAGGGGTGACTTAAGAAGACATGGACTCCACTTAGCTGTAGTCAGTAGTCGCAGCTGTTACCCCTGGCTTGCACTCTACTATCCCTGGAACTACCCTTATTTATTTATTTATAAAGTTTTTTTTAGCGCCAGCTAGACCTTCTCCTGATCATAGCATTGAGGAAAGCAGAAGAAAAAGAGCTCTTAGAGTCACGTGTAACTGGTGTATGTGTGTAGCTCCAACTCTGTGCCCTTTTTTTTTTTGCAGATTTATATAGCGCAAACTCGAACCGAAGGTATTGGAGCGGAGCGCAACATTCCTGTGAGCTCAGTGGATTAATCTGAAACAACGTAAAGCCCTTCGCTGGCGAATTTCCCGTGTTGTTTCCACAACATTGTGGCGCATTAACTTTCAAAGACCTCTTCGGTGAAAAAAAAGCAACGTTCTTAAAAGTGAGTGTGAATACTACTAACAGGAAGCACAAATGTTTCACTTTGTAGGTTTCCACAGTGTTATAATCCAGCTGCAAAAACACGCCATAGGTATCCGAGCAGCACAGACAACTGTTTGTTAAGACCGCCAAGGCGCGTGGAGGTGGGAGGGGTTCCTGTCGTGCGGCCTGTACGCAAGCTTGAGCGCAAGTCCTGCGCTGGCGTAAAAGTGGCCGTGTCACCGGCAGGTAAGATGGGGCTGCTGCTGTCAGTGAAGGGGAGGGGTGTGGTAGGTAAACGCCAAATTCTTTGCAGTGCGCCCAATTCAATTTGTTTTATTTATTTATTTCTTGACCTAACTCCGATCGGCCGTATGCCGGAGTTTACTGCCCCCCCCACCTTACCCCTCCCCGCCCGCCCCACCTCTCCGCAGCACTCCCTCCACGAGCCGCTACTGTTCATATTGCAGGCACTATTGTAGCATATTGACACATCATAGCTTCCACTTGGAACTCGCGTATCTAAGGTTCTAGCAGCGGCAGGTTTGTCAGTTGCTGCCAGGACTTTGACAAGACAGGACATAGGCAGTCATAGCCTGTCTTCTGATACCCACAGACTTGATGACACCATTCACATTGGGGCCTTGGCTGCTGTGTGCTCTCCGCTTTGAGCTTGTGGCTTGTGGCTTCGGCTGGACGCTGGACCCTCTGTAAGCTCACTTCTTTGGTGCTATCAGCTGCGGTGAGCCACCCGGGCTTTGTCTGTGCTAAATGCGCATCACGTCCCGCGAGCCCTCCATCCCTCACTCCAGCTGCTTCTCTCCCGGGCTTCGAGAGCATGGGTGGACCTCTGCAGGGTCCACCCATGCTCTGGAGGTCTCGAATGCTCGACCTACTAAAATATACATTTTGTAAAGACCCGGTCTCTGGCACACATATGCATGTATTGCCAATTAAGCATTTCATAGTAGAAGTAGTAGTTTATTCGATCAATAACATGATCATATACATACAAAAATATCACATGATATACAATATTGCATTGGAATAAAAAAGAAAAGTTTAAAATTACACTATCTTCATAATCCTGTACATTATTCAAGAGTAAAATAATACAATTATTGGCTTGTACTTTAAAACTTTGGAGACATAAAATAGACATTAAAAATACCTCAGCATTACCAAGACAATTCATAAGCATAATTGTACATTGCAGTCCCTCTAAGCAACCTTGATGCATGCATTTCCAACGTTTTCCAGACTCTTGCTCAGTAATATTATTTTTCTATTTTAGACCTCTGCCAACAGGCATACAGCAAATATCTTGATAATGTGAAGACAAGCCACCTTGTCTTATCTGATCTGAATACACGTAGTGCATCTGCAGGACAAGAGAATGACAGCACCCGACATGCCGGAATAATCCATATTTTTCTTGAGTTTGCATGGAGAGGACAGAAAAAGATAACATGTTCTATTGTTTCTGGGCTGGAACTACACGACGAGAGAACAGAGTTACAGTTGCATTCGCCCAGCTGCTTTTCATAGCATTCGGTGGGAGTACCCCAAACCTAAATTGTATATAACTTGCTCGTGCCTGAGTGAGTTCGACACCATCCATGTAAAAATCAAACTTAAAACAACTTTTGACATTTAGAAATCTGGTGGTTAAAGTGCCAAGTGACCTAGTGTCAGTGCAAGAAGAGTCAATACAATCCCAGTACCTTTTTTTCAGCTGGGGAACCATTTTTTTTGTAATGGACTCCGGATCATCCCACACACTCTCCAGCCCCAATTAAAAAGAACACTGCCTGACCTTTTTAAACCAAACCAATCATCCTGTCTGTCTTTCAAGAATTTGTAATTCCTCCACTGCGTTCTTTACTGGGATCTGGGTCTTACTAGTCCAGAGTCTTATCCAGAACATAAACACCTTAAGAACAGTTATGTGGGAGATAGACTTTAGGCCAAGATCAAGGCGTAGTGGTAGTAATGGCGTGTTCACTGGGAGATTAAAGATCGATCTTAGGAATTTATTTTCTGCAACTTCTAACTGGTTCAGATACAACAGCCCCCACAGTTCGGCCCCATAAAGGGCTGCACCCAACCCCATGTATTTCTAATATGGGAGAAATTGGGCGAAAGGTTGATCGTTTAACTCTCTTTACTATTGCACAGTCCACATGCTGAAGTGTGAGCATGCTCTTCTAGATTTGGGGAGTCCATGCCATGTTGTCGCTAATTCTAACCCCCAGATAATCGAAGACCTTGACCTGCTCAAATAGTTGAACGCCCAACCTCAATTTACCCTTGGTGGATTTGTAGGGATTAAAAACCATAAACTTTGTTTCAGAGCAGTTTCTTTCAAGGCCTCGGTCTTTCGAAGCTGTTGCAAACCTAGTTAAACTTTCTAAATGCCCATTGGGGTTTCACAATATTGTAACTGCAGCATGTCTACAGTTTACGGCAGTTGAGACAGACATAAAAAAAAAGAATGTTGCTGACCCTTAACTGAACAGCCGCCTCTTCCTAGTTATTCAGCAAGTAGTGTAATTGGCACACGGCGAACATGGGAAGAAGAGCCGCGTAGCTCTGGCTCAGCCTCTTTGTATCCCCCCACGCTGTGGTTTGCACTGGCGCTCTTGTTTGTTCATCTTGAGTGAAGACGCAACTACTGAGGAAGGTACTTACAGCCTGATTCATCAAGCTGATTTGCGCTCGCAAAGGGCCAGATTCTGAGAATCTGGCCCTTTGCGAGTGCGATTTTTGCATTTGGGATTCATCATCCCAAATGCAAAAATCGCTATTACCGAAATCGCATATTTGCGAGGAATTGGATTTAAGGAATCTCTAATAGAGATTCCTTAAATCCAATTCATCAACCAATTAGAAAATGCGAAATCGCAATATTTGGTCGCAATTTACCACCAAGTCTGATTTGGTGGTAAATTGCGAAAAAAGAGTAAAAAGCACTTTAGTGCATTTTTTTCTTTTGCATGTTACACACACACATGTCCTTTGGACATGTGTGTGCGCAACACCTGTTCAAATGTGCATTTAAGGGGTGCTACAAGGTAACCTTTGGACACCCCTGGCACCCTTCAAATCGCTATCTTATTTGCGATTAGCAAATTGCTAATCGCAAATAAGGAATTTGTAGGAATCGCATTTTATTTTGCGATTCCTACATGAATACCGTTTTGCGAGTCTCTAATAGCGATTCCTTATGATTCTCTATTAGAGACTCGCAAAACGGTACCTTGATGAATCAGGCCGTTGGCCTCCCCGGACGGTTCCTGCTGCGTTTTTTCCCACATTTCTGGGTGATCGCTCCTGCCATGTGCTTCTTGGGTCTGGCTCAACCTCTCTGAATCTCCCCACGTAATACACACTTGGGGAGGGAGTAAGCAGAGAAGAAGCTGCATTAAGTAACAACACTACGCAAGCTTGTCCTAAAAAGCAGACTGCACTTAGGGACTGCATGCGCGCAGCGGCTCGTACCCATGGCAATACTCCATGGGAGTGACCTTCTCAGAAAAGGTGGGACAAGCACCCACTCTTACCCTTTTCTGGCTATGATTTTAAAATTATACACCGAAAAGCCAATCCAAAGCGTGGGAGGAGTCAGACCCCACAAGGCACAGACAACAGATCACCTAAGAGCGCAAGCTCTGTAAAGGCGCGACCTAAAAAGGATGCAGTTGGAGTTGTATGGAGTACATCACATCCCCAGAGTGCTCTAACATAGGCACCAGGAAGTTTACCCACTGATGCACAGGTTCACACCACTGGACTTCCAAATGAGGATAGCCAACCGAGGGTGTTTATAGTGCTCCTACGAGTCAAAGAGAGCGACACCCCAGACAGCGCATCTGAAAAAAGTTTCAGGTTTCAGGGATTAAACATACAAAGGGATAGATTTAATAAGACATTCTGCCGGGCTTGCATTATAAAAGTGATGCATACTGGTGAAAAGTGTTGTTTTGGGATTTACTTTCAAGCACAAATCCTGACTTGCATCAGAGTAAATCAAATACTTGTAAAATGTAAATATAAACCCAGTACTTGTATAGCGCACGAATCACCCCGGAAGGGGTTTCTCGGCGCTGGGGGCCCTTGGGAAGATTAAGTGAGCTATTGCCCAGAGTCACATGATACTGGAAAGACCCTTGCCACCGGAGCCGGGGATCGAACCCCTGCGTCCAGCATCCAGTGTCCAGCATCCAGTGTCCAGCGTCAGTCACCCTGGCCGCAGCGCCACACCTCCTCCCTACCTTACTTGAGAGTAGCTCTGATGTGGGTGGTGTCTGTGCTGTTCAGTTGCCGCCGGCAGTCACGTGGGTGCCTGAATGGCCCTTGTAAATGTAAATGTAAATGTAAAGTCCATTTATATCGCGCTAACAATCGCTCCAAGGAGCATCTCGGCGCCAATAAAGAGACAACCAGATGAAAAGGTTGCCTTACTGCTTAAGGAGACCAAAACCGGAGTTACACTAGTGCTCTGGCCATTGAGTCTGGAAGATTGTAAATCCAGGTTTTCAATTGTTTACGGAAGTCAGATTCCTTGTCCAGTGCTCTTAATGGAGGGGGTAGCGCATTCCATGCTTTGGCACCCAATACCGCTAGGGATTTACCCCCGCGGGTCTTGAGTCTGGAACCTGGAATGGTTAAAAGATTGGCATTTGAGGACCGTAGTACGCGATTTGGACAGTATTTTACACATTTTTTCCTTAAGTACATGGGGCCTGAATTATGTACAGCGCGAAAGGTGATTGTCAATACTTTGTGGAGGACCCTTTTAGTTATAGGCAGCCAATGAAGTACATTGAGGGCTTTGGTTGCTGAGGATTTTCTTGGCAATTTCAGAACTAGCCTTGCCGCCGCATGCTGTACCATCTGGAGTTTATGGGTAACCACCTTATTGGTACCAGCATACAGGCTATTGCAATAGTCAATACGAGAAGTAACTAATGCAATCGTGACTGTTTTCCTAGCTTCGAGGGGCAGCAAGTCAAAAAACTTTCTGAGCATTTTTATTACCCCGAAGCAGGTGCCTGCCACTTTTGACGCCTGATGTTTAAAAGATAAGTCGGCGTCAAACTGTACCCCAAGGTTACGGGCTGAGGAGGTAGTGTGAGGTGGTATGTCAGCCTTCTCGGGCCACCACAGTTTGGGGATGAAAACATTATTTGGGCCTATGGGCATGATCTCGGTCTTGCCTGTGTTACATTTTAAGTGGTTTTTCCGCATCCACTCAAAGGTGGCCGTTAAGCAGCACTTAAGTTTTTCCTCCCAGACCTGGTTATCTTTGTCCATGACCAGGATCAGTTGAGTATCGTCGGCATATGCTATTACATCTATGCCGTAGGACGATATCAGCTGTATCAGGGGTGAGGTATAGACATTGAACAATGTCGGACTCAGACTAGAACCCTGAGGTACTCCCGTAGACAGTGGCTTCTCACTAGAACGGAATTCCCCCAAGGTCACCACTTGTCGCCTGTCACTAAGAAAGTTTTTTATCCACTCTAAGGCAGTGCCTTTAATGCCAGATGTTATTAGCCGGTCTATTAAGATAGCATGTGAGACCGTGTCGAAGGCCGCCGACAGGTCTAATAGTATCAGGACGGCCTTCTTGCCTTGGTCTAGAGCTGAGCGGATGGTTCAAGTAGTGAACAGGAGAGCCGATTCGGTGGAATGCTGAGTCCTAAAGCCAGCTTGGTTAGGGTGCCATGCCTCATTCTCCTCCAAGAAGCGTGTCAGCTGTTTATTCACTGTGGACTCAGTGATTTTGCACAATGCTGGAAGTAATGAGATCGGACGTAGGTTAGAGAGTGTGGTGGGGTCGGGGAGTTGTTTTTTTTGTAAGGGTTTTACAGCTGCCAGTTTCCACTCAGGGGGGACGTAGGCAGTGGACAGAGAGTTGTTAACGATAGCATTTATGTCCGAGTTAACAATATCAGCAATGAGATGTAGGAGTCCTATAGGACATGGATCGAATGGTGATCCTGACTTGGTTGCCATGATAGCTCGTTTTGACTCCTCAAGGCTGATTGTACGGAAAGCTGTAAGCTGAGGGACTTCCTGCCTAGTATTTTCGTCCTCATATATTTGATCGAGAGTGGGAGCCTCAAAGTCTTTCGTCAGACCCCTAACCTTTCCATCAAAGAAGTCTGCGATAGAGTCACAAAGCATCTGTGAGGGAGGGATATCCTGCATTAGACATTTGGGTTTACTAAAGTCCTTTACGATATTAAAGATCGCCTTCTGTTTACTATTGGCTGTTGCTATGGCTGACGTGTAGTACTTTGTTTTGGCTTGTTTGATTAGTGCGTGGTACGCTTTCTTGGTCTTTTTATATTTACTACGTTCTGTGCTGAGGTAGTTTTTCCGCCAAACTACGTTCAGCCCGTCTAAGTTCCCCCTGTTTGTTTTTGAGCTCTAAGTCAAACCAAGGGGCGGATCTCTTCTTATTCCTGGGTTTACGTTTGTGTCTTCCCTGTCCGGTCATGTTTTTTAGTTCCGTAATCCATTCCCTAAAGGTGTTTAGGTTTGGTGATCCTGTTGACTTAGGTCTACACTCTCTAGCTATTGATATTAATTTGGGGTGCTTCATAGCGGCTTTCCAGTCATCTTGTCTGGCCTGGTTATTTGTGCAGGTATGCTTATTATTGGCATTTGTTTCTGGTATGATTGAGAAAGGTATCAGTACATGGTCTGTCCATATTTGGGGTTTCAGCTGGTCTATTGTTAAAGTATCTAAGTTGGTAGCAATACAATCGATCATGTGTCCCGCCTCGTGGGTGGCTGGGGTGTCACATATTTTGAGACCCAGTACTTCCATGGTTTCTCTAAAGGAGGCAGTGATGCCTCAGTTATAGACTCAAGATGAATGTTCACGTCCCCCAACAAGGTAAAGTTTGAGTATCTGAGTATCAATGGGCTTAGCGCTTCTCCCACACTTCCTAAAAAATCAGTACTGGTGCCGGGAGGGCGATAAATTAAGGCCCCAGAGAAAGAGAAGTTGTCATGGATTTTAAGACTAAAGCCCATCCCTTCCGCATCCTTTATATCATGGAGTTCTGTCATTACACACCCAAAAATATCTCTGTGTATAATGGCCTGGAGACAGATGGGCCTCTGGTTCCTCCTTTTTACCAACGGGGTAGTTGTGTCACTTCTTTTCTCTCGCTGTATGCAGATTGAGCAGGGCAGGGAGCCTGAGACGTGGTCTTACTTGTATTCAGGTGCGGTTCACCGGTGTGAACTTATCCATGCATTTTTTTATCTAAATGAAACTAAGAAAAGATGCCTCAACCAGAAACGACCCCCCCCCTTCTTTTCATATAACTCCAAATCACTGTTTTGCGGAAAGGCAATCCGTAAATGTGGGCCACTTTTTTTTAAGTGTGCCAGGGCCTATTTGGCATCCCAATCCAACCCTGCTGCCTGCCATTTTAGGTGATCAGAACCGTTGGGTGACACTAGAATGTGCAGACGTGTAGCTACCAATGGTGCATCAGTGGCACTGTGGTCCAGAGGCCTGAGAGGCCTACCGAACCTTGAGTATCGCAGGACTTCACGATTCAAACAGCATCCAGGGGGGCCCTTTCCTTGCACTATGGCCCATGACACACTGGCTACACTACTGAGAACATGGCTGGGAACCTGTAGAGATAAAAACTCGAGGTGGGCACAACTCGCGGAATTCCATGTAGCCTAATCAAGTGGAATTACCTAAGAATTCCGCAAGATTACGCGGAATACGGAGCCCTTGTTGGGAAAAATACATCACTTTGGACTGCAGCTCTTGGAAGGGGGCGTCGTAAAATTCCAACCTGATCCCCTACAATGATTCTAATACCGATACATCCCGGTTTAACCCTTGCAGACTGTGCAGAAATAAAACAATTCTTACCGCTAAAATGACCTCTGAGAGAGAAATAATTCTCACCTGCATCTCCAGAGTCTTGGGAGGCTCCCTGCGCACCTCTGTAGCTCCCTGCGCACCTCTGTAGCTCCCTGTGCACCTCTGTAGTGCCATCTCCTGTAGCAATTTCTGCTGCCCCGGGTTTGGTAAAGATAGAAAGTGGAGCAATAAGAGGAGCCCTGACCACTTCCTCTGTTGTATTTGTAATAACCTCGGCCGAACGCTCGCCCTCTTAAGCATTCGGCCCTGCCATAAAGCTGCCATTTAGCGACCCCTGGGCCTTGACAAGAGAACTGTAGATGGCAACCACACAAACAGGAGACCTTGCACCACAGGTCCTGCTTCAGAAGAAGCCAGCTCGTTCAGCTTAGGATCTATTTTGATGAGGCTGGAGTGTCTGCACTCGGTGGGGATCACACAGCCAAGCTAGCACACAGCCCTCGGGCCCAGCCCACCAAGAAATCCGGATCGATGGGAGGATCGAAATCCTTTGCCCGGAAGGCCAACTCAAGGATATTTGTTAGAGGGCCAAGAAAATTGTCCTGGCAGTTGCGCCAGGCCAAAGCAAGTCCCTTTTTGGGAAACCTGGCATATTTCTTAAGATAGGTAACCATAGTGGGATCAATCTCTGGGGTTTGAGTCACCTTGCCGGGAATCCAACCAAAGTGGAACCCTGACTTCCTTGTGAAACCTTGGTGAACTTTGGACTGGACAGGTGGAGCGAGGATGAATAATCTCTGTAGGCTCAAATCCAGTACTTTTGGATGCTTCGGGGACTCCTCGTGGTGAGTTTTGCGCTTACATCTGCTGGGTCCAGGCTCATTTCAAGATCAGAGCTAGCAGAGCTAGATGAATCCGTATTCCCAAGAGTCTGGGAAGGGCAGGAGGCCTTATCAGGAGGAGCACCGTATCCGTGATGTGCTGATACTGAATCTACAAGCTTTTCAAAAGCGGGTAGAATGGGGCCTTTTGGAGGCCTTACCTCTGATCTTGTTTTGCTTGTAGCAACTACTTCATGCCCGGTGAAAAAGAGAAGGGCAACTCAACCTTGTCGGCTAGCATAGCCATGGGGATTCTGAGTAATAGGGTCCAGAGCCCTAACTAGAACTTCATTCACCGACCGTTGAACCCAGCATCCAATGCGTACACCAGTTCCTTTTCTAAGGACCCTTGAGGGTCATCATAGCATTGATCCATCTCCCTTCCAAATGGACCATACATACATGAGACTGCCAAGCAGATAATGTGCAGTACAGGAAGGAAAATATATATTTAAGGCTCAGTAAAAGCAAGAAATTCAAAGGCGTGCAGACCAATAACCTCTGGTCCCCAGGCAGGCAGGAACAAACTTAAGAAGTGGAGGGAGCAGCACTCTAGGTCGTGAAATGCTGTCAGGGCATTTCGAGGGCGCGACACAGGGCAATCTAGACTGCCGAGCTTTAACACTCCGCCTACGCATTTGAGCAGCTGCGTTGTATGGAGCCAGACGCTATTGGGCGACTAATGCGCATGTACGCATGATTAAGCCTGTGACAAAATAAATAGAGGACTGCAGCGGACTCGGACCGCCCATTCTCGCTCCCTGCTCCACAGAATGGATGTACGCAGCACGGCTGAGCGATTAGGAGGCCGCGCGCTCCCTTTAGCAAAGATGCTGCAATATGACTATAATAATGAGTATCAATAAGAGAGAGAGGAATAAACATAGGCTATTGGTTAGAAGCCTAAAATGTGTGTTTCAGAGGTAAGGAAAAAACATTTGTTTTTACGAAAGCCTTTATGAAGGCCCTCACCCACCAACCTAGTTGGTGGCTTGCTTCATCATCGGGCCCCCCCAGGGTACCCGAATGTGCCTCGGGTGTGCTGCAACGTCTGCTTACAGCGGAGCTGATTTTGTTAAGTGATATGACAAAACACACATTGAAAATGATCGGCAAGTGAGAAAACAAGAACAAGCCTTCGCCCGAAGAGTAATACAGTGCAAATAACAGCATTAGAATAGGTAAGGATAAAACATATACAGGCGCTCGCCTGCTACATAATGCAAAGCTATCTATCAACAGCATCAAACAACTACAATATGTAATAGAGTGAACACTTAACTGGCATCGAAGCAGCAAAGAAAGAGGACACAAGATGGCGGTTTGGAGTTATATAGGGCTCTGGGCTCTATAATTGGTACATTCGAGTGTGGGTGGTCATGGGGTTTGTAGTGTTTTGAGTTTTACTTGCAAAATAAAGCATAGAAAGAGACGGAAAATCGGAGCATCCGGTCCTGACATAGAAGTATCGGTAATTCCACATCAAAGAGTAACTGACAATTACCAAAATTACTCACATTTCTCCGGTGGATTTGAAATTACGCCCAGGCTTTCTACAAACCCAAGGCTAACAGAACTCATATCTAAACTGAAAGACTGCACAAACCCTCTCAGTGCCCACACAGAAGTGGCAGGAGAACACTGAGTGCACGCACCTGTGCTGCTAAAGTTGTCTAATCTCCCAGGGTGGTTACTCTGTCTGGTGGGCCTCCCTAGCAAGTCCTCCCCAAGACCAGTGCCTGAGGGAACTCCTGATGAGCCTTTGCCTCCTTCACCTGCCCCTTCTATGTAGGGGGCCCAGAGGCTCGCACCTCATTGAGTGCTCCACCTCAGCTCTTCTGACTATGACTGTGAAACATATTGGCTCCAGATCCACCCCCAAATGGTGGCGGCTCTTCTGCTAAGGCAGAGGTGAGTCGCCCCACTGAACAAAAGGAAAAATAAAAGGATAATAACTATTGTGATTATCATCTTATTTTTTCTTCAGCTGTCAGTGGCTCTCGGGCGGGGTGGGGCGGGGCGGGGCTGGTGGAGCAGGGAGAGGAGTGGTTTGCACTCCTGAACTGCGCACAACGGCTTGGCCAGCCCACTTGGGCCGGCCAAACATTCATGCACACTTTGCATGTTCCCCACCAAGCTGCATTAGTCAGCCTGGTGAGGAACATGCAAAGCCTCCCTGTCATCATCCGAGCACCAAACCATGGCGCGCAGACCAATCACAACGCTGCATTGCAGTGTTGTGATTGGCTCAAGGGAGCCTGGGAGCCGTGTGCTTCCTGCTGCTGGCCGGGAGTCTGCAGGAAGATGACGGAGGACCCTGTCCAGGTGGCGGCCGGCCGGCCGGCCGGCAAACCAGCCGTTCCAGGTAAGTTTATTTTTTATTTTTTATTTTTTATTTTTCGTTCTGCCCTCCATCCTACCCCAACCCCATTTCACCAACCTGGTGCGGTGGTAGCTGCTACTTCCCCCAAGAACTCACCTTTGGTCCTGTTGAGACTCAAGTGTTGGCCCTCCATGGTGCCAGCACCTACCTTCAGTGGCAGGACCATTGCACTGCAGTACCCAGCGGTGTCTGCATTTCCAAGCACAAGGCAGTTGCACTGCATTGCCTTTGCACACCAGTTTTGGAATTCCAAGGATAGGAGCTTTGCCTACATCACCTGTGATCTGTGATCTCTTCATCTCCAAGGACAGGACCCTTGTCTTGGAGCACCTCTGCCAGGAGTATACAGAGCTCCAAGAAAGGGAATATTGCCATGTAACACCTGTATGCCATGGGTATCCTCACACTGCAAGCTTCAAAGAAGGCTCTCGTGATGCAGCACTAATGCCACTGCTGTCCGGGCTCCGCCGCAGGGATCTGGAGCTTGCATCATCACTGCTGCTGGGACTTGAGGTGTGTTCATGAAACAAGGTGAGATCAAGCTCTGCTGCAGCTCTTGGCACCTTCTTGTGAAAAATTCAAACTTCATAAATGATAAACAAAGGGACCTCAAAAAACCTATAACCTCATAAACAAAAGGGGAGCCTTGTTTCTTTCCAAGTATCCGCCATTTGGTAAGACTGAGGTAAGACTTCAGAACCAATCACAGGTATTTATTTCTGCAATCGACAAAGATGACATGATAGAATAACACTGTGCAGTCAATGAAGACATGCCATGGGATGACATTGTGCAATCAATGAAGATGACATGATAGAATAACACTGTGCAGTCAATGAAGTGATGCCATAGGATGACATTGTAAATCAACGAAGATGACATGATAGAATAACACTGTGCAGTCAATGAAGTGATGCCATAGGATGACATTGTCAATCGACGAAGATGACATAATAGGATAACACTGTGCAGTCAATGAAGTGATGCCATAGGATGACATTGTCAATCGACGAAGATGACATGATAGAATAAGACTGTGCAGCCAATGAAGTGATGCCATGGGATGACATTGTGCAATCGTCGAAGATGACATGATAGAATAACACCGTGCAGTCAATGAAGTGATGCCATGGGATGACATTGTGCAATCGACGAAGATGACAGAATAGATTAACACTTTGCAGTCAATGGAGTGGTGCCATGGGATGACATTGTGCAATCAACGAAGATGACATGATAGGATAACACTGGGCAGTCTATGAAGTGATGCCATGGGATGACATTATGCAATCGACGAAGATGACATGATAGGATAACACTGTGCAGTCAATGAAGTGATGCCATGGGATGACATTGTCAATAGACGAAGATGACATGATAGAATAAGACTGTGCAGCCAATGAAGTGATGCCATGGGATGACATTGTGCAATCGTCGAAGATGACATGATAGATTAACACCGTGCAGTCAATGAAGTGATGCCATGGGATGACATTGTGCAATCGACGAAGATGACAGAATAGATTAACACTTTGCAGTCAATGGAGTGGTGCCATGGGATGACATTGTGCAATCGACGAAGATGAAATGATAGAATAACACTGTGCAGTCAATAAAGTGATGCCATGGGATGACATTGTGCAATTGGAGGATAGGACAACACTTTGCAGTCAATTAAGTGATGATATGGGATGCCATTGTGCAATCAGCAAAGATGACATGATAGAATAACACTGTGCAGTCAATGAAGTGATGCCACGGGATGACATTGTGCAATCGACGAAGATGACATGATAGATTAACACTGTGCAGTCAATGAAGTGATGCCATGGGATGACATTGTCAATCGACGAAGATGACATGATAGAATAACACTGTGCAGTCAATGAAGTGATGCCATGGAATGACATTGTGCAATCGTCGAAGATGACATGATAGATTAACACTGTGCAGTCAATGAAGTGATGCCATGGGATGACATTGGGCAATCGACGAAGATGACATGATAGGATAACACTGTGCAGCCAATGAAGTGATGCCATGGGATGACATTGTGCAATCGACAAAGATGACATGATAGAATAACACTGTGCAGTCAATGAAGTGATGCCATAGGACGACGTTGTAAATCAACGAAGATGGCATGATAGGATAACACTGTGCAGTCAATGAAGTGATGCCATAGGATGACATTGTCAATCGACGAAGATGACATGATAGGATAACACTGTGCAGTCAATGAAGTGATGCATTGGGATGACATTGTGCAATCGACGAAGATGACATGATAGAATAACACTGTGCAGTCAATGAAGTGATGCCATAGGATAACATTGTGCAATTGATGAACAATAATGCCATAGGATAATATTGTACAGTCACAAAACAGTCATGCTTTAGTATTAGATTGTGCAATTGACAAATAGTGACATCACAACCCTGTACAATCGCTGAACATTGACATTGTAGGATAACATTGCACAGGCGAGGAAGTAGTGCCGCAGGATAACACTGCACAATTGAATAACATTCCTGCCACAGCCATAGGATAACATTTTACAATTGACAAACTGTGAAAAAAAAGGATAACATTGTCCAGTCTACAAACAATTCCACAAGAGGATTACTTGGTCATTCAATGAAGCGATGCCGTAGGAAAACACTGTAAAATCGAGGAACATTAATGTCACAGGATAACACTGTGCAATCAACGAATAGCTGCACATTATGATAACATGGTACTGTTGATTAAGTAAAGCCGCAGGAAAACACTCTAAAATCAAGAAACATTAATGTCACAGGATAACACTGTGCAATAAATAAGCAGTTACACAATAGGATAACATGGTACTGTCGATTAAGTGATGCCAGAGGACTACACTGTGAAACCGAGGAGCTTTAATAACATAAGGATAACACTGTGCAATTGACGAACAATGACACAAAAAGCTAACATTGTTCGATCATCAAACAATAGCACCATAGGATTATAACGCAGTCCACGGATTCACAAGACCAGAACCGGAGGAAGATCCTTTTCCTACCTCGCCACAAAGACCTGGACACCCTACCGACCCACCTCAGGCAATCAACATCGCTGCTGCAATTCAGGAAGGACCTCCAGACCTGGCTCTCGACTGAACCTCCAGGCCTAGACGGACCAGCAGTACCCCCTCCACCCCCTTCTGCGCCTTGAGACCCTCACAGGTGAGTAGCCATGCTATACAAAATCCTGATTGATTTAATCATTGATCCACGAATATGGGCGCATAAATGCAAACCCTTCCCTCCTCCATCCCTCCACTATCCTTTTCAATCCACATAACACTAACATGCCAACCGCTCAAATTAATTTAATATTTCCCTATACTAATTCACTACTAATCCTTTTTGGGTTCCGAAGTAGCGTGCTACTCACTGAAAAAGTGCTTTGACGCCTCGTCAGGAGTAAAAAGCACTATATAAAGGCAATTATAATTAAAATTACAGGCGCCCATGGCCTGGGAGGAGGAATGGCAAATAATTACAAATGTGTAAAATGAAGTAGAAGCATGATTTAGGAATGATACATTCCTTCCAGAGTTCTTTTGGCGATAATGATGTGTGGTCAGCAAAGAGTTGACCTAACTTTTGACGTCCCATGTCTGCCTATCATGACTTGTTGTTTTATATAATGTTGCATACCACATTTCTGCCATCTCTAGAGAAGGTAAACATCATGTGTTACAGTGGTGAAAAAACATGCGCGACAGCATCAAGTACAGAAAATAGGGCAACCGGCTTAATCAGTGGTGCATGCACGATGAAAAACTGCTTCAGCAAAAGATGGGTAACCATCCCTCCAGCATAGTGCCAAAGCAGATGTTGCACTGAGAGGGGCCCCACATGACGTCAGTGAACGGGGCCTCGTAAAACATGCGTATTTTGTAAAGCGCACGTTCACCCTAGCAATGGGGCATCTTGGCACTGAAATAACAGATGCATATTATTATTTTTTTAAATTTGATTTTCCACAATAAGCAGCATATATCACATTCAAATTGTACCTCATAATATCGTCAGCTGTATTACGGAGTTAACAACGAACTGAACAGCCGGAACCGCATGTAACAACCCTGCAATATGGCGATCTTTAGAGGGTGGGGAGAAACTAGTACTAAGGATAATACAGATGTATATTATTACCAAACTCAATGGAACTCATTTAATCGACCTCAGATGGATGAAAGGCTGATGGACCTGTGGGGATTTGAACCTGTGACCATGAGGTCGAACATAGGCCCCTGCAGTGGGAGCATTAGTACACTGAACCACCAGACCCCTCATAAAGCTTGTTACAGGCCAGTGCATAGGAGAAAAGAGGCCCACCACACACCCGGGCCTGGAGTCCTGCTCTTGTCTTGAGCTTCTGATAGAGCGAGCACCCCAACTGTTGCACCTCCCACTTTCTCCTTCCCCACTGGGGGGTCTATGGAAACCCTAGGGGTGAGGGAGCCAACACTGAGGGTGTACTTGCTGCTAACGCAGTTGGAGACACTCCAGTTTGCAACCTGCCCCCAGGTCCACAGGCTGGCAGGGAGAAGCTAACAGAGGCCAGAGCGGCTGAGGAGGTTGCTGGTGATGTTGGGAATGGATGGGGTACTTTTCCGCAGGGGAGCAATCAAGGCAAAGGGGGGGGGGCACTAGTGTAACAAGGGTTCTGTTAACAATCCGGGCAGCAGAAAAAAGTGACCCGCTCTCACCCTGAGTAGGCCATGGGACTAGTTGCTGAATCTGCTTTAGGGCAACATTTTACCGCCAAATGACAGGAGAGGTTTCAGGGGAAAAGTTATCAGTGGCAAACGTCCATGGAAAAAGAACGCAATCGTCAGCGGCGCAAGGATTTCATACAAGGTGCCAGCGATGGGGGATTTGACCAGCCCTCAGCCATTGTGAACACCGCCTTCCATCATGATCTAAATGAGGCAGGAGATTGTCGAGGTGGGTGGGCAGGACCTGTGTTTTTTTGTGAGCATGTATTGTCCTGCCCACCCCTAAAGTGTGGCCCTCGGTGTGTTACTTGGGAGGGGGGGGGTGAAAGAGAGGGTTTGGAGGGCAGCTGACCACAGGGAGGTCTGCCCCAGGGGAGATTGGGAGGCTAGTGTATAGTCTAGGACTGCCATCTGTATTTGGGCTATTTTAGAGCCCACGGTAGCCTATCGGTTCTAAAGGGGCTGTTTTGGGGAATATATGTCGTTACAACGCGTGGTATTACCACACGTACCATTACAACGCAGGTTTTACAATGCAAGTCGTTACAACGACTTGCGTTGGGGGGCGCTGGATAGTGAATAGTTTAATTTACTATTCCAACTCCAGTCCCCGTGGATAGTAGGGAAGGTGTTGGATAGTAAATTAAACTATTCCCTATCCTACAGTGCCCTCCAGCGCAAGTCGTTGTAACGACTTTCGTTGTAAAACCTGCGTGGTAACGGTACCGCGTTGTAACAGATTTGTGGTAAAGGATGTTCCTCGTTTTGGGCTCCCTGTCACCATTTTAGGTACAGGTGACCTGGTGACTGGTGGCAGAGAGTCATAGTGGTTATATCACACGTTCCCTTTTAAACTCACTGTACCTTACTAGTTCACTGGTAGCCAGGACACTCCCTTACTATTAGTGTTTATGTGCCATGGGACAGGGGTTGGTGTGAAACATACTGTTAAAGCGCCGCCCACTGTCCACCCACATTAAGTGGAGCATCATGGATTTACCTATGTGAATAGGATCAACCACTAACTGTGTGTCCTGTCCTTTGTGTATGTCTATGTCGTTTTCTTTTTACAGGTGCAGAAACCAAATTTGGGAAGCCTCCTAAACCAGGAGTATTTAGGAGGAGATCCCTCCTCCTTCTTGCACTTTTTTGTCACATTCTTTTTCACTATTCACGTCCCTAGGTAGGGTGGGCCTTAGCGCGCTCATACCGCCAGGGTTTAGCACACTTCTATAGTCCTGACGAATGCCTGGTAAAATTACAACATTTCAAGGCAGAAACATGTTGACTGACAGTAGATAATTTTGGAAATAACCACACAACTAATTGTGGACTAATTTCATACACTAATGTTTTTACTTATGTCCTAGTGATCAATTAATAAATATTTTTGGATACACTGAAGACATTTTTTAATCCCTCACCACCATTTAATTTTATTTTATTCTCACTGCACGCATGAACTCACAAAAAAAACCTGCTCCGCAGTAAATCTGGCGTCGAAGCACACTAAAGAGGCACTCTGCCTCTTTAGTGGGGCCCAATGATGAAACATGTCAGCACCAGGTTGGTGAGTGAGGGCTTTCTTAACTAACCTAAGTGAGGCTAGTTTCTTCTGCTCCTTTTGTGGTCTTTTTGAAAATCATAGAACACTCTTCTTTTGTTTATAAGATATAACCGGGGAATAAGAGTGTCCTATAACTCTCCCTGTCTCTCTCTTAGTTGTCATATATCTGTGCACCACCCACCCCATTGAGGTTAGTTTTCTAGGGGGGGGGTTCTTGTTTTTTTGTCCTCGTTGTTGAGACAGGTGCACAAGGGAGGGTCATTATTGTACAATTGTTGCTTGACAGGTGCTTGCCGTGGCCTGGAAAGTTTTGCAGGAGTTTACAGAAGTTTGATTAACGGTGCCATTGGTGAACCACATGGAAAAAGGGGCAGGCAGGAAGTTCGAGGTTAAGAATAGGATGTTTGCTTGCTTATAGGATAATGCATGCAGTCACAGGCTGTAGGGGAAAGTAAAAGTTGCAAAATGTTCAAGTGCAGTACAATACAAAATATATCATTGTGGGTAAGGTATGTGGGTGGGATGGGAGGGGTGGGGGTAGGATATTGGATAGTTCATTTGATGTATAGCAAAGTTTCAGTTTTATAAGGGAGATTGCCCAGCTAAAGTTTGTGATGTGCCCCTGTTTCAATAAAGCGGCCTTTTTAACGCAATCTAAGTGGTCTTTCCTGGTGAACCCCCTCCTTTATTCTTTCCTGGTGAACCCCTCCTTTATTCTCTCCTGGTGAGCCCCTCCTTTATTCTCTCCTGGTGAGCCCCTCCTTTATTCTCTCCTGGTGAGCCCCTCCTTTATTCTTTCCTGGTGAGCCCCTCCTTTATTCTCTCCTGGTGAGCCCCTCCTTTATTCTCTCCTGGTGAGCCCCTCCTTTATTCTTTCCTGGTGAACCCCTTCTTTATTCTTTCCTGGTGAGCCCCTCCTTTATTCTCTCCTGGTGAGCCCCTCCTTTATTCTTTCCTGGTGAGCCCCTCCTTTATTCTTTCCTAGTGAGCCCCTCCTTTATTCTTTCTTCTTTCCTGGTGAACCCCTCCTTTATTCTTTCCTGGTGAACCCCTCCTTTATTCTTTCCTGGTGAACCCCTCCTTTATTCTTTCCTGGTGAGCCCCTCCTTTATTCTCTCCTGGTGAGCCCCTCCTTTATTCTTTCCTGGTGAGCCCCTCCTTTATTCTCTCCTGGTGAGCCCCTCCTTTATTCTCTCCTGGTGAGCCCCTCCTTTATTCTCTCCTGGTGAGCCCCTCCTTTATTCTCTCCTGGTGAGCCCCTCCTTTATTCTCTCCTGGTGAGCCCCTCCTTTATTCTCTCCTGGTGAACCCCTCCTTTATTCTCTCCTGGTGAGCCCCTCCTTTATTCTTTCCTAGTGAACCCCTCCTTTATTCTCTCCTGGTGAACCCCTCCTTTATTCTCTCCTGGTGAGCCCCTCCTTTATTCTCTCCTGGTGAGCCCCTCCTTTATTCTCTCCTGGTGAGCCCCTCCTTTATTCTCTCCTGGTGAGCCCCTCCTTTATTCTCTCCTGGTGAGCCCCTCCTTTATTCTTTCCTGGTGAGCCCCTCCTTTATTCTTTCCTAGTGAGCCCCTCCTTTATTCTTTCTTCTTTCCTGGTGAGCCCCTCCTTTATTCTTTCCTGGTGAGCCCCTCCTTTATTCTTTCCTGGTGAACCCCTCCTTTATTCTTTCCTGGTGAGCCCCTCCTTTATTCTTTCCTAGTGAGCCCCTCCTTTATTCTTTCCTGGTGAACCCCTCCTTTATTCTTTCCTGGTGAGCCCCTCCTTTATTCTTTCCTGGTGAGCCCCTCCTTTATTCTTTCCTGGTGAGCCCCTCCTTTATTCTTTCCTGGTGAACCCCTCCTTTATTCTTTCCTGGTGAACCCCTCCTTTATTCTTTCCTGGTGAGCCCCTCCTTTATTCTCTCCTGGTGAGCCCCTCCTTTATTCTCTCCTGGTGAGCCCCTCCTTTATTCTCTCCTGGTGAGCCCCTCCTTTATTCTCTCCTGGTGAACCCCTCCTTTATTCTTTCCTGGTGAGCCCCTCCTTTATTCTTTCCTAGTGAGCCCCTCCTTTATTCTTTCCTGGTGAACCCCTCCTTTATTCTTTCCTGGTGAACCCCTCCTTTATTCTTTCCTGGTGAGCCCCTCCTTTATTCTCTCCTGGTGAGCCCCTCCTTTATTCTCTCCTGGTGAGCCCCTCCTTTATTCTCTCCTGGTGAGCCCCTCCTTTATTCTCTCCTGGTGAACCCCTCCTTTATTCTTTCCTGGTGAGCCCCTCCTTTATTCTTTCCTAGTGAGCCCCTCCTTTATTCTTTCCTAGTGAGCCCCTCCTTTATTCTTTCCTAGTGAGCCCCTCCTTTATTCTTTCCTAGTGAACCCCTCCTTTATTCTTTATTCTTTCCTGGTGAGCCCCTCCTTTATTCTTTCCTGGTGAACCCCTCCTTTATTCTTTCCTGGTGAGCCCCTCCTTTATTCTTTCCTGGTGAGCCCCTCCTTTATTCTTTATTCTTTCCTGGTGAACCCCTCCTTTATTCTTTCCTGGTGAGCCCCTCCTTTATTCTTTCCTGGTGAGCCCCTCCTTTATTCTTTCCTGGTGAGCCCCTCCTTTATTCTCTCCTGGTGAGCCCCTCCTTTATTCTCTCCTGGTGAGCCCCTCCTTTATTCTTTCTTCTTTCCTGGTGAACCCCTCCTTTATTCTCTCCTGGTGAGCCCCTCCTTTATTCTTTCTTCTTTCCTGGTGAGCCCCTCCTTTATTCTTTCCTGGTGAACCCCTCCTTTATTCTTTCTTCTTTCCTGGTGAACCCCTCCTTTATTCTCTCCTGGTGAACCCCTCCTTTATTCTTTCTTCTTTCCTGGTGAACCCCTCCTTTATTCTTTATTCTCTCCTGGTGAGCCCCTCCTTTATTCTTTCCTGGTGAACCCCTCCTTTATTCTTTCCTGGTGAACCCCTCCTTTATTCTTTCCTGGTGAACCCCTTCTTTATTCTTTCCTGGTGAACCCCTTCTTTATTCTTTCCTGGTGAGCCCCTCCTTTATTCTTTCTTCTTTCCTGGTGAACCCCTCCTTTATTCTTTCCTGGTGAGCCCCTCCTTTATTCTTTCCTGGTGAGCCCCTCCTTTATTCTCTCCTGGTGAGCCCCTCCTTTATTCTTTCCTAGTGAGCCCCTCCTTTATTCTTTCCTAGTGAACCCCTTCTTTATTCTTTCCTGGTGAGCCCCTCCTTTATTCTCTCCTGGTGAGCCCCTCCTTTATTCTTTCCTGGTGAGCCCCTCCTTTATTCTCTCCTGGTGAGCCCCTCCTTTATTCTTTCCTAGTGAGCCCCTCCTTTATTCTTTCCTGGTGAGCCCCTCCTTTATTCTCTCCTGGTGAGCCCCTCCTTTATTCTCTCCTGGTGAGCCCCTCCTTTATTCTCTCCTGGTGAGCCCCTCCTTTATTCTTTCCTGGTGAGCCCCTCCTTTATTCTCTCCTGGTGAGCCCCTTCTTTATTCTTTCCTGGTGAACCCCTTCTTTATTCTTTCCTGGTGAGCCCCTCCTTTATTCTTTCTTCTTTCCTGGTGAACCCCTCCTTTATTCTTTCCTAGTGAACCCCTTCTTTATTCTTTCCTGGTGAGCCCCTCCTTTATTCTCTCCTGGTGAGCCCCTCCTTTATTCTTTCCTGGTGAGCCCCTCCTTTATTCTCTCCTGGTGAGCCCCTCCTTTATTCTCTCCTGGTGAGCCCCTCCTTTATTCTTTCCTGAGTGTCCTTTATTCTCTCCTGGTGAGCCCCTCCTTTATTCTTTCCTGGTGAGCCCCTCCTTTATTCTCTCCTGGTGAGCCCCTCCTTTATTCTCTCCTGGTGAGCCCCTCCTTTATTCTTTCCTGAGTGTCCTTTATTCTCTCCTGGTGAGCCCCTCCTTTATTCTCTCCTGGTGAGCCCCTCCTTTATTCTCTCCTGGTGAGCCCCTCCTTTATTCTTTCCTGGTGAGCCCCTCCTTTATTCTCTCCTGGTGAGCCCCTTCTTTATTCTTTCCTGGTGAACCCCTTCTTTATTCTTTCCTGGTGAGCCCCTCCTTTATTCTTTCTTCTTTCCTGGTGAACCCCTCCTTTATTCTTTCCTAGTGAACCCCTTCTTTATTCTTTCCTGGTGAGCCCCTCCTTTATTCTCTCCTGGTGAGCCCCCTCCTTTATTCTCTCCTGGTGAGCCCCTCCTTTATTCTTTCCTGGTGAGCCCCTCCTTTATTCTTTCCTAGTGAGCCCCTCCTTTATTCTTTCCTGGTGAGCCCCTCCTTTATTCTTTCCTGGTGAGCCCCTCCTTTATTCTTTCCTGGTGAGCCCCTCCTTTATTCTTTCCTGGTGAACCCCTCCTTTATTCTTTCCTGGTGAGCCCCTCCTTTATTCTTTCCTAGTGAACCCCTTCTTTATTCTTTCCTGGTGAACCCCTTCTTTATTCTTTCCTGGTGAGCCCCTCCTTTATTCTTTCTTCTTTCCTGGTGAGCCCCTCCTTTATTCTTTCCTGGTGAGCCCCTCCTTTATTCTTTCCTAGTGAACCCCTTCTTTATTCTTTCCTGGTGAACCCCTTCTTTATTCTTTCCTGGTGAGCCCCTCCTTTATTCTTTCTTCTTTCCTGGTGAACCCCTCCTTTATTCTTTCCTGGTGAGCCCCTCCTTTATTCTTTCCTAGTGAGCCCCTCCTTTATTCTTTCCTGGTGAGCCCCTCCTTTATTCTTTCCTGGTGAACCCCTCCTTTATTCTTTCCTGGTGAGCCCCTCCTTTATTCTTTCCTGGTGAGCCCCTCCTTTATTCTTTCCTAGTGAACCCCTTCTTTATTCTTTCCTGGTGAACCCCTTCTTTATTCTTTCCTGGTGAGCCCCTCCTTTATTCTTTCTTCTTTCCTGGTGAACCCCTCCTTTATTCTTTCCTGGTGAGCCCCTCCTTTATTCTTTCCTAGTGAGCCCCTCCTTTATTCTTTCCTGGTGAGCCCCTCCTTTATTCTCTCCTGGTGAGCCCCTCCTTTATTCTTTCCTGGTGAACCCCTCCTTTATTCTTTCCTGGTGAACCCCTTCTTTATTCTTTCCTGGTGAACCCCTTCTTTATTCTTTCCTGGTGAACCCCTCCTTTATTCTCTCCTGGTGAGCCCCTCCTTTATTCTTTCCTGGTGAACCCCTCCTTTATTCTTTCTTCTTTCCTGGTGAACCCCTCCTTTATTCTTTCCTGGTGAACCCCTCCTTTATTCTTTATTCTTTCCTGGTGAGCCCCTCCTTTATTCTCTCCTGGTGAACCCCTCCTTTATTCTTTCCTGGTGAGCCCCTCCTTTATTCTCTCCTGGTGAGCCCCTCCTTTATTCTTTCCTGGTGAGCCCCTCCTTTATTCTTTCCTGGTGAACCCCTCCTTTATTCTTTCTTCTTTCCTGGTGAACCCCTCCTTTATTCTTTCCTGGTGAACCCCTCCTTTATTCTTTATTCTTTCCTGGTGAGCCCCTCCTTTATTCTTTCTTCTTTCCTGGTGAGCCCCTCCTTTATTCTTTCCTGGTGAGCCCCTCCTTTATTCTTTCCTGGTGAGCCCCTCCTTTATTCTTTCTTCTCTCCTGGTGAGCCCCTCCTTTATTCTTTCTTCTTTCCTGGTGAGCCCCTCCTTTATTCTTTCTTCTTTCCTGGTGAGCCCCTCCTTTATTCTTTATTCTTTCCTGGTGAGCCCCTCCTTTATTCTTTCTTCTTTCCTGGTGAGCCCCTCCTTTATTCTTTCCTGGTGAGCCCCTCCTTTATTCTTTCCTGGTGAGCCCCTCCTTTATTCTTTATTCTTTCCTGGTGAGCCCCTCCTTTATTCTTTCTTCTTTCCTGGTGAGCCCCTCCTTTATTCTTTCCTGGTGAGCCCCTCCTTTATTCTTTCCTGGTGAGCCCCTCCTTTATTCTTTCTTCTTTCCTGGTGAACCCCTCCTTTATTCTTTATTCTCTCCTGGTGAGCCCCTCCTTTATTCTTTCCTGGTGAGCCCCTCCTTTATTCTCTCCTGGTGAACCCCTCCTTTATTCTTTCCTAGTGAGCCCCTCCTTTATTCTTTCCTGGTGAGCCCCTCCTTTATTCTTTCCTGGTGAACCCCTCCTTTATTCTTTCTTCTTTCCTGGTGAACCCCTCCTTTATTCTTTCCTGGTGAACCCCTCCTTTATTCTTTATTCTTTCCTGGTGAGCCCCTCCTTTATTCTTTCCTGGTGAACCCCTCCTTTATTCTTTCTTCTTTCCTGGTGAACCCCTCCTTTATTCTTTCCTGGTGAACCCCTCCTTTATTCTTTCTTCTTTCCTGGTGAACCCCTCCTTTATTCTTTCCTGGTGAGCCCCCTCCTTTATTCTCTCCTGGTGAGCCCCTCCTTTATTCTTTCCTGGTGAGCCCCTCCTTTATTCTTTCCTAGTGAGCCCCTCCTTTATTCTTTCCTGGTGAGCCCCTCCTTTATTCTTTCCTGGTGAGCCCCTCCTTTATTCTTTCCTGGTGAGCCCCTCCTTTATTCTTTCCTGGTGAACCCCTCCTTTATTCTTTCCTGGTGAGCCCCTCCTTTATTCTTTCCTAGTGAACCCCTTCTTTATTCTTTCCTGGTGAACCCCTTCTTTATTCTTTCCTGGTGAGCCCCTCCTTTATTCTTTATTCTTTCCTGGTGAGCTCCTCCTTTATTCTCTCCTGGTGAGCCCCTCCTTTATTCTTTCCTGGTGAGCCCCTCCTTTATTCTTTCCTAGTGAGCCCCTCCTTTATTCTCTCCTGGTGAGCCCCTCCTTTATTCTTTCCTGGTGAGCCCCTCCTTTATTCTTTCCTAGTGAGCCCCTCCTTTATTCTTTCCTGGTGAGCCCCTCCTTTATTCTTTCCTGGTGAGCCCCTCCTTTATTCTTTCCTGGTGAGCCCCTCCTTTATTCTTTCCTGGTGAACCCCTCCTTTATTCTTTCCTGGTGAGCCCCTCCTTTATTCTTTCCTAGTGAACCCCTTCTTTATTCTTTCCTGGTGAACCCCTTCTTTATTCTTTCCTGGTGAGCCCCTCCTTTATTCTTTATTCTTTCCTGGTGAGCTCCTCCTTTATTCTCTCCTGGTGAGCCCCTCCTTTATTCTTTCCTGGTGAGCCCCTCCTTTATTCTTTCCTAGTGAACCCCTTCTTTATTCTTTCCTGGTGAACCCCTTCTTTATTCTTTCCTGGTGAGCCCCTCCTTTATTCTTTCTTCTTTCCTGGTGAACCCCTCCTTTATTCTTTCCTGGTGAGCCCCTCCTTTATTCTTTCCTGGTGAGCCCCTCCTTTATTCTCTCCTGGTGAGCCCCTCCTTTATTCTTTCCTAGTGAGCCCCTCCTTTATTCTCTCCTGGTGAGCCCCTCCTTTATTCTTTCCTGGTGAGCCCCTCCTTTATTCTCTCCTGGTGAGCCCCTCCTTTATTCTTTCCTGGTGAGCCCCTCCTTTATTCTCTCCTGGTGAGCTCCTCCTTTATTCTTTCTTCTTTCCTGGTGAGCCCCTCCTTTATTCTTTCCTGGTGAGCCCCTCCTTTATTCTTTCCTGGTGAGCCCCTCCTTTATTCTCTCCTGGTGAGCCCCTCCTTTATTCTTTCCTAGTGAGCCCCTCCTTTATTCTCTCCTGGTGAGCCCCTCCTTTATTCTTTCCTGGTGAGCCCCTCCTTTATTCTCTCCTGGTGAGCCCCTCCTTTATTCTTTCCTGGTGAGCCCCTCCTTTATTCTCTCCTGGTGAGCCCCTCCTTTATTCTTTCCTGGTGAGCCCCTCCTTTATTCTCTCCTGGTGAGCCCCTCCTTTATTCTTTCCTGGTGAGCCCCTCCTTTATTCTTTCCTGGTGAACCCCTCCTTTATTCTTTCCTGGTGAGCCCCTCCTTTATTCTTTCCTAGTGAACCCCTTCTTTATTCTTTCCTGGTGAACCCCTTCTTTATTCTTTCCTGGTGAGCCCCTCCTTTATTCTTTCTTCTTTCCTGGTGAGCCCCTCCTTTATTCTTTCCTGGTGAGCCCCTCCTTTATTCTTTCCTAGTGAACCCCTTCTTTATTCTTTCCTGGTGAACCCCTTCTTTATTCTTTCCTGGTGAGCCCCTCCTTTATTCTTTCTTCTTTCCTGGTGAACCCCTCCTTTATTCTTTCCTGGTGAGCCCCTCCTTTATTCTTTCCTAGTGAGCCCCTCCTTTATTCTTTCCTGGTGAGCCCCTCCTTTATTCTTTCCTGGTGAACCCCTCCTTTATTCTTTCTTCTTTCCTGGTGAACCCCTCCTTTATTCTTTCCTGGTGAGCCCCTCCTTTATTCTTTATTCTTTCCTGGTGAGCCCCTCCTTTATTCTCTCCTGGTGAACCCCTCCTTTATTCTTTCCTGGTGAGCCCCTCCTTTATTCTCTCCTGGTGAGCTCCTCCTTTATTCTCTCCTGGTGAGCCCCTCCTTTATTCTCTCCTGGTGAACCCCTTCTTTATTCTTTCCTGGTGAGCTCCTCCTTTATTCTCTCCTGGTGAGCCCCTCCTTTATTCTCTCCTGGTGAGCCCCTCCTTTATTCTCTCCTGGTGAGCCCCTCCTTTATTCTCTCCTGGTGAGCCCCTCCTTTATTCTTTCCTGGTGAGCCCCTCCTTTATTCTCTCCTGGTGAGCCCCTCCTTTATTCTCTCCTGGTGAGCCCCTCCTTTATTCTCTCCTGGTGAGCCCCTCCTTTATTCTCTCCTGGTGAGCTCCTCCTTTATTCTCTCCTGGTGAGCCCCTCCTTTATTCTCTCCTGGTGAGCCCCTCCTTTATTCTCTCCTGGTGAGCCCCTCCTTTATTCTTTCCTGGTGAGCCCCTCCTTTATTCTCTCCTGGTGAGCCCCTCCTTTATTCTCTCCTGGTGAGCCCCTCCTTTATTCTTTCCTGGTGAGCCCCTCATTTATTCTTTCCTGGTGAGCCCCTCCTTTATTCTCTCCTGGTGAGCCCCTCCTTTATTCTTTCCTAGTGAGCCCCTCCTTTATTCTCTCCTGGTGAGCCCCTCCTTTATTCTTTCCTGGTGAGCCCCTCCTTTATTCTCTCCTGGTGAGCCCCTCCTTTATTCTTTCCTGGTGAGCCCCTCCTTTATTCTCTCCTGGTGAGCTCCTCCTTTATTCTTTCCTGGTGAGCCCCTCCTTTATTCTCTCCTGGTGAGCCCCTCCTTTATTCTCTCCTGGTGAGCCCCTCCTTTATTCTTTCCTAGTGAGCCCCTCCTTTATTCTCTCCTGGTGAGCCCCTCCTTTATTCTTTCCTGGTGAGCCCCTCCTTTATTCTCTCCTGGTGAGCCCCTCCTTTATTCTCTCCTGGTGAGCCCCTCCTTTATTCTTTCCTAGTGAGCCCCTCCTTTATTCTCTCCTGGTGAGCCCCTCCTTTATTCTTTCCTGGTGAGCCCCTCCTTTATTCTCTCCTGGTGAGCCCCTCCTTTATTCTCTCCTGGTGAGCCCCTCCTTTATTCTTTCCTGGTGAACCCCTCCTTTATTCTTTCCTGGTGAGCCCCTCCTTTATTCTTTCCTGGTGAGCCCCTCCTTTATTCTCTCCTGGTGAGCCCCTCCTTTATTCTTTCCTAGTGAGCCCCTCCTTTATTCTCTCCTGGTGAGCCCCTCCTTTATTCTTTCCTAGTGAGCCCCTCCTTTATTCTCTCCTGGTGAGCCCCTCCTTTATTCTTTCCTAGTGAGCCCCTCCTTTATTCTTTCCTGGTGAGCCCCTCCTTTATTCTTTCCTGGTGAGCCCCTCCTTTATTCTTTCCTTGTGAGCCCCTCCTTTATTCTCTCCTGGTGAGCCCCTCCTTTATTCTTTCCTAGTGAGCCCCTCCTTTATTCTCTCCTGGTGAGCTCCTCCTTTATTCTTTCCTGGTGAGCCCCTCCTTTATTCTTTCCTGGTGAGCCCCTCCTTTATTCTTTCTTCTTTCCTGGTGAACCCCTCCTTTATTCTTTCCTGGTGAACCCCTCCTTTATTCTTTTCTAGTGAGCCCCTCCTTTATTCTTTCCTGGTGAGCCCCTCCTTTATTCTTTCTTCTTTCCTGGTGAACCCCTCCTTTATTCTTTCCTGGTGAACCCCTCCTTTATTCTTTCCTGGTGAACCCCTCCTTTATTCTTTCCTGGTGAACCCCTCCTTTATTCTTTCCTGGTGAGCCCCTCCTTTATTCTTTCTTCTTTCCTGGTGAACCCCTCCTTTATTCTTTCCTGGTGAACCCCTCCTTTATTCTTTCCTGGTGAGCCCCTCCTTTATTCTTTCTTCTTTCCTGGTGAACCCCTCCTTTATTCTCTCCTGGTGAGCCCCTCCTTTATTCTCTCCTGGTGAGCCCCTCCTTTATTCTTTCTTCTTTCCTGGTGAACCCCTCCTTTATTCTTTCCTGGTGAACCCCTCCTTTATTCTTTCCTGGTGAACCCCTCCTTTATTCTTTCCTGGTGAACCCCTCCTTTATTCTTTCCTGGTGAACCCCTCCTTTATTCTTTCCTGGTGAACCCCTCCTTTATTCTTTCCTGGTGAACCCCTTCTTTATTCTTTCCTGGTGAACCCCTTCTTTATTCTTTCCTGGTGAACCCCTCCTTTATTCTTTCCTGGTGAACCCCTCCTTTATTCTTTCCTGGTGAACCCCTCCTTTATTCTTTCCTGGTGAACCCCTTCTTTATTCTTTCCTGGTGAACCCCTTCTTTATTCTTTCCTGGTGAACCCCTCCTTTATTCTCTCCTAGTGAGCCCCTCCTTTATTCTTTCTTCTTTCCTTGTGAGCCCCTCCTTTATTCTTTCCTGGTGAGCCCCTCCTTTATTCTCTCCTGGTGAACCCCTCCTTTATTCTCTCCTGGTGAGCTCCTCCTTTATTCTTTCCTGGTGAGCCCCTCCTTTATTCTTTCCTGGTGAGCCCCTCCTTTATTCTTTCTTCTTTCCTGGTGAACCCCTCCTTTTTTCTTTATTCTTTCCTGGTGAGCCCCTCCTTTATTCTCTCCTGGTGAACCCCTCCTTTATTCTTTCCTGGTGAGCCCCTCCTTTATTCTTTCTTCTTTCCTGGTGAACCCCTCCTTTTTTCTTTATTCTTTCCTGGTGAGCCCCTCCTTTATTCTCTCCTGGTGAGCCCCTCCTTTATTCTTTCCTGGTGAGCTCCTCCTTTATTCTCTCCTGGTGAGCCCCTCCTTTATTCTCTCCTGGTGAGCCCCTCCTTTATTCTTTCCTAGTGAGCCCCTCCTTTATTCTCTCCTGGTGAGCTCCTCCTTTATTCTCTCCTGGTGAGCCCCTCCTTTATTCTCTCCTGGTGAGCCCCTCCTTTATTCTTTCCTAGTGAGCCCCTTCTTTATTCTTTCCTGGTGAACCCCTTCTTTATTCTTTCCTGGTGAACCCCTCCTTTATTCTTTCCTGGTGAACCCCTCCTTTATTCTTTCCTGGTGAACCCCTCCTTTATTCTTTCCTGGTGAACCCCTTCTTTATTCTTTCCTGGTGAACCCCTTCTTTATTCTTTCCTGGTGAACCCCTCCTTTATTCTCTCCTAGTGAGCCCCTCCTTTATTCTTTCTTCTTTCCTTGTGAGCCCCTCCTTTATTCTTTCCTGGTGAGCCCCTCCTTTATTCTCTCCTGGTGAACCCCTCCTTTATTCTCTCCTGGTGAGCTCCTCCTTTATTCTTTCCTGGTGAGCCCCTCCTTTATTCTTTCCTGGTGAGCCCCTCCTTTATTCTTTCTTCTTTCCTGGTGAACCCCTCCTTTTTTCTTTATTCTTTCCTGGTGAGCCCCTCCTTTATTCTCTCCTGGTGAACCCCTCCTTTATTCTTTCCTGGTGAGCCCCTCCTTTATTCTTTCTTCTTTCCTGGTGAACCCCTCCTTTTTTCTTTATTCTTTCCTGGTGAGCCCCTCCTTTATTCTCTCCTGGTGAGCCCCTCCTTTATTCTTTCCTGGTGAGCTCCTCCTTTATTCTCTCCTGGTGAGCCCCTCCTTTATTCTCTCCTGGTGAGCCCCTCCTTTATTCTTTCCTAGTGAGCCCCTCCTTTATTCTCTCCTGGTGAGCTCCTCCTTTATTCTCTCCTGGTGAGCCCCTCCTTTATTCTCTCCTGGTGAGCCCCTCCTTTATTCTCTCCTGGTGAGCCCCTCCTTTATTCTTTCCTAGTGAGCCCCTCCTTTATTCTTTCCTGGTGAACCCCTCCTTTATTCTTTATTCTTTCCTGGTGAGCCCCTCCTTTATTCTTTCCTGGTGAACCCCTCCTTTATTCTTTCCTGGTGAGCCCCTCCTTTATTCTCTCCTGGTGAGCCCCTCCTTTATTCTCTCCTGGTGAGCCCCTCCTTTATTCTCTCCTGGTGAGCTCCTCCTTTATTCTCTCCTGGTGAGCTCCTCCTTTATTCTCTCCTGGTGAGCCCCTCCTTTATTCTTTCCTAGTGAGCCCCTCCTTTATTCTCTCCTGGTGAGCTCCTCCTTTATTCTCTCCTGGTGAGCCCCTCCTTTTTTCTTTATTCTTTCCTGGTGAACCCCTCCTTTATTCTTTATTCTTTCCTGGTGAACCCCTCCTTTATTCTTTCCTGGTGAGCCCCTCCTTTATTCTTTATTCTTTCCTGGTGAACCCCTCCTTTATTCTTTCCTGGTGAACCCCTCCTTTATTCTTTCCTGGTGAACCCCTCCTTTATTCTTTCCTGGTGAACCCCTCCTTTATTCTTTCCTGGTGAGCCCCTCCTTTATTCTTTCTTCTTTCCTGGTGAACCCCTCCTTTATTCTCTCCTGGTGAGCCCCTCCTTTATTCTCTCCTGGTGAGCCCCTCCTTTATTCTTTCTTCTTTCCTGGTGAACCCCTCCTTTATTCTTTCCTGGTGAACCCCTCCTTTATTCTTTCCTGGTGAACCCCTCCTTTATTCTTTCCTGGTGAACCCCTCCTTTATTCTTTCCTGGTGAACCCCTCCTTTATTCTTTCCTGGTGAACCCCTCCTTTATTCTTTCCTGGTGAACCCCTCCTTTATTCTTTCCTGGTGAACCCCTTCTTTATTCTTTCCTGGTGAACCCCTCCTTTATTCTTTCCTGGTGAACCCCTCCTTTATTCTTTCCTGGTGAACCCCTCCTTTATTCTTTCCTGGTGAACCCCTTCTTTATTCTTTCCTGGTGAACCCCTTCTTTATTCTTTCCTGGTGAACCCCTCCTTTATTCTCTCCTAGTGAGCCCCTCCTTTATTCTTTCTTCTTTCCTTGTGAGCCCCTCCTTTATTCTTTCCTGGTGAGCCCCTCCTTTATTCTTTCCTGGTGAGCCCCTCCTTTATTCTCTCCTGGTGAGCCCCTCCTTTATTCTTTCCTAGTGAGCCCCTCCTTTATTCTCTCCTGGTGAGCCCCTCCTTTATTCTTTCCTGGTGAGCCCCTCCTTTATTCTCTCCTGGTGAGCCCCTCCTTTATTCTTTCCTGGTGAGCCCCTCCTTTATTCTCTCCTGGTGAGCTCCTCCTTTATTCTTTCCTGGTGAGCCCCTCCTTTATTCTCTCCTGGTGAGCCCCTCCTTTATTCTCTCCTGGTGAGCCCCTCCTTTATTCTTTCCTAGTGAGCCCCTCCTTTATTCTCTCCTGGTGAGCCCCTCCTTTATTCTTTCCTGGTGAGCCCCTCCTTTATTCTCTCCTGGTGAGCCCCTCCTTTATTCTCTCCTGGTGAGCCCCTCCTTTATTCTTTCCTGGTGAGCCCCTCCTTTATTCTTTCCTGGTGAGCCCCTCCTTTATTCTCTCCTGGTGAGCCCCTCCTTTATTCTTTCCTAGTGAGCCCCTCCTTTATTCTCTCCTGGTGAGCCCCTCCTTTATTCTTTCCTAGTGAGCCCCTCCTTTATTCTCTCCTGGTGAGCCCCTCCTTTATTCTCTCCTGGTGAGCCCCTCCTTTATTCTCTCCTGGTGAGCCCCTCCTTTATTCTTTCCTGGTGAGCCCCTCCTTTATTCTTTCCTGGTGAGCCCCTCCTTTATTCTCTCCTGGTGAGCCCCTCCTTTATTCTTTCCTAGTGAGCCCCTCCTTTATTCTCTCCTGGTGAGCTCCTCCTTTATTCTTTCCTGGTGAGCCCCTCCTTTATTCTTTCCTGGTGAGCCCCTCCTTTATTCTCTCCTGGTGAGCTCCTCCTTTATTCTCTCCTGGTGAGCCCCTCCTTTTTTCTTTATTCTTTCCTGGTGAGCCCCTCCTTTATTCTCTCCTGGTGAACCCCTCCTTTATTCTTTCCTGGTGAGCCCCTCCTTTATTCTTTATTCTTTCCTGGTGAACCCCTCCTTTATTCTTTCCTGGTGAACCCCTCCTTTATTCTTTCCTGGTGAACCCCTCCTTTATTCTTTCCTGGTGAACCCCTCCTTTATTCTTTCCTGGTGAACCCCTCCTTTATTCTTTCTTCTTTCCTGGTGAACCCCTCCTTTATTCTTTCCTAGTGAGCCCCTCCTTTATTCTTTCCTAGTGAGCCCCTCCTTTATTCTTTCTTCTTTCCTGGTGAACCCCTCCTTTATTCTTTCCTAGTGAGCCCCTCCTTTATTCTTTCCTAGTGAGCCCCTCCTTTATTCTTTCCTGGTGAGCCCCTCCTTTATTCTCTCCTGGTGAGCCCCTCCTTTATTCTTTCCTGGTGAGCCCCTCCTTTATTCTTTCCTGGTGAGCCCCTCCTTTATTCTCTCCTGGTGAGCTCCTCCTTTATTCTTTCCTGGTGAGCCCCTCCTTTATTCTCTCCTGGTGAGCCCCTCCTTTATTCTTTCCTGGTGAGCCCCTCCTTTATTCTCTCCTGGTGAGCTCCTCCTTTATTCTTTCCTGGTGAGCCCCTCCTTTATTCTCTCCTGGTGAACCCCTCCTTTATTCTTTCCTGGTGAGCCCCTCCTTTATTCTCTCCTGGTGAGCTCCTCCTTTATTCTTTCCTGGTGAGCCCCTCCTTTATTCTCTCCTGGTGAACCCCTCCTTTATTCTTTCCTGGTGAGCCCCTCCTTTATTCTCTCCTGGTGAACCCCTCCTTTATTCTTTCCTGGTGAACCCCTCCTTTATTCTTTCTTCTTTCCTGGTGAGCCCCTCCTTTATTCTCTCCTGGTGAACCCCTCCTTTATTCTTTCCTGGTGAGCCCCTCCTTTATTCTCTCCTGGTGAACCCCTCCTTTATTCTTTCCTGGTGAGCCCCTCCTTTATTCTCTCCTGGTGAACCCCTCCTTTATTCTTTCCTGGTGAGCCCCTCCTTTATTCTCTCCTGGTGAGCTCCTCCTTTATTCTTTCCTGGTGAACCCCTCCTTTATTCTTTCTTCTTTCCTGGTGAGCCCCTCCTTTATTCTTTCCTAGTGAGCCCCTCCTTTATTCTTTCCTAGTGAGCCCCTCCTTTATTCTCTCCTGGTGAGCCCCTCCTTTATTCTTTCCTAGTGAGCCCCTCCTTTATTCTTTCTTCTTTCCTGGTGAACCCCTCCTTTATTCTTTCCTAGTGAGCCCCTCCTTTATTCTCTCCTAGTGAGCCCCTCCTTTATTCTTTCTTCTTTCCTGGTGAACCCCTCCTTTATTCTCTCCTGGTGAGCCCCTCCTTTATTCTTTCCTAGTGAGCCCCTCCTTTATTCTCTCCTGGTGAGCCCCTCCTTTATTCTTTCCTGGTGAGCCCCTCCTTTATTCTTTCCTGGTGAGCCCCTCCTTTATTCTCTCCTGGTGAGCCCCTCCTTTATTCTTTCTTCTTTCCTGGTGAACCCCTCCTTTATTCTCTCCTGGTGAGCCCCTCCTTTATTCTTTCTTCTTTCCTGGTGAACCCCTCCTTTATTCTCTCCTGGTGAGCCCCTCCTTTATTCTCTCCTGGTGAGCCCCTCCTTTATTCTCTCCTGGTGAGCCCCTCCTTTATTCTTTCCTGGTGAGCCCCTCCTTTATTCTCTCCTGGTGAGCCCCTCCTTTATTCTTTCTTCTTTCCTGGTGAACCCCTCCTTTATTCTTTCCTAGTGAGCCCCTCCTTTATTCTTTCCTAGTGAGCCCCTCCTTTATTCTTTCCTAGTGAGCCCCTCCTTTATTCTTTCCTAGTGAGCCCCTCCTTTATTCTTTCCTGGTGAACCCCTCCTTTATTCTTTCCTGGTGAGCCCCTCCTTTATTCTTTCTTCTTTCCTGGTGAACCCCTCCTTTATTCTCTCCTAGTGAGCCCCTCCTTTATTCTCTCCTGGTGAGCCCCTCCTTTATTCTTTCTTCTTTCCTGGTGAACCCCTCCTTTATTCTCTCCTGGTGAGCCCCTCCTTTATTCTTTCCTAGTGAGCCCCTCCTTTATTCTCTCCTGGTGAGCCCCTCCTTTATTCTTTCCTGGTGAGCCCCTCCTTTATTCTCTCCTGGTGAGCTCCTCCTTTATTCTCTCCTGGTGAGCCCCTCCTTTATTCTTTCTTCTTTCCTGGTGAACCCCTCCTTTATTCTCTCCTGGTGAGCCCCTCCTTTATTCTTTCCTAGTGAACCCCTCCTTTATTCTCTCCTGGTGAACCCCTCCTTTATTCTCTCCTGGTGAGCCCCTCCTTTATTCTTTCTTCTTTCCTGGTGAACCCCTCCTTTATTCTTTCCTAGTGAGCCCCTCCTTTATTCTTTCCTAGTGAGCCCCTCCTTTATTCTTTCCTGGTGAGCCCCTCCTTTATTCTTTCCTGGTGAACCCCTCCTTTATTCTTTCTTCTTTCCTGGTGAACCCCTCCTTTATTCTCTCCTGGTGAGCCCCTCCTTTATTCTTTCCTAGTGAGCCCCTCCTTTATTCTTTCCTAGTGAGCCCCTCCTTTATTCTTTCCTGGTGAGCCCCTCCTTTATTCTTTCCTGGTGAACCCCTCCTTTATTCTTTCCTGGTGAGCCCCTCCTTTATTCTTTCCTGGTGAGCCCCTCCTTTATTCTTTCTTCTTTCCTGGTGAACCCCTCCTTTATTCTCTCCTGGTGAACCCCTCCTTTATTCTTTCCTGGTGAACCCCTCCTTTATTCTTTCCTGGTGAACCCCTCCTTTATTCTTTCCTGGTGAGCCCCTCCTTTATTCTTTCCTGGTGAGCCCCTCCTTTATTCTTTCTTCTTTCCTGGTGAACCCCTCCTTTATTCTCTCCTAGTGAGCCCCTCCTTTATTCTCTCCTGGTGAGCCCCTCCTTTATTCTTTCTTCTTTCCTGGTGAACCCCTCCTTTATTCTCTCCTGGTGAGCCCCTCCTTTATTCTCTCCTGGTGAGCCCCTCCTTTATTCTTTCCTGGTGAGCCCCTCCTTTATTCTCTCCTGGTGAACCCCTCCTTTATTCTTTCCTGGTGAGCCCCTCCTTTATTCTCTCCTGGTGAGCTCCTCCTTTATTCTCTCCTGGTGAGCTCCTCCTTTATTCTCTCCTGGTGAGCCCCTCCTTTATTCTTTCCTAGTGAGCCCCTCCTTTATTCTTTCCTGGTGAACCCCTCCTTTATTCTTTCCTGGTGAACCCCTCCTTTATTCTCTCCTGGTGAGCCCCTCCTTTATTCTTTCTTCTTTCCTGGTGAACCCCTCCTTTATTCTTTCCTAGTGAACCCCTCCTTTATTCTCTCCTGGTGAACCCCTCCTTTATTCTTTCCTGGTGAGCCCCTCCTTTATTCTCTCCTGGTGAGCTCCTCCTTTATTCTCTCCTGGTGAGCTCCTCCTTTATTCTCTCCTGGTGAGCCCCTCCTTTATTCTTTCCTAGTGAGCCCCTCCTTTATTCTTTCCTGGTGAACCCCTCCTTTATTCTTTCCTGGTGAACCCCTCCTTTATTCTCTCCTGGTGAGCCCCTCCTTTATTCTTTCTTCTTTCCTGGTGAACCCCTCCTTTATTCTTTCCTAGTGAGCCCCTCCTTTATTCTTTCCTAGTGAGCCCCTCCTTTATTCTTTCCTGGTGAACCCCTCCTTTATTCTTTCCTGGTGAACCCCTCCTTTATTCTCTCCTGGTGAGCCCCTCCTTTATTCTTTCCTAGTGAGCCCCTCCTTTATTCTTTCCTAGTGAGCCCCTCCTTTATTCTTTCTTCTTTCCTGGTGAACCCCTCCTTTATTCTTTCCTGGTGAACCCCTCCTTTATTCTTTTCTAGTGAGCCCCTCCTTTATTCTTTCCTAGTGAGCCCCTCCTTTATTCTTTCTTCTTTCCTGGTGAGCCCCTCCTTTATTCTTTCCTGGTGAGCCCCTCCTTTATTCTTTCCTGGTGAACCCCTTCTTTATTCTTTCCTGGTGAGCCCCTCCTTTATTCTCTCCTGGTGAGCCCCTCCTTTATTCTTTCTTCTTTCCTGGTGAACCCCTCCTTTATTCTCTCCTGGTGAGCCCCTCCTTTATTCTTTCCTAGTGAGCCCCTCCTTTATTCTTTCCTAGTGAACCCCTCCTTTATTCTTTCCTAGTGAGCCCCTCCTTTATTCTTTCCTGGTGAGCCCCTCCTTTATTCTTTCCTGGTGAGCCCCTCCTTTATTCTTTCCTAGTGAGCCCCTCCTTTATTCTCTCCTGGTGAGCCCCTCCTTTATTCTCTCCTGGTGAGCCCCTCCTTTATTCTTTCTTCTCTCCTGGTGAGCCCCTCCTTTATTCTCTCCTGGTGAGCCCCTCCTTTATTCTCTCCTGGTGAGCCCCTCCTTTATTCTTTCTTCTCTCCTGGTGAGCCCCTCCTTTATTCTTTCTTCTTTCCTGGTGAACCCCTCCTTTATTCTCTCCTGGTGAGCCCCTCCTTTATTCTTTCTTCTTTCCTGGTGAGCCCCTCCTTTATTCTTTCTTCTTTCCTGGTGAACCCCTCCTTTATTCTTTCCTGGTGAACCCCTCCTTTATTCTTTCTTCTTTCCTGGTGAACCCCTCCTTTATTCTTTCCTAGTGAGCCCCTCCTTTATTCTTTCTTCTTTCCTGGTGAACCCCTCCTTTATTCTTTCCTGGTGAACCCCTCCTTTATTCTTTCTTCTTTCCTGGTGAGCCCCTCCTTTATTCTTTCCTGGTGAACCCCTCCTTTATTCTTTCCTGGTGAGCCCCTCCTTTATTCTTTCCTGGTGAGCCCCTCCTTTATTCTTTCCTGGTGAGCCCCTCCTTTATTCTCTCCTGGTGAGCCCCTCCTTTATTCTTTCTTCTCTCCTGGTGAGCCCCTCCTTTATTCTTTCTTCTTTCCTGGTGAACCCCTCCTTTATTCTCTCCTGGTGAGCCCCTCCTTTATTCTTTCTTCTTTCCTGGTGAGCCCCTCCTTTATTCTTTCTTCTTTCCTGGTGAACCCCTCCTTTATTCTTTCCTGGTGAACCCCTCCTTTATTCTTTCTTCTTTCCTGGTGAACCCCTCCTTTATTCTTTCCTAGTGAGCCCCTCCTTTATTCTTTCTTCTTTCCTGGTGAACCCCTCCTTTATTCTTTCCTGGTGAACCCCTCCTTTATTCTTTCTTCTTTCCTGGTGAACCCCTCCTTTATTCTCTCCTGGTGAGCCCCTCCTTTATTCTTTCCTAGTGAACCCCTCCTTTATTCTTTCCTAGTGAGCCCCTCCTTTATTCTTTCCTGGTGAGCCCCTCCTTTATTCTTTCCTGGTGAGCCCCTCCTTTCTTCTTTCCTGGTGAACCCCTCCTTTATTCTTTCCTGGTGAACCCCTCCTTTATTCTTTCTTCTTTCCTGGTGAACCCCTCCTTTATTCTCTCCTGGTGAGCCCCTCCTTTATTCTTTCCTAGTGAACCCCTCCTTTATTCTTTCCTGGTGAGCCCCTCCTTTATTCTTTCCTGGTGAGCCCCTCCTTTATTCTTTCTTCTTTCCTGGTGAACCCCTCCTTTATTCTTTCCTGGTGAACCCCTCCTTTATTCTTTATTCTTTCCTGGTGAACCCCTCCTTTATTCTCTCCTGGTGAGCCCCTCCTTTATTCTTTCTTCTTTCCTGGTGAGCCCCTCCTTTATTCTTTCCTAGTGAACCCCTCCTTTATTCTCTCCTAGTGAACCCCTCCTTTATTCTTTCCTGGTGAGCCCCTCCTTTATTCTCTCCTGGTGAGCCCCTCCTTTATTCTTTCCTGGTGAGCCCCTCCTTTATTCTCTCCTGGTGAGCCCCTCCTTTATTCTCTCCTGGTGAGCCCCTCCTTTATTCTCTCCTGGTGAGCCCCTCCTTTATTCTTTCCTGGTGAGCCCCTCCTTTATTCTTTCCTGAGTGTCCTTTATTCTCTCCTGGTGAGCCCCTCCTTTATTCTCTCCTGGTGAGCCCCTCCTTTATTCTTTCCTGAGTGTCCTTTATTCTTTCCTAGTGAGCCCCTCCTTTATTCTTTCCTAGTGAGCCCCTCCTTTATTCTTTCCTGGTGAACCCCCTCCTTTATTCTTTCCTAGTGAACCCCTCCTTTATTCTTTCCTGGTGAGCCCCTCCTTTATTCTTTCCTGGTGAACCCCTCCTTTATTCTCTCCTGGTGAGCCCCTCCTTTATTCTCTCCTGGTGAGCCCCTCCTTTATTCTCTCCTGGTGAGCCCCTCCTTTATTCTTTCTTCTCTCCTGGTGAACCCCTCCTTTATTCTTTCCTAGTGAGCCCCTCCTTTATTCTTTCCTAGTGAGCCCCTCCTTTATTCTTTCCTGGTGAACCCCTCCTTTATTCTCTCCTGGTGAGCCCCTCCTTTATTCTCTCCTGGTGAACCCCTCCTTTATTCTCTCCTGGTGAGCCCCTCCTTTATTCTCTCCTGGTGAGCCCCTCCTTTATTCTCTCCTGGTGAGCCCCTCCTTTATTCTCTCCTGGTGAACCCCTCCTTTATTCTCTCCTGGTGAGCCCCTCCTTTATTCTCTCCTGGTGAGCCCCTCCTTTATTCTCTCCTGGTGAGCCCCTCCTTTATTCTTTCCTAGTGAGCCCCTCCTTTATTCTTTCCTGGTGAACCCCTCCTTTATTCTTTCCTGGTGAACCCCTCCTTTATTCTCTCCTGGTGAGCCCCTCCTTTATTCTTTATTCTTTCCTGGTGAACCCCTCCTTTATTCTTTCCTGGTGAGCCCCTCCTTTATTCTTTCCTAGTGAACCCCTCCTTTATTCTCTCCTGGTGAACCCCTCCTTTATTCTCTCCTGGTGAGCCCCTCCTTTATTCTCTCCTGGTGAACCCCTCCTTTATTCTCTCCTGGTGAGCCCCTCCTTTATTCTCTCCTGGTGAGCCCCTCCTTTATTCTCTCCTGGTGAGCCCCTCCTTTATTCTCTCCTGGTGAGCCCCTCCTTTATTCTCTCCTGGTGAGCCCCTCCTTTATTCTCTCCTGGTGAGCCCCTCCTTTATTCTCTCCTGGTGAGCCCCTCCTTTATTCTCTCCTGGTGAGCCCCTCCTTTATTCTCTCCTGGTGAGCCCCTCCTTTATTCTCTCCTGGTGAGCCCCTCCTTTATTCTCTCCTGGTGAACCCCTCCTTTATTCTCTCCTGGTGAGCCCCTCCTTTATTCTTTCCTGGTGAGCCCCTCCTTTATTCTCTCCTGGTGAGCCCCTCCTTTATTCTCTCCTGGTGAGCCCCTCCTTTATTCTTTATTCTTTCCTGGTGAACCCCTCCTTTATTCTTTCCTGGTGAACCCCTCCTTTATTCTTTCCTGGTGAACCCCTCCTTTATTCTTTCCTGGTGAACCCCTCCTTTATTCTCTCCTGGTGAACCCCTCCTTTATTCTTTCTTCTTTCCTGGTGAACCCCTCCTTTATTCTCTCCTGGTGAGCCCCTCCTTTATTCTTTCCTGGTGAGCCCCTCCTTTATTCTCTCCTGGTGAGCCCCTCCTTTATTCTTTCCTAGTGAGCCCCTCCTTTATTCTTTCCTGGTGAGCCCCTCCTTTATTCTTTCCTGGTGAACCCCTCCTTTATTCTTTCCTGGTGAACCCCTCCTTTATTCTTTCCTGGTGAACCCCTCCTTTATTCTTTCCCGGTGAGCCCCTCCTTTATTCTTTCCTGGTGAATCCCCTCCGTGTTTCCTTGTAGTGACCAGCTCCCCCTTGGCTTCTTGTTGGTATCTTCCTGCTCACAGGCATCCTTAAAGACCCTAGCCGCTAGTGAGTGGCAGGTCACGTGCACAGCGGGAGTTGCCTTAGCTTTTTACTACCACATGCAGTATAGAACATTAGAAAACATTTTCAAGGTGAATGTATTTGACGCCGCTTCTCTCACCTGCCTCTACCGAGTCTCACAAACACTTCCTGTCCCTCTAAGCAAGTTCACTGCTGGATGTTTGCTGAGAACGTGCCACGTGTCCGCCCCTCCCCCCATGGGACGAGCATTTGACTCTGACAACGAGGTGTCTGTCATTCCCTACTACAACACCCTGCATTCCCACCTGCACGCGCACAACAACCACGAGATCAGAACTGTGACGCTTCACGAGCGCAACAACTGATTCCTTCCGGGTCTGTGAACCGAGGGCGTGAAGTTTGCAACAAGACATCTCACCCCGTCTGAAGTGGGAGAATCAAAAGGCATCTACCAGCTCCACAGACACGCGTGGGACGTCTGTGTCACTCTTCTGCCTAACGATGCAATAATATGTGGCAGAAATGAGGACTTCGGCCATAAAGTGCTTGTGATAGTGAGGCACTCAAGGTCTGGAGAAGGCAGCTCACTTCCACTTCCGGTTCTTACTATGACTCATGCAGACCTGCCAAGTTTCCCAGGTCCATGTGTGATGTGCCGCTCCAGTCTGTGGGTTTTCTTGGAATTCTGGGACTTGTAGTCTTGTTTACCCCACCATAAAACAGGACTACAAGTCCCAGACTTCAAAGGGAAACACATCTGGACTGGAGCAGCCCCTCACACATGAACCTGGGAAACTTGGCAGCTTAGTGTTGACTTTTTATCCAATTCCGGCTTTAGGGTAGCAGTAAGACCGGTGCCACCACACCGGGCACTAAGCTCAGGGGTGGAGGGCACGGCATATTGAAACTTCTTAAGTTGTTAAAGGCCGCAGCTGCAGAGTTCCTTGTGAGCCCAGTAATTTCCAGGGGATAATAAAAATGTCAAGATAAGTCTAGCGATTAATGAACTTGTTAAAGAGACCTCAGTTGTGTTTAGTCACATTCAGGGACACCTCAAGGATTTTGGGGGATCTGGGCCACATGTATTTTGGGGGTCCCTTATTGAACAGCTTTGGGCTTATGATCCAATTTCAGCTCTTTCTTGTCCTCTTTGGCCAGGTCACGGGCAGTGACAGGCACTGGTCGTCACTGGCTAGTGACGTGGGTTTTCAATATTGTAACACAGCGGCAGCTCACTAATTCTGCTTCCAATTATTTTGGTGACACCCACCTATTTCTCATATATCATGTGCTGTTTTGATCTAAGAAAACTTTTTTATGGATGTTGCATGAAACATAAATAGCATTTTCTGCAAAATGTCTGCAATGGACTTGCGCATACCACCCACACAAAACAATTTAAAGGAAAATGTTATTTAAAACAATCTGTTCAAGAATTATTCAAGGTCATCAGGGCAAGACTCGCTGCAGAACAGAGCTGGCTCTACCAGGGGCCCTTGAAAGGCTGGGGCCCGGGGCCAGAGCCCTCTTTGCCCATGCCTTAAAATGTCCCTGGTCACAGTTTTGACTCATCATGAAGCAGCAGAATGTGTAACATGCAGATCACAGAGTGATATTTTATCTAGATACCTCAGTGGGTCACTGCTTTTGTCGCAGAGATCTGTTGTGATTAGCCTTATAGAAATGATGATACTGATATTGCACAGTTATGAATCTGAACAAAGAGCTGCAGGTAAACTGCAAGGCACGGGTTTAGAACCTTATTTACAGAGTTTTATATAGCGCGAACTTGACCCGAATCGGGTATCAGAGCGCTTTACATAGCGCCAGTTGCATTACATGAGAACACATTCATTGTTGTTAGGCACGGGGAGATTAAGTAATTTGCCCAGAATCACAGGAAGTTTAGCGTCATTGCCGAGACTCGAACCTGAGTCCGAGGTCGAGCGCCCTAGCCGTTAGGCCAACCCCTCTCTCCAACTCTTATTGTTTACCCCAATCTATTGTTATTCTTAAGGTTGCTAAAAAGGATTCCTTTGGGTAGGAATAAGTTCTCATTAGTAAAGACGACCCCAACCAGAGTGTTGTGTTTTAAATCCTGAGTTTGTGTTTGTCCAGACCAAGCACTCGTAACATATAATGTCGACTGGTATGGAGGGCGTCTGGCTCCTACACCCCGTAGTCCTCATTGTCTTATGTAAAGTTTCCTATACATTGATTTACATAGTCATATGAGTCATTGCCTCTGCATAATACATACATATGTGTGTGATGTAAAGCGCCCTGACACCCTACATTGCGATGAGGAATTCTATCAAAGAAAATAAGTACATGTGAGAGAGGAGCTCTCTAGAGGTAAAGGGCACTGTTGGAGGACGGTAGTGAGGGAATCCCTAGAGAAGGAGGCAGTTTAGGGGTCACCAACAAAGATGGTCGCATCGGGCACCTGGTGCGTCCACCCGTCGACTGCTGCCCAAGTGAATATTTCTATATTGTTTCACGTCCTTCCTCTCACTCTTTTGAATTTCAGGTGATCATCAAGAGACAGAACTCCTGCAGTCCAAAGAAACTTGATGTTCCTCTAAGTGGGACTTTAGTGCAAGAGCCCTCTTTTCCAAAACTGCTTCTAGAACTCTGCCTGGGGTGGTGTCAGAGGTGGGTAGGAAGTGTCTACCAAGTACTAACAGCTCCAGAAGCGCCAGTGCGGACGCTGGGTTGAAGGAATCTAAGGCTGGTGGACAGGACACTGCACTTCCACGAGGTACAACTGGGCACTTATAATGGGTTTGTGACGGGGTGGAAATGCCGCCTGCGGTGGAGTGGAAGTTGAGAAGGAGAGGCCCTAGCAGTGGTGGGACATCTGTGGTGCCTGCTAAGGTAGATCCTGCTCGTATGTTATGTTCTTTTATGTTATGTTGTGTGTCATATGTTGAGTACACAAATATATGTTTTTAATTTGTAGTCAGTGAACAGAAAAAGTGGAATAAAAGAGAAGATTACAGATGAACACCTCAGGAAAGAGTCTGAGAAAAAGGGAGAGAGGCCCACCAGCCACAACATTTTTATAAAAACAGACCATTATTACAGAATTGCAGAATCTTTAATCAGGAGCGGCTCCCCAGCTGTGGCGGAGGAGCATCGCCCCACTGCTGAAATGCAGCAATCGGAAGAAAAGTAAAATGATAAAAAAACAATTTTATTGTAATTTTATTTTTACTTACAGTCCGTTGAGTCCAGGGCGGGGCTGGATCATGCCGCAGTGTCACACAGCAGGGGGAGGAGAGGTAGGCACTCATGCCAGTTTGGCCGGCCGTCTTAGAATGGCCAATCCAACATGCGCACTTAGATATTTCCAGGCTGTTCTTTGGAGATATCCTAGTGCTCAGTGGCACAGGCTCCCAGTCCCTGCTGCAGTGCAAAACTAGCCCACTACACCCTATCACAGCGCTTCGCTCATGCTGGGAGTAATAGTATCAGAGAAGCACTGGGATTGTGTGGGGTCTGGGAGCCTGTGCTCATGGGAATTACAGTGCCTGGACCGGAGCAGAGAAGCCACCTGGCGCAGGAGCAGAGGATCGCGGCGGCCAGCAGGAAAGGTAAGTTGATATTTTTATTATTATTATTCCCCCCCACGTCGGATTGGCAGCAGCCACCGCTGTCTTTATTACTGCATTATGCAATACCAGGAGGATGGCAGACATCCAGCAGATCCATCACGAAGCCCATAACTTCATAAACATCTGCCTTGTCTCGTCTTGTCTTATTTGTTCCAAAACTGAGATGAAAATACAGGAAGTCCTGCAGGCCGGATGGAAGGCAGCTCTGTCTGGGTCTAAAAGGGCATTTGTCTCAATAAAGACTTGAGTTGGGCAATGATAACTGTCTCCAAGAGTTTTACCAACTGGAGGATGTTGAAATTTGGGTGACAATTCCATTGACTACCCGGATCGAGCCATGCCTTTTTAAGTGTCTGGTGGGGTTGGCTGGATGGCAACAGCGTCCTGATGTAGAGTGTTGTTAAAGTCACAGAATCCTGGATGTAGGGTCCTTAGAGAGGTGATCGGATTGGCTAGTGCAGGGGCCTGGAGCTGGCGGTCTGGAAGAAGCACAAACACCAGTTGGCCATGGGCGGTGGAATCCTCGCTGGTAAGGAGTGCACAGATCTGGGTGACTGCAGCTGTGTGGAAGAAGACTGGACACTGGGTGGGTTTTTTAGGATAGGTCGCTGGCGCGTGCGCAGTTCCAGAGGTTGATAGATCTTTCCCCTCAATGGGGTGGTCACAGAGGGCTCAAGCACAATAATGTCTGGTTGAGGCAGCAGCAGACCCTGGTTCTGGATTTACACCGTTGAATGTGGAAATTCACAACATGCGGTGGTGGGTCGGTGGCTCAACTGTCCACACCTAGTCATGAACTTTGCCTCATTGAGGTGTGTACAGCGGCAGGCTGAGTTTCTGCCTTCTCCACGAATTCATAATTATCAGTACAACTGGCAAAGCATTGTGATGCCACCAACTGGTAGAAAGCCCCCTAGAGACTTTTATATAGACACTGGTAGACTCTTGCAAAGCCCCTAAACACCATCGCACAACTCCCAACAGACTTTCATACCAAGATGATTACATGACTCCCAGTATACTTTTGCACTAAGATCATTGTATAACTTCAAGCATGTCTTCAAACTAAGACCCATATTTATACTTTTTTCACGCAGCTCTGCACGAAACCGATAGGGCAGGAATGCGCCACATTTAACATTTTATGGTGCAATCCTATCTTTTCCTTGTGCTGGTGCACTTTGGGATGCCTGGCACCAACATTGGCACCCTTGCACGGTGGCGCAAAGGTGCCTGCATTGTACGCAGGATTCTTTTTGTGCAGGAAGGGGCCCCTTCCTGCACAAAAACAATCCTGTTAGGTTTTCCTCTTTCTATGTGTGCGGCCGAATGCAGCACACATGGAAAGAGGAAACAAATGAGGAGAAATAAAGATATTTCTCCTCAAATGAGGAGAACTAAAGATATTTCTCCTCCTTCTGCCCACCCTGGGGGGGGCATAGTATTTTGGCACATTCCCAGGTCTACGTTAGATGCGTGGAAACCTCCATACTCCACCCATGGAACGCCTTCCTGGGGCAGAGTAGCACAAGGCAGCGATTTGCAGTGCCCTGTGCTACTCTAGATTTATCAATCCATGCAGAGCCCCGCAAGGTGGCCTTGCCTGTTTTGATACATTTCACTTAGGTTTTGCATCGCCCTTGCACCCCCTTGTGTGACACTAGGGCGCAGCAAAACCTTAATAAATCTGGCCCCAAGACTATGGTATAACCCTACATACCTTCACACTAAGACCATTGGCTAACTCATACTTAGTAACACTCTAAGACCATTGTATAACTCCCTACATACATTCACTCTAGTGTGATCATATAACTCCCAACAAACCTTCATACTAAGACCACCGTATAGCTTGCTAAATTTCTTCACGCTACGACATGGTATAACTCCCTACGTACCATCACTCTAGGACCATTGTATAACTGCCAACATACCTTCAAGCTTGACCCACGACTGTGATAAACACATAACCACCAGGGACTGCTATCTGTCTCTTAGAACCTAAAAGAGTAAGAAGCTTCCTGTCCTCCTCTGCAGCGTAGACCCCCGAAAACCAAGAAACAACTGAAGCTTGCGTCTGGAGGACCGGTCTCACAAACATGAGCTGAAGCCATCAGCAGTCACACTTTGTGCTAAACAGACTGACAACCAAAAACCCCAGAGCCCGCTTCTGCCTGAAGTTCACAGCTGACCAAGGTATGCATTTCACATTCAACTCATAGTATTACCTCACAAATAATTTTATATGGGGTAAAGGGCTTCCTGCTGTCCATTACAAGGATATTGTAAGTCGCCGATTAGTTCCATGACCATATAGAGGAGCGAGGAAGAAGGCCAATTTTTTTTGTAAGGTTAGGGAACTCAGAGGTGACTTGTAATACCCTTATAATGTATTGCAGAGGGGGCTTTATTCCTTATAATGCATGGCCACACCATCACCTTTCTCACAACTTACTTAAATCTTTGGTGCATAGCTCTTTCAGAGCAGGTTAGCAAACATGGAGAATAAAGATTTGGGCCCATATTTATCACGTTTTTGCGTTGTCCTTGCGAGAGGGAAGTGGACAAAAGGGTGAACGCAAAATCTAAATGAGATTTATCAAACCATGCGAGGCCACCTTAAGTAGCCCTGCGTAGCTTGATAAACCTAGAGTAATACAGGGCACCGCAAATCGCTGTCTAGTGTTATTCTGTGGCAGGGAGGCATGCCATGGGTGGAACGAGGGTGTTACCCAGCATCCACCCATGAATTCTGACACATTCCCAGAGTTACCAACACTGTCAGAGCTGGGAATGCTTGGAATTGTATGCCTCCCCACCAGAGGCGCAACGAGGACAAATATCTCCGTATTTCTCCTGGTTGTTACTCTTTTTAAGCGTGCTGCATGCCTGGTGCCCCTTTCTGCACACAAATAATCCTGCCTACAATGCAGGCACCCTTGCACCATACGCTAGGCAGCAGTTTTAGCGCCAGCATAGGCAGAGAGCAGGCATGCACTGTATAGTGTTAAATATGGCACATTCCTGTCCTCTCCCTTCCACGCACTGCAGAAGGGTGGCTCGCTGTGCTGCCTGAAAGTTGGATAAATATGCCCCAGAATCTTTAGGGAGAAATTAAACACATGAAAAAGATGTTAGATGCTTGTTGCAATGGATATTAAAATCAGTTTAATTCAAGTCATGTAAAAAAAACACAAAGTAGAAACATAAAGAAAGATTCTAACTTTTCTATAACTGCCTCTGGAGTGTTGCCATCAGACTAGAAATACAAAGCAGAAGAAAGAAAAGCAATGTTTTGTTTGCGCTGTTGAAACAGCTCCTTTATTTATGCTCTGAGCAGCTTTTCACTCAGCTGCTGGCTCTTGCAGCAGGAATTGCAACGTCACCTCCACTGTAATAAGTCGTTACAGTTGACTTCTGACATGAATTCTTTATAATCAGTGACCGAGGGTATCACAAGATGCCAATTATAAAGAAATTAGAGACAGGCTTTCATTACAGGGATTCCCGAACCTCGTATAATATGAAACATTAAATCAATTAGATTCTGTCATTCTTTAACCCCTTCGCTGCGGCGGCTATTCCGCCGCAGCGCTAAAGGGGCGGGGCGGGCGCATGCTGGTGACAGAACCGCTCCGTCACCAGCCGCGGTTGAGCTATGCTGGTGACGGAGCGGTTCCGTCATGACCCGCCCCGCTCTTTAGAACGCCCGCGCAGGCGCGAAATCAGCGCCGCGCAGGCACAGCGGCTGGGCCATGACGGAACCGCTCCGTCATCAGCACAGCGCATCCGCAGCTGATGACGGAGCGGTTCCGTCATCAGCATGCAAAGGGTTAAATATACTGAACTAATTTACACACTAAATAACACCATAACTCACATTTATATAATAACTGCATTTTATCTTTTATTTTTCTAATGATAGTTTTAAAACAATAGTTCACAATTCCTAAATTACTTTTCAAGTGAACTTCATAATGAAAGTCGATCGAATTCAATTTTTGAACACAAAAACTGTATAATGGACAGCTATTCGCTCTTTATATGATATTCCCTCATGTACTGACCGTGGTCATTACGGGTAAGTTCCTTCTACTCAGAATTTAAAAAAATACTTAATTATTTTGGAGATAACAGGACAAAGTATGTTTGTACTGATACAGTAATTTCAGTTCCACCCTCACCCCTCAAAATGCACCTATAGATGCAAAGTCTTAAAAACCGATTGGTCACTACTTTACACTGCTGTCCTCACATTTCATTTCAAGACCGGAGGCTACCATTGTGCATTATATCTTTTAGTGACACTCCTGCAGCACCTTTAAAGAACTTCCAAACCAGAACATAAATCTAGAACCAGAAAACTGCAATCCATCAGCAGACCCATCTCAGCACACACTTTCTCTTTTAAATGCTGCTTTTGGAAGAGATAAGTACCTTTTACATACCTTTTACATACCTTTTTCATTATTGGTCAAAATATATGTGTAATAAGGATAATTTTGAAATGGATGAGGACCTTTTACATACCTGTTTCATTATTGGTCAAAATATATGCGTAATAAGGATAATTTTGAAATGGATGAGGACTGTGTGTTGCTTTGTTTATGCTTGCAATCAAAGTTTCTAATTTATAGAACCGATTTCGGTATGACTGGTTTACAAGAATTTTGCTAATGGAAGTAGGAGACGCACAAGCGGATACTAGGACTTTGTTTTAGAACTATTTTAGTACTTCTAAAAGTATTTATTGAGGATATTCGGTCTTAAGCTATATTTGAACGAGTCGCGGGAACGGGCTCTGATTGGCAGTTTCTGAGCATGTGCTGAGCACAGAGAGATCAGGTGCGCGTGTCTATCTTGTGGGTGGGCTAGATGTCTGGGGCAGAGGCTTACCGTTAAAGTGGGCTGCGGCTTCCTGACTCGAGCACTTCAAGAGAAGAGATACCTGCTTACCACACGCGTGGATGGTGCAGATGAATGAATTCACATGAGAAATCGGACACAATGGAACATAATGCTAATAAAGCATCTAAGATACACTAGCACGTCAAACAGAATGTCAAGTCACGCTTAAATGAAGCAGACGGAACACATTAGCGGTGACTGTTTTGATAGGAGAGGAGCATTTTAGTTGGTTTGGATAATAGATATTGAACAAAAAACAGGTCTGGAGATATATTAGAATGAATTTTAGTTGGAGAAGTTGTATACAAAATAGAATCATTTGAAATGGACTCAGGGCAAGGTAGTGTCTGGAGGTAACTGAAGTAGTGATGAATGAGGAGATAGTGAGCACATTAATTAATAATGAGATAAGGAATAAATGGCAAGAGGAAGTGGATGGGATTAAAAAAAATAGGAAAAGGAAAGACTTAGAATTAGAGGAGGAGTTTTTCCCTGTCAGAAGATGAGGAGCAAAAGAATAGGGAAGGAGGTAAGAAATTGAAAAAGACAAAGCATTTGGAGGACATATATATATGTCAAACAAAGGGAAGGATGGATTGAACACCATCAAACGGAGAGGTGTCCCTAGTGGCACACAAAGAATGGGTGTCCACAGCGGCACACAGGGAAAATGTGCCCTTGGAGGCACACAAGAAGATGAACGCTACCATGTTGACATGGGTCACAGCTCTCTGACAGAGGAGGGTAAAGATTACGATGAGTATAATGTTGGCATGCAACAGGATGTTGAATTTAATTATGAATTTTATTATTTGGATGGTACATGTTCTACTGAGGTGCTTAGAGATCCTTTGGGAGACAAGATGTTTCTGCCATTTACTATTCAGACATCCAAGAAATGGTGATTGGTCGCCCATAGAGCACGAAGGTAAATTTATAAAGGAAAGGAATTTGTAGATAATTGGAGCAAGTAGTAATACGAGTTATGAGAGCGGAGGACTCACGGTCAGTTATTGAGGAAAAGGTGTGCAGTACACTTAATTTGGAACCTGAGTTGATTATTTTTCTGTTTCGTTTAGGAAGGCATCCACGAAAGAGACTGGAGCATTCATTGAAAATTTGTCAAGATCCTCTGCCCAGATGGATCGCAATCGAACGGTCCTTGTTAAAGGATTTTACTTTTCAACAATCTCTTTTCATGTCAAACTGTTAATTCTTGACTACACACCCTGTACTGAAATACTCTCATACTCTGCTGCACAATGTATTCTCGAAAGATTCGTCCCCCTTACAAAGTTTTCTTTCTTCTAGTGTATGGTATAACAAATATCTTAAGTACAAGGGTAAATCTTTCTATTTCAAGTATTGGAAAGAAAAGGATATTATGTTTGTGTACCAATTTTTTTCTGATTCATCCATTATTCCATTTGATGTAATGCAAACTATGTTTGATTTACCTGCACATTTTCGCAAAGAATTTGACATTATTACTTCTGCCATTTTATCTCATCTATCTACCCTTTCCTACTTTTGATCTCCTTCCTTCCCTTACTCCTTCCACTCCTCTATATCCTATGTTTACTCGACAAATCCCCGAAGCTGCTCTAATTTATAAACTGTTATTAGATAATGTTGGCCTTAGGCCTAAAACCATTACTGAAACTGTTTGGGAAACTGATTTATCTTTCTCGTTATCTGTTGATGTTTGGGATCGCTTATGGTCTAAACTGTTTAAGACTTCGATTTCAGCCCGTATTACTCAGTCACTTTTTTTTCTTTACCATAGAGCTCTTATTACCCCCGTAAGCATAACAAAATTCTCCCCTTCCTCCTCCCCCCTTTGTTGGTCCTGTTCCTCTCACCCAGGCACACTCAAACACCTCTTGTTTGATTGCCCCTCTGTTCTTATTTTTTGGAGCTCAGTTTGGAATTATTGCATGCGTATTTTTCATTTCTCTGAACAATTTTTATCGTTGCATATTTTTTAGGTTCCCTATCTGATGTTTTGGACTTACATTCGTATAACGCTAAATTGTTTGATCTTCTCATTGCAACTGCTTTCAAAGTAATTTTGTCTTGCTGGAAGGATAACTCTAAATTGTCTGTGCATACGTGGTGAAATTTTGTATGTGATGAGCACAGAATTGCAATTGCTTCTTCTTCTTCTGTCGCCTTAAAAATTAAATCTGATCTTACCTGGCTACCTTTCTCTACCTTCTTATCCTCTTATCCCCCTCCCTAACCTTTCCTTCCTTTTTCTCTCTCTCCCTCTTTTTCTCTTTTCTTTTCTTATCTTTCTTTCTCTCTTCTATTTTCTTCCATTTCATATTTTATCTGAACCTTTTTTCATCTCCACTTATCTTTCATGATTATCTCATATTGGTTCTGTTCTATGTCATGCTGTTATATTATGCTGTACTATTTTTCTTAAACAAAATAAAAACCTTATTAAACTGAAGAAAAAAAAAAAAAGAAAATTTGTCAAGATTATGTATTAGATGTAATGGGTCCATTAGCAAGGACTTTGGACTTGGCAGAAGCGGCACATGGTAATGAAACTCCAGTGGATTTGGAATTACTCTGCAGATGGATACAGAGAGCAGTGGTTATGTTAGGGAATGCAAATGCCGGATTGATGATGGAGAGAAGAGCAATTCTTATGAAAATTAGTCCCAAGTTGGGAGACATGACCCAGACAGAACCGAGCGAGGATGTTAAAGGGTTACTATTCGGAGGAGGGCTGATTAAGAGCCTTGGAACAATGTGGCAACATTTACAGCCTTGAATAAGGCTCTAGTAAATATGAGGAAAGTATTTGGAGGTAGTGTATGGCGGGCCAATTGAAGGGGGCCCACTGATGGCCAAGGGATACAACACTTACAGTACAATAACCAATTTAGAGGACAAGGACATACAAATTCTTCAGGTTTCTACCCAAGCAGAAACAGAGCCGGGAGATCTGGAAGAGGAAGGTTTTTGTGTGGATGAGGCCAAGCTTTCACAGGCTCCATGGGTGAGTATGGGGATTATTTTTGGTTCTTCCCTAGCAAGGGGGGTCGATTAAGACATTTCAGCAGAGATTGGGAAAAAATAACAGAAGACCCAGGGTACTGGAGACAATTCAAGGGTTTGCAATAGAGTTTGTGGAGAATCCACATCAGAGAAGTGATCCGAGAGAGATTACAGTGACAGAGGAACAAAAGCTAGTAGTGGATGCCGAGTTATAGTCCAGGATCCAGAAAGGGGCAATAAAGCGCACAGAGGAATAGAAAAGTGCTTTATGAGCACAATCTTTTTGGTCCAGAAAAAAGATAAAGGATGGAGGCTGGTGATAAGCCTCAGGGAATTAAACAAATATCTGACATACAGACATTTCAAAATGAAGAGGATCCATTGTCTGAGAGATTTGTTGTTGAGAAACGATTGGAAGGTAAAGTTAGATTTAAAGGATGCATATGTCACAATTCCCATGGGGAAGGAGAGTTAAAAATGTATTAAATTCAGAAGGAGAAAATATCTGTATCAGTTTCAATGCCTTCCATTTGGGCTTTCTTCAGCACCATGCTGCTTTATGAAAGTAATGAGAGTAGTGATTGCATTTTTGCGAGAGAGGAATTCAAATGATAGTTTATTTGGATGGCATTTTGATCATGTCACAGGAACTAGAGAGTCTGAAGAAAGATTTAATTCAGGTGATGGGCATGTTGGAGAGTTTAGGATTTTTAATCCACAAAGAGAAGTCTGTCGTGGAACTTTCATAGAAGATGGAGTTTTTAAGTTTCCAGGTGGATTTGAAGGTGGTTTTGTAACAGCTACCAGAGAAAAAGGTGACGTTGATTGGAAATGAGATTGTACATGTATTGGGAAAGAAGAAGTTATCTTTAAAGGATTGAGCTTGGATGATAGGATTGTTGTCATCTTCAATCAGGCTATATGTTCAGGGCCCCTGCATTATCGTGCTTTATTGAGGTTGAAGGGAGATGTCTTAAGGGAAGGATGTTGGTATGAAGACAGAGTGACACTGAATGCAGAAGCGAAGGAGGAGTTACATTGATGGTTAAACATGAAATGGTCGTGCCATTTTTGGATGTGTTCCAGATTATGTGCTGGAGACAGAAGCATGCCTGAGAAGCTGGTGGGCTCAGTTAGGAGATCAGCAGACAGGAGGAGTTTGGACAGAGAAAGAACGTTTGAATCATATAAACTCTCTGGAATTAAAGGCTGGGTTGTATGCACTGAAAAGTTTCAGAGGTATTTTACAGGGCAATCAGTATTGATAAAGATGGACAATGTCTCAGCGATTGCTTATAGCAACAGATTAGGAGGGAGCAGATCCTGTGGACTATTGGAATTAGGAAAAGAGTGTTGGTACTTCTGTCTGGAGCACAAGGTAACAGTGAAAACAGAGTATTTGCCAGAGGAGATTAATGAGTCAGCATTTTGAGATTTTTGATATTTAAGGGACTTCGGTGACTGGAAATTAGATTGGAGATGTTCTCATCAGATAGAGGAGGTTTTGAATCCAATGGAAGTGGATTGGTTTGCAAGCAGGCAAACTTACCAGATAGACAATTATTACAGTTGGATGTCAGACCCAGAGGCATCGCAGTAGATGCGCTTTAAACAGGCTTGCAAGGGTGCAAGAGCCTACGCTTTTTCTCTTTTCATCATAATACAGAGACTACTATTGAAAGTGAGGGAGAAATTACAAATAGTGTTATGACCCCATCTTGGGTGTCTCAGGTTTGGTTCCCAACTGTGATGGAGTTGGCATGTATAATACCATATTTAATTCCAGCACCAGAAGGTCTTCTGAGGAACGGTGACAGACAAGATCATCCTTTGATTCTGGAAAGGGTGTTGAACCTTGTTGTTTAGAAGGTATCAGGAGATTTGACTGTTTCAGGGGACTTTCGAGCAAGGCTGCAGAATTACTGGAAGAGTCTTCGGCAACAGGAACAAGAAGGAAGTAAGGGGGACTATGGAGATTTTGGGCACCTTGTTGTTTGGCGAGCAGTTTGGATCCCATGGAGGTTCCTTCATGGAGATGATACATTCTTTGTTGGTTCAATTTGAAAAATGTTTATGTTATAGGACTTTAAATTGCTACAGATCATCTTAAATTTTGGCAGGACTTATGCATGTGGATGGTAGAATCAGTAGGTAGGAATATTTTAGTTTGTAGAATTCTACAAAGTATGAGATTGAAGAGACCACCTAGGGCTCAGTATGATGTATTATGGGATATGAATGTGGTTATGTCACTATTCCAGACATGGCCTATGAATAAGTATTTGGAGTTTAACAACTTATCAGAAAAGCTGGCTACTCTAATGTGTTTAATATCATGCAGAAGGGTTTCAGATGTTAAGGCGTTAGAGATAAGTAGCAAAGTTTCAGTCTGGATGGAGTGTGTTTTAAAATTTGGAAGAGGACCAAGACTATGTCAGAGTCCATCTTCTATCCAAGTTTTCCAGAAAACAGAAAATAGTTTGTGGTTGATTGTTTAACCCCTTCGATGCTCATGATGAGCTGAGCTCGTCATGAGGCACGGTTGAGCTGTGCTGATGACGAGCTGAGCTCGTCATGAACAATGGGAATGCACAATCTGCAGCACAGGAGGGGAATTGCTGCAGCAGCGATGGTGTTAAGGGAATATGAGAGTAGGATGATGGAGCATAGGCGTCATGGGGAGAATCAGTTGTTAATTTCCTATTTAATGCCACACAGAACAGTAAGCACTGCAATGATCTCCAAAAGGGTGAAAGATGTTATGGAACAAGCAGGTATAGATGTTAAAAAATTCAAACCACATTCTTGAAGGGGTGCAATGGCAAGTAAGTTGAACGTGTCTGGAGGACATTTGGAGGAGACTCTAAAGATGTTATTATTGGTCGACTGCTAGTCCATTTGCTAAGCATTACTTTAGACAGATAAAGCCTGTGTCAAATATGGTGTTGAAGGGCTTTTGTTAAAAGAAAGGGTTCCCTTAAGGCACAACTAAATACAGGTATAAAATAATGTACCTTATGACGTAACAAATACATACAACAAAAGTATGGAAAAGTTAAAAATTCATTTATTTTGAATGTATTAAAAAAACAATAGAGATAACTAAACTAGATCCCTTAACTAAATCAAGATAACATTGAAACAATACATATAATTGCGTCGCAACCAAAATTGTATAATTCAAGTCTCCATCACCATAATAGATACGCTGAGGCGGTAGCGATACTACTCTGGTGTTAACAGAGCGGAGAAAGAATGTACAAACCTGTATCCAACAAGTGTATGTTGTAACTGTTCTGTCTGCTTGTAATTGTGCAGGTCGCAATTATATGTATTGTTTCAATTTTATCTTGTTTTAGTTAAGGGATCTAGTTTAGTTATCCCTATTGTTTTTTTAATACATTCAAAATAAATGAATTTTTAACTTTTCCATACTTTTGTTGTATGTATTTGTTACGTCATAAGGTACATTATTTTATACCTGTATTTAGTTGTGCCTTAAGGGAACCCTTTCTCTTACCTAGGTTGAATAACCCCATTTCCCTTGACCTACACAAGGGGTACCTCTCTGTTTTTTACAGTTGAAGGGCTTTTGACAATCATAATGGTAGTCTCCTCTTGAACTGAAATGGCAATTCTCCGATTGAAATTAAAAGAGAATCAAGATTTCATTAAAGACATGGAGGCTAACATCCATGTCCACGTCCCTTCTTTTAAAAAAACAAAAGAAGCGAACAGAAAAAGCAAGTTGTTGGACTTGGCCCTTCTGGCAGGTTCACCCCTAAACTTTTTGCTTTGTGAATGTGAATTGGTGGTAGTGATTTTTGGTTTATGCGCACTTTCACTGTGTCCCAGTGGAAAGTCCGTGAGCATTCTGAGTGCGTGGAGTAAGGTTGGCCTGCCCTCCCATAGGAAGGCATGGGGAATGTCTGTGTCACTGGTAGTTTCTGATGCGTGAGGTGTGCAGGCTTGAGTTTGGTATGTGCAGACTCGTGTGATTGAATGCTGCGCAATGATGTATGCCGCATGTATGTGTCTAGTGTGGAAGTGCCACTTCTAGACATGGGTGTGTGTGTGCAGTGAGTGTGCTGGCACGTGATTGGCCGGAGCTGGCTGGTGAGCCTGGCTCCAGGAGTCTGGATGGGTCTGCCCGGTGGTGAGTGTGGAGATTAGCATGCTGATGGCTGGGGAGGAGTGCACCTGGGTCCTGAATAGGGCTGGGCTTTCCCCACACAATGCTGGCTCCACCCCCTGTGGTGCGACTGATGATCCTAGCCCTGCCAGTGAATAGAGTGAGGGGCTGAGCACATCAAGCAGCGACTGGTTTGCCCCCTCACCCTGTGCCAGAATAAAGGATTGACCTGTATAAAAATGGGGCTATGTCCCCACACAAACTGTTCTCTTCCAGGATCCCTTTTGCTGAGGGGGGCTGTTGCTGTTGGGCGCCAGGAGGACCGCCACTTGGATTGCCTTCCTGCCTGGAGGCCCCAGTGAGCTGGCTCTGGGCCCAGCCTTCCCCCCCCCCCCCCCCCCCCACCTTCCAGAAGGACTTTTTGCTGGATCTGGATCTGGACCTCGCCCTCAAGCGCAGGAGAGCGCTGGATTTGCCCCTGCCTTCCTTACTTTGAGCTGGGACCCTGTTCCCTAGGCGCTGTGCTGGGGGAAGGCCTGTTGGGGGCCTGCCACGCCGAGAGGCTGCCTGGAGAGCCCCTGCCAGTGGTCTGCAGCGAGGGTGCCCACCCCGCGTTGTCTGCCGCTCCTGTTCCCCCTAGCGCTTAGGAGCGCTTTCTTTTTATTTTTGCCCCGTTTTATTTGTCGAGTCACGGGTGCCACCCCGCTTTGTATTTAGAATTATAAGAGGGAGCCTACCCCTCGTTGACCCAGGAGAAGCACCGCCGCAGCCCAGGAGTGCTAAAATCATTGCCAGGCCGCTGCCTAGCGTGACCCGGAAGTGCCCCAGCCTGCCCTGGAAGTCCCGCCCTCGCCGCCGCAGCGCTAGGAAGGGTGAGGCGGCTGCAGGTACCGGCAGGGCTCCGTGGTGGAAGAGGAGCCCCGTCCCGCCGCCCGTGAGAGGACCCAGCCCCCAGGAACGGGACCGGGTGAGAAGGAGACTGGCAGTGAGTGCTTCCCGCCCCCGCAGAACCAGCGAGACCCGGTGAATGCAGGGGCAGTTTTGCTTTACTCAGAGCAGCCCCGGTTGACAGCGGGCCGCTCCAGGGGTGAGAGAGGACATTCGGCTAGTCAGAGCCTGCGAGGCTCGGGCGCAGTTGTTTCTTCGAGTACCCAGGCGGGGGACTCAAAAGTTACCGAGCCAGAGAGGCTCCAGGCATTCCTTCGTTTTCAAGCCTAAGAGAGGCTCCGGGGGCATTACTTGTGGATGTATGTCGTTACAACGCATACTTTTACAACGCATACCTTTAGAAGGCATTTTTTACACCGCAACATCCATTACAACGCATTCTATTCCAACGCATGCCATTACAACGAAATCTTTGAAACTACCTTTACAACGCATTCCACTACAACGCATACTACATTTACAACGCATACCATTACAATGCATACCATTACATTGCATGTATGGTAAGTATTGGATAGTGTAGGGGTAAAAATTACTATTTTAACTCCAGGGGGTGCAACAGTAGGGTAAGTGTTGGATAGTGTAGGGGTTAAAATTACTATTCTCACTCCAGAGGGTGCAACAGTAGGGTAAGTATTGGATAGTGTAGGGGTAAAAATTACTATTCTAACTCCAGGGGGAGCGGCAGTAGGGTAAGTGTTGGATAGTGTAGGTATGCGTTGTAATGGATGCGTTGTAATGACTGCGTTGTAAAGGTATGCGTTGTAGTGGTATGCGTTGTAGTGACATGCGTTGTAATGGTTGCGTTGTAAAGGCATGCGTTGTAATGGATGTTGCGTTGTAAAAATGTTGTTGTAAAGGTAGTGCGTTGTAAAAGTTGCGTTGTAAGTGTTGTTTCTCATGACTTGTTCTTGAGTCCAAGAAGGACTCCAACGACGGGCCATATTTGTTTTAGAGCCACGAGGTCTCTAGGGCCTAATTTTTCTCCCGGATCCCTCAAGGGGGCATATTTGTTTTGCGAGCCCTGAGAGGCTCAGGGGGCCATTCTGTTTGTTTAGAGCCACAAGGCTCTTGGGGACACGAGTGCTTTGTTCAAAGCCTGCGAGGCTCCCACGTTAGCCCCCATCATTATTTCCACAGCTGCCCAGCACTTAGTGGGCAGCTGCTACATTTAGGCCCCCCTGACATTGGGACACAGGGCTTCCTAGCCCCGACAAGGCCAGAGGGCCTAGGGACAGTCACAGGTAGTGACTATTGTCATTTCTGCGCAATTGTGTTCTCCTGCACCTTTGAATGTGTTTTGATGCGTCATGTGCCTAGTGCCTTACACCGCTGAATGTATGTTTATGCATCATGTGTTTTCCTTCCCTACACCTCTGAATGTTGTGATGCATCATGTGTAATGTGTTCATGCTTATACCCCTACAGGTATTGTGATACTTAGGTGGTTGTTCTTGCTAGTACAGGTGTTGCTAGTGAGGTCCTGGTTCCCTGCGTAATATTTTCCTAAGGTGGTTAGGGTTGCGTAAGTGGTACTTACCAGGTACCAGTAGTTACTGGTTGTGTGCTTCATGTTCTATTTTGTGCTACAGTGATTTAATTCTACGTTCTAAGTGCTAATTCTACCCAGTGCTAAGTTCTAAAAGTGCTGATTGCTGACAGTGGTCCATGTGACCCTGTCTTGTACATATCCCCAGTAAATTATGCCCATGCCTGTTGGCACATTGTAAAGTGTTTGTTTTTTTCTAATGTGTTTTGGTATAATACAAAGGCTATTTTTCATATAACCTTGTGTGGAGTTTCCTTTGTGGTGGGCCTTGGTTGTTGTTGCTGGGTGCGCGCGCTAATACTTAACCTACATAGCCTCCAAGTTTAGCCTTGCTGCTCGCGTCACGTTGCCTAGAGGGTGAGCAGGGGTTATCTTGGCGTGTAACTCCCTTGCCCTGACTTAGGAATGGTGGTCTCTGACTGACTTTGGCGCAAGCCCTGGCCAGCCAGGGATCCCATTTCTAACACAAGTGTTTTGCATTTAGTTGGATTTTATTTTACGAATAGTATCTTTATTATAGAAGATAAGAAAATTAAGAAAAATTATGTTTAATAATAGAAGAAGAGTGAATTTTTCAATTTTTGACAGGATTCAGTTATATAGTAGACACATGCTAGTGGTATATCTGGATGTTTTTGCGGAGACACAATAGAGAAGGAAAGAAGGAAGTAAGCATTGGCGGATAACAAAGAAAAAGACACTGCATAGGGGAGTGAAGTTCTGCCGCATTTAAAGAGGTAGAGTGTTCTGAGATGGGACTACTTATGGAATGTAGTGTCCTGGTTCTAGATTTATATTATTGTTTGGACGTTCTTTAAAGGGGCTGCGGGAGTGGCATTAAAATATATAATGCATACTGTTAGCCTCCTTGTCTTTAATGACATCTTGATTCTCTATTCATTTAATTCAGAGAGTCGCCATTATCTTCAGGACATACCCAGTCTGTGCCTGATGTCAATCTGCTGAAGTTGGCCATATCATTTTAAGAGGCCGCTCTTTCAAACATCTTGCCCCCCGACTATGGAACGACCTCCCTTTCTCTCTTAGATCCAGCCCTAATCTGCTGGCCTTCAGGAAAGATCTGAAAACTCAGCTTTTTACACAATAAAACCGCCATCCTATCCACCTTTGCTTCACTCACCCTCTTTTTCACCCTGGACCTGTGAGGCTCCGACAGCGCCGGGACACTCCTCGGAGTAGCCATGCGTTATAGAAGCACCCCCCTTTAACATAACATAACATAACATAACATAACATAATGTTTAACAATGATGCAGCATTTCCCTAAGCATTTTTCATATATTTATTTAGCAGAATAGTGAACTCTGAATTCTCCAGTGCATATGCGAATTAAACAATTGCTGCATGGATATGGACCTAAATCCGTCTTGTTTTCGTCCAAGTCACAACACTGAACAACAACTATAAGTGGCTATTTTAGCACCATTCATCCATCATAAAGGAGAGGATATTCTCAACCAAGACTTTCAATAAACCTCTTAAGCACCTTGAGCTAGCATGCCTAAAGTATTAACCTTAACCTATATTGGGATGGGGTCCTATAGAATTAAGGATGTCACTTGTGGGATGGAGGAGGAGGGAGAGTGGTCGGTAGCAACACCACCAATCCAGCACTTTGCAAATAGGTGGAGCCAAGGCCCTCTCGGGGTACCACTAAGTCTGCTTTGGGTATGCAGGCCACAGATTAAGACTTCAGTCTGCTAAAGGTGCTGATTGAGGTGTGGCAGGAACCATCAATCACACAAGAACGCTACATCACAATGCACTAATAGTACGCTTCTACTCTTAGATACATAGATACAACACAATACTGTGTGGGAATAAAGACTGTAAGGTGGATTTACAAACTCTAAGCATTAATAAACTCAGTGTCACATTGACTATTCTTTCACGTAACGCAGGGCAGCACGCAAGGGTGCTGTGCGGAGCTGCATGAAGGAGAGAGAGTAAAAATTTTCCATATTTAGAAAGGTATAGTGTATTTCTGCTGCCTCCTAGCTCTGGCACAACATGTGCTGCCTGTTGCAAATATTGGCTCTCTTGCTCCATGCTGTAAAGGTGCCTGAATTACTTATAGGATTCATTCTCTTTCTAAGTATACTGCAGAATGCAGGAAACGTGGATGGAGGATTAAAGATATTTGTCCTCATTATTCCTCACTGTTGAAGGCGTAGCATTTTGGCGCATTCATAAGTTTACTGACTTTCGTACATCTGGGAATGCCCAAACTCCAAGAGTGGATGCATGGGAACCCTCGGGCCGCACCCATGAAACGCCTCCTAGCTTGAAATGTAATGTAGCACAGTGCAACAACCTGCGTTGTGTTGTAGTTCTTTACAAAGCCACTCAAGGCCACACAAACAAGGCCTTGTAGCTTCCAAATAAGCCTTTCATGGCACTTGCAGGGGGAATCAAGACTACACAGCCTTGGTATTGGGCAATGCCAGCATTGGTCGGCACCAACATTTGCCAGCATGGGCTTCTGAGAAAAATATAGGCCCGGGCACTTATTCTTTTACATATGAAGCACTGAATGTGGCGTTCATAAGGTGAATCTATACTTATCTATGTATATATAATTTCCTTTTGCTATGATATTTTTGGAGCATGATATTTAAAATTCGATGATCCAGTACCACAAGTGTAGAAGTGTTCAAGGAATCCTGCATGAGCGGAACAGTGCAACCTACGTTTCTGACCTCTGGTCCCCTGGTTCACTTTAGTGCACTTGATGAGCCATCACAGTGCCTTGTATCACTCTCGCAACTTACTTTCACCACCACAGCGCGCACAGCAGCGGCTGTGGCGTGTTTGCTGCAGCCTCAAGGGTAATGTGTGGGAATGTGCAGGCACATGCATCATTGTCAATTGCATTCGCAAACGGTGCGATCGCAATTTTCGGCCGTTTGCGAATGCAATTGACAAAATTGGGATTCATCATGTTTTTCGCAATTTTAGAAATCTCAATCACGTTGCGATTTCTAAAATTGCAATTGCATTCAAGAAATCGCAATTTGAGATTTCTTAAATGCAATGCATGAACATTTTAAATTTGCGAATTCGCAAATAGGGAGAGGTAAATTACCATGAAGTTGAACTTCATGGTAATTTGCGAAAACTTTCAAAATTGCACAAAAGTGCATTTTTGAATGCACTTTTCACACACACATGCCCTTGGGGCATGTGTGTGTGAAAAATGCACTTAAAGTTAAATTTCAGGGGTGCAAGGGGGGTCCTTTGGACCCCCCCTGCACCCTTGAAATTGCATTTTCAATATGCGATTCGCAAATTGCTAATCGCAAATTGAAAATGACTTCCCATTCATTCCTATGGGCCTGTAGGCCCATAGGAATCAATGGGAAGGGATTCCTTAATTGCGATTCGCAAATTGTGAATCGCAATTAAGGAAATTTAAGAAATCTAAAAAAAAAATGCGATTTCTTGGTGCATAGCCATTTGCGATTTCTTAATTACGATTCCCTAATTTTCGCAATTAAGAAATCGCAAACTGCAACAATGATGCATGTGGCCAGTGGGGTGTTGTTGGTGCCTCTGAGGTCAGTTTGGGTTTAGCACATGTATCTGAGGGTGATAGTTTGTTTCAGCATCTTTTAGGTGAAGGTCAGCTTCTTTCAATCCGCTAGATTTACTGCAAGGGCTATTTCCTCATGGGTAATACCCAATGGGGTACCACCACATGTGTTCCTTCCCCTGCTCTTTACATGGTCATGCGCTATATATTTTCTCGTGGGATTGAGTTGATATTGGTTTTTGCAGTTACTCCCAGTCCGTCCATCAGATGGCCTTAGGTAGCCAGTACCTTAATACACAGGCTAGAAGGGCTGGGGGAGGTCAGTAATCAGGAAATGTTAAAAATAAAATCTAACTTGGTCTTCATTTGGGATATGTCCACTTGGTCCCTCTCGTAGGGTTCTGGGGTTCGGCACTCGTGATCCTCTGAGGTGGGCACCCCCAGACTGTCACCAGACACTTCTTTCTACCTGCAGTATTCTGGGTTCCCTAAGAAGGATGGAGAAGAATTCAGGGTGGTTAACACTGACCCAAACATTTACAAAAACCTTGTTTTTGTACTTTATTCAAGGAATTAAGCCTGTGTATAAATCCTTGAGCTCCTGGAATAATGCAACATCTATTGCATAATTTGTTGCAGATTCCAACAAAAATCTGTGGTTTCTAGATTATACACATGAAAAGTAATCTCAAAAGGCATCAGACAAATGCCATGCAGGGGCAGACCCTTTGCAAAGGTTAGCTGCCACTTGCTAATTGCTGTATTAAGCTGTCTGTTAAATCGGGTACTTATGAGGTAATATATTTAAAAGACAGTATTCAAATGTGCTAAAAAAATAGATAAAGAAAACAGCAAATTAATTCTGCCACAGAACGTGCTGCATTAAACTGCAAAATCTGCCATTTCTTGTCGCACAATCTAAATGACCGTGACGCATAATTTGATCCTCCATTGCCACATAATTCCAGTGTCCCTGACTCTTCCCCAGGCATAAGGGTGAGGTGAGAACCTGTGGACCGCTGATTCTATGCCAGGTATGACATGTCTTGTGTCTGATAAAAGCGGGTTCTAGGTCAGTGATTTGTTTTCCAAGGGAGGGCGGGGTGGGGAGAGAGAGAAAAAGAGAGAGAGAGAGAAATATTGACATTGTTAGTCCTTGTGCTGCAAGCGTGCTATATGTGTGAGCCAAGCTGTCAGTGCTGCTGCCTCTGAGGTGCCTGCTGTGCTCATGAAGGGTTCATACAGTTCTGATGCCCACGTTATTCCCGTTTGGTATAGGCGAAGAGCAATAGCACTAGTGCTGCATGGTCACCGAAATTATGCATATTTGTGGCTGCATTATTCATGCATAAATGGATTTGCCGCATTGAAGGAAGCTGGCTTTTTCTGTATTGGGCTGATGTAAGGGCACACCACGTAAAAAGTCCAGACAACCCTTATTGGTTTACTGGGGCTTATGTTAATAATCCCAAGTGCTCTATTTGCAGAAGTGTGGTCGAGCAGCTTAGGCTTATCGGAGGGGAGTGTTAAGAATTTGTTGCACACACTGAGTCCATTAATGAGACACACACTCAAGAAAAAATCTGAGACTAATTTATAAAAGTAACACAGATTTTTATAATGTTAGGCACCAAGATCACCAGAATCCGGTAAGTACTTTTGGGGCTATGGATTTTACAAGAAAACAGTAAAATACATGAAAAACGGTTTTACAGATATGAGCCTCGAACGCAGTTTTCTGCCTGATCTGGTAACAAATGGGCCCCTATGGCAGGGGGTGCCCTTCCCCAGATGTTGCTGCCTCTGGCCTTAACATGTTAAAACACTAGCCATCCTGCTTGAGGAGGTGTGAACACCTTCCACAGGCGCAGGCATTGTTTCTGGCCTCTGAGAGCATGGGCTCTCCCTTGCAGGGGTCAGAAACTCATATATGGTGGCAGGGTGGGTGATACCAGTCAGCCAGCACACTATGTCTACTAGGGTTTCAGCTCTGGGTGCATGTCCTAATACATTTGATACTGGCATCAGTATAGATTTATTAAGAAGAGGTGTTTGATACCAAACATCATTACTTTCAGTGAAGCCATCACGTTGCAGGGTAGCTCGTAATGACCATTGCTCAGTGCATGTCCTAAAGATGGCTTCCTGATCACTTGCAATGTCTAGCAATGGAACTAGGCATTACAGGGACACATCTGCTGATGCAGATGTGCCCTCACATGTAATATAATGGACCCTGCCTTAGGGCTCTAAGGCCTGCTATAGGGGCAACTTACATGTAATACATGTACTGTACAAGGGCGCTGCATGCAGTGAGTGTGCCTTGTTGTGTTTTCAGAATGGTTAATCCCATTTCGCGCATCATGCAATGGCAGTCTGCATGCAGTTTGTGTGTGGGGCCCTTATGGTGGCAGAATACATGCCATAGCCCTTAGGGACCCTCTTTAGGTTCCATGCCCTGGGTATCAGGGGAACCATTTTCGGGGACTCACTGGGATGATAAAGGTCTTGCCAACTGGCACTGGGGCCTGGTTAGCAGGTACTCAGTGCACTACCAATCAACAGTTGCCAGTTAACAGTTAGTACCAGTGAGCAAAAAGTGGGGGTAACCATGTCCAAAAGTGGCACTTTCCTGCACACACACACACCCAAATGAAAGAGGATGAGACTAACCTTTCCCAAGAGAGTCTTCATTGTCTAAGTAGAAGAACTTGGAAAGGCCATCTGCATTGGCATGGTCAGTTTTTTAGAGTGTCTCGGGGTATACGTCAGGGTTGTGTTTTAGCCCCGCTTTTATTTTCCCTTTTTATTAATGGTGTTGACCGATCCCTGACCGATATCCCAGCAGACGCCCCCCTGATTGGTGGTAAACCTGTTCCGCTGTTACTTTATGCGGACGACGCTGTTCTTTTATCTCGAACACAGTTGGGCCTACAGCGCCTAATTGATAATTTTATGCAGTTCATTCAAGCTAGGCGGCTTCGTGTGAATAAAACTAAGACATATGTAATGTCATGTGGTCAGGCAGCCAAGCAGGTAAAGCATACTTTCTTCCTAGATAAGGATAAGCTGACCTCTGTTAAGTCCTTCTGTTATCTGGGAATAACATTTAATAACAGTGGATCTTGGAACATGGAATTTGATGCCATAAAAATAAAAATGCTACGGTCCACTAGTAGCATATTTCGTTTTGCCTCTAAACTCGGCTCACGAAGTATCTTAGATATGATGAACATATACAATGTATGTTGTGTTTCCTCTGCTCTGTATGGGGCAGGGGTGTGGGGCCACTGTGAGGGTATTTCCCTGCAGAAGGAGGAAAACAAGTTCTTAAGGAGGTTGTTATGTGTTCCCCCTTCTGCCTCCATCCAGTTGATCCACGAAGAAGTTGGGATCGAGTACATTTCTGACTTAGCAGCAGTTCGGCCACTCTTATTGTGGCGTTCTATTTGGGCTAAGCCAGAGACTCGATTCACTCAGGATATTATCCTTGATTGTATAGGTTTGGATCACTCCTCACGTATATTATGGTTAAGATACATTCATCGCTGGTATCTACTTCTTTTTAATATTGATGTGTTCCGTGAGCCTGAAAAGGTTGTCTCTATTTCAAAAAAAGAAATTAAGATAACGTTCCTCAATTTTCATAAGGCTGAGCGAGACAAAGCCGTTGGCAATTTGGTTACTACGAAATTCTATAAAGATTTAAATCTAGCTCCTGGACTACAATCCTATCTTGTATTTGTGACTCGCCCTTCTCACCAGTATGTTTTAACACGTGTCAGATTGGGCATTGTACACCACTTGGTTGCCTTTCCAAACACAAAAACTAGTTCAAACATACCCTGTCCATGCGATAGCACCTCTAAGCAGAGTAGTTGCCATTTTTTACTTTTTTGTAAATTTTACCAGTTTTTTAGGTTAAAATACCTTAAACCAATTTTTATCAAATATAACATTTGTACTACACAAACAGCATTGATATTTTTATCTTCATTAATGAACGAGGAGACTTGTTTCTTCTTGGCTATTTTTATTTTAAAATGTACAGCTGCCAGGAAAAGCATTGTATTATAATGTTGTTTACTTACCTGTCTGTACTTATGCTATACAGCTGCCAGGATCTGTTTTTGATGATATCACTGTTAACACACCTGTCTGTATATACATGCTTGCATTTTTTAAATTTCATATCAATCTCTGTAATTAAGGTATTATTAAATATATAGGGGTCCACAGTATTGAATGATTATTTAATAATTTTAATGTACAGTTCCCAGGAAAAGCCTAGTGAGTAACTCCTATCTGATCCCTAGCTAGTCCATGTAAGAATGTTTCGTATTTTATAACAATATGTTGACCTATAGAGGCATGATCACTTTCTATTGACTGCACTTTAGCCTTTGTCTTTTTAGGAATGCTTATATGATGTTTTTTAATATTTTAATAATGTATTTCTGCTTGTATGATTTGTATGTACAAATCGAATAAAAGCTTTTGAAAGTGAAAAAAAAAGGCATGGTCAGTCCCTGGTCTGTGTTGCACTGTAAAGTTCATTCCCTGTAGGGAGATGGACCACCTCAACAGTTTGAGGTTTGCATCTTTCATTTGCATGAGCCATCTTAGATGTCTGAGGTTGGGTTAAACAAGGAAGTGAGAAGATGCTCAGAGGCATCAGCCTGCACAATGAAATGTTATTGACTCGGTGTGTACAACAAATGCTTAACACTTCCCTGATAAGCCTAAGCTGCTCGACCACGCTACCACAAATAGAGCCCTGGGGATTATTAACGTAAGCCCCTGTAAACCAATAAGGGTCGTCTGGACATTTTGTATGATGTGCCCCTACATTGGACCACTACATAAAAAGCCAGCTTCCTACACAAAATATGTATAAAGTAATATGTTGTTGTTCTAATTTTCCACTGCAGCAGGCATTTTTAATGTCTTAGTCAGGACTCAAAATAAGCCAAACTTTGCTAAGGCTTGTTTATGAAAGAGAAGCTCTTGCTGAAGCCTTGTGTGATCTGCTCATTGTGTCTTTTAGAGAGAAGCTTTTGCTGTTGTTGCAACGTGTCTTCCTGTTCTTCATATGTGAGTGAAGTTTGCACAACTGCTTCATTCCCTGAATGTACTTTGCATGTAATGGAAGCTCACACTGATGTTACATGTGATGTACCCATGTGTGTGTGCGAGTAAATCGTGTACCTTTGTTTCAAATTTTTTCCTGTGCTGCATGTGTGAGTGAAGTTTGCACAACTGGTACATGCTCTGTATGTACTGTGTACGGCATGGAAACTCACATGTATAGTGCACGTTATATACCCATGTATCTTTGCATGTGAAGCTCGTACAAAGGTAGCACATGTTTTTAGTGTTCTGCATGCGTGAGTGGAATTGGTACAGCTGTTGTATGTCCTGTATGTACTTTGTATGTAATGGAAGCTCGCGCTGGTGTCGCACGTGATAGCCCCATGTGTTTATGTGAGTGAAGCTTACGATGCTGTTGATGGCGCTGTTCCTGTTCCGCATGAGAGGGAAGCATGCATAGCTGATGGCTGCTTTGAACACGTTGTTTGTGCGTGAGGGAAGATTGCACAGCTGGTGGCTGCTTTGAACATGTAGTTTGTGCATGAGGGAAGCTTGCGCAGCTGGTGGCTGCTTTGAACATGTGGTTTGTGCTTGAGGGAAGCTTGCACTGCTGGTGGCTGCTTTGAGCACATGTTTTCATTGTAAGGGAGCTTGCATAGCTTTGTGGCTGCTTTGAGCACGTGGTTTGTGCATGAGGGAAGGTTGCATAGCTGGTGGCTGCTTTGAGCACGTGGTTTGTGCATGAGGGAAGCTTGCACAGCTGGTGGCTGCTTTGAACACGTTGTTTGTGCATGAGGGAAGCTTGCATAGCTGATGGCTGCTTTGAGCACTTGGTTTGTGCATGAGGGAAGCTTGCATAGCTGGTGGCTGCTTTGAAAACGTGGTTTGTGCATGAGGGAAGCTTGCATAGCTGGTGGCTGCTTTGAAAACGTGGTTTGTGCATGAGGGAAGGTTGCATAGCTGGTGGCTGCTTTGAGCACGTGGTTTGTGCATGAGGGAAGCTTGTACATCTGGTGGCTGCTTTGAACACGTTGTTTGTGCGTGAGGGAAGCTTGCATAGCTGGTGGCTGCTTTGAGCACGTGGTTTGTGCATGAGGGAAGCTTGTACAGCTGGTGGCTGCTTTGAACATGTTGTTTGTGCGTGAGGGAAGCTTGCATAGCTGGTGGCTGCTTTGAGCACGTGGTTTGTGCATGAGGTAAGCTTGTACAGCTGGTGGCTGCTTTGAACACGTTGTTTGTGCGTGAGGGAATCTTGCATAGCTGGTGGCTGCTATGAACACGTTTGTGCGTGAGGGAAGCTTGCATAGCTAGTGGCTGCTTTGAGCATGTGGTTTGTGCGTGAGGGAAGCTTGCGCAGCTGATAGCTGCTTTGAACACGTTGTTTGTGCGTGAGGGAAGCTTGCATAGCTGGTGGCTGCTTTGAGCACGTGGTTTGTGCGTGAGGGAAGCTTGCACAGCTGGTGGCTGCTTTGAGCACGTGGTTTGTGCGTGAGGGAAGCTTGCACAGCTGGTGGCTGCTATGAACACGTTTGTGCGTGAGGGAAGCTTGCATAGCTGGTGGCTGCTTTGAGCACGTGGTTTGTGCGTGAGGGAAGCTTGCGCAGCTGGTGGCTGCTATGAACACGTTTGTGCATGAGAGAAGCTTGCATAGCTGGTGGCTGCTTTGAGCACGTGGTTTGTGCATGAGGGAAGCTTGCATAGCTGATGGCTGCTTTGAGCACGTGGTTTGTGCATGAGGGAAGCTTGCACAGCTGGTGGCTGCTTTGAGCACGTGGTTTGTGCGTGAGGGAAGCTTGCATAGCTGGTGGCTGCTTTGAAAACGTGGTTTGTGCATGAGGGAATCTTGCATGGCTAGTGGCTGCTTTGAGCACGTTGTTTGTGCGTGAGGGAAGCTTGCATAGCTGGTGGCTGCTTTGAACACGTGGTTTGTGCATGAGGGAATCTTGCATGGCTAGTGGCTGCTTTGAGTACGTGGTTTGTGTGTGAGGGAAGCTTGCATAGCTGGTGGCTGCTTTGAGCACGTGGTTTGTGCGTGAGGGAAGCTTGCATAGCTAGTGGCTGCTTTGAGCACGTGGTTTGTGCATGAGGGAAGCTTGCATAGCTGGTGGCTGCTTTGAAAACGTGGTTTGTGCATGAGGGAAGCTTGCATAGCTGGTGGCTGCTTTGAGCACGTGGTTTGTGCGTGAGGGAAGCTTGCATAGCTGGTGGCTGACTTGAGCACGTGGTTTGTGCGTGAGGGAAGCTTGCACAGCTGGTGGCTGCTTTGAGCACGTGGTTTGTGCGTGAGGGAAGCTTGCATAGCTAGTGGCTGCTTTGAGCACGTGGTTTGTGCATGAGGGAAGCTTGCATAGCTAGTGGCTGCTTTGAGCACGTGGTTTGTGCGTGAGGGAAGCTTGCACAGCTAGTGGCTGCTTTGAGCACGTGGTTTGTGTGTGAGAGAAGCTTGCATAGCTAGTGGCTGCTTTGAGCACGTGGTTTGTGCGTGAGGGAAGCTTGCATAGCTGGTGGCTGCTTTGAACATGTGGTTTGTGCATGAGGGAAGCTTGCATAGCTGGTGGCTGCTTTGAGCACGTGGTTTGTGCGTGAGGGAAGCTTGCATAGCTAGTGGCTGCTTTGAGCACGTGGTTTGTGCATGAGGGAATCTTGCATGGCTAGTGGCTGCTTTGAGTACGTGGTTTGTGTGTGAGGGAAGCTTGCATAGCTGGTGGCTGCTTTGAGCACGTGGTTTGTGCGTGAGGGAAGCTTGCATAGCTGGTGGCTGCTTTGAGCACGTGGTTTGTGCGTGAGGGAAGCTTGCATAGCTGGTGGCTGCTTTGAGCACGTGGTTTGTGCGTGAGGGAAGCTTGCATAGCTGGTGGCTGCTTTGAGCACGTGGTTTGTGCGTGAGGGAAGCTTGCATAGCTGGTGGCTGACTTGAGCACGTGGTTTGTGCGTGAGGGAAGCTTGCACAGCTGGTGGCTGCTTTGAGCACGTGGTTTGTGCGTGAGGGAAGCTTGCATAGCTAGTGGCTGCTTTGAGCACGTGGTTTGTGCATGAGGGAAGCTTGCATAGCTAGTGGCTGCTTTGAGCACGTGGTTTGTGCGTGAGGGAAGCTTGCACAGCTAGTGGCTGCTTTGAGCACGTGGTTTGTGTGTGAGAGAAGCTTGCATAGCTAGTGGCTGCTTTGAGCACGTGGTTTGTGCATGAGGGAAGGTTGCATAGCTGGTGGCTGCTTTGAGCACGTGGTTTGTGCATGAGGGAAGCTTTTACAGCTGGTGGCTGCTTTGAGCACGTGGTTTGTGTGTGAGGGAAGCTTGCATAGCTGGTGGCTGCTTTGAGCACGGGGTTTGTGCGTGAAGGAAGCTTGCACAGCTGGTGGCTGCTTTGAACACGTGGTTTGTGCGTGAGGGAAGCTTGCATAGCTGGTGGCTGCTTTGAGCACGTGGTTTGTGCATGAGGAAAGCTTGCATAGCTAGTGGCTGCTTTGAGCACATGTTTTTTTGTAAGGGAAGCTTGCACAGCTGGTGGCTGCTTAGAGCACGTGGTTTGTGCGTGAGGTAAGCTTGCATAGCTGGTGGCTGCTTTGAGCACGTGGTTTGTGCGTGAAGGAAGCTTGCACAGCTGGTGGCTGCTTTGAACACGTGGTTTGTGCGTGAGGGAAGCTTGCATAGCTGGTGGCTGCTTTGAGCACGTGGTTTGTGCATGAGGGAAGCTTGCATAGCTGGTGGCTGCTTTGAGCACGTGGTTTGTGCGTGAGGTAAGCTTGCATAGCTGGTGGCTGCTTTGAGCACGTGGTTTGTGCATGAGGGAAGCTTGCATAGCTGGTGGCTGCTTTGAGCACGTGGTTTGTGCGTGAGGGAAGCTTGCACAGCTGTTGGCTGCTTTGAACACGTGGTTTGTCCGTGAGGGAAGCTTGCATAGCTGGTGGCTGCTTTGAACACGTTGTTTGTGCGTGAGGGAAGCTTGCATAGCTGGTGGCTGCTTTGAGCACGTGGTTTGTGCGTGAGGGAAGCTTGCACAGCTGGTGGCTGCTTTGAGCACGTGGTTTGTGCGTGAGGGAAGCTTGCACAGCTGGTGGCTGCTTTGAGCACGTGGTTTGTGCGTGAGGGAAGCTTGCACAGCTGTTGGCTGCTTTGAACACGTGGTTTGTGCGTGAGGGAAGCTTGCACAGCTGGTGGCTGCTTTGAGCACGTGGTTTGTGCGTGAGGGAAGCTTGCATAGCTGGTGGCTGCTTTGAGCACGTGGTTTGTGCTTGAGGGAAGCTTGCACAGTTGGTGGCTGCTTTGAGCACGTGGTTTGTGCGTGAGGGAAGCTTGCATAGCTAGTGGCTGCTTTGAGCACGTGGTTTGTGCGTGAGGGAAGCTTGCACAGCTGGTGGCTGCTTTGAAAACATGGTTTGTGCGTGAGGGAAGCTTGCATAGCAGCAGCCGGCTATGAACACACATTTTGTTTGAGGGTGAAATTGGCAGTGCCAGTGCTTGTTTGTACACCTTCAGTGTTCCTGACAGATACATGGCTGCACCCTCCAGTGTTCACAGTGTGACACCTCTCACTCAGCTTCAGATATTACGTTTAGCCGAGAGGGGAGGCTCGACATCCCCGTGAAGTAGAAAACTCGCCCCGCCGCCCTGTGCGCCGCACTCTTAAATCCACCCTTAAAACGTGGACGCCGGAAATAAAAGTAATTGGCGAGAAACGCGCCGCACTCCCCCCAGGCGTTTAGTAGCAGTCCCCGCCACTCCCGCTCCGGTGTTAAATGGTTTGTTGAAACCTATTAGGGCTCACCGGCTGATAAACATAAATTATCGCTAATATACTGCCCCAGTGATTCTTAAACATAAAAATTACTGACACTCGGAAAGAGGCGGGAGTCGCTGCGGCGGGGAGGATAATGACGCTCATCCGGGCCCAGCCGAGCGTGCGAGGCTCCGACAACAGGACCGGCCTCCGCCGGTGCCTGCGCCGCCGCCGCCGCGGGTCGCTGCCCCTTCACGCCCGGGCGGCCGCGTTATGGCTCAAATGTTCCTCAACTCCGATTTATGCCTCGAGGACGAAGGCGACGAAAGATGGAACCGCGCGGCCTGCATATGCTCCAATTTACTACGCGTTTTCCGGGGCTTGTTTTTTTTTAGCTTCTCCTGCATAGCAGGGACATTCATATTCCACGAAGGTTCCCCCTCGCCCAACCAGATTTTTAATGTCATTGTAAATGGGCGCCCGAGCTGCTAATTGTCGCTGAGAACTGCTGGTGGCTTAAGGAGGCTTGTCAAATGTATGTGGTATTTATATAGCGCGAAGAAACCTAGTCAAAAGGCACTGCAGTGTGGCCGTGCCTTTGTAATACTGGAGAGACCAGGCTTGACAATAACTGGTTTGATAGTCCTGTCATTTCATGGACTTTAATTAGGACCCACCCAGGTCTTTACACTTCCTTTGATCTTGCTGATCCACTTCCCAGGGGTCATAAAAACAGAAGAAGGACCAAAAGAATACAGGGATCTTCCTGTATATTTCGGAAGTTTCCACTGTTAGTCCTTCTTCTATCTCTTCAGGAGCAAATAGTTTGAAGGCTCACTTGGTGTTGGATAAGGGGTCAACCCAATGATCTCATCAATATTTAAAGGGTTCTTGCATTGCACTTGCATTGTGGTGAATTGGAGTCCATGAGTTGGTTGAATTCTAATAAACTAATTGGCACCTCATGAGGGTGGTGGTCATATTTTTGGTTTGCAGTCCCAGTTGCACCAGCTGCTTGTTTACTGGCACATACTGTAGAAGATTCTCCACCTGGTTGATCTGTTTCCACCACAGACTCAACAAACACATCCCAACTAAACTGCAGGCTCCTAACAATGAGGGCCGCCTGAAGCATGGGAGTCTCAAAAGTCAAGCCTGGACTCTGCGCAGTCCACACCTGGGCAAGCGCTGAAAGTGAGTCCATACCAGACTTGGCTACTATCAACATCGTCAGAGTTTCGCAAACAGGGCCAGCTGCAATGGCTAGCTCAGTAAACCCCCTCCTTAGAACAACGCTGACCTAAAGACACGGCTGAGGGAAAAGATGCATGCAGCGAGGGTGTCTGTATGCCGAAGGAGACACCTCAAAGCGAAGCAGCAGTCACTCGGGTCCCCCTCCTGGAGCGCGAGGGTTCAGTGGGAGGATCTCGAGGGTACTGCTGGCTCTTTGATGTTACCGGCACCCTGAACCCTGAAGGGTTCATACACTATCACTGATCAAAACATTTATAGCTTCACTATTTATATTTTTAAGAAGTCCCTACAGTGGTGTCATGTCTCAGGCTGGTCTAAACCCAGATGGTGCAATAAAGTTTCCAAAAAGGCAGAATCTGGTAGAAGAAGTAATAGGCGTCCTTCTGTTTCTCAGCCAGAATACAACGCAAAAGATGCTGTGGACTCTTACTTGGAATCTGACGGGGTTACTTACCTGCCTCTATCTAGTAAGAACTTCAAATTTTGCACAGGCTCTTTGAATGGAACAAGCACCGGGTGTCCTCTTCATATGGGTAAAGTAAGTATTCGGCCAGTATCTCAACTTAACTAGAGCACTAAATATGAAACAAAATGTAATATTTTAAAAACTTTAAAACTAATTGCTTGGTTAAATAGAGCTTAGGTTGCTGACACCTTGTCTATAATAACCCCTTGTAACAAGAAATCTAGAAAGAGTGAGTTGGGAACAGAACTCATTCCAGAGGGCAACGGCAAAGGGGCCTATGTTTATGCCGCTAATATGGAGTGCTGATGACTCACCGATCACCCCCAGTGTTTTCTTATCAGTAAATAATTGGACCAGGGGATATACTCTCAGGCGACACAAATGCAGCTGAACTCATCAATATGGGAAGACAGTGGTGACCCATGTGGGCCACCACAGGACCTCTGCGGCCTGGGATGAAGGAATCCCCTGCATCACCCCATGTTTAGGGATAGAAAGCCAAGACTTACACCCACCTCATTGTCCTTCTTGGACTCATGCTACTGAACGTAGATTATAAATGAGGATCGTGTGCTCTTCTGTCTCGGAGGAAGGGTTCAACGGAGCAGCTATGCATCAATCTATGGATGTGAGTATTCCATCCCCAAGCACATCATCCAATGCAGTGTCCACTAACACAATGATTTGTTCTGTAACTAGTTGATACCCTGTGAAATTTCAGCCAATGAGCCTTGTGTATAGATACGCATCAGTAAATTGTCCTTGATTGTCCTTTGACAGCACAGAAGGAAGAACACAGAAGATAATCTAATCTGCCCGGCTTTGTGCATTCCCGAGGAGAATCCTCAGGCTGTTTTAGGGCCAAACATTGTACCCACCCTGAAATGCTGTGCCGGTGATAACCCCAGGAGATTCAGCATTCTCAAAGTTCCATGGTCTGTGGAGACAAGTCCATCTTCCCAATCTCATTAGAATAGACTCCATCCAACGCCGGAAGAGGAAACAAACTTATGGCATGGTTTGCATCATTTGCCCGCACCCGGACTGTAGATGTATACACTCCTCTTTTTTGGGGATTGTGGAAAGTGAGCCCATAATTCTAACGATGCCCAGGTAGCTGGCGCAAACCGCCTCTTAGTTCCCATTCTGAATAGTTACCAAAATAAAGAGACGGGCGCTGGAAGCAGGAATCAAGAGACAGAGTTTAATTCTCATGAGGAGAGCATGTCATTTCGGACACGAAACACAGTGTCTTTCGGGAGGTGCTCTAACAAGTGAGCGTGAGACTCCGGCTTTTATACATTTGCAGAACATTTGATGATACAATCAGGTCAATGTGTCGCAAAAGGGAAACATTCCTATAATCCTCGTGATGATCCTAGTCCACATACATTCACAATGGGGACCCTTGACCTGCTGATAAGAGGGGAGGGCAATCATGCAGCTGAGTGTGTCGTAGGATGTGTGCGCCTGATCATGGCCCAGGGGGTGGGGTGGCTAGGCATACAATAAGGGCAGTAAATGGTATCTCCTGGCTTAGGCGATGGCCTCGGACATGTGTGGTCAGCCGGACTCGGGGGAAGGGGTCATCAAAGGAGTGGTATTCATGCCTGCGTGGATAATCGAGCGCGGAGGGAAGGCTCGTCAACAGAGGGACATTCATGGAAGGGGAGGAGGTGCTGGTCAGGCGCGGCCGTGACTCGCAAGGACAGGGCTTTGCGGAAGAAGAGGGTTTATGACTTGTTCATGTGAGGAGAAGGAGGGGGGACGGGGTGCGTGCAGGACCAGAGCCGCGCAGAGAGGGAGAGAGAGAGAGAGAGAGAGATCTTACGACCTGTACATGGGGGAACAGGGGCAGCCAGATACAACTGGGGGGCCATGTCAGCTGAGGCGAAGGATGCTTCTTCGAGAGGGGAATGGAGAAGGCCTGGGTCAAGCAGGAGGGTTACCTTTCACATCAGGGTCGCGCAAAGGGAGCGGGTTTCATGGCCTATACATGAGAGAGGGGGTGCAAGATACGCGCAGGAGGGAAGCTGGGGAGTCTAATGGGTAAAAAGGGCCATGGTGCCTAGAATGGCCGTGCATATACACAGGGGTACGGGTTCTTACTGGCAGGGTGATATAGTCAATAATTTACAGTATCCATGGTGCCCACAGGGAGAGGAGTGGGAGAAGAAGTGAAATGAATGCTGTCTATGTACATCGAATTTGTCAGATTTCACAGTCGCCCCTTTTTACATAGCAGCAATCATTTTTACAGCTGATGACATTACAGGCGGGCAAGCATCGATGACGAATTAGCACTTTGTCGATACTAACATGTGGCGTACAATCATAGACAGTTAAGGTGAAGGGAAGAATGCAGTACATACGAAATTACATTTTCGGTGTGTTCCTAACAGTTAAACGCATTACATAGCACAAGGCTTTCTGACTTAAAAATGTGACCAATGAACAGTTTCGACCAGGCAGTTGAGAGCGGAATTCAGTTCAATGCACAGTATTTCTTCGTCACAGTGTCTTTTTATCAGCGAGCCATCACTGGTAGGCTCTAATCCGGGTACTTTCGGTGGCGCTGTTGAGCACCGGCGGTGGAGCTACGGGTCCAGCTCGGTTCCATCCTCACGCGTTGCAGGGTGCGGTCAGTCCTCTGCTGTTAGACCACAGTCCTGTTCCCTAAACAGTCCGTTTGGTGGCGCCTTATGCTCGGCACCTATAGTTCTATGGCAACACCCTATTCCCATATGAATGCAGTTCTTTCCTTTGGCAAAAGGTGACGTGGGAAGGTGGGTGAATGTTGTTCAAACAGTCAATGGGAGAAAGAGTGAGCGGAGTTGGGTCAGAGTTCCTGGGACACACAAAAGGGACCAAGGGAGCAAAGGATAACAAGCAGGCAGGCCCATCAATCGGGCCCAAAGAAGGGGGACGGAGACTCCAGGCACACGTGGGTTAGCAGACGGAGGGCTTCAGGGCAGCCCGTCATTTTTCATTTTCCACGTCGAGAGTGCTGTCTCGTCCGTATCTTGTTGCTCTGCAGCTCCACCTTCGGTCGAGGTCACACGTGTCCCAAGATCTGTAGCCAGGCTGTACGTCACATCCGACCCATCTCCTTCGGTGATCGTGCATCTTTGAATGAGTACAAGACAATGTTTTAGAGAAATGGCAGAAGAAGATATCTACGCATGTGAATTCCTCCCTCAATTTTTCGCATTTGAGTCCTTAGGGTCATTGGTCACAGTCAGAGGTCTATTACCAAGCAGTGCATGTGTCAGCATTCCTACTGAATTTATGGCATGTTTATTCATCGTCCTGTTTATAACTCAGGCGAGGACAAATGACATTCCCATCAACTGTGCGTTACATCATATTCGACATTACGGAGCATTTCCCTTCAGGATTGGCCAACATTTTCAGACAGGGTGGGGGTGCTATCGCCGAGAATCGGGCAAAACAACATTTCCTCAAGGGTCAGCAGCTACCCATGGTCATTATGTTCATACCTGGGACAACGGAAGCGGTTCTATCAAAAATGGGGCGGGATGCTTCAGGCGCTTGCGCTTGGGTGCAAAGGGGTGGGGCAATCTGGGTATTGGGTGTCAATCTAGACGTTGGCGTTCGTCTCTGAAGAACAGACATAGGATGCCATTGACATACAGTTCCCCTAGAAATGGCCTGATTTGGGGGACTTTAGTCGTCTTACCTGTCCTTTCCTTCTTAGCCAATTCAAGTTCATTCATTTTGCAGAAAGGAGAGGCAGTAACATGGCAAGATACAGTCATTTTAGTTTTGGTCAATTTCGCTGAACACCTTCGTGTTCAAATACGTATCAAATCGGAGTGGTGCCGGTGGGGCACAATTTTACCAAAAAGATGGACAGAAAGTAGGGAGGCTCTCAAAGAGAGTGAGAGTCGTCCGCAGTCTAAACGAGCCATTCGGTACACGTATGACATGTAAGGAGTGACAGAGAGAGATAGAGAAAGAGACGAAAAGGAGCGGAGAGAGAGACGTGTACGAAAATAGGTCATTTAGTGCGCTCACAACACAGAACGGTAAAGGTCAGGTGACCTATAGATACAGACAGAGGGGAGACACAAATTCGTACGTTACATACACACAGACTCAGACAGGGAAGACGGCACATGTATTACACATAGACAAGACATTCACAACAAGACGGGAAACAATTATTAGTCCACAACATCTGCTTTTTATATATATATCCTACATATCGTTACTATCCTATTTATCTACGTGCTTAGCTCTTTCTGCCTTTCCCCCCTTTTTCTTCTCGTTTGTCACGCCTGTGAGCGTTCCCAATTACCAATACTCACACCTCCGTTGGCTGATCGGAAATTAACCTGGTCATGCTAGTTACCCATGGTTAGATCTTAAACCATTTTTCTGTTCCCTCCTTTGGTGGGAAGTTCTCCAGGCTGAGGCAACGGCAAGTATTGATCGGGAAAACAGTCGGACAGCTTGGCTATATCTGCAAGAGTGTGAGAAAGGGAGTAGTGCATTTTGAACATCGGCGACATTTCTAACTTCCTAGACGGGTGGCGCCGTGGCAACCCTTATACGTACTATTTTTCTTTTTGTCCTTTCCCTACCTAGTCAAAACGTCCAGTCATTTCATCTAACGCGTCTTTTCTAGTCAATTTTATTTTTGTCACTCAGTACCTGTCCAGTCTCTATGTCAGTCCATCCTCCCATTGCTATGCTCTAAGGAGGAACAGTCATGTTAAGTCTACGTCTTTTCTTTTAAGAACCTATCGTTATAACGACTTCACACATATTCCCTCTTTTCCTTTTTCGTCGGTGGTCTGACCGTCGCTCTTCCACACTTCAGCCGACGTTCCGACGTGACCTGCAGAAGGGAGGAAAAAGAAGGGGTGGGGGCAACATTCAAAAACCCTCGTCAACGTGCAGTAATCCGGAAACGCTTTACCTACCACATACTCGACCTATTTTCACGTAGTGCATTTCCCTACCATCACGGCGTTTAAGCCCAGATGGACCAGAAAGGTCAGACAGATAATCATCGACGATCTGTGCGACATGAGCTACTTGGCCGTAACCTCTTTTCATCGGGTACAAGGGCGGCGGTCAGGTGGCATTTCTGTGGTGTCGTTTTTAGGGTTTCTAAAGCATTTTTCCGGCTGCCTGTCACACATAGTGTGGTTGCCAAATATCGGGTCCTTTTTAACCTTTAGCCTCCATCATACTTTCTCGTTGCTCATAGTAGTAATTCATTCAAAACTCATTAATGCAATCCGCTACAATGATGCTTTCGTTTCCAAAATACCTTTAATAAAAGAGGGTTGACACATAAACACAGGCCTACAACCCGGTGGGCTAGCCACGGAGCAGATTGGAACTGTGCATGGGAAGAACGAAGCTGGTGGCAGTTCATTGTATAAAGTGCGGCAGTACAATAAAAGCATATTAAACTCTCCTACAGAGCAAGCATGATGCATGTCAGTAATTCATCTTAAATACGTTCATAAATACATCGTCCAATGATCATTCATTTATACCAATTCATTTCCCAACTCATAAACAGTACCCATCCTTAAGTCAATTCATTGTTCAAGCACATACTCAATACCCTTCATATTTACTTTCATTATCCAAACGTTATATATATCTCGGTGCAAAAAGCTTGCGCGATCAGGGTGCAACAAAGTTCATTAAAAACGTCACATTTCGCGTCGGCGCCATTTTGGGTGGGGTCAGGCGAGTTCTAGCATAGTCAGAGTGTCTCTAGTCTCGCAAGGTTGGCCCAGAACTTTCCATTGGCAGTTCAGAAAGTCTCGTGCAATGTGGTTAACAGTCTAACAATATGGACCATGAGTCAAAGAGCGGGAAGGGCGGCAACAATTTTCCTACCGGGTCATTCTGGTGTTCCTCCGGAACTGAACAAGCCTGTGCCGTGGCGGTATCTTAGCCATTTCCGATCCAAGTCTGGTGCCGGGAGGAGTAGCACCGCTGTCGTGGTTCCCAGCAAAGGGGACGGGGGCACCCATGCAGAGGGTCGGGGGCCCCCCGGCTCTTATAGAATCTTCAAGGTCGGGGAGAGGCGATATGGAGCGTGTGCCCGTCCTGGGCAGAGGACCTCTTTTTGATGTTGACCCTTAAGCGAAGAGCGTTGGGGTGTCGCTGGAAGCCTCCACCTGGAGGGAGGTGGGGGAGGGTTGTTCGCGGCACCTCCCCCTTCCAGCGACCCCGCGCCGTTCCCCGGCTCCATAGTTTTCGACATCGGCCGTGCCAGCCATTGATGATGGGGGGGTGGTCGGCGGCTGAGGCAAGACAGCCCCCCCCTTTCCCTCGGCGACATGTGGCGGGACTACCTTCGACTCTCCAGGGAGCGTGGAATGTGGCAGGACTGCCTATACCTATGAAGGCAGGCGGTGAATTTGGCATGTGGCGGGACTATCTGATTTGCTGCCGTTCTTGCCTTGGCTTCGGCTCTGGACCAGCAGGCGATGGCATGCGGCGAATTTGAAATGTGGCGGGACTACTTGATTCGCCGCCGTTGTCGCCTTGGCGTCGGCCTTTGGCAAAAGCCGGATCGGGTGAGAGAGAGGGGTGGTCGGTGGCCGAGGCAAGACAGCCCCCTCTCCCCCCGCGGCCTGCAGGGCGGCAGAAGGGAGAAGACGGAGAGGTCCTTGTCATCCTTTTTGGACTGCCTGCCCAACATCGTCTCCTTCTGATCATGGGCAGGCGAGTCCCTCGTGCCTCCAGGCCTCGCCTTCCGGATGGGCGTAACCGCGGGCCTGTTGCACTTCGGGAGCTTCCGGAATGGGGGTAGGTACCTATTGAGTTGTTTCTATTTCATGTGACCGTTATTTGGGCGGGGCGGGCAATGAGGCAGACATGTTGGGAACAGGAACAGGCAGTGAAGCCTAGCTACCTCGTGGCTATGTTCTGATATCGAATCTTTTCGCCTTTTTACATTTCTTATTACGAACTACTTCTAATGTTTCTTATTTTTGGTGAAGTCAAAAGCTCATCAGGGGGTTACTGACTTAGCCTGATTTCCTTTTATTTTTCTTTCTCTTCCTTAGCGTGTTTCGAGCTAAAGCTTTTTGTTAGTAGGGAACGGTGATCACTTCATATTTTTATGTGTCCTTTTCACTAGGGGGGTACATCTGGACGGACCAGACGAGTCCCCTCCAATAAATGGTCCGGGGTGGAACGAGATTATCGATCAAAAGGGGAACATATATTCCTTCATTAGGGTATCATCCTGGACAGACCGAGCGATGTACTTCCACTTACTAGGGTAGCCTCCTGGACGGACCAGTCGGTCTATTTCTATTAAATGGCCCATGAGTAGAGAGCATATGTCCTCCATAAGAGTAGTCTCCTGGGCGGACCATGCGAGCTACCCCACAATAACCAACCAGTGGGGAGTGGGTAGGACTGACGAATTCACAAAGGGGCATAACCTACCCTTTTCTACTTGCAAAGACTAGATAGAATGTCCCTATTCCACGTTGTTTGCAGGCAGAAAATACCTCAAACGAAACAATGCCTGGAACAACAATGTCCAGGTTTTCAATCAATCAGTGGGGAGAAAAACAGGCATGACGGATTACAACGGGGACAAATGTCTGCATTACCTGCCCTTCGCTATCCATAAAGGGAACAGAATATTCCTATTCATCTCTGTTTGTGGACAGGGAAGATCTCAAAGAGCAACAATCGATTATCAACCGACTTCAACAATTCTTAAAGAATAACATCGGTTATCAATCGACTTCAAACAGTGGGGAGAAAAGTAGGCATGACGGATCAATACCGGGGACAAAAGTCTGTATTACCTACCCTTCTCTATCTGCAAAGAGGGGCGACGTTCCTTTTCGCCGCTGTTTGAAAACAGAGAATGTCTCGTTCTCAGAAGAGAACCAACATGTCAAGTAGCCCTCAAAGCTAAATGAACCAATACCAACAATGCCAGTATACAAATACCGGTTTTCAATACAAACAATCAATCAATCAGGTGGACAGAGCCACCCTACCAATCAGGCGTAAAAACACCCTACCAATCAGGCGTAAAAACACCCTACTTAATCTTACCCGGACCGGACCATACGGACAGTTCTTCGACTCCTTCCTCCAGCGCCCGATCGTTCTCTTACTCCATGTGGCATTCCTGTGGGTTTCCAGTCAGGACAATAGGTCACTCAAGAGAGGTCCGTTCAGAATTGGTGAAGTTCTGTCGATCGGCAGCCGGGCTAGGGCCCTCTCAAGGCAGGCATACCCCGATCATTTTAGACGTTCACTTCTTCGTCTGGATCGCTCTTACCGAACCCTATGTCACTGATGGACCCCGCGTTGGGACGCCAATTGTGGAAAGTGAGCCCATAATTCTAACGATGCCCAGGTAGCTGGCGCAAACCGCCTCTTAGTTCCCATTCTGAATAGTTACCAAAATAAAGAGACGGGCGCTGGATGCAGGAATCAAGAGACAGAGTTTAATTCTCATGAGGAGAGCATGTCATTTCGGACACGAAACACAGTGTCTTTCGGGAGGTGCTCTAACAAGTGAGCGTGAGACTCCGGCTTTTATACATTTGCAGAACATTTGATGATACAATCAGGTCAATGTGTCGCAAAAGGGAAACATTCCTATAATCCTCGTGATGATCCTAGTCCACATACATTCACAATGGGGACCCTTGACCTGCTGATAAGAGGGGAGGGCAATCATGCAGCTGAGTGTGTCGTAGGATGTGTGCGCCTGATCATGGCCCAGGGGGTGGGGTGGCTAGGCATACAATAAGGGCAGTAAATGGTATCTCCTGGCTTAGGCGATGGCCTCGGACATGTGTGGTCAGCCGGACTCGGGGGAAGGGGTCATCAAAGGAGTGGTATTCATGCCTGCGTGGATAATCGAGCGCGGAGGGAAGGCTCGTCAACAGAGGGACATTCATGGAAGGGGAGGAGGTGCTGGTCAGGCGCGGCCGTGACTCGCAAGGACAGGGCTTTGCGGAAGAAGAGGGTTTATGACTTGTTCATGTGAGGAGAAGGAGGGGGGACGGGGTGCGTGCAGGACCAGAGCCGCGCAGAGAGGGAGAGAGAGAGAGAGAGAGAGATCTTACGACCTGTACATGGGGGAACAGGGGCAGCCAGATACAACTGGGGGGCCATGTCAGCTGAGGCGAAGGATGCTTCTTCGAGAGGGGAATGGAGAAGGCCTGGGTCAAGCAGGAGGGTTACCTTTCACATCAGGGTCGCGCAAAGGGAGCGGGTTTCATGGCCTATACATGAGAGAGGGGGTGCAAGATACGCGCAGGAGGGAAGCTGGGGAGTCTAATGGGTAAAAAGGGCCATGGTGCCTAGAATGGCCGTGCATATACACAGGGGTACGGGTTCTTACTGGCAGGGTGATATAGTCAATAATTTACAGTATCCATGGTGCCCACAGGGAGAGGAGTGGGAGAAGAAGTGAAATGAATGCTGTCTATGTACATCGAATTTGTCAGATTTCACAGGAAGGGGAATCAAACAGTTCATCCGGCCTTCTGTAGGGAAAGATTGATGAAATACACATTCAGTATGCTGATTAATTAATGCATTTACTTCGAATCTTAAGTAGGCGTTTGTGCTGTGTGATTTTGATCTAAAAATATTTAGTGTGAGTAATACCCAATTTCATGATAGTCATTATTTTGACATTGGAAGGATATAGGTCTAAATCATCCTTCTGGGATTCCAACTTGTGTCCTACAACTCACCAACACAACAGCAGTGAAGGTTTTATCAGAACTCCTATGGCCTGGGAGCCTGAACTTGACTTAGTTTCTTCATTTCATTAACATTTTGCACCAGTGAGGTTTACTGGTTCTATAATGTTACATTTTGGAATTCATATTCATCCTTGTTTAGAGTAGGTCACGTGTAAGAAAATGTGGCACTGAAGCAAGCAGCTTCAGGACCACCATTGCCTAGTCTCTGCATGCACCTGCAGTTGGCGCACCATTGCCAAATGCAGCAAGGATCATAATGTAGAAGTAACTATAGACTGCTGTGTGTGTGTGCTACTATAACACATGGAGGCAATGTTCTATCAGAACATTAACATAGCCCACTGTTATCATCCTGTGTATCTGAGATATCGGCCTGTGAGTCACTAGGTGCCACATGTACTTAGAGTGTTTGCGATTACCAATTTGACCAAATTGCTATTGGGTAATTGTAAATCACTAATGTACTAACGTGTGTTTTACACTTTTTGTAATCATAGTGAGTTGCAAATAGGGCTCCCTCATAAATATTAATGAGGTAGGTCTCAGTTTGTGGCCCACTGGGAATCGCAAAAATCACAGGGATGGTGGCCTGCTGGGTCATATCTGTGATTGCTGTTAAATAAAGCAATCTTTTTTGTTTTTTAATACAGCCCATTTTCCTTAAAAGAAAAAGGAATGTGTTAAAAAAAATACATGAAAAGTTTACTTTTCATTTTATAAAAGTAGGCAGTGGTCCGTAGGACCACTTCCTGCTCTGAAAAAATATTTTTTCAACTATTCTCAAAGAGAAAGAGGTCCTTTGGGGACACTCTTTCATTGCTGAATGGGTATCACCATCTTTGAGCAGGAAGGGATGCCCTAAACATGTTCCTTCCAAATACTGAACAGCAAACACAGATTGCAATTCAGTAATGTGTGTTTTCTACGTTTGTAAAAGCATTTTTGACTCAGAAATAGACTGATTGTCTGTTTCCGACAGCAGCAATGCTTCGTACATGTGCCCTTTAATGCTGTGTCAGCCTCCCAGGATTCACAGATGATGTCAAGCAGTGTTGAGAATGTTACACATGAGGACAGCACACGGTCTAACAAAATGTGGCCACTCAATTTCCTATGCCACAAGGCACAGCAAGGCATTTCCTTACAGCAACAGCTCCTTAATGGTCATGACATTCTACATAACGTATTTGTAAAGCGCACGTTCACCCGTAGGTATCTAGGCACTGAATAACAGATGTTTATTGTTACCGAACTCAGCACCCCGATGCTGATGACGAGCTCAGCTCGTCATCAGCCACAGTGCTCATGTGCTGATGACGAGCTGAGCTCGTCACGGCCATGCCCATTCCTTAGAACGCTGGGCACAGCGGGGGAATTAGCCCCACGTGTGAGCGTTCTAACGACCATGACGAGCTGAGTTCGTCATCAGCACACGAGCACCGTAGCTGATGACGAGCTGAGCTCGTCATCCGCATGGGAGGGGTTAATACATACAAGTCAACATAATGGTAGGCCCTAAACAGCCAAAAGGGCACGGTGAAGTGTATTTGAAAAGCTGGAATCTACTTTTAAGGTTGTAAATGTCCTGGTAGTGCAACACTCTTACATTTGTTTTTTCACTGCTGCAAGGCTTACCTCTCCCATACGATGACATGGGTTACCTTATTATATTTAATAAGTGAAAACCTTTGATTGGGAGCAAGTAGGAAGTCATGTTTGGTGTCTGAAGAATTGAAATTTAAAACCCTCTGTGTTGGTAAGGTTGGACTTAAAGTCACATTTCTGAAAATGCCACTTTTAGAAAGTTGGCTTTGTCTTGTCCTAACCATTTGGAGCCTGCAGCGGTTCCTGGGTCATATGACTTGGTGTAATTGACAGTTGGCCTGTGTGTAATTCTCCTAGAGAAACATCACAATGGAGAGTCTAGGTGTTGGCAGGAAGGGCCATTTATGACTTGGTAAGTTGGGGACGCTATTACCTACTACAATAGCACTTCAAAGGCACTGACTCAGTTCATACACAAAGGACTTCACACTAGCCTATTGTACCACGGGCAGACTGGGGCCAGGGGAATGAGACAGGACATTTCAGACATCTCCAGGAGCTTCTCCCACTCCCAACCTGGCACTAGGTATAAATATTGTACCAGAAAATCAATATAGGGCTAATGATCCTGAGAAAAAAGGGGGGAGACACTGTCTCTCAGGAGGCCTTCTTTTTTGATACATCCATAAATATTGACCCTCAGAACCAACTCTTCAGATTAATTCTGGTCACTTCTGGATCTGTGGACTCTTCCAGGAAGAATGACTGTCCAGCTGTGCAGTCTGCCATGCTGCCTAAATGCTGCTTTACTGACCAAGGAGTCCTTTGCTGCCCAATGCCTGATCTTGCTGCACCATGGCTCTTCTGCTGCTGCAAGCTGACCTGCTGAATCCAGGCAGCCTGTATGGACTCAGGACTCCAGGAAATCTCTAAGGGTCAGTCGCCTGGCCCTCTGTTCAAGCCACAGGGACATAACAGGCTTCCTCAACATCATTGCAACTCTATGCATCTGGATACAGCGCCGCGCGGCTTACCACCAACACCCGTCAGTGCAACTCATCTTGCTCTCTGCGCTCAAGTATCACATCACCAGTCCTCACAAGCCCCGGGGATTTCTTTGATGCAACTCGAAACCAACTTCCGCCCAGCGTGCCGCATCTCACCCTCTGTGCCAACACATTGACGCGCATGTCTTTGCAGCCCCATAGGTTTCCTAGATGGCGATGCAGGACCTCTCATCACAAGCCACAATTGACAGCTCACAGGCTCTGCTACTACGCAATGGACACCAGACCTCACATCACTGCTCCTCATCAGCAGCTCTTCGATGCCAGCTCACGTAGCTCGATGCAAGGACTTCGCATCGCAACGTCCATGCCACAAGGGACGTTGGACATGATTATGACTTTGGTGGTGCTTCGTCGGCTGTCCGCCAACACAGCACCATCAAAAGCCACCGAATGACCACCCGCCTGATTACGAGTTTTTCTTGTACAGGAGGATTTTTTTTTGCCTTTCCTACAACGGTGCCTGAAAAATAGGCACCGCAATGGGAATGGCAAAAAGGTTCCATCCCAGCATGATCGGTGACGTCAATGTCATGCTGGAACTGGGAGGGGGATACAGGCAGGGTGGCAAATAATGTGTCCCCTGAATGTATCTCAATGGCAGGAGAGGCTGATGGAGCAAGGATTCGCACGTAAAGCGACTTGCTCTGATTCAAGAACCTCGCCTAACTTGTAATCATACTAATTCAACCTGTCCGTCATTTATTTAGCATTTTCCCCAACACGCGGGTGTCCCCAGGAGGCTTGCCTGTGTGTCTTTTCATCCTAACAATGCTTGCACTACGGAAATGGCTGCTTCGCAGAAAACCAGTCTGCGCATGCGTCGGTCATACCCATGTGATGTGACGCACTCGCATTTTGGAGGGATTTTGTGCACATGCGCATTATTGCAAACATGGCCGCTTGTCTCTCACCATGCTCTCTGCTTGACACCGCTGCTTCTGCCTATCTGTCTTTTTGCACTAAACTTTAATGCTATAGATATTATAAAGTAAGGGGTGCAGTGAAGTCTATAACGGTATACAGTGTAATCAATTTTTCGTATGATTCTAATTTGTTTTCACTTGCTTTTCATGTACCACGTATCTATGGGTCCGGGGATGGGGAGCCGCGCCATACTGGAAGTTCTTCTGAACCCTGTCATGTGACATGGGAGAAACCCCACAGCGCAGAAGCTAAAACCAGCCAGCTGGCTCCTGAAGCCCGATGCGCCTGAGAACCTACATAAAGATGCTGCAGTTTTTCCTTGACTGTGCAACAATGTATCTGTATAAGGCTTTCTCTCATTGTCTTCTATATTCCTATGCCTGGGAACGTGAACCCAAGGGGCGGGTATGCAAAATTGAATAAACATGATGAGAACACTGAATTATAGGTGGTAACCATGACCTAACCACCTCTCCTGACCAATCATAACGTGGGAATTTGTCACTTGCAACATTTGTGGGTGGTCTAGGGGTCCCAAAACAGTATAATTAGGCTAGTGTAGCTTAGAGAAATTGTCCGACTTGTCCGAGTAGCAGACCTGTCACTGACCCTACGAACTCTATAGGTGATTAATCTAGAGTGCTGCGGAGCACTCTGTCCATACTTTCCACAAGCTCCTAGGGGTGGAAATAGTCCTAAGTGCTGGCGAAGCACTTTGCTGGGGAAATTCGAAAACCCAATCGGGGTTACTGGTGGATTACTTGCAGAGAGGGGTAACGCTGGCGTTGCATCCGAAGCTGTAGGTGTTGGTCGTACCTTGGTGAAGCCCAGTCCTGACCCAAATCCTGAGGGGTATCCTGTCCTGACTGTCCATGAGCTGTACCTGCTCGCATTCTGGTATTCCAATCCTGAGGGTCCTTGTCCCCGTCTTTCCAAACTGACCCGTGGCCAGGGTTAGTCCTCATTTCTATCTAGGTAATTATTAAACTGTGGGTTTACGTCTTCCTATCTCTCTTTTCCCCTTCTTAATAAAGCACTCTTGCCTGTGATATTGCTCTATCACCTTTTGAAAGCAACGTATATGCAATTGGTTATTAGAAATGTTCCACTTCTCTTCCTACCTGTAGGATATTGTTGAATTGTCATTTTATATTAGTGTGTTCCATTATTCCCCTTCCCTTAGCATGGTTGCAGTGAACTTAGTAAGAATAGCATAAGTAGCCTAGTGTGAATATACATTTTAGGCCCTGCTCATATCCCCTGCCCTAGTTTAAACTTGTGATGAATAGCTTGTTCCTTGTTTCCCTTACCCTGTAGTGTTCTCAATTACTCTAATGGTACTTGCCCTAATCCATAGTTACATTATAGCATTAATCCTGATAATTGACGGGTTGATCTGTATTTGCCTCATTATTTTGGCATACTCATTCTGAAATTTCCTTTATAAAACTTTTAAACCCCATCAGGTGTCTGTGGTCATTTTACAGTATAAAGTGTGGATAAAAGTACTAAAGGTGTAAGAGTTCTACTCCCTTTTAAGGAATCCTGTCACCTGTCCACTGCTAGCTCCTGATCCGTCAGGAGTAATGTGCCTGTGGTAAGTCAGGTACATGAATAGTAAGTGGTGTAAGAGTCACCCTCTGAATTACTCATAGTAGCGTGCGAAGGATCTCACCCGGTTCACGCAAACACTGGCAGTGTACATGCACGCCAGGGCCCAGTGCGTGGAAAATTTGGTAAACTCAGTGACCCGGGTGACCTGCGCGCTCTATCAGTAATTTTCTGGTAGCAGAGCTATGGTTAGGACTAGTTAAGATAGGTAGATAGGATAGTTGATAAACAAACCGTGAAAATAAAATGTGCTGCTGATATTTCTATGCTGTTCTATTGATTGTAATGATTCAAATATTGCGCAATCGTTTAAAGGATTTATATGTATATGTAAATGATTTTTGCATTGCTGCTATAAGTGTTATATGTGATATTAATCAAAATTGTTTGTAAGTGTTCAGTGTAGTCCGAATCCCCGGGGAAGTATATAGCTAACGGTGAGCAGAATCCGGTTGGCTGACAAGGTCACTTGTTATGAGTTATTAGTGCAGGGTTAGGAATACCTGGAAGCACTAATTAGGATCTTTTTGCATCTGAATAAATGATAGCTACGAGTCCTTTTGTATAAAACTTCCATTGCGATATCACCTAGTAAGGGTCACATACGGAAGGAGTATCTATTTAGAACACTCAGACACAGTGGCAAATGTTGTGTGTTGTTAACTAAAATTTGCACTCGCACTTTAGGAAAAGTTAAAAGTTTCCGTTACCTTGTGAAGGAGGGAGTCGGTCGGAAGACTGCTCTGACGTCACTCCGTGCCGCGCTGGTATTGGTCGAGACAGTGGGTGTGTAGTGAAGCTGAAATTGTAAGGGAGGGGTGAGTGCCGGAGCGTGAGACCTCGTCTCGCGAAAAGGCCGCGCACCCATTAGACAAGGGCTTTTTGTAATCACTGTGTTGATTGGCTGCCGCGAAATAAAAGTCGCGCTAGCATTGGAAGCACAAAGGTAAACAAAATTAATCAAGCCGAGTTAGAAGCTAGTCTGGAAAGGTGTATGTGGTATCCAGAGTTTATACCTAATCCACAGTACTTAGGATTTCATAAGGATCAAATTCTACGAGGTAGACCGCGCATAATGTTTGGAGTAAAAAGAAAATTGTCCTTTTCTGATAAAATAAAGAATTTTTTCAAGACAGACAAGCCCATTAGAACGAGGGAGGGTGTGCTCATTCCCCCACCAAATACCCCTGCCTCCTTCATGATGTTTGAAAAAGGGTATCATACCTGTGTCTGGTTAGAAAACTGGGCAAAGTACACTGCAGATGACGGAGTCCTAGCATTCCCTATTGATGGTACATTTAATGGCAGGATCCTGTTTAACTTGAGGACCCGCATGAACGAATTGCATCCCAGACCCAGATTAACCCAGTACGAAGCCCTAGAAGAATGGGAAATTGAGGCCCTGGAAAGAGATAGACCCCGGATGGACAAGGGAGTAAGCAAATGGTATCCGAGGGTCCATAGAGAAACCAAAGAGCAGAAAATGAAACAGTGGAGACAAAATATGATGGTAGAGGGATTGTTTCCAATGATGGGGGTACTAGAACAAAGGAAAGGGAAATGTAAAGAGAAAACCCATCACTTAATGGCTGTGGGGGACTCTGAAGATGAACACCTAGAAGATTTGTTGATGAAAAACCCCCCTCCCTATGTTGCAGAGTCAGAGCCTGTGAGTTCACCAAACCCGTTTTCTAGATATCCTCGATGTCGGAGAGATAGTGAGACAGATGGAACGGGAACAGATAGTAAAACCAGTGATGGGGATGGGTTTTGCAAACCTAGTTCTACGGTCCCGAATTACCGCCCGTTTGGAGAAGACCCACCTCGGTTGGTTACTCCGACAGCCCCAAGTATTTACCCTCCCTTGGTACCACAAGTGTTGCATGACAATTCTGCTGAAAAGGCTTTGCGTGAACGAGAGAAAGAAGCTCTAGCTAAACAGCGAGATGATTTAGTTCGGACCATAGCCCAGATACATCCCCATCCAGATTCACTGACTATCCCAGTAACTATTGGCCCCGCCATTCCTCTTTACGGGGATAGACTGGCCAGTCCTCGTCCTCCTGTTATAACCCCAATTATGCCAACCCCAAGTATTCCACCCCCAAGAAAGGAGACACTCATAGTCGATGATCAAGAAAGTGACTGTGAGTCAGTAGTCCTAATGGATATGCCCATTAGGGAATCTAGAGCTAGCATGCCAGGGGTAAGAAGTCAGAGTAGGGCAAAAGAGGTTCTGATTGAAAGCACATCTGGGGTTAGGAGTGCCACAGTAGTATCTCCAGAAGAATTGGACAGATGGACCAAAGAGTTGGAAAAGGAAACCACCCCCCAACCAAAACCCTTAGAAATTTATAGGCTAAGGATAGAAATTGAAGAACTACTGGCCGGAAATGTAGGATTAGACAGATTAAACTCCTTTAATGAAGAAGAGTTACTGTTCATCAGCAAGAACCTTACTCGAAACACTAGATTACTACATAAAAGATTGATGGACAGCGCTGCTGACATGGGAATCGATGCTAGTAAATCCAAAATTCTTCAGAAACCCTACAGAGCAGATTTTTCCGACAAAGACTTAGAAAGCTTGAATGTAGTGGGGAAACAAATCCAGATAAAAGAATTACTGAAACTTCTACAGAAATGGGGGGATGTGGAAAAATGGAAAACCAGGTGGGCAAAGAAAAAGGAAGACAGTAGGGCCAAATCCCAGACTTCAGAATTTGTGCTCAAAGAAGTAGGTCCCGCAGAAAAATTGTGTCCCATGAGAGAAGTCCCTGGGGGAAAATATGTCCATGTCCCTTGGTCCCGACAAGATATTGTGTCCTTTACTAATGACTTCCCAAAACTACGAGAGAAGCCAGTCGACTGGTACAGACAGGTCGAGCGCTTCATAAAGGTTCAGAAATGTCTCCTGAAAGACCTGGATGGGTTTTTCGACATTGTAGTACCTGTAGATTTATGGACTGAATGTAAAATTGAAATTGATTGGCCCAATGATGAATATCCGAGAGACCCCAGAACCGGGGCTCCCTCACCCGAAGTAATGAGGAAGTATGACCAAGTCATACAATACCTCAAGAAAAAGGTGCCCGCAAAGGAAACTGATTGGACCCGGATAGATAGAACTACCCAAGAGCGCAATGAAACTGTCCACTCCTTTTATGAGAGGTTGCTACAAGTATTCAAAACTTACAGTGGAATCGATAATGTGGACATGAAGGACATGACCCATTTCAGTTACCGATTCGTGCTAGGATTAAGGCCTGAAATATCCCAATGGATTCGAGACAATAAAATCAGTTGGCAGGGAAAGCCTATAGATGATGTCCTTAAATACGCAAAGTACTGCGAGGATGAGATAGAAAACAAGAAGAAAGCCCTCAAGGAGAAAGTTATGTGGGCACAAGTGAAGTTGGCCGAACAGCAAGAAAAGCAGTTAAGTAAAATGAATTCTAATAATAATGCCCAGAATTCCAACGCTGGGGGAGGAGGGAAGCCCCGAGTAAAAATGAGTCGAGAGGAGGCTATGAAGAAGTTCCCCTGCCACGGGTGCGGTCAGATAGGGCATTGGAGAGACGAGTGTCCACACTTACAGGCCGGTAATGCCCCTGTAAATGGTTTAAATCCACAGGTGCAGAAAGAGGGGACGAAAAAGAACCAGCAACAGGTAAAGCTACCTCCAGTACCTCGCGCTCCTAGACAAAATTATAAGAATCAGGGTCAGCAGAATGAAAGGGCGGAAATATGGGAAGGAGAGAATGAGAGAAATGCAGCAATTCCACAGTACTTGTTGAATGATTCCTTCCTCTGTGATGATCAAGAGTGACGGGGCCTGAGGGGGGAGGACAAGGAGTGCGTACTTGGCGCCTCCTTACCGGTAGATCAGACTTGACCATACATTGAAGGAAAGGTTGAGGGAAAAGACGTCACCTTTCTATTGGACACTGGTGCTACCCGTTCCACTGTGAGAACAGTGGATGTTCCAAACCTACCCCTCTCGGGAGAAGCAATCCAAGTAGTGGGTGTCTCCAATCAGATAATAAGTACTCCAGTAACTGAACCAATGGAAATTTCTATAGGAAATTTCAAGGAAATGCACAGATTTGTGGTCTGTGATTCCAGTCCCGTGAACCTGTTAGGACGCGATTTGCTGTGCAAAATGAACTGCACCATCTTTTGCACACCAAAGGGTGTCGAAATTCAGACCCCAGATGAGGATGGCCTGTACAAATTGATGTTGGTAAGACCTGACACCGACATTAAAACCTTGTCCATTGAAGACTTACCTGAAGAGCTGCAATTAAGGGTGGTACCCGAAATATGGGATTTCACAGGAAAGGATGTAGGCTTAATGGCAAATGTAGATCCAGTTAAAATAGCAATAAAAACAAATGCTGTATACCCCAGAACAAGACAGTACAAAATGAGTGCAGAAGTAAAAGCAGGAGTCGCAATTGAAATTAACAGGTTGCTTGAAGCAGACATCATACAGGAAGTGATGAGCAGTCCCTGTAATTCGCCCATAATTGGCATTAAAAAGCCTAGTGGAAAGTACCGGGTAGTGCAGGACCATGCGCAAGGTAAACCAGATTGTTGTACCTTGCTGTCCCATTGTGCCTAACCCCGCAGTGATACTGTATCAAATTCCTTGGAATGCAGAATGGTTCACTGTCATTGACTTGTGCCATGCATTCTTTTCCATCCCATTGCATCCAGAAAGCAAGTTCCTTTTTAGTTTTGAATTTGACAGCCACGTCTATGTCTGGAATCGTGTCCCTCAAGGGTACACTGAAAGTCCATCGATTTTCAACCAGACCCTAAAGAAATGCCTTGAATCTCTAGTACTGCCAAGAGAGTCCGTTTTGGTACAATACATAGACGACCTTTTAGTGGCATCGAAAACTCAAACTGACTGTGTCACGGACACCATTGCCTTGCTGAATCACCTAGGAAAGGGAGGACACAAAGTATCACCAGACAAATTACAGTTCTGTAAAAACTCAGTGAAATATCTGGGGCACCAGATAGAGAAAGGGATCCGGAAAGTCACTACAGAAAGGATCAAGATTATTAAAACAATGGACCTACCCCGAACTCAGAAAGAGGTAAGAATGTTCCTAGGAGTTGTGGGGTACTGCAGGCAATGGATTGTAGGATTCGCAGCTCTAGCAAAACCTTTTATAAAAATGACCAAGAAAGGAGTGGAAGACCCAGTCAGTTGGGACAGTGAAAGCATGTCCGCTTGGGTAAAATTGCGAAATTGTCTATGTACCGCTCCTGCATTAGGTATGCCGGACTATTCCAAGAACTTCGAACTGTTCTGTGACACCAGAGACAATTGTGCTCTCTCAGTCCTGACTCAGGAGCATGGACTGGTCAGGCGTCCCGTGGCCTACTTTTCGGCCACATTGGATCCAGTGGCTGCTGGATTACCCGGATGTCTGAAGGCAGTAGCTGCTACTTGCGTCAGCCTAGAACAGAGTGAGAATATTGTCATGGGACATCCTGTCACTGTATATGTTCCACATTCTGTTGTAATTTTACTGACGAGAACCAAGACCCAGTACCTCACACCTAGTCGGCTGACTAAGTATGAGAGAATTTTAATTGGTGCTGAAAATGTAATTATTTCCCGGTGCAATGTCTTAAACCCTGCAACACTGTTACCCGTTCCTCTGGAGGTAGAAGCAGAGGATGAAATGGAGCATAACTGCATCGACTTAACAGAGTTTAGCACTAAGCCCCGTCCTGACATCAGAGAAATAGCTTTACTTGATGGGGATCTTACAATCTTTGTGGATGGCTCGTGTTTAAGACATGAGAATGGAGGGTTGTGTGCTGCCTATGCTGTAGTCACATTGACGAACACCCTAGAAGCATCTTACCTATGCGAAGTGAAATCTGCGCAAGTAGCAGAACTCATTGCGTTAACAAGAGCATGTAAGAGGGGTAAAAACAAAAGGATAACTGTATATACCGACAGCCAGTACTGTTATGGGGTTGTTCATGACTTCGGCCAACTATGGTTACAAAGAGAATTCATGACTTCCTCAGGTACCCCTATCAGAAATGGAAAGGTGGTACAAGACTTACTGGAAGCTATTCAATTGCCCAAAGAATTGGCTGTGGTCAAGTGTGCGGCTCACAAATCCGGAAATGATGATGTGACAGCCGGAAACAGATACGCTGACCAAATCGCCCAGTTTTGTGCCCGACACCAAATGACCCTCCAAATTGGGTTATGGGGTGGAGGAAACAGCTGCCAACTGATGTTGTTTGAAAATGTGTCAACATGGGAAGAATTGAGAGACTTACAACAGGCAACAGACAGGGAAGAAAAAGGCAGATGGAGGGCGAATGAATGCAGAATAAGGAATGATGGTGTGGTGGTGAACTCAACTGGGGTGCCTGTACTGCCCGACAGCCTAGTAGATCCCATGGTCAGAATGATACATGAACCAACACATATGGGAAGGGACGCAATGTGTCGTGTGTTTGACAAAGTGTTCTATAATTCAAAATTCAGGAACCAGGCGGAAAGGCTTTGCCAGAGGTGCCTAGTGTGTCAGCAATTCAATGCAGGAAAGAGGACTGTAGTAGAACAGAGTACCATTGGAAAGGCAGTGGGTCCCTTTGTCAGGATGCAGGCGGACTTTATAACAATGCCCAGGTGCAAGGGATACAGGTATGTCCTGGTCATAGTTTGCCTGTTTTCCAGGTGGGTGGAGGCCTACCCAGCAAAGAAAAATGATGCCCTAACTGTAGCTAAACTATTGCTCAGGGAGTTGATACCTAGGTATGGAATTCCTGAGACGATTGAAACAGACCAAGGTGGGCATTTTGCCAACAATGTCTTAGACGAACTCTGTACGGCATTTAAGATGGAGCAAAGGCTGCACTGTGCATACCGTCCAGAGGCTTCTGGAATAGTTGAACAGATAAATGGTACGATCAAGTCCAGACTGGCGAAGATGTGCGATTCCACCAAAATGAACTGGATAGAAGCTTTGCCCCTTGTGCTGATGAGTTTGAGAAGTACTCCGAATCGAAAAACAGGCCTGAGCCCCCATGAAGTGCTAATGGGGAGAGTGATGCGACAGGCATGGGTACCTGGACACAAACTGCTAAGTATTTCTGATGATTTGGTGCTAGAATACTGCAAGCAGCTGGGTGACCAAGTGCGTTCTATCTCTCACCAGATTGGAGAGACAGCTGACGACTGGACCAAGACTCCAGCACATAAACTGCAACCAGGTGATTGGGTGGTGTTAAAGAAACACACCCGGAAGAGTTGCCTTGGACCAAAGTGGGGAAAGCCAAGACAAGTGATCCTTGTCACTACGACTGCTGTAAAGTGTGCTGGTGTACCGAAGTGGATCCATGCCAGCCACACGAAGCGGGTAACTGGAGAAAAAGCGACTGAAGCTGAAGGCAGCCCAGCTGAGGAGACTCCCGAAGAGGGTCCGGATCTCGCTGACATCGAACTGCCGAGCACAAGTCGAGACGTTGATTGGTTCCCTGCCGACGACCAGGTTCTTGATCCAATACGAACCAGAAAATATTCCTACCTAGACAGTGAGTGGGATAGTCCAGGTGAGACAGAATGTAGTATAGCTATGTTGATAGTGATATGGATAGGAATAACAGTCTTTATTCCTTTTATGATAAGTAAAGATCCTAACTTGTCCCCTATTGAAACTGAGACGCTAGACACTAACGTTGTACAGACTGAAGAAACACCACGAAGTTTAGAAAAACGTGACAATGCAGTTAGTCTGAGACACACACGACCTAAATTAGAAGCATCAGATGAGGGTGGACTACATTTTCACAAAATGAGAAACAGGACACATTTGAATGTTTTTGCTAACCTTTTAGTGCACTATGTAGAAGCTATGGAAATAGAAGATTGTTATGTCGGCATGAAGCTACCCACTTCAGTGGCTGAAGGCGTGACATACCACCATTTACCCCTAAACTATGGAATTTCCTGTAGTATATTAGCAAGCTTATTCTATAGAAGCACTTTACAGTACTATTATTCAAATGCTGACGTAATCTTTTCTGAACTTCCTATTAGAGGACACCTGAACCTTGTACATGTCAGAAGCGAGGTAACCCGGTATATGGGAGAATATTTCTTGACTATAGGTGACATAGACTTAAATGAAGCAAGACAAGCTAATCTGACCTGTTCCTTGCAAGAGCAGGAAAAGATGTTTATAAAAATGGCAGACAGAAGGAGGGAAAAGTTTCAGAAAAAGGCAAATGACGAAAAAGATAGAGTCCCTAAGTGGGCAGAACATATGGACAACACCTCGCAAGGCGAAGCTAATCCTGCTCTGTTGCTGGATTTTGAACGGAAAGGGAAACTTTGTCTTCATAGAGAAAGGACAGAATATTATAACAATGTATTCATCGGTTCCAGCGAGTGTGAACATAATTACAAGGTAATTGGAGGTTGGGGTTTCAAAAATGGGTCAGAACCTGTGTTTCCTGGAATTTATTATATATGTGGGAACAAGGCTTATTTCAAATTGCCGGATCACTGGTATGGAAGCTGCTATTTTGGCATTGTTTTCCCGAAAATATACCATGTGAATAATGCTGCTGGAAGCAATGAAGAAACTAATGGCTTAGCGCGTAAGAAACGTGAGAGCGTAGGCGAAATTATAGGTGATATCTTTAGTGCACTGATACCTGGAATGGGGGTAGTTCTAAATACTCACAGAATCTGCAAACTGTCTACAGTAGTGGATCGGTTATCAACTGACACTGCTGCTGGATTCCTGCTGGTCAATACTGAAATGGTTGCGATCAGATCAATGGTTTTACAGAATCGCCTTGCTCTTGATACCTTATTGGCAAAAGAGGGCGGAGTCTGTAGAATGCTGAAGGCGCAACATTGTTGCACCTACATACCTGACAAAAGTATCGAACTTAAGAGATATGTAAGAAACATAACTAATTTGGAAAAAGAACTCAAACCATTGGAGGTTGACAGTGCCTGGACGAGACTGATTGGAGGTCTCTCCTCTATCGGTAGTTGGTTTTCTAACCTAGGTAAAAATCTTCTATGGAAAATACTGATGCCAATGGCTGGAATAGGTGTGGTTGCACTGATCATATTCATTTGTTGTAAATGTCAAAAATGCAAAAAGTACACTGTGAATAAGAGAGGAGTGAAGAGAAATATTGATGAGTTAGAATTAGAAGAATTGAGGAATAAAATCTATAAAAAGGCTAAAAATCACCACTCTCATAGAGAAGCTGAAAGAAAGCTCAACAATAAGTTCATTGAGATAGAGATGAATGATATGGAAGAATGAAGTTGGCATCTGTTTCCTTTATAGTGATGATAGTAAATATCATCAAAGAGGGGATTGATGGAGCAAGGATTCGCACGTAAAGCGACTTGCTCTGATTCAAGAACCTTGCCTAACTTGTAATCATACTAATTCAACCTGTCCGTCATTTATTTAGCATTTTCCCCAACACGCGGGTGTCCCCAGGAGGCTTGCCTGTGTGTCTTTTCATCCTAACAATGCTTGCACTACGGAAATGGCTGCTTCGCAGAAAACCAGTCTGCGCATGCGTCGGTCATACCCATGTGATGTGACGCACTCGCATTTTGGAGGGATTTTGTGCACATGCGCATTATTGCAAACATGGCCGCTTGTCTCTCACCATGCTCTCTGCTTGACACCGCTGCTTCTGCCTATCTGTCTTTTTGCACTAAACTTTAATGCTATAGATATTATAAAGTAAGGGGTGCAGTGAAGTCTATAACGGTATACAGTGTAATCAATTTTTCGTATGATTCTAATTTGTTTTCACTTGCTTTTCATGTACCACGTATCTATGGGTCCGGGGATGGGGAGCCGCGCCATACTGGAAGTTCTTCTGAACCCTGTCATGTGACATGGGAGAAACCCCACCGCGCAGAAGCTAAAACCAGCCAGCTGGCTCCTGAAGCCCGATGCGCCTGAGAACCTACATAAAGATGCTGCAGTTTTTCCTTGACTGTGCAACAATGTATCTGTATAAGGCTTTCTCTCATTGTCTTCTATATTCCTATGCCTGGGAACGTGAACCCAAGGGGCGGGTATGCAAAATTGAATAAACATGATGAGAACACTGAATTATAGGTGGTAACCATGACCTAACCACCTCTCCTGACCAATCATAACGTGGGAATTTGTCACTTGCAACATTTGTGGGTGGTCTAGGGGTCCCAAAACAGTATAATTAGGCTAGTGTAGCTTAGAGAAATTGTCCGACTTGTCCGAGTAGCAGACCTGTCACTGACCCTACGAACTCTATAGGTGATTAATCTAGAGTGCTGCGGAGCACTCTGTCCATACTTTCCACAAGCTCCTAGGGGTGGAAATAGTCCTAAGTGCTGGCGAAGCACTTTGCTGGGGAAATTCAAAAACCCAATCGGGGTTACTGGTGGATTACTTGCAGAGAGGGGTAACGCTGGCGTTGCATCCGAAGCTGTAGGTGTTGGTCGTACCTTGGTGAAGCCCAGTCCTGACCCAAATCCTGAGGGGTATCCTGTCCTGACTGTCCATGAGCTGTACCTGCTCGCATTCTGGTATTCCAATCCTGAGTGTCCTTGTCCCCGTCTTTCCAAACTGACCCGTGGCCAGGGTTAGTCCTCATTTCTATCTAGGTAATTATTAAACTGTGGGTTTACGTCTTCCTATCTCTCTTTTCCCCTTCTTAATAAAGCACTCTTGCCTATGATATTGCTCTATAACCTTTTGAAAGCAACGTATATGCAATTGGTTATTAGAAATGTTCCACTTCTCTTCCTACCTGTAGGATATTGTTGAATTGTCATTTTATATTAGTGTGTTCCATTATTCCCCTTCCCTTAGCATGGTTGCAGTGAACTTAGTAAGAATAGCATAAGTAGCCTAGTGTGAATATACATTTTAGGCCCTGCTCATATCCCCTGCCCTAGTTTAAACTTGTGATGAATAGCTTGTTCCTTGTTTCCCTTACCCTGTAGTGTTCTCAATTACTCTAATGGTACTTGCCCTAATCCATAGTTACATTATAGCATTAATCCTGATAATTGACGTGTTGATCTGTATTTGCCTCATTATTTTGGCATACTCATTCTGAAATTTCCTTTATAAAACTTTTAAACCCCATCAGGTGTCTGTGGTCATTTTACAGTATAAAGTGTGGATAAAAGTACTAAAGGTGTAAGAGTTCTACTCCCTTTTAAGGAATCCTGTCACCTGTCCACTGCTAGCTCCTGATCCGTCAGGAGTAATGTGCCTGTGGTAAGTCAGGTACATGAATAGTAAGTGGTGTAAGAGTCACCCTCTGAATTACTCATAGTAGCGTGCGAAGGATCTCACCCGGTTCACGCAAACACTGGCAGTGTACATGCACGCCAGGGCCCAGTGCGTGGAAAATTTGGTAAACCCAGTGACCCGGGTGACCTGCGCGCTCTATCAAGGCATGGGGGCCCATTCCCCCACCGCCAGCCTTTTCATGGAAGGGATTCCGCCATGAAATGGCTGGTGGTGGCGGAACCAGGAATATGCTGAGAGGGTCTGCACCATTCCGACTCAGCATATTGCATTGAGCCTCCTCTGCGTCACCGCCAGGAAATAGCAGTTCCACGGCACAACTAATGGTCTACCGCCTGAATGACTAAGAGAGTCGTAATCCGGCAGATGGTGGTCCACCAGTGGTGCTCCACCATGAGTGCAGCAGTCGTAGGATTCCCGCACTCGTAATCAGGCCCTATTACAGCAGACTGAACTCAATCCTCTATTCTGCCCGCGCTCCATCACAGTCAGTTTGAAATTGTGCTTGGACCTGGCCTTCCATGACCAGGTAACCACGATTGGCACTTTTTGCTTCTTAGAAAGAGGTTTTTCCACAACCTTTAAAATTGTGTACTTCCAGTTCTATTGATAGGAGTTTTGTTGTTTTGGTTTCACCTAATTTATGAAATGTTATTGTATTTTTCTAAATTGGTGTGGATTTTTTCTTGTGAGTTGTTCTCACTTTATTCCTGTTTATGTGCTGCATACATATTTTGCACATTGACTCTAAGTTAATCCTGACTGCTTTTGTGCCAGGCTACCAGAGTGTTAAACATAGAATAATTTAGTGACTTGTGTGGTTCACCCTGACAAGGAATGTGGCTGTTGCCTGAGTAGGGTTTCACCCCCTTCAACTAACAACCCACTTTCTCACAATTACCATGAAAATGGTCTTGCTATGTAGAGAAAAATATTCATGCTGTAAAGGGGAAAGAAACGGTAAGCATCACAAATGATGTGGAGTGACATGAAAGAGATTAGGAAAATTGTGCAGGCAAAAATAAACATGAGCCTCGAGAGAGTGGTGGTGGTTGAACCATCAACCAATGGCAATGTCATCACTTCACTCACCTGGGTTGGTAGATGATGTTGACAATCTCTCCCATAGAACTGTGCTTTGCTTCATCAGGCACTTCACCTTTCTCGCAGTTGTGAACTTAAATACACCCTTGTTAAAGTGCTGCAAACAGATAAAATGCTTTACAGGGACAGCTGAGCGTGCGTACTATTCCTATCGGCTATCAGTTCGCCTGGCTCTAGATCCAATCTAATTACAGACCCCTCCTTTGTGGTCTTCATCCTGGACTCTATAGCACCTAGTGCTAAAATATCACCACCTGTGTTTTCAGGTGTCCTGGTGTTGGTGGCATTGGTGGTCCTTGCATCCGAGGCAGTACTTATGGCCTTAGTGGGGGGGGGAGGTCACTTTTACCACCGTGGGCTACTTCACCTGCAGCTGATATCCAGGACTTCTGCTGGCCGCGTCTGTTCCTCCCAACGCCCTCGGCGTGGCTAATGGTTCTGCCCAAGTAGTGTCCCAGTACAAAGGCCTGCCAAGAAATGCTACCATGCTGAAGCGTTTAGACGCACACATTTCTCTGAATCCCTGCAGAGTTACCAAGCTTTGACTGGATGTCCTGAGACACATCCATTCAGGAACATCTTAAGGATGTGAATGGCCCCAGGACAAACATAACTTGGGCCCCCCTGCTCAGAAAGGCTCAGATTTTTAAAATCAGTTTCCAGCTCCTCACACCCTCAGTGACTTCGGTTGTATCATTGACAACCCTCTTTCTTGGCCAGTCTACATCTGGGCCCAGCCCTGGAGCTAATAGTGCATCTCTGGCTGTCCAGCATCGAACAAACAGAACGATCAGCAGCGTGAAGGAGCCCGGTGCAGGTGGTGCAGTGCACCGGTGTCTCACCTTTGGACCTGTGCACAGAGGATGCTTTTCTGGATTATTGTACTACAGCCCTCGCTGTGCTTGAAACAGGGTTCATAGACAGGTGGCACAGTGGCGTAATCCCACCGGCCCAGCAGTGGATCCACATGGATGGTGCAGCCATGAAGGGGCCATATAATACCACCATTCACTGCCAGTTGGCACATGGCTTGCCTTCCACAAAATCCTCAGAAAGACTAATGGTCTAACCAAGCCTGCTACCCACAATCTATGGTGTTCACTGTAGTTAGTCTGTCAGAACACAGTGCTGATAGGTGCTTTTATTTACTGCACTGTGTGTGCTGTGAGTGACAAACATTCAGACTCAGTAGGAACCAGGGTGTGATTGCACCACCTGGCAACAGCTCCACGAGGGCAGTGCATTCACAGAGGGACCACACAGGCCCAAATATACTGCACAGTAAGTGGCACATGCTGGATAAAGGCAGAGACCTGTGCAGCTGGGCTTGAGCTACTCCTTTAAAGGGTTAGACCGCTTGCTGAATCTAACCCTCTCTCTCTGGCTGACAGCCTGCGCTGGGTCAAAAAGTAGGGAAACAAACTACTCAGTATTTAACCCTAGACAGTGTGGCACTGTCCTGAAGCTTAATGAGGGGGCCAGAGCCTATTTTGCCCATATCTCAAAAAGTCTCTGCGTCTGTTCCTAGTGCAAATGCTGAGAAGGGCACGGCCCCTTTAAGGTACAGTAGAATGCTGCACTGTACGTAATCTGGTGTGTTCTTTGGCTGGCCTCTAAGTGCACTTGCTGTGATACAGGATCAGATGGCTAATGGTTCCTTTTATTGCACAGTCCTGCAGGGTGATATTAATGTATTTTTATAGCACGCTAAATATAAGTTCATCATTAGGTCTCAGACTGCTGGAAGCACCTGCCTGCTGGATTTAATCTTCTGCATCAACCAGCCAATGTGGAAAATTGTTTGTGCTGCTAATGCCACCCGCATTGGACTGCGGTTTGAGAGGGCAGGATGAGGGATACTGCTCATAACACCCCCGCTCTAAGTTTTGATAGAGCACGAGGCAGAATGCTGCTAACTCCACCCCTTACGCAACTGCAGTATGAAAGGGTACGATGAGGGATGCTGCTAACTCCACCCCTTATGCAACTGGGGTATGAAAGGGTACGATGACGGATGCTGCTAACTCCACCCTTTATCCAACTGCAGTATGAAAGGGTACGATGAGGGATGCTGCTAACTCCACCCCTTATGCAACTGGGGTATGAAAGGGTACGAAGAGTAAACCTGCTAACTCCACCCCTTATGCAACTGCAGTATGAAAGGGTACGAAGAGTAAACCTGCTAACTCTACCCCTTATACAACTGCGTTATGAAAGGGTACGAAGAGTAAACCTGCTAACTCCACCCCTATCGAACTGCGGTTTAAAAAGGTACGATGAGGAATGCTGCTAACTCCACCCCTTATGCAACTGCGGTATGAAAGGGTACGATGAGGGATGCTGCTAACTCCACCCCTTATGCAACTGCGGTTTGAAAGGGTACGGAGAGTAAACCTGCTAACTCCACCCCTTATGCAACTGCAGTATGAAAGGGTACGAAGAGTAAACCTGCTAACTCTACCCCTTATACAACTGCGTTATGAAAGGGTACGAAGAGTAAACCTGCTAACTCCACCCCTATCGAACTGCGGTTTAAAAAGGTACGATGAGGAATGCGGCTAAATCCACCCTTTATCCAACTGCGGTTTGAAAGGGTACGACGAGGAATGCGGCTAACTCCACCCTTTAGCGAACTGCGTTTGAAAGGGTACGACGAGGAATGCGGCTAACTCCACCCTTTATCCAACTGTGGTTTGAAAGGGTACAATGAGTAAACCTGCTAACTCCACACCTTATCCAACTGCGGTTTGAAAGGGTACGGAGAGTAAACCTGCTAACTCCACCCCTTATCCAACTGCGGTTTGAAAGGGTACGGTGAGTAAACCTGCTAACTCCACACCTTATCCAACTGCGGTTTGAAAGGGTACGGAGAGTAAACCTGCTAACTCCACACCTTATCCACTGCGGTTTGAAAGGGTACGGTGAGTAAACCTGCTAACTCCACCCCTTATCCAACTGCGGTTTGAAAGGGTACGGTAAGTAAACCTGCTAACTCCACCCCTTATCCAACTGCGGTATGAAAGGGTACGGTGAGTAAACCTGCTAACTCCACCCCTTATCCAACTGCGGTATGAAAGGGTACGGATAGTAAACCTGCTAACTCCACCCACTAATAGTGGTTTGATAGGGCACATGACTGCAGTTTAATATGGCATATGACAACATCTCCTATCCAACTAAGGTTTGATAAGAACGATGAGGGAGGCCGCTAACACCACCCCCTCTTTTAATGGTGGGTCAATAAGGACCGATGAGGGGTGCTGCTAACGTCACCCCTTACCGAACTGCGGTTTAAAAAGGTACGATGAGGAGTGCTGCAAACTCCATCCCTTATCCAACTGCGGTTTGAAAGGGTACGACGAGGAATGCGGCTAACTCCACCCTTTATCCAACTGCGGTTCGAAAGGATACAGAGAGTAAACCTGCTAACTCCACCCCTTATCCAACTGCGGTTTGAAAGGGTACGATGAGGGATGCTGCTAACTCCACCCCTTATCCAACTGCGGTTTGAAAGGGTATGGAGAGTAAACCTGCTAACTCCACCCCTTATCCAACTGCGGTTTGAAAGGGTACGGTGAGTAAACCTGCTAACTCCAACCGTTATTTAACTGCGCTTTGAAAGGGTACGGAGAGTAAACCTGCTAACTCCACCCCTTATCCAACTGCAGTTTGAAAGGGTACGGAGAGTAATCCTGCTAACTCCACCCCTTATCCAACTGCGGTTTGAAAGGGTACGATGAGGGATGCTGCTAACTCCACCCCCTATCGAACTGCGGTTGGAAAGAGTACGGAGAGTAAACCTGCTAACTCCACCCCTTATCCAACTGCGGTTTGAAAGGGTACAATGAGGGATGCTGCTAACTCCACCCCCTATCGAACTGCGGTTTGAAAGGGTACGATGAGGAATGCTGCTAACTCCACCCCCTATCAAACTGCGGTTTGAAAGGGTACGGAGAGTAAACCTGATAACTCCACCCCTTATCCAACTGAGGTTTGAAAGGGTACGATGAGGGATGCTGCTAACTCCACCCCCTATCGAACTGCGGTTTGAAAGGGTACGGAGAGTAAACCTGCTAACTCCACCCCTTATCCAACTGCGGTTTGAAAGGGTACGGAGAGTAAACCTGCTAACTCCACCCCTTATCCAACTGCGGTTTGAAAGGGTACGATGAGGGATGTTGCTAACTCCACCCCCTATCGAACTGCGGCTTGACAGGGTACGGAGAGTAAACCAGCTAACTCCACCCCTAATAGTGGTTTGATAGGGCACAATGAGGCGTGCCGCTAGTGTCACTTCCTATCTCACTGCAGTTTGATAGGGCATATGACAACATCTCCTATCCAACTGAGGTTTGATAAGAACGATGAGGGAGGCCGCTAACGCCACCCCCTCTATTCATCGTCAATGCTGAATTTTTTAAAATCCCATTGTACATGACGAGCTCAGCTCGTCATGAGTGTATGGAGGTGTACATCATGACGAGCATGAGCGTCCAAGGAGTTAACTGTGGGTCAATAAGGATCGATGGGGGATGCTGCTAACGTCGCCCTTATCTAATAGAGGTTCTATAGGGCTTAAGAAATCTCTTTTCTAACAAGGGTCTAACAAGGGTTGATAGGGTACGATGAGGAGTCAGTACTTTGAGGCTCAAGCTATGTGGTGCACCCTGTACAATCCCATAATAAATAGATGAATACATACGCTTTGCTCTTTTTTGTTCTCTTTTAGTAGAAGTTCGTTATTGAGAATGGAGTAAGCCAATATTAACATGTTGTTTCATTCTTAATGTTTGGAAATATATGTTGCGAAATAGCCATGACTGCTTTCATGCAACAATCTGCCTTCCATTAAATGGAACATTTGTTGTTACTATGTGTCCTGTTGGTCAAAATGTTGTTGGTAAAGTTCTTAGCTAGACGCCAAAGTCCATCAAACACAAGCAAACAAAGTTGGATTGCGAGTGAGTTCTTCGGGTTCTTCGCCGTGGGTTGGGCACTCAGAGTCGGACGCAGGATTTTGTGCCAGGGTGAGGGGCAAGCACTCCTCGAGGGGACCACGGCGCTTTCTGAACTTTCAAAATAGGATGATACAGAAGGCAGACCGCATCATAGCAGGAAATTAAAAAATACACGAATTGGAGCATTTTCAAACCTACTTTGTGCATACCTTTGATAAAAAGCGTACATTTTAATGAGACACACATACATTGGTCCAATGACTTTACTATGTCCCAGTCAACCTTGATCATCACTTGGGCAACTTTCAAAAACTGTTGTTGCTAAAACTGTTTTAAGAATCTGAATGCTAGACTGTGGACAGATGAGGTGGACAGGGATTCATGCAGTAGACGCACCTCCAGAGCTCACGCAGCCCCAGGTTTCAAACAGTATTGGTCAGACCATAAAACGTTCAATAAATATAGACGATGAAATATCTCCAACAGTCAAGAAATAAAAAATGGACAGCGATCAAGGAAGAAATATCACCAACATGTACCTCAAACTCAGGAATGATGTACACACATTTTGTCCTTAGACACCAGCTTGTCATTTTCTGCAAATGTACATATTTTTCTATTAAATACACTTTTTGATTTAGGACACGTCAACTTAGTAGATCCCCCAAAAATTGTTCTTTTTTCTTGAAACACCGGCTACTTGGTTTCCAGTAAACATAAATCCAATGCCTGAATGCCCATGTGTCACACATGGACAGGTTCTGTTCTTCAAGCATGTGTGTCATCTTTTCCAGAAAGGAGCGCCTATGCTTGCTACATCTCAAGTTTGTTAAGGGTGGGCGCCATGTTAACGCGGATACCCACATTATCCAAGGAATTACTACAGCTAACCTAGAGGAATCAGTGTGCCCATTGTGGGTGTTATCATACCATGGATGCATAGCAATGACCTCGGTTTTGTATTTGCCAGCTATACCAGGGTGGGGCTCCCTCGTGCCATGGGTGCCCCAGATTTTACAGGAGTTATCACAATTACACTCAACCATGATGCCAGGGGTCACATTCTGACAGGCACGGGCATTGCAACTGCCTTAAATGTCCGCAATGTGTCAGTTCTTACCATCATTGCGCTATGATTAAGTATGGGCGTAAAATCCGTTCCGCTAGCGGATTTTGCGGATTTTCGGTAAATTCGCAATCCACGAGATTCGCGGATTTCCCGCAAAATCCGCAAATTCGCACGCAGCGGATTTTTTTTTCTTGGTGATACAATTTTGCGGCGCGCGGCGTTTACTTCCCGTCATTCATCGTTTGCCGAGTTATTTTTCTTGATATTTTGCGAGTGCTGCGCCATTTTGGATCTTGCTGCGGGATCCCGTGGGAATTTGGCAAGCCCGATTACGTAATCGCGGCTTGCCAACTTTTACAGCGAGAGTTTGTCAACGCAAGTACGCCGTGATCACGTATCGCAGTACTTCGCAATTGCGAGCTTTGAGATGCGGCGAGCAGCAACAATCTCGCACTCGCGAAAATATAAACTTTGCAATTCTGCACAAGAAATCCACCAGCAAGCAGCATAAACCTTCTGGAAATGATGATTTTTATCTGAATAACTCCTCAGGTTGACATTTGCCTGCACTTTTTTTGCGAGGAGTCCATTTTGGGGACGGGGGGGGGGGGGCCTGGCCATGTGCTGTGATGGAGGGGGCCATTTTGAATGCAGGCAGTGTTCTCAGGCCTGCACCCATTTTGCCTAGCTTTCATCCATTATGCCCAGGGGTAGAGAGTGGTGCATGTGCCTAGTCTTTCTGTGGGTTGTCTTGAATTCAAACATCACGGAGGGGCTGGATGGCATGGGATTGTGCTGATTTTTCTGTGATTTTCGTTTTTTTGGCCTGTTGTGGACAGGCCATGTGGTTGGGGGCCATTTTGTCGTGATCGTGACGAGCTGGAAGGCTCGAGTAAGGAAATATCGCGGCAGCACTACATCTCCCAGAAAGCTCCAGGGCGAGACGAAACAGTCTCCGCCCCCGGAGAGAGTATAAAAACACTTCCGTCACAATCCCAAGTTGCTTGTCAATCCTTCCGGTTACCTGATCGTGTATGGACCTAGCCGTCTTAGACCTGTGAATGCGCGGACGCTTTCCTTCCCGCTTTGGACGCCGAGAGCAAAGGGTGCGCGGACGCTTGCCTTCCCGCTTTGGACGCCGAGAGCAAAGGGTGCGCGGACGCTTTCTTTCCCGCTTTTGGACGCCAATATACTTTGGATATTTTCGTAAGTAGAGATCTGGTCTCCTTATTATTTAGCACGGCCGTGCTTTCTAAGAGTAGGTATTTGATGCCAACGAGTATTGTCTGGTATATCTCACATCACCTCTCTCTTCCTAACGATATCCTGTTCGATAGTGACTATAACTACTCGAAGAGGAAATCACCTTTCTACACCGTTTGTGTAGTTAACTGTGACTTAAACAGAACCCGTTTCCAGCTTGAATCCGAGTCCTCGTCATTTCCCGACTTTGGGGACGAATCAAGCGGTTCTCATCCGTAAGTGAATCCCATGTTGATAATTGCATATGTTTGCTTGTATCCCTTATCCTCAGAGCACTACTAACCCGTGTTCTTGTCTTTGCAGACATTGTTGTGCCTTGAAGTCCTCCTGTGCCATAGACCAGATCTTGAGGGGTGCCTTCACAACAACCTTCCCGGCGCAACTCCCCTTCCCTTTACCTGGAGGACTACCTGTCTCCGGTGTATACCTCCACCGGAGAGGGTCAGTGTTATCGGGTATAGGGAAGACTATCTTCTCTCCGTGGTCCCTGCTGGCTAGACCCCTAAAGGTTAGTGGCTTGTGTTTTCTGCTCTTGTGTTGTTTATCTGCCGCTAACCTTGACAGATTGACAAGCCCAAGGAAAGAGACCAGCCTGGGCCATGGATACTAATGCTGCCTTGACCTCGTTGCTTGAGGGATTTAGTGTACTCCAACAAGAAGTACATGCTTCCCGAGTGGAAAATCAAGAGCTCAGAAAAGACATGAATACCATGCGTAGAGAAGTCGCTGGTATGTCCCGCAGAAACCCCGGGGGTGGGTCCTATATTAGAGAAGCAACGCTTCCTCCTCCGGGACAAACCCTACCCCAGCCATCGACCCCAATAGCTTCAGGAGGGGGGTTCTTTAATCCCAATGCCGTACCTACATCCTCCACAGACCACACTCCTACAGTGCACGTCATCCAGAATACAGGAATACCTTTGGCTGCCCCAGAGAGGTTTTACGGAGATCCTAAGAAGTTTGAGACCTTTTTAAACCAGTGTCGTCTCCACTTCTTATGTAAACCTGCCGTATTTCAAGATGATGCTGCAAAAACCGCATTTATGATGTCTTATATGGGAGGGAATGCGGCGAGCTGGACTATTCCGTTGATGGAAAGGAACGATCCCGTTCTACATCGATTCCCAGACTTTTGTACAGCCTTAAGGAAACTCTTCGATCGCAAGACACATATGTTGTCGTTAGACAAGGAACTCCTAACGTTGCGACAAGGGTCACAAGATTTACTGGCGTACATCACCTCATTTAATCGACTCTTAGCCGAAACTGACTGGCCTCAAGAAAAAAGAACCTCGTTGTTCTACCAGGGCCTTCGGAGCGAACTGAAAGATGTCCTGTCGCAGGTAGTCCAATTACCCGCTACATGCGAGGAACTCATCGACCTCACCGTACAATTGGACCATCGGCTCCTGGAGAGGAAAGGAGATCGAAACAGAGGTGATGGACGCGGATGGTATCCAAGATTCAAGCTCCCCTCCGAAGATCACACCAAAAGCTCCGATAACGTGGAACCCATGCAGATTGGGGGTATTCGAGGTCCTCTGACGTCTGAGGAAAGAGAACGACGGAGAAAGATGAAACTCTGTATGTACTGTGGGAAAGGGGGGCATTTTGTACGAGAATGTCGAGCTCGGACCCCACTTACGGACAAAACCCAAGGACAAAAAACTACTGCAGCCCTTGGATCCCGTGAGACGGCGGAAAACTAGAACGTCCAACCCCGAATGAGATCTCTGGGATGGACCAACAACCAACAAGGATCTCCAACTTACTCGCCAATACGATGATGCCTGCTGTGGCACACATGAATTTGCCTATCTCTCTGTGGACTGCCCGAGATAACTACACTCGGATGGATGCATTGTTGGATTCGGGGGCCACAGGAAACTACATGGATATTGACTACGCCAATTCCCTGGGGCTACCATGGGAAGAAAAGACAGAACCTGAACAAGTAAAAGCCGTGGATGGATCCATTTTGTCTTCCGGGCCGGTGGTTAAACATACGCTCCCTTTGAGAATGCAGCACGGAGAACATATGGAGTTTATACAATTCGATTTGATAGCCGCTCCTCAGTTTCGTATGATCCTAGGCATGCCCTGGCTTACGTTACATGATCCAGTAGTGTGTTGGTCAGCTCGTACCGTCACCTTAAACTCCCCCTATTGCATGGAACATTGCTATAACCCTGTCGAAGAAGAAGAAGACCATGAAGAACGACCCAGTCTTAGACACTTGGCAGTGGCATGCTCAGAAACACCTCTCGGCAGTACGTCAAATCTACCAGAGATATATGAAGAATATCGTTCTCTGTTCGACAAACAAAAGGCCACCGGGTTGCCCCCGCACAGGGTATATGATTGTTGCATCGAACTCCTCCCCGGTGCCTCTATTCCTTGTAGCAGGGTGTATGCCCTGACGGAACATGAGAACCTCTATTTACAGAACTACATTGAGGAGAATCTTGCTACGGGATTCATCAGTCATTCCACTTCCCCTCTTCTTCATCCCGAAGAAAGACTGCGCAGAATTACGTCCCTGCATCGACTACAGAGCCTTGAACAACATCACGGTGAAAAATAGATATCCCCTTCCTCTGATTCCTGTAATGATGGACCAAATAAAGGAAGCTCGATACTTCACGAAATTAGATCTGAGAGGGGCCTACCATCTGGTGAGAGTGAAAAAGGGGGATGAATGGAAGACCGCGTTCCGTACGAAGTTCGGCCTATTTGAGTACAATGTAATGCCCTTCGGGTTATGCAACGCTCCTGCAGCCTTCCAATTCTTTATGGACGAGGTGCTTAGAGGTTTACTGGATACCATATGCATGGTATACATAGACGATATCCTGGTATACTCCAGTACTCTCCAGGAACACGAACGCCATGTCAAAGAAGTGTTGAGTCGTCTACACCAACATCAGCTGTTTGCAAAACTAGAAAAATGCCTCTTCCATGCCACAGAAGTTTCATTTTTGGGGTATGTGATAAACGCCAATGGGTTTCAGATGGAGAGTGGAAAGGTGGAAGCCATCACCAGCTGGAAAACTCCTCAAGACGTGAAATCGGTGCAAAGCTTCCTTGGTTTTGCCAATTATTACCGGCGTTTTATCAAAGACTTTTCTAAAATCATCCACCCCATTTCCCATCTGTTAAGGAAAAACGTTCCCTTCAAGTGGGGAGAGGAGGCAGAAAACTCTTTCTGCATTCTAAAGGATAGCTTCACCAAGGCTCCTATCTTGCGACATCCAGATGCACAACTTCCTTTCATCTTAGAAACAGATGCTTCGCAGTACGCATTGGGAGGGGTACTTTCGCAACGCCACCCGGAAACGGGACAAATCCATCCAGTGGCATTCTACTCCAAAAAACTCAGTCCAAGCGAAATCAACTATTCGATCACGGACAAAGAGTTGCTGGCAATTAAGAGAGGATGTGAGGAATGGAGACATTACCTGTTGGGGGCACGTCATACCATCGAGATCTACACGGACCATCGGAACTTACTGTTCTTAAAGACCGCAAAAGCGCTGACCCCCAGGCAGTTGAGATGGACTCTCTTCTTCTCAGACTATGATTTCATCATCAAATATCGGCCAGGCCCACAAAACGGAAAAGCCGATGCCCTCTCAAGGAATCAAGACACGCAAGAACCCCTTTCAAACATTCCTGTGGAACCAACAACCATCCTTCCTGAGAAATCCTTTCCTGAAAACACCATCGCCTTGCTCACATCCAGTGATTTCCTTGAGGATACCAGAGTAGCAGTAACAGAGATCGATGTCCAGGCGTGGTTAATGGAAGATCCTCAAATGAGAACACAAAAAGACGACCTCCTGTACTACCGACATGCCTTATATGTGCCGGACCCCGGGCTGCAAATGCAGGTGCTGAATTGGGCACATGACTCTGTGTTGGGGGGACATTGGGGAGTGTATAAAACTATAGCTACCATAGAACGTTCATTCTGGTGGCCGACCTTACGAAACGATGTTAAAAAATACATACGGAACTGTTCAGTATGCACTCAAGGAAAAGCAAAACACAACAAACCTTCGGGGCTGTTACATTCCATTCCCATTCCTCCTGCACCCTGGCATACGGTCTCAATGGATTTTATAGTTGAGATGCCTTTATGTCAGGGAAAAACTACGGTACTGGTGATAGTAGATCACTTGACTAAAATGGGACACTTTGTACCGCTGGAGGGTCTGCCTACATCAGCCGAACTAGCCATGATTATCTTGCAGCACCTCATCCGAGCCCATGGCATCCCCAGAGTATTCATCACCGACAGAGGGTCTCAGTTTACTTCACGTTTTTGGAAGGCCCTTTGCGATTCCTTGGCCATAGACGCAAGACTCTCCACGAGTTATCACCCTCAGACAGATGGCAAGACAGAGAGGCTCAACCACACTCTCGAACAATACCTACGTTGTTTTACATTGCAGAACTCAACGGATTGGGTTACCCTCTTGTGGTTAGCTGAATTCACCTACAATAACTCTGACCACACTACACTGGGATGTTCTCCCTTTTTCTGTCTGCTTGGGTATCATCCGAACATTCTCCCCTTCGAATGGCCTGTTACGACCAATCTACCCAGCATCCAGGAACATCATGCTCATCTCCAGGCCATTCAAATTGACGCTAAACATCACTTGGCTGAAGCTCAAGCGACGCAGAAGCGGTATGCCGACAAGAAACGCACTCCTGAACCGGTCTACAAGGTGGGGGATAAGGTATGGCTTTCCACAAAAAACATTCATCTCCGGGGAATTAACAAACTCAAACCTAGATATATAGGTCCCTATAGTGTTGAGAAGGTTATCAACCCTGTGGCCTTAAAACTATCCATTCCCCAGAACTGGAGAATACATCCGGTGTTTCACGTCTCACTACTCCTACCCTGTCATCTGGACACTAGATTGCCCGTCCATCCTGCCCCAGTATTGGTAGAAGGTCTGGAGGAGTATGAGGTGGAAGAGTTGTTGGATTCCCGGATCCATAGGGGTAGAGTGCAGTATCTGGTGAGCTGGAAGGGATTTGGGGTAGAGGAGAGAACATGGGAACCAGAGCAGAATTTGCACTGCCCTGACTTGATCTCGCAATTTCATCAGCTGTATCCAGGAAAACCGGGTCGACCGCCGGGTCGGCGATCCTCGAGAGGGGGTTCTGTCGTGATCGTGACGAGCTGGAAGGCTCGAGTAAGGAAATATCGCGGCAGCACTACATCTCCCAGAAAGCTCCAGGGCGAGACGAAACAGTCTCCGCCCCCGGAGAGAGTATAAAAACACTTCCGTCACAATCCCAAGTTGCTTGTCAATCCTTCCGGTTACCTGATCGTGTATGGACCTAGCCGTCTTAGACCTGTGAATGCGCGGACGCTTTCCTTCCCGCTTTGGACGCCGAGAGCAAAGGGTGCGCGGACGCTTGCCTTCCCGCTTTGGACGCCGAGAGCAAAGGGTGCGCGGACGCTTTCTTTCCCGCTTTTGGACGCCAATATACTTTGGATATTTTCGTAAGTAGAGATCTGGTCTCCTTATTATTTAGCACGGCCGTGCTTTCTAAGAGTAGGTATTTGATGCCAACGAGTATTGTCTGGTATATCTCACATCACCTCTCTCTTCCTAACGATATCCTGTTCGATAGTGACTATAACTACTCGAAGAGGAAATCACCTTTCTACACCGTTTGTGTAGTTAACTGTGACTTAAACAGAACCCGTTTCCAGCTTGAATCCGAGTCCTCGTCATTTCCCGACTTTGGGGACGAATCAAGCGGTTCTCATCCGTAAGTGAATCCCATGTTGATAATTGCATATGTTTGCTTGTATCCCTTATCCTCAGAGCACTACTAACCCGTGTTCTTGTCTTTGCAGACATTGTTGTGCCTTGAAGTCCTCCTGTGCCATAGACCAGATCTTGAGGGGTGCCTTCACAACAACCTTCCCTTTACCTGGAGGACTACCTGTCTCCGGTGTATACCTCCACCGGAGAGGGTCAGTGTTATCGGGTATAGGGAAGACTATCTTCTCTCCGTGGTCCCTGCTGGCTAGACCCCTAAAGGTTAGTGGCTTGTGTTTTCTGCTCTTGTGTTGTTTATCTGCCGCTAACCTTGACACATTTTGAGTGCTGCTACAGGCCCTGGCCATGTGCTGTGATGGAGGGGGCCATTTTGAATGCAGGCAGTGTTCTCAGGCCTGCACCCATTTTGCCTAGCTTTCATCCATTATGCCCAGGGGTAGTGAGTGGTGCATGTGCCTAGTCTTTCTGTGGGTTGTCTTGAATTTAAACATCATGGAGGGGCTGGATGGCTTGGGATTGTGCTGATTTTTCTGTGATTTATCGTTTGTTTGGCCTGTTGTGGACAGGCCAATGTTTTGGGGGCCATTTTGAGTGCTGCTACAGGCCCTGGCCATGTGCTGTGATGGAGGGGGCCATTTTGAATGCAGGCAGTGTTCTCAGGCCTGCACCCATTTTGCCTAGCTTTCATCCATTATGCCCAGGGGTAGTGAGTGGTGCATGGGCCTAGTCTTTCTGTGGGTTGTCTTGAATTTAAACATCATGGAGGGGCTGGATGGCATGGGATTGTGCTGATTTTTTTGCGATTTTCGTTTTTTTGGCCTGTTGTGGACAGGCCATATGGTTGGGGGCCATTTTGAGTGCGGCTACAGGCCCTGGCCATGTGCTGTGATGGAGGGGGCCATTTTGAATGCAGGCAGTGTTCTCAGGCCTGCACCCATTTTGCCTAGCTTTCATCCATTATGCCCAGTGGTAGTGAGTGGTGCATGTGCCTAGTCTTTCTTTGGGTTGTCTTGAATTTAAACATCATGGAGGGGCTGGATGGCTTGGGATTGTGCTGATTTTTCTGTGATTTTCGTTTTTTTGGCCTGTTGCTGTGGCCTTTTCACCAGGGGTAGTGTGACTAGTGAGTGTTGCATGTGCCTAGTCTTTCTGTGGGGTGTCTTGAATTTAAGCATCATGGAGGGCATGGGATTGTGCTGATTTTTCTGGGGGTTTTTCGATTTTTTTGGGGTGTATAACTGAACTGATGGTCCTCTGTCTTCCATTGCTTTTAGGTGCACAAGACTCAAGAGAACCACCAGTGCCAGGAAGAAGTCCAGCAGCGGTGTGTGTGTGCAGCATAACGTCACGTGACGTCACGCCTGGCCTCAGACAACTCTACAATTCGTGCAACTGCGGCCTGCTGTCTGACCTGCTCTGAAGAAGATGGCCCCAAAAAAAGGTCTCCGTAGCTCCTCTGGCAAGAAAGTTGCTAGTAAGGAGCAGAAGAAGCAAGTTACCAAGGAGGCTGGTGTGCCGGCCGCCGCGTTTTTTGGGAGCAAAAAAAAAAGTACGCCTGCAGCAGCAGCAGGATCTGCTGGGGACCAAGCTGGGAGCAGCATCCCCGCTCCATTGGGTTCAGTGCCTCCACCACCACGCCAACTTAAGTCAAAGCCCTTGAGTGCTTCAGAGGCAGTCAGTGTACTTCTTCAATCACCATCGACCAGTGATGTTGGCTCATCGCAAGAAAGTAGCAGCAATGTCCCTGAATCAACACAGGTTGTTGTAACTCATCTGACAAGTGTTGAACAAACACAGCCGCAACAACAACACCATGTGCAAGTACAAGCCCAAGTACATGTGGAAGGAGAGGCAGCGCAAGGAGATGCGCAAGCAGAGGTGCATGGAGGGTCACAAGTGCCCACAATAGTTGTTCCTCCCGAAGTAGGGGCACATCAGGAAATTGACAATCAAACCGAGGTATCATCTGAGGAAGCCACTCCTCCTGATGATCATTCATTGTCTTCCACATCCCTAGCAAGGAAAAGATCAAGGGGGGTGTCTACATCTTCTTCAAGCCCACCTCCTTCTGATGATCTTAATCTGGATGAAGATTGGGAACCATCATCACGGCAGTCTGAGAGTGAGGCACACCATGATCTGACAAAGATACCTAAGCGTAAAAGGAAGGTCGTCGAAAAACTCATAGCTATGGAGTGTGATGAGGCTCAACAAGAAGTGACGGATACTGCTGATGATGAAGCCTCTCACGATGACGACGAGCCAGTCATCATAAAGGTCACTGCAGCCCCAGCGGGCATGCAGCAAAGAGACATTTTGACCCTATCCCGAGAAGCTGCTGAGCGTGATGATGATGTCGACGAGGAGGCAATGGAAACACAACAATCATTGGATTTGGAGTTAACTAGTACACCAACACCTACCGCTTCCATATTTCTTCCTCGCAAGAAGGGACCTCCATCCACCTCGACCTCAATTAGTGGTGGTGAAAGTGCAAAACGTACTGAAGTTCGGCAATCCACATCCTCCACTTCATCTGGCATTAGCAGCAGGACCACCACCACCAGTATCGCCGCCTCCTCCGGCCCCCAAAGACATTTCAAGTCTCCAGTTTGGGACTTCTTTAGTGTTTGCCCAAAAAAGGAAAACATAGCCATTTGTAGCATTTGTAAGCTTCGAGTTAGTCGTGGTAAGTTTGGTACCAACTATGATACCGGAGGCCAGAGAGTCCATCTTAGGAGAACGCACGCTGTCCAATGGTTTGCGCACCTAGAGGCGATCAAGGAAGCCCGAATTGCACGTAATGAAAACGTTGATTTTTCATCTGATGATGACGAGGAGGAAGAAGACGATTCAAACACTTCACTTACACCCAGTACCCCTGTCAGCAGCACACCCCATGTGAGCCACACTAAGAGTGTGGGAGAGAGTGAGACACCAATGCGAAAAAGTTCATCAGCGAGCGTAACTGGGTCGAAGATATCATCATCATCATCCCGTAAATCCTTGGTCCAGGGCAACATTAAAAAGATGTTGTTTACAGAAGCGCAATATGAACGCAACCACCCACTGACGTGTCTGTATAACACTAAGCTGGCTAAAATGCTAGCTCTGGGCCTTCTCCCTTTTTCTTTTGTAGAAGGGGTTGGTTTTCTAGAATTAGTGGCAGCGCTCTGCCCTAAATGGAAGGTTCCTAGCCGGTTCTATTTTGCCTGAGTTGCGGTTCCAGCACTACATGAAGATGTTCTGGAGGTGATTGGGGCATCTTTGCAGAAGAGTGCTGTTCACACTATACATCTGACAACAGACATGTGGACCAGTGGCGCAGGCGCTGATTACATGTGCATCACTGCACACTGGGTCTCTTTTTCAGGGGTTAAAGCAAAGCTAAACGCAGGTGTTGACCCGGACATTGTTTTTAAAGCTGCTCGGAAACATGCAACACTAGCCATGTTTGGTTTGGAGAAATGTCACACAGCACAAAACATTTTGGATGTGTTTAACACAAAGGTCCTTGACTGGCTGTCCCCAAAAAAACGCCAGGTTGGTTATGTTTCCACGGACAATGGCGCCAATATAGTTAAGGCCATGCAGCTGGGTGACTATTTCAGAGTGCCGTGTTTGGCGCACTGTATAAACCTGGTTGTCAAAAAATTCTTGAGTGATATAGACAGTGCAGCGTACAGAGTAGTGGACACCTGCCGAAAAATGTGCAACCATTTCAGCCATTCTTTTAAGGCCCAGGAGCATCTGAGGAGCCTGCTATATGAACGTCAAATGCCAGTGAAAGCACTCATCCAGGAGGTGGTAACACGTTGGAAGTCAACCTTCTACATGCTTGAGCGTCTGTATGAGCAGTATACGGTACTCGATCACTATTTCTTAACACAGGGTACAGCTCAGAAGGAGGACCTGAGGATGGGTGCGGCGCAATGGAACATAATTAAAAGCCTGACACGCATGCTTCGTCCTTTTGAGTTCTTCACGCGTGCAGTCAACAAGGAGGACTGTAATTTGGGAAAAGCTATCCCATTGTTGTACATGCTGGAGCACCAACTGAAGGAGGTGTGTTCTAAGCATGGGCGGAAAATCCGTTTCGCTCGCGGATTTTGCGGATTTTCGGGAAATTCGCAATCCGCGAGATTCGCGAATCTCCCGCAAAATCCGCAAATCCGCGAGCAGCGGATTTTGCTCGCACTGTTCGCGTGAGTTCGCGGCTTCCCAGTACAACTTCGCGCCCCGCGAATAAGTGCTAAATTGCAGAAATACGATCTTAGCAAAACTGAAACTACTTACCAGGTTCAAAAGTTCAGGCTCATCATTAGTAGCCATTTCCTGTAGTGCTTCCTGAGGGGCCCCTCCAGAGTTCAGTTGCCAGTTGCAACTATTATGTGACCCTGCTCTGAACCTCAGAATAGTTACACATATGCCACAAAGGTCCTGAATTACAGCTAAGGGAGACAAGCAGGAGCCAGGCTGGAAGTTAAAATCCATTAATCAGCCCCTAATTCATTATTGTCAGTTGGGGCAGGGCAGGTGTTGTAACTAATTTTGCAACAATGAAAGCACTTAGCAAGTGCAAAAGATCACTAATCAGGGCGCACTAAGGAAGCAGGTGCCAGCTAAAAAAATATTCTGTGACACATTAATCAGCCCCAAATTAATTCAGGTCACTTGAGGCAGGGAAGGTGTGCTTTGCTTTGCCGAAAATAATGTACACTGGACAACCAGAGGGTGTGGTGATGAAACAGAGGGTGGCATGGGTGGGCCAGAGGGTGGCATGAGTAGTCAGAGAGTGGCAGTGGTGACAGAGAGTGGCAGTGATGAAGAAGAGTGTCCCAAACAGGCTGGACACGTAGAAACAACAAGTTCGCAAAACTTGCGACCCGACAGGTAAGTTCGCAAATTGCGAAATTGTAAAAACCCTCGCGAACTGGCAGAAACACGGGCGAACACAAAAAAAAAATCCGCAAATTCGCGGGAATTCGCGGGTTTTGCGGATTGCGAGTTCGCAAATCCGCAAAATTCGCGAACGCGAGATTCGCAAAATTCGCCCATGCTTAGTGTGTTCTGTGTTTGAAAAAGATGAAGAAAACCAAGACCCTTTTGTTCTGGCTGAGAAATTATTAGAGCACCTACAAGGTGATGAACGTCTTAAAATGATCCACTCAAACCAGCATTACATTTGTGCTACTATTCTGGATCCACGCTACAAAAAGGCGCTGGCAGGCCAAGCATTCTTTCCTTTTGCTGATGAAGATGTTACAAAGTACAAACAGTGGCTAGCCTCCTCAGCCAAGAGGTTTGAAAGAGAACGCCAGCAAATTGAAAAAAAAGGCAGTACATCAGCATCAGCAGGCCATCCCCAGTCACAACAATCCACTTCTGCACCTGTGGCTGCGGCACAAGTGACCTCTCAGCCGTTAAAGAGACCGGCAACCGGATCATCTGCACCACCAGACACAACAGTAACATTGGAGGCTGAGGAGGATTGGCTAGCTCGGCTTGGGTTTGGTTCTCAAAAGGTCACAGCAACAGCTAAGCAAAGTGGAGGAACCTTGGAGGAGAACCTTGAGTCGATGGTGAAGGACTATCTGAATGACTCAACAGAGGTCTATGTTAATGCTGACCCATTGGCGTATTGGCATGGGAAAAAAGAATTGTGGCCACAGCTCTCCAACCTGGCTTTAAACTACTTGTCTTGCCCACTCGCAAGCGTGTCTTCTGAACGTGTTTTCAGTGCTGCTGGTGGCATTGTAACTTCCAAACGGAGCCGCCTCTCGCCCAAAAATGTGGAGAGGTTAACAATGATCAGGATGAATCAGCACCTCATACCACCAGATTTCAGAGTACGAGAAAGCGCGCCAGATGAAGACGAGGTGGACAGCAACATAGATGAGGGAATTTCTTCTCTGTCAGGTACTGAGCTCACCCTGCCTGAATTCGCAGAGTATGATGACGAAGCCTTATTCTTATTCATGGACCGTGATACCGAGCCCTGAAAATGAGACAACGAATCAATAACTTTCTTTTTCGCCCTTATTCACTTTTATTCCTGTGTGTCTGTCTTTCTTTGTTGTGCACAGTTAATATAATTCAAACTTTAATCACATAATCACAAAAACAAGCCCATCAGCAGAACTGTCTTCACTTGTTTGCTAATTGATTTGAAGGTGCCGCAGTCTGCATTCCTCAGGTTCACAAGTTCAGAAGAACATGCTCCTCTATCCTCCTCCTCCAGACTCCTATTTCCATCAAAGCAGAGGGCTGGTTTACGCCCAATGAAGAAAGACTCAGCACTTGTGGGGGTGTTGTTGTACCTCTTTGCAGGTGAGTTGACGGCTCTGGGGCCATTGCTGGGAAGCTCTAATACCGGATAAAAGTGGTTTGGCCCAAATCCGAGGCGGAAATTTTTGGGTGTTTTTGCTGACTTGCTTGCCTTTGAGGTGCTCTTTGGGGGGAATCCGGCTGTTTGTGGGTGAGTTTCGGGGTCTGGGAGCACTGCTGGGACACTCTAATCTTGATTGCATTTGCTTTTCAGGAAATCCGTGGTGGTAAACCGGACTTATGGCCTAGCTACACAGCGCGTTTGGACCGAAGGCCGAGAAATATTGTAAGTATGAGATTTTGCTTTTGGCCTGTTTGGGGGTGTTATGCTTTTTGGCGGGTGGGTTGGCGGGTCTTGGGGCATTCCTGGGAAGGTCTAATACCGGATAGAAGTGGTTGGGACAAAATCCACGCCGATTTTGTGTTGTTGCTATTTCTGACATTTTGCTCAATGTAGCGTTTTCGGGGAACTGTTTCGGGGGCTTCCTGGTGTTTGTGGGTGAGTTTCGGGGTCTGGGAGCACTGCTGGGACACTCTAATCTTGATTGCATTTGCTTTTCAGGAAATCCGTGGTGGTAAACCGGACTTATGGCCTAGCTACACAGCGCGTTTGGACCGAAGGCCGAGAAATATTGTAAGTATGAGATTTTGCTTTTGGCCTGTTTGGGGGTGTTATGTTTTTTTGCGGGTGGGTTGGCGGGTCTTGGGGCATTCCTGGGAAGGTCTAATACCGGATAGAAGTGGTTGGGACAAAATCCACGCCGATTTTTTTTGTGCTATTTCTGACATTTTGCACAATGTAGCGTTTTCGGGGGCCTGTTTGGGGGGCCTCCTGGTGTTTGTGGGTGGGTTTCGGGGTCTGGGAGCACTGCTGGCTATGGATACTTTACTTTGCAAGAGGTTTGAAGCAAATCCATGGTGGCAGAGGGGAGTTAGGGCCTAGCTGCAGAGCGCGCGCGGAGTGATTTGGGAAATTTGCCAAAAAATGACTAAGTCCCCATTTTTGTACTTTTGCTCTTTGGCTGTTTGGGGGTCTTCTACTCATTTTCTCCTGGGTTGACGGCTCTGGGGCCATTGCTGGGAAGCTCTAATACCGGATAAAAGTTGTTTGGACCAAATCCGAGGCGGAAATTTTGGGGTGTTTTTGCTGACTTGCTTGCCTTTGAGGTGTTCTTTGAGGGGGTTCCGGCTGTTTGTGGGTGAGTTCCGGGGTCTGTGAGCACTGCTGGGACACTCTAATCTTGATTGCATTTGCTTTTCAGGAAATCCGTGGTGGTAAACCGGACTTATGGCCTAGCTACACAGCGCGTTTGGACTGAAGGCCGAGAAATATTGTAAGTATGAGATTTTGCTTTTGGCCTGTTTGGGGGTGTTATGCTTTTTGGCGGGTGGGTTGGCGGGTCTTGGGGCATTCCTGGGAAGGTCTAATACCGGATAGAAGTGGTTGGGACAAAATCCACGCCGATTTTTTTTGTTGCTATTTCTGACATTTTGCTCAATGTAGCATTTTCGGGGGCCTGTTTGGGGGGCTTCCTGGTGTTTGTGGGTGGGTTTCGGGGTCTGGGAGCACTGCTGGCTATGGATACTTTACTTTGCAAGAGGTTTGAAGCAAATCCATGGTGGCAGAGGGGAGTTAGGGCCTAGCTGCAGAGCGCGCGCGGAGTGATTTGGGAAATTTGCCAAAAAATGACTAAGTCCCCATTTTTTTACTTTTGCTCTTTGGCTGTTTGGGGGTCTTCTACTCATTTTCTCCTGGGTTGACGGCTCTGGGGCCATTGCTGGGAAGCTCTAATACCTGATAAAAGTTGTTTGGACCAAATCCGAGGCGGAAATTTTTTGGTGTTTTTGCTGACTTGCTTGCCTTTGAGGTGCTCTTTGAGGGGGTTCCGGCTGTTTGTGGGTGAGTTTCGGGGTCTGTGAGCACTGCTGGGACACTCTAATCTTGATTGCATTTGCTTTTCAGGAAATCTGTGGTGGTAAACCAGACTTATGGACTAGCTACACAGCGCGTTTTGACCGAAGGCCGAGAAATATTGTAAGTATGAGATTTTGCTTTTGGCCTGTTTGGGGGTGTTATGCTTTTTGGCGGGTGGGTTGGCGGGTCTTGGGGCATTCCTGGGAAGGTCTAATACCGGATAGAAGGGGTTGGGACAAAATCCATGCGGAAAAGCCTTTTGGCACTTTTTGTAACTTAGGGTTCGTTAGGGTTAGCCCTAGCAGCAGGATTGCATGTGTTTCGGGGTGTTCTAGATTTTTGCAACTGAGTTCTGGGGTCTTAGAGCACTCGTGAGAATGTGTAATTTTGGTTGCAAGTCATTTGAAGAAAATCCATGGTGGGAAAGGGGGGATTTGGCATAGTTAAAGAAAGCCTTTGCCACTATTCTTAACTTAGGGTTCGTTAGGGTTAGCAGTATTTCTATTGCATGTGTTTGGGTGGGGGGGTTTTCGAGTCTTGGAGCGATGCTGGCTATGGATACTTTTGCTTGGTTGCTTGCAAGTGGTTTGAATACAATCCACGGTGGATAAGGGGGTATTTGGGCCTACTTTTACTTTCAAAGTACGTTTTGTCACCAGTTTCCTGCTAGGCCTCGTTTTTTGAGATTTGATTGGGGGTCTTCTACATTTTTGCGACTGGCTTTAGTAAGGGTCTGGGTGGGAGCACTGCTGGGAAGATCTAATTTTGTTCTAAAACACAGTTTACAGTACACCTAGCTTGAGGGGAAAGATCCGCTACATTAATTTGCCCATACTTAGTTATCATTCAAAAGGTGACTCAGACAGAGTACGCACTTTCAAAAATATTGTACTGTCTACTAGGAAAATCAAAGTGTGACTTTTTGCACTCCACAGCCTACATACCTTATATTTATTTATCAGTGGTGTTGTAATATTATATCACTTCCTGTTTTTCGTTGAATAATTACAGGCCGGGTTTCAGTCTGTGCAATGGGGAAAAAAGGATGGAGTCAGGCTTCACCTTAGCGAGCCGCAATTCAGCATCCGCCAGGCAGGCAGTGGACAGGGTGTCTTCTGGTGACCAACATTGATGGACGAAACGTCAGATGGAATGGAGGAGTGCTGCTAATAAGAGGAATTTTTTTCTGCATGCAACTTACTTACCAATTTCAACAGGACAACAACATACAGATACAGTATCCATTGTTTCTTTCTATGACTGTGACTGCATTTCTTGGATCTCTCTCTGCTTCTAAATTGATCCCTTAACACATCACTTAGTCCACTCCACTATCACATCTGCACCACACATAGTCATTTGTAAGTGCTCCTACGTAATTCGCAAGTCGCAGCACGCCCCAGCCCGTAGAGGACTGGGATGGCCCCAATGATGAAGCATGTCACCAAGGGGCAACCCTGGTGAGTAAGGGGACACCTAGAAAAAGAGCAATTTCTCCTTTTCTATCTACTATACCTTCCAGACCAACCCCATTGAGTGTTGTGAATGGATTTATAGTGACCAGCAAGGCTCTCAGGTATCTGGCAACAGAGACCTTATGTTGAATATAGTTATCAATATTTCCACACACGCCCTGTACTGTCGCATTCTTTCTTCCACAGTTGTCGAAAGTACTACTTACTTTTCACTGACATGCATGCAGTAGTGCATGCACTTTCAAAGATTGATGGATAGGTTTGTACCCAAAGATTTGTTTATGTTCACAATTGTTTGTCCATGCTGTGCTATTTTTTCTTGTCTCCCAAAACCTTTCCCAAAAACCCCCGTACCCATCCATTTTTCAAACCCTAACCCTCTTCCCCCGGGCTGTGTGGTTTTGATTGATGTGTGACTAAATTACAGCAATAAATCCACACACTTGCTGGGGAGGATAAGGTGATAGCTACAGGCTGGTGAAGAAATCCGAGGATATATTCTTACTCTGCTTGATAAAGACCCATGGCTAATGTCAAAGAACGTCAACCGAATTAGTAGTTATACTTTACCATTTGTTAGGCTACAATGTGGCACTGTTCTAGTGTACTGTCACCTGCTATATTCTCTATTGTACCGTTGTATTGCTCAGGAGGACAAACCAGATTTCATTTTCTTTTTTTTTCATAGGCATGCAACTGCCACTGTGTCACACCACTAGTACCACCGCTATGAGGAAATTTTATCCGCCCAGGATTGCCAACCTTATTCGCTGTTTCCCGTGGAGCCAGCCCTGGGTCTAGCCCTACTTTCAAACACAAATTACAGGTAAGATAAGCGTTTGGTGGGAGGGAGTATAATGGAGTATTAGGAGAGACGAGAGACTGACGGTAGTACTACTAAAGTCCTAGGACTCTTGAATTCACTTCACTTACTCTGTGAGAGGCACTTAGTGTTGAAAACATTTGGGCATTTACACTTAAAGGAAGAAAATGGAACTAAACTTTCAGGAAAACAAAGTTACTGTTAAACCCCCACCCACCAGGCAAGCAGTAAAAAACAGGTGTGCTCAGATAAAGTTTGAAAAAGTATATTTATATCCCTAACAAAATAATCTCCCGCAAGACCCTCCCTAACCCCAACGGTTGTCCTTTAAAAGTCCCAAACCCAACTCCCGATTCCCACCCCCCAAAAGTCTCTAAAAAAGGGGCAAGGGACACTATGGGTGGATGCTGTTTACTTTTTGGGCCAGGGCATCATACTCCTGGCGGAGCAAGGCGTGCTCTACGCGGAGCCCCTCCAACACGTTTGTAAAGTGGTGGAGCTCCTGCTGAAGGCGGGACACCCTCAGGGTACTGCGGCGCTGGCGTGCCTTGCAGTTACAATGGCTGTGAGAGGCAGCTGTTGTCCTTGCTGCTCGGCGTTGGCGTTTGGCTTTGGCAGCCCGGCTCAGTCTGGCTGGAGCACTGTGCTGGGTGGCAGCCCGTGGGGGCACGGAGGCCTATGCAGACGACGTTGTTGTTGTGGTCGACTGCACACTTTCGTCGTCCTCCAGGCCACCAGCCGCCGATATTCTGCAACAGTGGCATCGATCCTCCGTTGCCGGGCCGCTCTAGCCAGCTCATTCCTCCTTGTTTGTTTGGAAGGAGCATCTATATGAAGAAAGAAAGACATAGTCTGTAACCAATGCTCTTTAAGATTAACTCAATCATTCAGCAGAAATTTGTGTTGCAGTACAACTAGCAACTTGCAAGCGCATTACATAACTATTGAGGCCAGTATCTATCTAACCTCCCACTTCTTCATCCTTGCTCTAACATTAGTGGGAGTTTAAGGAACAAATTCTACGAGCACTATGGACTTCCATTGGAGTCGACTATGAAAGTACACCAGTCTTATTCTTCTTCTTGTCTCTTGTTTAGGAAAATTGGTACGTTATCTTCTGCAAGCCGGCATAATGCCAGCGCAGTGAACTTGCACCCGAGAAAAAGAGACGCACGCCATGATGAGTGGCCTAGACTTGCGTTACTATACCGGTCCAGTACATACAGGTGGTGAAGCTCTTACTTTTCTATTACGGGTGGCACTGAGAATACTCTGTTACAAGGGCTACTGCTTAATTAATTTAACTTTCACCCTACAGTGCAAATGAGTACTAGAAATGGAAAATGAAGAAGATAAATAATCTGATTATCTATCACTTCACATGGGATGTTTTTGCTTACATATGGGATGACTTTAGGTGCTTTGCTTTTTATTGAGTGACCAGTGATACATCCACACATGAATGACTGAGTACTACTAAACTTATTAAGAGCGGTAGGGAGTGGCCACCGTAATAACCGGATCTAAGCTGTGCTTGCAATACAAACTACTGCTACTATTGATGGTAGTATTTGGACAAAATTACAACTTCTTTTACTTGCCTTTCCTACACTGGAACGGACGTGCGGGTGCAGTGTTACATGCTCTTCAAAGTTACACTTAGTTCATCCACTGACCGTCTACTCTCTCTAGATCATGGGTACTCACAAACTTTCTCTCGGGGCTAAATTTACAGTGTAGTTTGTGGCCGAGGGCCGCACTGGTGGGGGCGGAGTCAGAGGGGGCGGGGCTAAAGCAAAACGAAAACTTGTGACCATGAGGTTGCGCACAGGTCCCTGCAGCAGATGCCTTCATCCACTGAGCCACCAGACCCAGCATTTACATACATCTCTCTCCCTCCTGCTCTCCCTCCTGCCCTCCCTCTCCATCTCTCTCTCCCTCCTGCCCTCCCTCTCCCTCCCCCTCTGTCATCTCACTGTGTGTGTGTCTGTCTGTGTCAGCCTTCAGCCCGGGCTGAGACAGCTTCCTCAACGCGCACACACAGACAGCCACACCAAAGTACTTAACAGGTCTTTAAAAGACCATTAACATATTATTGAGGCTTTGTTTGTTGTAGCGCCCCTGCATCTCTACCCTGACAATCACTGCTCGCCCGGCCCCACATAGCAGAGGCTTTGTTCTATTTCACCTCTTTGTGGCCCTGCATCTCCACTCTGCTCTGTGGGGGCCAGGGGAGCAGTGATTGTCAGAGTGGAGATGCAGGGGCGCTAACAGGTGAAATACAACAAAGCCTCTGCTCTGTGGGGGCCGGGGGAGCAGTGATTGTCTGCAAGGTCTGCGCACCGCCAAGGAAGGCTTGCCGGGCTGCCACCGGCCCGCGGGCCGTACTATGAGTACCCCTGCTCTAGATACACATATGCTATCTAAGAGTCAGATAGTAGCATGATCCAGGTATATTATGGACACATACAGTTTCTGTGTCACCCACCCAGGCTGTTGTCCTTCCAGCAATCATTGCTTCATCATTCACTCAGCCATGCATCTCATATTCTTTCCTTCCCAGCCACGTCTTCAATCTCAATAAGTAAGGAATATATAAGAGCTTACCTCTGCCCGCCACCACCACCGTCTGAACTCTCACAGCCGGCACTGGAGCCGCCGCCTCCTCCCCTGAAGAATTGCCCTCCGCCTCCGTGTCGAGCACCACCACCTCTACGCTGGCCCCGCCACCAGATGTTCCACCTACAAAGTACATTTAAGAATGTTAGAATAAACCACTCACTAGTATTTGGTCTAGGAATGAAGACATGTGAAAACAATGTAATTTGTGACTGTCTACTCGAAAGTAAAAAAAAATGTCCCTTTTTCCTGGGAAGGGTGTTGTCTTGCTGCACTTTTTGGCACAACTGATGAAGGCTGGCTTTTTAACACGCACCATTTTTCTCCACACAGACAGAAGATGGACTTCTAACAACAAGATCAAGTTGAAACCAGGTGAGAGCTCGGCCCGACCACAAGAAATGTCTCTAATTAATCGTCAGCACTAACCACTTTTCCATTCTCAGTTAAACGTTTAGTTTTTTTATTATGACTTCATTTTAATAAATGTGTTCACTTTTAATAAAGCTTTTAAACTTAAATAGACTCTGTGTTTTTTGGTCCAGACTAGAGTGACTGAGCGAAAGGTTTTGCAATTTTTGCAAGCATGAGTCCGTGCCTCTGACACTTCTTGACTCTGACTCCGAGTCCGTACTCTTGAGCTACGTTGGATAATCATGATTGGGGATCAATCATCGATGAATTCGGGAGGTAAGTGACTGTGCCACACTATGTAGTCAGTCAGTAAGGACATTGGGGGTTCAAAGTCTGTTATCACAGAGGTATGTGGAAACTCTAACAGGGCCTATTATAATTGATAAGCAATGCACTATTTATTGTCCATAGTTCTGTTTCTGCAGAAGAATTGTCCCCTCAACAGTAGTGGTATGGATTGTCCTCCTATCCAAACCAAAAGGTAGTATCTTATTCTTTCTTGGTGGTCATTCACATTTTATAGTTGGGAATTTTCAAAGCAGATAGAACACTTCAAAAGACATTATGGACAATCCCAGAGGACTGCACTGCACTAAGTTGATAGAGCTATTGCAGACTAGAATGGGAGTTTCGCCAACCGTGCAATCTTAGTTAGCTACACAGACAGACTAATAAGAATAATCTAGTAATATCACAAGGAGTCATAGTAGAGGCAGGATAAGAATTTAGATACAGTCTACAAGAAGATCAAAGACGATTTTGAAAAAATCAAATGAGGAACGCTAGGAAAAATAGGTACTAGTGTAAAATGAAAACTTACTGGGGCCAGCAAAGGAGCCCTCGCCTGCCCGATCCTGGCCCTGTTCAACAGCATCCGCCGCCTGCTGCTCCTGTGTCCCCTCGCCCCTGGGGGGAGCTGACATACAACATGAAAGAAAGAACAGAAAACATGGATTATTGTTGCTTGTCAATGTCAACCAAATCAAACATTTCAAAACAACAATAACAAAATATTTCCGCGAAATTATATTGATTAGGGTTAGTTTCCATTGATTTGCGGACCTGCGACTTCGAAAGTCACGTAACTCACTAAACAAAGTACTGAAAGGTTCACCTAGGACTGGCAGGCAGCAGTCCGCAGGCAAGACGCAAAGTGACAGACAAACTCCATTGTGATTTCAGTGAGATCAGTGACAACACTAACAGTTGCCTGCTACATAACCAGTCATTTAAATAGTCAAACTATCAATCCACCGCCACTATTTTTCTTATTGTCAGGGGTACAAAGGAAGGGGCAAATTTAAGCCACTTGCGGCTCTTTTGCTCCGTTCTTGCGTGACTTTTGTGACGCAGCAGCTAAACAAAAGAGGCGCCATGGTGCGGCGTATAATATTATAACAACGTGACGAATTTGGGAGATGCATCCCGTTATAAAGCCCTGCGCCATCAGGGGGCGTTCCGGCGCAAGGGAGGGCATTCCTGCTCTGGAACACATCCTAAAAGTGGCTGAGGGAAATCTACAAAATTTCAATCAGTCACCTTTAGGACAATGATGCGTCACACAAACCGTGCACCTGCTTGAAGCAGACGTACGGCTTGACCCAGCATTGGGGAGATAGGGTACCACAGAGCATTGCTGGAGCTGCGCCATCGTTGCGACGCAACTCCAGCAGTAAAGCTTCGGTGACGTTTTGGGCCCATGGTGCGCCGCATTGCAAATACGGCGCACCATGTTTGGTGGTGGTAGCGGGCCGCACAATTACTGGCGCATCCCTGCTACTTTGCAGGGATGCGACGGTAATTGCAATTCGGCCCCTTAGGGTCATACTTACTTACGCGTTCTGGCGCATCTCCAGAGATGCGCCAGATCAAATGCGTCACGCAAAACTACCCTTGCAACACGGCAGATGCGCCTCATTTACAATGCGGCGCGCCCTGGCGCAAGGGTAGGCACTTGTGTGACGCATCTCGTCACGTAAGAGCGGCGCATCGCTGGAGTCACGTCGGGACGCAATGCAACTCTAGTAATGCTCAGGGCCACCCAATACTTAACATGCTGTGTCAGTCCTTACGCCTGCTTCAAGCAAGCATAAGGAATTGAATTGGCGTAGCAGCGTCGCAGAAGTGCCTGCGTTAAATCTTGTAGATTTCACGCAGGCCCTTTTGCGAGGCTCACAGCCGCAGGACCGCCCACCCTGCGTACTAGGAACGCACCCATTGTGGCGCGGGCCCATGGCTTTATAATGTGACGCATCTCCCTAGATGCGTCACGCTGTAAATGACTCGCAGGGATGCGCCACGTTTACGCCGCTGTTGCGTCACGCAAGGCAATGTAAACGTGGCGCAAGGGGCTTGTAAATGTAATCTGCCCCCTAGTGTCTAGCATTACGCAGTTCTGTAAAGTACACTCATACATAATTGTTACTCAAGCCAATGAGACCACAAAATAGAAAACAAATAAGCATAGGAGCAACGCCACTGAGAAGGAGAGCAGTGCACCTGAAATGCACAGAAGATTTTGAAATATAATTTAACTACAATGTAATCGTCAGCAGCATTATTGGCTTGCTCCATGTAAAAAACAAATATTTGCAATACAACAACACAGAGCAGGAGAAAACATAGTAGTGAGTGATGAAATAGCTACTACTACTCACCAAGCCCGGGGATCTCCAAGCCGAGCTGGTCCAGCAGGTCGCGCTCCCTGTCCAGGACGTCCGTCCAGCGGTGGGTGACCTGGCTGTAGGTGCGCTGGACCCCGGAGAGTTGGGACATGGCCCAGCACACCTTCTGCCACGCTTCCGGCGCTCCCGGATGTTGTAGCCGGCCACGATCCTGCCGCCTCCCGCGATGGTCCTGGGCAGGCAGCGCTGGACGAAGTAGACCAGCGCGCCCACTTCCTCCGGGCTGAAGATCTCCCGTTGTGTCACCTGCTCCCCCCTCAATCGCCCGCATGCTGTCCTGGCACGGGGTCCAGGACTCCTCCTCCCCGCCGCTGCTGCGTCCCTCAAGTGCCTGGGCAGCTTCACAGCGCCTGGCTTCACCATGGTCTGGGCAGGTAAGGTAGGAAGTAGAAAATTAAAAAGGAATAGGATAGGGAAGAAGAAAAGAAAAGAGTTTAAAAAGTAGTTTAAAAGTAAACAAAAATAGCAGAAAAGACAAAAATATACAGCTAGGAAAAGAGAGGGATAGATAAGAAGCAAAATCGTTAGAAAAAAAACTGAAAACAAGCAAAGGATGGCAAAGAGAGCAAGAAGATAAACACCATGCCCAGACACAGGAAATGAATGAAAAACAAGATGGCCGCCCGTTCACGAGCGCGAAAGTAAGTTCGCACGCAATTTTCCTCGCGATCTCGTGCGAACTTGTACTCGCAATGCGCTTACCTCGCGAGATTATACATAGCGGGCGGAAACGGAAATACGTCACGCAAACAAAATGGCCGCGCCCGTACTCGACCTTGAGGTAAATTCGCGTGTTGCGCTGCAAGCGGCTCGCGAATACTGCAAAAAGCTTGCGAAAAAACACGCTGCAAAAAAATATAAAGCTCATTCGCACGAATTGGCGGCTTCCGCGGTCGGTTTCGCACGACGCCAAGCCTCGCAAATAGCGTGAAAATACCGAAAACGATTTCTGCGAAAGCAAAACCAATGAGCAGGTGCAAAAGGTCAATCTCATGATTTGTAACGATTCCCTGTTGTGCTTCCTGAGGGGGCCCTCCAGAATTCGGTTGCCTGCTTGCAACAATTGTGTGACCCTGCTATGACCTTAACTGTATGCCACAAAGGTCCTGATTTACAGCTAAGGGAGCAGACAAGGAGGTTCCAGGCTGGAACTTCAAATTCAGTGACACATTAATTAGCCCCTAATTCATTATTGTCAGTTGGGGCAGGGCAGGTGTTGTTAATAAACTAACCCCAAATTAATTCATGTCAGTTGCAGCAGGGCAGGTGTGCTTGCTTTTCCCCCCCATCTTCTACAGTGATGATGAACCAGAGGGTGGCATTGATGTAACAGAGGGTGGCATGGGTCAAAGAGAGGGTGGCAGTGGTGAAACAGAGGGTGCTGGGAGGCTGTGATAATGCACCAGACGTAGAAACAACATAGTCGCGACCGTTGCGAGCTGACAAGTAAGTTTGCAATTGCGAACTACTACCAAATCCTCGCGAACTGGCAGAAACACTTGCGAACACACAAAAAAAAAATCCGCAAATTCGCGGGAATTCGCGGATTTTGCGGATTGCGAGTTCGCAAATTCGCTAAATTCGCGAACGCCAGATTCGCAAAATTCACCCATGCTTAGCTATGATCAATATCACGTCACATGCCTGCATGCTCACAATGTTCCAAGAATGACCACTATTATGTCATGCCTTGCAGTATCTGAGTAGCATAGAGTTTGCTTGAAAAGTAAGATAAACTCACTGGCACATGTAGGAAGTGGGATCAAATAGGACTAGGGAGTCCTGCAACCCATATTCAGTTTCAGTGTACTTTTGCTTTTCAGAGCGGGGTCTCACTAGGCCTGAGCCAGGTCCAGGACGAGGTGAGGTCTCTTCCCCGGGCACACTGGGTGAGTGGTTATATGTACTAAAGTCAGACATATAGTTAAGGCAATTAAGTGAAGGAATGGTCCTCCACTTATAGGTGGTTTTCTCCGTGTTCTGTGTGTTCATTTTGCTTCTTCCTCTACAGATCTAACAGAGTTACCAGGTGTCATGGAGGAGTGAAATTACAGTTTATGGAGACTTATATCCTTTACTGTTAATAATTTACCACAGTAATATTTTCTTTCAAATTGAGTTTTTCACCATCACTAGTTTTGCAGTCGCATTGATATGAGAACAGAGGCCCTGAAGAAAGCCTAGGGTCCATTTCCCGTTAAGGCTGAAACATGTTGGCCCTTATGCAGATATTTGTTAAACTGCAGGAGTAATGTTTTGCGCTGTTCCTTGTTTTTAGTTAGGAAGAGGTCTTGGCTGAATAAAAATATTATAATGAGATTTTCTATCCTATTTTAATATTTCACACACTTTTCTTTTTCTGCACTGCACTTACCCGTCAGATCAGATTCTTATGGTTGTCCAAGTATTGGCACGTGTGAACTATGAGTCCGTAGAGGGTACTAAAGCTGTCTCGGTGATCTAGAGACACAAGACCCAGGACGGAGGACCATATGAGAATATTGATCACACATGATATTGATGGGAATCCAAATATAGTTATTCACTTTGCTAACACAGGGTTAACCATCTTCTGTATGACGCCTTGAGTCAGAACCCTTGTCTCTGATTTCTTTTCAGCATACCAATGTGTTGCTGAGAAATAATTTGTATTCCTGATAAGATTCCCAGATGATAGACCCATAGGTTTGTTAGGTTGTTTATATGCCTTGCAGTAACTCAGGGTTGCTCTCCATCAGTCCATGGGTGCCCCCGATAAGTCAAGAGCTGTAACCATTACCTCAGAGGTTCACCTCCTCCAGCCAGAGATGGTTCCAGTCTAGCTGGTGCCCGGCTCAAGATGCTATGAGCCACGGATGCTGCTTGGAGGGGGACAGGCAGGCACACACTCTGTCATCACACACACACTCACACCTAGACATGCACCGATGGAGAAATGCACTGGCACACAAGCTTGCACTCTGGCATGCAATCACTCAGGCGGCATGCACAGGCCTTCCCGCCTACCCCTCGTTAGCAACACTGGTGCGTTTACTTAACTTACTAATCTCCATTACTCACCCCTGATTATGCAGCATTTGGCGTGCACTACAGACTTCTAGTTCTGCAGTCACTCTTCTGTGGCTGGACTGCACTCACACACTAATTGTGTTGTACAGCACTGGGCCTACAAGACAGCCAGTCCTTTTTCTAGTCCCAGTCCTACCTGCATTACCAATCACAGTTGCAGATTCACAGAACTAACTTAAGACAAAATCCTATACGTACTACTTTTGGTATTCACAGAAGGCATTTAGTAGTAGTAAAGTTAGGATTTTGTCTTAAGTTTAACTTAAGACAAACTTAAGATAAATTTAAGACAAAATCCGAACTTAAGTCTGTCTTAAGTCTGTCTTAAGTTTGTCTTAAGTCCGTCTTAAGTCTGTCCTTAGTTTGTCTTAAGTCAAACTTAAGACAAAATTATAACTTTACTTCTACTAATTGCCTTCTGTGAATACCAAAAGTAATTTGTTTAGGATTTTGTCTTAAGTCAGTTCTGTGAATCTGGCTCACTATGTTTAGGCGATTGTAGGCTGATTCCAGCATCCCTCTGTAGACATGGCAGCGGCTTAACATAGACCCCCCATAGCCCAAGCGGTGCAGCCCAGGGCAGGTTTTAGCGTTGGTGGCTCCCGGTGCGACAATCACTTTTGGTGCCCCCACGTCCCATGACGCCTCCTCGGATTCTCTCCCTACCACCAGCAAAAGTGCCCCTCATCTCTTCTATCATAAGATATTGCTAAACACAGCTCCCTCCTGAGGTGAAAGCGCCCCTTCCACAGGTCAGTGCCCAGTGCGGACTCAGCACTGGGCACTGACCTAAAACTGGCCATGGTGGGGCCAAATGTCCAGGGATTGCCTCATCACAGTGCCCTGACCAGAGAGCTCCTGATAGAGTCCGGAGAGGGGACGCTCCACATACCTTGGAGGGGGGCCCTCTCAAGGTTCAATACGCCACTTAGATATGGGGCCTCATTTATGGGGATTTGGCGCAGAGCAATGCAGCAAGTCAACTGCTGAGGGGCCCTACGTCAAAATGAAAGGGCTGGAATGCTCCGTATTTATCTCATATCGTGCATTCCCTTCCTCTCCCCGATTGCTGGCACAGTGTCGGCTCCCTATCGCCAACCCGGGGACCCTGGTACCATGGTGCAAGGGGGCCCGTCCTGTCGGCAGTATTGTTTTTGTGCAGGAAGAGGCATAAAAATCCTGAGAGGCGTTTCCCTCTATCTATGCAGAATGCAGGACTCATAGAAAGAGGAGAACATGAGGAGAAATTCAGATATTTCTCCTCGTTATGCCCCACCTGAGCAGGTGTAGGCTTTTGAAGTATTCCCAGAGTTACAATCCCTTGTAAATCTGGAAGTGCATCAAAATCCATGGGTGTTGCGTGTGATCACCCTCCGCAAGGCCCATGGAATGCCTCCTGAGTTCAGAGTAAGGCAACAAAGCGATTAGTGCTGCGTCGCCTTACTCCATATCGATGAGGCCATTCGAAGCCACGCAAAGTGGCTTTCCGTGAACTCCTAAATATGATTTTCTAGTTTGCGCTGCCAGAACATCACAAAAAGTGGTGCTCCGGTGGCAAAAGGAGCTCATAAATATACCCCCTGAGTTTAAACAGCAATCTACACGGGCAGAAAAGGGCAGGACTGGGAACTAAAAGCAACCTGTGCAAACATAGTCATGGCAGTCACAAGATGGCGCGGAGAGAGTGAGCACAATGAGAGGGAAGTCCCATTACCCTAAAGAAGTTCTGGGACTTCGTTTGAAATATTTTATTTTAAAATGCTGACTAAAAGCAGCATTTCAGTACTTTCTTTCACATGTATTGACTAGCACAAACATAAGAGTAATGGTGTGACCCCAATTCAGCCCATATGCTATTAAATGGGACAATTCGTTAAATACATTATGCTTTTAGCTAGGCCTTGGTGAAATTTAAATTACACTGGAGCATTTGCACAGTTTTGAGAATTTTTCAACATAATCTACGTAGACGACACTCAACTGATCCTCTCGCTCACCGAGGACCCCTCCAATGCCGAAACCAACTTCTGCAACGCCATGACCAACGCAGCCAAATGGATAGGAGACGACTGCCTGCAACTCATCTTCGACAGAGCTGAAGTACTGATCTCCGGGAACAACACCTCCACATGGGACCACCGCTGCTGGCCTGCAGAACTCGGACCCGTGTCCACGCCGACTGACCATGCACCCAATTCAGCATCATCCTCGACAGTCAACTGACCATGAAATGACAAGTCAACACATTTGTCTCCTCCTGCTTCCACACACTTTGCATGCTCCGCAGAATCTTCAGATGGGGCCTAATCATCACAAGAAAGACCGTTACTCAGGGACTGAGAGTGTGACAGGGATGTGAGGGTGCTAGGGTCTTGTGTGTGACAGAGGTTGCAAGGGTGACTGATTTGGGGATTGTGTTAGATACTGGGAGGGTGCCGGGCACTAGGAGTGTCTTGAGAGAGGAGTGGGGCAAAGAACCCACTTAGTTACCTCCATCACATAAACTATGCACACAAAACAAACGGAGAAGGTGACAGTGTTCCTTCTCCTGATACGGAACCCAATGAGTTCACATGGGGAACAATGGCCTTAAAGTAAATCTTGGCCAGTCCCTGCTGTTCATCATCACTGGTACCTCTTTTAAGTCAAAACATTTTCAATGAAATACCTAAAACACATGATCAATAAGTATTCCTGCATCTACCACATGCAATAATTTGCCATGAACAAGGACTCAGCTGTTCTTACAGCCTCTTACTCCGAGCTGTGAACTGTGGTCTCTCATCTTCATTTCTTGATTGTGTGTTGTCATCTCACAATTTCGTGAAATTTGTTCCCTATCTACTAAAGGTGTGTAGAACCTTGCGCCCAAACATTCTATTGTTTTAGTATTAGTTACTCTAGAAGGTAAAATGAATGAACGTGTTCTATGCACTTACAAAACAGGCGGTCGACATGTTTCAGCACCATGGCCAACCTGTGGTCCTCTTTTCAGAAACACTTTGGTATGTCAAAGTTTCCTACAATATAGTACGAATTTTGAATCCAGATAGCACTTGTTCCCCTACAATGGAGCCCTGTATCTCAAAAAAGAACCCTCCAATTTGCTAAGGATCCATTACACAGAGAGAAAAACTCTATAGGATATGAAAGAACAAATATTCATTAATTTGTTGTTAGGGTACACATATTCATCCACACTAGTAAAAACACTAGTTCTCACATAGTTACATGTGCACCTAAAGCTCCTCACGCACGACTCATTACATGGGAAGCTCTGTGTGTAATTGCTAGGACATACGTGCAACTAGATCTGGGGTGCCCAAAGAAAGGCATCTTAGTCACCGAGATGCTGCTGTACTTGGTGGGATAACTATTTCTGTTCTGACAGGTACATCCTTATGACCTACTGAGTCACATTTGTATGCATAGTTAGTGGGAATGTGACAGAGATGGGGAGTGTGACAAGGAAGGGGAGTGTGACAGAGTTAGGGAGTGTGACAAGGATGGGAGTGTGACAGAGATGAGGAGAGTGACAGAGTTAGGGAGTGTGACAAGGATGGGGAGTGTGACAGAGATGAGGAGTGTGACAAGGATGGGGAGTGTGACAGAGATGGCGAGTGTGACAAGGATAGGGAGTGTGACAAGGATGGGGAGTGTGACAAGGATGGGGAGTGTGACAGAGATGGCGAGTGTGACAAGGAAGGGGAGTGTGACAGAGTTGGGGAGTGTACAGGAAAAGGGAGAATGACATGCATTGAGAGTGTGACAAGGATGGGGAGTGTAAATAGTATTGGTAGTGTGACAGAGATGGGGAGTGTATCAGGAAAGGGGAGTGTGACACACACTGACAATGCAATAAGGATGGGGATTGTGACACTCACTGAGAGTGTGACAAGGATGGGGAGTGTCATAGAGATGGGGAGTGCACCAGGAAAAGAAGGTGTGACACGCGCTGAGAGTGTGGCAAGTATGAGGAGTGTGACACGCACTGACTGTGACAAGGATGGGGAGTGTGACAAGGATAGGGACTGTGACAGAGATGGGGACTGTGACAGAGATGGTGAGTGTGACAAGGATGGGGACTGTGACAGAGATGGTGAGTGTGACAAGGATGGGCACTGTGTCAGAGATGGTGAGTGTGACAAGGAAGGGGACTGTGACAGAGATGGTGAGTGTGACAAGGATGGGGACTGTGACAGAGATGGTGAGTGTGACAAGTATGGGGAGTGTGACTAGGATGGGTAGTGTGACAGGGATGGGGAGTGTGACAGAGATGGTGAGTGTGACAAGGAAGGGGACTGTGACAGAGATGGTGAGTGTGACAAGGAAGGGGACAGTGACAGAGATGGTAAGTGTGACAAGTATGGGGAGTGTGACAGAGATAAGGGGTGTACCAGGAAAAGGAGTATGATACGACATGAGAGTGTGACAAGGATTGGGAGTGTGACACACACTGAGAATGTAACATGGATTGAGTGTGTGAGAAAGATATGGAGTGGGACACGGATGAGGAGCGTGACAGTGATGGGGAGTGTGACAAGGATTGAGTGTGGGACAGATGGGGAGTGTAACAGGAAAAAAGGAGTATGATACGATCTGAGAGTGTGACAAGGATGAGGAGTGTGACAAGGATTGAGTGTGCGACAGAGCTGGGGAGTGCGTCAAGTTTGGGGAGTGTGACAAGGATTGAGTGTGTGACAGAGATGGGGAGTGTAACAGAGATGGGGTGTGTACTAGGAAACGGAGTATGATATGATCTGGGAGTGTGACAAGGGTGGAGAGTGTGACACCCACTAAGAGTGTGGCAAGGATTGAGTGTGTGAGAGATGGGTTGTGTGACAAGGATGATGAGCGTGACAAGGATTGGGAGTGCGACTTTGATTGAGTGTGGGACAGATGGGGAGAGTAACAGGAAAAAAGGAGTATGATACGGTCTGAGAGTGTGACAAGGATAGGGAACATGAGAGAGATGGGGAGTGTGACAAGGATGGGGAGTGTGGCAGAGTTAGGGAGTGTGACAAGGATGGGGAGTGCGACGAAGATGGGGAGTGTGACAAGGATGGGGACTGTGACAGAGATGGGGAGTGTGACAAGGATGGGGAGTGTAAATAGTATGGGTAGTGTGACAGAGATGGGGAGTGTATCAGGAAAGGGGAGTGTGATACACACACACACTGACAATGCAATAAGGATGGGGATTGTGACACTCACTGAGAGTGTGACAAGGATGGGGAGTGTGATAGAGATGGGGAGTGCACCAGGAAAAGAAGGTGTGACACGTGCTGAGAGTGTGGCAAGTATGAGGAGTGTGACACGCACTGACTGTGACAACGATGGGGAGTGTGACAAGGATAGGGACTGTGACAGAGATGGGGACTGTGACAGAGATGGTGAGTGTGACAAGGATGGGGACTGTGACAGAGATGGCGAGTGTGACAAGGATGGGGGGTGTGACAAGGATGGGGAGTGTGACAAGGATGGGGAGTGTGACAAGGATGGGGAGTGTGACAGAGATGGCGATTGTGACAAGGAAGGGGAGTGTGACAGAGTTGGGGAGTGTACAGGAAAAGGGAATGACATGCATTGAGAGTGTGACAAGGATGGGGAGTGTAAATAGTATTGGTAGTGTGACAGAGATGGGGAGTGTATCAGGAAAGGGGAGTGTGACACACACTGACAATGCAATAAGGATGGGGATTGTGACACTCACTGAGAGTGTGACAAGGATGGGGAGTGTCATAGAGATGCGGAGTGCACCAGGAAAAGGAGGTGTGACACGCGCTGAGAGTCTGGCAAGTATGAGGAGTGTGACACGCACTGACTGTGACAAGGATGGGGAGTGTGACATGGATAGGGACTGTGACAGAGATGGGGACTGTGACAGAGATGGTGAGTGTGACAAGGATGGGGACTGTGACAGAGATGGTGAGTGTGACAAGGATGGGGACTGTGACAGAGATGGTGAGTGTGACAAGGAAGGGGACTGTGACAGAGATGGTGAGTGTGACAAGGATGGGGACTGTGACAGAGATGGTGAGTGTGACAAGGAAGGGGACTGTGACAGAGATGGTGAGTGTGACAAGGACCGGGACTGTGACAGAGATGGTGAGTATGACAAGGAAGGGGACTGTGACAGAGCTGGTGAGTGTGACAAGTATGGGGAGTGTGAGTAGGATGGGGATTGTGACAGGGATGGGGAGTGTGACATAGATGGTGAGAGTGACAAGGATGGGGACTGTGACAGAGATGGTGAGTGTGACAAGGAAGGGGACTGTGACAGAGCTGGTGAGTGTGACAAGTATGGGGAGTGTGACTAGGATGGGGAGTGTGACAGGGATGGGGAGTGTGACATAGATGGTGAGAGTGACAAGGATGGGGACTGTGACAGAGATGGTGAGTGTGTCAAGGATGGAGACTGTGACAGAGATGGTGAGAGTGACAAGGATGGGGACTGTGACAGAGATGGTGAGTGTGACACGTATGGGGAGTGTGACTAGGATGGGTAGTGTGACAGTGATGGGGAGTGTGACAGAGATAGTGAGTGTGACAAGGAAGGGGACTGTGACAGAGATGGTGAGAGTGACAAGGATGGGGACTGTGACAGAGCTGGTGAGTGTGACAAGTATGGGGAGTGTGACTGGGATGGGGAGTGTGACAGGGATGGGGACTGTGACAGAGATGGTGAGAGCGACAAGGATAAGGACTGTGACAGAGATGGTGAGTGTGTCAAGGATGGAGACTGTGACAGAGATGGTGAGAGTGACAAGGATGGGGACTGTGACAGAGATGGTGAGTGTGACAAGTATGGGGAGTGTGACTAGGATGGGTAGTGTGACAGGGATGGGGAGTGTAAATAGTATTGGTAGTGTGACAGAGATGGGGAGTGTATCAGGAAAGGGGAGTGTGACACACACTGACAATGCAATAAGGATGGGGATTGTGACACTCACTGAGAGTGTGACAAGGATGGGGAGTGTCATAGAGATGGGGAGTGCATCAGGAAAAGAAGGTGTGACACGCGCTGAGAGTGTGGCAAGTATGAGGAGTGTGACACGCACTGACTGTGACAAGGATGGGGAGTGTGACAAGGATAGGGACTGTGACAGAGATGGGGACTGTGACAGAGATGGTGAGTGTGACAAGGATGGGGACTGTGACAGAGATGGTGAGTGTGACAGGGATGGGCACTGTGTCAGAGATGGTGAGTGTGACAAGGAAGGGGACTGTGACAGAGATGGTGAGTGTGACAAGGATGGGGACTGTGACAGAGATGGTGAGTGTGACAAGGAAGGGGACTGTGACAGAGATGGTGAGTGTGACAAGGATGGGGACTGTGACAGAGATGGTGAGTGTGACAAGGAAGGGGACTGTGACAGAGATGGTGAGTGTGACAAGGAAGGGGACTGTGACAGAGCTGGTGAGTGTGACAAGTATGGGGAGTGTGACTGGGATGGGGAGTGTGACAGGGATGGGGACTGTGACATAGATGGTGAGAGCGACAAGGATGAGGACTGTGACAGAGATGGTGAGTGTGTCAAGGATGGAGACTGTGACAGAGATGGTGAGAGTGACAAGGATGGGGACTGTGACAGAGATGGTGAGTGTGACAAGTATGGGGAGTGTGACTAGGATGGGTAGTGTGACAGGGATGGGGAGTGTGACAGAGATGGTGAGTGTGACAAGGAAGGGGACTGTGACAGAGATGGTGAGTGTGACAAGTATGGGGAGTGTGACAGAGATGGGGGGTGTACCAGGAAAAGGAGTATGATACGACATGAGAGTGTGACAAGGATTGGGAGTGTGACACACACTGAGAATGTAACATGGATTGAGTGTGTGAGAAAGATATGGAGTGGGACACGGATGAGGAGCGTGACAGTGATGGGGAGTGTGACAAGGATTGAGTGTGGGACAGATGGGGAGTGTAACAGGAAAAAAGGAGTATGATACGATCTGAGAATGTGACAAGGATGGGGAGTGTGACAAGGATTGAGTGTGCGACAGAGCTGGGGAGTGCGTCAAGTTTGGGGAGTGTGACAAGGATTGAGTGTGTGACAGAGATGGGGAGTGTGACAGAGATGGGGTGTGTACTAGGAAACGGGAGTATGATATGATCTGGGAGTGTGACAAGGGTGGAGAGTGTGACACCCACTAAGAGTGTGGCAAGGATTGAGTGTGTGAGAGATGGGTTGTGTGACAAGGATGAGGAGCGTGACAAGGATTGGGAGTGCGACTTGGATTGAGTGTGGGACAGATGGGGAGAGTAACAGGAAAAAAGGAGTATGATACGGTCTGAGAGTGTGACAAGGATAGGGAACATGACAGAGATGGGGAGTGTGACAAGGATGGGGAGTGTGGCAGAGTTAGGGAGTGTGACAAGGATGGGGAGTGTGACAGAGATGGGGAGTGTGACAAGGATGGGGACTGTGACAGAGATGGGGAGTGTGACAAGGATGGGGAGTGTAAATAGTATGGGTAGTGTGACAGAGATGGGGAGTGTATCAGGAAAGGGGAGTGTGATACACACACACACTGACAATGCAATAAGGATGGGGATTGTGACACTCACTGAGAGTGTGACAAGGATGGGGAGTGTGATAGAGATGGGGAGTGCACCAGGAAAAGAAGGTGTGACACGCGCTGAGAGTGTGGCAAGTATGAGGAGTGTGACACGCACTGACTGTGACAACGATGGGGAGTGTGACAAGGATAGGGACTGTGACAGAGATGGGGACTGTGACAGAGATGGTGAGTGTGACAAGGATGGGGACTGTGACAGAGATGGCGAGTGTGACAAGGATGGGGGGTGTGACAAGGATGGGGAGTGTGACAAGGATGGGGAGTGTGACAAGGATGGGGAGTGTGACAGAGATGGCGAGTGTGACAAGGAAGGGGAGTGTGACAGAGTTGGGGAGTGTACAGGAAAAGGGAATGACATGCACTGAGAGTGTGACAAGGATGGGGTGTGTAAATAGTATTGGTAGTGTGACAGAGATGGGGAGTGTATCAGGAAAGGGGAGTGTGACACACACTGACAATGCAATAAGGATGGGGATTGTGACACTCACTGAGAGTGTGACAAGGATGGGGAGTGTCATAGAGATGCGGAGTGCACCAGGAAAAGGAGGTGTGACACGCGCTGAGAGTGTGGCAAGTATGAGGAGTGTGACACGCACTGACTGTGACAAGGATGGGGAGTGTGACATGGATAGGGACTGTGACAGAGATGGGGACTGTGACAGAGATGGTGAGTGTGACAAGGATGGGGACTGTGACAGAGATGGTGAGTGTGACAAGGATGGGGACTGTGACAGAGATGGTGAGTGTGACAAGGAAGGGGACTGTGACAGAGATGGTGAGTGTGACAAGGATGGGGACTGTGACAGAGATGGTGAGTGTGACAAGGAAGGGGACTGTGACAGAGATGGTGAGTGTGACAAGGATCGGGACTGTGACAGAGATGGTGAGTATGACAAGGAAGTGGACTGTGACAGAGCTGGTGAGTGTGACAAGTATGGGGAGTGTGAGTAGGATGGGGAGTGTGACAGGGATGGGGAGTGTGACATAGATGGTGAGAGTGACAAGGATGGGGACTGTGACAGAGATGGTGAGTGTGTCAAGGATGGAGACTGTGACAGAGATGGTGAGAGTGACAAGGATGGGGACTGTGACAGAGATGGTGAGTGTGACAAGTATGGGGAGTGTGACTAGGATGGGTAGTGTGACAGGGATGGGGAGTGTGACAGAGATGGTGAGTGTGACAAGGAAGGGGACTGTGACAGAGATGGTGAGTGGGACAGAGATGGTGAGTGTGACAAGGAAGGGGACTGTGACAGAGATGGTAAGTGTGACAAGTATGGGGAGTGTGACAGAGATGAGGGGTGTACCAGGAAAAGGAGTATGATACGACATGAGAGTGTGACAAGGATGGGGAGTGTGACAAGGATTGATTGTGCGACAGAGCTGGGGAGTGCGTCAAGTTTGGAGAGTGTGACAAGGATTGAGTGTGTGACAGAGATGGGGAGTGTGACAGAGATGGGGGTGACTAGGAAAAGGGAGTATGATATGATCTGGGAGTGTGACAAGGGTGGAGAGTGTGACACCCACTAAGAGTGTGGCAAGGATTGAGTGTGTGAAAGATGGGTTGTGTGACAAGGATGAGGAGCGTGACAAGGATTGGGAGTGCGACTTGGATTGAGTGTGGGACAGATGGGGAGTGTAACAGGAAAAAAGGTGTATGATACGTTCTGAGAGTGTGACAAGGATAGGGAACGTGACAGAGATGGGGAGTGTGACAAGGATGGGGAGTGTGACAGAGTTAGGGAGTGTGACAAGGATGGGGAGTGTGACAGAGATGGGGAGTGTGACAAGGATGGGGAGTGTGACAGAGATGGGGAGTGTGACAAGGATGGGGAGTGTAAATAGTATGGGTAGTGTGACAGAGATGGGGAGTGTATCAGGAAAGGGGAGTGTGACACACACTGACAATGCAATAAGGATGGGGATTGTGACACTCACTGAGAGTGTGACAAGGATGGGGAGTGTCATAGAGATGGGGAGTGCACCAGGAAAAGAAGGTGTGTCACGTGCTGAGAGTGTGGCAAGTATGAGGAGTGTGACACGCACTGACTGTGACAAGGATGGGGAGTGTGACAAGGATAGGGACTGTGACATAGATGGGGACTGTGACAGAGATGGTGAGTGTGACAAGGATGGGGACTGTGACAGAGATGGTGAGTGTGACAAGGATGGGGACTGTGACAGAGATGGTGAGTGTGACAAGGAAGGGGACTGTGACAGAGATGGTGAGTGTGACAAGGATGGGGACTGTGACAGAGATGGTGAGTGAAACAAGGAAGGGGACTGTGACAGAGATGGTGAGTGTGACAAGGATGGGGACTGTGACAGAGATGGTGAGTGTGACAAGGATGGGGACTGTGACAGAGATGGTGAGTGTGACAAGGAAGGGGACTGTGACAGAGCTGGTGAGTGTGACAAGTATGGGGAGTGTGACTAGGATGGGGAGTGTGACAGGGATGGGGAGTGTGACATAGATGGTGAGAGTGACAAGGATGGGGACTGTGACAGAGATGGTGAGTGTGTCAAGGATGGAGACTGTGACAGAGATGGTGAGATTGACAAGGATTGGGACTGTGACAGAGATGGTGAGTGTGACACGTATGGGGAGTGTGACTAGGATGGGTAGTGTGACAGTGATGGGGAGTGTGACAGAGATAGTGAGTGTGACAAGGAAGGGGACTGTGACAGAGATGGTGAGTGTGACAGAGATGGTGAGTGTGACAAGGAAGGGGACTGTGACAGAGATGGTAAGTGTGACAAGTATGGGGAGTGTGACAGAGATGGGGGGTGTACCAGGAAAAGGAGTATGATACGACATGAGAGTGTGACAAGGATTGGGAGTGTGACACACACTGAGAATGTAACATGGATTGAGTGTGTGAGAGAGATGTGGAGTGGGACACGGATGAGGAGCGTGACAGTGATGGGGAGTGTGACAAGGATTGAGTGTGGGACAGATGGGGAGTGTAACAGGAAAAAAGGAGTATGATACGATCTGAGAGAGTGACAAGGATGGGGAGTGTGACAAGGATTAATTGTGAGACAGAGCTGGGGAGTGCGTCAAGTTTGGGGAGTGTGACAAGGATTGAGTGTGTGACAGAGATGGGGAGTGTGACAGAGATGGGGGGTGACTAGGAAAAGGGAGTATGATATGATCTGGGAGTGTGACAAGGGTGGAGAGTGTGACACCCACTAAGAGTGTGGCAAGGATTGAGTGTGTGAAAGATGGGTTGTGTGACAAGGATGAGGAGCGTGACAAGGATTGGGAGTGCGACTTGGATTGAGTGTGGGACAGATGGGGAGTGTAACAGGAAAAAAGGAGTATGATACGTTTTGAGAGTGTGACAAGGATAGGGAACGTGACAGAGATGGGGAGTGTGACAAGGATGGGGAGTGTGACAGAGGTAGGGAGTGTGACAAGGATGGGGAGTGTGACAGAGATGGGGAGTGTGACAAGGATGGGGAGTGTTACAAGGATGGGGAGTGTGACAAGGATGGGGAGTGTAAATAGTATGGGTAGTGTGACAGAGATGGGGAGTGTATCAGGAAAGGGGAGTGTGACACACACTGACAATGCAATAAGGATGGGGATTGTGACACTCACTGAGAGTGTGACAAGGATGGGGAGTGTCATAGAGATGGGGAGTGCACCAGGAAAAGAAGGTGTGTCACGCGCTGAGAGTGTGGCAAGTATGAGGAGTGTGACACGCACTGACTGTGACAAGGATGGGGAGTGTGACAAGGAAAGGGACTGTGACAGAAATGGGGACTGTGACAGAGATGGTGAGTGTGACAAGGATGGGGACTGTGACAGAGATGGTGAGTGTGACAAGGATGGGGACTGTGACAGAGATGGTGAGTGTGACAAGGAAGGGGACTGTGACAGAGATGGTGAGTGTGACAAGGATGGGGACTGTGACAGAGATGGTGAGTGAAACAAGGAAGGGGACTGTGACAGAGATGGTGAGTGTGACAAGGATGGGGACTGTGACAGAGATGGTGAGTGTGACAAGGATGGGGACTGTGACAGAGATGGTGAGTGTGACAAGGAAGGGGACTGTGACAGAGCTGGTGAGTGTGACAAGTATGGGGAGTGTGACTAGGATGGGGAGTGTGACAGGGATGGGGAGTGTGACATAGATGGTGAGAGTGACAAGGATGGGGACTGTGACAGAGATGGTGAGTGTGTCAAGGATGGAGACTGTGACAGAGATGGTGAGAGTGACAAGGATGGAGACTGTGACAGAGATGGTGAGTGTGACCCAAGTATGGGGAGTGTGACTAGGATGGGGAGTGTGACAGGGATGGGGAGTGTGACAGAGATGGTGAGTGTGACAAGGAAGGGGACTGTGACAGAGATGGTGAGTGTGACAAGGAAGGGGACTGTGACAGAGATGGTAAGTGTGACAAGTATGGGGAGTGTGACAGAGATGGGGGGTGTACCAGGAAAAGGAGTATGATACGACATGAGAGTGTGACAAGGATTGGGAGTGTGACACACACTGAGAATGTAACATGGATTGAGTATGTGAGAGAGATGTGGAGTGGGACACGGATGAGGAGCGTGACAGTGATGGGGAGTGTGACAAGGATTGAGTGTGGGACAGATGGGGAGTGTAACAGGAAAAAAGGGTTTTGATACGATCTGAGAGTGTGACAAGGATGGGGAGTGTGACAAGGATTGAGTGTGCGACAGAGCTGGGGAATGCGTCAAGTTTGGGGAGTGTGACAAGAATTGAGTGTGTGACAGAGATGGGGAGTGTGACATAGATGGGGGTGTACTAGGAAAAGGGAGTATGATATGATCTGGGAGTGTGACAAGGGTGGAGAGTGTGGCACCCACTAAGAGAGTGGCAAGGATTGAGTGTGTGAGAGATGGGTTGTGTGACAAGGATGAGGAGCGTGACAAGGATTAGGAGTGCGACTTGGATTGAGTGTGGGACAGATGGGGAGTGTAACAGGAAAAAAGGAGTATGATACGTTCTGAGAGTGTGACAGGATAGGGAACGTGACAGAGATGGGGAGTGTGACAAGGATGGGGAGTGTGACAGAGTTAGGGAGTGTGACAAGGATGGGTAGTGTGACAGAGATGGGGAGTGTGACAAGGATGGGGAGTGTGACAGAGATGGGGAGTGTGACAAGGATGGGGAGTGTGACAGAGATGGGGAGTGTGACAAGGATGGGAAGTGTGACAAGGATTGGGAGTGTGACAAGGATGGGGAGTTTGACCAGGATGGGGTTGTGACACGGATGGGGAGTGTGACAGAGATGGGGAGTGTGACAAGGATGGGGAGTGTGACTAGGATGGGGAGTGTGACTAGGATGGGGAGTGTGACAGGGATGGGGAGTGTGACAGGGATGGGGAGTGTGACATGGATGGGGAGTGTGACATGGATGGGGAGTGTGACATGGATGGGGAGTGTGACAGGGATGGGGAGTGTGACATGGATGGAGAGTGTGACAAGGTTGGGGGTGTGACAAGGATGGGGAGTTTGACAGAGATGGGGAGTGTGACAAGGATGGGGAGTGTGACTAGGATGGGGAGTGTGACGGGATGGGTAGTGTGACAGGAATGGAGAGTGTGACATGGATGGGGAGTGTGACTTGGATGGGGGCGTGACAGGGATGGGGAGTGTGACAGGGATGGGGAGTGTGACAAGGATGGGAAGTGTGACAAGGATGGGGAGTGTGACAAGGATGGGGAGTTTGACCAGGATGGGGTTGTGACACGGATGGGGAGTGTGACAGAGATGGGGAGTGTGACAAGGATGGGGAGTGTGACTAGGATGGGGAGTGTGACTAGGATGGGGAGTGTGACAGGGATGGGGAGTGGGACTAGGATGGGGAGTGTGACAGGGATGGGGAGTGTGACAGGGATGGAGAGTGTGACAAGGATGGGGAGTGTGACTAGGATGGGGAGTGTGACAGGGATGGGGAGTGTGACAGGGATGGAGAGTGTGACAGAGATGGGGAGTGTGACAAGGATGGAGAGTGTGACAGAGATGGGGAGTGTGACATGGATGGGGAGTGTGACTCGGGTGGGGAGTGTGACAGGGATGGGGAGTGTGACAAGGATGGGGAGTGTGACTAGGATGGGGAGTATGACTAGGATGGGCGCGTGACACGGATGGGGAGCGTGACAAGGATGGGGAGAGCGACTTGGATTGAGTGTGGGAAAGATGGGGAGTGTAACAGGAAAGAAGGAGTATGAAACGTTTTGAGAGTGTGACAAGGATAGGGAACATGACAGAGATAGGGAGAGTAACATGGATGGGGACTGTGACAGAGATCGGGAGTGTGACAAGGATGGGGAGTGACGGAGATGGGAGTGTGACAAGGATGGAGAGTGTGACTGAGATGGGGAGTGTTCCAGGAAAAGGGAGTATGATATGCACTGACAGTGTGACAAGGTTGGGGACTGTGACAGTCATTGAGAGTGTGACAGAGATGGGGAGTGTGACAATGATGGGGAGTGTGACAAGGATTGAGAATGTGACAATGACGGGGAGTGTGACAAGTATGGGGAGTGATAAGGATTGAGAGTGTGAAAGCAATGTACAGATTGATGGGGCGGCTGAAAGCATCTGGGAGTCTGATGGAGTCTTCGAGTGTGACACGAATTTGAGGGGGACAGGGGCTGGGTGTGTGACAGGGAAGGGGAGTGTGAAAGGGATCGGGAGGGTGACAGGGATATGGAGGGTGACATGGATGGGGACGGTTGACATGGGCTGGATGTGTGACAGGGAGGGGAGGGTGAAAGGGACAGGGATGAGGCGGATGGCACAGCCTGGGTGTGTGACATGGATGGGGAGGGTGACAGGGATGGGGACGGTTGACAGGGGCTGGATGTGTGACAGGGAGGGGGTGGGTGAAAGGGACAGGGAGTGTGACAGGGATGAGGAGGGTGACACAGTCTGGGTGTGTGACAGGGATGGAGAGGGCAACATGGACTGGGTGTGTGACAGGGAAGGGGAGGGTGAAGGGGATGAGGCGGGTGGCACAGACTGGCAGTGTGACAGGGATGTGGAGGGTGACAGGGATGGGGACCGATGACAGGGGCTGGATGTGTGACAGGGAGGGGGAGGGTGAAAGGGATCAGGGAGTTTGACAGGGATGAGGCAGGTGGCACAGACTGGGAGTGTGACAGGGATGGGGAGGGTGGCGGGGCTGGGTGTGTGACAGGGATGAGGAAGATGACACAGACTGGGTGTGTGACCGGGATGGAGAGGGTGACAGGGGCTGGGTTTGTGACAGGGATGGGTACTGTGACAAGGGATAAAGAGGGTGGCAGGGACTGGGTGTGTGACAGAGATGGGGAGTTCGATAGGGAGAGGGAGGGTGAAAGGGACAGGGAGTGTGACTGGGAGGGATAGGGTGAAAGGGACAGGGAGTGTGACAGGGAGGGGAGCTTTATTTAGCACCCTGTCTCTATGCATCAGACAGTGCTGACAAGATCACGTCCAGCACATAGAAGAGACATCAACCAATGACTTAGGCTGTGCTCAGGGCACCATCCTGGCCCCCGTTACATGCAGTTTACAAGTGGAGCCACTCTGTTCTCCTGACCTATGTCTGCCGCATGAGTTTGCGAGTGTGCACCCCAACTCTGAGTTACCAAAATGCAAGTCTCTACTGTGTCTTTGACTTTTTGTCCTCAACACACACAACATCATGCATGTACGCAGATCTCTACTTATGTTTTAATTGAATATGCAAACTTGAGCAGAACTTTGGGTCCCAGAGGGAAATACATTGCAGGTGAGACTGCGCAAGGGTCCCCACCTCTTCATGCTCACATTGAGGGTCTCTGCCCCTACTGTCTGCCATCAGCTGAAGACAAAGAGTGGGTCTGCTCTGCAAGAAGAGGGGTACCCACAGTGGAAGAGCACCTCAAACCAGTTCCAGAACAGCAAATGTTGTATACACAAACAAAACCTGGCAAAGGAGTATACAAGAAGGACTGGAACCACCACTCAGAGTTCCAGAACTTCTTAGTGTTTTCCATCTTTCCAGAGGGGATCAGACATCAACTGAAGGAGCCTGCAACAATACTGAAGTATCTGCTTGGGAAAGGATCCTTCCTGGCCCACTGAGAAAGGGCAGCTGGAGGCACTCCTGCAGGAAGGAATCTGTCATGAGAAGATGCCCAGCCTCAGCTGCCTTCAGTAGAGTACAGAGAAGAAGCAAATTGGGAGAACCAGCTTGATAACAATTCTCATTATCCCCCCGTTATGATGGCTGCCGTCCCACCTGCTACATCCTCATGATACCACCTAGGGTTGGCAGGATGTGCTGCTGCCTTTGTTCTGGAGTTCCGGTGGGAACCGTTTTCCCTAAATACATGTACGTCTAGAAGGCAGTGCCGCGAGAGCAGTCTCCTCATCTATCGGTCCTCTCCCTTTAGGGTCTTCGCTGAGAGACGCCTCCATCAGCAAGGCTTCTCTTCTTCCCAGGGTCCCTCAGTAAAGATCTCTGGGAAATAATACTGAACCCAATCCAAGATGGCCACCACATTACAGATCCCTAAGAAGACCTACTCAGACCAATATGGAAGGGCAGTTTGTTCCTGAAGCAACTTCCTATTTATTGCCAATAGAAAGAGGAAATCTTCTCTACTCTGTCTTGTAATACTTTGAGTAGTTTTGAGCATGTTCCCTCACTCCTGACTATTCTCTTTGGGTTTTTACCTGTTTCTTGTCAGTCCGGACTCCTGTCCTTCAGCCCTTCTTCTTGCAGGTTTCTTACTCACTCTTCAGCTTAAACTCTGCAATTTTGGGTGGGTCACTGTGCTTCCCTAAACCCCTAATTAGCCAGCCTTAATCCCCTCCTTACTCCTTCCTAAACCCCTCCAATTTAGTAGTAAGTATTCTACTTTTTCCAGCCACTCCCCGTGTCCATCCCACGTTTACTACTAAGTAGAACACTTATACATGTGAAGATCTCCCCCCTAGAAGGGATAGTAGACAAAAGGGTGGAGATTTACACCTGTTGGTTTATGAATTACATTTTGTATTACGTACTACTGCAGTAGTACTACTTTACATATAAATAAATGCCATTTGTGAATCAGACCCATGGTTTCCAAACTCCATTATTTGTGAAGGACTTTAGACTTTTCACATGTACACACTCCACAAGCACACATACCTGTCTGTGCACACACATATCTATATACATATTAATATGCACAGACAAGTGCAAACATATGTGTAGATTAACAATTTCTGGGGTTGATAAGGGTGACTACCACCCAGTCCTTCTGGACTTGGTCTGAAACTCACTAAGGGCCCCATTTATGTTTTTTTTTGCTATAGGCCAGTGCCGCTGCGGCAAGCCACAAAATAAAAGGGCAGGAATGGGCCTTATCTAATAAATACGGCGAATTCCTGTCCTTTTCCCCAGCGCCGATGCACAATGGGCTACCGTGCACCAGTGCAGGCACCTTTGCAGCATGGTGCAAGGGTGTCTGCGTTGCGAGGATGATTATATGCACAAAAACAATCACAAGAGGCTTTTTCCTCTTTCTATATGTGCTGCAGAATGCTAGGCGAAATAAAGATATTTCTCCCAAGAGCCCCCCTGGAGAGCTGTAAGTTTTTGGCACTGTCTCAGACTTATGATTTCTCGTAATTCTGGGGTAATGTCAAAAAGTCGTGGATGTTGCTGGGAACACCCACAGCAACACCCATGTAACACCCCTTTCACACTGTTTTCAGTGTGAAAGGGGAACATATTTATAAGGCCATGAAAAGCCACCTAATGTGGCTTTCTGTCGCCTTATAAATAAGCTAGTGGCACATTGTGCCATTGGAATGTCAAAAAAGTGGCGTTCCGGCTGCGTATTAGTGGTGGTAGGGCTTCATAAATGAGGCCCTCAATATTTACAAGCACACAGTGAATCACTCAACGCCCACCGTGCTCCCATGCTATGTAAACAAGGGGTAGGGTTTGAGATACAGATAGCACATGGCTTCTCACGCATCCTGATCCTGGTCTCTGCAGCTTCCCTAGAATGCAGAACATTCCTGGCCTAGTTGGGCATTAACACAGCTAGAGAAAGCTTGCAGGAGTTAGACAGTGATGGGGCGACTCTCCTGTCCCCTCTCTAAAAACACTAGAGTAGAATTGAGCTGCGAAGACTTGTAGTCAAGAATCTGCTCCACAAAAGTCAAGTAGTAGCTGCAATAAACAAAATAAATCAGGGCTCTGTCATCTTCATCACCATCCTCTAGCCCAGGGTTCTCCAAAGTTGGTCCTGGAGGGCCAGATCCATGCCAGATTTTTAAGATAACTACACTTTACTAAATGGGGATATGCTAAAAATCTGCCATAGAACCAGCACTCGAGAACCAACTTTGTAGAACCCTGCTCTAGCCTGTTATAAGGTGGGAGGGTATCTCAGTCTCTGTACTTAGACCACGATAAAATCCTCTTTGCAAGGGGCGTGTTTTGACGCTGGGTAAAAGGAGTTGGCATAACGGCTAGGGTGCTCAACCTCGGACCTGGGGATCTGGGTTCGAGTCTTGGTAACAACGCCAAAAAACCTCCTGTGATTCTGGACAAATCACTTAATCTCCCCGTGCCTAAAATGAATGTGTGTCCTCATGTAACATAACTGGTGCTATGTAAATGCTCTGATACCCGATTCGGTTTGAGTCTAGTTCGCGCTATATAAAACTCTGCAAAAAAAAAGGGCAGCTGCTTAATGTTGCTCTGCTCTGAGGATCAAGGATTTCTTTACGGACACAATTTATTTGTACACTGACAATGGTAGTGTCATAAGGACTTTCCTTCCGAAAACCTATGGACTACACTGATACCTTTTGTTGCCACGATAAGCCCATATAACACATACTTTTATTCAAAATGCACGGCGCGTCTCCGCGACTGGAGTCGTGACCGCCACTTCATTTCTTTGGACCTCCACAAAGCGTTATCAGCGTTACTGCAAGTTATGTTGTGAAATCAGTCTTCAATGGATCTTCACTTCACCATTTTTGTTGCCCATCATAGTGCTTCTGCCTCTCAATCTCCTGGTCGCTTCTCACGGCTGTGGTAAGTTCACATAATGCTTCATTTTACCTAATGGTGCAGTATGTCTTCGTGACTAGTTTCGCGACCACCATTTTTTTTTCCTTAGGCCTTGTTGGCACCGCTGTATTTTTTTTCCTGATTGAGGCATTTATATTTTCTTGTTTCCTCAACGATGGCAACCAAGTTTGATCTCTTCTTAGTTCTTCTCATTTTTTCTTCATGAGACCACAGTTCGTTATTGAACATTGTCAAGGCAATAACTTTCTGAGATTAGACGTTTCTTTTGCAACAGTTTTTTCTCTCATTTACGCTACTTATTTAAAGACATTGTATGTGCAATTGCTTTGCTTAATATACATAAAATCTTCCCCTCGAGTGTTCCTCTCATGTCTATGGGGAGAATTAAATCTGCCAGAGGTGCGACCTCTACATTCATTCCATCTACATGTCCTAAAACCACAAACGGAAATAGAGGAATTAGATCAAGACATATCATCCCAGTCTACGGACTCAACAACCACTTTGCCCTCATTTGCTTCTACTCCCACGCATCCCTCCTCATCAAATGGAAAAAATGTTTCTAAAGTACCTACCTCCTCCGTTTTAACATATTCTAAAAGAATTAAAAAAGACCCTCCTTCTCCAACCATTTGTCCATCACCACCCTCTTTAGAAACTGCTCTTCGATGAGATTAGAGCCCTCAAACTGATGGAGCGGTAATTTCTTCTGGTAATTTCTCAATGCAAAACCCTCATGCTACCTCCAATTTACCGCTCAAAAGGTGTTGGGCCCTTCACACCATGTATTACCTTCAGGAGACTTTAATAATCATGAACAGTCAAAAATGCAATTATTATTTAAAGTCAATAAAGAGAGTTGTTGAGTATTTAAAGGGTTTTATTTTCTAGTTAAAAGTTAAGTTTTTCTGACCCTTTATTCATCAGTAACATCAATCAGGTTACAGAATTTGGAAAACAGAAAAAATAGCATTAATACAGAACATTTTACAGTCTGCATATAATCATTACCTATAGGATAGAAAATGTGGCGCAATATGTCATTCAAAATTCTTAAGGAGTTTCTAAGAAAAAATAGTCTTGCAAGGCTAATCAAAAATCAAATAGTTTGCAAAAATCTCCCATTAAGAAAAATAAATGCATAAGACAAATAAATCATTTCAGACCTAATTAATTAGTAAAGCATAACTGAAAGTTTAGCATCTAATTCTATTTAATCAGCTGTTCTTCTGCATCTGTCTGTGTCTAAAGAGCAAGCAGGGAGTGAGATAGCCCACCCTTCACAAGACCTCAAAGGAATGTGGCCAAGATATGACGTGGAAGCAAGAAACCTCCCCCTGATTCTCCTCGGACGCCCATGCAGCACCCGTGACGATCTCGTACCTAACCCATAGGCTGTCTGGCCTAATCTGTTCCTTCTCTTCAAGAGCTCACACACCCCCTAATGAGCCTAGAAGCCAGCTGAGCTGAGAAAAGCCCGCCCCTGTCAGTTTTTATACACAAAATTTTGGCAGACTACACAAAATGTTGCATTTCAGGAAAACCTGTATGTTTATTGGTTAGTCATGGTGGCATGAGTTCTCATCACCCTGACGCATTCTAAAAACCTGACCATGCCAGTTTTTAACAAATGAAGCATACATAATAAATACATTTTATAAGTTTGCAACAATTGCTAGGGAAAATTTTCAATAGTCTTCCTTCCTTCCTGCCAAAGCGCAGTCAGATGGACACTTTTAACTAACACTGGTGCATTTGGCAGAATCACAAGGATGTACAGTTCAAGGTGTTCTTGACTTCTTGGCATGAGGAAAGCTGCCACGGTCTGCGCATGCTCCCTTCTCATTCAAAGCAAGCCATAGCTTTTGATGGTTTCACAGGCAGCCATTTAATGGTAGGCCCCAAAAATAAAATAAACAAAAAGATAATAATAATGTCATGTATAAATGTTTACCTAGCCAAACTACTAGTGTAAAGCAGCTTTTCTATTATTTATGTCAACATGCAAAATAAAGGTGCAATGTGCAACATAGAAAAAGAGGTGTTATTAACTGAAAATATTTATCAAAATATGCAACAAGTCAAAGTCTCTTAAGGCAGAAATAGTGAATGTATATTGCATGGGATGAGCTGGGAAGAGAGAAACACATTCTATTAATCTTCAAAGCTAAAAAGGCCACTTTTCTCCACATTGCAAAAACACATGTTAATTCAGCAAAAGCATTTGAGAGTGAATAGGCCTCACTTTCATGTTTTTTTTATGTGCCATGTTTTTAACTTGCACCAAAATGTGCGTGGCAATTTAAATGCAGTCTGTCTGAAGCACAAAAATAAAACAATGCCTGACTGCAGAGGAAATCTGCTCCATCAATCCACCCTTCTGATAATTCAAATCATAATAAAATGATTTATAATTAATCACACATATTTCATTTTCACAAGTGACATTTTTTTTTTTAATTGCAAAAGCTGAGCATATAACAATTTTAAATCTATTTCTAAGGCAAACACAAGTCTATCTGTAATCAGATCATATATAGCCAAGCTCAAATGTTTTAGTGCAGAGTTCTGTAAGTAGCTTCTTGAAACAGTTAGTCTTCTTTAAAATAAGTAACTAAAATAATAAAAAAGGAATTCAACAGGACAGTGTCAGCATTTCTTTGCTCTTTGTCATCAGCTTGCCATCAGAATGGCTCATTGGCATTCTGTACCTTTTTCAATGCAAATTAGACTACTTAGGTGCTGAGAAACTCTGACAGAGCACCATCAATCTCTTGCACTTTTTCAACCAATGCCTTTCACTCTTATCTTCACTTTGATCAGATTCAGATGATTCACCACTTCATCTCTCAGACCAGAGCCGTTGCACCATCCATTATGCAGATCTTGTGTAGCAGCTGCAACCTGGTGAGAAACTGCACACTGTACATCAACCAGACCTACACAGCCATGGCTAGTGTTCTCCTCAGTGTTTTCCACAAGTGCATTTGCATATGCATTTTCAAGCCACTTTGGTGTTGGTGAGACACCGTCTTTGGCAAAAGGTAACTCAGTGCTGCCATTGTGTTGCTTTATTATGCTTGACACTTCAGGCAGATAGCTGCAATCCATTCCTTGTCCAATCTGTTGTTCTGCACTCATTAGCTTAAAGACCTCATTATAATCTGATTTCAGAGAAACTGGCAATCTATACCTGGGCATCAGTCTTTGCAATAACACTTTTGCCACTATGCAGTTGTCACTTTTCTCAAAAACAGTTCTGATACAACCCTGTTGTGCTGCTACAAAAACATTTTCTTGAGCCTCTTTTAATTCATCTGTGAAGATTCCATAGAATTTACATGCTAACAGAACACAAATGTGTGCAACTGAATAAGCATTTCTCTCTCCCATGACAACAGTGACTCTCATTTGAGCAGATGTACTGCATGTTATGGTAAGGGCAATCAATTTCGAATTTTGGGCTGGGGTCATTACTAAAAGCCATGAAGCTTTGACAACATCATGTATAAGGAGCACAGCATGTGCTGCTTTTGATGTGCCACCTTTCAAACATGGGCCATCTACAAAATGGACATTGTTGGGCTGACTCAGACATTCATCATTAAAGTCTGATTTTGGCTTTATGCATATCTTCATGATATTTAGACACTCATATTCATTCTTATCACAAACGAATTCATTTGCTGACATTTCTGTAAAGCTAGGGTCAAAGGTCATTGGGCAATACATCACAGACCTTTGAACACAGTCATCTTTTTGAATAGGCAATGAGAGAGTGCAGCCCTCCCTCTCACTGCAAATTGGTATATTTTCTTTTAAATAAACTTTCATTCCTAGTGCTGGGGCGCAACATTCTTTCTCTTTCAACTCTAGGAATGCTTTTGTGCAATTGTTGTCCAATGGAAGCGGATCAGACACACCTTTGTGTGTCAGCCTCAGTAAAGGCTTAGCCACTAGGGAAAGGTTTATTAACCACTCTCTACAGCAGCTAACCATTCCCAAAAATGTCCTGACTTCTTTCTGAATTTGAAGTGGATTTTTCTTGGAAAACATTTCCACCCTTTCTGGTGACACCTTTCTACCTCCCTTTCCAATTTTGTGTCCCAGGTATTCATCTTCTTTTTGACAGTACTCCTGACTATTCTCATGCATTGGCACTGTGACATGGACTTTGCAAAAATCAATAAAAGTAAGCCATTCTTCAGCACATGGAATGTGAAAAAATATATTGGCTGGATTCGGTACCACAGGACAACATGAAAAAAATATGCTTTTAATCTCCTGCTCTATTCTGTTCTTTTCATTTATTTTCTGTGAACCTGTGATCAGAAAGTTACACAAACTCCCAATCGATTCCATCAAAAATCCTTTTATTGGTAAAATGTCTGCAACTGATGGTGTTCCTGAATACATGTCATTTGGTTCTAATTTTAATAAGACATGTTCTGCACATGTTATTAATCTGACATCCTTCTCTATGAACTCTCTTATTTCTGTTTTTATTATTTTTTCCAAAGCAGAAGGGAATTTTTCAACTGTCTTTTCTGAAAATAATGCTACAGCTGTTTCTTGTTGGGCCATTTTAAAATGTACATCCTCATCAGGAATCTGAAAAATAACATTATCTGATGTACAGTAATCTCTGCTGTTTAATTTGCAAAACAATTGTTTTTCTGCTTGGCCTGAATCACAGACAACAGTTTTGCAATCTTCCTCAAATGGGCTTAATTTTGGTGCAAATTTTTCTAAAACTGGGTTTGTAATTTCTTTGTTTAAAACTCCTGCATTTAAATCTGGACTTTCCTCTGCCTTCACAATGGACTTGGTAAATTCTGAATTGTGAGGGTTAAAACTCTCATTTTCAAACACAGCAACCTGTTGGACTGGGTTCTGATTTTGTCTCTGGAAATAATTCACATTTGCTCTGGACACCTTATTTAAATTAATTTGAGCTTTTTCCACATTTTGTGGGACCATCTTTGCTTGGAAAAATCCTGCCATAGGTACCTGTCTCTGAACTGACATTTGCATTTGCTTAGCTTGCATATTTTGCATCTGCATTTCTCCATGTTTTTGTGCATCATGTTTAAATTTATTTTTCTTCTTCCAATGCTCAAATCTGCTATAAAGATGGCAAAAGGACACATTTTCCCGCAGTACAACATCCATACCTGAATTTTCACATACCAAACCAGCTTTACTTCCATCCTGTGTTCTTTTAATCTGTATCCAATCAACATCCTTTACTGGCACTCCACCCTTAAGGAAAGTAATCACTGCTATATTTTCTTCCATAACAACAGAAAATAATGGTGCATTCATGCAAACCCTTTTCACTGTCTCCTCACCTGGCCTTTGCAAAACTTTAGATTCAAACCACAATTCAGTCTGCATGGCAATGTAAAAGAACATTTCCAAATTAATGCACAACTCTTTTAAAATTTCAACAAATCCCTCAACATTTGGGTACCACAGCATAATTCTGTCTCTCAATTGTGGGATTGTGTTCAGAAATGCTGCAAGTTCACTTTTATTCGGTGGCATAGGAACATGCACTTCTCCCACCTTTTCTCTCAATGAGTAAGCAAAAGCTTCTCCCTCATTCTGCTTATTATTTTTCTCAATTAAATCTGGTGGCTTCTTTTCCTTATCCAGTTTCCTAGCTAGGTCTGGTGGTTTCTTTTTCTTCTCATGTTTTCTTTCCCATTTGTCTCCTAATTTCTCAAACCCATTACATTTAAATATATACTATATTTCTGCAATGTGCAATTTCATTTCTGAAGAACATATTTTCTCATTTGCTTCATCATCCATATGTACCCTAAAACTTTTCTGAGATGTAAAACTTCCTGAAACATCAGTTTCATATTTTTGAGCCAAATCTGTCAGGCCATTATGGGTAGTTAATGCACATGCAACTGTTTCCTTACTCAGGGAAATTAATTCTTTTTCCTGACACTTGTTCACATTTTCATTATTTAAACAGCATGGACTGTTATTTTCTTCATGTTCAAGTGCTGAGTTTAAAACACTACGCTGTCTCTCTTTTTCAGGGCCTGGGTTAATATGTTCTCCCATGTTTTCTATCTTTTTAATCACTGCTGCTTCCTCTAAGCAGGTTTGAAAAATAACATTTTCAATTACATTTATTTTATTTGGGGCTGCAGATGTTGTAAATACCATGTTTCCCTCACCTTTCAGTGCTTGGGGTAATTTCTGTTCAATAATCTGTGTATTCTGAGTTTCTGAAATAAACTCTGCCATAATCACTCCTTCTGCAGTTCTTTGAACCTTTTCAGTAGGGACCATATTAATTGGGACAGTCATAATTTTTCTATGCATTATCTGTGCATCTGCAGTTAGCAATTCTTGGACTGAATCGGGCACATTTGAAGCAGTAACACCTGGCGGTATCACTGTCAGTGCTGAATCAACAGGTAATGGGTCAATCTGAAATGTTTGCACAGTTTTCTCAATCTGTGTTTTTCTCTGCTCAACAGAAGCAGTAGCCACTGTAGTGCTTACTGGTACACTATTTTCAGTATTTTTAATGGGAACCACATAAAGTGGTGGACACTCAGTTAACCATGCATCCATTATTTTATCCCCTGAATCAATATTTATTTGAAGCTCTTTATCATCATTAATTCTCTTCTCCTGTATTTGGTGCTTTACCTTTTTATCCTCACTTGCTTTCTCTCTTGCTACCTTTTCCCACAGACTTAAGGCCTCAAATTGTGTAGCTTTAGATGGTGTCTTTATTTCACATAAGACTTCCCTTAATTTGTCAATAATTTGCAATTCAAAAGTACCATCTTTTGGAAACCTCAAAGCACCTTCTTTTTCAGTAATCTTGCACCATTGGTGAACCCACATACATGTATTTTGTCCCAAATTGGTAGACATAAAATGCACAGGTGTTCCTTCAGGAGCATCACCAATAAAAAACGAATTTTTCACTTTACCTCCTAACAGCTTCTTTAAACCTTCAAACATTTTCATTTTTGTAATACTTCAATGCAATGTCTTTTTTCCAAAGCTGTCAGTCTCAATATCAGTCAGTTTTACTCCTACTACTGACCCTCCACAAAATCTTATTGCAATATTTTCTTAATCAATAACTCTGTTAGTAACAACATAAATACATTCGCTACTCTGTCTGTTGTGCTAAATAAAGGATAGATTTATATTCACTGCGAGTAACACATTCCGCTTACCCTTCACAAAGTAAGACTTTCCGTTTACTCTTCAAACACTACAGGTAAATCCCTTCCGCTTACCCGTCACACAAGCTCAGAAGAACCTGCTACTCCTTTGGACTTATCCTTCAGGATATATCTTAGTCCAAAGTTTCACCAGCGAACCCTTTTGCTGTCAATCAAGTTCAGAAGAACCTGCTACTCCTTTGGTGTGACCCTTTCTAGGTGATATCAGACCAAAGTTTCACCAGCGAACTCTTTGCTATCAATCACTCACACAGAAAATAGTCCCTAATTTAACACTGCCAGCCCTACCTAGCTTCTCAGTGCTATTCCAACAGACGAGTAACCTCAGTGCAGTGTGGCTTCCATTTACCACCCGCTATTCCTTCCCGGGATTCCACAGGTGTACATACCTGCGTGTTCAGACAACATAGAACAAGACACTCACTTAACACGGAGAGTTAAAACATGTAATCAATAACCAAAAATTATGTCCTATGAAAGTACCAATATAATCAATAACACCATCAATTCAAAATGAGCAAAATGTCACCAACAGTAAAAAATCCTTACTATTTTCAACACTTAAAAAAAAACATCCTAGCATATTAACAACATTTCACAACCCTATTCATACTCACACCACTTCTTGCATCACCTTCGAGTACTGCTTTGCCAATCTTCAGGTTCTGAGCATTGGAGTCAGGAATCAGGACTTGGACATTTATCTAACTTGGGCAATTATTTTACTTCCCTCTTAAGGTCAATGATCCATTAGTTGAGTAGTTGATGGTGAAATCAATAATCATTAATCACCAAACTAATCAATAATGACCATCCTCTGATTACCAAAAACTGATGGAGCGGTAATTTCTTCTGGTAATTTCTCAATGCAAAACCCTCATGCTACCTCTAATTTACCGCTCAAAAGGTGTTGGGCCCTTCACACCATGTATTACCTTCAGGAGACTTTAATAATCATGAACAGTCAAAAATGCAATTATTATTTAAAGTCAATAAAGAGAGTTGTTGAGTATTTAAAGGGTTTTATTTTCTAGTTAAAAGTTAAGTTTTTCTGACCCTTTATTCATCAGTAACATCAATCAGGTTACAGAATTTGGAAAACAGAAAAAATAGCATTAATACAGAACATTTTACAGTCTGCATATAATCATTACCTATAGGATAGAAAATGTGGCGCAATATGTCATTCAAAATTCTTAAGGAGTTTCTAAGAAAAAATAGTCTTGCAAGGCTAATCAAAAATCAAATAGTTTGCAAAAATCTCCCATTAAGAAAAATAAATGCATAAGACAAATAAATCATTTCAGACCTAATTAATTAGTAAAGCATAACTGAAAGTTTAGCATCTAATTCTATTTAATCAGCTGTTCTTCTGCATCTGTCTGTGTCTAAAGAGCAAGCAGGGAGTGAGATAGCCCGCCCTTCACAAGACCTCAAAGGAATGTGGCCAAGATATGACGTGGAAGCAAGAAACCTCCCCCTGATTCTCCTCGGACGCCCATGCAGCACCCGTGACGATCTCGTACCTAACCCATAGGCTGTCTGGCCTAATCTGTTCCTTCTCTTCAAGAGCTCACACACCCCCTAATGAGCCTAGAAGCCAGCTGAGCTGAGAAAAGCCCGCCCCTGTCAGTTTTTATACACAAAATTTTGGCAGACTACACAAAATGTTGCATTTCAGGAAAACCTGTATGTTGATTGGTTAGTCATGGTGGCATGAGTTCTCATCACCCTGACGCATTCTAAAAACCTGACCATGCCAGTTTTTAACAAATGAAGCATACATAATAAATACATTTTATAAGTTTGCAACAATTGCTAGGGAAAATTTTCAATAGTCTTCCTTCCTTCCTGCCAAAGCGCAGTCAGATGGACACTTTTAACTAACACTGGTGCATTTGGCAGAATCACAAGGATGTACAGTTCAAGGTGTTCTTGACTTCTTGGCATGAGGAAAGCTGCCACGGTCTGCGCATGCTCCCTTCTCATTCAAAGCAAGCCATAGCTTTTGATGGTTTCACAGGCAGCCATTTAATGGTAGGCCCCAAAAATAAAATAAACAAAAAGATAATATTAATGTCATGTATAAATGTTTACCTAGCCAAACTACTAGTGTAAAGCAGCTTTTCTATTATTTATGTCAACATGCAAAATAAAGGTGCAATGTGCAACATAGAAAAAGAGGTGTTATTAACTGAAAATATTTATCAAAATATGCAACAAGTCAAAGTCTCTTAAGGCAGAAATAGTGAATGTATATTGCATGGGATGAGCTGGGAAGAGAGAAACACATTCTATTAATCTTCAAAGCTAAAAAGGCCACTTTTCTCCACATTGCAAAAACACATGTTAATTCAGCAAAAGCATTTGAGAGTGAATAGGCCTCACTTTCATGTTTTTTTTATGTGCCATGTTTTTAACTTGCACCAAAATGTGCGTGGCAATTTAAATGCAGTCTGTCTGAAGCACAAAAATAAAACAATGCCTGACTGCAGAGGAAATCTGCTCCATCAAAACCTCATATGGAACAAACAAATATCAAACTGCAAGCCTTAGAGGATAAATGGTCTATATTAGATAACAAAATTAATGTGATAGAGCACCAAATTGAATCCCTACAAATATCCTCTCAGCAAGTTCCTCCTATGAAATCGGAAGTCTTTCAATTACAGAAACAAGTAGAAAATCTTGAGAACAGGAGCAGACGTAACAACCTACGTATCTATGGTTTTGGCGGAAGGATTGGAAGTATTCAATCCTATTTCCTTTTTTCAATCGTTTTTACCACAGATTCTCGAATTTCCAACATCTCCAATGCTAAATATACAGCAAACTCAAGGACTTGGTCATTCTCCTCAAACTTCATCCATTTAGCGTAAACCTAGAGGAGTGATATTGTATTTTTTGGAATATAAAGATCTGCTGAAAGTCCTACAAGCAGCTAAAATAATCGCATTTTATGGCAGGGTTCATAACTATTCTTCTCATAAGACTCTGCAAAAGTCAGGGCAGACTGAAGGAAAAGTTTCTTAGCAATGCGTCCAGCATTACGTAATTTGAATGCCAGATTCGATCTTATCCACCCTTGTCATTTCAAAGTGACTTACAAAAATAAAACAACTTATGAAGATCCAGCATTGCTTCAACAATTTCTCAACAATTGCAGAGAGGATTCCATGGAGTTGGCAGGACCGTTTTCAGCTTGAAGTTTTTCTGTGCTCTTACCAAAACAAGTTATTTTTTTGCAAAGTTCATATGATGAATTCTAATTAGTCAATTTCCTTGGGTTTTTTCCTTCGAGATACTGTCTTCCTGCCTCACCCTTTGTTGTGTAGTCCGTTTTTCACCCATTGATGATACCTCATTAACCCTACTGGAGTTTTGTGACTGGATGTTTGTCTACCCCCTGTGGCCTCAACACCCTTCACCCATGTTTGGGTCTTTTGGTATGTTTTCTTCTTCTTTTTTCTATCCTATCTCTCTATCTTTTCTTCTTTCTTTTCTCTCACCCTTTCTTTCTCCTGTCTTTTCTTTCCTTCTTTCCCTTTTTCTTTCAACTCACTATCCCTCATCTCTGTATCGATTCTTTGGTGATAGAATGCTTGGTTTTCATGTTTCTAGAAATTGCAATTTTTGTATTGTATTTTATTTTTGCTGTAGTAATATTTGATTCGTATTTTATTCAGTTAATTAAAGACGTTACATGTTATTTCATGGAATGTTAAAGGTATGGGTACGCCCATTAAAAGCAAAGGGTTCTTACTCACTTATCTAATCTCAAATCAGATATTGTATTTTTACAAGAGTCCCACTTAGTTACTTCTGAAGCTCTCAAACTCAAATGACAATGGGTAGGTAATGTATTTTCCTCCCCAGGTGCTACTAAAAGAAATGGGAATGTGATTCTTTGTCATAAAAGATTTAACATATCATTTTTATCTCAAGACTCAGATGACGAAGATCGATGGTTAATTCTTCACCTTAAAGTCAAGAATATGCCTATTACTTTGTTTATATTTATGCTCCTACTAAACTTGATAGTAATTTTTGGCCGCATATTTCCTCTCTTTTGATGTCCAGTTTTACACCTTATGCTATTTTTGGCGGTGACTGTAACTCAATTGTTAACCCTCACTTTGAACGTACTTCCAAATCACCTTTTGTTTCTTCCCCAATGCATCAACAATTTACTACTTTTATTTCCCCTAGATCTCTTGTTGACTCTTGGAGATTTTGTACTCCACAACTTCGTGAATACATCTTTTTCTCTCCCATTCACCTCTCACAATCTCACATTGATTATTTATTTGTTTCTAAAGCACTAACTCAATCTATACTGTAAGCAGACATTGGTTGTATATTAACCATGCTCCTATGATGTTAGGTTTGGAAATGCTTCCAATTAATGTCACCAATAAAAGATGGCATTTCAATACTTCGTTGCTGGCTGACCAAGCTTTCACTTCTTCTTTTAAAGAATTAATTTCTGACTTCTTTAAACATAATATATCTTTGGTTTCTTCCTTTTCTACTGTATGCAATGCGTTCAAACCCTCATCTAAAGATTTTATTATCTCATATGTTGCACTTAAAAAACATCAACATTCCCAAAAACGAAATGAGATTCTTAAAAATATTATATTATCAGAGTCACTCTATACTATAACTAATTCTTCTCAGACTGATATTAATAACCTTATTAAAGAGAAATTGAAGTATAATAAAATATCCACAGAAAATGCTTCTTCTTATCTCATATGAGGTAAAGCTCGTTATAATGGAGGCCAAAATAGAGCAGGCAAACTACTTCCCTCATATATTAAAATTAAGAAATACCATAATAACATTGATTATGTTTTAAATTCTTGCTCTTCTCCAGTAACCAAGAACTTAAACATTTTGGAAGAATCTAAGAAATAATATACATCTCTTTATACCCCTGAAATACTCAGAAATTCTATTGACATACAAAATTATCTTACCTCAGTAAACAAACAATTTCCGTTGGATACTGATTTCTCGTCACTAGAGCGTGATCTCTCTTTAAAAAATATATCTCATGCTTTAAAGCTTCTTAAAACGGGAAAAGCACCTGGTCCAGATGGATTGCCCATCGAATTTTATTTCTATTTTTTCAAATCCCTTCTTCCTCATCTTCTTTCTCTTTTTTCACACTTTATTTCCTCTAATGCTTCCACTGGTACTTTTCAAGATGCTCTTATTTGCCTAATCCCTAAAGAAGGAAGAGGTACCCATCTTTGTAAAAATTACAGACCAATATCATTAGTTAACTCTGATTACAAAATATTTGACAAAAGTCTCGCCCTTTGTCTAGAACCTCTTTTACAGACCATTATATTTAAAGAACAATCTGACTTCATTAAAGGGTGAAACATTGCAGACAACACCAGGGTGTTCTTTAATATATTACACAAATCCAATCAATACCCCCATCCACTTGCTGCTATTTCCATGGGATGCAGAAAAATCCCTTGACCGTATGGATTGGGTATTTATTTTTCATACATTATCCTGGTTTGGCTTTGGCCCTAAATGTATTTCTTATATTTTCTTGTTATATGCCTTGCCCCAAAATTCTATTTTTGCCAATGGTTCCGTTTCTAATTCCTTCACATTACAAAAAAGTGTCCGTCAAGGATGCCTCCTTTCCCCTCTTTTATTTATTCTTGCTCTAGAACCCTTCTTTGCTAAAATTAAACACAATCCCAAAATACATGGCTTCCAACTTGATAATATCCATGTTAAAATGAGTGTACATGCTGTCGATATTTTATTATATATATCTAAACCAGAACAATCTATCCCAGCTTTCATTGCTGAGGTCAATGCTTTTTCTTTAATTTGTGGATATAAGCTGAATCACAATAAATGCGAAATTCTCCCTCTTAATATTTTATGCTTTAACAAGACTTTGTGTCCACTAGTTTCTCATGGAATCCCTAAAAAATTAAATATTTAAGCCTCTGGTTTGCTCAAATAAGCTTTATCTCTAAACATGACTTAAGTCCTATCCACATTATCTTTGTCTATCTCTAAATGGCATCCCCCATTTTTGTCTTGGTGGGGTAGATTAGATATTATTAAAATGATGCTGGCCGCTATTATTTTTTTATTTACTATCTGCTACCCCTCTCAGCTTTCCTTCTTACTGTGTCCCAAAAAATAATTTTATTTTATCTACCTTTTTATGGAATAAAAAGAAATCACGTATATCCCTATTCATGCTCAAACGCCCCAAAACACAATGTGGGGGGCAATTTCCCTGACTTCCAACTCTATCACAAGGCTTTTCTTCTCAAAAAACTTTCAATATCCTTAAATCAGTCCAATATTAGCTCATCTCCATTATGGAAAGACATTGAACTTTATTTCTTATCTCCTTTCTCTCTTGCTGAATTTCTTACTTTCTCTCATAAGACTCGGTTTCTATCCTCACCTATTCATAAAACTTCTCATAAGTTATTTAATTCTTTTTTGATTTTGCACCTCTCAAGTAGAGATCAATTTCTTAATTCCTCCATCTGGCATAATCGCCTTCTGGAAATTAATAACAATCCCATTTTTGGAAAGTATGGCAAGATAAAGAGCTACTTTGAATCCATCAACTTTATTCGAATGACACTTTTCTTACTTTTTCTGATGCACAATTTCTTTGCAAATTACCAAAATCTTTCTCTACTAAATTGATTCAAACTCTTTCCTCTTCCCTTTCTTCAAAATCTTCTATAGCATCTCCCACACTTCTTCATTGTAATATTATTCATACTTTAAGTTCCCAACCTAATGCTTCATCTATATACAAAACTCTTAATGCACCTCCCGATTGTAGAACTAAGACTAACATAGAACTTCGGTGGGAATGTGATTTTCATACAACATTGTTCACTACTTTTTGGGATAAAATTTGGCAAAAAATATGTAAATCTCTAGATCAGCAAGTGCTACTCAAACTCTTTTCTTTATCTATAACCGACTTAGGTGTACCCCATTTTCTCTGCATAAATTTAATCCCACATCTTCTCTAATTTGCTGGTCATTCAATGCTCCTCACGCTGACTTGTACCAGCTGCTTTTTTCTTGTCCTTTCACTCATCAATTTTGGTTGACGTTATGGTCTCAGATCAATATAATTTTCCATACTCACTTTTCTTTTTCACCTATCAACATTTTTCTTGGCACTCCCTTTCTTATAACACATATGTTGTTGATTTATTAATTGCAATCGCTTTCCAACAAATAACAAAAAATTGGAAACAATCCCTACAACTTTCTTTTCAAGCTTGGTGGTAAAGTGTTTGCTATAATAGTCGACTGGATAGTGCATATGGTTCACCTATGTCCTTATTCCTAAAAAGAGAAGAAAATTTGGTCTCCTGTCTTTATCTTCTTAGACACATCCGCTCAAAAATCTGCTTGATATCACCCCCAATTGGAAGAAGTCCCCAAACCACCATAAAATATTTTTCACTGTTATTTTAGGTACCTAATTATTTATCTATGCTATAATTCCCCCACCCTTTTTCCTCCTTTAAATATATTTTCACAGCTGCTATTCCTTAAAATATCACTTAAAATGTTGATATCTGTTTGTATTGTACTGAACTCTCTTTCATTTATATTACATACTATGTTGATACTGTACCTTTCCCCTCTTTCCTTCTCTCTATTTTCCATCTATGGTTATTACAGCCCTTTTTCTAAAATGCAACTACTTTCATCCAATATACCCTCCCCTTTTCCTATTATACGATATTTACTCAATGATTGTTATTCGACATTTTATTATTGTACTTGATTGTACATTCCTGGTTGCATTTTTTTTCCAAAATAAAACATTTCTGTTTAAAAAAAAACAAATCTTTGCTAGAGATCTTGGATATTGCTGAATGTAACCTAAGACTGAAATTTTACAGTCTCAGATTTTTCAAGTAACTTTGCTGGAAAAAGCCGCAAATAAATTAGGCTTTAGTTAGGAGGATCTCTGCAATCAAGGAACTATTTTATCAATAGTGGCCTAACTACAGCAAATCTGATTTCATCAGGAACTTCATCGGAGCAGAGGGAGATTTTGATCAAATCTGGAGGGAGATTTTGATCAAATAGTAAAAAAAATATCAGACTACATAGGGCGTATTATGAGTCCTGTGGGCACCTGCTGGTGATCAGTAAATACCGAACCCACTGGTGTGATATTTACCATGAGCTGTATTAGTGTATCATTCGGTTTTTCACATCTTGGAATATGAGACAACATTCTAATACTGTATGTTTTCCCCATTCTGAGGTACACAAACTTAGAATGTTGTGGCTTACTTCAATACAAAATTTCTGATGAAAATCATACTGGAAAAGCCTGTGGATGCTACTGGATCTGGATTTGCAAAATGATGCTTAATTTACTGGCCTGCAGAATGATGGGTCCGTGATCATTGCATGTTTCAGCAGGGAACGTTACTCCAGGAGCCATTCTACCGTAGCTAAAGTGTTTACCCTACAAGGCAGAATCACCCATCCAAAGTGTAACATTTCCAATGAAAGTAGCCACTTTGGAGAGAAAACATTTATCAGAAAGTCACCCCATGCTTATCATCGTTGATGAAATGTCCATAGCACCCGCGGAGTCTAAGTGTCCACATATCTGGAGTACCTAGCATGTTTGTTCCAGCACATAAGGACAACATCATAGTTGTCTTTTTAGGTGAAGCCTACCAGACACTGCAAGGCACATTGTGGGCTTCCCAAGAACATTAAAGCCCATCCATTGTTTAACATTGGTTGACTTTTTCCTGTCACTCTCTTTTTGCTGCTTTTTATTTGATGTTATTTTTTTCAACCTTCTGTTTGTTCCTCCCCTGGAGCAAAGCCTCTTTACTATTGCTTTGATTGGCTGGCTTCTATGCTTCCTGTAATTGCTTAAAAGAAACCACTATTTCTTTTTGTTTAAACACTCCATGAAAGTGCATGTGTTTTCCAGCTGTCTCTTTAGTGTGATTTCCCCCCCTGTAGATGAGATATAAGATAGTTTTATAAAGCGTGTATTACCCGACGGTGTCTTAGCATACCCAGACCAAGAGAAGGAGCCGCAGGTTTAGGGGGAACGAAAAAAAACCTGGGTGATCCCACTAATTAAAGTGGAAACAACCCAGTCTTTAGCTGCCTTCTAAATACCTCTCAGCACCGGCTGTGAGCGGAGAGCCAGGGCGGGAGAGTTCCATAGCTTTCTCCCCTGATAGGCTAGCGTGCTGCCACCCCAGTTTGCTCACTTGATTCTTGGGAGCGTGACCATGAAAGCAGAGCTAGATCTATGACTTCTGCTGGGCACGTACCATGCGAACCGTATTTGAAAATAGGACGGCCCAGTCTGCCTGGGCATAAGGCACAGTGCCTTAAAAGATACCCTCTTCTCCACTGGCAACCAGTGCAGACCATGCAATAAATGAGAGACTGGTTTAGACGTATGTGCTACAGCGTTCTGAAGAGACTGCATAGTGAGTTGCAGTGATCCATTTTAGATGTGATGAGTGTCATCATCACAGTCTTCTGAAAGTCTAATGGAATGTGCCGGAGGACCTTTTGGAGAACGCGCAGCATGAAAAATCCTCCGAAAATGATTGTATTAATTTGAGCAGAGAAGCACAGTTTAGTGTCAAAAATAACTCCCAGGTGTTTTGCCTTCTGCACAGGTTTCGGAAGGTTGCCCAGCCCTGCCGGCCACCAGGATACATTCCAGAAGGAGGTCTCTTTCCCAAAAGAGTAATACCTCTGTTTTGTCCGAGTTTAACTTGAGGCACTGCCCATGTGCTTCTCTTCCCCACGTGCACTTATGTTGCTTTCTCTCACCTGTGTGCTTCTTCCTCTCCGCACTCTAGGTTCCTCTGCTTCGCCCGTGTTCTCTCCCTCTGTTTGCTTCCCGTCTACCTGCTGTTTTGCTTTTGCTCTGCCTAGCGTGCTTTTTTACTCCTGCCCTTCTCCATCCCATTCCCCCAAATTGTTTAGCCATTCAATTTCTTTATATAAAGCACTTTTGTGCTACGTTTTACAACTGTGTTATAGTACTACTTTTTTATTTACTGATGTAGCTAGAATGTAAAACAAAAAAAGGATCCTTTAAGCCTGATAACTCCCCTGGCATTGTGTGTCACATGACACCTGATCCTTTTACATGCTCACCCTGTGAGGAGCTGATATCACAGCATGGCAGGCAGTGTGAGTTGAAAACCCCTGTAGAGAACATTTCCAATTTAACAGTGTGTGTAGTAAGGCTGATGTCCAGGGCACAAGTCTTAAAAAATGAAGTGGGGGGACACTGACTTCACGACAGGAAGTGACGTCACGAAAGGTGGCTTGCACCATCAGACTCATTACCTCCCCTCGCTCAGCCCTTACATGTGATTTTATTCTAATTTCTTTAGCGTAAGAAACAGGTGGTTTTCTCCTGCTGTACTTGATGTGCATTTTAAAAGTAGTGACATTTTTCTTTTTTGCTCCAGCTGTCGAGCTCCTGGTAAAATAAGCGGGGGGATGCCGTCCACTCGCGTGGTACCCCGACTCGAGCCCTGCTGATGTCCATCGGGCCCTTGAGACCTCTTTTATTTTTTAGGGAGAGGAGCAGTGGCTGACGGGCGGCCCCTGTGACATGTCCAAAGCCCTACTCCCTACCTCAGTGGCCACGTCCCCTGAGAAGCACCTTCATGGCTAGGGAGGCAGTAGGCTCAAGGCCCGCCCCCTCTAGAGGCCCCGCCCTCTCCAGGTTACCTTGTCTAACACTGTGACTTTTTTTCGAGGTTGGCAGGCCTGCGTCACTGTTGAATGCATGTACTCACGCACACAATGCACTCCACGACACCGGACCAGCGTACCTCAACAGCCGACTCAGCCCCTTCACCCCCACCCGCCAGCTTTGCTACGCAGACCGCACCCTCACCCCCGACCCCCGCTTCCAAAGAGTGACCCCCCCACATCGCTGCCAAGACGTGGAACACCCTACCCATCCGCCTACGGCAGACTGAAGACCTCCTAACCTTCAGGAGATTCCTTAAGACTCCCCCCTTACCCCCCAACGCATTGAGACCCTCACGGGTATGTAGTGCGCTTTACAAATGCTGTGATTGATTGATTGATTGATTGATTGATTGATTGATTGATGCACTTACCAAGAAAATGACGTGGCAGGCACGTCATTGCTTCTGTTGTTTTAGTCGTTAGCACAGGAGCAGTGATGTTGTGCAGCATTTTAAAAAAAACATTTAAAAACCAAATGGCCTTGTAGGCGAGACCCGTTTGCTTTGCCAATGTTTTTTTGTAAAAAGTCAGCCTCGTGTCCCTGGCGTGAACCCTGCCAGGCATCAACTGATCATCCGCTCTCGCCTGGAGCGCCAAGAGGTCCTCTTACAAGGCAGAGTTAACTGCAGACTTCGGCAGGGCCTCCCTCCCCTTCAAGACAAGAAGGAAACTTACCAACTGGTTTAAAGTTTTTAGGGATCTTAACACAATCTATTGCATAAAAGCCACGTTTCCTCTGCCTGTGCAGTTCTTTCTCCCTCGCACAGACGAGCTCTTTAACATGCATAGACCCATCACATCAAGTGGGAACACATCAAGCCGTTCGCATCAAGCAGCGCGCGTTTAATTAACAGAGAAACCTGGAATAATTCTTTTTATTACAGGTGGGTTTGTGCGGAACCGAGTATTGAATCTGACGCTGAAAAAAGAAAAATGTGCCGGTGGTTCAGAGCCCGCGCCGTAAGAAATGAAGAGGGGGGGGGGGGGGGGGGGCTGAAGCCGGCAGCCTGTAATTGGAAAGTTAATTATCTTTTCCAAAGCATCAGTTGTCACTTAGAAGGACCAGATTCTTGCGGGCTCCCCGGGGACCACCTCTGCTCCCCCATAATGGCTGGGGAGCCACCATTTCGCTGTCTCTGAACATTTGGTCACTGAACGCACCATTTATAGAGTATTGTTTAATTAAGGACAAATTAAGAGAACTGTGCGCAGAATTAAATTTCATATATAAATTCTTTTAAAGAGGACGGTGAGCAGAGGCGGGATAACTTTTCATTATCCTTGGCGGCTACTTGCTATCGACAGCTTCCATTGTTTGCTGCAGTCATGGAGGTTTGTTTACCCAGTGGGGAATTCGGTCTGTGCAGCTATTTCATGGAAAACAGAGCAATACAACAGTAAAAAGAGTTAACCCCCAGTGTGCCGCAGCTGTCCCATTTATTTTCTATAAGGGTTGCCTGGAACCCTTGGGTGAGAGGCTTCCGAGAAATCAGAACTAGGGGTGGGCGGAATCTTTCATTCCAACTCCGGAACTGGCAGAATTTTGGCCACTCCAGGTTACTCTTTAACACGGAGTTCTGGCCAAATTCTGCCAGTCGCTGCGTGGTGGAATTTTTCCCCTGTGAAACTAAAGAATATGCGAGCTGGCGAGCGAGATTTGGCGTCCCCTAGCGCGATTTGCTAATGCCGGCAGTCACTGGCGTTTGCCAGAGGTCAGAGGGCCGCCATTCGAGTAGATTTGATGCAGTTCGAGTAGATTTTGTACTCGAGCGGCAGCAAAATCAACTCAAATGGCCGTGCACTCTTGCACAAAGCAAGGTGTCGTTTTTCATTGCTGCTAGTGCTACTGGTGATAAATTGAAGCGTGAGCTGCATATTTTCTGCCCTTTTGGGGAATTCTGTGGAATCTCACTGAGTTTTTCTGGAAATCCACGAGTTCTGCCCACCACAATCAGGAAGTCTGCCAGTATTTCCGGTCACCACCAGCGGGAGCTATGAGTTCATCTTGGGTCTTGATGGTCGAAGAGCAGCCAACCTGAAGGAAAACCATAGGCTATATCAATAAACGTACTTCTAGTGACTGCCAAAAAAGTATACATTGCATTTGCATATTGTTACTGCTTGTGGAGACGTGGAATGGACAAAATGGTTTTTAACACTGAGGCACAACATGGAACACAATGAACTGACACCCTTTGCTATTTACATAATACAAAGAGCATTTCCTTCACTTTTTATGTTATTTAGGAGTTTTATATAGTGTCACACATTACTGTTTTTAATTACTGAGAGAAAAAGCACTATTGCCCAAAGCTCTGGTTGGAAGTCTACCAGTAGCCAATTAAATGTCAGCGTGCCGATTACCGAGGCAGAGCAGTCTTCAGTCCACCTCATGCCTCTCTAATCCACTTGTAGACATTCCCTGCCCCTTTATCTCATTCCTGCATGTCCCAGCTTTCTCTTTTTGAGTCTTCCTCTTCCTCCTCTTTCCCCTCATGCTCTCGGGAAATGTCAGATGAGGAGACATAAGTGCTGGTCCTCAAACATGAGAACCGGTGGGATCCACAGGCAACCACTGACTCAAATTAAGCACAGTTGTAATCTCCTCAGGATGCCAGAAGGAAATAAAATGTGTAGACTAATGGTTCTGTTACAACTTGTTTGGAAAAGGGCTATGTATTCCTCCTGCCCTGGAAATACAAACCCTGCTTGCATGGGTGTTACCAGAGATGGGAACTACCGCAGGAATACAAGTTGGGTCCTAAGGGTGAATTAACAATTTGGGAGGTCTATGAAAATCATGCATTTCACAAAATTCCCAATGTTATTCCGTTTTTTCGAATTTATTTCACTCAGATCTTTGTGCAGATCAGCTAAACCCTTTTCCATCCATTTCTTCAGAATTCGCTTTATTTTCTGGATTATACCATATTGGAGGCACATCAGCTTTTTCCGGTATTCTGCTATTTTCCAGGTTAAGCTTCTTAGTTATTTTCCTAGCTAAGAGCAGATCTACCACCTGCAAACGGACTGAATAGGGATCTTTCCTAGAAACCTTAATCATGAACCAAGGTGAGAACTGTTCTTGCTCCCTCAGCAAGAACCTACCAAATAAAATCCCTCATAATACTTCCAAAAATATGGTAGCCGGAACCCACCGTACCGTATGTCATGAAGGAGTTTGACAGTCTTCAGGTAAAAAGTGGCAGATACCACCAGAGCCGCTTTTCTACGATGAACATGAAGTCTGGTGCTGATTAGGACAGGTCACTGTGTTGGGACAGTTCTTGTTCATGGATCTCACGTTGATCTTTTTCTGTGAGTGAATATCTTTATTGGACCAATGAGCATTATTTTGAGATTTTTGGACATACTTTAGCAGGGGCAAGTTGTTAAAATTGCTGGATATGTTTTAGGCTGTAGGGATTTATTTGATCCGAAGGACTGCTGGAGACAGTTTTATTAGGTGCAGAAGAGGGGACCATCTAATATAGTTCAGCGCGATCAATGTTCTTTTAATCTCTGACGATAGGGAGTACCTTCTTCTTTTTTGTATACCCTGGTCTGGTTAGGCTAAGCTAGGTTACAAAATCTAAAAAAGATGAGTCAATGCTGGTTGCACACACCTCTACAGGCACAGAAACCTGACAGTCCCACAGACCTCTCCTGGCACAGAAACTTGCCAGTCCCACAGACCTCTCTGGGCACAGAAACCTACCAGCCCCACAGACCTCCCCGGGCACAGAAGTTTGCCAGCCCCACAGACCTCCCCGGGCACAGAAACCTGCCAGTTCTATTGACCTCGACAGGCACAGGACCCTCCAGCTCAGCAGACCACCCCAAGCACAATACCCTCCCAGTCCCACAGATCTCCCCAGGCAGGGAAACTAGTCAGCCCCACAGACCTCCCCAGGCAGAGAAACCTGCCAGCCTCACAGACCACCCTGGGCACAGAAATCTGCCAGCTCCACAGGCCTCCCCAAGCAAAGAACCCTGCCATCCCTACAGACCTCCCCAGGCAGAGAAACCTGCCAGCCCCACAGACCTCCCCAAGCACAGAATCCTGCCATCCCCACAGACCTTCCCAGGCAGAGAAACCTGCCAGTTCCACAGACCTCTCAAGGCAGAGAAATCTGCCAACCCCACAGACCTCTCCAGGCAGAGAAACCTGCCAGTGCCACTGGCCTCCCCAGGCACAGGAACCTCCCAGTCCCATAGACCTTCACAGGCACAAATCTGCCATCCCCACAGACCTCTCCAGGCAGAGAAACCTGCCAGCCCCACGGACCTCTCCAGGCACAGGAACCTCCCAGTCCCATAGACCTTCACGGGCACAAATCTGCCATCCCCACAGACCTCTCCGGTAGAGAAACCTGCCAGTCCCACGGACCTCTCCAGGCACAGAAACTTGCCAGCCCCACAGACCTCCCCAAGCACAGAAACCTGCCAGTCCCACAGACCTCCCCAAGCACAGAAACGTGCCAGTGCCACAGACCTCTCAGGTTACAGAAACCTGCCAGTCCCACAGACCTCCCCCCGGGCACAGAAACCTGCCAGTCCCACAGACTTCCCCAAGCACAGAAACGTGCCAGTCCCACAGACCTCCCCGGGCACAGAAACCTGCCAGTCCCACAGACCTCCCCAAGCACAGAAACCTGCCAGCCCCACAGACCTCACCGCCGGGGCACATGAGAAAGTTTTTCTATTTTTGTGCTGTGACCAAAATAGAATAAGCTTACTATGGGCTAATTATTGTTGCTATGTCTGTGCAAAATGAATTTGTTCTGTTTTTTACATGGTGTTAAAGTGGATGTCTTATGGCCCGAAGTTGTAGGTCTGTTGTTTTTCTAATGAAATAGCTCCATAACTGAAATAAGAGGCATTTCTGGTATCTTCACAGTGGCATGAGATAAGCCACCGCAGCCCCCTCGGTGCAGGGTGGGCCCTCAAGCTCCAGGGGTAAGCATGGGCGGAAAATCCGTTTCGCTCGCGGATTTTGCGGATTTTCGGTAAATTCGCAATCCGCGAGATTCGCGAATCTCCCGCAAAATCCGCAAATCCGCGAGCAGCGGATTTTGCTCGCACTGTTCGCGTGAGTTCGCGGCTTCCCAGTACAACTTCGCGCCTCGCGAATAAGCGCAAAATTGCAGAAATACAATCTTAGCAAAACTGAAACTACTTACCAGGTTCAAAAGTTCAGGCTCATCATTAGTAGCCATTTCCTGTAGTGCTTCCTGAGGGGCCCCTCCAGAGTTCAGTTGCCAGTTGCAACTATTATGTGACCCTGCTCTGAACCTCAGAATAGTTACACATATGCCACAAAGGTCCTGAATTACAGCTAAGGGAGACAAGCAGGAGCCAGGCTGGAAGTTCAAATCCATTAATCAGCCCCTAATTCATTATTGTCAGTTGGGGCAGGGCAGGTGTTGTAACTAATTTTGCAACAATGAAAGCACTTAGCAAGTGCAAAAGATCACTAATCAGGAAGCACTAAGGAAGCAGGTGCCAGCTAAAAAAATATTCTGTGACACATTAATCAGCCCCAAATTAATTCAGGTCACTTGAGGCAGGGAAGGTGTGCTTGCGTTGCCACAATAATGTACACTGACTGGACAACCAGAGGGTGCTGTGATGAAACAGAGGGTGGCATGGGTGGGCCAGAGGGTGGCATGAGTAGTCAGAGAGTGGCAGTGGTGACAGAGAGTGGCAGTGATGAAGAAGAGTGTCCCAAACAGGCTGGACACGTAGAAACAACAAGTTCGCGAAACTTGCGAACCGACAGGTAAGTTCGCGTTTTGCGAAATTGTACAAAACCCTCGCGAACTGGGAGAAACCCGCGCGAACACACAAAAAAAAAATCCGCAAATTCGCGAGAATTCGCAGATTTGCGTATTGCGAGTTCGCAAATCCGCAAAATTCGCGAACGCGAGATTCGCAAATTTCGCCCATGCTTATCCAGGGGTCTCCTCTAAAAAAGTGGTAGGTGGTGGCCCGGGGAGGGGGCCCCCTCCATGTACTTTGCAGGGGGCCCCCCTCAACTTTCGTTACGCCACTGTGCCAGGCCCACAGGTGCGATCGGTGACACCACACCGGGCATGGAATTACGGTGGGGCCTCATTTTTAAGAATGTATTTGATCATTTTAAAAGCACCTGCTGCTGCATTCCTGGCCTCCAGCAATTGTCAGGCATCAATTACAATGTCAGGATAACTCTCGTGATTAATCGTCTTTCTGGAAAGAGACGGGAGGTTTTTCTAGTGGAAATTTTGACTCATCCTAAGGTAGCACAGAGGGTTACAATGTTGCTGCTAAGAACATCTAGCATGCAGATAACGAAGTGCATATCATCTTAATAGGTCAGTGGGTTAGTGCTTTCATAAGGGAGCTCCTTTTGTTACTTATTGTTTAGAAGACACGATCCTAATATAGAGAATTGAGCTATTAACTGTCATCAAAGAGCTGAAAGCAACTGCAAGGTGTATATGAAACCTACATGGTTTTTTTCCCAGTCTTTCTTCATGCTAATCTTGCGGAAAGTGTTCATTTGGGTAGAAAACAATTCTTATTATTAAAGAGAACCCCAACACTGATGTTACGTTTTAAATTCTGAATTTGCGCTTTTCCAGAATATGGACTCAAACTATATTGTCTACCAGTATTGGTGACATGTCACTCCTACACTACACCTTTTAGTCCTGTCTGATGTAACATTTCCTATAAACTGATTTACACACATATGATTGTCTCTGTGCAATGTGATTGTGATGTAAAGTGCTACGACACCTCACACTGGTATGAATGGTGATATAAAGCGATATGAATCTGAGAGGCAGTGGATATGGAGACTTGAGGGGCAATGTTAAAGGGTGCTAGTGAGGGAATCCTTGGCATAGGTAGTCATTGGGCGGGGCGCCAACAAGCATTGTCGCACAGGGCATCACCTGCGCTAAAGCCAGCCCTGGCAGGTGCGGTGCTTTTTACTAGCACACCGCCCCCTCTATCTCCCAAGACTGATCGAGCAGCAATCTGCCAGGGCTGGTTGCTGTTCCCAGTCCGCCCCTGTTGGTATGTGCGAGGGGGTTGGATGAATTGTGAGTGAAGTGGGTTCTCTCACGGGAGGTTAAAATCTCAAAGCAAGATGTGTTTACCTGGTGAAAGTAGCCGAGTTGTCATGAAGTGCAAGAAGTCCTCTAGGTTGTGTTTTGCCAGAAAGGTGGCATTGTGTTTTGTAGTCTATCATTAGAGAGAAAATGGGTACTGATGATCACAGTTAAAGCTTGAAAGATTTTGGTAGACGAGGAATCCATAGTTGGGCAAGACAGGTTAATTGCTCCTCTGAAACCTTTTCTATTAGTTCTGTTTAAGTGGCAGTAGGGTGAGCCAGAGAGGTGTGGATGAGAGTGCAAGTAATGTTTATGTAAGAACCATTGAGGCGAGGTGCTTGGCCAGAACCAAGATCTGGTGGCCAGTCGCATGGCCAGTGCCTGTACACACGGGGGCACATCTACAAGGAAGTGCTGCAGCGTGGCACCGCAAGTCTTTCGGTTCGCCACGCTGCGGCACTTCCGATGCACGTGATGCGACATATTTACAAGAATATGTCGCATCTTGTGCTTCCTCCTGCACTGGTGCACTAACTGCAGCCATGCGCTGGCGCAGTGACCCTTGCACCATGGTGCAAGAATGCCTGTGTCGTGAAGAGATTGTTTTTTTGCAAGAAGGGGCACCTTCCTGCACAAAAACAATCACAAAAATCATTTTCCTCTTTCAATACGAGCGGTAGAATTCAGCACGCATTGAAAGTGGAAAAAACAAGGAGAATTGAAAACTTTCTCCTCGTTGTGCCTCACTGCGCCACCTTTAGGGTGGTGTAGCATTCAGACGCATCTCCAGATTTACGATTTCTCGTAAATCCGGAGATGTGTCTGTTGTGAACGCATCTAGGACCCTATTTAAAACATTCCCGATTTATGCCCTTATGTGGTTATATCAAATCATATCCTTATAAAGGCATAAGAATCATATCCATATTAAGTCATAGCCAATGCAGTCCAAATACGGCAAGGCTACTCCCATAGACTCCTAGAAATCACAACGCGTTCTTAAACAAACCAAGCCTCCAGCAGCCCGGGAATTCCCCCTGCTTCGGTATTGCTTTGTCCTAGAACTCCTGGAGTCCTGAAAGAACTGCGAGTTCTTAGTGACATCTTATGTCCAACCTTACGTCAAACTCGGCACCTTCCAGGTATAAATATACCAACATCTGCCTTAAGCAACACACAGTGGCTTGGAGCAGATCGGCTATCTACTTGCCCGACACCCTGCTGATGCGAGTGCCGAAGGAAGCCGACCCTCCCTCTTGACACACTGAGAGAGACGTTGTCTTTTCTCCTGCCGAGAAATCCAGCTCCAGTGTTTCCCAGACACCATCGCGGGTTGCTGGGAGATCGAGTCCTGAGAGAGAGATACAAGACCTCCTTCATTCTATACCCAAGGTACAGAGCTGATTAGACCCATGGAGAATTCTTGATTCAGATTCTTGGCAAAAACTGTAACTCATCTACTCCTTCCCACGTACTAGGCTTAGGTTAGGTACACCGGGGTAGGCATGTTTTAGAAACACCAGTTGAGTACGTTTAGTCATTATTTTATCATTGTATGTATTTTATCCATTTTAAGTATCTTATGGCTTAGAAACCATATAAATGCTTTTACAGTGTTATTTCATAATACTCATTTTACTGTACGCACTTTACTTTATGACAAGTATTGCAATTGTGGCAATACATTTCTCTTGCATGAGAAAGAAGACTGCTCAATAAATACCCCTTTTATTGAAAACGCCCGTCTCTCTATTTCTCTGCATTTCTGGTGAAACTAAGCATGCACGATTGACTGAGTGAAATAGCTATCTATTGTTTCCGCGACTCTGGAGATATTCCTTATTTCAGGTGGAACAAAGTTGTCATGTTATATGGTTGTCAGAAGCTAATCCCTTCTTGTGTATTCAATAAAGTTTCTAGTTACCTCTGAGCTAGCTGGCACACACAATTAAGTCTAACATATTCAATAGAGACCTAGTCGACCTCAGTCCTACGTCTACACTATCGTTTATGTCATTCCAATGCGCAGAGCCTATTGGGAATATAGGAACTACACTACATGGCGCCCAACGTTTGGTAAGGCGATAATTTAACGCTAGATACTAAAGTAACTCAGTCGTGCTTTTCACACAGAACCATTTTCCCGTAAAAACTCCAGTAGACGTCTGGAGTGGGTAAAAGGTTAATATCCGCAAAAACTTAGTAGGAAGAGATTCCTATGTATTAGTTTTTGGTTTAGTCAACGTTGAAGGATACAGTGTTCCAAAATATTGTGCACCTAATCTTTGTTTCCTTGAAACTTGATCTGCAAACTTTCAGTCAGTAAAATGACTGAAAGTGACGAAGAAAGGGAGAGAGCTAGACTAGCTACTCAACTTTTGGCGGAAGACACAAGTCTCCAACAAAATGAACCGAATGCAATACTCATCCCGGTAAATATAAGGAAAACCCTATAAAACTTATAGAAAATGGAGTATCATCAAGAGGTGGTACAGTCATAATTGTTGTCAAGGCACATGAATATCGGCAGACAGAGGTATTCTGTTCATGGATAACTTTTCCAGCAGCAAATGCTGTGACACGCGAGTTCCACTACTACAAAATAGAGGAAACTCCAGAGGAATACGTTCCTTTCGAGGAAGTTGAAATTCCACTAACTTACCAAGAGCATGAGCTCTGGTTTAATGGTGCCTTAAAACATCAAAATCACATTACCAGGCTCGGTCCACTAGGTAGACCAGGAGCCACATGGTCGGTTCTAGCCAGCTATACACCACATCCTGACATTGAAAACCTTTCAAGCGGAGAACTTTTAGTTCAGCTAAAACAACTAATTAAAATACATAGACAATTGGTACAATATGTCATGCGGAATTTAACAGTCCAACCAGCAATAAAAATTCCACAGCACACCCCTCACCAGGGGAACACAAATAAAATTACACCACAGACTATACAATCAGTCATTGGCAATTACCAACAAAACGGGAACAAATTCCATTCTGGTTAGCTCAAAAAATTACTCAGATAGAAGCAGTATTTCCTGATACTACCCCTCACGAAAAACACAGAATTCTCACAATCTGCCTACCAATGGTGATTGCACCACATGTGGAGGACTGTGACACTTGGGGAACAGTCTTTGCTTCAATCTACACAAAAACACATGGTGTTCCGTCCATGGCGGTTATACCAGACGTACTAAGACAGATTCAAAATGAATACGGTCCAGAGCCTGCTTTAAATCTAGGTATGAAATTACTGAAAGACTTTAAGCAAGTCTCGGCTATACTACTAGCCAACATAAAAGGAGAAGCAGCATCCGTGGCGATCTGCCAAAAATAAAAAGAAACAGACATAGCAGACCAATCTTTTGAACTTGCCAGAATAATTGAAAAATCCTATGAAGAATTAGGCAGAGATAGTTTGGGTGGGAAACCACTAAAACCCCAATTAACTGAAAATCCTGAAGAGACTTTCATTAAAAATAATTTAATTACTCCAAAAAAGAAGTGGGAGGGTAATAAGCAAACCACTCCCAGAGAAAAACATTTTTAGACCAGAGGAAGGTCTCCCCAAAGAAGAGATAGACCTCCAGAACGGGGAGGGGCAAGTCTCCACAACGGGAGCCCTCTGAAAAAAGATATAACCTTAGAAATAGGAACAATTTGAGAAAACCTGACAGATATCGAGATATTGATACACGTCCCTCTCGATCTTTTCAGACTTCCTCACAGAAATCGGAAAGAAGAGTACGGTCAGAACATAAAGAAGAGCGCGTCAAGTCCAAAGACAAAGAACCTGCTCATCAAAATAAAAAATTACTATTTCCCAAACAGAAGGTAGCAAGCATAAAGATAAAACATGCAGAGGATCCCGAGGACACAACTCAAGAACGGAGAGTGGGCCCAAACAATGCTAGACAGCGCAGCAGAAGTGACCATAGCTCGCAAGATCCTTATAAATCTTCTGGAGACAGTGGACACGAATGAATACATTCAGGTGGAAACTGCAGACACCAGAGTTAGCGTGCCCCGTAAACTATATAGAATAACATTACATATAGAAGGGGATAAAACTAGGAAAATAAAAGGTCTCTTTTGGGAGAATCTATCTAAAGGCTATGATATCCTTCTAGCAGAGAAAGACTGGCCACCAGAGTTTGTTAGGGAGTGCCCACATGGCGAAGAAATGATTATGCCTGCATTCTCAAATCACATTCCAATTCATAAAAAATACACATATGCAAGAAAATGGGCAGTGGCCCAAGCTCCTGCATTATATAAATCATGTAGGATGGGATGAGGATTCTCCTCACCATAAAATCCAGTTAAAAAATCAACCTACTGCACAGAGGCAGTATCCTGTTAAGCAAGAAGCTAAAAAAACAAGTCAGAGAGATCTTAGATCAACTTGAATATCAGGGGGTGATTGAAACATGCACCTCACAAATAAACAATCCTTTGTTTCCTGTCTCCAAGCCAGACAATTCATATTGTCTAGTTTTGGACCACACACACCTAAACTCTTGTTGCAAAACATTTGCAGTACAAAACTCACACAGTGCAGCACTAATGAATAATATTGTGCGCAAAAAATATAACACGACATTAGATATTTCAAGAAAGCAGGTATTTAACCGCTTTCTCCAGCATGGGGGCCCAAAAGCAATTTTGTTGTCTCCCACAGGGATTCAAGAATAGCCCAGGATTATTTTCAGCCAGGGTAACAGATTTACTACAAATGTATGATGATGAGGCATTATCTTATGTCGATGACATCTATCTTACAGACAATGACCTGGAAACACACTTGAAAAGAGTGAACACCATCATACTAGGGTTCGCATCTGAAGGGTACAAATTTTACTTTAAAAAGTCACGAATTGCCCACCTCACTGTCCTATTTTTAGGATATGAATTATCAAGTGAAGGCAAAAGCCTAGCAGACACCTTCTTAGAGAAGTGTGCAGTACTCCAACCTCCAAAAACGCGGAAAAACTTACAATCAATTCTAGGTTTCCTGAACTTCGGAAGAACTTACATTCTAAATTATGCAGAGCGGGTTAAACCGCTCTACGAATTATTAAATCCTGATTTCAAACCAATTAATTGGACTCAAAAACACACAGAAATTTTACGATCATTACAAACAGACATGTTAACTAAAACAAAACTGCAAACACACGCAAACGAACGCAACCTTGTAATCCGAGTCATCCCAGGAAGATACGGATTTACATACCTGACCTCTAATGAGGGAGAAACGGAACCAATAGCTTATAAATTACACTTGTACACACAAGCTGAAATAAAATTCAGTTCTACTGAAAAAATTCTAACTGCGGTTCAAACGGCTGTAGCAAAAGAAAAAGCCCTAGCTCATGGGAAGAGGATATCTGTTTTAACACAGTATCAGCCCTTGAAGCAGTAACAAGACAGAGCATTACAAATGCTATGGCATTAGATCGAAAATGGATACAATGGTTTAATTCTCTTGCTGCAACTGACGAGATACACGCATTTGATCCCAAAATGAAAAAGCTAGAACATCTAGAATCTGAAAAAGAATGTCTTCTGTCGATCGAAATTCTACCTCTGGAACAGTACACCTGTGTAATCTACACAGACAGATTTGCACAACACTACGTTGTGGATAAAAAAGTTTACAATGCAGCATGCACGATTGTTAAAGGTCGCTGGCGCTTAGGTAAATTCAGAGCCAATAGTCACTAAAACTGAATCACTCAGAAACTGTACAGCTCAGCGAGCTGAACTACGAACTTTGAAGATGGCGCTTGAAATTGCAGATCGCGAATTCCCCACACTAATAGTGTGCGATTCGCATTTCTGCGTCGAATCTTATAATAATTCCATGCAGACCTGCATTAAAAATGGTTACAAAGATGAGACAGGTGGCACAATAAAACATAAAATCTATGGGAACAGGTAATTCTTTTGCAGAAAGAACTACAAAAGACTCATGTGATACATAAGCAGAGTCTTCAACGCGAAGGCATTCACGTTGCAGGGAATTCATTGGCTAATAATGCCTCAGCGGCAGCTGGGCAACCGGCTTCCGTAGCTACAAAAAAGCATTCTAAAAAACAAATAGATAGAGAAACGCACTAGCATAGAAGCCTCAATGGAAGGCAATTATGCAGCGTTACCTCTAAACTATCCACTCAGAAATACATACATAATTGATGCAAACTCCGTTGCGTTTGCTCAAATCCCTGGAGTAGGGGATAGAGCAATTCCAAACACGAACCAGAGGGCATACTTGATTCAAGAAGCACACATGGGAATGGGTCTGAGGCACCAAGAGATCCTGAAGTCTCTTATAGAATTGCAATCAGAATACTGGTGGCCGGGAATGAGCGTGCAAGTTTATAACTTTGCAATGGATTGTGAAGACTGCAATAGAGATCGTAGTTATGAACCGGACCAGATATCTGACTCTAGCACAGTAAGACCAGCCCAGACACCTCTATTAGACAGTATTAGACTATCTACACGCAGGCGTCCGACCAGACAAATGCGATCCCACAAATATTAAGACGAGATTCATTTGGATGTGGCCCCAGCGCTCGGCTGACGCCAGAACTGTTATAAAAGATTTGCGAGTCTTTATCGGCACATACGCAACTGGCATGCTACATTCTGACCAAGGTCCTGCGTTTAGCTCTCGAGCTTACAAGGAGGCCATGGCCAGCTTGGCCATTGCATTGCGGTACTCTAGTCCATTCCATCCTGAGGGAAATGCGGTAGTGGAGAGAAAAAAATGGGACATAAAGCAATCTATAACAGCGAGGGTATTAGGTTCGGGTGATGAGTGGGTCAAACATCTAATAAGTGTCCAACATAGTCTTAATAATCTGCCAGGAAATTCTCTGGGTGGAATCACTCCGTATGAACTTTTGTTTGGTACAAGAATGATAATCGAAGACCTCGATTGTCAGACTTCAGTGGTGGAACAAAAAGCTTTTGATATCAAAGATCGTTTGGCTGTTTTACAGGACTTGAATGAAACAAGAAAAAGTCTAAGTAGCACAAAGCTAGAGCCAACGGCCACTGAAGAAAAACCACCTGTCCCAACAAGACCTGTCTGGATTCCAAAGATTGGGGATCTGGACAGAGAAAAGATCGTGGTGAAGAAGGAATTTGGGCCTTCTTACAGAAAAGCAGTACCTGTCTTAGCTATCAGCGGAACAAGATCAGTAGTACTACCGCCCCTTGCTGGTAAAAAGGATAACCGAGTTGTATCAATCGACCTGGTAAAACGACAACCATGTGGCCAATAATAAGTAATAGGCCAAGTGGACTCCCAAGATGTAGCAGAAGACCAAACCTTGCTACAATCCAAGAGGTTCAACCTGAAAGACTAATCACATTTGATAAACCTGCAGTGAATAAAAAAGGACTATGCAACAAAGCCATGGAACTTGCGCCTCTCGAAACGCAAATTGCAACAGTTCGTCAAGAAACACCTGTCTACAATGATGTAGCCTCTGACTATACTAATATGTCAAAGGAAGAAGCAAATCCAAAGATTAATGCAAATCCTGAAGCAATTGCAACAATTGACAGAACTTCATCTGGCTACTTTATCAACTTCGATGACTTTTCTGATGATCCAAGTGAACATGGGGACAAGCCAGCAAACAAAAAAACTTTCAAAGACAAATTACAGAACTCTTTCATCAACTTGGAGAAACATATCTGATTTCACACTGGATTGAACTGTGGATTGTGTTAGGTGTACTTTTCCTCCTGCTCCGGCTCATCTTAGTTTTAAGCTTGGGAAGAATGATTGAGGGAAAATACAGTACAATGGACACAGCAAGTCAGAACATCAACTTGGTTCTAAAACCTCACAGATCCTCTCACATTGAAAAAATAGAACTATCATCAGTGAACATCACAGCCATTCCTATACCTGGTGGTGTAGCATGGGACAATACTGATTATGAAATCTATGGCCCGGTTGAACTCTTGAAATATCCACATCAGTTCAAGATTTCTTTAAGTGACTTTGTATCACCTAGTACTTTCTCTGATGATTGGGACTTTGAAAATATTAATAATATGATGTCAGATTTAGAAATGTCAGCAACATTTACAGAACATGATTATTTACAAGGTTCATCAAATTATGAAGAAATGTATTGCTTTAATCACTATGGGCATCATTATTTGCATAAATCTGCTAATCCCAGAAATGTTTTCAGTTATAATCAATGGGAACATTGTCCAACTCCGCCAAAAGGCAGCTTGAAAACATTTTATGAGAAATTCCCATACTTCTCAGGATTTAATATCACTGATCCAGAAACGTTTTATTTTACAATTATGAATAAGACAGGAATGGAAAACATGTGTACAAATACTAAATTGATTTTTTCTGAAAAGTTTTATGAAAAAATATCTGCATTTGGTTTTGAATTTTGATAAAACAGCATTGAGACAAAAACTGTCTGGGGTACAAAAGATTGGCAGGTACAAGGTTTAGAATCATTATTCAGAGCCGGCATAATCCCAGAACAAATCATGTTCCTGAATGACACCATTCAACAAACAACCTGTCTTGGCCTAGCCAAGATGAAAGATTATAGAAATAACACTACAGATGAGGGGTTAGACGTGTCCTATATTTTAAAACAAAACAGAACTAATCCTGATTGGAAAAAATGTTTGATCTGGCCCACAGACACAAATAACTGTCAAGACAGATTCCTGTACAAAATACAGGGGTTCAAACAGAACAGGCCAGACCCAAGATATTCCCAGAGACAACATCCAGGGATAATAACAACATACAGTGTAGGAAAACTATGCCTCGAATGGCTACAGAAATCCACACTACCCAAAATTAAGCAACACTTGACTTTACTTAAAGAAGGTGCTGACTTGCGAGATTTCTTACTGGGACCTCGCAAACAGCGCCAAAAATGTTTCATATACGCCGGTATATACGCAGCTTACAACGAAGCTTGGAAAGTAACACAAATTGAAACTGCTGAAAAAATACGAGAAATTGATAGTATTAATTTGGAAAAATCACTGTCTGTAGTGGACAATGGGTTAACGACTCTGTCCTCCAGAATGTATTCATTGGACAGTATTGTATCATCTGCTATTGATATAATAGAACAGGATATGCTAATGTTACAACATGGCCAGTCCCAATTACAATTACAATTACAGTTAGGCTGGACGTTGCAAAATCTGCGTTCAGGCTACGTGCCATGGCGTCTAATCAACACAACGCCATTATTTTCTATCTTTAACCTTACTGATAAACAAATCTCTTTGGCACAAAGAGGGGCAGACTATACAGTACTGAGCATTGAAAAACTAGAAAGATTGCCATTGACAGTCTCCGAAAAAACTGTCATTGAATGAATAATACATGGCACCATTACAATTCCGATAACGACTTTTCAGTTTCAATACTGCCAAAAGTATATACCAGCAGGACTGTATGAAAGGTTGGGTAAAGGGTACATCAAGTCAACCTGGAATTTGCCTTATACACATAGATGTTGGAGTGGGGGCAAGAAAGAGGTATTTCTTAGTGGTAACAACTGTAAAAATTCACTAAGCGGTACACTTCTGTGTCAAGGAATTAACTTGCATGGAGCCTGCAAAGGTTCATCAAATAACCTTTAATTTCACCTGCAGGGCACCCCTGCTACACAGATAGAGCCTCTTTTCAGGCAGCTTTCCAACGTTAGCTATGTTATAATAGGTGACCACAGCTGTTGTGGCATGGTGCCAGGAACGGCCTATCTCGTGAGCGTTACTTCCAGGGTCACTTCAGCTAACCAGACATGGAGGCCGCAATACGGCCTTCTTTGAGTATCTCTTCTATTCGAATTGATACTTTAATCAGAATGAAGTCTATTCTTTTACAAACAACTGTGCCTTTAACCTCGTATAGAGAAATGTATGATCTGCAAGTTGCAAGGACAGCAGCAGAGATACGTGCATTATTATCAACAAATTGCCCCGTGCATTTCGTAGAAATGTTAAGTCAAATCTTAACCCCTTCCATGCTCATGACAAGGTCAGCTCGTCATGCAGTACACTGGAGCTGTGCTTATGACGAGCTGACCTTGTCATGAACAATGGAATTTCTCAAATTCCAGCACAGGAGGGGAAAACCCCTAGCAGCCAAGGGGTTAAACATGTCAGATACCAGTGGCATCGCACATGTATTTAAGACAATTTTTTCGGGACTGTTAGCACCCTTTGAAGCAGTCCTGAGCATCTTCCCGAAATTCGTGCTCTCTGTGTTCGGCGGCCTGCCTCTCATCTTGGGACTCGTAGCAGGAATCCTTTTTTTGTTCCTTCTGCTCCGATATGGCAAGTCAAGTCACAGACAAAACTCAGGCTACAATGGAAGACGCAATCCTAGCAATGCAATACCGAGAGCGGATTACTAAAGTCCTCGGCTTGGCTCGGCTAAGAGATCTGGATACTACCTGGTTTCTTTCATTCAGACCAATCTGGCAAGATTGCATCTTACCTGTTCTACGATGCCTGCTTTGCGGAGAAGAATGCGTGTTAGACGTCTGTCTCACACTCCCATCAGCAGTACCTATGGATGTCGATACTTTGCTTGGTTCGGTAACGGCTCATGCAACATGTTGTTCCCAGCAGCTACCCATTCTGATGACGGCATTCGTTGAGACCTCACCATTACGATTAGGTGGCGGTGAGCGATGAGATGAAAGCGGCACACAGGTACAACCTTCCGTGACCATTGCTGATCTAAACACCGATGATGGCAATGCTTCACACATATGCACTATTTCTACTTTTTCGGACCAGGTCCAACTTTCACCTGCTGTAGACAACTTTTTTACCAGCCTATCTTTTGAAAAAGGGAGCACAAAGCATTCCCTGAACTCTGAATTCGGCCTTCAGTTTTGATAAACAGAACTGCTAAAAAACATTGGAACTATTTTTCTTCCCGAAAGCGAAATAATTTTTCTCCAGTTCCCAAAATATTTACCTTTTTTTGGCACATGATACTCTGCTTAAAGTAGAACTATTCTTAGAAAACAAGATTTTCTATTTTTAAAATATCTAGAGACAATATTTTGACTTAGCCTCTAGCACATGTACAGTCTTGTATAAATATGTGATGAAATGGTCTCGACCTTCTCTTCTGTATTAAGAGCCATTTCATAAATGTAAATTTCGTGATTCATTCAGTCAACATTCTAAATTTACAAAATATGCATTATCTGAATGACACCACTGCTTTCAAAAAACGTACAGTATTATACCCATTTTTTGTGTACCATTTCAAATGCTTACTATGTATTTTGGGGTGGGTTGGAAAACACATGCATCATTATATGTTTAATATTGCTTAGTATTTAGTAATGATGGACATTATACGTGGAGTGGGTGTTGTGAACGTATCTAGGACCCTATTTAAAACATTCCCAATGTATGCCCTTATGTGGTTATATCAAATCATATCCTTATAAAGGCATAAGAATCATATCCATATTAAGTCATAGCCAATGCAGTCCAAATACGGCAAGGCTACTCCCATAGACTCCTAGAAAGCACAACACGTTCTTAAACAAACCAAGCCTCCAGCAGCACGGGAATTCCCCCTGCTTTGGTATTGCTTTGTCCTAGAACTCCTGGAGACCTGAAAGAACTCCGAGTTCTTAGTGACATCTTATGTCCAACCTTACGTCAAACTCGGCACCTTCCAGGTTTAAATATACCAACATCTGCCTTAAGCAACCCACGGTGGTTTGGAGCAGATCGGCTATCTACTTGCCCGACGCCCTGCTGATGCGAGTGCCGAAGGAAGCCGAGCCTCGCTGTTGACGCACTGAGAGAGACGCTGTCTTTTCTCCTGCCGAGAAATCCAGCTCCAGTGTTTCCCTGACATCCTCGCGGGTTGCTGGGAGATCGAGTCCTGAGAGAGAGATACAGGACTTCCTTCATTCTATACCCAAGGTACGGAGCTGATTAGACCCTTAGAGAATTCTTGATTCAGATTCTTGGCAAAAACTGTAACTCATCTACTCTTTCCCACGTACTAGGCTTAGGTTAGGTACACCGGGGTAGGCGTATTTTAGAAACACCAGTTGAGTATGTTTAGTCATTATTTTATCATTGTATGTATTTAATCCATTTTAAGTATCTTATGGCTTAGAAACCATATAAATGCTTTTTACAGTATTATTTCATAATACTCATTTTACTGTATGCACTTTAGTTTATGACAAGTATTGCAATTGTGGCAATTCATTTCTTCTGCATGAGAAAGAAGACTGCTCAATAAATACCCCTTTTATTGAAAACGCCCGTCTCTCTGTTTCTCTGCATTTCTGGTGAAACGAAGCATGCACGATTGACTGAGTGAAATAGCTATCTATTGTTTACGCGACTCAGGAGATATTCCTTATTTCAAGAGGAACAAAGTTGTCATGTTATATGGTTGTCAGAAGCTAATCCCTTCTTGTGTATTCGAGAAAGTTTCTAGTGACCTCTGAGCTAGCTGGCACACCATGGGTGTTGTGTGGGAGAACCCACAGCAACACCCATGGAACGTCCATTCAACGGAAAGTGCTGCGTTTGAAGGGGCCGTATTTACAAGGAGCGGAAAAGTCATGCAGGGTGCCTTTTCCTGTCCTTGTAAATAAGAAGGAGCCCCCTGCGCCACCAGTACATCATGAAAAGTGACGTACTGGTGGCGCAGGGGACTTGTAACTGTGCCGCACAGTGTTGTACTGCTAATATGACAATAAGTGAAGGGGACGAGGACAGCAAGAGAGGGCATACACAAGCATGACAAAACACTTAACAATAAAACCTAGAAACAACCTTCTAATGTGAACAGATACTCTAGAGAACAGAAAAAGCATTTATTTAACCAAATATAGAAACACAAAGATATGGGTTGAGTTTTGAGTCAAGAGACCTGGTGCCCCCTCTGACCACATTGTGGTCTGAGCCAGCCTACCACACGCTTTATTGGCACCAACACTGCTCAGGGATGACAAGGTGCCCAGGCACTGCATAAAAAGAGCATAAGACAACATGACACAACTTATACAGACACACAGATAGTTAGGAATTACCGCCATATAATGACCACCTATTCCCCTTAGACTCCAATTACAATCTCAGCCAATAATTATAATGCACAGGGCGAGCCTTTTATTTCAGAATTTTCTGCTGTGTCAAGCTGATACTGGAGGGAAAACATGACAGAACTATTGTTCCAGCCAGTCATTAAGGCTCCCTTTCTTTGGCAGAAAAAGTCAATCGTTTAAGGGGAAGCTTGTAATCTGCATCTCTTGGTGAAAGCCCCAGATAGTTGTAATATTGTGGAACAGAAAAAGAATGCAATTTCCATGCATATTTTCCACTCGGCACAGTTACCACCCAAATCGTAATAGATCATTTGTCTGTTCATTTTTCTTTGCAATGTAACACAACAGACCCTGCTTTACTTGTGGAATGAGTTTGGGGGGTTCGGGCGTCTTCCAAATAGCCCTGTTTAGAGGTGGGGGCCGCATGGTTTCTGACTTTGGACCCTCAGCTGACACCAGGTCATAGTACTGTCTCTCCATCCTCATTTAAGAAGGGAGATGGTTTCTAGACTCCTGGGCCAGGCATGGCAATCCATCAGTGGCCCCCACAAACAGGGAGGATTCTCCCTGTGCACTAGGGTCTTTGGGGCGTTTTTATTAAGACTAGCAAGCTCTCACTTGTGAGTGTAATTGTGTTAAACAAAAGAAAATGCTGAGTGACACCGTAAAGAACACTGTGTTTGCTGTCCTTAGCACCAAGCCTACAGTGCAGCCACACAGGGCAAGAAACCAGGCATCCCTGCCTGGAACCAGGGGGCGCACATTTTTTATATCAGGCAAAAATGCGCTTATTCATGATTTTGTGAAATTAGCCTAAGTTTTCGATAGTTTAGAAAAATCAGTAAATCTCCGTCTCCCAGTCACCATTTCCTGCTCCAATTTGTATCATGGGAGGGACTTCCTGGCAAAAAACATGGTGGCATTGAAGCTGCACCTTCCATAATCACTGGTAAGCGGATGTATAACGGTACGACGCGTACAGTCACAACGCGTGCTTTTACAACGCGTCCCTTACAACGCAAGTCGTTACCATGATTTGCGTTGGGGGCGCGGATTGAGAATAGTATAATTTACTATTCTAACACCAGTCCCCGTGGACACTAGGGAAGGTGTTGGAATAGTAAATATACTATTATTAATCCTATAGCGCCCTCCAGTGCAAGTCGTGGTTACGACTTGCGTTGTAACGGACGCGTCGTAAAAGCACAGCGGAGTAAAATTTGCGTTGTAAAGGATGTTCCCCCTGGTAATCGATATTGGAAGGGTGATATCATGGGGCAGACATGAACCGTCCAATGAGATCCTGGGAGTGCGTGTGGTGCAGGACTGCTGGCAAGCCCGAAACTTGAGGGGTTGGGGGGAGGGTGCACCAGGAGAGCCGGGTCACTGCGAAAGATTCCGCTGCGGGTGAGAGGCTCAAAGTAGGCCAGGGGCTTATCTACAAGTGGTGCAGCCAAAGGTGGCCCAATTACAACAGCCCCTTGAGCCCTGAGAGGGCACCTACTACTATAGATGCTGGAAGTAAAGGTGTGGGGGCACTGCAGCTCCACAAAACAGCCATTCTGGAGTTCCAAAATGATTTTACATATTATTTATATTTTGTCATATTTGCTGTGCACTGTATAGTTTTATCAGTAAAACTACATGTCTGTGCACATTTAGTGGTCATTTGAATGAAAAATGTGCTGTCTGTAAATAAGAGCGTGCAACCACACTATGTTTTAGTGATATGTTTGTGACAATGTGCTCCTAAATGTGCTCCTAAATGCAACACCAGCTACACAATACACTCTTACCACTCTCCTGCTGAATGAGCGTGGCTCATTTGCGATACTTATTCTTTGAGTGAGGTTTGGATTTTTCAGAATCCCTATGAGTTCAGTGATGTAGCATTGATGGCAGGGGCCCACGTCTGAAGATTGTTCCTACTCCACTGCCTACTAGAGCTACTAGAGCCAGATGAGCTCTTACAGCACTGGCAGCTCGCTGTGAGTCCGACCAATCGTCTCAACTGCAGGAGTCAGACTCCGAGCCATAGAATCGATGGAAGCACCTGCAGGTGCACGGCAAAGGCGGAGGAGCATCACCCCACTGCTCTCGGGGCAGTGTAAAAGGAAAAATCAAATGATAATAACAGAAGTGAACATTTTATTTTTAGTATCAGCCAGGTTAGGGGGGGACGGGGTGGGGCTGGGCTCCTGTGACATCGAGGGAGGAGTAGTGGTTGTAGCACCTTAAGAGCGAATGACTGTTTGGCCGGCCGTCTTGGGGTGGCAAAACCATCCTGCACACTTTGCATGTTCTCCACCAGGCTGTAATACACAACTTGAGTGGAGAACATGCACAGGCTGTCAGTCCCCATCTGAGCACCGAACCACGGTGCTCAGACCAATCACAAGACTGCTGTTATGGTGACAGAAGCATAGTGATTGGCTTAGGGGAGCCTGGGCGCTTCCTGGAAAAGGTGTGGAGGAGAGATGATGTGGAAGAGACGACATGCTGAGGTAAGTGAATTTTTATTTTTTTCCTCTCCACCCATCCACCCACCACCCGTGCCATACCGGCCGCCATTGACACACGGTGAATGGCCAAGAGATGTGAATGATCACTTTTGTAAATGTAGATTGCACTATTCTGTCCTAGCTACCTAGCGCCATCAGAAATCGAAGAAAAGGTTGCACCCAGGCAGCTGCGTGATTTCAGAAGACAAGACAGTCACAGTTAACACTGGGCTTAGCCTGACAAATGGGTGGCAGACTGCAGCGGTGAGTAAAAAAATACAGCCTTACTTAGGACAGAGTGCTAGGACTTGGAAAATGAATTTATTTCAGCGCTGTATGGTTCATTCAATGCTACACAAAATCACAGGTAACTTTAAAGCAACCTTTTGGGGTCACTAATGTACAATTCTTAAAATCAGAACTATGAATACTTATCCTTCTAAGACCCATGGAGACCAGTCAAAATCGCGGGAAACACAATGGGAGATATTCTCAAGAATGTGCGATAATCATCGCCAAAATCGGTTAACGCAATGTTTCATATAGCCGACTATTGCAGGAAAATAACTGTGTTAACATCCTACTCACAACACGGCGCTAACACCTACTCCTGATAACGCGTCAAATGTCTGCAATAAAGTCACCGGGACGGCGATAAAAATCTAAACCCCAACGTAAAAAAAGTTGTGATGCCCCATGCTCGATAACAAAATCAGTGCTAGGCTGCGCCAGGCCTGCAATTCACACACGTCAAGCGTGATAAATCACTATAAAAGTTGGTAAAAAATACAGACAAAAGCAAAACAACTGCGAAGCACAATGGAGGTAGCCGGAACAAGTACAGAGGAAAACCAGAACCCCACAAGCCCCGCAGAGACCCAGGTCAGGGCCTCGGGGTCAGGGAAGGGCAAGGACAAGAAGAGGAAGACGCGGTTCAGTGCGCAGGAAAACAGGATCCTGATAACGGAGGTGATAGAACCCCATCAACTACTGTTCGTCACCTCCACTGTGTCATTGGCAACAAAAAATGGGATATGGCAGTCCAGCGTGGACAAGGTGAATGCCGTCGGAGTGCTGAAGAGCACAATGGAAGACTTCAAGAGGCGCTTTAATGTTGTGAAGCGCAAAACCAAGCAGAAACTCGCCAACAACCAGAAGGCAGTAATGCAGACTGGAGGTGGGAGTCCAGGGCCACAGGAGGAGCTGGATGAGATGGAGGAAATGGTGTCCACAGTCATCAGTGGGGAGACGGTGGCAAGAGTAGGGGGGCCGGGCACTGCTCAACATGACCTGACACAATAGCAACAGGGTGAGTAACGACCAGGGACTGAGGGGACGGGGAGATGGGCACAATGGCACACATGCACAATTAAGTATAGCACAGTGCACACCCACAATGACTCTGGAACATGTCTCTAATCACCTTGGCACACTGCAGCACACCTAGAAACAGCAAGTAGGCCCCCATCGACCATGTGCCCAGAGGGCCCTTGCCACACACTCCTAATCTCACAACCAACCAATGCACATGTGTTAAACCCAGCAAAGCAGCATGTATGTGAGCAACACTGACAAGGCAAGTGACACTGAATGAAGAATAGCATTGCTGCAGTCAATATATCATGAAATGTTGCACGCCACAACACTGAGGTGGCTGAGTGTGGATCCACATCCGTAAAGGAGCAGGTCACACTCTGACACACCCACGTGCACAAACAACCCCTCACGTCAACAACACATCTGCGGACAAACCATGACCCAGACCCCCAACTCCCACCAAGAGACTAATGTACCCAAGTATGCAACATCTCAGCACTGTATAAGCACAGAAGTCAAAGGCACACTGCATGAAAGGGATAACGGACAGGAAAATCAGAGCTGCAGGGGCGTCTCTCCCAAAATGCAGCACAGACACATAACATGCAGAGCACATCAACATTGACCACAATGTGGTACAAACCGCAACACGTTCACAACAGAACAGAGGACACAACTGGTGCTGCTTGTGTGTAGAAACTGCCCATTTGGCATAGCAGGGAAATGTGAGTTGATAATGTACAAGTACAAACACACATCCGTGATGTAGTACAAATGTTCACTGTCCCGCATCAAATAGGTAGCTCCTTCCAAACAGTCACAATGTACCATGTCATGCAGTCTGTATGTAAAAATGTACAATGCGTCAACATACATGTGAACACAATGTTAAAATGCATCTCCCCTTTACATTGCAGAGAGAAAAACAACACCTCCTGCAGAGCAGACCGAACTTCTCTTCGCTGATGACGAAGAGCACCTCCACACCTTAGACACAGACGCCCTCCAAGAGTTCATTGACAGATACGTCAACCCACCTCCAGGAGCAGGGCAGCCCAGCTTCATCGAGGAGATCCCACCCCCTGCACAGACCACACAGCAGTAAGCACCCACCGCCACAGCTACCTCCCAGGACCCCCGAACAACACATGGCCTTTCAACACCGTGCGTTGGGGTGCCAGGAGAAGTTGGCTGAACAAGTGCGGGTGGGGTTTGACCGAATGGCAGCCAAACTAGATGCCATACGTGGGTGTCGAAGTCCCATCAGGGACCACTCACAGTCCCTAATGGACACCCACAGTCCACACCATGCCCTCCAACGATCCATGGCTGACATCGCAGGAATCCTGACTCTGAGACAAGAACAACTGTCTAGTCAGCGTGGCTCCAGCGATGTCACCAGGGAGTTGGGACACATGTGGAAGATCATGGAAAACATGGAGAGGACGCAGGCGGAAAGAGCGGCTGCCACGGCTGTACACCAGCGAGAGGTAGCTGGGTTCCTCAATGCCCTGCAGACCCTCCTCATGGCATTGTTGCCACAAGGCCTGGCACGGATGAATTCTGCTGCTACCACTCCATCCACATCTCCGCCCCCTGAAGTGTCACTGCTACACATTACAGCAGACATTCCACCTCCAGCCCCTGAGGTGTCACTGCCACACAGTGCTGGAGGCAGAACACCACCACCCACATGTGAGGCACATGAAACAGCTCAGACATCATCACCTTCCACTGTCCCCCGATACACTCTGCGACATTCACCTTGGACCTCGACATGGACTGCCATATTCTGTTTGGTTACCAATGACACAGCATTCAGACTGCAGACTGAACTCTTCCTCTTCCAATGAACTTGTCATTTCCTGAAGGACTCTGGCTGACCCTCCACGGGCCAACAATGTAAAGTGGGGTTTGCATGGCCCTGTACTGCGTCAGCTACAACACTCCACTGAATGTGTATTAAACATTCATTTTCACTCAGGTGTGATTTGTCTATGATAATTCAAGTGTAGAAGTATGGATAAATGTAGGGTCAGTGATTCCCCCTTACGTCCATGTTGTTCATGTTGTGGGGCTTGAGTCACAGGTTGCAACATTAACAATTTCGGTCCGGGTGGCGCTGACACTACAACGGAGACACACGCATTAGTTACTTCCTTGTCCAGCCCAGGACGGAACTACGCTCAGAGCCCTGGGGTCATAGTTCACACCCCTACGCTGGACTGGCATACGGTAGCCAAGCCCACTCCGCCTACGCTTACAGGGGGGTATGACATCGCTACGCGTCCCAGGTCTTCCCTGTAGTGATCTGCTGATCACAGGTCTAGTTGTCAGCATGCCATAGCCACTCCCTGATGGCTGGTTTACACCCGCACCACACCCATCCAGCACATACGTCACAGGACATGTGACCCTGCCTCTATCTGGGTGTATCCATGTGGTTATTATTTATGCATGAGGGCCTAGGGCCCTACCACATCACACTCCCCACTGCCGGAGGTGACATGATGGCGTCCACACCACAGGATTCAATCATAAAGGGTCCATGACTTGCGTTGCACAGAGTTGGTGGCACTGGATACACTGCGGCTGGCACGGGCCTACAGCAACGGGACGGTGACTTTCGATGCACTGAAGTAAGGGCACCTTAAGTGCTGAGCGGGTGTGCAGCCTGCGATGATGCGCCGCCCTGGCGGTCCGTACTGCTAAGGATTTGTGTGGGCCCTGCTGGACCGCAGTGTAGGGCAGTGCGGGCCTACTGCCACGTGGCATTGCCTCGCGGTTCACAGAGTTAGTGCACCTAAAGAGCTGAGCGGGTGTGCAGCCTGCAATGATGCCCTGTACACTGATATGATCTCTGCCATAGCAAAATCAAGACCCAGAATCACGTGTGTGACCTGGTGGACCGCGGTGCGGGTCTGTGTGATGCGGAGGCTGACATGATCACGGGCCCAGGGCTTGGAGGCACTCCGGTGGTGGAAGGTGAGCAGTGAGGCCTGGGTGCTCAGGCACTGGCATTCACCACTGGGCAGTGGGAGGGGCAGTCTGTGTGAGCAGGGGTGGGCAATCACCGCTGGGCGGTGGGAGGTGCTGGGGTGCTGCAGCCTGTGTGCGCAGGGGCGGGCAAGTGATGATGGCGTGTTCAATTATATGAACACTGCCATTCATGAATCTGGACTCTGTTTCAGATAAGGAACCTGGTGGACTGCAGTGTATACCAGCACGTGGTTGGAGACACACCGGTGGCAGCAGGTGAGCAGTGAGGCCTGGCTCAGCAGTGTCGGCACTCTCTCTCCCTCTCCCTCTCTTCCCTTCACTCTCTCTCTCCCTCTCCCTCCCTCTCTCTCTATCTCATTTTCTCTCTCTCTCTCTCTCTCCCTCTTTCTCTCTCTCTCCTTCTCTCCCTCTCTTTCTCTCTCTTTCTCTCTCTCCTTCTCTCTCCCTCTCTTTCTCTCTCTCTCTTTCTCCCTCTGTCTCCCTCTCTCCCTCTCTCTCCCTCTCTCTCCCTCTCTGTTCCTCTCTTTCTCTCTCTCCCTCTGTTTCTCTCTCTCTCTACCTTCCTCTATCTCCCTCTCTCTCTCCCTCTCTCTCTCTCTCTTTCTCCCTCTCTCCGTCTCTTTCTCTCTCTATCTCTCTCTCTCTCTCTCCTTTTCTCTCTCTCTGTCCTTTGATGTGCGCATGACACACCTTCTTATCTTGAATTTTGTCTTGCAGGCTGTGACTTACAGATTGTCCAGAGAAGACCCGCCATGACTCTTCCAAATAGTTGTTTTGAGTTTGATTTGAATAAAATGATTTGTTTGGAAATTCACAGATGATTGAATGATTCTCCTTTTTCTGACCACACATGAATGTTGATTGTTGTAATTGTGCGACATCAGGCAAAATGTTTTGTTTATGATTTCGTAAAGTTGATGTAACATATCTTTGTATCTTTGTCCGGGGAGGGCTTGGGGGGGGCGGGCCTGGGTGTGGTGGTGGTGGGTCTTGTCGCCCTCTTAGGTGTCCGAGCTGCATGATAAGTAGCTCCATGGCATCTGTTGTCCTTCAGTTGTGGCTCTGGGCTGGGCTCCCTTTTATGGTGCAGGTTGTCGTCCGACTTTACACCAGGTAAGAGCAGGTGTTAAATCCCTGCTGATAACGCGACTTATCACATGTTTTGGGATCTTATCGCTGATCTGGCTGGTCGTTGAGAATGTTGCGGAGTGGTGTTGTCGCGGCGTTTTGCACGGGAATGCCTACTCTGCATATCATTAGCTTTAGTTGCCGGGGTGATGTAGTGATGTGTTTTTGCGGCTGCTATCGCAGGTAAACTGGTGATATTGGCTGTTATGTTATGTTATGTTATATATGGGTCTTGTATAGCGCAACGGCTACTCCAAAGGAGTGTCCCGGCGCTTTGTGCTCCAGACCCAGAAAGGAGACTGAAAAACATAACAACAAAGGAAAACAGAGGCTAAAGAAGGGAGCGCTCTAACCAGAAAATAACCAAGTCTTTAGACCCTTCCTAAAGGCAAGCAGGTTAGATGTGGACCGTAGGGACAAAAGCGGTACAAAAGGGGGATGGTGATGGACGGAGCATCTGAACCAATCAAACACTCACACCCAGTCAACAGATCTGGGCTTAATCCATCATCGTTCTTTAGCCCACTCTGCCACCCCAGTTCAGACATGGCCATATGCAAATCAGTCTGACCCTGTGCCTCATGGGAGCAGTCCAGCCCGAACTGCCAAGCCATGCCTTCCCTGGACCGGAAACAACCTTCCGGGGACCGGTTTCTGGCATTTCAGCCGTCTTCAGCCCGGCTTGCTTGAATCCAGTGGCAAAGTGAGCAAAGGACTCACGTCTGCGCATACCCTGCCAACTTATGGCGAACAAAGCAGTATAAAAGGGGGGTGGTGATGAACGGAGCATCTGAACCAATCAAACACTCACACCCATTCAACAGATCTGGCTTTAATCCATCACCGTTCTTTAGCCCACTCTGCCACCCCAGTTCAGACATGGCCCTATGAGGCACAGGGTCACGGCTGATTTGCATATGGCCATGTCTGAACTGGGGTGGTGTGGAGTGCAAAAAAAACGATGGATTTAGGCCCAGATCTCTGTACTGGGGTGAATGTATGACATTGTTCTGCATTCTGTCCATCAACTGTGGTTTTTGCATTTGTCACCCCGAGTGGGATGGGTATGCTCAGACGTGAGTCCCATGCTCTCCACACCACTGGAGTCAAGCTATCCTGGCTGAAGACGGCTGATAGCCAGAAACTGGTCCTAGGATGCTTGATTCCGGTCCAGGAAAGACATGGCTTGGCAGTTCGGGCTGAACTGTTCCCATGAGGCACAGGGTCAAGGCTGATTTGCATATGGCCATGCCTGAACTGGGGTGGTGTGGAGTGCAAAAAAACGATGGATTTAGGCCCAGATCTCTGTACTGGGGTGAATGTATGACATTGTTCTGCATTCTGTCCATCAACTGTGGTTTTTGCATTTGTCACCCCGAGTGGGATGGGTATGCTCAGACGTGAGTCCCATGCTTTCCACACCACTGGAGTCAAGCTATCCTGGCTGAAGACGGCTGATAGCCAGAAACAGGTCCTAGGATGCTTGATTCCGGTCCAGGAAAGACATGGCTTGGCAGTTCGGGCTGGACTGTTCCCATGAGGCACTGGGTCAAGGCTGATTTGCATATGGCCATGTCTGAACTGGGGTGGTGTGGAGTGCAAAAAAACGATGGATTTAGTCCCAGATCTCTGTACTGGGGTGAATGTATGACATTATTCTGCATTCTGTCCATCAACTGTGGTTTTTGCATTTGTCACCCCGAGTGGGATGGGTATGCTCAGACGTGAGTCCCATGCTCTCCACATCACTGGAGTCAAGCTATCCTGGCTGAATACGGCTGATAGCCAGAAACAGGTCCTAGGATGCCTGATTCCGGTCCAGGAAAGACACGGTTTGGCAGTTCGGGCTGGACTGTTCCCATGAGGCACAGGGTCAAGGCTGATTTGCATATGGCCATGTCTGAACTGGGGCGGTGTGTAGTGCAAAAAAACGATGGATTTAGGCCCAGATCTCTGTACTGGGGTGAATGTATGACATTGTTCTGCATTCTGTCCATCAACTGTGGTATTTGCATTTGTCACCCCGGGTGGGATGGGTATGCTCAGACGTGAGTCCCATGCTCTCCACACCACTAGAGTCAAGCTATCCTGGCTGAAGACGGCTTATAGCCAGAAACCAGTCCTAGGATGCTTGATTCCGGTCCAGGAAAGACATGGCTTGGCAGTTCGGGCTGGACTGTTCCCATGAGGCACAGGGTCAAGGCTGATTTGCATATGGCCATGTCTGAACTGAGGTGGTGTGGAGTGCAAAAAACAATGGATTTAGGCCCAGATCTCTGTACTGGGGTGAATGTATGACATTGTTCTGCATTCTGTCCATCAACTATAGTTTTTGCAGATATCGGCTGTTAGCACCAGCTTGTGAATAGGGCAATACATTTATTGCTAATTTGGCCGCGATAAAGTGCTGCTTACTCTGCGATAAGTCCTTGAGAATATGCCCCGATGTTGCTTGCCCAAAGCAAGATACTGAGAGAAGGGAAGCTCCAGTAACTGCTCTAAGACCCCAGGCACCAGCAGAGCATTGGGAACATTAGGCATGGACATTGTGCAGCAAATATTATGTAAAAATATGATAAAGTGTCTTCAAAATTCATAACATTTAATTTCTTCAAAAGGCTCTTCACCTTAGTACATTGAATTATATCACTGCATTGAGAGGCATTTATTGAAAGTGATAGTTTTAGTATGAACTTAGAAACATTCATGACCTCACCTGCCACCCCAAAGATAATAGAATTAGTGAAATAAGAGGCAAGTTGGTTGTCATTTGCACCCTATATGTGGGCTATATTCTTATTTTACATAGAGCAGAAGTACATTCCATTATGTCAAGTACAAGAGAGATTTTGTACAACACACTGAGGAACCGGGTTTTAGAACCCAGCGGCACCAGGGATAACGCCCGATGTCTTCTGATTCCCCTGCCTCGGCAAACAGAGACATGGGACACTTCTTTATGACGTCAAAGACCACGTTTATTGGCTGCAACCAGGAACAGAGGTCTACGAAGCACAACACAGGTGGTTCGCTAGAGACTGCACAAAATCAATGAGCGGAGCATGGTCTTTTATGCCAAAAATCACATTCCAGGCTAGCATCAATTACGTACAAACTGACCAATAGGAACATGACATTTTAAAAGTAGCACATGACGACAATCCCACTTTCCGTTGTCCAGCCCACCAGGAATGACAAAGCACATTCCAATATCCTGTTCGATCAGGCCGCACAAACCCATCATAAAGACCTCAACCCAAATCAGTGATTAAGCCATAAAGGAAGGAACAGAAACAGATGAGAAGCAAGATAGAAGGGTGGGTGCGTGTACCATAAACTCAACAATGTGCTGCTCTTTGATCTTTATCTGACCAGCTGCTTAACAAGGAACTTGGCCAGCGAGGTCAGCCTCGGGCAAGGGAGTCAGTTCGGCCAGGTCACACAAGAGTCAGCTAAGGTGTACGTGTCCCAAGGACTTGTTCGGCCATAGTCATCGGCCTATGTGAGGGCAACCACACAAAATGGCTGCCGCACACAAAATGGAACCCGAGGGTTCAAACGAAATCCCTGAATACGTAGTGTTCTCATTAATCGATTATTACGAAAATACTCGTACACACCGCACTCGTGATTTGCGGTCCGCTGATACCAAAATCGTCTATATCCGACGACCTTTATTGAACGGGTTCAGAATCTACGAACCACGGACCCTCGAACTACGGAACCACAGGCCCTCCTTTTGCCCTTACATAGGCAATAAACCCTAACCCATGTCAGTCTGAATCTAGGTCTATATTCATCAGATCATCAAGATGTTGCTGTAGCATCATCCTAGTACTTAGCAACTCTCTCTGGACAGGTCTCCTTGCACACAAAGTAGCAAAAAGGCCACAAATAGCAGGAGCACACTGTACGCAGAGACAGAACAGGAAAAGGATAGCTAAGATCATCCCAATGACCATCAGAATCTTCCATCCCCACGTGGACATCAATCCCCAAAACCATCCCATCAACGAGCAATCTCCCTTGTCTATATGTACAGACTCTGAGATCTTATGTAGCTTGGAAATGGCCTGGAAGACTGTCGGAGCGTTGTCTGGAATGAAAACGCAGCAGCTCGATTGAATCAGTTTACACACTCCACCTCTATCTGCAAGAATGACATCAAGAGCAACTCTATTCTGAAGTGTCATAAGTCGATCCGACTGGAGCACAGCAATCAGGTTACTAAGGGCACCGGCAGTTTCGACTATGGTGGACTCAACCACTCTCGTCAACTGGCGAATGTTTCTGCTGTTAGCCATCGGTCCCCAGAACGGCAGAGAACCCTTAAAGAAATCTCCCAACTCTTGCCCTGCGGTATCTTCCTCACTGAAGACACCTCTAGCAACTCTCGTCTTATGGTAATCTGCCTCAGCTGTAAAAGTGGGAGGCAACAGGAAAGAAACAAAACATGTGCCCGATAAGTCAGGGGGCAACCATGTATACGCTTTGTCATAGCAGATGAAATAGGTACCCTTAGCTGCTAGGAACTCTGGGGAAGTCTGAGACGCAAATACATAAGTCTCAGTGCAGACACTCTTCCCTAACTGAGCTTTCGGATTCTTGCCATTACCTTGCAGACAATAGCGACCCTGATGGGGCACTATCCAAATCGGTGGAGAACTTTTCGCTCGCTGGTTAACACTCAGACTAACTCCATATCCAGTAACGTTACAACCAATGTATGGTTGTCTCTCATCTCTCGGAATAGTCTCATACAAACTAGTTCCTTTAACCATGTCGACTATACCCTTGGCCAGAGCACTATTCTTCGGATTATCTTTCGCTGAACGTTGGGGATAGACACTATGAGCGTAAATGAACATCGTTCGATATGCCCAAATAGAACCATTTAGGCTGAAAGGCAAAACCAAGTACGGAATACCTTTATCGGTCGTATGGGGCATTAGGCCACACATCCAACAATTTGTCATGTTCATAACCAGCTGGTGTTGGTGCAGAAGTTGAATAAAGGAATTGTTAGCAAATTCCAATCTTCTAACTATTTCATGTTCGGGCAGAGGGTAAAAAGAATGAGAAGAAATAGTGGGAGGAGATATGGGTTGCATAGTGGGCACAAACGTCACTTTTAAAGAGAATGAAACATAACCAATTAAAAATATCATTAAGCTAAGCAACATAAATAAACACGATATTAAAAATCGTTTTCGAGTCATCAGTTTGCAAATTTTGCTCTTAAAGCTTATTGTCTCAACAGGTCTCTCCATCTCGAAAAACTCCATCCTCACTAATATGCTGCTCGCAGTGGTAGGGTGTTCTATGCTAAGGAATGCCTCTGTCAGACCAGGGCAACTCCCTTAGGCCAACCAGAACCTTCGACCTAGTGTCTCAGGCTTGCACTTCAAAGACTTTGGCAACCGCAACCCTACAGCTGAACCCGGATGGCGGTTCGAAAAACAAAAATCAAAGTAGTTCCTCGGAGGAGAGTTAACCTGTAAACAAGAAAATCATAAAAAAGAACTTTATTTCTTTATTTGTCCCGCGACTCTCCATCGCAAATTATAACGGTCTTTGCCAGGCAGTGTTTGTTCATAGAATAAAAGTTCAGGTTCAGTGATGTTCAAGCGGTTCAATGGAGGCACAGCTTCTTGAAGAAGATCACCACTTTCTTTCTCAGTGTTCGTTCCAATCAAACGGGCATCGCTGAATGGCAGAAAACGAGGCACGGTCTCTGCCATACGACCCACCGGTCGTATGGCAGAGGCAAAGGAGCCCTCTTGCAATGTACGCCGTGGATCCAATTCTTTTTACCGTGCACTCGTATTGCGGAACGGGTAGTCAACAAAACAAGGTAGGGTCCTGTCCAGCGGGGCTGCTCGTTCTTGCTCCGCTGAAAATTCTTAATCAGGATTCAGCTACCAGGTTCAATAGCATGTCCTGGATCTTCAGAAGGCCGTGGCAGAGAGTCATGAACCTGTTGATGCAAAACACGCAATTTAGCCGTCAATTCATACAAGTAGTCGAGCAACACAGGATGTTCAATCTCACTGAATTTTGTCGGTCTTGGCACACCCCAAATGTTCGTCGGGCGGCCAAACACGACCTCATACGGACTCAAACCCATTCGCGAATGCACAGTCATTCTAGTGGACAAAAGGGCCAGAGGCAAAGCATCTGGCCATTGTAAACCAGAGCTCGCTTGAATTTTGGTCAACTTTAGTTTGAGGGTGCCATTATAGCACTCGACTAAACCAGCTGATTGGGGGTGATTTGCAGCGTGGAACTTCTGCCGTATTCCTAACCCGTCACACACTCTGTTCATCACTTGACCCACAAATTCACTCCCATTGTCACTCCAGATCATTCTCTGCAATCCAAACCTAGGGAAGAACTCTTTGATAAGGGCTTTCGCTGTGGACAAGGCAGTATTGTCCTTCAAAGGGTAAGCTTCCACCCATCTAGAAAAAGAGCAAAAAACCACCAACACATACTTCAGGTTGTTGCACCTCTCCATGTGGATGAAATCTAGCTGCAAAGCCTCAAACGGATACGTTGGAGGAGCAAAATGACCAGCTGGAGTTGGAATTCCCTTACCAGGATTGTACATCAAACACACCATACAGTTCTTAACCAGATTCTCTGCACACTTAGGAATTCTAGCATTCTACCAAACCGGAGCCAACAACTTGCAAATCCCTTTCACGCTGATATGTGCGATCCCATGAGCCGTTGTAACCATGGGAAGCACATACGCATCAGGTAACAACCATCTTTGATGCTCTGACAAATCAATCCAACAACCATTCGAATCCAATCTACCATTACTCTCTCTCCAATCATTCAACTCTTTCTCTGTAGCTTCAGCTTGGATGGATTTCACACTCTCAATCGTATCTTCACACATACTTCTATCTGGAACCCATCTCGCCGGACCTGCAACATACATTCGACTCATCACATTTCTCTCAGTTTCTTTCGCGACCTCATCTGCAAACGCATTACCACGACCAACATCATCCGTAACTCTCTTATGCGCACTACATTTCACAATCGCTACTTGCAATGGCAAAGTAAGTGATTAAAGGAGTTCATTCACCAACTGTCCATGCTGGATTTTATTCCCATGCGAAGTCAGGAACCCACGCTCTCTCCACAAACGTCCAAAACTATGAGCCACACCAAACGCATACTGGCTGTCAGTATACACAGTCACTCGTTGCCTTTCGCCAACACACACGCTCTCGTTAATGCAATCAACTCTGCTGCTTGCGCTGAATTATGTGGGAAACGTGCAGCTTCAACAATCGTATGCAAAGTCGTAACAGCATATGCCGCAGTCGTATCACCATTCGGAAGCTTGAAGCACGAACCATCAACCCACAAAGTACCATCACACTCTGGAAGTGGAGTCCCCCTAAGGTCTATCCTCCCTTTCGTTTCTTCCTCAGTTCTAAGGAAACAATCATGCTGTTCTGTGTTATCTGACTCAATTGAAATCGGTAACAACGTGGCTGGATTCAACGTGTTGCATCTCTTTGTAGGAAGGTACATCCTGACTATGGTTGCCCCCAACTTTTTGCCCTGTGTTTTAGCTGGTTTTGGACACAGTCGACCTGGGATCCTGCCAATCAGGACCCCAGGCCTACTGCTCTCTCTTTAAAATGGATTCCATGTACCCTAGGTACATTTCCAATTGGTACTGGGCCACCTTATCAGACCCTGTAACTCAGGGCATAGGTGTATCCAGGGCCGCCAGGGGCTGCAGCATGTATTATGCCACCCCTGGCTGGCCTCCTAAATTTGACACAACTGGCTGCATGACAGCTGGGGCAAAGTCGTGTAATCACACTTTGCTTTAGATATAGTAGCCCTATATCTAACCATACAATGGACACTCGAGTTCCTATCAGTCACTCCTATGGCAGGCCTTGACAATCCTGAAGGCAGAGTGCATGGGCTCGTGTGAACTAGGCTCTGGCCCGAGCCGAGCCCGGTTGCAGCTTGCGGAACCAAGACCCAATGGCTGTTCCATGATAACGCGTACCCCATCGGTAACTTCGGTGTCGCGTTATCAAGGCATGTCGAGTAAGGTGTCATACGAATCGGGATGCTGCCCGCTCACCAACCCTGGCGATGAGGTTAGCATTCCGCCCTTCTAGAGGGACACGACATGTACGTAACTGTGAACCCCGGTTAAAGTTAACTAAAGCCTCAGCTCCACAAAATGGATGCTGCCACCACAGACACGAGTCTGACCTCCTGCTGCTGGGAGTCCTTCCAGTGAGGGGCGCTTGGACAAAGGGTTTCCTGTCGAGGGCGGTGTTCGCACCGTCCCAGACAGGGTTTGTGTATTCTGGGTAGGTAGGGCTTTTGCGAGAAGGTGACTGCGGAGTGGCACCCCGGTGCTCACTACGCATCTGCCGGTCAGAACCAGTTCCAGGGGCGCCAGCCCTGGCCTGGGGAAAGTCCGGCAGGGGAGAGGGGTGTAACTACCCCCCTTCCTGGTCCCACCCTTAGGGCCGGACCTAGTCATGTACCCACCCCTTTCTTTAGAATAAAGGCCGGAGCGGGGACCCTTCCAAATCAGATCATCTTTGAATCAAGAACTACTTTCTACGAAAGGACACTCAAGACTCTTCTCAAGATTTCTCCCTTGTGACTAAGGAGTAGTCACCCTGCATCAGCGGGCACCATCTAGGAACTCTGCGGTTTGCTGCAAGTCCTTCCTCAAGGATCCGACGGCCCAGCTCGACGAGAACCGGCTTCCCTGGCACCTCTGACCTCTACCCACATCATCAGCTCAGCTGTGATCTGTGGGTGCGACGAGACCTTGAGGGACCGGCCATCATCAGAACCTGCACGCTCTTAAACCAGCACGACCATCGAAGCGATTCCCTGGTGAGTGCTCTGGGGTCCGAGAAGCCCCGACCCTGAGCCGCTCTAGCACCGAAGTGCAGTCTCCCAGCATCTCCACGATCTGCGTGGGGCCCTTCTGCTCGCTGCTCAGCACGTTGTCTGGTCACTCGCCGCTGGCTTGTGTCCTTCTGTGACGACATCCGACAATCAACACTGCGGGTCTGGTTGCCCCAGACTGGCCCTTGCTTCCATCCTTGCGAGAAGCACCCCGGACCCTCCTGGTCCACTCAAGATGCCATCTTAGGCCCACCACGTGGCCCTGAGATTTGCCAAGGCTTGTTGCCCCATCCGGGGCCCAGCGACGCCGACAGCATCATCCTTCGTGGGACAGCTCGCACCTCCACCGTGGTCGCCGACAACGCCCCCTGGTCCGTGAGACTGCAGAGCCTAGCGTCGCCCACTCACCTAGTCGAGGTGACGGCCAACCGGTGCCCTCCTGGTACCCTCTGACTACTGGCTAGTAGTACGAACTTGGTCCGCTCTGCTTTCAGGTGTCAACGATCTCTGATCCAGGCTTGGATCTCTACGAACTATTCATCACTGGTCGCCGGCCAGCAACTCCTTTTCTTCCGGCTCCTGGCTCGTCAGCGAAGACCCCGACGCCTGTAAGACTTGTGCAGCCGCAGCCCTCGTGGCTAGGTAACTCGGCATTTCGGTGCCTGCATAGCCTCTTTACTCTAGGATCCCGAGTCTCTCGCTTCCGACTTGCCTTATCGGGTCCGCCCGAGACCTTAAACCTTCCGTGTCCTCGGACACTTGTTTTAATTGTGCACTTGAAGTATTTTCCTAAGAGATTTGGTTTGTGCTTAGTACCCTGTCCTCATAAAGAGTACAGGGCTGTTGTGATTCTTAATAAATATACTGTTTATTTTCATAACACTTGTGTGGTGTCCTTTCACTGGGTGTTCAAGGGGTACATGTGTGGTAAACAGCTGGCTTAACACGCCCTCTCGAGTCTTTAGCCTTAGACTGCTCGTATCCACGCTACTAGGATAGCTGGTCTATAGGTTGACTTACAACCAAACACCATAAGGGTCGTTGGAACGATACATAGCGGTCGCTAGAATAGCGAACGTTGCATATCGGGCCAACTTCTCACATTGGTGAGCAGCGGTTGGGATTTGAGCTTGCTGTTGTTTTACCACACGTATCCTAAGAATATCTTGTTGAAAGATCGCATAAGTACTGTTAGTACATATAACTAAAGCTTAGAATACTCTGAGTTCTACTGAACCAGCTGTTGCAGCTCCTCAAGGCCTAGCACACCTTGGCTGCAACTCTTAGCAAGGGAACAGTAGGTAAACACATAGTGTAGGTAGGTGCATCACTTACACCACACTAGAAGCAGTATGTCGGACAAAGGAGGAAACTCTGAGTCGCCCCTTGTGTCAGTTGACCCTCCACAGGTCATCTCTTCAAGATATACTGCGCTTAACTTCCATGAGTTACAACAAGTATGTACCTCTAGGAAGATTAAGCAAGGGGCTAACCCCACCACCTCCTTTCTGATTGGTCTCCTCGAGACTTATGATGCCAGAAAGGCTGAGAAGCTTCTTAGCCATTCTAATCCAGAAGGAGACATGCCTCCCCTCGAGGGAACCAGAGGTGACCCTGACCTAATCCTCCTCTCAACCGAGAATGAGAATGTGGAGGAGGATGAGGATGAGGATCCCTCTGGGGATGAGGCAGATAAGGGACAGGTAGAAGTCGTCAGACTAAGCAGGTCCAACTTAAGCAAACATGATAGCGGTACTGGGGGACCCCTGGGGCCACTATCAGGTCAGCTTAACATTGGGAATGGACGAGCCCGATCTCTGTCGAGAGACTCTGGCAGATCCCTTCAAACCAATGGCTCTCGCAACTCTTCTCAGAGAGGGATGACGTCCCCTCAGCGGAGAGTGTACGAAGCTAAGGAAAGGGCAGCTAATCTGAGGATCGAAAGGGAAGAACTTGCCCTGGCCAAAGAAAGGCTTGCCTTTGCTAGAGAGCAACAGTTAAGTGGGGTAGTCCCCACTGGTGGCAGCAATGTACCTAGCAATAGGGAAAAGAGTTTCGATACGAAACACCTTGGTAAGATAGTGCCCCCCTTTAAACAAGGGGACGACATCCACAAATGGATTACTGCTTTGGAGAGGGCCTGCACTGTGCAGGGTGTTCCCCAGAGTCAGTGGGCAGCTATCTTGTGGCTCTCCTTTGAAGGAAAGGGAAGAGACAAGCTCCTCACCACAAGGGTGGAGGATGCTAACGATTACCAAGTCTTGAAAAATACACTCGTTGAAGGGTTCGGCCTAACCACTGAGCAGTACAGGGTGCTGTTCAGGGATACCCAGAAAACGCAGTCTCAAGACTGGTCTGACTTTGTCGATTGTGCCACTAAGGCTTTTGAGGGCTGGTTACTGGGTAGTAAGGTTACTGATTTTAAAGGATTGTATAATCTAATTATGAGGGAGCAAATCTTAAATAATTGTCAGAACCAGTTATTACATCAGCACCTGGTAGACTCTGATCTGACCTCTCCACAGGAATTGGGTAAGAGGGCAGACAAATGGGTCAGAACCAGGGTTAGGCCTAAAAACCAGGGTGGTGACCAGAAAAAGGAATCAACCAAGCCTCAGGAGAAGGGTGGGGATAAATCCACAGAGAAGACTTCCCAAGGGCCCCAAAACTCCAACAAGGGTGGTGGGTCCCAGAACACTCCTTCAGAACAGAAGAAACCTTATTGCCATTCCTGTAAACAGGTGGGCCATTACAAAAGTGATGCCAAGTGCCCTAAAAATAGCAATAAGGAAAACATACCCCCAAGTAACACTCCCAGACCTCCTGTTACCACTAGTGGTAATCCCCCAGGTGGTGGGAGTGCCCCCAAGAATGTGGTGGGCATTACTTTGGGCAATCAGGAGGACTATGGCCTAGCCAGGTTCCCTGACCACACTCTTGTCTGTGAGACTGGCATGGGGTTTGCCAACTTCACTACTGGACCCCACATTTTGGGAAAGTATAGACAAAAAGTTTTACTGAATGATCAGAAAGTTGAGGCGTTCAGAGACACAGGGGCCAGCCTCACCATGGTGAGTGACCATCTGGTCCCCTCTGCTCAACTGACCCCTGGTTTTACTTATCAGGTGACAGACATTCATGGAGTGAAGAGAAGGCATCCCATGGCAGTAGTCAAGCTCAACTGGGGTAATGTCACAGGACCCATGAGAGTGGCAGTGACAGATAACCTACCTGTAGATTGCTTACTGGGGAATGACCTGGAACTCTCAGCATGGGCTGAGGTGGAGCAAGAAACTCACTCCAGAATGATAGGCCTATCCAGACAGGTTAGTGGGGCAGTAATAGCTAGAGCCCCAGTCCAAGCATCATTCCACCCTGAAAAGGTTGGAAGGGCAGTGGTAGCCACTGCCCAGGCTCAGACAGACTTTTCAGAACAGGATAGGAGGGCTGTGACAGTCACAGCCCACACACAAACTGAGTGCCCTCCTGAAAAGGTTGGCAAGGTTGAAATGGTCTCAGCCTCTACTCAAACAGATAGTGAGGTTGTGAAGCCTGAAACAATGGATCACTCCACTCAAACAGAGAGCATTGAGGAGGAAGAAGAGTCTTCCCCCTCCCAGACACTAGGTGAGATCCAGCCTCCTCAGGGAACTGACTCTACCCCTGTTGAAGGAACTGCCCCAGAGGTAGTCAGGCCTAGCCTGGCAGAGCCCCGGATGGCAGTGGACCCTTCCCAGGTGGGACCCAGTCTGGAGCAGGTAACCTGCACCTCTCTACCCTGTCTCAGTCAGCCCAGGGCTGAAGAGATCAGGGAGGCCAGTGGTGGACCCCAAAGGGCCCCCTGTCCAAAAGAACCCCTTAATCAACAGATTAGGATCACTGAAGCTGGTAAACCTAGCCAAGTGAAAATAAGTCAGACTCCTGAGGGACCCCCCTTAAAAGTAGTTAGGGACCTCCCACAGCTGGACACTGTTGGGCACAGCCAAACATGGGGCCTAAAAACCCCAGACCTGACCTGTCCCTCCAGTAAGCCAAACAGAGGGACTCAGCCTCCAGCTTTAGGTAGCCAGAGGCTGACCCTGAGAGCTCAGTGCATCTCAGCTAAAGAAAGGAAGGCACACATGATGAATGGTGATTGGAGGAGGTTGAGCCCAAAGGTAGAGGAGCCTCACTTCAGTACTCCATCCCAGCATCAGCCTTCTACTTTCCCAAGACACACCAGAGACAGAGATTCCCTATGGTGGAGACCCTCAGATACCCTTAGGGTGAGGGGTTGCCTAGTGGACCATGACACAGGGGGAAACCAAGCCAGAGCTGGTCCTTCCTTATATGGCCACTTAGGTAATAGAGGCTTACCTGGACAAGGATAGCCTTATCTCCTTTCGTTTGGGGGGGGGTTGTGTAGGAAGGTACATCCTGACTATGGTTGCCCCCAACTTTTTGCCCTGTGTTTTAGCTGGTTTTGGACACAGTCGACCTTGGATCCTGCCAATCAGGACCCCAGGCCTACTGCTCTCTCTTTAAAATGGATTCCATGTACCCTAGGTACATTTCCAATTGGTACTGGGCCACCTTATCAGACCCTGTAACTCAGGGCATAGGTGTACCCAGGGCCGCCAGGGGCTGCAGCATGTATTATGCCACCCCTGGCTGGCCTCCTAAATTTGACACAACTGGCTGCATGACAGCTGGGGCAAAGTCGTGTAATCACACTTTGCTTTAGATATAGTAGCCCTATATCTAACCATACAATGGACACTCGAGTTCCTATCAGTCACTCCTATGGCAGGCCTTGACAATCCTGAAGGCAGAGTGCATGGGCTCGTGTGAACTAGGCTCTGGCCCGAGCCGAGCCCGGTTGCAGCTTGCGGAACCAAGACCCAATGGCTGTTCCATGATAACGCGTACCCCATCGGTAACTTCGGTGTCGCGTTATCAAGGCATGTCGAGTAAGGTGTCATACGAATCGGGATGCTGCCCGCTCACCAACCCTGGCGATGAGGTTAGCATTCCGCCCTTCTAGAGGGACACGACATGTACGTAACTGTGAACCCCGGTAAAAGTTAACTAAAGCCTCAGCTCCACAAAATGGATGCTGCCACCACAGACACGAGTCTGACCTCCTGCTGCTGGGAGTCCTTCCAGTGAGGGGCGCTTGGACAAAGGGTTTCCTGTCGAGGGCGGTGTTCGCACCGTCCCAGACAGGGTTTGTGTATTCTGGGTAGGTAGGGCTTTTGCGAGAAGGTGACTGCGGAGTGGCACCCCGGTGCTCACTACGCATCTGCCGGTCAGAACCAGTTCCAGGGGCGCCAGCCCTGGCCTGGGGAAAGTCCGGCAGGGGAGAGGGGTGTAACTACCCCCCTTCCTGGTCCCACCCTTAGGGCCGGACCTAGTCATGTACCCACCCCTTTCTTTAGAATAAAGGCCGGAGCGGGGACCCTTCCAAATCAGATCATCTTTGAATCAAGAACTACTTTCTACGAAAGGACACTCAAGACTCTTCTCAAGATTTCTCCCTTGTGACTAAGGAGTAGTCACCCTGCATCAGCGGGCACCATCTAGGAACTCTGCGGTTTGCTGCAAGTCCTTCCTCAAGGATCCGACGGCCCAGCTCGACGAGAACCGGCTTCCCTGGCACCTCTGACCTCTACCCACGTCATCAGCTCAGCTGTGATCTGTGGGTGCGACGAGACCTCGAGGGACCGGCCATCATCAGAACCTGCACGCTCTTAAACCAGCACGACCATCGAAGCGATTCCCTGGTGAGTGCTCTGGGGTCCGAGAAGCCCCGACCCTGAGCCGCTCTAGCACCGAAGTGCAGTCTCCCAGCATCTCCACGATCTGCGTGGGGCCCTTCTGCTCGCTGCTCAGCACGTTGTCTGGTCACTCGCCGCTGGCTTGTGTCCTTCTGTGACGACATCCGACAATCAACACTGCGGGTCTGGTTGCCCCAGACTGGCCCTTGCTTCCATCCTTGCGAGAAGCACCCCGGACCCTCCTGGTCCACTCAAGACGCCATCTTAGGCCCACCACGTGGCCCTGAGATTTGCCAAGGCTTGTTGCCCCATCCGGGGCCCAGCGACGCCGACAGCATCATCCTTCGTGGGACAGCTCGCACCTCCACCGTGGTCGCCGACAACGCCCCCTGGTCCGTGAGACTGCAGAGCCTAGCGTCGCCCACTCACCTAGTCGAGGTGACGGCCAACCGGTGCCCTCCTGGTACCCTCTGACTACTGGCTAGTAGTACGAACTTGGTCCCCTCTGCTTTCAGGTGTCAACGATCTCTGATCCAGGCTTGGATCTCTACGAACTATTCATCACTGGTCGCCGGCCAGCAACTCCTTTTCTTCCGGCTCCTGGCTCGTCAGCGAAGACCCCGACGCCTGTAAGACTTGTGCAGCCGCAGCCCTCGTGGCTAGGTAACTCGGCATTTCGGTGCCTGCATAGCCTCTTTACTCTAGGATCCCGAGTCTCTCGCTTCCGACTTGCCTTATCGGGTCCGCCCGAGACCTTAAACCTTCCGTGTCCTCGGACACTTGTTTTAATTGTGCACTTGAAGTATTTTCCTAAGAGATTTGGTTTGTGCTTAGTACCCTGTCCTTATAAAGAGTACAGGGCTGTTGTGATTCTTAATAAATATACTGTTTATTTTCATAACACTTGTGTGGTGTCCTTTCACTGGGTGTTCAAGGGGTACATGTGTGGTAAACAGCTGGCTTAACACGCCCTCTCGAGTCTTTAGCCTTAGACTGCTCGTATCCACGCTACTAGGATAGCTGGTCTATAGGTTGACTTACAACCAAACACCATAAGGGTCGTTGGAACGATACATAGCGGTCGCTAGAATAGCGAACGTTGCATATCGGGCCAACTTCTCACACTCTTAATATGCACATGACTCGCTAACAAGGTCAATTCGTGACCCGACAACCGAGCACTAGTTAAGTGCTGTGTCTTGGTATGATTTAACAAGGTATCCACTGCATGTGGAACCATCACAATCAGTGTATTGTCCATAACCAAACCAGCAGACTGTCGAATCGAAACAGCCGCTGCTGCTGTAGCTCTCAGACAACTCGGCTACGCTCTAGCTACCGGATCTAAGGACGACGAAAAATAAGCACTTAGACGCTGCTTATCGCCAAACTGTTGAGTCAAGACTGACAATGCACATCCCTCTCTCTCGTGGACATACAATGTGAAAGGCTAGCTGTAGTCGGGGGTACCCAACACAGGAGCCGAACATAACGCATTGCGTAATTCTGAAAAGCTCTTTTGACATTCGTTAGTCCAAGGAATAGGATTAGGAGTATCCTTAACAGTAAGAGCTATCAAGGGTTTCGCTAACAACGAAAAATTAGGGATCCACTGTCTACAGTACGACGTAATACCCAAAAACGCACGTACTTCTCTCTGTGTCGTAGGCACACTCATTTTCGCAATCGCTGGGATTCTTTCTGGGGTCAGTTTCCTTCCCTCCTTCGATAAGAGGTGACCTAAGTAGGTAACTTCTTGTCGACAATATTGCAACTTCGAAAGAGAAACCGTATGATGGAAATCAGACAAGTGGCGTAACAACGACAAAGTAGCCTCTCTACAAACCTCTTCATTGTCAGCAGCAACTAACAGATCGTCAACTTACTGTATAAGAGCAGCACCATCAGGTAAAACCAACAAATCAAGTTGCGTCTTCAAAGCTTGGCTATAGATCGATGGACTTTCACAGTAGCCTTGAGGAGCGCACTTAAAGCGGAAACTTCGTCCTCCTAAAGAGAAGCCAAAGATATCTCTACTTTCCACGGCAATCGGGATGCTGCAGAAAGCATTCTTCAAGTCAATCACCGAAAACCACGTGGCTGCAGCCGGGATCTAAGTCAGTAAAGCGGTGATATCAGGTACAACAGGAAATTGCGGAACAGCAATCTTATTCACCTCGCGAAGATCGATTACAAACCTATATACAGGAGGCTGTGAAGAATCAGTTCTCTTCAGACCAGGCAAAACCGGACTATTGCACACATTACCTCTCGTTTCCTCAATCACACCTATCTCATCAGATCGTAGATGATCGCCAAAAGTGCTCTCTCGCCATCACTCGAGATACGATACTGTGGAATGCGTGGTAACCTAGCATTTGCTTTCAACGTCACAACATATGGCGGAATTTCTAAGAGGCCTACATCATTCGGACCAGTAGCCCAAAGAGAATCAGGGAGAGAAGACAATTCAGGTGGAAGTCGATCTTTAGACAAATACATCGGAGAGATCACTCTCTCATCTAATGTAAGGTGTACTCCCGAAGGAGAACAATATAGCGTGGCATACAATCTCTTTAACAAGTCCAATCCCAACAAGTTCGCACCACAACGGGTCATCAAAATGAGGGGTGCTTCGAATTTACGAGGTCCAACAGAAATAGACAACGGACTAGAAATCGGATTCGTAACCGGGGCGCCAGAAAAACCTACTGAAACATTCTTTAAGCCAGACAAAGGTGCGCCAGGGATTTTAGAGTGCATGATAGAACTCTTCACAGCACCAGTATCCAACAGAAAAGGTTCTGACACACCTGATGCAATCACTTCAACATAGGGTCCACTCTGATCTACTGGAACTGAAACAACTCCCTCTCTTTGTCTATGGCTGTCCTAGCAATCATTACCATCCACTTCCTCACCTTCAACATAGTAATCGTCCACATAATACTGTGCCGTCCTACCAGACGCACCATTCTGCTGATCAAAGCTATTCATAGAATTCTGTGGAGGCAAAGAACCCGTATTCTGACCACGACCTCTACCTCTAGGAGCTTGTTGAGCACCTCGACCTCTCACACCAGAAGCACCATTTGTACGCTGTAACAGAACCGGACAACTACTCTTGAAATGACCCTCTTCTTTGCAATACGCACACTGATTAGGACCTACGGGAAAACGTGGTTGAGAAGACTCGTACCTTTGCGAGTTTCTCGAATATTGCTGATTCTACTGATAATCGCGCTGATTATTACGGGCGGATAAGCTTGTTGTAGAAGAACTTTAGTATTCAATTCCTTAGTCTTACTATCCGCTTTCTCTATCTCATCCTTGTTCCTATTTTCATAGTACTGGGCAGTAGCTAAAATCTGCGCTGGCATGGAAACAGCCCGAGCACTCTCAGAATCCTTGAACCTATTACACAATTCTGGAAGCAAATTATGAACAAATTTGTCGACAAACAATCTCTGACCACCTTCAGTACTCATGTCCTGACCACTGTGGTCTACAAAGGTCTCTTCGAACCGCGTGAAAAAGTCGGACACAGTTTCGTCTTTCTTCTGCTTGCATGCGGACAACTTGTCCCAATTAACACGCACCTCAGGCATTAGAGTCTTCATATAATTAATAATCCTACCAGGAAGGTCAGCAATAATATCTTCAGGCTTAGCGCCACCTACTTGTCTATCATTCGCAGCACTAAGATTATTCCATGTATCACCTAATTCCTGCGCATGATCCGTATGACGAATCTTACCCCAAATAGGCTGTGGAACAACATTCCCAAACAACATATTCATATCTGCTAAATTCATGATACATGAACCCACAGTCTGAGTTCGCGCCTTATAGTACCCTGCTGGATTTTTGCGTGGATCAGGCAAAGTCTGCTTAAGCGCGAAGACTTCAGCACGCTTCCAAGGAACATGTACCCAGACACGATGAAAGTGTGCAGGAATAGGCGGATTAACAGTTGCATCAGCAGGTCTCCAAACTGGAGGAACCTCACGCATCGGATACTGACGCGCCTTTCTCCTAACTGACGAATCAGGCTCAAACACTCGATCAGAAGGAGATGCATTCCGTAATGACAACAACGTCCCAACTGCTTTCTCAATCTCGAAACCCACAACAGTCCCTTTCGCAAACTCGGAACGTATACGGAACAACTCAGGAGGAGTTTGACCTACCTCACTATCTTCCCATTGTTCACGAAGGAACGAACACATCATATCGAAAACGTACCGTTGTTTCGGTGGTTCCCATTGCTGGAAGACATCCATAACACCCTCAAGGTCATAATGTGTAGGGTACGTAACCCATCTACGCGCCAAGTGATCTAACACTGTCCGTTCATCAACATTAGGCAATTGACTACGCGATTGTCTATGCTCGACAACAGGAGACATACCCAATGAACCCAACAGAGGAGAAAAGATACTAGCAACCGCATCAGTCATTCTCTGACGAGCAGAAGGAGAAGGTGACAAAAGAAGAGGAGACGGAACAGTATAAGAGGAAGCCAAAGTCGGAACAGGAGGAGTATACAGGACAGGCACAGGAGTAGCAGACGAAGGAGGTAGCAAAGGCGGCGGCCCCTGAGAAGGCTGCACCAAAGGAATAGTATCCAACGGAAGAGGAGCTGGCTGTGGAGGAATCGCAGGTGGCAAAGCAACCGGAGGTTGCACAACTACAACTGGTGGCGGGGGTGCCGTAGCATTTTGTGCATAAGGGGGTGGCGAACTCAATAGATGTGACATTAAAGGATCTTTCACAAGATCTTTCTTCTCGTCTTGCTGTTTAGGTGGCAAAGCTGGGTAATTTACGGACCCTTAGCATCTGTTCGCTCTCTTGCTCTTCCTCATTATCCCTAAACTGTATAGCAGCTGGCACCATTGACATACCTCGTTCTCGTTTATTTTTCTTCGCTAACTTAATTTCTTTCTGTTTGGCTTCCTTTCGCCATATGCGGAAAGAGTCAAACATGGCCAGCCGGGCTTTCTTCTTGAACAGTTTAACTTCGAGATTGTCTAGGATCTCAGTTTCAAAGCTACCATAACGGGGCCACTGTAGGACACCGTCTTTCCTGGTATATTTAACCCACATTTCATTATACGCGATGGGGCCTACTCCATGTTTTACGTAGAGCTCATAGGTCGGAGTTCCAATCGGAGGAACCGGACACGAATCCTCCAATCGGGAATCCCTAGTACAACCAAAACCAAATATCTTTCCAAGTCTGCTAAGACCAGGCATCTTCGCTCACTAGTCTAGCTTCAAACTTCAAGGGAAATCTTAAAACGATAGCCTCGTGAAAACACGAGTCCCTCTGCTTTGGGGCCTGCAGGTACCAAATCAAAGTGATCCCGAAGGATACCTGTAGGAGAGTAGGGTCTGCAATCCTATGATCACCCCAGATTTTTGCTTTTTGCTTCACTGGTTTACGACTTTCCCTGGCTGTGGGCCTGCTAATCAGACCCACAGCCTAGCTGTTCTCTCTCTAAATTGACACACATGTACCTTAGGTGCATTTACCCATTGGTACTGGGCCACCTTATCAGTCCCTGTACAGTATACCTTAGGTATCCAGGGCATAGGTGTACCCAGGGCCTACCAGGGGCTGTAGCATGTATTATGCCACCCCTGGCTGGCCGTCCAAATCTGACACAACTGGCTGCACGACAGCTGGGGCATGGTGGTGTATTCACCCTTTGCTTTAGATATAGTATTCCTATATCTAACCCTAAAATGGACACATATATTCCTATCAGTCACTCCTATGGCAGGCCATATCAATCCTGAAGGCAGAGTGCTTGGAATTATGTGAGATGGTGCTCTGGCATGAGCTGAGCCCGTTTTCAGCTTGCGGAAGCAAGTCCTAATAGTTGTTCCATGATAACGCGTACCATATACTCTTAAGTGCCTTATAATCCTCGCGGTTATTTGCCAACTTTGGTATCGCTTTATCAAAACATGTCGAGTAAGGTGTCAAACGAATTGGAATACTAACCCCTTGCCAATTCTGGCGACGGGGTTAGCATTCCACCCTTCTAGAGGGACACGACATGTATGTAACTGCGAACCCCGGTTAAAGCTTAACACAGCCTCAGCTCCACAAAATGGATGCTGCCACCACAGACACAAGTATGACCTCCTGCTGCTGGGAGTCCTTCCAGCGAGGAGAGCTTGGACAAAGGGTTTCCTGTCAGGGGCGGTGCTAGCACCATCCCAGACAGGGTTTTGTGTATCCCAGGTAGGCAGGGCTGAGAGGAAGGTGACTGCAAGTGGCACCCCGGTGCTCACTGTGCATATGCTGGCTCAAACCAGTTCCAGGGGCACCCCAGCCCCTGAGCTGGGGAGAGACTGGACAAAGGAGAGGGGTGTAACCACCCCCCTCCTGGTCCCACCCATGGGCAAGACCTAGTCGCGTGCCAGCCCCTTTTCTTAGGATAAAGGTAGGAGCAGGCCCCCTTCCCAAATTAGATAATTCTGAATCTTGACTACTTTCCACGAAAGGAAATCTTGACTTTTTCTGAAGACTCTCCCTTGTGGCTAAGGAGTAGCCACCCTGCACCCGCAGGCACCATCTAAGCATCGCGGTTTGCTGTAAGTCCATCCTCCAGATCAAGACTGCCCAGCTCGACGAGACCCGGATTCCCTGGCATCTCTGACCTCTACCTGCATCATCAGCCCAGCTGAGATTCGTGGGTGTGACGAGACCTGAGGGACCGGCCATCTTCAAAACTGCACGACGCTTAACCAGCACGAGTGAATGCTTTGGGGTTTGAGAAGCCCTAACCCTGAGCAGCTCCAGCACCGAATTCCAGCCCCCCAGCATCCACGAGATCTGCGTGGGGCCCTTCTGCTCTTTGCTGCTCACCGCGTTGTCCGGTCACTTGCCTGCTGGCTAGTGGCCCTCCTGACAACGTACCACGACGATTTCACCGCTGGTCTGGTTGCTTCAGACTGGCCCTTGCTCCAACAGAGGAGCACCCCGGACCGGACCCTCCTGATCCACTCAAGACGCCATCTTGACTCCACCGCGTGGGCTTGCCAAGGCTTGTTGCTCCAATCCTGGTTCCAGCATCGCCGACAGCAGACACCTTCGTGGGACAGCTAGCACCTCCATCCTGGTTGCCGACAACGCCTCCTGGTCCGAGGGACAGCAGAGTCCAGCGTCGCCCACTCACCTGGTCGAGGTGACTTCATCCGGTGCCATCCTGGTGCCCACCTAATCACTGGCTAGTGATTAAGAACTGAGTCCCCTCTGCTTTCAGGTCATCTCCATCATCGATCCAGGCTTGGATCCCTCCGAATATCTTCACTGGTCGCCTGCCAGCAACTTCTTCTTTCAGGCTCCATAGACTTCAACGAGGATTCCTGACATCTTTTGAACCCTATGCAGCCGCAGCCCCTGGGCTAGGTAACCTGAGCATTTCGGTGCTCCAACGTGGGTTCACTATCCAAGTGTCCAGATCCTTTTTCGTTTTCAGTCTAGCTAGTCGGATTCGTCCGGAAACAGTAACTTTACAAATACTAGCATCCATAGACTTTGTCCCGCATCCCCAGTGAGAGTGCACACTCTGCACCCGATCTCCCTAGGCCTCCTGCTCCTAACCTTAGGGTTCAGTAGTGTAGTCCTAGCGATCCTGAAGCCTCTGGATCTTGTTACTTACCTGCTAGTATTTCGCATTCCACTTTTAGTGTATATGGTTTTTCGTGCCCCTCGGGCATTTGTGTAAATTGTGCGACTTGAAGTATTTTCTGAAGAGTTTTGTATTGTGCTTAGCTCCCTGACTCATAAAGAGTTCAGGGTAGACTTGTTATAAATAAATATCCTTTTATTTTCATAGCAAGTTGTGTGGTGTCCTTTCACTTGGTGTTCAAGGGGTATATGTGACGGTATAACAGCTGGCTTAACACGCCCTCTAGAGTTTAGCTTAAAGGCTGCTCTTGTCCATGCTACTAGGATAGCTGGTCTATAAGGTTGACTTACAACCAATCATCAATAAGGGTCGTTTGGAATGATACACAGTGATCACTAGAATAGTGAGCACTATATATCAGGCCAACTTCTCACAATACCAAACAAAACTAAGGACTGGGAGACGCTCCACTCATACTTAACTGAAATGTCGATGGCGTCACCAAAAGACCCGTCGTTTGTCTCGCTCTACAAATCGTCTAATGGCTCCAAGACAGGGCGACAGTCAGGGCAGCAGTCCTTCGTAGCCGTTGGAAAGTGGGGAACCTCGCAGCAAAGACTTTCGGACCACGACGACATACAGGGGTCGATGAAGTGGCAGGCCTTCCACCAGAATTTCCACACGAAGCTCCTCACGATCTTCGGGGTTGGACCGGTACCGCTGAAGTCGCCCCACGTTGGCCGCCAAGTGAAGAACCGGGTTTTAGAACCCAGCGGCGCCAGGGATAACGCCCGATGTCTTCGGATTCTCCTGCCTCGGCAAACAGAGACACGGCACAACACAGGTGGTTCGCTAGAGGCTGCACAAATTCAATGAGCGGAGCATGGTCTTTTATGCCAAAAATCACATTCCAGGCTAGCTTCAATTACGTACAAACTGACCAATAGGAACATAGTTCAAGTTCAGTAATTTGTATAGCGCACTACTCACCCAGAGGGTCTCAAGGCGCTTGAGTGAGGGTGGGTGTATTATTTATCGAATAGCCATGTTTTAGTTGCTTTCTGAAGGAGAGGTGGTTCTGTGTGAGGAGGAGGTGAGTGGGGAGAGAATTCCAGGTCCTGGCCGCCAAGTAGGAGAAAGATCTTCCTCCCATGGTGGATCTATTGATGCGCGGGATTGCGGCGAGGGCTTGATTGGATGAACGTAGTTGGCGGGTGGGTGTGTAGAAGGATAGACGTTTGTTGAGGCATTCGGGTCCAAGGTCGTAGAGGGCCTTGTGTGCGTGGGTGAGGAGACGGAACGTTATTCTCTTGTTGACGGGAAGCCAGTGGAGATCTTTCAGATGACCGGAAATGTGAGCTTGACGGGGGATGTCCAATATGAGTCTGGCTGAGGCGTTTTGGATGCGTTGGAGTTTTTTCTGCAGTTTGGCTGTGGTTCCGGCGTAGAGGGTGTTTCCGTAATCCAGTCGGCTAGTAACTAGTGCGTGGGTGACTGTCTTTCTTGTTTCGGTGGGGATCCAGCGGAAGATTTTTTTGAGCATGCGTAGGATGTTGAAGCATGATGATGAGACGGCGTTGACTTGCTGGTCATCGATAGGGAGGAGTCTAGGATGATGCCCAGGTTACGTGCGTGATCTGTAGGAATGGGTGCTGTGCCCAGAGCCGGTGGCCACCATGAGTCGTCCCAAGCCAAGGGGGATGATCCCAAGATGAGGACTTCCGTTTTGTCCGAGTTTAGTTTTAAACGACTGTTCTTCATCCATTCGGCTACTTCTTTCATTCCTTCGTGTAGATTGGTTTTAGCGGTGTTAGGATCTTTGGTGAGGGAGAGGATCAGCTGGGTGTCGTCAGCGTAGGAGATGATGTTGAGGTTGTGTTGTCGCGCGATGGATGCGAGGGGACTCATGTACACGTTAAAGAGAGTGATGACCCCTGTGGTACACCGCTAATGACTTCGGTAGCCTCTGATTTGAATGGGGGGAGGCGGACTCTCTGGGTTCTTCCGGCGAGGAACGAGATGATCCAGTCCAACGCTTTTTCTTGTATTCCGATGTGGCTGAGGCGTTGTATGAGGGTGTTATGACAGACTGTGTCGAAGGCGGTGGATAGGTCAAGTAGGATGAGGGCAACAGTTTCTCCGTTGTCCAGTAGCTCTCGGATGTCGTCTGTAGCAGCGATGAGGGCGGTTTCGGTTCTGAGTTTGGCTCGGAAGCCGGACTGTGAGGGGTCAAGTGAGTTGTTGGATTCAAGGAAGGCGGTGAGCTGACTATTGACGGCTTTCTCGATGACTTTGGCCGGGAAGGGGAGGAGTAAGATGGGGCGGTAGTTCTTAAGTTCAGAGGGGTCCGCTGTGGGTATCTTCAGAAGGGCGCTGAGTTCGGCATGTTTCCAGCTTTTCGGGAAGGTTGCTGAGTTGAAGGAGCAGTTAATGACATCGCGGAGATGGGGTGCGATGATGGAGTCTGCTTTGTTGAAGATGTGGTGGGGACATGGGTCGGTTGGCGATCCTGAGTGGATGGAGTTCATCAGGCGGATGGTGTCTTCAGTCGTGATTGGGTTCCAGGCACAGAGGTTGTGAGAGTGCTGTTTTGGTTCGGGGGTGGGTGGAGTGGATTGTTCTTCGGATAGGTTTCCAAAGCTGTTATGAATGTCGGCGATTTTGTTGTGGAAGAAAGAGGATAAGGAGTCGCAGAGGTCTTGGGCGGGAGTGATGTTGTTGGAGCCGGCGGTGGGGTTGCTAAATTCTCTGATGATGTTGAATAATTCTTTGCTGTTGTGGGTGTTGTTGTCGAGTCGATCCTTGAATGCTGATTTCTTGGTGGATCGGATCAGTTGGTGGTGTTTGCGGGTGGCGTCCTTGAAGATGGTCAGGTTGTCAGAGGTTGGGTTTTTTCTCCAGGTTTTCTCGAGGGTACGACATAACTTCTTGGATTTCTTAAGGTCATCGTTGAACCAAGGGGCTTTTTTGCTACCTTGTTTGATCTGGTGGTTTTTGAAGGGTGCTAATATGTCAGCGCTGTGGGTGATCCATTGTGTGAGTTTGATGGCAGCTTGGTTTGGGTCCGATGAAACGGCGGGGGGGTTTTGGTTAAGTTATCTGAGGAGTTGGTCGGTGGTGATTTTGTACCAGTTTCTTCGAGGAATAGGTTGTGGTGGGATGTGGGTCGTGGTCTTTTTGTAGCTGAAGTGAACGCAGCTGTGGTCCGTCCAATGGAGAGCCGTGGTGTGGTCGAAGGAGATGTGTTTGCTGGAGGTGAAGATAGGGTCAAGCGTGTGTCCGGCAAGGTGGGTGGGGGTGTCAACAAGTTGTTTGAGTCCGAGATTGGCCAGGTTGTCCAGAAGGGTGGTGGTGTTGTTGTCATTATTCTTTTCCAGGTGGAAGTTGAGGTCTCCCAGTAAAATGTAGTTCTCGGAGGTGAGGGCATGTGGGCTGACGAAGTCAGTGATGTCTTCATTGAATTGTGTGCGGGTTCCTGGTGGTCTGTAGATGAGGGTGCCTCTGAGTGTGGTCCTGGGGTCGGTGTGGATCTGGAAGTGAAGGTGTTCGGCGGTCGCAAGGTTATTGACGGAGCTGGTTGTGATTCGGATGGTGTTCTTATGGGCGATGGCGATGCCTCCTCCTGTTTGGTTGGTGCGGTCTTTTCGGATGATCTTGTAAGCATTCAGGATGGCTATGGCGATGTCGGGTGCTGATGAGGCGTTCATCCAGGTTTCTGTAAGGAAGGCGATGTTTGGTGATGTGGTGTAGAGTAGGTCCCAGAGTTCAGTGGTGTGTTTGTGGACCGAGCGGGTGTTCAGCAGGATGCACTTCAGGTGGTTAGAGTTGGAGCTGGGTTTGGAGGAGGACGATTTGGTGTGGGTCCTGATGCAGGCGAATTTGCATGAGTGACATGTGAATGGTCCGTGGGTGTTTCCTGGGGTAGCTACGCAGCATTGTGGGGTGAGTCCAGGGTTAAGGGCGAGGAGCGTGGCGGCGTCATACGTTAAGCGAGTGGGGTGGGTATGGTGGGGACTAAGGGGTCTGGCGCTGGGCGCGGTCCAGGCGCGGACGGGCGTAGACGGGCTTACCTTTGGTGCACCTTCGGCGCGCATGGGGCGCGACCGCTGCGCGTGAACGCTGCGCGAAACACCATCTGTCATAAGTGGATAGTGGAGGGGGCAGGGGCGAGGGAGGAGCAGCTGGGAGGCGGGTGCGTGCTGGGGAGCCTCGCTACGAGGCACAACAAACAAAATGGCAGCGCTAAACAAACAGGCAAGCAGTCAGACCTATGATGCAATCAAGCAGTAATATATGTAATTTACAGTCCAGCAATGCGAGCGCAAAATAATTAATCTGCAAAATTAACATTGCCAAGCAGTCACACTACGATACCCAGGCAGCAATCTGATTTGCTCAAGCAGTCAGAGCAAGCGCTACGATGTCCGGCCAGGGAGCGTGGGGGAGCGACCTCTTCTGACATTTTAAAAGTAGCGCATGACGACAATCCCACTTTCCGTTGTCCAGCCCACCAGAAATGACCAAGCACATTCCAATATCCTGTTCGATCAGGCCGGGCTAACCTATCATAAAGACCTCAACCCAAATCAGTGATTAAACCATAAAGGAAGGAACAGAAACAGATGAGAAGTAAGATAGAAGGGTGTGTGCGTGTACCAAAAACTCAGCAATGTCCTGCTCTTTGATCTTTATCTGACCAGCTGCTTAACAAGGAACTTGGTCAGCGAGGTCAGCCTCGGGCAAGGGAGTCAGTACGGCCAGGTCACACAAGAGTCAGCTAAGGTGTACGTGTCCCAAGGACTTGTTCGGCCATAGTCATCGGCCTACGTATGGGCAACCACACAAAATGACTGTCGCACACAAAATGGAACCCGAGGGTTCAAACGAAATCCCTGAATACGTAGTGTTCTCATTAATCGATTATTACGAAAATACTCGTACACACCGCACTCGTGATTTGCGGTCCGCTGATACCAAAATCGTCTATATCCGACGACCTTTATTGAACGGGTTCAGAATCTACAAACCACGGATCCTCGAACTACGGAACCACAACACATCCTCACTTATTTCAAGGTTTTCCAATATGCAATAATGAAAAAATAGGATATACGATCAAATAAAACAATTACCTAGGACCAAACGATTTGGTCAAGTGGCAGGTTTTCTGGTTTCATACTGTGTAATCAACCTGCTAGATTGGTATCCCTTTCTCACTCCTGTTTGACAACAAAGTTTAATTCTTTGCCTTTCATTCTTGGTGCAGAAAGAAGAAATCCTGAAATTGGGGGCCAGTTTACACCAAGATCCTGCTGCATGCATCGACTGCTAACGCAAAGCTCCAGTTAATCTGACTCTTTGCGCCACAGTGACCATCAGTGACAACCAGCACTGTGAGATCTGCACTTTGCACTACAGCATCAACAGCTCACGAGGACCACCAACGCGAATCTCCATCAACAAGCATCTGTAACACCCGACAGGATCTTTGCGCTACAGCGACGACTCTCCGGGACCACTGGTCTGCTCTTTGTGCTACAGCGACGACCATCCGCTGCACTCTTCCTGCTCCTCGCCACCTCCTCCAATGTGAGCAGAACATTTCCTGCAAGACTTTAGAAGTTGACTATTTCAGTGGGACTAACCTGGTCTCTCTATATGGCCAGTGCTCCATCGTGGTTGGTCTGAACTTGTGACTTTCAACCTGTCTCTCATGACCAGAGAAATGCAATTGGCGATTTGAGCTTTTAGGTGCTATACTTACCTTAAATCTTTACAATACCATACCTCCAGCTCTTCTTATTGGATTTTTGTCATTTTGGTCTCATTAATGATTACATTTTACTCTATGTTTCTTAATAGGTGTGGGACTTTACCACTGTTGAAGTGCTTCATAAATAAATTACACATTGCCTCTAAGTAAAGTCTGGCAGCTGCTTTTGTGCCAAACTAAAAGAGGGTTCAGCACAGGTCAATTTAGAGTTTGCTTGTGACTTCACCCTGACAGGAACTGTGGTTGCTGCTTGAGTAGGGTTTCACCCCCTTCAACCAGTTACCCAATTTCCAACAGTGTGCAACTTAAAAGCCTTCACACACCCCTACCAAGAATGCCTGAGTCATATACATTGGAGCAAATTAGCTCGCACATTATATCACACTACCTTCTAGTGTAATACTGCGTAGGTACAAGTATACCTATGAGTGTAAGTTCATACGCTAAAAAAAACCAGGTTGCACTCATATATGGTATTAACTGTGCACTAATGTTCAACGTAGGTGAACAAATGAGTAAACGTTAGGTTGTGAAGAACATCGATACTCAGAGACTGAGTTTCCTGGGACTGTATCCTGAATCCCTTCCTGAACAATCATTGGGAAAGCCAATAGGTCTCACTTTTGAAAGTTTGGAGTTGCCAATGTTGTTGCAGATACTGTTCAGCTCCGGCAGAAAAGCCAAAATCTAGCGTGATCTAGTGTGATCATGTATACATACGAATACATCATGTCATGGCGGTCATTTCGGCTTTTGGTTCCAGCGTAATAACATATGTGCATGCATGTCAACACCACGATGTGGCATGCTACATTGACCGTGTTGATTTATTTTTTTACTTACCATCCCAACACAGTGGACACCCATCTTGGAGCATTAAATTAAACAAATAAAACAAAAGGTGAACAAAAGTAAAGTGGCCCCTATAGCAAACTGCAACTGCCAGGCGCTTTTAAACAGTTTTAAAATTCTTAAAATTAAAAATTAAATATGATGGGGAAACATGCACGCTGTGCCACTGGAACCAAGCTACACCTGAGTAAAGAGCCAAAATCAGGGCAAAACCGATTTTTGGTTGCTTGTTTTTCGGTTCAAAGAGGACCTGGACTGGCAGTTCGGGCTGGACTGTTCCCATTGGATCAAGATCAAAGCTGATTTGCATACGGCTGAGTCTAATCTGATGTGGCATGGAGGGGAAAAGAACGATGGGTTGGGATGCTGCCCCGAACGATTGCCAGGGGTTAGACTGATTACAAGCATCCTCCCATCACATTTTGTGTGTTTGTTGTGGGGAAACAACAGAGAAGCAGAGAATTCGGGTGAATAAGTCAAAGCTGCAGACGGGCGGAATTTGTGAGCAAGGATGGGCAGGGGGGTAACCAGTGGGGTTACAACAAAAACATTGAGCAGGATGGGGAGCAGTGGGAGTATTTATGAATAATCAGGTGATGGGAGAGCAATGCAGAGAGTATGGGTGGCAGAAATGAGAGGGATGATGCAACACGCAGGAGAGGGCAGAGAGAGCAAGAACAAAGATGAAGGAAAGCCATTGAATGGGTAGGAAGCAAATGGGACTGACTAGAAAGGTAATCAACGGGCTGGTCCAAAACCCACATTAAGCATTAAGCATTAGTATTGTGCACAACAAGTTTTTCAACAGCACAGCTAGAGCGGTCTGTAGGAATGATCTAAGTTGAAGTTGAAGTTGAAAAGTTTTGTAAAGCGCTCTGACACCAAGCGGTTTCCTGGCGCTATGGATTGACAAAAACAGGGAGTGGGCCCGAAGAGTTACTGCAATGGGTAGGCTTGAGTGAAGAGGTAAGTTTTTAAGACTTTGCGAAAGTCCAAATAGACAATGGTGGACCTAATAGAAGAAGGAAGAGTGTTCCAGAAACGGGGGCAAGGGTAAAGAACCTCATGCCACCCAGTTTGTTTGTCCGAAAACGAGGGACGTTCAGGAGGGCCTGAGTGGAGGAGCGAAGGGTGCGGAGTGGGACATAGGGCCGATCATGGAGTTGATAAAGACAGGGGCTGTGCCAGCTAGGGCCATGAAGATCAGGCAGCCCATCTTAAATAAGGATCTCTGCAGGATGGGTAGCCAGTGAAGAGACTTAAGCAAAGGAGTGATACAATGAAACTTGGGGAGCCGGTAAATAAGGCGCGCAGCTTGGTTCTGTATTAATTGTAGGTGCCGAAGTTCATAGGCAGGAATGCCTACGTACAGGCCATTACCATAATCCAAGCGAGAAATGATAATAGCCAGGATGATGAGCTTAAGGGCTTCATGGGAAAAAAACTGGAGATCTTACGTATGACTCTGAGGGAAAGGAAACAGGCTGAAACAACGGTGCTGATCTGGGGGCGCATGGTGAGATCTTGACTAACTTTAATGCCCAAGGTTTTAACAGAAGCAGACGGTACTGGAGGGGGACCAAGGGCAGGTGGTCAAAAGGCGGGGGTCCAAGGGCTGGAAGAGCCGCCAGTTAGGACCAACTCCGTCTATCTGGATTAAGTTTTAAATGGTTATAGTTCATCCAGTAGTAGATATGAAAAAGTCTAGTCTGGAATTTGAGGATAGAATCGGGGGAAGAAGAAAGATTAAAGACAAGCTGGAGGTCGTCTGCATAATTGAAAACTGAGACCTCCATGTTTTGCAAGGAAATTATGAGGGGATAGATATAAAGATTGAAGAGAAGAGGAGAAAGAGAGGAACCCTGAGGGGCCCCACAAGAGACAGAAGCGGTGGGGGCGGCAAAGCCCTGCAACTGAACGGCCTGCTGTTTACGGCCTAAACAGGGCAAGGCAGCAAGCAGGTTCTGCTAACAAGTGAAGAGAAATGTTTCAGATGTCCGCAAAATATCATAGGTTTTTTTGTATCCCTGAGAGGCGAGGAGGGGTTTCTATGCTAGAGCCACAAGATCAGAGGTCCACTCCGCTTTGCCTCATGCACTCTTGGGATTCCAAGAAGACACTAGAGGAGTAACATCTGAAACAGGATAGTAATGAGTACATTTCTTTCTAATAAGGGCCCACACAGTATTCTAAAACCTCCAATGACATAAAGAAATATGGGACCATCTGATGAATCCTCAGAGGTGATGGAGCAAGGATTCGCACGTAAAGCGACTTGCTCTTACTCAAGAACCTCGCCTAACTTGTAATCATATTAATTCAACCTGTCCGTCATTTATTTCGCCTTTTTCCCCAACACGCGGGTGTCCCTAGGAGGCTTGCCTATGTGGCTTTTCCATAATAACAAGCTTGCACTACTGAATGGCCGCTTCGCAGAAATCCAGTCTGCGTATGCGTCGGTCATACCCACGTGATGTGACGCACTCGCATTTTGGAGGGATATTGTTGCTCATGCGCATTGTCGCTAAAAATGGCCGCTTGTGTTTAACCATGCTCTCTGCTAGCTCCTGCTGCTTTTGCATATGTCTTTTTCGCACTAACTTTAATGCTATAGATATTATAAAGTAAGGGGTGCAGTGAAGCATTACCTGGTATACAGTGTATTCATTTTGTCTGTGTTTCTAATTTGTTTTCGCTTACTTTTCATGTATTACACATCCATGGGCCTGGGTCGGGAGATTGAATCCATTTTGAAGCCTGTAAACTCCCCGCACACGTGATGAGGGAAAAACCCAACTGCGCAGAAGCAGAACTCAGCCAGCTGGCTCCTGAAGCAAGATGCGCCTGGGAACCTACCTAGGTCATGGGAGAAGATGCTGCTATCTACCTAAATTTTGCTACAATGTTTCTATATTCTGTATACTCTCATTGTTTTCCATATTCCTATGCCTGGGAACGTGAACGCAAGGGGCGGGTATGAAAAATTAAATATTCATTGTGGAAACGCAGAATTATAGGTGATAACCATGACATAACCACCTCTCCTAACCAATCATAATTTGGGACCTTGTCACTTGCAACATTTGTGGGTGGTCTAGGGGTCCCAAAACAGTATAACTAGTCTAGCTTAGCTTAGAGAAATTGTCCGACTTGTCCGAGTAGCAGACCTGTCACTGACCCTACGAACTCTATAGGTGATTGATACAGAGCGCTGCGGAGCACTCTGTCCACACTTTCCATAAACTCCAAAGGGTGGAAATAGTACTAAGTGCTGGAGAAGCACTTTGCTGGGAGATTCGAAAAACCCAATCGGGGTTATTGGCGGATTCCGTGCAGAGAGGGAGTAACGAAGGCGTTGCATCCGGGGCTGCAGGTGTTGGTCGTGCCCTTCGGTGAGCCCAGTCCTGACTCAAATCCTGAGGGGTATCCTGTCCTGACTATCCGTGAGCTGTACCTGCTCACCTTCTGGTATTCCTGAATCCTTGAGGGTCCTTGTCCCCGATCTTGTCCCAACTGACCCGTGGCCAGGGTTAGTCTTCATTCCCGTCCTAGGTAAATATTTTATGTGGGTGTCCGTCTGACTATACTCTTACCTTTCCTCTTCTTAATAAAGCACTCTTGCCTGTGATATTGCCCTATCACCTTTAAAGTGATTTATATGCACTTGTTTATTAGTGATGTTCCACTTCTCTCCCTACCTGTAGGATATTATTAAATTGTCATATTATTTTAGTGTGTTCCATTTTCCCTTCCCTTTAGTATGTTTGCAGTGAACTTAGTAAGAATAGCATAAAAGTCTAGTTTAAGAATATTAGTGCACATGTTAGGTCCTTCTCACGTCCCTTGCCTTAGTTTAAGCTCGTGCTGAATAGCTTGTTCCCCAATGCTCATACCCTGTAGTGTTCCCAATTACTCTAATGGTACTTGCCCTAATCCATAGTTACATTGTGACTTTAATTCTGATTATTGATGTACTGATTTGTATCTGCCTCATTATCCTGGCATATTCATTCTAAAATTTCTTCATATAAACTTTGAAAACCCATCAGGTGTCTGTGGTCATTATACAGTATGAAGTGTGGATAAATGTACTAAGTGTATAAAAGTTCTACTCCTTTAGGAATCTTGTTTGCCTGTCCACTGCTAGCTCCTGATCCATCAGGAGTAATGTGCCTGTGGTAAGTCAGGTACATGAATAGTAAGTGGTGAGAGAGTCACCCCCCGAATTACTCATAGTAGCGTGGAAAAGGTTTCACCCGGTCCATGCAAACCCCGTCATCATATGCACGCCAGGGCCCAGTGCGTGGAAATTTGGTAAACTAGTGACCCGGGTGACCTGCGCGCTCTATCAGTAATTTTCTGGTAGCAGTAGTATGGTTAGGACTAGTTGAGATAGGTAGACAAGATAGTTAATAAACAAACCGTGAAAATAAATGTGCTGCTGCTCTATTGATTGCATTGCTTCAAATATTGTGCAAATGTTTTAAAGGATTTTTATATATATGTAAAGGATTTTTGCATTGCTGCTATAAGTATTATATGTAATATTAACAAAATTGTCTGTGAGCGTTCAGTGTAGTCCGAATCCCCGGGGAAGTCTATAGCTAACGGTGAGTAGAATCCGGTTAGCTGATGAGGTCGCTTGTTGTGAGTCATTAGTGCATGGTTATGAAGGACCGGAAGCACTAATTAGGATCTTTTTTTCTGAATAAATGATAGCTACGAGTCCTTTTGTATAAAACTTCCATTGTGATATCACCTAGTAAGGGTCACATGAGGAAGGAGTAATAGGGTCTCCGAAGCTTGATTGGTAAGCAAAGTAGTCCGCTGGTGAAAGCCTGACTTAGTATATATCCCGGAAAGAAGTGGATGAGTCAGAGGAGTAGCAGGTTCTATATTGCTCGTGTGGGAGGTTAGACAGAGAAGTCTATCCGGAGTGAATGAAAAGTAGACAAAAGTGGTTTACTTGTAGTGAGAGAAAATTTGTCTTTCTATTTAGAAAACTCAGACACAGCGGCGAACGTTGCATATTGTTAACTAAAATTTGCACTTGCACTTTAGGGAAAATTCAAAGTTTCCGTTACCTTGTGAAGGAGGGAGTCAGTCGGAAGACTGCCCTGACATCACTCCGTGCCGCGCTGGTATTGGTCGAGACAGCGGGTGTGTAGTGGAGCTGAAATTGTAAGGGAGGGGTGAGTGCCGGAGCGTGAGACCTCGTCTCACGAAAGGCCGCGCACCCATTGGACAAGGATTTTTGTAGTCACGGTGTTGATTGGTTACTGCGAGATAGAAGTCACGTTAGCATTGGAAGCACAAAGGTAAACAAAATTAATCAACAGGAGCTTGAGAAGAGTTTGGAAAGGTGTATGTGGTATCCTGAGTTTATACCTAATCCACAGTACTTAGGCTTTCATAAGGAACAGATTCTACGAGGTAGACCGCGCATAATGTACGGAGTAAAGAGAAAAATGTCATTTGCCGATACAATAAAGAATTTTTTTAAGACAGACAAGCCCATTAGAACGAGGGAGGGTGTGATCATTCCCCCGCGAAATACTCCTGCCTCCTTCATGATGTTTGAAAAAGGGTATCATACCTGTGTATGTTTAGAAAACTGGGTAAAGTATACTGCAGATGACGGAGTCCTAGCATTTCCTATTGATGGTACTTTTAATGGCAGAGTCCTGTTTAACTTAAGAACCCGAATGAATGAATTGCATCCCAGACCCAGATTAACCCAGTACGAAGCTCTAGAAGAATGGGAGATTGAGGCTCTGGAAAGAGATAGACCCCGGATGGACAAGGGAGTAAGCAAATGGTATCCAAAGGTCCAAAAATAAACCAAAGAGCAGAAAATGAAACAGTGGAGACAGAATATGATGGTTGAGGGGTTGTTTCCAATGATGGGGGTACTCGAACAAGAGAAAGGGAAATGTACAGAGAAAACCCGCCACTTAATGACCGTGGGGGACTCAGAAGATGAACACCTAGAGGATTTGTTGATGAAAAATCCACCTCCCTATGTTGCAGAGTCAGAGCCTATGAGTCCACCGAACCCGTTCTCAAAATATCCCAGGTATCGAAGGGCCAGTGAGACAGACGTAACTGGCACTGAAAGTAAAGCCAGTGATGGTGATGGGTTTTGCAGACCTAGTACCGCGATTCCAAATTATCGCCCTTTTGGGGAAGACCGACCAAGTTTGGTCCTTCCGACTGCCCCAAATATCTATCCTACCTTGGTACCCCAAGTGATGCATGACAATTCTTCAGAAAGGGTTTTGCGTGAGCGAGAAAGGGAAACCCTGAACAAACAGCGAATTGAACTGATTCAGACCATAGCTCAGATAAATCCCAGTCCGGATTCACTGACTATCCCAGTAACTATCGGTCCAGCCATACCCCTTTATGGGGATAGACTGGCTAGTCCAAGAACTCCAATCATAACTCCAATTATACCTACCCCTAGTATTCCTCCCCCAAGAAAAGAGCCGCTCATAGTCGATGATCATGAAAGTGAATGTGAATCCGTGATCTCCTTGATGGATCTGCCTATAAGGGAACCTGGAACCAGTGTACCAAGAGCAAGAAATCAGGCTAGGACAAAAGAGGTCCTGATTGAAACCACTTCAGGGGTCAGGAGTGCCACTGTAGTTTCTCCAGAAGAATTGGATAGATGGACCAAAGAGTTAGAAAAGGACACACCCCAACCGAAACCCTTAGAGATCTATAGACTAAGGATAGAAATAGAGGAACTAATGGCTGGTAATGTAGGATTAGACCGGTTAAACTCCTTTAGTGAAGACGAGTTACTGTTCATCAGCAAAAACCTTACCCGGAACGCTAGATTGCTCCATGAGAGATTGATGGACACTGCCGCAGACATGGGAATCGATGTTAGTCGTTCCAAAGTTCTTCAGAAACCCTACAGAGCAGATTTTTCCGACAAAGACTTAGAGAACATGAATGTGTCAGGAAAACAAACCCAGATAAAGGAATTGTTGAAGCTCCTACAGAAATGGGGGGATGTAGAAAAATGGAAAACCCGGTGGGCGAAGAAAAAGGAAGATAGTAGGGCTAAACCCATGGCTTCAGAATACGTGCTGAAAGAAGTAGGTCCCACAGAGAAATTGTGTCCCATGAGAGAAGTACCTGGGCGAAAATATGTCCATGTCCCTTGGTCCCGACAAGACATTGTGTCATTTACTAATGGCTTTCCAAAATTGCGGGAGAAACCAGTTGACTGGTACAGACAGGTCGAACGCTTCATAAAGGTTCAGAAATGTCTTCTGAAAGACCTGGATGGGTTTTTCGACATTGTAGTGCCTGTAGATTTGTGGACCGAATGCAAAATTGAAATTAATTGGCCTAATGATGAATATGAGAGAGAACCCAAAACGGGAGCTCCCTCACCTGAAGTAATGAGGAAGTATGATCAAGTCATACAATACCTGAAGAAAAAGGTGCCCGCAAAGGAGACTGATTGGACCCGGATAGATAGAACTACCCAAGAGCGCGATGAAACCGTCCACTCTTTTTATGAAAGGTTACTGCAGGTGTTCAAAACTTACAGTGGAATTGATAATGTGGACATGAAGGACATGACCCATTTCAGTTATAGATTCGTGTTAGGATTAAGGCCTGGAATATCTCAGTGGATTCGAGATAATAAAATCAGTTGGCAGGGCAAGCCCATAGATGATGTCCTCAAGTATGCCAAGTACTGCGAGGATGAAATAGAAAACAAAAAGAAAGCCCTCAAGGAGAAGGTCATGTGGGCACAAGTGAAATTGGCTGAACAGCAAGAAAAACAGTTAAGTAAATTGAATACTAATAATAATGCCCAAAATTCCAATGCTGGGGGAGGAGGGAAACCCCAGGTAAAAATGAGTCGGGAGGAGGCTTTGAAAAAGTTCCCCTGCCACGGGTGCGGTCAGATAGGGCATTGGAGAGACGAGTGTCCACATTTGCAGGCTGGTAATGCCCCCGTAAATGGTTTAAAACCACAGGTGCAGAAAGAGGGGACACGAAAGAACCAACAACAGGTAAAGCTGCCTCCATTGCCTCGCGCTCCTAGACAGAATTATAAGAATCAGGGTCAGCAGAATGAAAGGGCCGAGGTATGGGAAGGAGAGAATGAGAGAAATGCAGCAATTCCGCAGTTTTTGTTAAATGATTCCTTCCTCTGTGATGAACAAGATTGACGGTGGAGTGGTGTGGCTCACTGGTTAGAGGCGGCAGACCCGTAAGCAGAGAACGGCCCGGGACCAGGGTTCAATTCCCGACGCGGCAGGGTTGTGGACCAGGGTCAAAACGGACTCGATAATTTTCGCCTCGGTGCCTACTCTAACCAGGGAATACACTCGGCAACTGTTGTAAATGAGATGATGACTCCACAAGCAGGTAAGTGAAGTAGAAGCTTTATTGCAGCACAGGTATAGGTAGGTCAGCCCCCCGTCCAACCACAGCTCCAACTGCCAACCGGGCGAAGGAGAACTCCAGAACCCAGAACCTAGGGAGAGATCTAGAGTGCTGGCCCAAGGAAGAGGCAAAGCACTGTACAACATATCTCCCCTCTTTGCAAGGAAAGAAAACACAGAAAAAGGAAAGAAACACGAATGCACATAGTCATTCAAGTACATGGGTGGGCGACGGGAGCGAGAGCTCCTCAAACCAGCATCAACCAAGGAAGAGGAGGAAGAAACAGGAGCACGAGATACAGAAGCAGGAACAAGAGAGACAGGAGCGGAATTAACCACAGAACCACTATGATAGGTACATAAAGATGTGGAGGCATCGCCACCACCCACCTCCCCCCGTCCATTTGGCAAGGGGATAGGCACAGAAGGACCACCAGAGGACAGTAAATAACCATTACAACCATCACCCTGAGCAGGAAACAGGTCATAAGAAGAAGAATCTTTACGTTTCTGATAGAGAGCTACCCTCCGGTAATTCCAACTTTCACCATTGGCCAAGACAATGAAGTGAGGAAAAACCTTCTTGACTCTGTAGGGACCCCTAAACTTGCTGAGACCCTTAGCAAGTCTTCCCGGCTTAACCTTAACCAGGTCACCAACAGAGATGGGCATGGGGGTATTGTCATGAATTAAGGGGACATCGCCGCCAGAACCCTTCAACCAAGCAGGGGTCAATTTGCTTACTGGTGTGCGACCACGCATAAGTTCAAAAGGAGACTTTTCACCACTCTTGTGAGGTGTGGAGCGGTAAGCCCAGACCAGTTCCTGGACACGCTCATCTGAGAAACAGCCAGTCTCAACAAACATCTGAATCACGCCCTTAACAAGGCGATTCACCCTTTCACAAAGGCCATTACCCTGTGGGTTGTAAAGACTAGTCTTCTGATGCCTGATGCCACACTCATTAACAAAAGAAGTCATTTTCGAGGACGTGAGTTGAGTCCCATTGTCTGAAATAAGGACAGAAGGATACCCCTCGTTGATAAAAATACCCTTCAAAAACTTAATGGTGGCATCAGTGGTAATCTCTTTTACAAATTGTACACACAGCCATTTTGAAAAACAATCGATTAGAACAATTGCGAAACGGTGATCAGTAGGTAGTTCACTCATGGGACCTATGAAGTCTATACAGACACTATGCCAGGGAGTATTCTCAAAAACAATTTTATGTGTGGACTGAGAGCCCAAGACTTTGAGGCGCTTCTCCCCTTCCCTGCAGAAGCTACACTTTAGAACACAATCAACTGCATCGTTATCGATAGAGGGCCACCAAAAGTTCTGTTTGACACGGCGTTGAGTGAGACTTTGCCCCAAGTGTCCCTCATGGGCCAAGTCTAGAATCCTCCTTCTTAATGGACCGGGAGGGACAAAACGATCACCTCGCATCAAAACATCTTTACCTTCTAAAGAAAGTTCATCTAATATTTTCAGGAAGGGTCTGACCGAAGGACTAACCGTACTTTCTCTCCTAGTACCATTATAAACAAGACTGATAACAGCCTTCAAAGTCAGATCTTCCTCCATGCCCTTGGACCATTCATCACGGGAAAATGAACCACCGCCCACCAACAAAACATCCTCCATTACAGCAACCGCAAGATCATCGGATGTGGTCTCAGAACCACCACAAGTGGAAGGAATAGGGAGCCTAGACAGGCAATCCGCTTGGATATTCCTCCACCCATGAACAAATTCGATCTCACACTGATAATCTTGCAAGCGAGAAGCCAGTCTCGCCAACCTCGGGGAACCCTTACCAGCCCCACCAGGAGCTAAAACGTTTTAAAGGGGTTTGTGGTCTGTACGCAAAACAAACTTGTAACCCCACAAGTAGGTTCGAAAGTAACTCGTTCCCCAGACTGCGGCAAGAGCCTCACGCTCTATTACCGAGCAGTTTGACTCAGAGGTGGACAAAGGCCTAGACGCGAATGCTATGGTTTTCTCAACACTGCCATGTCTTTGTAAGAGAACCGCACCAAGGCCAATGGCACTGGCGTCAACCATGAGGATGGAGGACCGAGCAGTGTCAAAAGGGGTGAGTACATTTGCAGCTTTGAGTTCCCCTTTGATCAATTTAAAACAGGATTCGTGCTCAGTGGTCCAACAAAATTTGACACCTTTTTTTAGTAAGGATCTCAGAGACACAGTCTTGGATGAGAAATCTCTTACAAATTTCGAGTAAAACTCGATCAAGCCCATAAAGGACCGAAGTTGATCCTTATCAACCGGGGAGGGTGCTAACTCAATGGCTTCAAGTAAGTTTTTCTTGGGTTTAATGCCTTCTTCTGACAAACAAAATCCTAAATACTCTATTTCTCTCAACAGAAAAGCACACTTCTCTTTTCTTAATGTCAAACCAGCCTCATCTACTCTAAGTAACACATCTTGTAAGATTTTGTTGTGTTCTTGTAGAGAATTGCCATAAATCAAGATATCGTCTTGAAAGTACAGCACATTATCAAGACCCTTAAAGACTTCAGAGACAAGTCTCTGGAATACGCTAGCAGCTGAGACTAGCCCAAAGGGTAGCCTGGTGAATTGGAATGTGCCTTCACTGGTGATAAAGGCAGTTAAATGCTTTGAGCTTTCGTCCAGACAAATTTGATGGTAGGCGTGTTTAAGGTCCAACTTACTGAAGAACCTTGCTCCTTTAAGGGTTGAAACCAATTCGCCAATGTTTGGTAGGGGAAATACGTCGGCTACAACACACTTATTTAGGGAACGAAGATCCACACAGAACCTGATCTTGTTGTCTGGTTTCTGCGAGATCACAACAGGCGAAACCCAAGGAGATGCTTCGATGGGTTCAATGATACCCCCTTGGAGCATTTCTTCAAGGGTAGCCTTAACTTCGTCTCGCAAAGCGAAGGGCACCCTCCTTACCTTGTGTTGTACAGGTGAACTGCCCTCCTTGAGAATTATGCGATGTGAGTAGCCAATAAGTTCACCCAACTGATCCCTAAAAACATTTTTATATCTGGCCAATATATCCTCCATGGATGAGGTCTCAACAATAGAAATAGGATTATCGGATCTAGGATCAACCACTATGTGCAGATCATACTGATGGTGACGGCCTAAAATTGCTGGTCCATCTGCTGATATGTATATTTTACCACAAGCTGATCTTCCTTTGAAGTTAATTTCAGCTTCGAAGAAGCCCAGTATGTCAATTTTCTCACCCTGGTAACCAGACGGGAAAATGTCGCACGTCTTCAAAACTCTTTCGCCCCACACACTCTTCATCAATGAATTGGGAATTATGGTCCACTTGGAACCTGTGTCAACCATGAGTGTAATAGCTTTCCCATCAATTACAAAATCATCCTTAAAAGGATTACCCCTCTGGTTATCACACGCGCACACAGTGTCAGTCAGAACTAAGATTTTGTTGACATCACGTCTCAAATCATCACATTCATTAACAACTGTAATTCTCGAATTATTCTTATTCTTACACATTTTAGCGAAGTGTCCCGTCTTACCACACCGTAGACACTCTTTGTTGTTTGCAAAACAAAATTTCCCATCCGAAGAATGGGAAAAACTACCACACCTAGAACACATCTTTTGATTATTCTTGCTAAAAGATGTTTGTTGTACATTCTTTTTCTGAAGAACATAGCCTTTCTTCCTAACAATTGCAATGACAGTAGCTTCATCCTCACTATTTTCGCTAAAAGTACCCTTATGAGAGATTTCTGCCACTTTGGTCTCCAAACTACTTTTTTGTAGTTCTCTCATACACTTTTCGCTTTCCTCCACGACTTTGGCAAGTTCTATAGCATCTTTCAAAGTTGGGTTCTTCGCCGCCCACAAACGTTCTTGTACTTTTCTATTGTTGGCTTGAACAACTAGCTGGTCTCTAATTAATTCGTCCGCCATCTGGCCAAAGTTACATTTGATTGATAACTCACGCAGTCTCGCTACAAACTCATCAATGCTTTCTTCAGCTAATTGTTTATTTTTATAAAATTTGTATCTTTGAAGGATAAGATTTTCTTCTTTACCAAAACGGGTTTCTAATCTTGTTACAGCCTCTTTAAACTCATCCAAGTCAGCTTGTAACCCTGCAGGTAGTACTTGTGGTAAATATCTGAACAAGCGCTGTCCCTCTTTACCCAAAGTGGTCATTAACAATGCTTTTTTGCGTTTAGGTGAATAGTCCTCACCGTCCAGAGCTTCAATATAATTATAGAACATGACTATCCAGTCTTCCCAGGCTATTGGAGGATTGCCTGGTTCTGACAAAAATTGAGGAGGAAGAGCGACATTGATCGCTTGAGCCATGTTCAAAGACTACTAACAGGGTAATGAGAAACAAGTATACCAAACAGTAAAGTAAAATGAGTTTTTAAATAAATGCTTACTCTTATCAAAAGAGAAGATCTGTGGCGAAGAAACGATGCTTAACGCTCAATCACGAGCGTTTCCATGGAGATTGACAACAAAACAGGCAAATACCTACAAAATGGCCGAATACGTCGTGCGTGTGACGTTAGACGTTATGACCACAGCGAGAGTCCATGCGCAAATAAAATGTGCTTCAGGAACGAGTTGTTTCAATGACGCTGCAAGCATTTCAGTGACACGTCTGGTGTCTGGATTGGATAAGCTGCCGTTTCTGCGTAGTTGTGCGTTCCAGTGACGCTGCCGCTTGTGTTCCAGTGACGCTGCTGCCACTTGTGTTTCCGTGATGCTGTCACTGCCGCCGCTTGCGTTTCAGTGACGCTGCCGCTGCCGCTGCTTGCGTTTCAGTGATGCTGTCGCTGCCGCCGCTTGCGTTTCAGTGACGCTGTCGCTTGCGCCGCTTGCGTTTCAGTGATGCTGTCGCTTGCGCTCAAAGACGTTAGTGCGCAGTGTGAGTTAGCATTGCCAAGCAACTCACCGTGATTCTTGCTCGACGGAAGAGATGACGTCAAACACTGTTTCGGAAATCCTAAGACGACGAAAACATCAGGAAAGTCTAATTTTGACAAGCGGTCATCGCTGAAATGGAAAACGATGTCAGCGTCCTCGCTGTCCACACGGGGTTCTTGAGGGGCTCTTGAGCTCTACCGCACTGTAGTGGTTTCCTTGGCTGCAGCAACACACGGAGAGAAAATGGTTGGACACTCCACCAGTCCAAGTCGCCAAATGTTGTAAATGAGATGATGACTGCACAAGCAGGTAAGTGAAGTAGAAGCTTTATTGCAGCACAGGTATAGGTAGGTCAGCCCCCCGTCCAACCACAGCTCCAACTGCCAACCGGGCGAAGGAGAACTCCAGAACCCAGAACCTAGGGAGAGATCTAGAGTGCTGGCCCAAGGAAGAGGCAAAGCACTGTACAACAGCAACTCTGGGCATTAAGCTTGCCTCATCTCTACAACGGCCCCCCACAGACGCTGGGGATGCCTGGTTTCACCTTGGAGATACCCAGAAAGGGACCATCTCACAGGGAAAACCAGGACGGGTTCCCCAGCGGTCCTCAGCGCCAGGATACTCCATGGAGTCGCAGTGCGCTTTACAAGTACACCCACATTTACGGGGCCTGAGGGGGGAGGACAAGGAGTGCGTACTTGGCGCCTCCTTACCGGTAGACCAGACTGGACCATACATTGAAGGAAAGGTTGAGGGAAAAGACGTCACCTTTTTATTGGACACTGGTGCTACCCGTTCTACTGTGAGAACAGTAGATGTTCCTAACCTACCCCTCTCGGGAGAAGCAATCCAAGTAGTGGGTGTTTCAAATCAGATAATCAGTACTCCAGTAACTGAACCAATGGAGATTTCCATAGGGAATTTCAAGGAAATGCACAGATTTGTGGTCTGTGACTCCAGTCCCGTGAACCTGCTAGGACGAGATTTGCTGTGCAAAATGAACTGTACCATCTTTTGCACACCAAATGGTGTCGAGATTCAGACCCCAGATGAAGATGGCCTGTACAAATTGATGTTAGTAAGACCTGACACCGAGATTAGACCCTTGTCCATTGAAGACTTACCTGAAGAACTGCAGCTAAGAGTGGTACCTGAAGTATGGGACTTCACAGGACGAGATGTAGGCTTAATGGCAAATGTAGACCCAGTTAAAATAGCGATAAAAACAAATGCTGTTTACCCAAGAACCAGACAATACAAAATGAGTCCAGAAGTAAAAGCTGGAGTTGCAACTGAAGTAAACCGGTTGCTAGAAGCGAACATCATACAGGAAGTAATGAGCAGTCCCTGTAATTCGCCCATCATTGGAATTAAAAAGCCTAGCGGAAGGTACCGGGTAGTGCAGGACCTGCGCAAAGTAAACCAAATTGTTGTACCTTGCTGTCCCATTGTGCCCAACCCCGCAGTGATACTGTATCAGATTCCTTGGAATGCGGAATGGTTCACTGTCATTGACCTGTGCCATGCATTCTTTTCCATCCCATTGCATCCAGAAAGCAAGTTTCTTTTTAGTTTTGAATTTGACAGCCATGTCTATGTCTGGAATCGAGTCCCCCAGGGGTACACCGAAAGTCCATCGATTTTCAACCAGATCCTAAAAAGATGCCTTGAATCCTTGGTACTGCCAAGAGAGTCTGTTCTGGTACAGTACATAGACGACCTTCTGGTGGCGTCTAAAAGTCAAACTGACTGTGTCACTGATACCATTGCCTTGCTGAATCACCTAGGAAAGGGAGGACATAAGGTATCACCAGACAAATTACAGTTCTGTAGGAACTCAGTGAAATATCTGGGGCACCAGATAGAGAAAGGGATCCGAAAAGTCACTACAGAAAGGATCAAGATAATTCAAACTATGGACCTACCCAGAACCCAGAAAGAAGTAAGAATGTTCCTAGGAGTTGTAGGATACTGCAGACAATGGATTGTAGGATTCGCAGCTCTAGCCAAACCCCTGATAAAAATTACCAAGAAAGGAGTGGAAGACCCAGTCAGTTGGGACGAAGAAAGCATGTCCGCTTGGGTAACATTGCGAAATTGTCTGTGCTCAACTCCTGCATTAGGAATGCCTGATTATTCCAAGAACTTCGAACTGTTCTGTGACACAAGAGACAATTGTGCGCTCTCAGTACTAACACAGGAGCATGGGCTGATCAGGCGTCCCGTGGCCTATTTTTCGGCCACCTTAGATCCAGTGGCTGCTGGATTACCTGGATGCCTGAAAGCAGTAGCTGCTACTTGCACTAGTCTGGAACAGAGTGAGAATATTGTAATGGGACATCCTGTCACTGTATATGTTCCACATTCTGTTGTAATCTTACTGACCCGAACCAAGACCCAGTATCTCACCCCTAGTAGGCTGACTAAATATGAGAGAATTCTAATAGGTGCTGAGAATGTAATTATTTCCCGGTGCAATGTCTTGAACCCTGCAACCCTGTTGCCTATTCCTCTGGATGTAGAAGCAGAGGGTGAAATGGAGCATAACTGCATAGATTTAACAGAATTTAGCACTAAGCCACGTCCTGATATCAGAGAAATAGCCTTACTTGATGAGGATATTACGATGTTTGTGGATGGCTCGTGTTTAAGACATGAGGATGGAGGTCTGAGTGCTGCCTATGCCGTAGTCACATTGGCGACAACCCTGGAAGCATCTTACCTATGCGAAGTAAAATCTGCACAAGTAGCAGAGCTAATCGCATTGACGAGAGCTTGTAAGCAGGGGAAAAACAAAAGAATAACTGTTTATACTGACAGCCAGTACTGTTATGGGGTTGTTCATGACTTCGGCCAACTATGGTTACAAAGAGAATTCATGACTTCCTCAGGTACCCCTATCAGAAATGGAAAGGTGGTACAGAACTTACTGGAAGCAATTCAATTGCCCAAAGAATTGGCTGTGGTCAAGTGTGCGGCTCACAGATCTGGAAATGATGATGTGACAGCCGGAAACCGATACGCTGACCAAATCGCCCAGTACTGTGCCCGATATAAAATGTCCCTCCAAATAAAAGCATGGGGGGGAGGAAACAGCTGCCAACTGATATTGTTTGAAAGTGTATCTACATGGGAGGAATTGAGAGACTTACAACAGGCTACAGACAGGGAAGAAAAGGACAGATGGAGGATGAACGAATGCAGAATCAGGAATGAGGATGGTGTGGTGGTTAACCAAACTGGTGTGCCTGACTACCAGATAGCCTGGTAGACCCAATGGCCAGAATCATACATGAACACACACATATGGGGAGGGATGCAATGTGTCGGGTGTTTGAAAAGGTATTCTATAATTCAAAATTCAGGAACACAGCGGAAAAACTTTGCCAGAGGTGTCTAGTGTGCCAGCAATTCAACGCAGGAAAGAGGACAGTAGTAGAACAAAGTACAATTGGAAAGGCAGAAGGTCCCTTTATCAGGATGCAGGCGGACTTTATCCAGTTGCCCATGTGCAAAGGATACAGATACGTCCTGGTCATAGTTTGCCTATTTTCTAGATGGGTGGAGGCCTACCCAGCAAAGAAAAATGATGCTATAACTGTAGCCAAATTGTTACTTAGAGAGTTGATACCTAGATTTGGAATTCCAGAGACTATTGAAACAGACCAAGGTGGGCATTTTTCAAACGAAGTCCTAAAGGAACTCTGTAGAGCATTTAAGATGGAGCAAAGGCTGCACTGTGCATATCATCCAGAGGCTTCTGGAGTAGTGGAACAAGTGAATGGCACTATCAAATCCAGACTGGCGAAAATATGTGATTCCACCAAAATGAACTGGATAGAAGCTTTGCCCCTTGTGCTGATGAGTTTGAGAAGTATTCAAAACCGAAAAACAGGCCTGAGCCCCCATGAAGTGCTAATGGGAAGAGTGATGCGACAGGCATAGGTACCTGGACACAAACTGCTAAGTATTTCTGATGATTTGGTGCTAGAATACTGCAAGCAGCTGGGTGACCAAGTGCGTTCTATCTCTCACCAGATTGGAGAGACTGCTGTCGAATGGCCTACGACTCCAGCACATAAACTGAGACCAGGTGATTGGGTGGTGTTAAAGAAACACACCCGGAAGAGTTGCCTTGGACCAAAGTGGGGAAAGCCAAGACAAGTGATCCTTGTCACCACAACTGCTGTAAAGTGTGCTGGCGTACCGAAGTGGATCCATGCCAGCCACACGAAGCGGGTAACCGGAGAAAACGTGACTGAAGCTGAAGGTAGTCCAGCTGAGGAGACTCCCGAAGAGGGTCCGGATCTCGCTGACATCGAACTACCGAGCACAAGTCAAGACGTTGAATGGTTCCCTGCCGACGATCAAGTTCTAGATCCAATACGAACAAGAAAATATTCCTACCTAGATAGTGAGTGGGATAGTATAGGTGAGACAGAACTAGAGGACGAAGGTCAGGTCATCGAAACTCACATCAAACCTGATCAGGAAATAGGCCAAGTAGGGACAGATCAAGTCATCGACACTCCTCCTGAAACTCCAGGGACTGGAAAGGGTCAGAGATTAAAGCTGAAGTTCATGCGGAAGAAAATCAAGGGATCGAAGTGCATGAACAGGAACAGATAGATATAGACGAACGTGTTCAGGAAGCAGAATCCAGATCGCCTGAAAGTAAAGATCAAATACAACCCCAACCTGAACAAGGCCAGCTTAGAAACCAGGCAGAAGAAATTGATGAAAGACCTGGGACTAGTCAGACAGGAAGGGAAATAGACACTGCCGAAACAAAAGTGCCACAACAAAGTGAAATCAAGAGAATTCATGAGGAAGGTCAAGTTTCCTCGACCACTGAAAGCCACAAGAATAAGGGTGAACCCCGATACATCAAGAGACTGAGACTAAGAATAAAAACAGTTGAAGAAAAACTAAAAGACCGAAAAAGGGCTGAAAGTGAAAGAAAAGAAGCCCGGCAAAGTCTAACAGAAAAAGCACCAGAGTAAAGAAACAGAACAGGTTGTATCGGAGCCCTGAATGGACTTACTTGGTGTTGGAAGAAATTGACGAACCCCACAACAGTGGCAAAAGTGACGAAGAGTACATTGCTGATCGGAGTTCTGACGAAGACCCTCCTTGAAACAAACCCGAGTGAGCCTCTGGTGTAAAGAGACAAAGAGGGGTTGAAGAACCACCTGTAAGCTATAATGTCTGATTCAAATGTAAATGGAAGATCCAAATTTAGTTGCTGTAAAACCTGCTGTAAAATATGCTTATGTAGTGTAGCTATGTTGATAGTGATATGGATAGGACTAACAGTCTTTATACCCTTTATGATAAGTAAAGATCCTAACTTGTACCCTACTGAACCAGTGACGTTAGACACAGAAGTTGTACAGACTGAAGAAACACCACGAAGTTTAGAAAAACGTGACAATACAGTTAGCCTGAGACACACCCAACCTAAATTAGAAGCATCAGATGAGGGTGGACTACATTTTCACAAAATGAGAAACAGGACACATTTAAATGTCTTTGCTAACCTTTTAGTGCACTATGTAGAAGCTATGGAAATAGAAGATTGTTATGTCTGCATGAAGCTACCCACTTCAGTAGCTGAAGGCGTGACATATCACCATTTACCCCTGACCTACGGAATTTCCTGTAGTATATTAGCAAGCTTATTCTATAGAGGCACTTTACAGTACTATTACTCAAACACTGACGTAATCTTTTCAGAACTTCCTGTTCGTGGAAACCTAAACCTTGTACACATTAGAAGTGAGGTGACCCGTTACATGGGAGAATATTTCCTGACTATAGGTGACATAGACTTAAATGAAGCTAGACAAGCTAATCTGACCTGTTCCTTGCAAGAGCAGGAAAAGATGTTTATAAAAATGGCAGAGAGAAGGAGGGAAAAGTTTCAGAAAAAGGCCACTGTCGAAAAGAATAGAACCTGTGGTAAATATATTTTACCAGTCAATTTTTACCGTATAATTACTGACAGAAAAGAATAGCTCAATTAAATGAGAGGCAGAGTCCAGGGTGTCTGAGTCATAAGGGCTTTAATTCAGAATGGCTCGAGCCATGGAAATCAAGTCCATCAATACAAGGGTTCGGGGGTATATGCAATGATGGCAAAAAGATGTCAACGATTTATTAACAGTACATGACATATATAGTATAACGGCACAATAGCAATGAATACAGTAGGCGTGGCAAGGGAATGTGCGTAGCAAAAAGGCGTGTACAAAGGCGTGTGCTGGAAACGTACTGGAAACGTCACAGAAAAGTGTCATAAGTGGGTGGTTACATAGAAAATTCTGCAGAGTCAGCTAAGACCTGTCACCTGGGTGCGCGTGCAGCTGGTATGACGTGTGATTGACGTGTATCTGAAGAAAGCTAAGGGTCTGACTTTTAGCACTAGTAGAAAAAACAGACGTCTGGCATGTCAGACCGACCTGTTCCTATAACATGTCTGATATCTGGTATTTGGGGTAGGTGTAATCTGAAGTAAAAGGTCTCTCGGGCAGAGGATATTCCATACTGGATGCATATGTGTCTAAGTGCAATGCGCGGGCCATGGGCCTACCATGGTAACTGGAGCTATGAATTACATGAGGGAGACAGGGAGGCTTGGCCCTTTGCTCTGCAGCCGAGGAGCTGTTTACCTATTTCACTAGACAGGAATGTGTTTTCGAGGAGGCTGAGCCGGCTATACTGATAACTTGAAGGCAAAATACTGTTTGGCAGGCAGGCCAGGTCGAGCCAGGCACCGCTTCGCTTGGCAGGAAGTAAGGCAGAGGTCAGGGATACATCTTCACGCTGCAGCTTTCGGAGACAGAGACAAAAAGTGGTTCGAGGGCAGGAATCAGGGCCTAGCTCTGCAGAGCCAGGAAAAACGTGAAAGTGTACCATGTAAAGACGTTGGCAAGGCATAGTTAGGAACGGAATTATCAATCCATTCATGGTGGATCTGATAGAGGACATGTTAACGTTGGACGCAAATGTATTTGCGTCTTCAAATTCGGTTGCGGAGGGAAGTTACATGCACTTTGAACTCGTACATGGAGACGATGGGGTACACGTTAGGGGACATACTTGACCATAAAAATTTCAATTACCTCAAACCCCTAGGTGGGCAGAAAAGATGGAAAGCACCTCAGAAGGCGAAGCTAGTCCTGCATTGTTGCTGGATTTTGAACGGAAAGGGAAACTCTGTCTCCATAGAGAAAAGACTAGTTATTATAACAATGTATTCATCGGTTCCAGCGAGTGTGAACATAATTACCAGGTAATTGGAGGTTGGGGTTTCAAAAATGGGTCAGAACCTGTGTTTCCCGGAATTTATTATATATGTGGAAACAAGGCTTATTTCAAATTGCCCGATCACTGGTATGGAAGCTGCTATTTTGGCATTGTTTTCCCGAAGATATACCATGTGAACAATGCTGCTGGAAGCAATGAAAATACTAATGGCTTAGTGCGTAGTAAACATGAAAGTGTAGGAGAAATAATAGGTGATATTTTTAGTGCACTGATACCTGGAATGGGGGTAGTTCTGAATACTCACCGTATCTGCAAATTGTCTACAGTAGTGGATCGGTTATCAACTGACACTGCTGCTGGATTCCTGCTGTCAATACTGAAATGGTTGCGATCAGATCAATGGTTTTACAGAATCGCCTAGCTCTTGACACCCTATTGGCTAAAGAGGGTGGAGTCTGCCGAATGTTAAAGGCGCAACATTGTTGCACCTACATACCTGACAAAAGTATCGAACTTAAGAAATATGTAAGGAACATAACTAATTTGGAAAAAGAACTCAAACCATTAGAGGTTGATAGTGCTTGGAAGAGACTGACTGATGGTCTCTCCTCTGTAGGTAGTTGGTTTTCTAACTTAGGTAAAAGTCTTCTATGGAAAATACTGATGCCAATAGCTGGAATAGGTGTGGTTGTACTGATCATATTCATCTGCTGTAAATGTCAAAAATGTAAAAAGAAGTACACTGTGAATAAGAGAGGAGTGAAGAGAAATGTTGATGAGCTAGAATTAGAAGAATTAAGAAACCAGATTTATAAGAAAGCTAAGAATCACCACTCTCATAGGGAAGCTGAAAGAAAACTCAACAATAAATTTGTTGAAATAGAAATGAACGAAATGGAAGAATGAAGTTGGCATCTGTTTCCTTTATAGTGATGATAGTAAATATCATCAAAGAGGGGATTGATGGAGCAAGGATTCGCACGTAAAGCGACTTGCTCTTACTCAAGAACCTCGCCTAACGTGTAATCATATTAATTCAACCTGTCCGTCATTTATTTCGCCTTTTTCCCCAACACGCGGGTGTCCCTAGGAGGCTTGCCTATGTGGCTTTTCCATAATAACAAGCTTGCACTACTGAATGGCCGCTTCGCAGAAATCCAGTCTGCGCATGCGTCGGTCATACCCACGTGATGTGACGCACTCGCATTTTGGAGGGATATTGTTGCTCATGCGCATTGTCGCTAAAACTGGCCGCTTGTGTTTAACCATGCTCTCTGCTAGCTCCTGCTGCTTTTGCATATCTGTCTTTTTCGCACTAACTTTAATGCTATAGATATTATAAAGTAAGGGGTGCAGTGAAGCATTACCTGGTATACAGTGTATTCATTTTGTCTGTGTTTCTAATTTGTTTTCGCTTACTTTTCATGTATTACACATCCATGGGCCTGGGTCGGGAGATTGAATCCATTTTGAAGACTGTAAACTCCCCGCACACGTGATGAGGGAAAAACCCAACTGCGCAGAAGCAGAACTCAGCCAGCTGGCTCCTGAAGCAAGATGCGCCTGGGAACCTACCTAGGTCATGGGAGAAGATGCTGCTATCTACCTAAATTTTGCTACAATGTTTCTATATTCTGTATACTCTCATTGTTTTCCATATTCCTATGCCTGGGAACGTGAACGCAAGGGGCGGGTATGAAAAATTAAATATTCATTGTGGGAACGCAGAATTATAGGTGGTAACCATGACATAACCACCTCTCCTAACCAATCATAATTTGGGACCTTGTCACTTGCAACATTTGTGGGTGGTCTAGGGGTCCCAAAACAGTATAACTAGTCTAGCTTAGCTTAGAGAAATTGTCCGACTTGTCCGAGTAGCAGACCTGTCACTGACCCTACGAACTCTATAGGTGATTGATACAGAGCGCTGCGGAGCACTCTGTCCACACTTTCCACAAACTCCAAAGGGTGGAAATAGTCCTAAGTGCTGGCGAAGCACTTTGCTGGGAGATTCGAAAAACCCAATCGGGGTTATTGGCGGATTCCGTGCAGAGAGGGGGTAACGCAGGCGTTGCATCCGGGGCTGCAGGTGTTGGTCGTGCCCTTTGGTGAGCCCAGTCCTGACTCAAATCCTGAGGGGTATCCTGTCCTGACTATCCGTGAGCTGTACCTGCTCACCTTCTGGTATTCCTGAATCCTTGAGGGTTCATGTCCCCGATCTTGTCCCAACTGACCCGTGGCCAGGGTTAGTCTTCATTCCCGTCCTAGGTAAATATTTTATGTGGGTGTCCGTCTGACTATACTCTTACCTTTCCTCTTCTTAATAAAGCACTCTTGCCTGTGATATTGCCCTATCACCTTTAAAGTGATTTATATGCAATTGTTTATTAGTGATGTTCCACTTCTCTCCCTACCTGTAGGATATTATTAAATTGTCACATTATTTTAGTGTGTTCCATTTTCCCTTCCCTTTAGTATGTTTGCAGTGAACTTAGTAAGAATAGCATAAAAGTCTAGTTTAAGAATATTAGTGCACATGTTAGGTCCTTCTCACGTCCCTTGCCTTAGTTTAAGCTCGTGCTGAATAGCTTGTTCCCCAATGCTCATACCCTGTAGTGTTCCCAATTGCTCTAATGGTACTTGCCCTAATCCATAGTTACATTGTGACTTTAATTCTGATTATTGATGTACTGATTTGTATCTGCCTCATTATCCTGGCATATTCATTCTAAAATTTCTTCATATAAACTTTGAAAACCCATCAGGTGTCTGTGGTCATTATACAGTATGAAGTGTTGATAAATGTACTAAGTGTATAAAAGTTCTACTCCTTTAGGAATCTTGTTTGCCTGTCCACTGCTAGCTCCTGATCCATCAGGAGTAATGTGCCTGTGGTAAGTCAGGTACATGAATAGTAAGTGGTGAGAGAGTCACCCCCCGAATTACTCATAGTAGCGTGGAAAAGGTTTCACCCGGTCCATGCAAACCCCGTCATCATATGCACGCCAGGGCCCAGTGCGTGGAAATTTGGTAAACTAGTGACCCGGGTGACCTGCGCGCTCTATCAGAGGAACCAGGCTGCAGAATTTGAATTAGGTGAAGACGCCGTAGAAGGTATTGTAGAAGACCACATTATAGTCCATGTGAGATAAGATGATGACTGAACAAACTTTCTATGATGTGTTCAGGGGTGAATTGAAGGATGTTGGGTAGAACTTTACAAAGTTAAAAAAGGCGATGCAAGCCTATGGGTGTGCTGTTTAAAGGAAACTTTGGAGTCAAAAATAATGGCCAAGGTGTTTGCAGAAGTGACCAGTTCTGAAGGTTGGTGGCGATGCCAGGGTTCTTGGGCCATCAGTCATCTGTCCATGAGTTAAATCAGTTGCTGAATATAAGGATATCGCCGGTTTCAGAATTTATTTTGAGGAAGTTCATCATGGAAAACACCAGGTCACATCATGGAAAACACACAGTTAGATCTCAATTAATCATTTGGGTGTTTTAGGTGTGTTACCATATAGATGAATTATCGTTTCAGGAGATTCCGTATAGACATTAAATTAGGTTGGATTTTCTTTTAAATAGGTGCACCATGTGCAAACACGGAGAGTGCGCCAAATTACCCTGAATGCACTGCGCTCAGGCAGCTGCAACCAGTGCTGCTATGGGAGCAGCACATTCAAGTGAAATACAGAGCAGCTGTGTAAAACCTGCTCCGTGTTTCACAGTGCAGGAGACTCCAGCCTGCACTTTAAAGAGTGGAGAGAGATCTCCTTGCAGGCAGGTGCAGTGAGTGACCACCTTTCCCCTCCACAGGGCTGGCAGCTTCTTTGCCTTTGCACCCGCAACCATATTACGGCACGGGCACAGAGGCAAAGTGATTTGCATTGCGCCTAGGACATGCCAAATGAGGACATGCCCTCCTGAGATAGCGATGCCATTACATGTGCGCCAGCTCAACCAGCACTACAAAAGGGGATGCACATGTGTCTGCAGCCCCTTCTGTAATATCAAAGTGCCCCGAGGGCGCACACACCCGTTGTGCCCCTGGGGCACTTTCTGTAATAGGCCCCTGTTTTTTTTAATAGATATGAAAGTATGAAAAAATGTAGAGTAAACTATTGCTGACTGATGCCTCTTGAAATAAATGCTGGAATAGATGGTGGTGTGGAGCTCTTTACCTTATTAGAAGGCAGCTTTGAAGTTTTCATGTTCATTCTTAACCTTTGCTATATAATTTTAAAAAAAATAAAAAGTGACTTTTATGTTTCATATGTACGCCGCTTGGATCATTCACAATACATGTATTGTAGAATAACCTTAAGTTGTTTTGGGACAGCCTACTTTAGCAACTGGCTTCCTTTCATCAAGACCCTTCACTGTTCAGTCACTAGCTTAAGATATTTTCAGTATCATCTTGGTACACCCACAGGAATGTTTCCGTTGCACTGTTTTTCTACTTGCTGTTTGTGTGTGTCCATCCACCTTCACTGAAAGGCATGAGGAATTGTTTTGCAACAGAAATCAGTTGGTGAGCAGTTCAGAAGTAAAGGGGAAGTGAGCGCTGACGAAAGCATCTAAAAAATGGATGCTACTTAAAGCAAGCATTGACTTAGTCTGACGTTGGCTGCAAGCACCTTGGCTTTGTCCAGGTTTGCTTTGTCATGGTTTTTGTAAAACTTTACTGTTGGAGGAGCTTTCAGGTCTTCAAGACTATAAAGACAAACATTGGCTAAAAGCAAAAAAAACATGTTGGTCTCAAAAAAAGACATTGCCATAGTTTATATATCATTATCTCTCCTCGATAGTCCCCCTTTCCATGTCTTCTGCATTATGCAACACACATAAAAAGAAGAATATGCCTCTAAGGATTGTTTTTGTGCAAGAAGGTATCCCGTCCTACAGAAAAACAATGGTGCAAGTAACGTAGGCACCTTTGCATCATGGTGCAAGAGGGCCTGCGTTGACGCTAAGCAGCACACTGTGCACCAGCGCTGGGAAAGAGTGCACCATATTTGATTCGATATGTCACATTTCTGTTCTCTCCCTTTCATGCAATGCAGTGCAGCAATTTGCTTTGGAGCCATCCTCCTGCTACTTCCTGGGGGCTCATGAACAGATTGCTGCATAGGATTATCAGTAGCCTGACCCAGCCCTTCATCCAAGGTACAGGAGGTCTGTTGCTCATCCATGCATCCTTCCTGGCGAAGGGAATATTAGTGCCCCTTGATCACGTGTTACCATTTCAGGTCTTCGCATCAGCAGCCCAGGACTCATTAGATCCTAGAAGCCAAACAAAATTCAGTCCCAATATGGGTGGAGTCTGAAAAGTGTTTACTGTAAAAGTTAGTAGTGTTTGACCCACAAGGTGTGCCAGTCAGTCAATTTACTTTTTTTTGACCAAAGGTCATAAAAGTACACATAAAAAGAGACAAACATATCAAATACATTCGATTCTCATCAGCTTATACACAGCATATGTGACTCCGTTTGCAATAAATTAAGCCAAGAAAGTCAAGAAGGAGCAAGTGCAAAGGGCACAAAACAAAGTCCAATCTGGGGCAGTTATCTACTGGACACCACCACTGAGCTAATCTCTTGATGGATCTTGGTTAACTAAATCAACAATACAAAAAATACTTCCTTTTAGCCCCTCAACTGGCATAGTATTAGGAAATACATAATATCCAGTCAATATTTCTTGAAAAAAAGCACTTTTGGGAATGAGCATAAAAAATCATAGCGATAAAACACATCGTAATATACCAATTGCTTTAAAAATAATCATTAGAAATGTACGACTTATGGTAAAAACAGCATAAAAATAAGAAATAAAAACAATGAAGTTAAAACTGTACAGTGCTCTAAAAGAAGAAAGAAGAATCATTCTAAAAAGAAGGCCCAAAAACCAAGAGACTGACTTTGCCGTCACTGACCTATCACTAGGAGGGCGCAGACAGAAGAATTTTTCTCCGTATTGGCCAGACACTATCTGGGTATTTGGCAATGGAAAAAACAATAGCTGGGAATGTATCTGCCCTCAGGGGCGGCCTTAGGCATGTGCAAGCTGTGCACCTGCACAGGGCCACCAAATCTCAGGGGCCACTACGCCAGTATATATCCTTAATATATTAATCCTCTGAGGATGGATACATATTTGCGTGGCGGCCTCTGGCAGGGATTTGGCCGCCTCCGGCTCTGTCCCACTTCAAAACCCCCTTTCCCCCCCCCCCCCCTCTTCACTGGCCTCCGTCCTCTGCCAGCCCCGCCCGGACCCCCTCTTCTGCCCCTACCTACGCTCCCTGCCCAGGGCCGCCATGAGCCTAGAGCCGCCCCTGCTGCCATGCATAATCTCAGGGCTAACCTGTGCTGTGTGACACCTAGAAAGCGGCATAGGGGAGAAATTCGGCGCACCCTCTGTTTGCGTTAGTTGGGACAGAAGAACAGGAGATGGCCTCTGTTTCAAAGCTCCCTCTACGTGCGGGACAGGGTTTGCTGTCACCATTCCATTTGGCAGTAAAGGAGGCAACTGGGAGGGCACCCAGCCTCAATCTTATATAAAGTGCTTTAGTAAATGAGGGATTAATATCATCCATATAATTCTCAAACTGCGCAAGTGGCTTGAACTCTAAGAAACGTTCTGTCAGGGGTCCAAGGCCTTGTTCATTGGTGAGTTTAGCCTCTTCGTGATCCCAGAGTATGGGATTCAGTTTTCTTACAGCGAAGGTGGAATTGTGCTTGGATCTACCCAAAACTCTAGTAAACCCTGTGTAAAAAGGGACAGCCTGACAAAGTTTAGCCATGGTAATTGCACGTTTGCACCCATCCCTGTGACCAGTCCAAAACGTCTCTTAATCCCAACCCGAAGTGTTTCAGTTCAGGAGTTGGCCAGCTTCATTGCCAATATAAAATTGGCTTCAAACGGCGAGGGGGCCTATGGTCCGAATACCTAGATCTTGCTTGAACAGTAGGGTGGTGCTTTGCGGAAGCTCTAGGGCTGCTCTCAAAAATCTGTTTCCAGCTACTTCTAGAGAGCTAGAGTTGCCATGTTCCCATAGCTATGCCCCATAGGTTACTGCGGCAACAGCTTGGGCCCTCCAGACTTCAAGAAGGAGGGAAATAGGATGGAAAAAGGATTTATTTGCGAATTTTAGAAAAGTGGGCGCTTTATATTTAAGAATTACTGTTTTTTTTGTAACCTGGTTTGGCCAGGAATTGACATTAGGTAATCAAGGGCCAGATGTGCGACCCTTTTTAGCGGCTGCAAAGAGGAGATCCTCCCGTTTGCGGTCGCAAAAAAGGGTAATGGCATGTACAAATGCTATTTTGTGAGTCACTGACTCGCAAAATAGCATTTGCGACTCTCGCTATTTGGAAGGGGCGTCCCTTCCTAATAGCGAGTCAACATGCTATGTACTAGTGTTTTGCAACTGTATTTCTGCCCGTAAAACACCAGGGGCCTCATTTATGAAAAGTGACGCATCGCTGCGGGCAAACAGCGATGCGTCACTTTTCACTGCGCACTCCTTGCGACACCAATGATGCGTCATATTTAATGTATGACGCATCATGTCGCAAGGACTTACAGCTACGTCAGTATTTCTGACGTATCTGAAAGCGCAAAAGTGACGCATTGCTGGAGTGTGTCACAAAAGTGACGCAACTCCAGCAATGCGTCCTTTCACATTGGGAAAGCCCCATGTGAAAGGGCTTGCGTCAGTCTTACGCCTGCTGTGAGGCAGGCGCAAGATTTTGACGCAACAGCATCCTAAAAGTGATGCAGTGAAATCTCTTAGATTTCACTGCGTCACTATAACGAGGCTTTTTGCAGGGGAACGCCCCCTCTGCATACATTATACCTGACGCAGGTATAATGTGGCGCAGGGGTTTAAAAAGTGACGCATCTACCTAGATGTGTCACTTTTTAAATATGGCGCAACAAGGCGCATATTTTACGCTGCTGGTGCTTCACAAAAAGTGACGCACCGGCGGCGCAAAACTGACGCAAGGCCTCATAAATAAGGGCCTTGCAGTTTACCACCTACTTCAAGCAGGAGGTAAACCACTCGCAAAGGAGAAGGGGTCGCAATGGGACCCCTTCCCCTTTGTGAGTATGTTGGAGAAAAAAAAATTAAGAGCAGGCAGTGGTCCCAGAGACCAGTACCAGCACTTAAAAAGATGAAAATGAAAAGTTTCATTTTTCTTTTTTAAACGCATCCCGTTTTCCTTCAAGGAAAAAGGCTGCATTAAAAAAAAACTGCTTTATTAAAAAGCAATCCCAGACATGGTGGTCTACGGAGCACAGCAGGCCACCATACCTGGGAGAGCTGTCATTCCCAATGGGCTCGCAAATTGTGACAAGCTCATTAATATTAATGAGCCTCGCAATTTGCGACCCCATTAAGAATCGCAAACAGTGTGAAATACACTGTTGTACATTGGAACTTGCGCCTCGCAAAAGAGTCGCAATTTGCGATGCGCAATTTTCTTGGTTGTACATCTGGCCCCAAGTGTCAAGTTAGTCAAAATCAAGCACGTTTCAGCTTTTCTCAATCGAACACTACTACCCCTCTAAACGTATTGTGGGATGAATAGCCATAAACTTTGTTTTACTCAAATTAATAACTAGGCCATGATCCTAGCAGCATAGATTTAACTTGTCCAGTAAGATTTCTAGGCCTTTGGGAGTTTTTTAGATACTAAAAGAGTATTGTCAGCGAATAGTAAAGCTGGTGTTTCGATTTCCCGTAGTCGTTGTCACATACCATTAAGTAGCCAACAGCATTGGAACAAGCACACAGCCTTGCCTGTCTCCCTTTTCAATCTAAAAGGAATCAGTGGATTCTCCACTGGCGTCCCAGCGTACTTGGGCAAAACTATCCCAGAAGAGCCGAATGATGATATCAAGAAGGGTGGGGCTTTGTAGGCCCTAGGTCTCCGAGGAGGCACCATAGCTTGTTTTTAGGGACCATATCAAAAGCTGCTTTCCGTTAAACAAAAGCAACATATAGACTACCCCTCTTTCAGTCAACCTCTTTTCCACTTAATTAACGGGTACCTAAAAACTTGGTCTACCTTATTGGTTTTGGAGCAGTGTCAAGATCTAATTTTCATCTAGCCAACAGAGTAGTCGATTAAGAATTATCTTACAAAAGATTTTTGGGCTAGGTTCAATTTAAGTAATTTGCCAGTAGTTTTCTGGATCTGTTTTAGCGCCTTTCTTACGTATAGGTATCATTTCCACTCCTTTCCAAGATAAAGGTATATTTGACCCTATCATGATAGCATTAGCAACGTGAGTATGGCGGAGGCCCAGATAACTGGTTCTGACATGAAAAGATCAGCTTGGATACGATCTACCCTGGCTTCTGGGCACAGACGGCTAGGTTAACTTTGGCCGGGGTAAAAAACCCTTAAATGTTTTGAGATTCTAAATTGGGGCAGCACTGGATATGCTCAATACAGCCTGCCCTATCAGAATCCAAGAAGGGGTGAAAAATGGTAGGGTAGATTGTTATAAAGGTTTGTTCTATTTAGATTCCTTGTGTGGCGGTGTTCTATGTCAGGGCCTCTGGTCAGTTCACCGTTAGCCTTGATGGGGACACCAGCTTTTCTTTGTGACTCTTAATAAATCACAATTATGTTTCTAATAATTCTTTGTGGACAGCCTTTCTTTCCCTACAACATAGAACTACTCTATAAAGATTTAAAGTGATGTACCCAGTCCTGCGAGAGGATAAAAGAGTCAGGCTTGATCTTAGTAGTTTTGGCACCATGGGAAAATATGTGCCAGAAAGCTGACTGGTTCACAGCGCGGACTGTGGTTAGGGTGTCGTCTCAGGTGGTAGTACCCCAGGCAGATTTTGCATACTTTTGTAGTTGACCCTGGCAAGCTAGATGGCTTGTGGACACCCTTGTTTTACGGCGCTAAGCAAAATACGCTTAGCTATTCCAAAGTCCTTATTATACCACGTCACCTCTAACTTAGGTGTGACAAGAAGTCACACTCACCAGCAATGGAGATAAGGTCCCCGAAGGAAATCAAGATGCAAATGTACACTCTGTTACAGACAGCATCTCACTACACATAGCTGAGCTCATGAGAGAGCTGGTCGATAGGCTTCATAAGTGACAACAATCTAAACAATTTCAGCTGAAGAAGCTGGTTTGCAAAATGTATCTTGAATGTTAAGGTACATCTCATCTTGAATTAAAGATGGGTACAACCAGTGAGCGGAGTTAGCCTGAGCAGAAGAACATAGCAGTTATGGGTCATTTGAGATGTTATCAGTGGTCGTAAATGATATCATAGAACATTTCCTTAGTGATGTCATATGTGAGGTCATAAGCAGTGCATGGCGAGGGATCAAGATATAAGTGAACTCTGCCAACTATAACTGGTGAATTGCTGTGTTTTATTTTGTTCAAAACGTTAATGTTGTCACTGATATTTTTACCTAACTATTGTAATTATAGGAATTGCAATTATATCTTACTTTACATTTTTAAAAAAACTTTAAAAACGAACTGAATGCACTGGACAAAAGGTTAAAGTAGCATTACAGTTAGGTGAAAATATTAGTGACACCCTAACTTTTTTTTATGTTCAATACGTTTATTAAGTTTAAAAAGTATAAGAAGTAGATAAATACAATACATAGTGATACAATCGAAATCCATAGACATAGTAATTATGATTGAATCAAATACAAATAATTCCCGCAAACAATATAAAGGTAGAATATAAGAAACTCATAAGGGGAATATCAGTGAGCCAAAGTATCCGTAAACGGTATCACTATTATGAATGGGAGAAGTAAACAGAGAGAAAAAGAGAAAAAGAAGACAGAAGAAGAAAAAGTAGAAAAGGAGATAGCAAGAAGAAGTGAAAAAGAGAAAGGGAAGTGAAGGATCCACTGCAGTACTACAAACACACTACACAAATTAAAAACAGCAATCAAGTAGAGGACACTAAGGATACTGGGCAACCAAACCCTTTGAAACCAAATCCATATAAGCGTCCAGAGCTTTCCAAACATTACTAGAAATCGTAGGGGTAAGATGAGCCACATCGACTGAAATGTGCGCGCTGCGTAAAAAAGAAACCCAAGCCCACCATGTATGATATGATACGGAAGAAAAAGACTTCCATTCCATAAGGATTACCTTAACAGCAACTGTCAATAAAAGATCAAGCAATTGCAGATCTAAGGTATCCAAAGGCAAGGGCACTCGGGAAGCTAAAGGGCCCAAGAGGATCATGGGGAAGGAAAGCTGAAAATCAGTATTGAAAATTAATATGAGATGTTTATTTATGAGATCCCAGAAGGGATGACATCCTAACTTTTTAAACTCAAAAAACACTGTAATGCCATAAAGTAAGTATAACTCGCACCCTCGTCATGCACAGTATTATCATCAATGATGTTGTTTCAGATGGTGCAGTGATGTTATTAAAGATGTCATTGAACATGTCATGAGGAATGTAGTATGTGGAGTAATTAGAAGTGCATGGCAAGGGCGTGAGTTATAGTTACTTTAGGGCACAAGATTTGGTAATTTTAAATCAATATAACTGCTCAAAAATCTTAGAAGAAAGACTCAAAGACATATTGTTTTCATTTTTTTAAATAAACCAAGTCTGAGTCCTTTTTCTACCACTTTCATCTCACAAAATACTATCATAAAAACAACCACAAGAAGGGCAGGTTTTTTTCTCTTGTCAGGAATTCGTGTTTAGTTCATATACGTACAATTGTCTACATTCACAGAAACCTCTTATATGTAGGTTGCAGGTAACAAACTCGACAACATGTGTACAAGCCATCCCTTTGATATTTTTCCTGCGAAAGGAACAGGTCATATCAGTCAAAATATTCAGGGTGCTCCCCCCCCCCCCCTAGCAGACCAGGGGACCTCTTTGGGTTCCAAGGTGATGTTGTCATCCTCATCGTCTGATCCATAAAATTACTGCAGAATCACTTAGGCAACTGTGGCTTATCTACCGGCAGTTCAGGTTTAGTGCGAAAAAGGGCTTTCAAAAGGAACATGGATGTGTGTGGCTTGAGCATGGACAACAGAATCAAGCTTCTAGATCAGCAGAGTAGCATTTCTTCATTTCAAGGTTTTTCTGTGACAACCTAATGCATTCTGGGATCTGTAGGATTAGCTCTCTTGCACGAATTATGATATCTCACAGGATAGCGATGATTTGTAACAGAAACAGAGTACTGGGCCTGTGTTCTGAATAGGGCTGGCCTTGACGAACCACTGAAAAATAAGACCCAGTAAGGTTTTCAGAATGCCCAACAAATAGGCAAACATTTTAGAGCGAAATCCATAGTAAGTAAGTTTCACCCTTATTCATTGTTAGCATGAAAATGTGACAGAATATTTCCATTTAATGTATAGATTCTGGACACATGCACTCACTCTTCAAAAAGAAATCTTTGTCCTTCGAAAATGCTTCTGTCCTGTGATGAGAGGACCCCAGTCATCTTACGGTTTCCAATTCCCGGCATGAGTAGCTCCAGTGCAAGATGTTTTGTCCTGTTTATCCCATTATAAATTCAGGACTTCAAGTACCAGAACACAAAAAATACTGGACTGGGTGAGCCTTTCAAGCATCAGTACAGAAAAATGGCTTTAAGAAGTATGAAACCAAGGTTCAGTCAGACTTATGAAGAACAAATGCAGCCATTTGTAGACAGCAGACAGGCTTTTCTCACGCTAGACCAAAGCTGCTGTCATGCGTGCCCCCTGTCACTGCTGGTTTGTGGCCAAAAAGCACTTTGCATACTGGCATTTAGATTTCATGCTAACAAAGGTAAATACAACACTTCAGGCAGCAAAGTGCTTTTGGCCAAGACTGTCTGAAGGTGTCCCGCATGACATGCGGTGGTGCCGGCTGCGGAGCGGGAGTGGCAGGGCGGGGGTGAAAAATAAAAATAAAGATCACTTACTTGTTCACGCCACACATTTCTCGTTCTCCACTGCTCTTCCTTACTTCTGGAAACAGGAAGCATCCAGGCTCCCCTAAGCCAATCACGACCCTGCTGTCACCCTGACAGCAGCGTTTTGATTGGTCTGAGTGCCCTGGCTCTTAGATTGAGACTGCGAGCATGTGCATGATCTCCACCCAGGCTGTACATTACAGCCCGGTGGAGAACATGCTAAGTATACATGACTGTTTGGCCGGTCCAAGGCTGCCCGCCAAACCGCCATGTGCATTTAAGGTGCGTAAACCACTCCTCCTCCTGAACTGTGATAGAAGTCCAGCCCTGCCCGCACAACCTTGCTCTGTAGAGAAAAATAAATTGATAATAACATCCTGTTTTTTTCATATTATTTTTCCATTGTTGGACTGCTCAAAAGCAGTGGTGCAACATTCCTCTGCCTTAGCAGAGGAGCCGCCACTGATGACATGTGACACCTCGGCAGCTATTGCAGCTCTGCAAGTAGAGTCCTTACTGCTCAGCCTTTCATCTTTCCAAAGTCGATAAATTGAGTTGCAGATAACAGAACACGGGTGGTTATCATGTACAACAAGGAAACAAAGACAGTACCCTTCCAACTACACAGCATAGCTTGCTACCCATGTCAGTAAGCAGCTCAGTTACCCACACAGGGGTAGCAAGCGCTATTAAAATGTCACAATCTGGGGCGTCTCCTCCATTTGAGTGGAGAAGCGTCACCCCACAAACAAAAGCCCAAGGCAGAAGTTGAGAAATACAATGGTAATAAAGTTAATTTATCACCATTGTATTTGTCAACAACCAACCAATCCCGAACTGAGCGTCAGGAAGAGGGCGGGCGATTGCTGCTGAGTGGCAGCAGGGAGCTTTGTGCTCTAGAGTTTAAACCGCGCATGTCTCTTTGGCCAGCCGTTTTGCTATGGCCAGCTAGGCATGCACATTTTAAACCTCTCTAACCCAGCTGTCTTAAAGCAAAGGCCTCCAGTGCTCTTGAGAGCGCTGATAGAGGCCGCTCCCACCAATCCCAGCGCTGCTCTCATGTTGCATGAGAGCAGTGCCAGGATTGGCTTTGGAGTTGGGAGCCTGCCTGGAGGAAAGAAGCATTGAGGAGGATGTCGCGCTCATAGAAAAGGTAAGTGCCTTTTACTTTTTTTATATGCCTCGTGCCTCGTGCCTCACGCCACACCACCCCGGGACATGCCAGCTGCCACTGGTCACCATACAATACCATACCATTAGTAATGCCAGCACCTTGTTTCTAAAGCGCTATGAAACAGGACAATTGCTGCAGCAAGCACACAATGCTCTCATCATTGTGAATTTTCCGAGACGCTTGGTAGGCGGATTAATTAGTTCCACGGTGCTCCTTTCACAGCTGCTCCCGTTGGAAGTTCCGCGGTTTTGTAAACCAGCCTGCCATTTCATTAGTCACAGAATATCAATTAGTACAAATGAGCTCAGAGTGTTAAACACATATATGTCTCCTCTTCGCAGTGAGGTCAGTGCTGGGGGTCTCGAGGCATCTAATTAGCACAGCCCCCGCGCCCCCACCCCAGATGAACAAGCCCGGCCTGCTTCCGGTTTGATGGTAGTCAACCGGTGTCTCTAGGAATGTTCCATTCCCGCTTCTTTTACTCATAAAAACCATAAATGCATCCCCCACAGCCTCTGCCCGCACGTTTATTACTATTTGTATTTAAAACATATGTTTTTTAGACTCACCGGTCCATTAAACATTAATTACAAAGCAGACAATAAAAATATCAATCTGACAATACACTCAAAACTAAATTGATAGTTGACTATAAACCATTTGGTCTAATCCATTTCATTAATTTATGCAAAAATAAGGGGTTTGTACCTGACTCCCTTTCAGGACCTAAAGAGGACAAAAGTACAAGGTGTCGGTCACCGGCGGTTGACCCGAAATAACCTACATTGGATTCAATGACATCTTCCTCTCAAGGAGCGTCAGGCGGAACAACGGGGCCCCTGTGACGTCATCACGCCCGCTCTGCCAACACGTACGTCATTAGAGTTGGTTTGCATTTTTTTGACAATCCAAAGAACAGATGATTACTACAAAGGCTATTCCAGCAGAGCCACCACCCCTCCCCCCCACAGCGCCTTGAGACCCTCATGGGTGAGGTGAGTAGTCCGCATTACAAATGTTCTGATTGATTGACTGCCGTTGACACAATCTATGTCTGATTCAAAAGCCAAGGCGTGGCTTCTGCTCTGGTTTTCAAAACTCAAGGAAGAGACGGCATTCACGTTTTAAAAGAGTACATGACAGCATTTTATATTCTATTGACACAAACAAAAATCGAAAACAATGCTATAGCCCCCTCAGCATTAATTCAGGTATTTCTTTCAGTCTAAGACTTACATTCTGCAAATACATGTTTAACAATCACAGACGTGTTCAGGGCCTTCTAGGGGTATTCAGCGGTGTGACATAGTCATTAGCCATTTCCACAACCCGTGGCACCCACCCCACCACCCCCAGCCACTTCAGCCAGTACCTAATTGTGTCTGGTAGTGGGGCATAGTAGCAAAATAACTCGTAGTTATGTGTTTGCTCTCACACTGGGAGGAGGCCTATCCAATTAGGAGATGCAATTGTTTTACCATGGCCAAAATACTGGTTCTAAAACGGAAATACTCGTAGTAAGCGCTATATAAATGCAATTACAATACAATACAATACATGTGGTGATTGGAAAAATGATTACCCACTTTGTGCCTGGCCTGACGATTCGTGACCACCTCCTAAAATATCGAAAGAAGTAAGAAGCCTTGGAATTACCATGGAATCCAAGTTATCAATGAATGTCCAAGTGGACAAAAGTAGCAAGAGCAATTCTGGCCGTCTGGATCTTCTGGTCTGCGGTCGCTCCCACTCGCTCCCTCTCGATCCCTGCCTGTCCCGAGAGAGCGCCTCTACGACAGCATAGCGCCTGGAGCGCCTGGTATTGATATTTTCAGACTGTCTATCATTCATTACTATTTGGGGCTGCATTACGAAAATATAAATAATTAATCAGCGCTCGTGCAGTTTATTAGCATACCTGTCTATTTTCATTGCTCTTTGCTGCCGCATTACGATAATTTAATTAATTAATCAGCGCTCGTGCAGTATTTCTGGCATTTTGACCGGCGACTGTGCCCCTGCTTTGCATTGGGATACCCCACCGCCATCTTGCTGTTGTTGTGTGTTTACCTGGGCCCCGTGTCTCCTCCCCGCTCCCGCCTCCCAGCCGACCCGCCCATGCTCCGCCCCCCCACTAACCATTTAAGTACGGATGGTCCTACGCGCAGCGTCCACGCGCTACGGCCGTGCCGAAGGTGCACCAAAGGTAAGCCCGTCTACGCCCGTCCGCGCCTGGGCCGCGCCCAGCGCCAGACCCCCTGGCCCCCGTCCCTCCCACCCCTCCCTCATTACATACGATGCCACCTCCCTCCTAGCCCTTAACCCCAGCCGCTCCCCCAACTGTGTCCAAGCCGCCCCTGGACACACCCATGGACCCTTCTCATGCAACTCCTGCAAGTTCGACGGCACCAAAACCAACTCCTCATCCACCAACGCCATACTGAGACCTGACACCAACCACCTAAAATGCATCCTGCTCAACACCCGCTCAGTCCACAGACACGCCATCGACCTCTGGAATCTACTAGACACCATCTCTCCGGACGTCGCCTTCCTAACAGAAACATGGATGAACGCCTCCTCAGCCCCAGACATCACCATTGCCATCCCAGAAGGATACAAGATCATCCGGAAGGACCGCGTCAAGCACACAGGAGGAGGCATTGCCATCATCCATAAGAATTCCATCCGCATCTCAACCAGCTCAGACGTCAAACTTGCCAGCGCCGAGCACCTTCACTTCCAGACCCACACCGACCCCAAGACCACACTCAGAGGCACCCTCCTCTACCGGCCCCCGGGACCCCGTGCACAATTCAATGACGACATCGCTGACTTTATCACCCCACACGCCCTCCCCTCCGAGGACTACATCCTATTGGGAGACCTCAATTTTCACCTGGAAAAGAGCAATGACAACAGCGCCACCACCCTTCTGGACAACCTCGCCAACCTCGGACTCAAACAACTTGTCACTTCCCCCACCCACATCGCAGGTCACACACTCGACCCTATCTTCACCTCCAGCAAACATGTCTCATTCAGCCACACCACAGCTCTCCATTGGACAGACCACAGCTGCGTTCACTTCATCTACAATAAGACCACAATCCACAACCACCCTCAACCCACCCTACGTAGAAATTGGAACAAACTCACAATCGACATCGCTCCTTCAAAATCCTCCTGGCCACTCTTCAAACCCCGACCGAGCAGCCATTAACTTCACCCAATGGCTATCCAACAGCGCCGACATCCTAGCACCGTTGAAAAAACGTCAAATCAAACTAGGCAGCAAAAACGCCTCCTGGTTCAACGATGATCTTAAGAAATCCAAGAAACTCTGTCGCTCCCTCGAGAAAGCCTCGAAAAAAGACCCAAACACCAGCACCAAGGACGCCTTCATAAACGCCACCCGCATACACCACCAACTAATCCGGACTGCCAAGAAAGCCGCTTTCAAAGACCGACTAGATAACAACGCCCACAACAGCAAGGAATTATTCAATATCGTCAAAGAATTTACCAACCCATCAGCCAACTCCAACGACATCACCCCCTCCCAAGCCCTCTGCGACTCCCTAGCTTCCTTCTTCCACAACAAAATCGCAGACATCCACAACAGCTTCGACAACCGACCCAGAGACCAACCCACTCAACCTACTGCAGGACCTTCACCCCCCGTGAACATCCTTAACGACTGGAACCCAATCTCCACTGAGGACACCATCCGCCTGATGAACTCCATCCACTCAGGATCCCCAACTGACCCATGCCCTCACCACATCTTCAACAAAGCAGACTCCATCATAGCTCCACACCTCCGAGACGTCATCAACTGCTCCCTCAACTCCGCCACCTTCCCGGAAAGCTGGAAACACGCAGAACTCAGCGCCCTTCTGAAAAAACCCACAGCTGACCCCACCGAACTCAAAAACTACCGCCCCATCTCGCTTCTTCCTTTCCCGGCCAAAGTCATCGAGAAAGCTGTCAACAACCAGCTTGCCGCCTTCCTCGAAAGCAACAAATCCCTCTACCCCTCACAGTCCGCATTCCGAGCCAAACACAGCACTGAGACCGCCCTCATCGCAGCAACAGACGACATCCGAACTCTATTGGACAAAGGAGACACAGTCGCCCTCATCCTCCTTGACCTCTCCGCAGCCTTCGACACAGTCTGCCATAGCACCCTGCTACAACGCCTCAGAAACATCGGAATCCAAGGAAAAGCACTTCACCTCGTTCCTCACCGGAAGAACTCAGAGAGTCCGGCTCCCTCCATTCAAGTCAGAGGCCTCTGAAGTCATCTGCGGCGTGCCGCAAGGATCATCACTCAGCCCCACCCTCTTCAACGTGTACATGAGCCCCCTTGCAACCATCGCTCGCCAACACAATCTCAACATCATCTCCTACGCTGACGACACCCAACTGATCCTCTCACTCACCAAAGACCCTAACACCGCCAAAAACAACTTACGCGAAGGAATGAAAGAAGTAGCCGAGTAGATGAAGAACAGCCGTCTGAAACTTAACTCAGACAAAACAGAAGTCCTCATCTTAGGCACCTCCCCCTCCGCCTGGGATGACTCTTGGTGGCCAGAGGCCCTTGGAAAAGCACCCATCCCGACAGACCACCCACGGAACCTGGGCGTCATTCTGGACTCCTCACTCTCGATGACCAGACAAGTCAACGCCGTCTCATCATCTTGCTTCAACATTCTTCGCATGCTCAAAAAAACATTTCGCTGGATCCCCACCGAAACTAGAAAAACAGTCACCCACGCACTGGTCACGAGCCGCCTGGACTATGGAAACACCCTATACGCCGGTACCTCCGCAAAACTCCAGAAAAAACTCCAACGCATCCAGAACGCTTCAGCCAGGCTCATACTAGACATCCCGCGTAAAGAACACATCTCCGGTCACCTGAAAAACCTCCACTGGCTCCCCGTAAATAAGAGGATTACTTTCCGCCTCTTAACCCACGCACACAAAGCACTTTATGAACTTGGTCCCGAATGCCTCAACACACGACTGTTCTTCTACACCCCCTCCCGTCAGCTACGATCCTCCAACCAAGCCCTTGCCACTGTACCTCGCATCAACAAAGCCACCATGGGAGGTAGATCCTTCTCCTACCTGGCAGCTAAAACCTGGAACTCTCTTCCCACTCACCTCCGCCTTACTCAGAACCACCTAGCATTCAGAAAGCAACTTAAAACTTGGATATTCGACAAGTAACTCCCCCCCCCCTTCCTCAAGCGCCTTGAGACCTTATGGGTATGTAGCGCGCTATATAAATCTTGACTTGACTTGACTTGATTTTACTATGAAAACACTGAGACACATATTTCCTTGCCTGGGATTTCCATACAAGGTCCAGGCCACTATCTCTCTTGTACTGTCTAAACTTGATTACCCCAATGGCCTCTACCACAGGTCGTCTTTATCAACTATGAAAAGACTACAACGGATTCAGAACTCTGCTGCCAGACCACTCCTACATGTAAAGCCCCTTGCCCACATCGCCCCTGCCTTGAGGGCCCTACATTGGTTACCGGTTGCCAGAAGATCCACATTCAAGCAGCTTTACATCACCCCCAAAGAAATACATGGAAGACGACCGCTTTTCATTAGGAATAAAATCACCTAATACATTCAACAAAGGAACCGCAGAGCAAATTGGCACCACACCTCAAAATCCCACCATACAAGAAAAAAGCAACATGTGGCACATCTTTCTCTGTTCAAGAAGCCAAACCTTGGAGCTCTTCACCCCTAAACATAAGATCCACAGATAAATATCCTATTCTCAGAAGACTATTCAAGAGTTGGCTCTTTCCTACATAACCACCATACTCAAACACAAATGCCCAGCATATCCTTGTGTGCATGAACATTTAATTTGATTATTTGTTTGTATCTATATAGGTCTATTTATTTGATATAAATATGTATAATAATATGTACTTATGTATTTATATATTTATTACTTTACTCGTACTGTAATAAAAAAGACGTTGACTCTCTCCAATGTACTACCCTATATTTCACCCAATACCTCTCTCAATATATCCTCTACTTCCACTCTCTGACTCATCCCAAACCTCATTCTACTAGTCTTTCCAAAATAACCCCTTCTCAACTCTTCCCTCTTCTATCCATCCTTGGATCACCCTGAACCTCATTTTAATACTAAGATCTCCCAAACAACCCTTCTAAACTCTTCCCTCACATAGACCCCCCTTTGACTCATCGCAAAACTCATTTCACTTTTGTGATCTCCCTTATCCATTTCTAGAGATTCTTCCCTCCTTCATCTCTCCTTGTACTCATCCCAAACCACCTCCTACAACTATCATCTACCAATAAACACTTTCTAGACTCTTCCCTCTTCTGTCCCCCACTATCCTTTTCAATCCAACTAACAGACTCACATGTCCGCCGCTCAAATTAACTCAAATTTCACTATAGTAATCCACCACTAATCCTTTTTTGGGTTCCAGAGTACTGTACTACTCGCCGAAAAGCGCTTTGACGCCTCATCAGGGGTAGTAAGCGATATAAAAATATAATTACAAAATTACAATCAGTAGTGATCCGTTATCAACTATCTACATATTAATGAACCCATACACCATCACTTTTCTTGCTTTTTATTTTATTGAAAAACAATTTTCTTTGAAAATTCTGTTTGAATTTTTTTTAAACAGGTTATATCAGTACATTTCATCCAACATTTCTTTACAGTGATAACTTTTTAATCACATTTAAAACAAAGTTTGAATCCCATGAATGGTTCCTGATACTCTGATACTTTCATAGTCAACATGTGTTTCATGTTTCACTTTTGAACAATACAAAGACATCATAACATTCTTTACAAGATGGCATTGATCCAAGATTTGAGGGGTCAGCTCAGAGATTGCACCTCACCCACTTACAACCCTACATAAAGAAGGCGCCTAACACTGAAGGACTGGGTTATTTAAGACCCAGTGGTGCCAGGGGACAACACCTGAAACCTTCGTGGGTTACCTGTTCCGGCGTACAAATGACAGAGACACGGGACACTTCCTTCGGCGTCAAAGATTCGAGGTTTATTTACTGCAGGGAACACAGAAGTCACGAGAAGTACACAACGGGTATGTTTTCGGGATCTGCTTCAATTTGCTACTGTGGATCGCTCCTTTTTATACACGTTTCTCTCATAGGCTAACATGGTACACAAAGGTTTACAACTTGGTTCCCATAATTATCCCCGAGAGGGGTCGCTTTGATGCATTCAAGGTCCGGAACATAAGCACAGAAACATTTGGCGGTTCCCAACTGTAAAAACCCATCTTCCCACCATTAGTACATTCCAGTCGGCAGTGAACAGATCGAAGAAGGAACAAGAACAGGTGTAGAGGAAGGCAAATACAGTGGGGAGATCGGAAAGGGTGTAAAAGGGGTGGTATCGGGAAACACGAGCTACAGGCATCAAAGGGACATGCTTAATGAGATGCACGGCTGAGACAATAGTCCGGCACGGCAAGATGAGCCTCGAGCGGGGCCATCTGCCTTACAGTATCATCCCCCTCATCATAAAGACACTTTCAAAGGAAACGTGTCTTCCGCAAGAGTCTTGGGAATCCCAGGGTCGCGAAGCGGACAGCGTCCGTTCGCTGGCTACTTGAGGGCAAGAGACAAAATGGATGCCATATCTAAGATGGAACCCGTGGGTACAGATGTATAAACCCACGAAACAAACGAACGGTTTAGGTTAGCACAGCAAAACTGCGCACACCCACTAAACTCGTCATTTGCGGTTCATAGATACCAGACTCGACCATATTCGTGCGAGTCGAAAACACCACTTACGATCGTCACGGAACCGCAGACGCTCCTTTTGCCCTCATGTAGGCAAGCACTAGTCAGAATCATACTCGATATTCATCAGACCATCTAGATGTTGCTGTAACATAGCTCTGTTCAACCGAGCTCCTTTGGTAACAGGCGGCTGTCTTATACACGTCGTAGCACAGAGGCCACATAAGGCAGGACCACACTGCACACAAAGGCAACACGTGAACAGGAACACTACAACAACTCCGATGATCATCAGAATCTTCCAACCCCAAGTCGACATCAGGCCCCAAAACCACCCAAGCAGCGTCCAATCCCCTACGTCCACGTGTATGGACTCAGAGATCTTATGCAACCTTGAGATGGCTTGATAGACAGTCGGAGCATTATCTGGAATGAAAATGCAGCAGCTCGAATGGATCACCTTACATACCCCACCTCGATCTGCTAAGACCACGTCTAAAACCATACGGTTTTGTAACGTCATAAGCCTTTCCGCCTGAAGTTCTGTGGTGATATTACCAAGGGCACTGGCAGTGATATTAGCTGTCGATTCCACCACTCGAGTCAACTGTCTCAGGTTCCTACTATTAACCATAGGTCCCCAAAACGGGAGGAAACCCTTGAAAAAGTCTCCTGCCTCTTGACCGGCAGTGTCTTCTTCGCTAATCACGCCTCTCACAACTCTAGTCTTGTGATAGTCTGCATCTACAGTGAACGTCGGAGGCAACAGATTTGCGATAAAACATAAGCCCACAAAGTCGGAGGGCAACCATGTATATGCACGATCATAGCAGACAAAGTATGTACCCTTGGCAGCCAGGAACACAGGGGACGAGACCATCGGCAGGATATAATTCTCGGAGCAAGCACTCTCTCCAAGACAAGCTTTCGATCTTCGGCCACGACCCATTAGACAGAAATTACCAATGTGGGGTACGACCCATATTGGAGGCGAGCTTCTAAGCTGCTTTTCACTCGTGAGCGCACTATACTCGACCTTACTCAGGACCCTATAGGCTTGTACCTCTTCCTCTGGGATGAGCGACGGCTCATAGATTTCCTTATCCAAATCTTCTATCGCTATAGACAAAGGCTTATGATACGAGCCAGGACCAGAGTAGGGAGAACGTGGCTCTCGACTGGGGTAAGAATCTAGTGCACTTCGAAACATTGTTTGGAATGCTCGAGCTGAACCCTGGGAACTATAAGGTAGGACCAGATATGGAATTCCCTTATCCGTGGTATGTGGCATTAACCCACACACCCAACAATTTGTGGTATTCACCACTAACTGATGCTGATGAAGGAGCTGAATAAAGGAATTATTTCTGAACTCCACACGTCTAGCCTGCTCGTGTTCGGGTAAGATATGGAAAGAATGAGGGGATACAGTGGAGGTAGGTTTAGGTTCAGAAGTAGGAGTAGGTATGGCAGAAGATAAGAAGTACGACATCATGTAATACACCCCACCCGCCAATAGCAAGGAAACAGTCAGAAACAGTAGGAACACTTGAAACATAAAACATTTGGTACGAATAATTTGTTGCAGTTTGAATCTTTGCGCCTGAGCTTCTTCCAAGTCCATCAGCTTCGAAAACGCCATCCCCTACAACCGCCCGCAACGTTTCTTGACGCACTTCGTTCTGTGTAGCAGTAGTCAATCCCTAGGGGTTCCCAGGAACCGACGGTCTTCGGCCTAGCGCCAAGACCTACTAACCAGAAGGAAGTACACGCGCGGCCCTGCGGTACACCTGGATGCAAAGTATCTTATTCACAATGTATGTACAGAAAATGTCTTAGCTGTGGAAGTAAAAGCACATAGATGGAACGAAACTCAATTTTTACAAAAATAATCACAATAATACGGGTGTTTTGAACTGCTCGTGGCAAATGGGATAATGCTGTTGTCAAGGGACAGAACGGGAAGTTTATTTTCTCTGTTGTTGGATCGTAAAAAGTATCGAGTTTTCCCAGGACGGGTCTGTTCGTCAAACAAAGAATCCGATGAAGGAACAGAGTTCTGCCGATCAGTCGATTGTTCTGATCTTGAGTTTTGTGATGGCAAATGTTCAACAATGTCTTTCTGCTGCACTGAGGATTCTCCGACAGGCTGTGCGTCGCTAAAGGGTACAAAAGTCTGTGGTCCTTCGGTTTCAGATGAAGCAATGCCCTTCCTCACCCACGAGTCTGCCGGTAAAGGTATAGGAACCTTCTTAGTATGAGTGGCATGCACCCAATTTTTTCGCCCTTCCAAACGGACGGCAGTTCTCGTGGCAAGGAGGACCTGGTAGGGTCCAGTAAAGCGGGGTTCCAAATTCTTTTTGCGGGTAAAGTTGCGGGTAACCACCCAGTCCCTGGGTTGGAGCTGGTGGCCTGGACCCTCCGTCTGCGTCGGCAATGCTTCGTAAACCTGTTGATGAATTAACCTCAGTTTAGCAGTCAGATCATGAAGATAGTCAATCAACATTGGGTACTCAAGATTAGAAAATACACCCGGTCTAGGTACCCCCCAAACATTCGCAGGACGACCGAACACTATTTCATAGGGACTGAGCCCTACTCGGGAGTGTACTGTCGTCCTTGTTGACAACAAGGCAAGGGGCAAAGCGTCAGGCCACGAAAGACCAGTCGTAGCCTGAATCTTAGCCAGTTTGAGTTTAAGGGTGCCATTATACCCTTCAACCAAACCTGCTGACTGGGGATGATTGGCGCTATGGAATTTTTGATGAATTCCAAGGCCCTTACACACACTCTTCATCACGCTCCCTACAAACTCACTTCCGTTATCAGACCATACAATTCGAGGCATTCCATACCGAGGAAAGTATTCCTTCAGCAGGATTTTTGCAGTAGACAGGGCAGTATTGTCTTTAAGAGGGTAGGCTTCAATCCATCGGGAGAATGCGCAAACCACAACTAAAACGTATTTCAGGTTATTGCATCTCTCCATATGGATGAAGTCTAGCTGGATTACTTCAAAGGGATATGAAGGGGGAGCAAAGTGGCCAGGAGGTGTAGGAGTTCCCTTACCAGGATTGTACAACATACATATCATGCAATTTTTCACCAATCTCTCAGCACATTTCGTGATACCATCATTCTTCCACACAGGGGACAACAACTTACAAATACCTTTCGCACTAATATGTGCTAACCCGTGTGCCATTGTCACAACAGCCAGCACATACGCATCCGGCAACATCCACCTCTTGTGCTCCGACAAGTCGACCCAACAACCATTCGCATCCAACTTTCCCGTACTCTCTTTCCACTTCGTCTTTTCAGTCTCAGTGGCCTCATTCTGAATTGCTTTCACGCTCTCGATAGTGTCCTCACACATGCTAGTCTCTGTAGGCCACCTAACCGAACTCGTCACATACATTCTAGTGCTAAGATTCCGGGCAGTCTCCTTAGCAGTCTCATCCGCGAACGCATTACCACGACCAACATCATCCGTCACCTTACGATGTGCACTACATTTAACAATCGCTACCTGCTTAGGCAACGTAAGTGCATCCAGAAGATCATTCACAAGCTGTCCATGCTGAATCTTCGTACCATGCGACGTCATAAAACCTCTCTCTCTCCACAATCGTTCAAAGCTATGGGCGACGCCAAAGGCATATTGGCTGTCGGTAAACACATTCACCCGTTTCCCTTTCGCCAACACACATGCTCTAGTTAGAGCGATCAGCTCTGCAGCCTGGGCAGAGTTCTGATTCAATCTTGCAGTTTCCATGACAGTATTCGATGTTACCACAGCATACGCGGTCGTCACATCGCCATTCGGCAATTTAAAACATGAACCATCCACATACAAAGTCCCATCGGGATCTTCCAAAGGAGTGTTTTTAAGGTCCACGCGACCTTTTGTTTCCTCTTCTGTCCTTAAGTAACAGTCATGGGCTGCTACTTCATCTGACTCTGTACTAACTGGCAACAAAGTCGCCGGGTTCAGGACATTACATCGTTTTATCTGAATATGACTTGCCAACAACGTCAACTCGTACCCTGACAACCTCGCACTCGTCAAGTGCTGAGTTTTCGTACGATTCAAAAGAGTGTCAACTGCATGCGGAACCATCACTGTAAGCATATTATCCATGACCAATCCTGCTGATTGTCGGATGGAGACCGCGGCTGCCGCCGTTGCTCTTAAAAAACTCGGCAATGCTCTAGCTACCGGGTCCAAGGTCGAGGAAAAATATGCACATGGACGTTGCTTATCACCAAAGGGTTGCGTTAAAACACTCAACGCACAACCTTCCCTCTCGTGAGCGTATAGTGTAAACGGCTTACTATAGTCAGGAGTACCTAACACAGGAGCCGAACACAATGCGTCACGCAATTCAGAAAAACTTGTCTGACATTCTTCCGTCCATGGTAAAGGAGTTGAAACATCCTTGCACGTAAGAGCCACCAATGGTTTCGCTAACAATGAAAAATTCGGAATCCACTGTCTGCAGTATGACGTGATACCTAGAAAGGCACGCACATCTCTTTGGGTTGTTGGCACGGATATTCGCGCAATTGCTGCAATTCTCTCTGGGGTCAACCTTCTTCCCTCCTTTGACAATAAGTGACCTAGGTAGGTTACTTCTTGACAACAATATTGAAGCTTAGAAGGAGACACCTTATGATGTAAGTCACAAAGATGTTGCAACAACAATATAGTGGCAATTTTGCAAATGTCCTGAGTATCGGCAGCCACCAATAAGTCGTCAACGTATTGGATTAAGGCCGCACCAGCCGGCAACACAAACGCATCCAGTTGACCCTTCAAGGCTTGACTGTAAATAGATGGACTTTCACAGTAGCCCTGAGGAGCGCGTTTAAACCGGAAGCTACGGCCACCAAGGGAGAAACCGAAAAGGTCTCTGCTTTCTTCGGCAATCGGAATGCTAAAGAAAGCATTCTTCAGATCGATCACCGAGAACCATGATGCAGAAGCTGGAATCAGAGTCAGGAGCGCCGTGATGTCAGGCACAACAGGGAACTGAGGAATCACAATTTTATTCACCTCCTGTAAATCGATAACAAAACGATAAACAGGTGGTTTAGAAGGATCGGTACGTTTCAGGATAGGCAGTACAGGGCTATTGCACACGTTTCCCCGGGTCTCCTCAACAACATCTTTCTCGATCAAATCATAGATGATCGCCAACAATGCTCGTTCGCCATCAAGGGAGATACGATACTGGGGAATACGTGGCAATCGCACATTAGACTTCACGTGAACAACATAAGGGGAGATGTCGAGCAGGCCCACGTCATTGGGACCTGTTGCCCACAAAGATGCAGGAAGAGAACTCAATTCCGGTGGAAGCTTATCAAGAGACAAGTACATAGGAGAGACAACTCTCTCACCCAACGTAAGCTTTACTCCCGCAGGAGAACAATACAAAGTCGCATACAGACGTTTTAGCAAATCCAGGCCCAAGAGATTTTCACCACATCCAGTAGTCAAAATCAGCGGAGCTTCAAGCTCGCGTGGCCCGATTGTGAGTGGCAATGGGCACGAAACCGGATTGCTAACAGGGGCGCCAGAGAATCCAACGGAAACATTTGTTAAGCCAGACAAAGGTGCGCCAGGGAGTTTCGAATGCATGATGGAACTTTTCGCTGCACCAGTGTCCAACAGAAAAGGCTCAACGACGCCCGATGTGGCAACTGCGACGTAAGGCCCTCTCTGATCAACCGGAACTGATACCACTCCCTCTCCTTGTCTACGGCTGTCCTAGTAATTACCGTCGTCAGTTCCCTGATCGACGTAATAATCATCTACATTGTACTGCGCAGATCGTCCTTGCGATGATCCACGTTGATCAAAACAATTGTTAGAATTTGATGAATTGTCTGAACGATCATTGGGAGCACCACGACCTCTACCACGTGATGTCTGCTGAGAACCACCACGACCTCCTCTAGATGTGTTACCACTATTACGCTCATTTAAAACAGAACAATTGAATTTTAAGTGACCCTCCTGTCTACAATAGGCACACTGATTGTACCCTAACGATGATCTCTGCGAAGAGGAGTCATTTCGAGATTGCGACCTATTAGATTGCGGCTGCGATCGATTACGTTGTTGCGAATCATTCTGGTTTGAGCGCGGAGGATACGCTTGTTGCAACAATACTTTAGTTTTAAGTTCTTTCGTCTTTTTATCGGCACGATCGTTCTCTTCTTTCTCCCTATTCTCATAATATTGAGCCGTAGCCAATATTTGAGCAGACGTAGAAACAGCCCACGCACTCTCAGAATTTTTTAATTTATTGCTCAAATCGGGCAATAAGTTTGAAACAAATTTATCCACAAACAACCGCTGACCACCCTCAGTACTCATATCCTGACCACTGTGGTCAATGAATGCCTCCTCAAATCTCGTAAAGAAATCGGAGACACTCTCATCTTTCTTCTGTCTGCAAGCTGACAACTTGTCCCAGTTCACCCTCATAGCTGGCATACGCGTTTTCATTAAGGTAATGATTCTCTGAGGGAGAGCAGTAATGAGCTGTTCAGGCTTAGCCCCACCAGTTTGTAGTGTGTCTGCCGCAACAAGAGCAGCCCAATCTCCACCTAATTCGTTTGCATGATTTTCCTGACGAATCTTAGCCCATACCGGTTGCGGTACAACATTGCCAAACAACATATCGATATCGGCAAGATTCATTATCGTAGCATCTACGAGCTGCGACAATTCCTTGTAATACCCTGCAGGATTTTTGCGAGGGTCAGGCAAAGATTGTTTTACTTGCAACACTTCCAATCGTTTCCATGGGAGATGTATCCATACTCTCTGGAAATGTGCCAATACCGGAGGTTGAGCCTGCGGATTAGCTGGCATCCATACTGGTGGAACTTCACGCATGGGACACTGACCAGACGCATCTAACTGTCTCTCAACATCCTCAACGAACAATGCTCGAGGTATTGGAGAGGGACGAAGAGATAACAATTGCTCAACAGCGCGTCGAACATTAGTATCCACTATCATTCCGCTCGAGAACTGAAGCTGTAGATTAGTCAAAGCAGTTAATACATCTTCCGATGCATCTGCCGATATTTGGTCACGCAGAACTTTACACATTTCTTCAAAGACATATCTTTGTGTCGGTATATTGAATTGACAAAACGTATCAAGCACAACACGTGGAGGATTTCCAAAAGGGTGCGTCATCCACCCCATCGCCATATTATACAATGCAGCACGTTCCCTATTACCGGGAAGTTGGCTACGTCTTTGAGGACCGTCGGAACCAGCGGACTCAAGAATAGGTCCAAGAGAATTAAAGAAGCTAGCAGCCATTGAAGGGGTACGACGTCGAGTAGTTGGAGAAGTATACGATAGAGTAGAAACAAGAGAAGGAGTAGGAACAGAAGAAGCAGTAGGAGTAAGTAGAACCGGAGCAGTAGCGGGAGCAGGAGTATGTGGAAGCACAAGCGGAGGAGCAGTAGGGACAGCAATAGGCAAGGGAGCAGGAACAGCCGGAAGAATAGGTTGAGGAGCAGGTACAGGAGCAGGGACAGGGGGAACCACAGGAGCTGCGGTACCCTGTGCGTACGGAGGTGGTGATTTCATAAGATAGGACATTAAAGGATCCTCAACTAATTCTTCCTTTTTATCCGACTCCGTTGGCAAAGCGGGATAACATTTATCTATAGACATACGCTGAAGCCTGTCAAAAACTTCCTTCTCCTTTTCCTCCTTATCACGCTGAAACTGCTCTGCTTTCTTTACAATGGTAGCAACACCATCTCTCTGATTACGTTTAGTCTGTCTGATCTCTTTCTGTCGGGTGTCTTTACGCCACAACCGAAAGGCATCAAACATGGCCGGCCTTGACTTTTTCTTAAACAATTTAGCCTCGAGGTTATCTAAAATGGGGGTCTCAAAACTACCGTGAGGTGGCCAACTAAGGACACCGTCTTTTTTAGTATAACGAATCCAATATTCATTAAAGGTAATCGGACCTAACCCGTGCTTACTGTAAAGCTCATAAGTTGGAGTTCCAACCGGAGGTAACGGACACGAGTCCTCCAGTCGGGAATCCGCACCACAACGTCTGAAACAACTGAACAAAGTACTACGACCAGGCATCTTGCACACTAGCCGAGCTTCACAAACGTCAAGGGTTACGGGATTTACCAAGTCCCAGCAAAGAGCGAAAACCCTCGGTTTTTGGCAACTGCAGATGTCAAATAACACAACAAAGAACCAAGTACTAAGAACCACAAATGCAATGGAACCATGCAACAACTAAGAACCACAACTAAAGACTCTGGGAGCGACCCACAAATACTTAACTCAAAGATCGATGGCGTCACCAGGAAGGCCCGTCAATCGTCTCGCTGTACCAAGGTCTACGTCAGGCGCCAAAACAGGTCTACAGTCAGGGCAGCAGTCCGTTGCAGCCGTCAGGAGGCGGGAATCTTCGCGGGAAAAGTCGTCGGGCCACTTATTTCGACAACAGGATCGATGAAGCGGGGTGCACCTTCCCTCGGAGATTTCACACGAAGTTCCTCACGATCGTCGGGCTTGGACCGGTACCACTGATGCAGCCCCACGTTGGGCGCCAACTGAAGGACTGGGTTATTTAAGACCCAGCGGTGCCAGGGGACAACACCTGAAACCTTCGTGGGTTACCTGTTCCGGCGTACAAATGACAGAGACACGGGACACTTCCTTCGGCGTCAAAGATTCGAGGTTTATTTACTGCAGGGAACACAGAAGTCACGAGAAGTACACAACGGGTATGTTTTCGGGATCTGCTTCAATTTGCTACTGTGGATCGCTCCTTTTTATACACGTTTCTCTCATAGGCTAACATGGTACACAAAGGTTTACAACTTGGTTCCCATAATTATCCCCGAGAGGGGTCGCTTTGATGCATTCAAGGTCCGGAACATAAGCACAGAAACATTTGGCGGTTCCCAACTGTAAAAACCCATCTTCCCACCATTAGTACATTCCAGTCGGCAGTAAACAGATCGAAGAAGGAACAAGAACAGGTGTAGAGGAAGGCAAATACAGTGGGGAGATCGGAAAGGGTGTAAAAGGGGTGGTATCGGGAAACACGAGCTACAGGCATCAAAGGGACGTGCTTAATGAGATGCACGGCTGAGACAATAGTCCGGCACGGCAAGATGAGCCTCGAGCGGGGCCATCTGCCTTACAGTATCATCCCCCTCATCATAAAGACACTTTCAAAGGAAACGTGTCTTCCGCAAGAGTCTTGGGAATCCCAGGGTCGCGAAGCGGACAGCGTCCATTCGCTGGCTACTTGAGGGCAAGAGACAAAATGGATGCCATATCTAAGATGGAACCCGTGGGTACAGATGTATAAACCCACGAAACAAACGAACGGTTTAGGTTAGCACAGCGAAACTGCGCACACCCACTAAACTCGTCATTTGCGGTTCATAGATACCAGACTCGACCATATTCGTGCGAGTCGAAAACACCACTTACGATCGTCACGGAACCTCAACACCTTCGACTCCATGGTGGATTGCAGGAATAAAAGTACCCAACCTCCAACAGCACTTCGGCTCATAGTCCCTCATCAAGGACAATGTTGCATTACTGCTCCCAGACTTCTCAGCTTCCCTGACCAAGGGTGTAGGCCCCAAAAAGGTCAAAGATGTGATTGTAGCTCTGCTCAAACATGTTGAAGCTCTGCTTAAATATGTGATTGTAACTCCTCTCTGGTAGACACTTGCTAACTCGCTCCTCCAATAGACAAGGAGCAACAAAAGGCCCTCTTCAACTACTGACTGATGTCTAACCTCCTCTAGCTTAGCAAGATTCTGATGGAGCAATCGTCACACAGCTACAAATGCTCACGGAGTCTCAGTCTATGCTACACAACCACCATGCAGGGTCTATATGCACCACATGCATAGAAACCGCCCTGTAGACATCAGAGAGGACCTCTTTGAAGCCAAGAACATGGGAGCTGCCCTGGTGCTGCTCTAGCTGTAGCCAACCTACCCTGTAGTCAGTTTCAGAATCCTCGTTCTAGGGTGGATACTAGATGGTTCCACTTCGATCAGTCAATAAATTAAGATAAGCACAAAGTGACTTGTAGTGATCCAAGAGCTGCATTGTCTCCTACCGTCTTCTATGCATGCATTGGTCCCTGGAAGAGGCGATTCCTGGAAATAATATATATTTTTTGGTAAATCTGTTTATTAAACATAGGTATAATCGACATTACAGTTTAGTTACCAGAGAATTGTGCGACAACGTATGGTGGAATACATTTTATCACAGAGTACATTCGGCTGAGACACAGTGGAATACAGTATTTATGGTATTGTTGGTTCATCAACGGAGGGAACCGCGGGTGGGACACATATATTCCCCCGGTAGACATTGCACCTACTCCACACCGAAGACCACTTTTTGGGGAATCCCAGTGCAATAATTACTTTTCTTTCTCTGGACATAATATTAGGGGTGAGCAGAACTCAAAGAGTTATGTTATGTTATGTTAATGCGTCTTACATAGCGCACAGCTGCCCCAGCAAAGGGGCGTCCCGGCGCTTCCAGCTACGAAGTATAACACGCACAGTAACCTAAAACCGTTTCAACTGCCATAATACCAAACTAGACTAAAGGAAAGAGGAAGGTTTTAACAGCTTTCCTAAAGGCGAGTAGACAGTCTGTGCCGTGGTGAACAACCTTTACAACGAAACTTTTACAACGCACTACCATTACAACGCGCTCATTACAAACCAAACCATTTCAACGCATTGCGCTGGGGGGCGCTCTAGGATAGGGAATAAGTTTAATTTTCTATTAACACCTTCCCTAGTGTCCACGGAGACTGGAGTTGGAATAGAAAATTAAACTTTTCACTATCCAGCACCTCTAAGCGCTATGCGTTGTAAAGGTATGCGATGTAAAAACCGCGTTGTAAAGACAGGCGTTGTAATAGCCTGCGTTGTAACGTCATACATCCCTGTGCCGTGGATCTGTTGCGGCAAAGAATTCCACAACCTAGTTAGCCAGGTAGCGGAAGGACCGGCCTACTGCACGGCTGCGCTTAACTCGTGGGACAACAACCAACTGCTGTCCCGCCGAACGCAGGAACATATAGAGCAAGCAAGTTACTCAACAAGTTGGGGCTAGCAAGTTTCCCTATCTTAAAAGATAGGCACAGTGCCTTAAATTAAATACGCTGCTCCATAGGAAGCCAATGCAGCCTACGGATGGTGTCAGTAGCAGAACAGGTTCGCGGGAGACCTACCAGGGCTCTGGCAGCAGCGTTTTGGACATGTTGCATCCGACGTATTTCAGCCTTAATTGCCCCAAGTAAAAGAGAGCTGGCATAGTCCAGGCCTGATAGGATGGTCGCCTGTACAACCAGCTGACGTGTAGTGGGGTCGAAAACCTTCAAAAGGGGCTTAAGACCCCGCAAGAGGCTGAAACATGTGGCAGCCACTTTCCTGGTATGGTCCTGAAAGCTAAGAGATGAGTCCATCCACACCCCAAGGTTTTTGACCAAAGTCTTTGGCGTGGGGACATCGGCCAGAACAGTTGGCCACCACTGCTCACTCCACAGGCTAGCGTTCTTCCCAACCATCAGAACCTCAGTTTTGTTGGCGTTAAGTTGTAGACAATTGGTAGCCATCCATCGAGCTACAGCCGCCATATCATCTCTAAACCTAGAGGCATTCAGGGAAGACCCTTCAGCTAAGGTGACAACCAGCTGCGTGTCGTCGGCATATGAGACCATAACAAGGTCCAATTGCCTGGCAACAGCTGCCAAAGGCAGAGCATAAAGATTGAATAATGACGGGCTCAGAGCTGAGCCCTGGGGTACCCCCTGGTCAATGGAATGGACCTTAGAGAGAAACGGAGGAGTGGACACTAGGAACGATCTTTCGGTCAGAAAAGATCTGAACCATTCCAGGGCGGGCCCGATCACTCCAGCTTCCTCTAGCCGCTGTAGCAAGATGTCATGCAAGACCGTGTCAAAGGCGGCACTGAGGTCTAACAAAATCAGTGCCGCACTTTGACCAGCATCAAGAATGGACCGCAGGTGTTCAGTAGTGGGTGGCCAGGAAAGCAGTCTCCGTGCTGTGGCCCAGTGGAAACCCATTCTGAGATGTATCCAAGATGTTATTGGATTTCAGAAACTGAGTAAGCACGTTGTTAACATGTGCCTCTGCAACCTTAGCCATCCAAGGAAGAAGAGAAATGGGTCTGAAGTTTTCCAGTTTGGAATAATCCAATGTAGGTTTTTTAAGAACGGGGGACACCCAGGCCTATATCCACAGTGCAGGAACAATAGCAGTGGAGAAGGAGGAATTAACTATGCGGCAGAATGGAGCCCGAAAAATAGAAAATGACTCTGAACTGCGAAGGCCTCAAAGGGTCAGCAGGTGAGCCAGTTTTGATTTTACCACTCAGCCGAGTAAGCTCCTCCTGAGACAGACATGGGATGGCTGTCAAAGTCGGTCGAGACCCAGTGTCCGGGGGCAAAGGCATGGAATAAGAGGAGACTAAAGGAAAAGATTGATAAATGGCACGCACCTTTTCTACAAAAAAGATGGCTAGATCGTCGCACTGCTGTGCCAACGATATAGCGGACACCATAGCCTTCCTAGACCTAAGATCTTTAAGAATCTTAAAAATACATTTTGCTGGATTAGGACTCAGCTTGATTTCGCTAGCATAATATGGTGCACGAGCTTTACAGATGGCTTTATGGTACTGCTTGATATTAGCAAGGTAGCATAGCTTTTTCTCGAAGTCATAATCCCTTCTCCACTCCTGTTTGTTTTTTTGACATGCTTTCATTAACAAAGTCAAGGAATCATTGTACAAAGGGATAGTAATGAAAGATCGCCCCTTAAACCATTTGACAGGGATCAAGGAGTCAAGACCATGTTTTATTCAGTCACAGAACAAGCCATAATCGGACTCCGAATAATATAATGGTCCCAAAGGGTTGACAGTGAGGAAGTCATGAAACTCCTCTAGCTTCAACTTACGCCAAGGGCGTTTAAAGACCAGCTTTATGATATTTGAGTTACAAGGCTCTGTGAGCGGAACAGACATTACAACCAAAGCATGGTCAGTCCAGCCCATAGGTATAGGCGTGTCCACCTTAGAAAACGGAATATTAGAAAATATAGGATCTAGTAAATGCCCAGCTGTATGCGTCGAACCAGATACTAATTGGTCCAGCTGAAAAGCAGACAAGTCTGCAAGAAAACTGCAGATTTCACTGTCATGGATTAAATCAAAATGCAAATTAAAATCCCCAAAAATACTAAAATTAGTCGAACCCATGGCGAGCAAGCCGATTGTTTCCAGGAGGGCGTTTTTAAACTTGGCAGCCGGCCCCGGAGGCCGATATACCAAGAGTCCTGAAAGTGTTAAATGAGGACTCAAAGAGATTCTAAAACGGGCACATTCGCAGCCTTCTCTAAGTTCCTTAGTGAACAAAGAGGAATAACAGGATTTGAAGATAACTGCAATATCTCCTCCTCTGATTCCCTGTTGATCGTGCAAATGGAATATCCAGAGGGTAATGCTAAATTAGACTCTGCCACCATGTCCTCACTTAACCTTGTTTCACACAGAAAGATCAGATCCGGAACTTCCTCTATTACATAAAAACTCCACTAGATTCCATAGAGTTCTGCCAACAAGCAGAAAATATGCACATCGCACTGCTCACACTGACATTTAGTGATGGCAGCGCAAGCAGCATCCACACAAACTGCACCATGCGGTGCACTAGAGCAAGTGGCCATTTGAGTCGATTTTGCTGCTGCTCAAGTAGAAAATCTCGAGAAGGAGCTCTCTGACCGCAACCGATTGCAACCGCCCATGTTAAAAAATTGCTCTAGGAGACACCAAATCTCGCTCGTGCTCGCCAGCTCTCATTTCTGGAGTCTCATGGGAAAAAAAATCCACCTTGTAGCGATTGCCAGAATTTGCCCATAACTCCCCTACAAAATATCCTATTTCTAGCATATGTACAGTACACACAGACCCATCTCTGACTAGAGAATGTGTAGGACTATCACTGAGCTCATAAAGAACATCCAGTTCTGTTTCTAGAAGCATTAACACAGCCAGCTGGGTAAAAATAAGCTGGAGGTCATCATGGTGAGAGACTCAACCAGGAATGCAAGATCCTTCGCTTGGCCTTAAGAAATGCAAGGAACAGCTCATCGGTCAAAACATTTTTAAAAAACCTCCAGGAGTCATATTTGATGCAAAAATAGCATTTGCTCGACAGATCATTATCAGCGCACACTGGTGAACTGTACCCTTCATCTGGTGATGCTTTTAAGAGTACTTCCATTTCTTCCAACTTAATACCGGCCGCAAATCAAGATGGCTTTCCAGCTTCCTCTATTTCAACTTTGTCTACCAAAAAATCAGGAACTGCATAGGTTTCACAATCATGCTGCCATGTCCAAGTTTATTTGAATTTCTAGATGTCCATCAAAATGACCATAAAAACACTATTATCAATCACTATATCAACAAGCATTGCCAAAGCCAACAGGCCTGGCTTTAACATTTTTTTATTTTTTTAGCAAACATATGTAATGTATACAAAAATGAGCAAACATTAAAAATGTAAAAATAGATTCTGGTGCTGAAATCAATATTTTATCAAATTAAATACAATATTAAAACATTTATCTATCCTCCCATACAAATTAAAATATTCACATTTCATGAAGTTCATTAACATTTCATTAACTGACAAGTTTGCAGGTTCCTTAAAAAAGAAATAAGCCTCTGAGCTCCCTCTTAATTGAGAAAGTTAAAGAAAAAAGTATATTGTTGGAAAGAGATTGATTAGTCTGTGAAGATAAGGGGGACATAACCTGTCAGAAAATGAAATAATTGTCCAGACCTCCATAACTTCTAAATTTTAATCTAGAGCAAAATTACCACATTGTTTCACCCGAAAGATCAGGAAGAAATTTGAGTCCCTATCTCAAGCTAAAAAACAATTACGCGTGCAGGGCAAAAATAATTCTAGAACTGCCCACCCCCAGAACACGCACTCAGCTATTCTGCAGCTCCAGGTCGTCCCCAGCGGAAAGTTCAAATGAAGAAATCAGGGGTAAAGGTCCTTCAAGCTACACATCCCTACAGAGCTCTCTGGATCCAGCTTGGCCACCGTCAAGGACAAGGGGAAGGATCCCCTTTCAGGGAGGCCTTCTTCAGAGGTGAGGTCGATATAGCAGCTAGAGGGGCTCTACCTTTTACTGTATTATATTCTAATATTGTGGCATTTGCATAGAGCTATCTACTCCCAAGTAGGGCCTTGAAGGCTTATCCTGATGGATACACTGTTCTGTGTGAGGGTGTGGAATGGCTTTTTGCCTTCTGTGTCACTCGTTTTTCCCTCGTTTTTGTGCCCCTTTTGCCTTCTGTTCCACTCATAGTTTGTGCCCGTCTGCCTTCTGTGCCACTCCTTTTTCCCTCGTTTTTGTGCCCCTTTTGCCTTCTGTTCCACTCATTTTTTGTTCGCTTCTGCCCTCTGTTCCACTCGTTTTTGTGTGCCCTTTTGCCCTCTGTGCCACTCGTTTTTCCCTCGTTTTTGTGCCCCTTTTGCCTTCCGTTCCACTCGTTTTTTGTTCCCTTCTGTCCTCTGTTCCACTTGTTTTTTGTGCCCTTCTGCCTCCTGTGCCACTCGTTATTCCCTCGTTTCTGTGCCCCTTTTACCTTCTGTTCCACTAGTTTTTGTGCCCTTTTGCCTTCTGTGTCACTCGTCTTTCCCTCGACTTTGTGCCTCTTTTTCCTTCTGTTACCTTCGTTGTCCCTCACCGCCCTCACCGTTGTGTCCCCTGCGGCCCCGCCCCCCTGACTGCCCACTGCCTATTCGCTGCCCCCGCCTCTGAGCTGCTCCTCCCTCCCACCTCCCCAAAAATGCCAGCCGCTGCGTGGCCGCGCGCAGCGGGCACACTGCTGGCGCGTCGAAGGCGCGCCTAAGGCAAGCCCGCCTGCGCCCGTCTGTGCCTGGACCACACCCAGCGCCCGAACCCCTGGCCCCCGCACCCGCAACCACTACAACGCCAGCACTCTGCATGCTCTCAACTCCGGACGGAGCCACACCTGCTTCAAGGCCGCCCCGAAAAGCACACACTGCCCCTTCACCTGCCAGAACTGCAGCTACACCAGCCTCAGACCCGACGAACCACCAAGAAAGACCCCAACCACCTCCGACGCATACTACTGAACATCCGCTCCGCACGCAAGCATGCCGTCAAGCTCTAGGACCTGCTCGACACAACATCCTGGACAGAGACCTGGTTTAACGACTCCTCCGCACCCGACATCACCATTGCCATCCCAGACAGACGGCTACAAGATCACCCGCAGAGACCGCATCAACGGAGTCGGAGGAAGAATGCCCATCGTCCACAAGAACAGCATCAGGGTCTCGACTAGCACCGACGACGCGCTCAGCACCGTCAAAACATGCATTTCCAGATCCACACCGACACTAACTCCACCCTCAGAGGTACCCTCGTCTACCGACCTCCCGGACCCCGCCCCTAGTTCAGCAACGCCATTGCCGACTTGATCAGCACGCACGCCCTGACCTCCACCGACTACATCCTCCTTGTAGACCTGAACTTTCACCTTGAGAACAACAACGACAACAACTCCACAACCCTGATCGATAACCTCGCCAACCTCGGACTGAAGCAACTCGTCACAACGCCCACCCACTACGTCTTCTCCTCAAGCCCGCATGTCTCCATTAGCCATACCACTGAACTCATCTGGACCGACCACCGCTGCATCCACTTCGCCTTCCAGAAACCCACCACACACTACCACACCCAACAGATCCCCTGCCGCTGCTGGAGCAAAATCACAGAAGACCAACTACATACAAACCTCGCTCTCAGCCCACCCACCGAACCCTTCAACACTAACGACGCTGCCCACAGCCTCAGACGCTGGATCGAGGACTGCGCCAGCACCTTCGCCCGCTAAAGAAACCCCCCCACAGAGCACCAGCAAGAGGGCCAGCTGGTTCACCCCAGAACTCCTAGCCGCCAAGCAAGCCTGCCGGAAACTAGAGAAGAAATGGCACAGTGAACAAACTCCGGACAGCCACGCAGCACACAAGGACCCCATCCTCAACCACCATCACCTCATCAGGGCAGCGAAGAGGACCTCCTTCAAAGACCGCCTCGACACTAGCGCACACAATAGCAAGGAGCTCTTCAACATCGTGAAGGAACTCTCCAACCCCAGCTCCAACACCAATGATTCCCTCGCCACCTTCTTCCACCGCAAGATAGCCGACATCCACGACAGCTTCAACACCCAGACAGCCCGAACAGACAGCAACACAACAGACCCTCCGCACACCATCGACCACGACCCCCTGCTAGCCTGGGCCAGCGTGAGCATCAATGACACCACCAAGACCGTGCGCACAATCAACTCCGGCTCTCCGTCAGACCCATTCCCGCACCACATCTTCAACAGAGCAAGCAGCTCCATCGCACCCCACCTGTGCAACGTCACCAATCTCTCCCTCGAGACCATGACCTTCCCAGAGATCTGGAAACACGCCGAGATCAACGCCCTACTCAAAAAACCTAAGGCAGACCCAAGAGACCTCAAGAACTTCCAGCCCATCTCTCTGCTCCCCTTCCCGGCCAAGGTCATTGAAAAAACTGTCAACAGACAGCTAACTCGATACCTCGAAGTCCTGAACCCTTCCAATTCAGGGTTCCGCAGCAACCACAGCACCAAGACTGCCCTCATCGCCTCCACCGACGACATCAGGACCCTGCTGGACAACAGTGAGACCGCAGCACTCATCCTGCTAGACCTCTCTGCCGCCTTCGACACCGTCTGCCACCGCACACTATGCGCATTCCTCCACGCCGCAGGGATCCGAGACAAGGCTCTGGATTGGACCACCTCCTTCCTCTCCGGCAGAACCCAGAGCATCTGCCTCCCCCCATTCCGTTCCAAAGCCTCTGAGATCATCTGCGGCCTACCCCAGGGATCCTCCCTCAGCCCGACGCTATTCAACATTTACATAGCCCTGTTCGCACACGTAGCCCGACAGCACGACCTCAACATAATCTCTTATGCTGACGACACTCAGCTGATCCTCTCCCTCATCAAGCACCCCATCACCGCCAAAGCCAACCTCCATGAAGGAATGAAGGCTGTCGCCGACTGGATGAAGACCAGCCATCTGACGCTGTACTCGGACAAGACGGAGGCTCTAACCCTTCAGCCTGGGAAGACTCCTGGTGGCCAACGGCACTGGGGGCAGCCCCGACACCCACCGACCACGCACGCAACCTGGGAATCATCCTCGACTCAACACTCTCAATGACCAAGCAAGTCAACGCCGTCTCCTCCTCCTGCTTCAACACCCTCTGCATGCTCCCCAAGATCTACAGATGGATCCCGACAGATACAAGAAAGACAGTCACCCAGGCCCTCGTCAGCAGCAGACTCGACTACGGAAACGCCCTCTATGCGGGAGCCCCGACCAAGCTCATCGAACGACTACAACGCATCCAAAACGCCTCGGCACAACTGATCCTTGATGTATCACGCCACGGCCACATCACCCCCCACCTGAGAAACCTGCACTGGCTCCCCGTCAACAAGAGGATATCCTTCAAGCTCCTCACCCACGCACGCAAGGCACTCCACAAGACCGGCCCAGCCTACCTCAACAGACGGTTCTCCTTCTACATCCCCAACCGCCAGCTAAGCTCAGCCGACCTCTGACTCGCCACCGTCCCGCGCATCCGAAGAACAACCACTGGTGGGAGATCCTTCTCCCACCTCACCGCCAAGGCATGGAACACCCTCCCACTGAGCCTAAAACAGACCCAAGACCTGCTGACCTTCAGTAGGAAACTCAAGACCTGGCTGTTTGATCAGTAGCGCCCCCCCAGCACCTTGAGACCTTCGCGGGTATGTAGTGCGCTTTACAAATAATTGATTGATTGATTACCACTGAGTTTTTGTGTCACGTACGAGGCGCTTGGCGGTGTGATGGATGAGGAAATGTGAGAGACAGAAGCACATTTTAAATATTTTTTGGTATTCTGGCAGCTCTGATCAGCTCTGTAGGTCCCCTTACTGGGTTGGTAGATCTTCTTTTATGTTCTCAGCCAAGTGCCTCTGGTGCTGTGGCGAGAAGTCGTCCCATCTACATAAACCGCTGCGCCAGAGGCAGTCTTTTCCTCTGAGGCTTTTGGTGGGCACATGGTCCAGCTGTGTGCTCTGGGATGGAGCGCTTGCATGGACACAAGACCATTCAATGGCCATGGTGTTGCCTGCTGAGTTGTTTGTAGCGGAGACTAACCTGCCCTGTACTCTTTCTCTGAAGCTCTCTGTGGATTCACCATGCAGTACCTAGCCCAATACACACATGCTACACTAAATTTATACCAAAGGCAGGAGGATTCCAGAGTTATACTTGAAAGACCAGATGCGTTGCTCACAGAGGTCAAAGTCCATAGTGCTGTTGGATGGCTCTAGACCGTGTGTTGCAAATCAGAGCTTTCACTTCAGAGTGTAAAACTGAGTAATTCTGAGTTGTCGAAATACATTTTAAAAAAGTATGGGAACATTATGCTGCGCTTAAAGGGGGCGGGGTGAATGAGTGTGAGGGGGGTTCAAAGCGTCAAAAAAAAAAAAAAGTCTAACGTTTTCCGTCTTTTATCTTCAGGGAACTACATATAAACCATGGCATAGCTGAAATAAAAAAGAAATGAAAGTTAAGTTAATCAGTTGGAAATGCACTATAATACATCATGAAACTTCTATTAATTAATGCGTCAGAGGTCTTTGTGTATAACCAGAGAGCAACAGAACTGAATCCTGGTTGGTGCAGTGGAGAATAGAGACTTGTGTATGTTTAGTGCAAGGTGGTCCCAGTCTGTGACAGAAAGCACTGTGAATATGCAAGACATTATTTTAAATTTTGATTACACACAGTATAAAATAGGATAATACAAAATGGCCAAATAAGTTTAAAATAAAGTACTTCCAAAATCTAGATTTTTGTAATAATCAGACTGTACACAGCATTTTTTTTTATAACTGTCAATTAAAATTAAATCACTTTGCACATCAGGTGATAACTTCCTTGCAATACTCCTTATAAAAAATCTGTGTTATCGGGAAGCTGAATTAAAGCCAACACCAGCTTCCAGGCACACTTTACATTTGCAGATTGACCAGTTGTGCACATTTACTTTCTTTCATGCAAGCAGGCACCCTGGCAAGAAGGCTTTTTTAGCTGTCTGCCCTCCCTCGGTTTCACAGCAAAGGAAATTCCCTGCCTTACACTTCAGCTGAAGCATTTAAACTCTGGGAATGGTTCTCTTTTCGGAAAAGTAGGGGAAACTGTTTTTCTTAAATATGAAAAGTATGGGTACGTGGTGTCCCTCAGATCCCGCCCATTGTTAGTGACAGCACAATAGAGTGTCGCCCTTGTGCAACACCCCTTACTTCACGCCACGCCCCTCCTCCTAACCTCCTTGTGGCACCACTCTGACGGTTCTTAAAGATCTTTCACCAAGAGTGACAAAACTTACAATAAACTGAAAACAATGTTTCCTTGTCCCTGCACCATCCTCAATTCAGGAGGGAGATCAAGACCTGGCTCTTCGACTGAACCACAGTGCCTTCAACAGATCAGCAGCTCCCCTCCTCCCACCCCACTCCCCCTGCCTTGAGACACGTACGGGTGAGTAACCACGCTTTACAAGACATTGATTGATTGATTGATTGATTGATTGATTGATTGATTGAATCTCAGACACCACGCAACGGAAGAGCAGCTCAAACATGCAAAACAAAAAGCACGAAAATCCCACTGCTAAAGTGCAGTTATTATGAGTGATAAAAAAAATGTTTTTAACACATTCCCCACCTGGCAGCATATACGTTTATATTTTTGGAACATCGTTAAGAAAACATATGTAAAGTTACACTTTACCCATCCTTGTAAAGTGTGGAACCTTTAGACAGCCCTGGCCTTTTAGACAGAAAACTTTGCATTCTGGGACTTGCAGTTTTGCATTTCTAATTATACGATGTAGTGTCAGATTTAAAAGTGCTAGCACATAAAACTCATGTTCTGAAAGTGTCAGACACAGAGCCTGGTTCATCAGCAATATGACTGTAGGTAGACAAAATACCTGTGGGGGGGATTAAGGCGTGCCGCAAGAAAACACATTGACTAAATAATTTAAACAACTCAACATAACCTTTCTTGGTGTTTCACATGCTTTAGAGGCTGGGGCTTCAGACAGCAGAGCTATTGTGCAGGTTGCACAGATCTCCCAGGCTGCGGCTTCAGACAAGGCATGGTCGGCACAGGTAACAGCGGTGGGGCAGTGGGGCAAGGAGGGGTGTGTGCGGGGGGGGGGGGCTGTGAGTGGACAGACGACGGGTTAGGGAAAGTAAAATACAAAATAAATAAAACCACTTAACTTGCGCTCACTGTATCGCGAGCACAATGTGAGTGGTTTTATTTATTTTTTTATTTTACTTTCCCTATCCCGTCGTGTGTCCACTCCTCCCCACACACTCTGCCCCACCGCCCTACCACTGGTACCTGTGCCAGCCGCGCCTGCTTTAGGCAGCTGAGCTATTGCAGGTAACATAGGTACGTATACAGTGGTCAGGGTCTATTGATCATAACCAAGAATTTATCATGAAACCTTTCACGTTAATAAATTATTTAGAGATTACTTCTGTGCAGTACAAAATCATTTATTTCAACATTTTAAGGAAAGTGTGATTCGCACTGTTCAAATCAGTACCACAAGCAATATAACAGGCAAGAGACCAATTACTTCATTGGATCAAGTAGAAACTGGAGGACATAAGTCTCAATTAAATTCATGTAAAACAACGCTCTTGTGGATACAGTTCTCAAGTGTTCGCTACATAGTAAACATTTCAAATGCGCTCAAAGTGACAAGGAAAAGAGACAGTTAGGTGGGATGGGTGTGGTTGGATACAGGTGGGGACTGGGTAAAGGGTGTTGTGACCTTATTACAATCACAGTGGTTTTCGATGCAACCTTTACAGACTAATTTTGTTCATTAGTTCCATTTCCTTCTTTAACATAGGATCCGTATTAATCAATGGGTTGCTTCCTATGTTAGGAGGGTAAAATACAATCCGGTCTACGTTTCGACCCCTGGAACCCTAGTTTTGATACAGTCCTTGCTGTAATTGTATCACCTTTAGGCGCTCCTGTACCCTTAAGTCCTGAAGAAGACCCCAGCATGAGGCTTCAATCAACCCTTATTCCAGGGGTCGAAACGTAGACCGTAATGTATTTTACCCTCCTAACATAGGAAGCAACCAATTGATTAATACGGATCCTATGTTAAAGAAGGAAATGGAACTAATGAACAAAATTAGTCTGTAAAGGTTGCATCGAAAACCACTGTGATTGTAATAAGGTCACAACACCCTTTACCCAGTCCCCACCTGTATCCAACCACACCCATCCCACCTAACTGTCTCTTTTCCTTGTCACTTTGAGCGCATTTGAAATGTTTACTATGTAGCGAACACTTGAGAACTGTATCCACAAGAGCGTTGTTTTACATGAATTTAATTGAGACTTATGTCCTCCAGTTTCTACTTGATCCAATGAAGTAATTGGTCTCTTGCCTGTTATATTGCTTGTGGTACTGATTTGAACAGTGCGAATCACACTTTCCTTAAAATGTTGAAATAAATGTTTTTGTACTGCACAGAAGTAATCTCTAAATAATTTATTAACGTGAAAGGTTCCATGATAAATTCTTGGTTATGATCAATAGACCCTGACCACTGTATACGTACCTATGTTAACTGACCCAGGTCAGAGAGTTCTTAGGGTATACCCCGTTGTAAACTCACTGAGCTATTGCAGCTGACACAATTCTAACAGGCTGGAGCTTCAGACAGCTGAGCTATCGTGCAGGTTTAATAGATCTACAAGGCTGGGGCTTCAGACAGCTGATCTATCATGCAGGTTTAATAGATCTACCAGGCTGGGGCTTCAGACAGCTGAGCTATCGTGCAGGTTCAATAGATCTACCAGGCTGGGGCTTCAGACAGCTGAGCTATCATGCAGGTTTTATAGATCTACCAGGCTGAGACTTCAGACAGCTGAGCTATCGTTCAGGTTTAATAGATATACCAGGCTGGGGCTTCAGACAGCTGAGCTATCGTTCAGGTTCAATAGATCTACCAGGCTGAGGCTTCAGACAGCGGAGCTATCGTGCAGGTTTAATAGATCTACCAGGCTGGGGCTTCAGACAGCAGAGCTATCGTGCAGGTTTAATAGATCTACCAGGCTGGGGCGTCAGACAGCTGAGCTATCGTGCAGGTTTAATAGATCTACCAGGCTGGGGTTTCAGACAGCAGAGCTATCGTGCAATTTTAATAGATCAACCAGGCTGGGGCTTCAGACAGCTGAGCTATCGTGCAGGTGTAATAGATCTACCAGGCTGGGGCTTCAGACAGCTGAGCTATCGTGCAGGTTCAATAGATCTACCAGGCTGGGGCTTCAGACAGCTGAGCTATCGTGCAGGTTTAATAGATCTACCAGGCTGGGGCTTCAGACAGCGGATCTATCGTGCAGGTTTAACAGATCTACCAGGCTGGGGCTTCAGACAGCAGAGCTATTGTGCAGGTTTAATAGATCTACCAGGTTGAGACTTCAGACAGCAGAGCTATCGTGCAGGTTTAATAGATCTACCAGGCTGGGGCTTCAGACAGCTGAGCTATAATGCAGGTTTAATAGATCTACCAGGCTGGGGCTTCAGAGAGCGGAGCTATCGTGCAGGTGTAATAGATCTACCAGGCTGGGGCTTCAGACAGCTGAGCTATAATGCAGGTTTAATAGATCTACCAGGCTGGGGCTTCAGACAGCAGAGCTATCGTGCAGGTGTAATAGATCTACCAGGCTGGGGCTTCAGACAGCAGAGCTATCGTGCAGGTGTAATAGATCTACCAGGCTGGGGCTTCAGAGAGCAGAGCTATCGTGCAGGTTTAATAGATCTACCAGGCTGGGGCTTCAGACAGCAGAGCTTTTTTGCAGATTTAATAGATCTACCAGGCTGGGGCTTCAGACAGCTAAGCTATCGTGCAGGTTTAATAGATCTACCAGGCTTGGGCTTCAGACAGCTGAGCTATCGTGCAGGTTTATTAGATCTACCAGGCTGGGGCTTCAGACAGCAGAGCTATCGTTCAGGTTTAAGAGATGTACCAGGCTGGGGCTTCAGACAGCGGAGCTATCGTGCAGGTGTAATAGATCTTCCAGACTGTGGCTTCAGACAGCAGAGCTATCATGCAGGTTTAATAGATCTACCAGGCTGGGGCTTCAAACAGCAGAGCTATCGCGCAGGTTTAATAGATCTACCAGGCTGAGGCTTCAGACAGCTGAGCTATCATGCAGGTTTAGTAGATCTACCAGGCTGGGGCTTCAGACAGCAGAGCTATCGTGCAGGTTTAATAGATCTACCAGGCTGGGGCTTCAGACAACGGAGCTATCGTGCAGGTGTAATAGATCTACCAGGCTGGGGCTTCAGACAGCAGAGCTATCGTGCAGGTTTAATAGATCTACCAGGCTGGGGCTTCAGACAGCTGAGCTATCGTGCAGGTTTAATAGATCTACCAGGCTGGGGCTTCAGACAGCGGAGCTATTGTGCAGGTGTAATAGATCTACCAGGCTGGGGCTTCAGACAGCAGAGCTATCGTGCAGGTTTAATAGATCTACCAGGCTGGGGCTTCAGACAGCTGAGCTATCGTGTAGGTTTAATAGATCTACCAGGCTGGGGCTTCAGAGAGCTGAGCTATCGTGCAGGTTTAATAGATCTACCAGGCTGGGGCTTCAGACAGCGGAGCTATCGTGCAGGTGTAATAGATCTACCAGGCTGGGGCTCCGGACAGCTGAGCTATCGTTCAGGTTTAATAGATCTACCAGGCTGGGGCTTCAGACAGCAGAGCTATCGTGCAGGTTTAATAGATCTACCAGGCTGGGGCTTCAGAGAGCTGAGCTATCGTGCAGGTTTAATAGATCTACCAGGCTGGGGCTTCAGACAGGTGAGCTATCGTGCAGGTGTAATAGATCTACCAGGCTGGGGCTTCGGACAGCTGAGCTATCGTTCAGGTTTAATAGATCTACCAGGCTGGGGCTTCAGACAGCTGAGCTATCGTGCAGGTTCATTAGATCTACCAGGCTGGGGCTTCAGACAGCTGAGCTATCGTTCAGGTTTAATAGATCTAACAGGCTGAGACTTCAGACAGCAGAGCTATCGTTCAGGTTTAATAGATCTACCAGGCTGGGGCTTCAGACAGCGGAGCTATCGTGAAGGTTTAATAGATCTACCAGGCTGGGGCTTCAGACAGCTGAGATATCGTGCAGGTTTAATAGATCTACCAGGCTGGGGCTTCAGACAGCTGAGCTATCGTGCAGGTTTAATAGATCTACCAGGCTGGGGCTTCAGACAGCTGAGATATCGTGCAGGTTTAATAGATCTACCAGGCTGGGGCTTCAGACAGCAGAGCTATTGTGTAGGTTTCGCAGATCTACTAGGCTGGGGCTTCAGACAGCAGAGCTATCGTTCAGGTTTAATAGATCTACCAGGCTGGGGCTTCAGACAGCAGAGCTATCGTTCAGGTTTAAAAGATCTACCAGGCTGGGGCTTCAGACAGCTGAGCTATCGTGCAGGTTTAATAGATCTACCAGGCTGGGGCTTCAGGCAGCGGAGCTATTGTGCAGGTGTAATAGATCTACCAGGCTGGGGCTTCAGACAGCAGAGCTATCGTGCAGGTTTAATAGATCTACCAGGCTGGGGCTTCAGACAGCTGAGCTATCGTGTAGGTTTAATAGATCTACCAGGCTGGGGCTTCAGAGAGCTGAGCTATCGTGCAGGTTTAATAGATCTACCAGGCTGGGGCTTCAGACAGCGGAGCTATCGTGCAGGTGTAATAGATCTACCAGGCTGGGGCTTCGGACAGCTGAGCTATCGTTCAGGTTTAATAGATCTACCAGGCTGGGGCTTCAGACAGCAGAGCTATCGTGCAGGTTTAATAGATCTACCAGGCTGGGGCTTCAGAGAGCTGAGCTATCGTGCAGGTTTAATAGATCTACCAGACTGGGGCTTCAGACAGCTGAGCTATCGTGCAGGTGTAATAGATCTACCAGGCTGGGGCTTCGGACAGCTGAGCTATCGTTCAGGTTTAATAGATCTACCAGGCTGGGGCTTCAGACAGCTGAGCTATCGTGCAGGTTCATTAGATCTACCAGGCTGGGGCTTCAGACAGCTGAGCTATCGTTCAGGTTTAATAGATCTAACAGGCTGAGACTTCAGACAGCAGAGCTATCGTTCAGGTTTAATAGATCTACCAGGCTGGGGCTTCAGACAGCGGAGCTATCGTGCAGGTTTAATAGATCTACCAGGCTGGGGCTTCAGACAGCTGAGATATCGTGCAGGTTTAATAGATCTACCAGGCTGGGGCTTCAGACAGCTGAGCTATCGTGCAGGTTTAATAGATCTACCAGGCTGGGGCTTCAGACAGCTGAGATATCGTGCAGGTTTAATAGATCTACCAGGCTGGGGCTTCAGACAGCAGAGCTATTGTGTAGGTTTCGCAGATCTACTAGGCTGGGGCTTCAGACAGCAGAGCTATCGTTCAGGTTTAATAGATCTACCAGGCTGGGGCTTCAGACAGCAGAGCTATCGTTCAGGTTTAATAGATCTACCAGGCTGGGGCTTCAGACAGCTGAGCTATCGTGCAGGTTTCACAGATCTACTAGGCTGGGGCTTCAGACAGCTGAGCTATCGTTCAGGTTTAATAGATCTACCAGGCTGGGGCTTCGGACAGCTGAGCTATCGTGCAGGTTTAATAGATCTACCAGGCTGGGGCTTCAGACAGCAGAGCTATCGTTCAGGTTTAATAGATCTACCAGGCTGGGGCTTCAGACAGCGGAGCTATCGTTCAGGTGTAATAGATCTAACAGGCTGGGGCTTCAGACAGCAGAGCTATCGTTCAGGTTTAATAGATCTACCAGGCTGGGGCTTCAGACAGCGGAGCTATCGTTCAGGTGTAATAGATCTACCAGGCTGGGGCTTCAGACAGCAGAGCTATTGTTCAGGTTTAATAGATCTACCAGGCTGGGGCTTCAGACAGCAGAGCTATCGTTCAGGTTTAATAGATCTACCAGGCTGGGGCTTCAGACAGCTGGGCTATCATGCAGGTTTAATAGATCTACCAGGCTGGGGCTTCAGACAGCAGAGCTATCGTGCAGGTTTAATAGATCTACCAGGATGGGGCTTCAGACAGCAGAGCTATTGTGCAGGTTTAATAGATCTACCAGACTGGGGCTTCAAACAGCAGAGCTATCGTGCAAGTTTAATAGATCTACCAGGCTGGGGCTTCAGACAGCAGAGCTATCGTTCAGGTTTAATAGATCTACCAGGCTGGGGCTTCAGACAGCTGAGCTATCGTGCAGGTTTCACAGATCTACTAGGCTGGGGCTTCAGACAGCTGAGCTATCGTTCAGGTTTAGTAGATCTAATAGGCTGGGGCTTCGGACAGCTGAGCTATCGTGCAGGTTTAATAGATCTACCAGGCTGGGGCTTCAGACAGCGGAGCTATTGTGCAGGTTTAATAGATCTACCAGGCTGAGACTTCAGACAGCAGAGCTATTGTGCAGGTTTAATAGATCTACCAGGCTGGGGCTTCAGACAGCTGAGCTATCGTGCAAGTTTAACAGATCTACCAGGCTGGGGCTTCAGACAGCTGAGCTATCGTTCAGGTTCAATAGATCTACCAGGCTGGGGCTTCAGACAGCGGAGCTATCGTGCAGGTTTAACAGATCTACCAGGCTGAGACTTCAGACAGCAGAGCTATAATGCAGGTTTAATAGATCTACCAGGCTGGGGCTTCAGACAGCTGAGCTATCATGCAGGTTTAATAGATCTAGCAGGCTGGGGCTTCAGACAGCTGAGCTATCGTTCAGGTTCAATAGATCTACCAGGCTGGGGCTTCAGACAGCGGAGCTATCGTTCAGGTGTAATAGATCTACCAGGCTGGGGCTTCAGACAGCAGAGCTATCGTTCAGGTTTAATAGATCTACCAGGCTGGGGCTTCGGACAGCTGAGCTATCGTGCAGGTTTAATAGATCTACCAGGCTGGGGCTTCGGACAGCAGAGCTATTGTGCAGGTTTAATAGATCTACCAGGCTGGGGCTTCAGACAGCTGAGCTATCGTGCAGGTTTAACAGATCTACCAGGCTGGGGCTTCAGACAGCTGAGCTATCATTCAGGTTCAATAGATCTACCAGGCTGGGGCTTCAGACAGCTGAGCTATCGTTCAGGTTTAATAGATCTACCAGGCTGGGGCTTCGGACAGCTGAGCTATCGTGCAGGTTTAATAGATCTACCAGGCTGGGGCTTCGGACAGCTGAGCTATCATGCAGGTTTAATAGATCTACCAGGCTGGGGCTTCAGACAGCTGAGCTATCGTGCAAGTTTAATAGATCTAACAGGCTGGGGGTTCAGACAGCGGAGCTATTGTGCAGGTGTAATAGATCTACCAGGCTGGGGCTTCAGACAGCTGAGCTATCGTTCAGGTTCAATAGATCTACCAGGCTGGGGCTTCAGACAGCGGAGCTATTGTGCAGGTTTAATAGATCTACCAGGCTGGGGCTTCAGACAGCTGAGCTATCGTTCAGGTTCAATAGATCTACCAGGCTGGGGCTTCAGACAGCGGAGCTATCGTGCAGGTTTAACAGATCTACCAGGCTGAGACTTCAGACAGCAGAGCTATTGTGCAGGTTTAATAGATCTACCAGGCTGGGGCTTCAGACAGCTGAGCTATCGTTCAGGTTCAATAGATCTACCAGGCTGGGGCTTCAGACAGCAGAGCTATCGTGCAGGTTTAATAGATCTACCAGGCTGGAGCTTCAGACAGCTGAGCTATCGTGCAGGTTTATTATATCTACCAGGCTGGGGCTTCAGACAGCTGAGCTATCGTTCAGGTTCAATAGATCTACCAGGCTGGGGCTTCAGACAGCTGAGCTATCGTGCAGGTTTAATAGATCTACCAGGCTGGAGCTTCAGACAGCTGAGCTATCGTGCAGGTTTATTATATCTACCAGGCTGGGTTTTCAGACAGCTGAGCTATCGTTCAGGTTCAATAGATCTACCAGGCTGGGGCTTCAGACAGCTGAGCTATCGTGCAGGTTTAACAGATCTACCAGGCTGGGGCTTCAGACAGCTGAGCTATCGTGCAGGTTCAACAGATCTACCAGGCTGGGGCTTCAGACAGCTGAGCTATCGTTCAGGTTCAATAGATCTACCAGGCTGGGGCTTCAGACAGCTGAGCTATCGTGCAGGTTCAATAGATCTAACAGGCTGGGGCTTCAGACAGCTGAGCTATCGTGCAGGTTCAATAGATCTAACAGGCTGAGACTTCAGACAGCAGAGCTATCGTGCAGGTTTAATAGATCTACCAGGCTGGGGCTTCAGAGAGCTGAGCTATCGTGCAGGTTTAATAGATCTACCAGACTGGGGCTTCAGACAGCTGAGCTATCGTGCAGGTGTAATAGATCTACCAGGCTGGGGCTTCGGACAGCTGAGCTATGGTTCAGGTTTAATAGATCTACCAGGCTGGGGCTTCAGACAGCTGAGCTATCGTGCAGGTTCATTAGATCTACCAGGCTGGGGCTTCAGACAGCTGAGCTATCGTTCAGGTTTAATAGATCTAACAGGCTGAGACTTCAGACAGCAGAGCTATCGTTCAGGTTTAATAGATCTACCAGGCTGGGGCTTCAGACAGCGGAGCTATCGTGCAGGTTTAATAGATCTACCAGGCTGGGGCTTCAGACAGCTGAGCTATCGTGCAGGTTTAATAGATCTACCAGACTGGGGCTTCAGACAGCTGAGCTATCGTGCAGGTGTAATAGATCTACCAGGCTGGGGCTTCGGACAGCTGAGCTATCGTTCAGGTTTAATAGATCTACCAGGCTGGGGCTTCAGACAGCTGAGCTATCGTGCAGGTTCATTAGATCTACCAGGCTGGGGCTTCAGACAGCTGAGCTATCGTTCAGGTTTAATAGATCTAACAGGCTGAGACTTCAGACAGCAGAGCTATCGTTCAGGTTTAATAGATCTACCAGGCTGGGGCTTCAGACAGCTGAGATATCGTGCAGGTTTAATAGATCTACCAGGCTGGGGCTTCAGACAGCTGAGCTATCGTGCAGGTTTAATAGATCTACCAGGCTGGGGCTTCAGACAGCTGAGATATCGTGCAGGTTTAATAGATCTACCAGGCTGGGGCTTCAGACAGCAGAGCTATTGTGTAGGTTTCGCAGATCTACTAGGCTGGGGCTTCAGACAGCAGAGCTATCGTTCAGGTTTAATAGATCTACCAGGCTGGGGCTTCAGACAGCAGAGCTATCGTTCAGGTTTAATAGATCTACCAGGCTGGGGCTTCAGACAGCTGAGCTATCGTGCAGGTTTCACAGATCTACTAGGCTGGGGCTTCAGACAGCTGAGCTATCGTTCAGGTTTAATAGATCTACCAGGCTGGGGCTTCGGACAGCTGAGCTATCGTGCAGGTTTAATAGATCTACCAGGCTGGGGCTTCAGACAGCAGAGCTATCGTTCAGGTTTAATAGATCTACCAGGCTGGGGCTTCAGACAGCGGAGCTATCGTTCAGGTGTAATAGATCTACCAGGCTGGGGCTTCAGACAGCAGAGCTATCGTTCAGGTTTAATAGATCTACCAGGCTGGGGCTTCAGACAGCAGAGCTATCGTTCAGGTTTAATAGATCTACCAGGCTGGGGCTTCAGACAGCTGGGCTATCATGCAGGTTTAATAGATCTACCAGGCTGGGGCTTCAGACAGCAGAGCTATCGTGCAGGTTTAATAGATCTACCAGGATGGGGCTTCAGACAGCAGAGCTATTGTGCAGGTTTAATAGATCTACCAGACTGGGGCTTCAAACAGCAGAGCTATCGTGCAAGTTTAATAGATCTACCAGGCTGGGGCTTCAGACAGCAGAGCTATCGTTCAGGTTTAATAGATCTACCAGGCTGGGGCTTCAGACAGCTGAGCTATCGTGCAGGTTTCACAGATCTACTAGGCTGGGGCTTCAGACAGCTGAGCTATCGTTCAGGTTTAGTAGATCTATCAGGCTGGGGCTTCGGACAGCTGAGCTATTGTGCAGGTTTAATACATCTACCAGGCTGGGGCTTCAGACAGCAGAGCTATCGTTCAGGTTTAATAGATCTACCAGGCTGGGGCTTCAGACAGCAGAGCTATCGTGCAGGTTTAATAGATCTACCAGGCTGGGGCTTCAGACAGCGGAGCTATTGTGCAGGTTTAATAGATCTACCAGGCTGAGACTTCAGACAGCAGAGCTATTGTGCAGGTTTAATAGATCTACCAGGCTGGGGCTTCAGACAGCTGAGCTATCGTGCAAGTTTAACAGATCTACCAGGCTGGGGCTTCAGACAGCTGAGCTATCGTTCAGGTTCAATAGATCTACCAGGCTGGGGCTTCAGACAGCGGAGCTATCGTGCAGGTTTAACAGATCTACCAGGCTGAGACTTCAGACAGCAGAGCTATAATGCAGGTTTAATAGATCTACCAGGCTGGGGCTTCAGACAGCTGAGCTATCATGCAGGTTTAATAGATCTAGCAGGCTGGGGCTTCAGACAGCTGAGCTATCGTTCAGGTTCAATAGATCTACCAGGCTGGGGCTTCAGACAGCGGAGCTATCGTTCAGGTGTAATAGATCTACCAGGCTGGGGCTTCAGACAGCAGAGCTATCGTTCAGGTTTAATAGATCTACCAGGCTGGGGCTTCGGACAGCTGAGCTATCGTGCAGGTTTAATAGATCTACCAGGCTGGGGCTTCGGACAGCAGAGCTATTGTGCAGGTTTAATAGATCTACCAGGCTGGGGCTTCAGACAGCTGAGCTATCGTGCAGGTTTAACAGATCTACCAGGCTGGGGCTTCAGACAGCTGAGCTATCATTCAGGTTCAATAGATCTACCAGGCTGGGGCTTCAGACAGCTGAGCTATCGTTCAGGTTTAATAGATCTACCAGGCTGGGGCTTCGGACAGCTGAGCTATCGTGCAGGTTTAATAGATCTACCAGGCTGGGGCTTCGGACAGCTGAGCTATCATGCAGGTTTAATAGATCTACCAGGCTGGGGCTTCAGACAGCTGAGCTATCGTGCAAGTTTAATAGATCTAACAGGCTGGGGGTTCAGACAGCGGAGCTATTGTGCAGGTGTAATAGATCTACCAGGCTGGGGCTTCAGACAGCTGAGCTATCGTTCAGGTTCAATAGATCTACCAGGCTGGGGCTTCAGACAGCGGAGCTATTGTGCAGGTTTAATAGATCTACCAGGCTGGGGCTTCAGACAGCTGAGCTATCGTTCAGGTTCAATAGATCTACCAGGCTGGGGCTTCAGACAGCGGAGCTATCGTGCAGGTTTAACAGATCTACCAGGCTGAGACTTCAGACAGCAGAGCTATTGTGCAGGTTTAATAGATCTACCAGGCTGGGGCTTCAGACAGCTGAGCTATCGTTCAGGTTCAATAGATCTACCAGGCTGGGGCTTCAGACAGCAGAGCTATCGTGCAGGTTTAATAGATCTACCAGGCTGGAGCTTCAGACAGCTGAGCTATCGTGCAGGTTTATTATATCTACCAGGCTGGGGCTTCAGACAGCTGAGCTATCGTTCAGGTTCAATAGATCTACCAGGCTGGGGCTTCAGACAGCTGAGCTATCGTGCAGGTTTAATAGATCTACCAGGCTGGAGCTTCAGACAGCTGAGCTATCGTGCAGGTTTATTATATCTACCAGGCTGGGTTTTCAGACAGCTGAGCTATCGTTCAGGTTCAATAGATCTACCAGGCTGGGGCTTCAGACAGCTGAGCTATCGTGCAGGTTTAACAGATCTACCAGGCTGGGGCTTCAGACAGCTGAGCTATCGTGCAGGTTCAACAGATCTACCAGGCTGGGGCTTCAGACAGCTGAGCTATCGTTCAGGTTCAATAGATCTACCAGGCTGGGGCTTCAGACAGCTGAGCTATCGTGCAGGTTCAATAGATCTAACAGGCTGGGGCTTCAGACAGCTGAGCTATCGTGCAGGTTCAATAGATCTAACAGGCTGAGACTTCAGACAGCAGAGCTATCGTGCAGGTTTAATAGATCTACCAGGCTGGAGCTTCAGACAGCTGAGCTATCGTGCAGGTTTATTATATCTACCAGGCTGGGGCTTCAGACAGCTGAGCTATCGTTCAGGTTCAATAGATCTACCAGGCTGGGGCTTCAGACAGCTGAGCTATCGTGCAGGTTTAACAGATCTACCAGGCTGGGGCTTCAGACAGCTGAGCTATCGTTCAGGTTCAACAGATCTACCAGGCTGGGGCTTCAGACAGCTGAGCTATCGTTCAGGTTCAATAGATCTACCAGGCTGGGGCTTCAGACAGCTGAGCTATCGTTCAGGTTCAATAGATCTACCAGGCTGGGGCTTCAGACAGCAGAGCTATCGTGCAGGTTTAATAGATCTACCAGGCTGGAGCTTCAGACAGCTGAGCTATCGTGCAGGTTTATTAGATCTACCAGGCTGGGGCTTCAGACAGCTGAGCTATCGTGTAGGTTTAATAGATCTACCAGGCTGGGGCTTCAGACAGCTGAGCTATCGTTCAGGTTTAATAGATCTACCAGGCTGGGGCTTCAGACAGCGGAGCTATCGTGCAGGTGTAATAGATCTACGAGGCTGGGGCTTCAGAGAGCGGAGCTATCATGCAGGTTTAATAGATCTACCAGGCTGGGGCTTCAGACAGCTGAGATATCGTGCAGGTTTAATAGATCTACCAGGCTAGGGCTTCAGACAGCTGAGCTTTCGTTCAGGTTTAATAGATCTAACAGGCTGAGACTTCAGACAGCAGAGCTATTGTGCAGGTTTAATAGATCTAACAGGCTGAGACTTCAGACAGCAGAGCTATAATGCAGGTTTAATAGATCTAACAGGCTGAGACTTCAGACAGCAGAGCTATAATGCAGGTTTAATAGATCTACCAGGCTGGGGCTTCAGACAGCTGAGCTATCGTGCAGGTTTAATAGATCTAGCAGGCTGGGGCTTCAGACAGCTGAGCTATAGTGCAGGTTTAATAGATCTACCAGGTTGGGGTTTCAGACAGCAGAGCTATCGTGCAGGTTTAATAGATCTAACAGGCTGAGACTTCAGACAGCAGAGCTATTGTGCAGGTTTAATAGATCTACCAGGCTGGGGCTTCAGACAGCTGAGCTATCGTGCAGGTTTAATAGATCTACCAGGCTGGGGCTTCAGACAGCTGAGCTATTGTGCTGGTTTAATAGATCTACCAGGCTGGGGCTTCAGACAGCTGAGCTATAATGCAGGTTTAATAGATCTACCAGGCTGGGGCTTCAGACAGCTGAGCTATTGTGCAGGTTTAATAGATCTACCAGGCTGGGGCTTCAGACAGCTGAGCTATAATGCAGGTTTAATAGATCTACCCGGCTCGGGCTTCAGACAGCTGAGCTATAATGCAGTTTTAATAGATCTACCAGGCTGGGGCTTCAGACAGCTGAGATATCGTGCAGGTTAAATAGATCTACCAGGTTGGGGTTTCAGACAGCAGAGCTATCGTGCAGGTTTAATAGATCTACCAGGCTGGGGTTTCAGACAGCAGAGCTATCGTGCAGGTTTAATAGATCTACCAGGCTGGGGCTTCAGACAGCGGAGCTATCGTGCAGGTTTAATAGATCTACCAGGCTGGGGTTTCAGACAGCAGAGCTATCGTGCAGGTTTAATAGATCTACCAGGCTGGGGCTTCAGACAGCGGAGCTATCGTGCAGGTGTAATAGATCTATCAGGTTGGGATTTCAGACAGCAGAGCTATCATGCAGGTTTAATTGATCTACCAGGCTGGGGCTTCAGACAGCGGAGCTATCGTGCAGTTTTAATAGATCTACCAGGCTGGGGCTTCAGACAGGAGAGCTATCGTGCAGGTTTAACAGATCTACCAGGTTGGGGTTTCAGAAAGCAGAGCTATCATGCAAGTTTAATAGATCTACCAGGATGGGGTTTCAGACAGCAGAGCTATCATGCAGGTTTAATAGATCTACCAGGCTGGGGTTTCAGACAGCAGAGCTATCGTGCAGGTTTAATAGATCTACCAGGCTGGGGCTTCAGACAGCTGAGCTATTGTGCAGGTTTAATAGATCTACCAGGTTGGGGTTTCAGACAGCAGAGCTATCATGCAAGTTTAATAGATCTACCAGGATGGGGTTTCAGACAGCTGAGCTATCGTGCAGGTTTAATAGATCTACCAGGTTGGGGTTTCAGACGGCAGAGCTATCATGCAAGTTTAATAGATCTACCAGGATGGGGTTTCAGGCAGCATAGCTATCGTGCAGGTTTAATAGATCTACCAGGCTGGGGCTTCAGACAGCAGAGCTATCGTGCAGGTTTAATAGATCTACCAGGCTCGGGCTTCAGAGAGCTGAGCTATCGTGCAGGTGTAATAGATCTACCAGACTGGGGCTTCAGATAGCAGAGCTATCGTGCAGGTTTATTAGATCTACCAGGCTGGGGCTTCAGACAGCTGAGCTATCGTGCAGGTTCATTAGATCTACCAGGCTGGGGCTTCAGACAGCTGAGCTATCGTGCAGGTTTAATAGATCTACCAGGCTGGGGCTTCAGACAGCTGAGCTATCATGCAGGTTTAATAGATCTACCAGGCTGGGGCTTCAGACAGCAGAGCTATCGTGCAGGTTTAATAGATCTACGAGGCAGGGGCTTCAGAGAGCGGAGCTATCGTGCAGGTGTAATAGATCTACCAGGCTGGGGTTTCAGACAGCAGAGCTATCGTGCAGGTTTAATAGATCTACCAGGCTGGGGCTTCAGACAGCTGAGCTATCGTGCAGGTTTATTAGATGTACCAGGCTGGGGTCTCAGACAGCTGAGCTATCCTGCAGGTGTAGTAGATCTACCAGGCTGGCGCTTCAGACAGCAGAGCTATCGTGCAGGTTTAATAGATCTACCAAGCTGGGGCTTCAGACAGCTGAGATATCGTGCAGGTTTAATAGATCTACCAGGCTGAGACTTCAGACAGCAGAGCTATCGTGCAGGTTTAATAGATCTACCAGGCTGGGGTTTCAGACAGCAGAGCTATCGTGCAGGTGTAATAGATCTACCAGGTTGGGGCTTCAGACAGCAGAGCTATTGTGCAGGTTTAATAGATCTACCAGGCTGGGGCTTCAGACAGCTGAGATATCGTGCAGGTTTAATAGATCTACCAGGCTGAGACTTCAGACAGCAGAGCTATTGTGCAGGTTTAATAGATCTACCAGGCTGGTACTTCAGACAGCTGAGCTATCGTGCAGGTTTAATAGATCTACCAGGTTGGGGTTTCAGGCAGCAGAGCTATTGTGCAGGCTTAATAGATCTACCAGGTTGGGGTTTCAGACAGCAGAGCTATCGTGCAGGTTTAATAGATCTACCAGGCTGGGGCTTCAGACAGCTGAGATATCGTGCAGGTTTAACCACAATGCTGCGAGCGGAATTCCGCTCGCACGCTCAGATTTAGTAAATCCCATTATTCATGACGAGCTGGGCTCGTCATCAGCGTGCGACGAGGCTACGCCATGACGAGCCCAGCTTGTCATCAGCCCCGAAGGGGTTAATAGATCTACCAGGCTGGGGCTTCAGACAGCAGAGCTATCGTGCAGGTTTAATAGATCTACCAGGTTTGGGTTTCAGACAGCAGAGCTATCGTGCAGGTTTAATAGATCTAACAGGCTGAGACTTCAGACAGCAGAGCTATCGTGCAGGTTTAATAGATCTACCAGCCTGGGGCTTCAGGACAGCTGACCTATCGTGCAGGTTTAATAGATCTACCATCCTGGGGTTTCAGACAGCTGAGCTATCGTGCAGGTTTAATAGATCTACCAGGCTGGGGCTTCAGACAGCTGAGCTATCGTGCAGGTTTAATAGATCTACCAGGCTGAGACTTCAGACAGCTGAGCTATCGTGCATGTGTAATAGATCTACCAGGCTGAGACTTCAGACAGCAGAGCTATTGTGCAGGTTTAATAGATCTACCCGGCTAGGGTTTCAGACAGCAAAGCTATCATGCAGGTTTAATAGATCTACCAGGCTGACACTTCAGACAGCAGAGCTATCGTGCAGGTTTAATAGATCTAACAGGCTGAGACTTCAGACAGCTGAGCTATCATGCAGGTTTAATAGATCTAACAGGCTGAGACTTCAGACAGCTGAGCTATCATGCAGGTTTAATAGATCTACCAGGCTGGGGCTTCAGACAGCAGAGCTATTGTGCAGGTTTAATAGATCTACCAGGCTGGGGCTTCAGACAGCAGAACTATCGTTCAGGTGTAATAGATCTAAAAGGCTGGGACTTCAGACAGCAGAGCTATAATGCAGGTTTAATAGATCTACCAGGCTGAGACTTCAGACAGCAGAGCTATCATGCAAGTTTAATAGATCTAACAGGTTGGGATTTCAGGCAGCAGAGCTATCGTGCAGGTTTAATAGATCTACCAGGCTGGGGCTTCAGACAGCAGAGCTATCATGCAGGTTTAATAGATCTAACATGTTGGGGTTTCAGACAGCAGAGCTATCGTGCAGGTTTAATAGATCTACCAGGCTGGGGCTTCAGACAGCGGAGCTATCGTGCAGGTTTAATAGATCTACCAGGCTGGGGCTTCAGACAGCTGAGCTATCGTGCAGGTATAATAGATCTACCAGGCTGGCGGTTCAGACAGCTGAGCTATTGTGCAGGTTTAATAGATCTACCAGGCTGGGGCTTCAGACAGCAGAGCTATCATGCAGGTTTAATAGATCTACCAGGCTGGGGCTTCAGACAGCTGAGCTATTGTGCAGGTTTAATAGATCTACCAGGCTGGGGCTTCAGACAGCAGAGCTATCATGCAGGTTTAATAGATCTACCAGGCTGGGGCTTCAGACAGCAGAGCTATTGTGCAGGTTTAATAGATCTACCAGGCTGGGGCTTCAGACAGCTGAGCTATTGTGCAGGTTTAAAAGATCTACCAGGCTGGGGCTTCAGACAGCTGAGCTATCATGCAGGTTTAATAGATCTACCAGGCTGGGGCTTCAGAGAGCTGAGCTATCGTGCAGGTTTAATAGATCTTCCAGACTGGGGCTTCAGACAGCAGAGCTATCATGCAGGTTTAATAGATCTACCAGGCTGAGGCTTCAGACAGCTGAGCTATTGTGCAGGTTTAATAGATCTAACAGGCTGAGACTTCAGACAGCAGAGCTATAATGCAGGTTTAATAGATCTAACAGGCTGAGACTTCAGACAGCAGAGCTATAATGCAGGTTTAATAGATCTACCAGGCTGGGGCTTCAGACAGCTGAGCTATCGTGCAGGTTTAATAGATCTACCAGGCTGGGGCTTCAGACAGCTGAGCTATCGTTCAGGTTTAATAGATCTAACAGGCTGAGACTTCAGACAGCAGAGCTATCGTGCAGGTTTAATAGATCTGACAGGCTCGTGCTTCAGACAGCTGAGCTATCGTTCAGGTTTAATAGATCTAACAGGCTGAGACTTCAGACAGCTGAGCTATCGTGCAGGTTTAATAGATCTGACAGGCTCGGGCTTCAGACAGCTGAGCTATCGTTCAGGTTTAATAGATCTACCAGGCTGAGGCTTCAAACAGCTGAGCTATTGTGCAGGTTTAATAGATCTAACAGGCTGAGACTTCAGACAGCAGAGCTATAATGCAGGTTTAATAGATCTAACAGGCTGAGACTTCAGACAGCAGAGCTATAATGCAGGTTTAATAGATCTACCAGGTTGGGGTTTCAGACAGCAGAGCTATCGTGCAATTTTAATAGATCTACCAGGCTGGGGCTTCAGACAGCTGATCTACTGTGCAGGTTTAATAGATCTACCAGGGTGGGGCTTCAGACAGCTGAGCTATCATGCAGGTTCAATCGATCTACCAAGCTGAGGCTTCAGATAGCAGAGCTATCGTGCAGGTTTAATAGATCTACCAGGGTGGGGCTTCAGACAGCTGAGCTATCATGCAGGTTCAATCGATCTACCAAGCTGAGGCTTCAGACAGCGGAGCTATCATGCAGGTTCAATCGATCTACCAGGCTGGGGCTTCAGACAGCAGAGCTATTGTGCAGGTTTAAAAGATCTACCAGAATGGGGCTTCAGACAGCTGAGCTATCGTGCAGGTTTAATAGATCTACCAGGCTGGGGCTTCAGACAGCTGAGCTATCGTGCAGGTATATTAGATCTACCAGGCTGGGGCTTCAGACAGCTGAGCTATTGTGCAGGTTTAATAGATCTACCAGGCTGGGGCTTCAGACAGCAGAGCTATCATGCAGGTTTAATAGATCTACCAGGCTGGGGCTTCAGACAGCTGAGCTATTGTTCAGGTTTAATAGATCTAACAGGCTGAGACTTCAGACAGCAGAGCTATTGTGCAGGTTTAATAGATCTACCAGGCTGGGGCTTCAGACAGCTGAGCTATCATGCAGGTTTAATAGATCTACCAGGCTGGGGCTTCAGACAGGAGAGCTATCGTGCAGGTTTAATAGATCTACCAGGCTGGGGCTTCAGACAGCTGAGCTATCGTTCAGGTTTAATAGATATAACAGGCTGAGACTTCAGACAGCAGAGCTATTGTGCAGGTTTAATAGATCTAACAGGCTGAGACTTCAGACAGCAGAGCTATAATGCAGGTTTAATAGATCTACCAGGCTGGGGCTTCAGACAGCTGAGCTATCGTGCAGGTTTAATAGATCTACCAGGCTGGGGCTTCAGACAGCTGAGCTATCGTGCAGGTTTAATAGATCTACCAGGCTGGGGCTTCAGACAGCTGAGCTATCGTGCAGGTTTAATAGATCTACCAGGCTGGGGCTTCAGACAGCTGAGCTATCGTGCAGGTTTAATAGATCTACCAGGCTGGGGCTTCAGACAGCTGAGCTATAGTGCAGGTTTAATAGATCTACCAGGTTGGAGTTTCAGACAGCAGAGCTATCGTGCAGGTTTAATAGATCTAACAGGCTGAGACTTCAGACAGCAGAGCTATTGTGCAGGTTTAATAGATCTACCAGGCTGGGGCTTCAGACAGCTGAGCTATCGTGCAGGTTTAATAGATCTACCAGGCTGGGGCTTCAGACAGCTGAGCTATCGTTCAGGTTTAATAGATCTAACAGGCTGAGACTTCAGACAGCAGAGCTATTGTGCAGGTTTAATAGATCTACCAGGCTGAGGCTTCAGACAGCAGAGCTATAATGCAGGTTTAATAGATCTAACAGGCTGAGACTTCAGACAGCAGAGCTATCGTGCAGGTTTAATAGATCTACCAGGCTGGGGCTTCAGACAGCAGAGCTATTGTGCAATTTTAATAGATCTACCAGGCTGGGGCTTCAAACAGCAGAGCTATTGTGCAGGTTTAAAAGATCTACCAGGGTGGGGCTTCAGACAGCTGAGCTATCATGCAGGTTCAATCGATCTACCAGGCTGAGGCTTCAGACAGCAGAGCTATCGTGCAGGTTTAAAAGATCTACCAGAATGGGGCTTCAGACAGCAGAGCTATTGTGCAGGTTTAAAAGATCTACCAGAATGGGGCTTCAGACAGCTGAGCTATCGTGCAGGTTTAAAAGATCTACCAGAATGGGGCTTCAGACAGCAGAGCTATTGTGCAGGTTTAAAAGATCTACCAGAATGGGGCTTCAGACAGCTGAGCTATCGTGCAGGTTTAATAGATCTACCAGGCTTGGGCTTCAGACAGCGGAGCTATCGTGCAGGTTTCACAGATCTACGAGGCTGGGGCTTCAGACAGCGGAGCTATTGTGCAGGTTTCACAGATCTACGAGGCTGGGGCTTCAGAGAGCAGAGCTATCATGCAGGTTCAATTGATCTACCAGGCTGAGGCTTCAGACAGCAGAGCTATCGTGCAGGTTTAAAAGATCTACCAGGCTGGGGCTTCAGACAGCTGGGCTATCATGCAGGTTTAATAGATCTACCAGGTTGGGGTTTCAGACAGCAGAGCTATCGTGCAGGTTTAATAGATCTGACAGGATGGGGCTTCAGACAGCAGAGCTATTGTGCAGGTTTAAAAGATCTACCAGAATGGGGCTTCAGACAGCTGAGCTATCGTGCAGGTTTAATAGATCTAGCCGGCTGGGGCTTCAGACAGCTGAGCTATCGTGCAGGTTTAAAAGATCTACCAGAATGGGGCTTCAGACAGCAGAGCTATTGTGCAGGTTTAAAAGATCTACCAGAATGGGGCTTCAGACAGCTGAGCTATCGTGCAGGTTTAATAGATCTACCAGGCTGGGGCTTCAGACAGCGGAGCTATCGTGCAGGTTTCACAGATCTACGAGGCTGGGGCTTCAGACAGCGGAGCTATTGTGCAGGTTTCACAGATCTACCAGGCTGGGGCTTCAGAGAGCAGAGCTATCGTGCAGGTTTTATAGATCTGACAGGCTCAGGCTTCAGACAGCTGAGCTATCATGCAGGTTTAATAGATCTACCAGGCTGGGGCTTCAGACAGCAGAGCTATCGTTCAGGTTTAATAGATCTACAAGGCTGGGGTTTCGGACAGCTGAGCTATTGTGTAGGTTTAATAGATCTACCAGGCTGGGGCTTCAGACAGCAGAGCTATCGTTCAGGTTTAATAGATCTACCAGGCTGGGGCTTCAGACAGCTGAGCTATTGTGCAGGTTTAATAGATCTACCAGGCTGGGGCTTCAGAGAGCTGAGCTATAATGCAGGTTTAATAGATCTAACAGGCTGAGACTTCAGACAGCAGAGCTATAATGCAGGTTTAATAGATCTACCAGGTTGGGGTTTCAGACAGCAGAGCTATCGTGCAGGTTTAATAGATCTACCAGGATGGGGTTTCAGACAGCAGAGCTATCGTGCAATTTTAATAGATCTACCAGGATGGGGTTTCAGACAGCAGAGCTATCGTGCAATGTTAATAGATCTACCAGGATGGGGTTTCAGACAGCTGATCTATCATGCAGGTTTTATAGATCTACCAGGCTGAGACTTCAGACAGCAGAGCTATCGTGCAGGTATAATAGATCTACCAGGCTGAGGCTTCAGACAGCTGATCTATCATGCAGGTTTTATAAATCTACCAGGCTGAGACTTCAGACAGCAGAGCTATCGTGCAGGTTTAATAGATCTACCAGGGTGGGGCTTCAGACAGCTGAGCTATCATGCAGGTTCAATCGATCTACCAGGCTGGGGCTTCAGACAGCAGAGCTATCGTGCAATTTTAATAGATCTACCAGGATGGGGTTTCAGACAGCAGAGCTATCGTGCAATTTTAATAGATCTACCAGGATGGGGTTTCAGACAGCAGAGCTATCGTGCAATTTTAATAGATCTACCAGGCTGGGTCTTCAGACAGCAGAGCTATCATGCAGGTTTAATAGATCTACCAGGCTGAGGCTTCAGACAGCGGAGCTATCGTGCAGGTTTAATAGATCTACCAGGCTGGGGCTTCAGACAGCAGAGCTATCGTGCAGGTTTAATAGATCTACCAGGGTGGGGCTTCAGACAGCTGAGCTATCATGCAGGTTCAATCGATCTACCAGGCTGAGGCTTCAGACAGCAGAGCTATCGTGCAGGTTTAAAAGATCTACCAGAATGGGGCTTCAGACAGCTGAGCTATCGTGCAGGTTTAATAGATCTACCAGGCTGGGGCTTCAGACAGCGGAGCTATCGTGCAGGTTTAATAGATCTACCAGGCTGGGGCTTCAGACAGCGGAGCTATCGTGCAGGTTTAATAGATCTACCAGGCTGGGGCTTCAGAGAGCAGAGCTATCGTGCAGGTTTCACAGATCTACGAGGCTGGGGCTTCAGACAGCAGAGCTATTGTGCAGGTTTCACAGATCTACGAGGCTGGGGCTTCAGAGAGCAGAGCTATTGTGCAGGTTTAATATATCTGACAGGCTCGGGCTTCAGACAGCTGAGCTATTGTGCAGGTTTATTTGATCTACCAGGCTGGGGCTTCAGACAGCTGAGCTATTGTGCAGGTTTATTAGATCTACCAGGCTGGGGCTTCAGACAGCTGAGCTATTGTGCAGGTTTATTAGATCTACCAGGCTGGGGCTTCAGACAGCTGAGCTATCGTGCAGGTTTATTAGATCTACCAGGCTGGGGCTTCAGACAGCTGAGCTATTGTGCAGGTTTAATAGATCTATCAGGTTGGGGTTTCAGACAGCAGAGCTATCGTGCAGGTTTAATAGATCTACCAGGTTGGGGCTTCAGACAGCAGAGCTATCGTGCAGGCTTAATAGATCTACCAGGCTGGGGCTTCAGACAGCTGAGCTATTGTGCAGGTTTAATAGATCTATCAGGGTGGGGTTTCAGACAGCAGAGCTATCGTGCAGGTTTAATAGATCTACCAGGTTGGGGCTTCAGACAGCAGAGCTATCGTGCAGGTTTAATAGATCTATCAGGTTGGGGTTTCAGACAGTAGAGCTTTCGTGCAGGTTTAATAGATCTACCAGGTTGGGGCTTCAGACAGCAGAGCTATCGTGCAGGCTTAATAGATCTACCAGGCTGGGGCTTCAGACAGCTGAGCTATCGTGCAGGTTTAATAGATCTACCAGGCTGGGGTTTCAGACAGCTGAGCTATCGTGCAATTTTAATAGATCTACCAGGCTGGGGCTTCAGACAGCTGAGATATCGTTCAGGTTTAATAGATCTACCAGGCTGAGGCTTCAGACAGCTGATCTATCATGCAGGTTTTATAGATCTACCAGGCTGAGACTTCAGACAGCAGAGCTATCGTGCAGGTTTAATCGATCTACCAAGCTGAGGCTTCAGACAGCAGAGCTATCGTGCAGGTTTAAAAGATCTACCAGAATGGGGCTTCAGACAGCAGAGCTATTGTGCAGGTTTAAAAGATCTACCAGGCTGGGGCTTCAGACAGCTGAGCTATCATGCAGGTTTAATAGATCTACCAGGCTGGGGCTTCAGACAGCAGAGCTATCGTGCAGGTTTAATAGATCTACCAGGATGGGGCTTCAGACAGCAGAGCTATTGTGCAGGTTTCACAGATCTACGAGGCTGGGGCTTCAGAGAGCAGAGCTATCGTGCAGGTTTAATAGATCTGACAGGCTCGGGCTTCAGACAGCGGAGCTATCGTGCAGGTTTAATAGATCCACCAGGCTGGGGCTTCAGACAGCAGAGCTATTGTGCAGGTGTAATAGATCTACCAGGCTGGGGCTTCAGACAGCAGAGCTATCGTGCAGGTTTAATAGATCTACCAGGCTGGGGCTTCAGACAGGAGAGCTATCGTGCAGGTTTAATAGATCTACCAGGCTGGGGGTTCAGACAGCAGAGCTATCGTGCAGGTTTAATAGATCTACCAGGCTGGGGTTTCAGGCAGCAGAGCTATCGTGCAGGTTTAATAGATCTACCAGGCTGGGGCTTCAGACAGGAGAGCTATCGTGCAGGTTTAATAGATCTACCAGGCTGGGGTTTCAGACAGCAGAGCTATCGTGCAGGTTTAATAGATCTACCAGACTGGGGCTTCAGACAGCTGAGCTATCATGCAGGTTTAATAGATCTACCAGGCTGGGGCTTCAGACAGCTGAGCTATCGTGCAGGTTTAATAGATCTACCAGGCTGGGGCTTCAGACAGCAGAGCTATCATGCAGGTTTAATAGATCTACCAGGCTGGGGCTTCAGACAGCAGAGCTATCATGCAGGTGTAATAGATCTACCAGGCTGGGGCTTCAGAGAGCGGAGCTATAATGCAGGTTTAATAGATCTACCAGGCTGAGACTTCAGGCAGCAGAGCTATCGTGCAGGTTTAATAGATCTACCAGGCTGGGGCTTCAGGGAGCTGAGCTATAATGCAGTTTTAATAGATATACCAGGCTGGGGCTTCAGACAGCTGAGCTATAATGCAGGTTTAATAGATCTACCAGGCTGGGGTTTCAGACAGCAGAGCTATTGTGCAGGTTTAATAGATCTACCAGGCTGGGGCTTCAGACAGCAGAGCTATTGTGCAGGTTTAATAGATCTACCAGGCTGGGGCTTCAGACAGCAGAGCTATTGTGCAGGTTTAATAGATCTACCAGGCTGGGGCTTCAGACAGCAGAGCTATCGTGCAGGTTTATTAGATCTACCAGGCTGGGGCTTCAGACAGCAGAGCTACCGTGCAGGCTTAATAGATCTACCAGGCTGGGGCTTCAGACAGCAGAGCTATTGTGCAGGTTTAATAGATCTACCAGGCTGGGGCTTCAGACAGCTGATCTATCATGCAGGTTTAATAGATCTACCAGGCTGGGGCTTCAGACAGCTGAGCTATCGTGCAGGTTTCACAGATCTACCAGGCTGGGGCTTCAGACAGCAGAGCTATCGTGCAGGTTTAATAGATCTACCAGGCTGGGGCTTCAGACAGATGAGCTATATTGCAGGTTTAATAGATCGATCAGGCTGGGGCTTCAGAGAGCTGAACTATTGTGCAGGTTTAATGGGCTTGCTGTGTACTGCTGGGCATGGAAAAAGAGAGAGGGGCGTGTTCCTTCCCAGCATTGGCAGCCATCTTGGAGTGTGTTCTTCCTATATATTACACTCATGGCCTGCTTTGTTTAGCCCTTTTCCGAATTGTTGGTGGTGCATATTTCCTATATGGCCTTGTATGAAACGGCCTGCCTGATCTGACTTCCCTCTGAGGATTTTTGTATGAAACAACCGTCCTGCTTAGACCATAGAATCTGATAAGGCCTGACTGCCTACACTCCCTGCTTATGGGAATGTTACTGGAGTTGGCTTGTGGACACTTTCTCCTCCCAATATGGCAGGCATTGAAAAGTGCTGATACACCCCCTGCGTTTGGAGTGTCCTCCTGGATTGGGCCAAATGACGCTTACTGTTAAAGCATAGTTGGTGGGACCCTGATCTCTTTTGAGTTTAGGGTTTACACTGCTATAAATGTTTTATACTGCAGTTAATATGGCACTTTAGAATGTATTGTATATACTGCATATAATTGTATGATAACTACCAATTAAGCCTACTGCTTGATTACTGATTGCGACTCGGCATTTCTACCATTCAACCATTCGCCCGCCTAACCCCAACCAGAACTCTAATCTCGAGCGTTACGGACCCAACTCCTAGTCCAATATCTACCCAAACAAAATGACCAGTAATGCAAAAAAGAACTTCAAGCACAATACTCTAAAACAACACCCAGAAACACTCATTGTAGATAACTACCACACAGAGACCAACGTCAACACAAAAACTAACTTCATTTTTTACACTAATCGCCCGACTAAATGGAAAAACACCTTCTCTTTTCACCTTCAAGTCGCCAAGTCAGTAATCATTCCCTATGGTGAAAAATCTCCATTACCATATCCCCGACCTTCAAAGGGGAAATCACCAATTCCATCTACAGAACTGGAACCATTCTCATACAGGCCACCGATCCGCACCTCACCACTTTTGACTGCCACTTCCCCACACTTCTCTCCTCGTTAACTCAACCGACTTATCAAACCCTATCTCCCCTATCCCCCACCATCCTCACAAATAGAGTGGAACTGATCCAATCTCCCTGCCCTGAAGAACCTCTCTTGAAGGACATCCTCCATCACTCACTACAATCACACTACCCCTATCATTACTCTCCGTCGCCAAACACCCACCATTATTACATCAACTGATCACAACAAGAACACCAAACTCACTATTAACAAACACCACTAGGCCGATCTCGATCTTGACAGCTCGGACTCTAACCTCAGCCCTCCCACAACTGAAATCCCCACAGGCAACCCCCTCTTGACCCCTGATAATCTGAACCCTCTCTCACAATCTACCCCTTTCTCCAACACAGATCCTTTTCCCCTGACCCTTACTTCCCCCCTTGTCAAACGTCACCTCCAATCCAGCGGTCACTCTCCCCCTTACTACCACTGCACACTCCCTTTCCGATGTCCCATATCCCCAGATGCAACCTGTCTCCACCGCTTACCTCACTGACAACCCCTGTGACATCCCCATGTCCAACGTCTTCACCAATCCAGCAGACACTTTCCCCCCTTTTATCACTGCCCACTCCCCTTCTGCTGGTGCACACCCACATACACATCTTGCCTCCACCGCTAATCTCATTGACATTCCCCAGAATTCTTACTTCCTACCTAGAATTTCTCTCCCTCCTCACTTGGACAGTAGACCCACTACTCCTCCTCTGACCTCCTTGAATGGGAACATTACTAATCCGGCTCCCTGAGTCCAACCTCTCCCCTCTCCTAATCCCTCTGATTCTGTCCAGTCCCTGACCTCTGCTCACTCTCCCTCCATAGACCCAACTCATTCTAGGCCCCTGCCAAAAACCTTCAACTTTTTCAGCTCAATAACACAGCAACTGAACAGAATGGAGCGGAAAATTAACTCCCTTTCTGCCGATTTCTGCCGATTTCCAATACTTACAAGACCTTCTCAACACGACCAAGCCACCGTGCTCCCTCTCCCTGGGTAGATTTGCTCCTACCCCCATAAATACCTCTCCCATGGTCCCACAGAGCACCCTTCGACCCCCCCAGTCTGTCAGCGAGTCAGGCGCTTTGACCCAATCGGAATCGCCAACCCTTTTCGGTACCGAAACCTGATGAGATCAACGACTCTTACCTCGTTTTGAGCCAGAAGTCAGCCCCTTTCACCATCCCTGGTTTTATAGGCACTAACAGAATCCTTAAAACTGTCCACTCGCCTAGACCTCCTGCTCAATACGCCTCTATCCACCTAACTCCCCCCATCATCGAGGCTCCCCGCCCTCTCTCTTGCATGCTCCTAAACTGCAGATCAGCAGTACAATATGCCACAGACATTGCTGAAGCTCTACTCGCTGAAGAAATTGACATCGCTTTCCTCACAGAATCCTGGCTCAATGTCCACTCCACTCCCATTCTTGACATTCTTACCCCTCCACGGTACAACATCATCAGACAAGACGGGCCGATCAAAACTGGGGGGGACTAGCCATCATTCACAAAGCTGTAATACAGATTACCAAACTTAAACTTGCAGAATACCTATTGTTTTAATATCTGGGTGTTAAACTCACTGCCAAGGGCACCTCACCCATCAAATTCCACCCCATCTACCATCCTCCTGGAGAGAGTACCCTTTTCCCCGAAGAACGAACAGACCTAGTAACACATTTCTCCATTACAGACACAAAAGACGTGTTCCTGGGTGACCTCAATATCCACTGGAACGACCTAGAAGACTCCACTGTCCAGAACCTATCCAACCTTCATGAAAAATACAACCTCAAACAACTCTGCAATAAGCTAACTCACATCAAAGGTGCAACACTGGATGCGATCATTACCAACAATGAATTGGTCTCTCTGAGCGATTTCTCCCATCGACTGGTCTGACCGGTATAGGGTCAAAATATTGAGTTTTTTATTTCGAATTACATTAATATTGATTCAAAAATATAGAATGGACACAATATCGACTGAACAGAATATAGACTACAAAAATATCGACTAGCTTAGCATTAATATCGATTCAAAAATATAGAACGGACAAAATATCGAATGGACAGAATATAGACAACAAAAATATCAAATTAGAGGTAAGTAAGTTAATATCAATTTTTTAAAAGTGTTTTTTATGTTACTATATGTGTGAAAAGTGTATATTTATTTTATAATTTATTTTAATTCATTAATTTTATGGTATTTTATTTTTGCGTAATATAAATCAGTAGCGGGTTATGGGTTTATAGGGGAATAGGGTGGGAAGTAATTTAATTATTATTAATTAAATATGTTAATTTATTTATTGGTATTTATTTTGAATTAATTGTTAATTCAGTATTAATTGGTAATTAATTAAAATGTAATTGGTAATTCTTTTTAATTACTTGATTAATTGATAATTATGTTAATTATATTAATTTATTTTCTGTAGCGGGTTGTGGGTTTATAGGGGAATAGGGTGGGAAGTACTTTAATTATAATTAATTAAATATATTAATTTGTTTATTGGTATTAATTTTTAATTAATTGTTAATTCATTATTAATTGGTAAATAATTAAAATTAAATTGGTAATTAATTATAATTAATTGGTTAATTGATAATTATGTTAATTATATTAATTTAGTTTCTGTTGCGGGTTGTGAGTTTATAAGGGAATAGGGTGGGAAGTAATTTAATTAAAATTAATTAAATATGTTAATTTATTTATTGGTATTTATTTTGAATTAATTTTGAATTAATTATTAATTGGTAATTAATTAAAATGTAATTGGTAATGAATTTTAATTAATTGATTAATTGGTAATTAATTTAAAAAAATGGTAATTCAGTGTTAATTAATTAATAATTGGTAAGTAATTAAAATATAATTGGCAAATAATTTTAAATAATTGATTAAATGTTAATTATGTTAATTGTATTAATTTATTTTCAGTAGTGGGTTGTGGATTTATAAGGGAATAGGGTGGGAAGTAATTTAATTATAAATAATTATATTTTTTAATTCATTTGTGTTAGGGATCAAGAGTAGTCCTCTTTTCATGACCATGCCTGTGTGATCACGTGACCTGCCTGGTGGAGTTATATGCTGGTCACTCCCTTACTACGATGCTTGGTGTCTATTCATTTGGTTCCTGGTCCTGGGCTCTGGTTGTGACTGGAAATCCGAGTTATTGCTGTGCTGTGCTTGCGGGATCGTAGGCACAGACATAGGAACCTTTGTCCTTTCTTCTTTGGTCCCCGTCTTTCCCGTTTGTTTTTTCCTTTGACCTTTCCCCTTACCTTGCTCTGTTTGTTATGGACATTTTAGCCCGGACGGGTTTTTGGTGACTGGGGCTCCAGCGCCCGTTTTGTTTTCCCCAACGTTAGCAGCAGTCCGGTGGGATTGCTGTTTGTGGAGACTTGTATGAAAACAAACAAACTGTGTAATTCACACGCAACAGACTTCTGCGTCCTGTGATATTATCCGCCTTGTTGTGCTGGGCGGTGCAAGATACAGCCGCTTACGGATTCAGCCTACGCAGCAACGGGAGCGGTCTTTGCTGGATGTTTGTGCTGGGTGTTTTCCCTTCCTTGTGCTTTATACTTTGAAGACATTAACGGGGTTTTTTTCTGTCTGTACGACTTTTTCCCCCTTTACTCACCAGTCCTAGGCAGTGGAATAGCGGATAATGTATTGTCTGTTTTGTAGGTGCTGTTAAGTGGAGGCAGTTATCTCCGGCTTGTGACAGAAGTAAGGAAGCAGTCCCGGGGTCCCTTATTCGTCTATTCCCCTTTCCCGCCCCCTGTCCGTTGCCCCTCTGCTGACTCACTGTTTGTCATTAGATGAGTCGCTTATGGGCAAGGGTAGTGGATCGGGCCATTCTTCGTTCCTGCAGTGTTCAGGCTGAGGAGGAAACCAACAATTTGTTGGTTATTTTTGTTGAAATTAATTAATTTATTATAAAAAACTAACAATTATTTTAAAAAAATTTAATTGGTATTAATATTTAATTCATTTTCATTCATATATGAACTATATACGTTCCCTACTGTTGCACTCTCTGGATGGGAATAGTAATTTTTACCCCTACGCTATCCAACGCTTTCACTACTGTTGCACTAATTGGAGTGGGAACAGTAATTTTCACCCCTACGCTATCCAATGCATTCCCTGCTGTTGCACTCACTGGAGTGGTAATAGTAATTTTTACCCCTACGCTATCCAACGTTTTCCCTACTGTTGCACTCACTGGAGTTGGAATAGTAATTTTTATCTCTACGGTATCCAAGGATGAGTGGATGTGTGTGTAGACCTAGCAATCAGTGAGTGCGTATGTAGTTACTGGTATTGGCGAGCCAATAATTTCAGGAATGGTTGTTTATATTTAACACTGGGTGTATCAAAGATTAGATTAGAGTGTGAGGAGGTGCATCGTATTGTCACATGGATGATGTCATCAGTGATGTCATCAGTGATGTCATTTGAGATGTCATCAGTGATGTCACTGACCATGTCATGAATGATGTAATATGTGACATCATCAGCAGTGGATTGCGGGCGCGCGAGTTATAGTGAGTCCAACTAACTATAACGTGGGAATTTCCATGGTTTTGTATGAGTAAAATGTCCAGCTAACTATAACTGGTGTTAAACCTATCGTTTTTTCAGTGAATTTCAAAGGTTTTTTAAATGCTAATTCCTAACCATAACGATTGTGAAACCTCTGGTTTTTTCACTGAATTTCAAAGGTTTTTTAAAAGCTAATTCCTTTCTATATCGAGTTTGTAACCTACGATTTTTTATTTTTTTTATTTTTTTTATTTGATGTTTTGTGTAAGTATTAATTATTAATATATATATTTTTTATAATAATATTTTTTTAATGTTTTTTTTTAATCATTTTTTCCTGGGGCGCTCTTGCTGCGCGCACCGGTAAGCTCTCCGGAGAGCGCACCCAGAGTGCTATTTCTGCGTTCGTGTAAAAAAATATGTATGAAAAGTAAATAATAACGCAAGACATTTAGTACCATACTTATAAAAGCAGTATTTTTGATTTACGAAATGAAAATGATTTTGCATATCCGTGAAACTATCGAAACGTCACTTAGGCGCGCCCCCGGAAGCGCCTACGTTCGCGCCGCGTCAACGCCCCCGGAAGCGCCTACGTTCGTACCACGTAAGCGCCCCCTGGAAGCGCTTCGGTGCACGGAGCGTAAGCGTGTCAAGTCTTGTGACCTTAAAATAACTCTTTTCATTGGTTGCTAACAGTTTTTTTTACAAAGAATGAAATCCCCACCCATTTCCTTCACTTCTTCTTTCACTTTTGTGACTGCAAGACCTGCCTTTTTGCTGTTGGTTCTTTGTTGGAATAATATCTTGGATTATCATGGCTGCTAGACCATCCAGCAGTGAAGATGACTCCAATGAATTCCTTGATGAAGAGGCTCCTCAGCCGAAAGTAAAAGAACACTTTATTTGGATGTTTTTTTCAATTCCTGATGACCAGAAGAAAGTAAATGCTCCAAAAGTGGAGTGCAGATTTGTCACACTGTACTGTCACGGGATGACCCCACTAAGAAATATTCTTTTGGGAACTCCACAATGATTCGCCATGTGGAGAGGAGGCACCCCCAGAATTTTGCCCGGGAAAGTGTCAGGGCTCTGGCACGAGAGGTTCCCAGTGATGGGGCCTCTGCATCAACCGGAGGACCAACAAAATCAGTGAGGGGGCGATCGCAAGAGCTGGTTCCGAATATTCAGCCTGCTTTTAACAAAGGCGTCCTCAAATGCAGAGACTGTGATCAGCTACTATGCTATGGGGAACAAAATGTTCTGCTCATGGTTCGAGCATTGGAGAACCTTCGCTGCCGTTCCCAGCCCTAAATTTGTTTTGGTTTTTTGCTCCTGTTGAGCAGTTTCCATTCCCTGTTTTTGTTTTTGTTCTAAAAAAAGAAAAAAGAAGGAAAAAGAATGAGCTATGTTCTTCAAAAAATGAAAAAGAGTAAGTGAAGTGGAGTGCATTGATAAAGGAGAGGAAAATGAGTAAGAAAGCACAGAAAGGGATGAGAGGAGAAAGGAAGTGAAGTAGGGGGACTGAAAGAAGGTGAGTGTAGGGAAGGAGAGTGAAGAGAAGGAGAGTGAACATGGGGAATGTGGATATTCGAAGAAAATGTAGAAAACGAACGGGGGTGTGGAAGGGTAAGAAAAGATGCATTGCTGGAGTTGCATCATTTTTGTGACACACTCTAGCAATGCATCACTTTTGCGCTTACAGATATGTCTGAAATACTGACGTATCTGTAAGTACTTGCAACATAATGCGTCATAAATTAAATATGACGCATGAGTAGAAGACTGAAGGCCTCATTTATGAGGCCATGCGTCTTTTTTACGCCACCGGTGCGTCACTTTGTGACGCACCAGTGCTGTAAAAAATGCACCTTATTCAGTCATATTTACAAAGTGACGCATCTAGGTAGATGCGTCACTTTGTAAACCCCTGCACCACACTATACCTACGTCCGGTGTAATATATGCAAAAGGGGCGTATTGACGCAAGAAAGGGTCGCAGAGGTGATGCCGTGAAATCTATGAGATTTCACTGGGTCACTTTAAGGATGCCGTTGTGTCAAAATCTTGGGCCTGCCTCACAGCAGGCGTAAGACTGATGCAGGCCCTTTCACATAGGACTTGCCCCACGTAAAAGGATGCATTGCTGGAGTTGCATAATTTTTGTGACACACTCCAGCAATGCATCACTTTTGCGCTTACAGATACGTCTGAAATACTGACGTATCTGTAAGTACTTGCAAAATAATGCGTCATATATTTAATATGACGCATGAGTAGAAGACTGAAGGCCTCATTTATGAGGCCATGCGTCACTTTTACGCCACCGGTACGTCACTTTTCGTGATGCACCAGTGCTGTAAAAAATGCACCTTCTTGAGTCATATTTACAAAGTGACGCATCTAGGTAGATGCGTCACTTTGTAAACCCCTGCGCCACATTATACCTACGTCAGGTGTAATGTATGCAAAAGGGGTGTATTGACGCAAGAAAGGGTCGTAGAGGTGACGCAGTGAAATCTATCAGATTTCACTGCATCACTTTTAGGACGCCGTTGTGTCAAAATCTTGCGCCTGTATCACAGCAGGCGTAAGACTGATGCAGGCCCTTTCACATGGGCCTGGCCCCATGTGAAAGGATGCATTGCTGGAGTTGTGTCACTTTTGTGACACACTCCAACAATGCATCACTTTTGCGCTTACAGATACTTCAGAAATACTGACGTATCTGTAAGTACTTGCGACATAATGCGTCATAAATTAAATATGACGTATGAGTAGAACACTGAAGGCCTCATTTATGAGGCCATGCGTCACTTTTATGCCACCAGTGCGTCACTTTATGTGACGCACCTGTGCTGTATAAAATGCACCTTGTTGAGTCATATTTACAAAGTGACGCATCTAGATCTAGACATTATACCTATGTCAGCTGAAATGTATGCAAAAGGGGTGTATTGACGCAAGAAAGGGTTGTAGAGGTGACGCAGTGAAATCTAAAAGACATCACTGCGTCACTTTTATGACGCTGTTGCGTCCAAACCTTGCGCCTGCTTAACAGCAGCCGTAAGACTGACGCAGGCCCTTTCACATGGGACTGGCCCCATGTGAAAGGATGCATTGCTGGAGTTGCGTCACTTTTGTGACACACTCCAGCAATGCATCACTTTCCTCTAAACACTCAACATTATTTTTTTACTCTATTTTTTTACACTGTTTTTCCCTGTGGTGCACTCAGGGTGCGCCTACCGGAGACCGTACCGGGGAGCGCCGCCAGCACTTACCCCGCGAAACTTTTTTTAAACAAAAAACGTTTTTTAGCCCTTCAAGGTCCTTCTAGGCCCCCCTCAGAAAACCTAGGGGGTCAGGGGGTGTCTACTCTGCCCCCTTTTAATTATATCCCCCTTTCTTTTTTCACCTCTTGTGTCTCGATTCTCCCGAGACACAAGATGGCGGACTCTCCGGACTGTTTAGAATATTGACAGACACCCGTCAGCCAATCAGCTTTCCGCCCGCGCACTCCCGTAGCGCGCCGGGTGCGCTCCCCGGTACGCGCTCCTGTGAACGCTCGGAGCGCGCCTATAGATATATATGTGTTTTTGAAGTTAATTTTCATAAAAACCACTGGAGCAATTTTCACCAAACATAGCAAAGGCACATCTGCGTACCAGTCCCTACAATTTTGCCAAGTTTGGCGTAATTCCGTTCAGCGGTTCGGGCTGTAGACTTGTCAGACCGTCCTATGGAAATTAACATGGAGAAAACATGTTTTGGGACCCACCTTTTTTCTCAGCCCCCACTTCACAAATCCCCCCGAAACTTTCAGGGAAGGAGCGGAGCGCAGCGAGACCATTTTAAGGAAAATTACAGGCAGATCCCTCAATCGGCACCAAAGTTATCCCCAATAGAATGTTCGGAATTTCCTATGGTAGCCAATCCTAACTATAACTACCTACTGGCGACCGCCAGTAGGTAATATATATATATATGTCAAAGCTCCAAGGTGTCCAACCACATGAAACCGCACACGAATACAGGCGGAACCGGCAGTTTCCCACAGGGTCCTTTATTCAATACAGCCAGCAAGCAGCATTTCAGGATATTTACACATCCCAACGCGTTTCGGGATTCTTACTCCTTGGTCACGGGTATGCTGAGTGACGGATTACAACCACAAGTCAAGTCTCGTGAGGTTTTAAGTTCCTACCCACAATAGGGCCTCCTGGGACTTGTAGTGCAACACATTGTTCCACAGATGGATTCCGTATCACTTTCGCACATTAAAGAACTCTGAATGAGCATCCCATCATGCTGCCAGCAAATTTCAGCAAATGAACCTGTAATCTGTCCATCTCGCAGTGAATCTGAAAGTGGCAGTCTGCCCCCTTATGGCGGCGGTGCGGTTCCCCGACCATGGACCGGCCGGTAATATAACAAAGCTCCAAGGTGTCCAACCACATGAAACCGCACACGAATGCAGGCGGAACCGGCAGTTTCCCACAGGGTCCTTTATTCAATACAGCCAGCAAGCAGCATTTCAGGATATTTACACAGCCCAACGCGTTTCGGGATTCTTACCCCTTGGTCACGGGCATGCTGAGTGACGGATTGCAAACACAAGTCAAGTCTCGTGAGGTTTTAAGTTCCTACCCACAATAGGGCCTCCTGGGCCTTGTAGTGCAACACATTGTTGCACTATGTATAATTTTTTTTTTATTATATTAATTATCTATTAGTTTTAATGTTATTTAAGTAGTTTAAGTATTTTGTATTTTTAAGTTAGTAATATTTATTATTTCATTAATTTTAAATTACTTTTAACTATTTAAAAAAGTCGATATTTTGACTATCTATATTTTTTACATCGATATTTTTGATTCGATATTTTTGTACTTACCTGTTTGGAGATAGGAAGTCGATATTTTGGCATTCTATATTTTTAACTCGATATTTTTGTATATCGATATTTTTGACATTGATATTGTGTCAGTGATCCGGTCTGACCACCACCTCATTCTGTTCAAGATTGACGCACTTGTCAGCTACCAACCTATTTGTGATGGCAAACCTAAGCACTGGACCAGAAACATCAAAGAAGTCCCTTTACCCAAACTTGAATCCAGGATTCATACCCATCTACAACTCCAACCCTCATCATTGACGGCCGATGACCTCACTACACACTTTAACAAAAAAATGACAGAAATTTTAGACCAAGTAGCTCCACTTAAACTCAAGCAAATTAGGCGAACCACATCTAAACCCTGGTTCAATGTGGATCTGAATAACGAAAGCCGTCAACTCAGACAAACGGAAAGGTCTTGGAGACTAAACCCCTCGACCTTGCAACTAGCGCAACTTAGATCGGCTCGGCAGGCATACAAAAACCCATTTTCAGTGAAAAGGTGTCTTTCTTCCGTAGCCAACTAGAAAAACAGACCAAGAGAACTCTTCAACATTGTGAAAATCCAAACAAACTGCACTCCCTTTCACGAAATCAAAGCCATCAAAAGAGCGATGTGAAGAAATTGCCACCTTCTTCACTAATAAAGTCTCAAAAATTGATCAATCCTTCTTCCAAACCGCAAACCCTCCTCTCCTCTTAACCTGCCCCCCTTTAACCACCCTTTACCAATCAGAAAGAGTTCTTACCAAGGACAATCAGGTCTGCCTCCAGCTAAAAACCAAACACATTGATCCGACTTTGAGCTAATGTCGGAAAACAAGGTCTTCAGTATAATTGCTAACCTAAAACCTTCCTTCCACACTATGGACCCCCTCCCATCCACAATTATAAAATAACTCAACTACACCATTTCATCTTTCTGGACAAAAATCATCAATGCCTCTCTCACCTCAGGCTGTGACCCAGATTCCCTTCTACTAGGACAAATCACACCCATTCTCAAGAAACCAGGGGCCGACCCTAATCATCTTAACAACCTCCCGTTCCTTGCAAAAACATTGGAGAAATGCGTTCTCCACCAACTCAACAAACACATTGATGAGCTCAACCTCCTTGACACCTTTCAATCAGGATTCAGGAAAGGCTATAGCACTGAAACAGCTATGCTTTGACGATATTCACAATGTTTTAGATGAAGGTGATGCCTGCCTACTCATCCTTATTGACCTATCTGTGGCATTTGACACAGTAAATCATCCAGGTCTTCTGGAGACCTTGTTGAAGCGCTCCAGCATTAATAGCACAGTACTAAAATGGTTCACCTCCTTCCTTCAACACTACTCGCAACAAATTAAAATCAACTCCTGTTTCTCGAAGCCAGCAAAAGTCACACTTGGGGTCCCACAAGGCTCGATCCTCTCCCTGTCCCTCTTCGATCTCTTCATGGAGCCCCTCACAATCATGTTAAAAAACAGCTGGAGTGAATTACCACCTTTACGCTGATGACACCCAAATCTATTTCAAAATCAAGTCTCCCTGCGACATCCAACACCTCAATGTCACTCTAACCAAGATCCAAACTTGGTTCAACGCTAACCACTTAAAGCTCAACCCAGATAAAATGGAACTAATCCTATTCTCTCTAAAAAGCAACCATCAACCAATCCAAGAATGGCTCAAGAATCTGGTTGCCCTAAACTGCCCCCTCATCCTATCTTACTCAGTTAAGTCTCTAGGCATCACCCTTGACTAGAACTTATCAATGGAGGCCCACAACAAAAACTCTGCAAAAGGTGCTCTTTTCTCACTAAAACACCTCAAGAAATTGAAACCTTTTCTTCCCCATGATGACCTCAAGACAGTAGTTCTATCCTTAGTTCTCTCTAAAATCGACGACGGGATCGCCATCCAAAAGCTCACCTACCCCCACTAAGGGCAGTGCTGAACTTGGCCGCTCGACTCATATCTGGAGTAAAAAGATTTGAACACATCACTCCAGCTCTCAACTCCCTCAACTGGCTTCCCATAGAAGGGAGGTGTATTTACAAGGTGGCCTGTATCACACACAAACCCTTCACTCTCCAGCCCCCAACAACCTAAACGACAAACTGGTAAAAGCAGGTCAATCCTCCTCCTTCTCCTTCTTATCCCTCCGAAACTGAAAAAGAAAAACACCCAATACCGATCGTTTTCTGGCAACTATCCCAGGATGTGGAACGCCCTCCCTAGAGTCCTCAGATGCAGCCCCTCCTTCTCCTGTTTAAAAAGGGACCTGAAACTCCATCTCCTTAACAAAAACTTTCCTGACCAACATCAATTAACCTAGACTTCTATATCCGAGAGGACTCCTCTCTCTCTTGACATTCAAGGATAGTTGGTGACCGGACTGTGTTAACCACCTTCTTTGTTTTCTCTCCCTCCCCTGCACTGTTTACCTATTTTTCATGTTGTATTTTTTATCTCTGTGTTGCTTCCTTACTGCCTTCCTACTTTGTAATGCAATTTCCTTCTGTTTTTACAGTGTGTATGTAAAGCACTCTGATACCTACGGGTCAAGCTAGCGCTATATAGAACGTTTAAAATAAATTAAATTAAATAAGGCTGGGGCTTCAGGCAGCTGAGCTATCGTCCAGGGTTCCCTGATCTACCATGCTGGGGCTTCAGACAGCTGAGCTATCGTGTAAGCATGGGCGGAAAATCCGTTACGCTCACAGATTTTGCGGATTTTTGGTAAATTCGCAATCCGCGAACGCTCGCGAATTTACCGAAAATCCGCAAATTCGCACGCAGCGGATTTTTTTTTCTTGGTGATACAATTTTGCGGCGCGCGGCGTTCACTTACCGTCATTCAGCATTTGCCGAGTTGTTTTTCTCGATATTTTGCAAGTGCTGCGCCATTTTGGATCTTGCTGCGGGATCCCGCGGGAGTTTGGCGACCGCGATTACGTCATCGCGGCTTGCCACCTTGCACAGCGAGAGTTTGTCAACGCGAGTACGCCGTGATCACGTATCGCGGGAGTTCGCAATTGCGAACTCGTAGATGCGGCGGGCGGCAACAATCTCGCACTCGCGAAAATACAAAATTTGCAATTCTGCACAAGAAATCCACCAGCGAGCAGCATAAACCTTCTGGAAATGATGATTTTTATCAGAATAACTTCTCAGGTTGACATTTGCCTGCACTTTTTTTTGCAAGGAGTCCATTTTGGGGGGGGGGAGGAAGGAAGTGCCCCACAGTCTCCAACTTCCTGTTCCTGTCCAGCAGGCTCCTCCCAGTGCTTTCTTCATGTGCTGGTCACTTTCATTCGGATTCTTCACCTGGAAGGATTACTTTTTGTGGATGCTGCTGGATATTTGGATTTGAGGCCTTTTTGACTTTCTTTGGATCACTTTTATATTAGAAATTTCACAGTAAGTTTGTTTGGGGCATTACAGTTGATGCAACTACAATTTTGGAATTTTCGATTTTTGGGCTGTTTTGGGGCCTTTTGCCCAGGGGTACTCAGTGGTGGGTGGACTGAGTCTTTCTGTGGGATGTCTTAAATTTAAACATCATGGAGGGCCTGGATGGCTTGGGATTGTGCTGATATTTCTGTGATTTTCGTTTTTTGGGACTGTTGTTGTGGCCTTTTCACCAGGGGTAGTGAGTGGTGCATGAGCCTAGTCTTTCTGTGGGGTGTCTTGAATTTATACATCATGGAGGGCATGGATGGCATGGGATTGTGCTGATTTTTCTGTGTTTTTCGATTTTTTGGGGTGTTCATGGGGACAGGCAATGTGGGTGGGGCCGTTTTGAGTGCTGCTACAGGCAGGCCCTGGCCATGTGCTGGGAGGCAGGGGGCCATTTTGAATGCAGGAAGTGTTCTTAGGTCTGCAACCATTTTGCCTAGCTTTCAACCTTTATGCCCAGGGGTAGTGAGTGATGCATGGGCCTAGTCTTTCTGTGGGGTGTCTTGAATTTAAACATCATGGAGGGCCTGGATGGCTTGGGATTGTGCTGATTTTTCTGTGATTTTCGTTTTTTGGCTGTTGTTGTGGCCCTTTCACCAGGGGGAGTGAGTGGTGCATGAGCCTAGTCTTTCTGTGGGGTGTCTTAAATTTAAACATCATGGAGGGCATGGATGGCATGGGATTGTGCTGATTTTTCTGTGTTTTTTTATTTTTTGGGGTGTTCATGGGGACAGGCCATGTGGGTGGGAGCCATTTTGAGTGCTGCTACAGGCAGGCCCTGGCCATGTGCTGGGAGGCAGGGGGCCATTTTGAATGCAGGCAGTGTTCTTAGGTCTGCAACCATTTTGCCTAGCTTTCAACCTTTATGCCCAGTGGTAGTGAGTGATGCATGGGCCTAGTCTTTCTGTGGGGTGTCTTGAATTTAAACATCATGGAGGGCCTGGATGGCTTGGGATTGTGCTGATTTTTCTGTGATGTTCGTTTTTTTGGGCTGTTGGTGTGGCCTTTTCACCAGGGGTAGTGAGTGGTGCATGAGCCTAGTCTTTCTTTGGGGTGTCTTGAATTTATACATCATGGAGGGCATGGATGGCATGGGATTGTGCTGATTTTTCTGTGTTTTTCGATTTTTTTGGGGTGTTCATGGGGACAGGCCATGTGGGTGGGGGTCATTTTGAGTGCTGCTACAGGCAGGCCTTGGCCATGTGCTGGGAGGCAGGGGGCCATTTTGAATGCAGGCAGTTATGTTAGGTCTGCACCCATTTTGCCTAGCTTTCAACCTTTATGCCCGGGGTAGTGAGTGATGCATGGGCCTAGTCTTTCTGTGGGTTGTCTTGAATTTAAACATCATGGAGGGCCTGGATGGCTTGGGATTGTGCTGATTTTTCTGTGATTTTCGTTTTTTTGGGCTGTTGTTGTGGCCTTTTCACCAGGGGTAGTGAGTGGTGCATTGGCTGAGTCTTTCTGTGGGGTATCTTGAATTTAAACATCATGGAGGGCATGGATGGCATGGGATTATGCTGATTTTTCTGTGTTTTTCGATTTTTTGGGGTGTTCATGTGGACAGGCCATGTGGGTGGGGGCCATTTTGAGTGCTGCTACAGGCAGGCCCTGGCCATGTGCTGGGAGGCAGGGGGCCATTTTGAATGCAAGCAGTGTTCTTAGGTCTGCAACCATTTTGCCTAGCTTTCAACCTTTATGCCCAGGGGTAGTGAGTGATGCATGGGCCTAGTCTTTCTGTGGGGTGTCTTGAATTTCAACATCACGGAGGGCATGGATGGCTTGGGATTGTGCTGATTTTTCTGTGATTTTCGTTTTTTTGGGGTGTATAACTGAACTGATGTTCCTCTGTCTTCCATTGCTTTTAGGTGCACAAGACTAAAGAGAACCACCAGTGCCAGGAAGAAGTCCTGCAGCGGTGTGTGTGTGTGCAGCATAATGTCACGCGACGTCACGTCTGGCCACAGTCAACTCTGCAACTCGTGCAACTGCGGCCTGCTGTTCTGACCTGCTCTGAAGAAGATGGCCCCAAAAAAAGTTCCCCGTAGCTCCTCTAGCAAGAAAGTTGCCAGTAAGGAGCAGAAGAAGCAAGTTACCAAGGAGACTGGTGTGCCGCCCACCACATTTTTTGGGAGTAAAAAAAAAAGTACGCCTGCAGCAGCAGCGGGATCTGCTGGGGACCAAGCTGGGAGCAGCACCCCCGCTCCATTGGGCTCAGTGCCACCACCACCACCACGCCAACTTAAGTCCAAGCCCTTGAGTGCTGCAGAGGCAGCCAGTGTACTTGTTCAATCACCATCGACCAGTGATGTTGGCTCATCGCAAGAAAGTAGCAGCAATGTCCCTCAATCAACACAGGTTGTTGTAACTCATCTGACGAGTGTTGAACAACCACAGCCGCAACAACAACCACATGTGCAAGTACAAGCCCAAGTACAAGTGGAAGGAGAGGCAACGCAAGGAGATGTGCAAGCAGAGGTGCATGGAGGGTCACAAGTGCCCACAATAGTTGTTCCTCCTGAAGTAGGGGCACATCAGGAAATCGACAATCAAGGCGTGGTATCATTTGAGGAAGCCACTCCTCCTGATGATCATTCATTGTCTTCCACACCCCTAGCAAGGAAGAGATTAAGGGTGGTGTCTACATCTTCTTCAAGCACACCTCCTTCTGATAATATGGATCAAAATTGGGAACCAGCACCACTGCCGTCTGAGAGTGAGGCACACCATGATCTGACAAAGGTAGTTAAGCGTAAAAGGAAGCTCATCCAAAGTCTCATAGTTATGAAGTGTGATGAGGCTCAACAAGAAGTGGCGGATACTGCTGCTGATGAAGACTCTCCCGACGACGACGCAGTCATCATAGGCTTCACTCCAGCCTCAGCGGGCATGCAGTAAACAGACATTTTGACCCTAGCCCAAGAAGCTGCTGAGCGTGATGATGATGATGTTGTCGACGAGGAGGCAATGGAAACACCACAATCATTGGAGTTAACTAGTACACCAACACCTACCGCTTCCATATTTCTTCCTCACCAGAAGGGACCTCCATCCACCTCGGCCTCAATTAGTGGTGGTGAAAGTGCACAACGTAGTAAAGTTCGGCAATCCACATCCTCCACTTCATCTGGCATTAGCAGCATGACCACCAGTATCGCCGCCTCCTCGGGCCCCCACAGACAATTCAAGTCCCCAGCTTGGGACTTCTTTAGTGTTTGCCCAAAAAGGGAAAACTTCGCCATTTGTAGCATTTGTAAGCTTGCAGTTAGTCGTGGTAAGTTTGGTACCAACTATGGTACTGGAGGCCAGAGAGGTCATCTTAGGAGACAGCACGCTGTCCAATGGTTTGCGCACCTACAGGCGATCAAGGAAGCCCGAATTGCACGTCAAGAAAACGTTGATGTTTCATCTGATGATGACGAGGAGGAAGAAGACGTGTCAAACACTTCACTTACACCCAGTACCCCTGTTAGCAGCACACCCCATGTGAGCCGCACTAAGAGTGTGGGAGAGAGTGAGACACCAATGCGAAAAAGTTCATCAGCGAGAGTAACTGGGTCGAAGAAGTCATCATCATCATCCCGTAAATACTTGGTCCAGGGTAACATTAGAACTATGTTGTTTACAGAAGCGCCATATGAACGCAACCACCCACTGACGCGTCTGTATAACACTAAGCTGGCTAAAATGCTAGCTCTGGACCTTCTCCCTTTTTCTTTTGTAGAAGGGATTGGTTTTCTAGAATTAGTGGCAGCGCTCTGCCCTAAATGGAAGGTTCCTAGCTGGTTCTATTTTGCCAGAGTTGCAGTTCCAGCACTACATGAAGATGTGCTGGAGGTGATTGGGGCAGCTTTGCAGAAGAGTGCTGTTCGCACTATACATCTGACAACAGACATGTGGACCAGTGGCGCAGGTGCTGATTACATGTGCATCACTGCACACTGGGTCTCTTTTTCAGGGGATAAAGCCAAGCTAAACGCAGGTGTGGACCCGGACCAAGTTTTTAAAGGTGCTCGGAAACATGCAACACTAGCCATGTTTGGCTTAGAGAAACGTCACACAGCAGAAAACATTTTGAATGAGTTTAACACAAAGGTCCTTCACTGGCTGTCCCCAATAAAACGCCAGATTGGTTATGTTTCCTCGGATAATGGCGCCAATGTAGTTAAGGCCATGGAGCTGGGTGAGTATTTCACGGTGCCGTGTTTGGCGCACTGTATAAACCTGGTTGTTAAAAAATTCTTGAGTGATGAAGACAGTCCAGCGTGCGAGTTAGTGGCCACCTGCCGAAGAATGTGCAACCATTTCAGCCATTCTTTTAAGGCCCGGAAGCATCTGAGGAGCCTGCTACATGAACGTCGAATGCCAGTGAAAGGACTCATCCAGGAGGTGGCAACACGTTGGAACTCAACCTTCTACATGCTTGAGCGTCTGTATGAGCAGTATACGGTACTCGATCACTATTTCTTAACACTGGGTACAGCTCAGAAGGACCTGAGGCTAGATGCAGCGCAATGGAACCTAGTTAAAAGCCTGACAGACATGCTTCGTCCTTTTGAGGTCTTCACGCGTGCAGTCAGCAAGGAGGACTGTAATTTGGGAAAAGCTATCCCATTGTTGCGCATGCTGGAGCACCAACTGAAGGCGGTGTCTTCTATGTTTCAAACAGATGAAGAAAAGAAAGACGCTTTTCTTTTGGTTGAGAAATTATTAGAGAGCCTACTTGGTGATGAACGTCTTAAAATGATCCACTCAGAACAGCATTACATTTGTGCTACTATTCTGGATCCACGCTACAAAAAGGCGCTGGCAGGCCAAGCATTCTTTCCTTTCGGTGATCAAGATGTTACAAAGTACAAACGTTGGCTAGCCTTCTCAGCCAAGAGGCTTGAAAGAGAACAGCAGCAAATTGAAGGAAAAGGCAGTACATCAGCATCAGCAGGCCATCCCAAGTCAAAAGAATGCACTTCGGCACCTGTGGCTGTGGCACAAGTGACCTCTCAGCCGTTAAAGACACCGGCAACCGGATCATCTGCACCAGACACAACAGTAACGTTGGATGCAGAAGAGGATTGGCTAACTCAGCTTGGGTTTGGTTCTCAAAAGGTCACAGCAAAAAGTAAGCCAAGTGGAGGAACCTTGGAGGACCTTGAGTCGATGGTGCAGGACTATCTGAATGACTCAACAGAGGTCTATGTTAATGCTGACCCATTGGCGTATTGGCATGGGAAAAAAGAATTGTGGGCACAGCTCTCCAACCTGGCTATAAACTACTTGTCTTGCCCACTCGCAAGTGTGTCTTCTGAACATGTTTTCAGTGCTGCTGGTGGCATTGTAACTTCCAAACGGAGACGCCTATCGCCCAAAAATGTGGAGAGGTTAACAATGATCAAGATGAATCAGCACCTCATACCACCAGATTACAAAGTACGAGAAAGCACGCCGGATGAAGACTAGGTGGACAGCAACGTAGATGAAGGAATTTCTTCTCTGTTAAGTGACACTGACCTCACCCTGCTTGAATTCGCAGAGTATGATGACAAAGCCTTATTCTTATTCACTGACACCAACCCCTGAAAATGAGACAATGAATCAATAACTTTATTTTTCGTCCTTATTCACTTTAATTCCTGTGTGTCTGTCTTTCTTTGTTGTGCACAGTTAATATAATTCAAACTTTAATCACCTAATCACAAAAACAAGCCCATCAGCAGAACTGTCTTCACTTGTTTGCTTATTGATTTTACCTGATTCCCATACTGACTATGGCACACTCCCCTGCTCACATAGGATCAGCCCCCATGATTGAACTTGTCTCCAGAGTTTGGCACAACGACAAAATCACAGACTCCGCCAAACGTCTGGTCCAACAATGCTTGATATGCTTGCCACATAACCCCGGGAAAGGAACTGTGGTACCCCGGGGAGGGTTTGGGGTTCCCAATCACCCGTTTGAAGTCCTGCAGATGGACTACATCCAACTAGACAGATGCCAAGGCCTGAAATACGTACTTGTTGTGGTGTGTGCATTCAGCAAATGGGTGGAAGCATACCCAACCCGTGATAACACTGCTATGGCCACTGCAAAAGTACTATTAAAGGAATTTTTCCCTCGCTACGACCTTTGTCGAATTTTATGGAGCGACAATGGCCCCCACTTCCTAGCCGAAGTTATCCAGCTCATCTTAAAGGGGCTGGGTGTAAAACAGAAGTTCCACGCAGTCTTCCACCCCCAATCTGCTGGACTTGTTGAGCGACACAATGCCACACTAAAACTAAAACTAGCCAAGATAGTGGCTACCACAGGACTGAAATGGCCAGACGCTCTCCCACTGGCATTGCTATTGATGCGTTCCACCCCCACCAAACACCACTTGACACCTTACGAGGTCGTTTTCAGCCGACCCATGAGCGTCTGGTCTGCACCAAAACCGACTTCAATTCATGACGTCCCGGACGTCCTAATGTCTGATTACTTGTATAAATTGACTGAAACTCTGTCTGTCATTCACCAACAGGTGCTGCATGCCATCCCTGACGCTTCCAGGGGTCCCGGACACAACCTGCAACCCGGGGATTTCGTATTGATAAAGAATTTCCAGCGCACCAAGAGTCTGGAACCCCGGTGGACGGGCCCCTGGCAAGTCCTACTCACCACCCGAACAGCTCTTCAAGTGGAAGGAAAGCGGACCTGGGTGCATGCGCACCACTACAAACGGATCCCCCCGACTCTGACGACGACAGAAGACGTGACCGTCCAGGAAGAGCTCCTGAACAAAGACCGACCATCGCTGAACTGCTATCCAGACACAGAGACACTCGAACTAGCAAAGATTCCTGACCCCACCGTGCCATCCAAAGAAGGGTATAACCTACGACGAAAGGAGGGAGTTTCGGCTAAGCAGACCATTGACTAAGTCATAATTCTCAGATCGGTGGCCTAACACTACAAAGGCTGTCAGGAGAGAAAGCCAGACAAGGTTTTTGGTTCTGCCCGCTACCGAGCTCCCTTGAAAATGATGGAAGCGCCCGATAAGAAGATGATGGAAGCGCCCGATAAGAAGGTGATGGAAGCGCCCGATAAGAAGATGATGGAAGCAACCGGACATCCGAAAATACGCTACAGAAACCCAAAGACAGACAGAATCCACAGTTCAAAGACAATTGCACTTTTTATCAAAATCTTCTTCTGCCTTCTCCTCATGACCACACTCTGGATTGTGGAAGAAAACGCACCCGCTCATGAGACATTCCTGACCACTGCACAGCCTACCACCATGAAGGAACATTATTTGATTTCTCTCTCTCCCCGACTCAGAGAAGGGCGAAAGGAGTTTTGGAACAACTCCTTTGTGCAGCTGCTGCACCAGCACAATCTTGCCACCAATGCCACCAACTGCTGGATCTGTGGGTTGCTACCCCACGCCACTGGACATTCGATACCCTTCATCCCTTCACCCTTCTCAATTCACGGCTCCTGCCTTGCTTGGCTGATCCTCCTGCAAGAGAGCTATAGGGACAATGCCTCCTCGAGTGACGCAATTATTTCATGAGGTCTGGCGAAACAAAACGAAGACACATTTCTGCCCGCAGACCTCCAACGACTCTATCCACATGGACATTCCTGCCAAAGAACGAATTGAAATGCAGGTGTTCAACAATCCGACCAGACCCACCTTCTCCTACCTTTGGAAGCGAACAGCCGCCACCCTGACTGTGGCCCTATCTGTCATCAACGTCACAGGCCTTATGTGCATAGAAGGGCTTGGGACACAGCTGGTGGGCCGCAGTGCTTGCCGCATCACCAGAACTTTGGATTCCACCGATCCACCTTCCTTTGTATCCTCTCCAAGCATCTACTTTGTTTACAGCACAAAAGCTTACACCTGGCTCCCCAAAGGCTGGGGGGGGGCACTTGTTTTATCTCCTTCATCCTTCCTCCGACCTATGTGGCTCCGGCGAATCACCATAGACAAAAACGAGCCAAGGACATTGAACAAGCCGACTCTACAGGAGCACAGTTCCTCGATGCAATGAAGGGACTTGTTCCACTCTGGGGCCCGATGGCAAACAGCCGTGCCATCCGACATTTGACTCAGGCAGTCGAGACAACAATGAACATCACAGCTGGTATCCTTGCAAACAACACAGCCGAGCTTCAAGCGGTCCGCCTGGTGGCTCTCCAGAACCGCCTTGTTCTAGATGTGGTTCTAGCGGATCGTGGTAGAGCATGCCACATTATTGGGTCCAGCTGCTGTACATATATACCGGACAATTCACCCTCAGTGTACAAGGCCATCGAACATCTCCACAGACTCTCCTCAGAAGTTCACCAGGAGCAGGAAGAATGGTCGCTTGGTGGATGGTTTTGGAGTACTGTTAAGAACTGGGGCTGGAGACTGTTTACCATTATCCTGATTCCTGTGGTTGTAATATGTGGCCTGCTTAGGAATTCAATGCCTGCCGCCTCTGTGTTCATTATGTGCGAATTGTATCTGCCCTAAGACTGTGGACTTTGGAAAGGAACGCATGAGAGCACTGTATGATGTCGAGGTTAGGAATCTAATGCAGATAGACATTGAGTAGACAAGCTGGCTAGATATGTTGAAAAGGGAGGACTGTTAAAACCTAGACTGCAGTGTCAACATTATCCGCGCCATCTTGTTTCCCTTTTGAGCCCATTCATGCGCGTAAGCGGCAGCCATTTTAAAATACCATGGCCTCTCTGCCCATTGCCCACAGCCAGCGCATCTCTCTCTCTCTCTCTCGACCTCACAGGTATCCCCCGCGCGCTGACAGCCCCCGCTCTCACATGCCTTGGGCCATAAACCCCTCTTCAGCGCAACTCTGCCTCGGAACCCCATCCTGTTCCCAGCTCAACACCTCCCTCCATTCCTTTCATGATCCTGGGTCCTTTGATAAAACCCCCCTTTCCTCTATGCCCGATTGTCTTACTCGTTCCCAGGCCGCCACCTGGCCCTGCGGATGCTGTTTATTGCCACCCCATACAGTAGGAAGCTTCTCCCACCAAAGGATCCCCGAGTTGATCAAAGCCCCCACCCCATGAGATCCGATCAACCACATACATTCCGTGAATCGGCGGAATGCCCAGCTGCGCAACAATCTTCACCTGTTGTGACCAGGGTGGGGACTTCAACTGTAAATGTGTGTGGGAACGGGCCTGAAGCGGGGATTCCGAGGATGTCCTTTCATACTTCAAAGCATTTGCAAGAATGTACCACATGCAATAAACTGTAATAAAGATCATAAACCTGTGTATAAGAGGCCAGGCCTGAGAGATGCGGTTAGAGCACCTCGAGAAGATACCCTGTTGTCTGATTTGATGTGTTCTGCTCCGTCTAAATAAAACTTCTGTTTCCTGCCTTCCAGTCTCCAGCGCCTGCCTCTTTGTTTGGTAACTTGAGTGGTAATAGAGGCGGTTAGCGCCGGGCAACTTTGAAAAAGGTCATCGGCCCTACATTTTTCCACAAGAGAGCGCTAGTTGCTGCTGCTGCTCAAGTTTGGTCGCATTTACCGGTGTTTTCTAACCACACGGTGCACCCCCCTAACAAAATAGCGCTAAATGCTGGATTACTCTCCTTGCGTAATTAAGTGTAATTCCATGTAAGTGTCATGGTAATTTCACTTGGGAAACGTTTGTGTGCTACGCGCACCCCCACTGCTCTCCTAGGAGGCCCTGTAGCTGGGACGAGCTAGATTATTCATGCAAGCAGCAAGTGTGTCCCCATTGCAAGGGTGCAGTGGCAACATATCCCTTCATCAATGCAGGCAGAGGGCTGATTCCACTGACCTGAGTTGTATGATGACTTCTCTGCTTGTGTGATCCTGGATAAACCACATTATCACCAGCTTCATAGGTTCACTGCTATACGTATGTATAAGCAGTGGCCGCTTGCATAAGGCATGCTGCGGGGTGGTGTGGTGGGCGGAGAAGTGTGGTAAATAAATATTTACCGTCTGAATTTCTATGCAGTAAAGTTCAATAAAATAACTCAGTCGAAAATAAGAGGCAAAATCCGTGATATCTAAGTTTCAAAATGGGATTTATTCCATAAAATGGAATGGTTCGAACCAGGGTATCATGTTCCTTTCACCATAAAGGATCAGGAAGGGATAGAGCATACTTTATTGACAGAATACAACTTTTATAGTTAATGCATATAATGGTGAGGAATACAGAAGGCGTAACAGCTGAGAGAAACGAGATAAGAACACATGTGCGTAACAGAAAGGCGTGCACGAGGGCGTACACAGAGGTGTGTGCTAGAAACGTCACATGAAAGTGTCACAAGTGGGTGGATACATATTGGAATCTTGCAGTGTCAGCAGAAATCTGTAGCAAGGATGCGCGCGCAGCAGCATGACGTGTGACTGACGTGAGGCTGGAGGGTGCAGGGGACTTGACATTTAGCACTAGAGGAAAGAGACAGAAGTCTGGCATGTCAGATCGACTCGTTCCCAAATCATATCTGATATCTTGTGTTTGCGGAACCATATTATCTAGAAGGAAAAGGTCTCTCGGGCAGAGGCTACTCTATACTGACTATTAATGCGTGCATATGTGACTACGTGTCTGCGTGTAATGCGAGGGGCCATGGGCCTACCATGGTAACAGGAGCAATGAATTACTTGCATGGAGACAGAAAGGCCGGGCCCTTTGCTCTGCAGCCGGGGAAATGTTTATCTATTCTGCTAGACTGGAATGTGTTTTCGAGGAGCTGAGCTCGGCTATACTGATAACTTGAAGGCAAAATACTGTCTTTGGCAGGCAAGCAGGCCGAGCCGGGCACCGCTCGCCGCGCAGGGAGTAGGACAGAGGTCAGGGAGGCATCCCACGTTGCAGCTTTCCAGGAGGCAGAGAACAGAAAGGGCTCGATGGCAGAAATCAGGGCCTAGCTCTGCAGGGCTAGGAAAAACGTGAAAGTGCACCCTGAAAAGACGTTGGCAAGACATACTTAGGAACTGAATTATCGATCCATTCATGGTGGATCTGAAAGAGGACATGTTAACGTTGGACGCAAATGTATTTGCGTCTTCATAGCAGGTCGAGGAGGGAAGTTACATGCACTTTAAGCTCGTACATGGAGACGGCGGGGTTCGCGTTAGGGGACACAATTGACTATAAAAATTTATGTTATGTTATGTTATGTTAATAACATTTATTAGGCGCAACAGCTGCCCCAGCGAATGAGGCGTACCTCATTCCCTCCTTGTCCCCTACGAACCCTTCATGATATATCAATCCTCATTAGTCCATCTACTTGTTCATATAACATCATTTGCTCTTCCTTTTTCAGGCGGGATTTAGAACGTGGACTTGGATGAGGAAAACATGATGTGGCGCACAAGCCGCAAATCGCCGGCCCACATTGTATACATAGGCAACAACTGAATACTATGAGAAGGGCTATTCCGAGGAAGGATAGGACTTTCCAACCCCAGGCTGATAACACGCTCCAGAACCAACCGGACCAAGTCCAGGTACCTGGATTCTGATGTATCTGACTTGCAATCTTATGGAGACGTGTTATAGCTTTATATACTGACGGTGCATTATTTGGAATGAAAACACAGCAGCTCGATCCGAGGACTTTACAGGCCCCGCCCCTATCGGCCAGGATGACGTCAAGGACGAGACGATTTTGAAGAACGACAAGTCTCATAGCAGACTGTTCCTCGGTCAAGTTACCTAGGGCGGAAGTAGTTTCATTCACTACTGCTTCGAGGGTTCTGGTTAAGTGACGTATAGATTTACTATTAAAGACAGCACCTAAATAGGGAAAGAAACCTTTATTGAAATCTGTGTATTGTTCCCATGCCGTTTCAGTATAGTCGACAAGCGGGAGATCTCTTTTGGGTCTATGAACTAGATGGGAGTTTCTATGATAATCAGGCGGAGCTAGAAAAACAGGTGGCAGAAGGAATGCAATGTAACATGTCCCATCCCAATCTAGTGGCAAACGTATATAGGCTGTATGACCACAAATGAAATAGGAATGTCGGGTAGCTTTGAATGTAGACTTGCCTTTATCACTGAATTCGACCACAGTAGTACATTTACTATGACCTAGAGGTACTGAACCATTCTTTCTGACACATAATTCGCCTTTGACGGGTAATACTGACATAGAGGGTAAGTCTGGTCCTGTATCAGACTGGACATTCAGAATCATGAGGTTAAGTGTATAATTACCTAATCCATATACTTCGTTTTCTAGATCGGTCCCTGTCCTTTGTGGAAGACCCTCCTTGTTAGGGTAACATGCTTTATGCAAAACTGTGTTCAGATTTCCCCATACCCAACTGCCTTTGTAGACTATGGACTCAGAGTCTAAAGAATTTATTAAACTAAACCATGCTCCACAGGAACCATTATGTGTGAACGGATACGGGAAGAGGGGCAAGACTCCCTTGTATTTCTGATAGGGAGGAAGTCGGCCACATATCCAACAATTGGTAGCATTGCTGGTCTGATGAGAATGATGTAACATACTGATAAAAGTATTGTTGCGCAGCGCAAGCCGGTAAGACAACTCATGCGGGGGTAGTTCGCTGAAGGTATGCTCGACAGTGCTATTTGGAAAGAAATGTGCATGTATGGAAATAGGGAAATACATGTGGAGCAGAAAACTTGCAGCAATAATCGTAAGACTCAGAAAAAACATAATCAATAATGTCACAATACAATGACTACGAAGAGATTTACAATATTCTCGTTTCTTGAGCTGTTTCTGTCTATCTCTCTCTCTATTGGGGTCTAACGGGTACATGTCAGAAACTGTCTAACCGATTCACCTAGGGGAGGACTTAAACAATTAAACTGTCTGACTTGCTAGACCTCAACTTTGAGCGATACTCCTGTTGAGGAGTGTTCTCTGCCAGTGGGAGTGTTGAATCAGTCTTTAGGATGGGGCCGGGCTGGGAGTCTAACTCTGGCTGCAGTCCATTATATTTTTTTATATGACTCGAGTGGAGCCAGCCTTTGCGGCCCTCCACCTTAACGGCTGTCCTTGTAGTCAGTAAAACAAGCTTCGGCTCTTGCCAGCGGGGCTCCAGCGGACTCTTCCTGTCGAAATTTCGCACAAAAACGAGGTCCCCCGGTGTAATCTCGTGCGGCTTCACCTCAGTATTGTCGGGAAAGGCTGCAGCTACCTGTGAACGACAAGATTGTAGTGCAGACATCAAGGAGGCAAGGTAATCTGTCAACATGTTACTATCAACATCTGTTATTTTGCGAGGCAGAGGCGTCCCCCACATATTCGGTGGCCTACCAAAGACCACCTCATACGGGGATAGCCCTGTTCTAGAGTGTGCAACCATTCTCATGTAAAACAATGCAACTGGCAAGGCGACTATCCAGTCTACCCCTTTCTCGGCACAGATCTTGGCAAGGCGTGTTTTCAGTGTCTGATTGTGGCGTTCTACGAGACCTGCTGCCTCGGGATGTCGGACGCAGTGGAATTTCCACTGATATCCTAGCAGGAGTGAAACCTGCTTCATTAATTCGGACGAGAATGGTTGGCCGTTATCTGAATACACGACACGAGGCAAACCGTACCGTGGGAAGAATTCACGAACCAACTGTTTGGCAGTGGTCGGAGCAGTGTAATCCGGGACTGGATATGCTTCTGTCCAACGGGAAAGTGCGCATACAATTACGAGGACATATTTGAATCCTCAACATCGTTCCATCTGGATATAATTCATCTGGAGGACTTCAAAAGGGTAATCGGGAGGATTGAATCCACCTTGCTCTACAGGGATGCTTTTACCTGGGTTGAACTGACAACAGATCATGCAAGTACGCACTTTCTGTTTTGCTGCTGCTCGTAAATGTTTATTGTACCAGAGATTCTGTAAACTGTCTAACATGGCTTTTTCTCCCAGATGTGCTGGACTGTGTGCAGTGTTGATCATAACTTGAACCATAGAGTCGGGGAGAAACCATGTGGCTTTTCCCTTCGTCATCCATCCCTGATCTGTCTGGATCCCTCCTAGTTCAGTCCATTTCTTTATTTCGTCTGGAGTAGCATGTGTCTGTATGTCAATTACATCTAGTGCGGGATCCTTAACTGTCATGCAATGTGTCGGTGTCGGAACTATTGTCTTTGTCATGTCAGCTGCATGTGTATGAGTCAGAGCTGTGTGTTTCGCGGTTTGATCGGCCAGATCGTTACCCTGGGATATGGCATCTGTAACTTTAGTATGTGCCTTGCACTTCATGATAGCTATGGCTGATGGCAAGTGTATTGCTTCCAATAATTCCTGAATGAGGGGACCATGTTGGATTTTGGCTCCGTGAGAGGTCAAGAAACCTCTTTCCTGCCAGAGTACACCGAAGTCGTGTACGACTCCAAATGCATAACGTGAATCTGTGTATATGTTAACATTCCTGTTTTTGGCTATTATACAGGCTCGGGTCAGAGCAATAAGCTCTGCAGCTTGAGCAGACAGTGTATCAATGCGGTGTGTTTCTTTGACTTCAGTTTCAGTGGTCACTGCATATGCGGCCACTAATTCTCCTGTGCTTGTTCTCATACATGAACCATCCACGTAAAGTGTCAGGTCTGGGTTAGTCAGTGCAACATCTGTCAAGTCTCGTCGGGGCTTTGTTACTGCATTAATGATCTCTATACAGTCATGTGGAGCTGGATCTGTAATGTTCGAGGGTAACAATGTGGCAGGATTGAGTATGTTACAGCGTCTGATTTCTATGTGTGGCTGGAACAATGTCAATTCATAACCTGTCAGTCGTGCTATAGTCAAGTGTTGAGTCTGTGTTCTGTTTAAAAGAACCTCCACAGAGTGTGGAACTTGTACTGTCAGAGGATGTCCTAACACTATGGAATCACTTTGTCGGATTGCTAAGGCTGTTGCTGCAACTGATTTTAAGCACGCAGGCAGAGCCTGGGCTACTGGGTCTAATGTACTCGAAAAATAAGCACACGGCTTATGTGAACCTGCTTGGTCTTGTGTGAGGACAGATAAGGCTGTGCCATCACGTTCGGTAACAAAAAGTGTAAAAGGTTTGCTGTAACATGGTGTTGCTAAAACTGGTGCTTGACATAATGCTTTCTTTAATTCATCAAAAGCCTGTGTGTGTTCCTGAGTCCAAGGGAGGACAGTCGAAGTCGCTGCCTCCTGTGTTGTCAACTGTATAAGTGGCTTGGCTAGAAATGCGTACTGGGGAATCCATTGCCTGCAGTAAGAGGTGAGGCCAATGAAGGCCCGCATTTCCTTTTGTGTCGTGGGTTGCGGTAAGTGTGCAATTAACTCGATGCGGTCAGGTGTTAGCTGTCTCCCCCTCTTGGACAGCAAGTGCCCAAGGTACACCACTTGCTGAACACAGAATTGTAACTTTGAAGGGGACACCTTGTGTCCTTTGTCAGCTAAGAAATGCAAAACCGTCAGTGATGCATGTTCACATTCAGGTTCGCTACGAGCGGTGATCAGCAGATCATCGACGTACTGCAGCAGGGCAGTGTTAACTGGGATTTGAATACTGTCAAGTTGTCTTTTCAATGCTTGGCTGTAGATGCTGGGGCTTTCTGTGAATCCTTGAGGTGCGCTTGCAAATTTGAAGCTTCGGCCGTTTAAACAGAATCCGAAAAGATATTGGCTCTCCGGATCAATGGGGACACTGAAGAAGGCGTTCTTGAGGTCAATTACAGTAAAGAACGTCGCTTCTGAATCAATAGCAGTCAATAAGGATGAGATGTCAGGGACCACAGGGTACTGTGGCACAATGCATTTATTTAATTCTCGCAGATCAATCACCAACCGATAAACTGGTGGTGCATTTGGGTCAGTACGTTTAAGAATCGGAATGATAGGGGAATTACATAGATTGGAGTCGGTTTCTACAACCACTCCCTGTGCAATGAGCTCTTCAATGATTTCCAGTAAAGCCACTACAGCATCGGGTGGTAACTTGTATTGTCGGATTCGGGGCAGTACAACTCCTGGCTTGAGTGTAACACGGTATGGTGTAATGTTCATACAACCTACATCAGTTGGGCCTTTCGCCCACAAATGTTCTGGTACATTTTTCAATCTGTCATCAAAATCTCGTAATACATAGTGACCTTTGAAGTCGCGTAAAAACAGTCTAACTCCTTCCGGAGAACAACATATTACAGCTCCTAGAGCTTTCAGTGTCTTGATACCTAACAAGTTTTCTGGACATGACTTCGTGAGTAGTAAGTCTGTAGTGCGTGACAATGGACCAACTGCTAGGGGAACAGGTTTCGATACTTCATTAACAATAGGTTGTCCTGAAAAACCAAGGGAAACATTCTGTGAGCCTGAGAGGGGTGCCCCTGGAACCTCATCGTGACTTATTGTTGTTCGACTTGCCACTGTGTCAATCAAAAACTTTCTATCCTTTCCTAATACTTGACTATGTACATAAGGACCCTCTTGATCTACAGGAACCTCAATGAGGGGCAAGCCAACCTCCCTCTCTAGGCTGTTTCATGAGTATCGCTGATAGTCGGGGTAATCAGATTGTGCATACTGGTACATCTGCTGTGAAACTTGCTGTGTCGCGGCAATGGGCTGTGGACGTGGTACCGCTACTGTCTGTCCTGTCTGTTGTGGAGCAGGCATTGGCTGAACGTTCTGTGTCTGCTGAACTTGGTGTTGGACCTGGTCCTGTCTGGGCTGACGTGGTCTCTCTTTAGTTTTACCTGTGGCTATGTTGTGTTTCAGGACTATACATTCATTTACATAGTGACCTGGCTGTTTACAATAGTTGCATGTCCCTTTAACGGGAGCTGCCGAATTATTAGACTGCGTCATGCCCCTTTTCTGACCGTCAGCTGGGACTGACTGAGCGACTAAAATTTTCATTTTCGTATCTTTCATACGCCTCTGTTCATGGTCCTGTTCTTCTCTAATTCTGTTCTGGTGGTACTGTAACATTTGTAACATTTGGGATGGCGTATTTGCTTGCCATGTGCTTTCGACTTTATATACACGGTTTTTAACCTGTGGCAGGGAATTCTCGACTAATTTGGTTACAAAAAGGTGCGGGTATGACTCGCTACTTGGTTTCAGGCCACTATTAATAATAAAACATTTCTCGAATCTAGAATAAAAATCACTAGTGTCTTCATCGTGTTTCTGTTTACAGGCTGAGATTGCGTCCCAGTCTTCCTTTTTCGTTGTCAATAATCTTGGCAAAACCTGTACAATTAATCCTGGTAATGCTTTAGCTTTTGGCCCAAGGCCTAACCCTGGACTACGTCCATTTTCCTCGTCTTCTACTTCGGTCCAATTAATCTTTTTATCTCCCACCTCCCATTCTTTCTCTTTGAGTTTCTCGTAGATGCCAGCAGGCAACAGTACTTTTAACATTTTCATAATATCTGAGTACGTGTAGTCACCCATGAGTAGCATATCTTTAATTTCTCGGTGAAAACCTGCAGGGTCTTTATCGTGACAGGGTACTAGTTTCTTCATTTCTAGCAATTCTATTTTAGTTAAGGGGGTGTATACGAATACACGTTCTAAGGTCTGATCGTCTTTTCTGACTGGATGTACTTCCCATAAGGGATTCTGTCTATCAAAGGAAAACATTTTTCTTTCTGAGGGTGGTGGAGCTGACATAAACTGTGGTTTCAGAAAAGCACTATACTTGTGTCTATGTTCTAGGATTTCTTTAATTAAATCAGTACCTAGGCCTCTCCATCTATTAGAGAGCAGTTCTACCAATATGTCCGGTAAGGGACCTGGATCAGAATGTTGGCTTTTAAACAACGTAATGAGATGCTGAATCATGTATACACTAGCTAATTTCTGTTCGTCAGGGGAAAGGTTCAAAAACGTCTGAGCTACTGCATCATCATTATACGTACTAGAATTGTCAGCCCATTGTACTGCGGACCGGGCTAGTTCTTGTTCATCCATGGAGTCGAGTACATGGTACCCCATTCGTTCTTGAAGTATTTTATCGGTAGCCTGAAACAAATGTTCAGGGGTCCTCGGATTTGACATGGCAGCGTGAAAAAGTCTCTTGCTTTCTGGACGTATTGTATTATTAAAGGGTCTTCCCTTACCTACATATGCTATCATGTCTCTAGCTGGTAATTGCAATGTTTCTGCTGTGGTCTCTGGTTGTTCGTCCTCCTCCGAGGATTTATTTGCATCTGATTCTGCTTCCCTTTCAGCTTTCTCTTTTGCATGGAATATTACTATTTCTTTACGAATTTTCCTGTACATGCTCTCTATACAATTTTGTTTATCATGTTTTCCGTCTGAAATATTCTGACTCCATGTAGTTAGTACCTTCATCTCTTCTTTATTTACACCAGGCCGGTCTCGTTCTCTTATGAAACAGTTTATGAGGAATCTTAATAGTAGACTTTGAATGTCTACTTTCTGATGCGCCATGGCCTCCTGAATACATTCCTGACCCTCCCCCGTCTGGACAAAATGATATATCCTGTCTAGATTATCCACCATTCCTGGAAACAGAACTAAAAAGTCTGCAGCACGTCTTATACGTATTGAAGCTAATAACATGCAACCATCTTTGCCTGGTATAGGGTCATATCTACAGGTTACGATAAGTTCTCTAAGCTTATCAGTTGTAATCGGTTTTGGAGTACGTTGCATTGCTAGTTCTCTAGTATTTAATCGATGTACTGGTGGCGGGGTATGGTAACCTCCTGATGCACCTCCTGAAGCGGAGGCTTGAGCATGATCTGTCGGTAGGGCCGTGTCAGGCCCAAAAGGATTAAGCGGATTAATAGGGAGTGCAGGAAGTGGTGGAGGATTATCAGGGGGTTGACGATCAGCGGGTGGTATACGTGCAGGCGGAACATTAGTATATTCGGGAGCTACGTCGTCTAAATAGGAAGAAAGGAATATGTCTTTTGCGGTCTTGTGACGTAATTTAGTCGGAACCAATGGAGGGGGCAGATCTTTTGGTATTTCCGGAGTGGCCTTAGGTAAACCCTCGGCCAAAAGAGGATACATACCATTCACAAGGGTGTTTCGTTGTCTGTCTACTTGCTCTGCCTTAACTCGTATTCCTTCTTCAACTAGCGCGTTTTCTCGGGCTTTATCTGAATCTTCTCTATGTTTCTCTGCTTTTCTGAGTTCTTTCCCGGTACGTCTATGAGATTCTTTACGCCACAATTCTATAGCGTCTTTCTGAGATTGTCTGGCCTTCTTTTTCCATAACGCTTCTTCTACTCTAATGATGCAATCTGCATCCCATGTCCCTGTAACGGGCCATCTGTATCTCTCGTCTAGGTTCTTAGTATAATCGGCCCATAAATCTAGATATAAGATGGCGGTAGACAGTCAAAATATCGAGTTGTAAATATCGACTTACCATAATATCGAGTCTGTAATATCGAAGGAGCATAATATCGAAGGCAAGAATATCGTAGGACAGAATATCGACCCAAGGTAAGTAATATCGAAATACTTAATATCGATGTAAGTAATATCGAAGTTAGTAATATCGATAGCATATATATCGATGTTAATAATTTCGATGACACTAATATCGATATTTGTATTATTTTATAGTTTTTTATTATGTATGTGTTATATGTTTAATTTAAGTATTTAAAATAATTACTATTATATGTGTATACATTTTCTATAATAATATAGAAATTTATAAGTAAATTTGATGTTTTAGTACCGGAGCGGGTTGTGGGTTTATAGGGGAATAGGGTGGGAAGTAATTTAATTATGGTAAGTTGATTAATAATTAGTAGGATTAATTAATTAATTATAATTATTTGCTAATTAATATTGATTAATTGGGAAATAATTAATTGATTAATTGATATATATTTTCTGTAGCGGGATGTGGGTTTATAGGGGAATAGGGTGGGGAGTAATTTAATATTAATTAATTAATTAATATATGTTTTTAAATATTTATAACTAATTAATTGGCAAATAATTAATATTAATTAGTTAATTAATTAATATAATTTGGTACATATTTTAAATTAGTAATTAATTGGTAATTAAATAATATTAGTTAGTTAATTACATTATTAGAGTTATTTATTTATATATAATTTTTAGTTACTGTTAATTAATTAATTGGGGAAAAATGATAATAATTATTAAATTATATTAATTACAGCTTATGTGCTAATATATTTAGTTTATTGTTATTGTTAATTAATTATTAATTGCTAATTAAAAAATATTATTTAACTTTGGGTTAAGGAGTATTTTTAGGGTTCAGGGTCATTTTTGGGTTTTTGGGTAAAGGGGTATTTTGAGTGTTTAGGGGCAGTTTTCAGTTTTTGGGTAAAGGGGTGTTTTTAGGGTTCAGGGTCAGTTTTCAGTTTTTGGGTAAATGGGTATTTTTAGGGTTCAGGGTCAGTTTTCAGTTCATGGGGAAAGGGGTATTTTTAGGGTTCAGGGTCAGTTTTCAGTTCATGGGGAAAGGGGTATTTTTAGGGTTCAGGGTCAGTTTTCAGTTCATGGGTAAAGGGGTATTTTTAGGGTTCAGGGTCAGTTTTCAGTTTTTGGGTAAAGGGGTGTTTTTTTAGGGTTCAGGGTCAGTTTTCAGTTCATGGGTAAAGGGGTATTTTTAGGGTTCAGGGTCAGTTTTCAGTTCATGGGTAAAGGGGTATTTTTAGGGTTCAGGGTCAGTTTTCAGTTCATGGGGAAAGGGGTATTTTTAGGGTTCAGGGTCAGTTTTCAGTTCATGGGTAAAGGGGTATTTTTAGGGTTCAGGGTCAGTTTTCAGTTCTTGGGTAAAGGGGTATTTTTAGGGTTCAGGGTCAGTTTTCAGTTCTTGGATAAAGAGGTATTTTTAGGGTTCAGGGTCAGTTTTCAGTTTTTGGGTAAAGGGGTATTTTTAGTAAATTAATTATTAATACTTATTGTTTAGTACATATATATTATATCTTTACTGTATATATTTTTATTTATTAATTTTAAACATTATTAGATACTTTTAAATATGTTTATTTTATTTATTAGTGTTATATACTTACTTTTACATTTATATATATTTAAAAAAAAATCGATATTTTTAACATCGATATTTTTTACAACGATATTATTTTTTCGATATTTTTGTACTTACCATGTTGTAGATAGGATGTCGATATTTTTGCCCTCGATATTGTTGACTCGATATTCTTGTAGGTCGATATTTTTGTAGTCGATATTCTGTCATAGATCCATAAGATGGCATCTAAGCCATGCTTATGGTACATAAAATTTCCGGGAGTATCCCTAGGTGGGACAGGAATCGCTTCCTCTAATATCCCTTTCCTAGTTCCTATCTGTCTTAATTTGGAAAACAGTGGCATCTTGATATTCGGTACTTGATACTTACTTGAACCTGAACACACTTTTAACACAGAAACACAGTAATGTATACCAAACAGTCACTCATACCACGACATTAATCACATAGAAACATTTTGAACACATTTTGACTAGGCTTGAATTCTATAACGAAGACAAAAACTGAACTGTTGAAAACACTAGTTACTTGATATACTGCTAAACAGTACAGATACACCGCTAAAACAGTGCAGACCGGGTCTGTGTACCCAAACCCGTCTTGACCGGATGCATAGTAATGCACCCGTCTAGATGCGTCCCCAGCAACGGTACTCACCGGGAAGCACGGAACGGAAGGCCTCGGAAAACTCGTCTGGACTGGACCGGCCTGGACTCGACTCGATTTGTGACGTCACAGGCACGTCGGAACTGGTGGGCCTCTAAACACCTCGGATCTTGCTCTCTTGGCTAGGCTCTGGTCGGGATCCTCCGCACTCCTTACCGCCTCGTCTGGGTGTCGATCGCAGTCTCAGTCACCTCCGTTGGCCAGAGGGAGATACAGGAAATCCTGCGGGTACGCGTAATTGTCCGTCTTGGCTGTGGCAGGGGGCTAGGTTTGCAACGCACCTCCGGCGCGTAAGGTGGGGGAGGGGTTCCTGTTCGGGCGCCAAATTAATGTGGTAAATAAATATTTACCGTCTGAATTTCTATGCAGTAAAGTTCAATAAAATAACTCAGTCGAAAATAAGAGGCAAAATCCGTGATATCTGAGTTTCAAAATGGGTTTTATTCCATAAAATGGAATGGTTCGAACCAGGGTATCATGTTCCTTTCACCATAAAGGATCAGGAAGGGATAGAGCATACTTTATTGACAGAATACAACTTTTATAGTTAATGCATATAATGGTGAGGAATACAGAAGGCGTAACAGCTGAGAGAAACGAGATAAGAACACATGTGCGTAACAGAAAGGCGTGCACGAGGGCGTACACAGAGGTGTGTGCTAGAAACGTCACATGAAAGTGTCACAAGTGGGTGGATACATAGTGGAATCTTGCAGTGTCAGCAGAAATCTGTAGCAAGGATGCGCGCGCAGCAGCATGACGTGTGACTGACGTGAGGCTGGAGGGTGCAGGGGACTTGACATTTAGCACTAGAGGAAAGAGACAGAAGTCTGGCATGTCAGATCGACTCGTTCCCAAATCATATCTGATATCTTGTGTTTGCGGAACCATATTATCTAGAAGGAAAAGGTCTCTCGGGCAGAGGCTACTCTATACTGACTATTAATGCGTGCATATGTGACTACGTGTCTGCGTGTAATGCGAGGGGCCATGGGCCTACCATGGTAACAGGAGCAATGAATTACTTGCATGGAGACAGAATGGCCGGGCCCTTTGCTCTGCGGCCGGGGAAATGTTTATCTATTCTGCTAGACTGGAATGTGTTTTCGAGGAGCTGAGCTCGGCTATACTGATAACTTGAAGGCAAAATACTGTCTTTGGCAGGCAAGCAGGCCGAGCCGGGCACCGCTCGCCGCGCAGGGAGTAGGACAGAGGTCAGGGAGGCATCCCACGTTGCAGCTTTCCAGGAGGCAGAGAACAGAAAGGGCTCGATGGCAGAAATCAGGGCCTAGCTCTGCAGGGCTAGGAAAAACGTGAAAGTGCACCATGAAAAGACGTTGGCAAGGCATACTTAGGAACTGAATTATCGATCCATTCATGGTGGATCTGAAAGAGGACATGTTAACGTTGGACGCAAATGTATTTGCGTCTTCATAGCAGGTCGAGGAGGGAAGTTACATGCACTTTAAGCTCGTACATGGAGACGGCGGGGTTCGCGTTAGGGGACACAATTGACTATAAAAATGTATATTACCTCAGAAGGGGCAGGGAGGTGGGGCTAGTAAACTCGGATATACGACAGAACAGAGGAAAGTAATAATTACGATCCTCCGTTCCGTCGCATGTCCGAGTTTACTACCCCCCACCGCCTCGCTGCACGCCCTATGCGAGCCGCCACTCTGTATAAGGTATTTCTATAGTACAAACCTAGCTAGAAGGATGCTTTGTACTCTACATGGTCAAAGACAAGCATAAAGTTAGTGAGTAGTAGGAGAGGAAGCCGTATTGTGGACATTTAATGCATTGTACATCCTGCCGAACACTGGGAACGCTCCAAGAAGACAAAATTCAGCAAATTGCTAACCAATCGCCGTTTTAATCTTGAAATAATCAGTCTGCACTTCTTGATACTCCCTACCTGGAAATTGACTCTAATGTCTAACTAATTGCTAACTCAAGCAGGTCCTACATCGGTAGCATCATATATGAATACAATAGGTTCCCATTTTCCAGATTAGAAACCAGGCACCTTCCCACCCTACCCCTTTTCATGGTACATTTATTTACTTGGCTTTCCATGATGAGCTAACATGCAACTGACTCTACCCCAACCCTATTGGCCTTTGAAAGAAATCAACCTGTCGGCAAAACCACTGGAATTATGCGATAGTACGTGTTTTCCGCAAAATTATAGATTTGTTGCATTTGCCACATAATCCACAATCTGCTGCATAATCTGGAGATTTTAACAAAAAAATAGTTTCTAGCTCAAAGAGTTCAAAAGTGGCTAAAAGCGCAGCTACATGTGCTGCTGCGCAGTGGAAGGCCCTCTGCAAAGTTTGACTGGTCACCTTTCTGTTGATTATTGCCATATTTTCTTCGAGAGTTAAACTGGAGCTAATGAGGTGCAACCAATGAATGCCTAATCAGGGTTAAGAAGTGAGAAAAATAACATAATAATGACGCAATACATCATAAAATGTGCCACAATACACCACATAAGTTGCCTTTTCTTGCTGCCTACTTCACTCAGCCCTTCCGTATAATGTGGCCCTCCCGTGATGCATCAATAATTCCAGCGGGCCCGCCTATCGGCAGTCATTCAATTCACCTGAGTGCAGTCGGTGTCGGGTAAAACTGAACACCCTTAAAGATAATGTCGAATGTAATTCAAAGGCTAGGTCAGGCGCTGGACTGTGCAACTCGTGATTATTATTACAACTTTGGTCTTTCCCGCCCGCCACGTCCAGGGCGGCTCTATAACAAAGATCTTTTAAACGCAAATGAAAGTTCCTGGCTGAGCAAGGCCCGTCTCCATCTCTTGAGCCTTGTTTACATTCCGATGCCTGGAGCGTGCCCATCAGCAGCCCGCACGGAATCACCCTGTGGCCTGTGGGTGCTGACGTCAGAGATGACCTCATGGCGCACGGCATGCCATTCCTTTACCACAAGCCCCGTCTCCTCACAATCCATTTGCTCGAATGAGAAACTCCCCATGCAAGGCCCACCAGGCCCATAAAGGCGAAAGCAGGCTGGCATTCTAAATATTGGGGGGCAGATTTACAAGCCCATTGCGCCTCTTTTACGCCGCTGTTGCGTCACTTGTGTGACGCAGCGGCGGTGCAAAAGATGCGCCATGATGCGAGGTATTTACAACGTGATGCATCTCCCAGATATGTTATGTTGTAAAGCCATGCGCCAGAAGGAGGCGTTCCATCACAGGGGGGGGGGCGTTCCAGCGCAGGAACGCCTCCCAAAAGTGGCTGAGTGAAATCTACAAGATTTCACTCAGTCACTTTTGGGCCTATGCTGCGTCAAAACCCTGCGCCTGCTTGAAGCAGGCGAAAGGATTGACGCAGCATTGTGGAGATAGGGCACCCCGAGCATTGCTGGAGCTGCGTCGCGCTTGCAACGCAACTCCAGCAATGCGCCGCTTTTACGGCACAGATGTGTGATGCATCTGTGCCGTTTTTGCCATGGTGCGCCACATTGTAAATGCGGCGCATCCAGGGTGGCGGAGCTGCGGCGCACAATAACTGGCGCATCCCTGCTAATATGCAGGGATGCGCCAGTTATTGTAAATCTGCCCCTTGGTTTTTAATTTTCATATGCTGTCATCTTTGCAGGAAATATTTCGATTTATGTTATGTAGGGCTACCATATGACTTGCAGGAAACCATGCGGCAAATTTACAAGCCCCTTGCGTCACTTTTGCACCATCGTTGCGTCACTTTTGTGACGCAGCGGTGGCGTAAAAGTTGCAGCCCATTTACAACATGACGCATCTAGGGAGACACGTCACATTGTGAAGCCCTGCGTGACATTATACCTGTGTCAGGTATGATGTATGCAGGGTAGACATTCCCACGCAGGAAAGCCTCGTAAAAGTGACGCAGTGAAATCTGCATGATTTCACTGTGTGACTTTTAGGACGCCACTGCGTCAAAACCTTACGCCTGCTTGAAGCAGGTGTAAGGAGTGACGCAGTGTTTTGGGAATAGGCTGCAACACGCATTGCTGGAGTTGCGTCATGCTTGCGACACGACTCCAGCAATGCGTGACTTTTCCGTCAACAGATGCTTCAGAATTTCCGACGCATCTATCAATCCTTACGCCATGGTGTGCCGTTTTGTAAATGCGGCGCATCCATGGTGACGCAAGGGTTTTGCATGATGGCACAGGGAAAGCGACGCATCTCTACAGATGTGTCACTTTCTTGTAAATCTGGCCCCATGTTGAGTGAGAGAGTCACAGCACAGACCACTGGCCAAGGGTTTGTGTGGAAAGGGCTGCTTTTATTGAAACAGGTGCCCATCGCACATCTTGCTTAGGCATTCAGCCTTACAAAACTAATGCCTGACTATACAAGAACTTCACCTATATGTTTCCTTACACCCACCTCTAAATGTACCCCTCCCCCGCATAACCTAACCCCGTAACGCATCCTGCTGTAACTTAAACTCTGCAATTTTGATCTTCAACTTCTCCTTCAGCTTATCACTGCATCTATTAACATATTACTTAACTAACTTCGTACAGTGTAACCTTTTACTTCCTGCCCCGTCCAGGTGTGAGCGTGTTCACAACATCCCTTTCAGCTGGTTCGCTAATGGCAACAACAATAAACATAGCTAAACCCATGCAAACGTCTCTGCCAACTGCCACCCACACCTGCTTCAATGTGACAACAGTACATCACGCTGAACCGCTGCACACCTGTTCCAATGACAAGCACCCTTGCATGCAGCTAACAGAAATATCCCTCATAAAGAAACGAGGCAACCCGTTATAATATGGAGGGAAGGGTGGGGAAAAACTTTTATACCCCTACCTGAGCCATGCCAGCCACCAGGTCACCAATATCAAAATGGTGGCATATAGCCCAAAGTGGCTGGTGCCATAACTAACGCCCCAGCCCTCTAACTAGAAGTAGCCCAAAGCAGCGTGGCTGCCCATACTGTGCCACCTTCCCCAATCCTTCCATGGGGCATGCCTCCGCCTGGTTGGCTGCCCCCCAAACCCCTGTTCCAAACATGGCTTGTTTCCTTTTATTAACCATCGAAAACACAAAAAAATAACTGAAGCCTGGGGGTCATTTAGGTGTTACCGGGGGTCACAGCTGCAATGCTGGTTTGCTACTTGCGACCTCTGCCACTGACTTTGCGACAGCTGGCCTCAGAGGCTCGCAAAGGCAATACCAGGAACACAACAGAAGGCAAATGGTGCTGTGATGTGCACTGTTTACTTTCTGCAGCTGGGAAGTGAGATATTTAACTCTTAACTCAGTAAAAAAACATAAGTATACAGTAGTGTAATGTAGAATCTCTTCCTGGGAGGATTCAGTGTTAGGTCAGATCATTTTACTTGCTGTGATGTGATTGGGTCAAAGGGAATTTATGCAATTTCTCTTCTGCTACTCCTGGCATTTTGGTGAATGGGTGCCCATGAACTCAAGGTTCAGGATGGACTGTTTCCATGAGTAACAGGGTCAGTACTGATTTGCATTAGGTGGGCCTCTGTCTAGAGTGGCACAGTGGGTGAAAAACGATGGGTTGGATTGGTAGATTATTTGTAAGCCTTCGCCACATAACCATGAGGGTGTTTCACTGGCAGTAGCACACCTGGAACTTCAGAGTGGCACAGCTGTCCAAGCCTACTCCTGCCAATGTTTTTGAATACCCAAAAGTAGTAGATTTGTACGCATTCACATATAACACTTCTATGGGTGCAGATTTACTATTTTTTTGGTAAACCAGTCACTATATATATTTAGGAAATTAACATGTGAAAACCTCTTAGTGAAATGAAAATCATGACAAAAGCTGACACAGGCAGAGCAGACCTGACCAGGGGCCACCAAACTCAGCAAACAAACCAAAAATGCTTCTCAAGGGATGTCGCACCCCAAACACTCCTGTTGAAGCCACGCCCCTGTCTATCCTACCTGGGCCCTGTAGTTGTCCTTGGGAACTCACAACAACTTGTTGACACCCCCACCCATGTAGCCGGACATACGCTCGACCCAATCTTCACCTCCAGCAAACACATCTCCTTCGATCGCACCACAGCTCTCCATTGGACGGACCACAGTTGTGTTCACTTCAGCTACAAAACCAGCCCGACCCACAACCCCCCACAACCTATTCCCCGAAGAAACTGGAACAAAATCACCACCGACCAACACCTCACATCGCTCAACCAAAACCCACCCGCCCTCTCATCGGACCCAAACCAAGCTGCCATCAAACTCAAACAATGGATCACTCACAGCGCTGACGAATTAGCACCCTTGAAAAACCATCACACCAAACAAGACAGCAAAAAGGCCCCCTGGTTCAACGATGACCTTAAGAAATCCAAGAAGCTATGCCGTACTCTCGAGAAAACATGGAGAAAAAACCCAACCACCGACAACATGACCACCTTCAAGGCAGCCACCCGCAAACACCACCAGCTGATTCGATCCACCAAGAAATCAGCATTCAAGAATCGACTCGACAACAACACCCATAACAGCAAGGAACTATTCAACATCGTCAAAGAATTCACCAACCCCACCGCAGCCTCAAACGACATCACTCCCTCCCAAGACCTCTGCGATTCGTTATCCTCCTTCTTCTACAACAAAATTGCTGACATACATAACAGCTTCGAAAACAGTTCCAACGAACAATCCTCCCCACCCCCCTCAGAACCTAAACCGCCCTCTAACAACCTCAGCGCCTGGAACCCAATCACCACTGAAGACACCATCCGCCTAATGAATTCCATCCATTCTGGCTCGCCAACCGGCCCCTGTCCCCACCACATCTTCAACAAAGCAGACTCCATCATCGCACCCCATCTCCGTGATGTCATCAACTGCTCCTTCAACTCTGCTACCTTCCCAGAAAGCTGGAAACACGCCGAAGTCAGCGCCCTCCTGAAGAAACCCACAGCAGACCCCTCTGAACTTAAAAACTACCGCCCCATATCCCTCCTCCCATTCCCTGCCAAAGTCATTGAGAAAGCCGTCAATAGCCAACTCGCCGCCTTCCTTGAATCAAACAACTCCCTCGATCCCTCACAGTCCGGCTTTCGAGCCAAACACAGTACCGAAACCGCCCTCATCGCAGCAACAGACGACATCCGAACACTACTGGACAACGGAGAAACAGTGGCCCTCATTCTACTTGACCTCTACGCCGCCTTCGACACTGTCTGTCACAGCACCCTCATACAACGCCTCAGCAACATCGACATAAAAGGAAAAGCCTTGGACTGGATCATCTCGTTCCTAGCTGGGAGAACTCAGAGAGTCCATCTTCCCCCATTCAAATCAGAGGCCACCGAAGTCATCTGCGGTGTACCACAAGGATCATCACTCAGTCCCACCCTCTTCAACGTTTACATGAGTCCACTCGCATCCATCGCGCGTTAACACAACCTTAACATCATCTCCTATGCTGACGACACCCAGCTGATCCTTTCCCTCACCAAAGACCCCAACACCGACAAAACCAATCTTCACGAAGGCATGAAAGAAGTAGCCGTATGGATGAAAAACAGCCGCCTAAAACTTAACTCAGACAAAACGGAAGTGCTCATCCTAGGATCATCCCCCTCTGCCTGGGACGACTCATGGTGGCCTTCGGATATGGGCTCAGCACCCATACCACAGACCACGCACGTAACCTTGGCTTCATCCTAGACTCCTCACTCTCGATGACCAGACAAGTCAACGCCGTCTCATCCTCCTGCTTCAACGTACTTCGTATGCTCAAAAAAATCTTCCATTGGATCCCCGCCGAGACAAGAAAGACTGTCACCCACGCACTGGTCACGAGTCGACTAGACTACGGAAATAATCTCTACGCCGGAATTACAGCCAAATTACAGAAAAAACTCCAACGCATCCAAAACGCATCAGCGAGACTCATTTTGGACATCCCTCGCCAAGATCACATTACCGGCCACCTGAAAGACCTCCACTGGCTTCCCATCAACAAGAGAATAACGTTCCGTCTCCTCACTCACGCACACAAGACCCTCTACAAACTTGGTCCCGAATGCCTCAACACTCGACTATCCTTCTACACACCCACCCGCCAACTAAGATCCTCTAATCAAGCCCTCGCCATAGTTCCGTGTATCCAAAGATCCACCATGGGAGGTTGATCCTTCTCCTACTTGGCGGCCAAGACCTGGAACTCACTCCCCACTCACCTCCGCCTTACACAGAACCACATCTCCTTCAGAGAAGAACTTAAAACCTGGCTATTCGATAAATAATGAACCCCCTCCCCAAGCACCTTGAGACCCTCTGGGGGAGTAGTGCGCTATATAAATTCTTGAACTTGAACTTGAACTTACTGTCACACACAACACAAAGTCTGGGGGATCCTGCTCTGGGATCACTCATTTTAAATGTATTTTCACTGCACTCACACTTCTGGGTTCCTGCTAAAAGAATTCTTGTGATAGAGTTGTCAATCAATGCTCGTGGGCAGAGCTCCATTTTCCAGTCCTTTCCTTTTACATTGTCCCAGTCGCGATTGGAGGAGGGCGCGCAGGCAAATTAATAGGGTGAGCCGAGTCATGGGTCTGGGTTGGTCCTAAGAGCCCATGCATGAGCCAAGCCATGAAAACATTTAGAATGTATATCACACAACAAACACAATGTAAAAATATGATAAAATGGCTACATTTTTTTGTTACGTGTAGTTATTTAACAACAAGAAACATTTTACTTTAGTTCATCAGGTTAAATCACTGCATAGAGAGAAATTTATTAAAAGTGGTAGTTGTTTGAAATATTAGTAGCTTACGAAAATGCCATTTGTGAACTTGAAGGCAAGCCAGTAGTTATGTAAACTGTAATGTGGCCTAGATTCTTATCATAGATGGAGCAAAATTGCAGTCTAATAAATCATAACATAAGGACTGCTTGTACAGAAGACATCCTCAACTCAAATATTTTAAAGTGCCTCTTTACCTGCGTCACTGTAGTGAGGCCAACAGGCTCACTCGTGTACAGGCTCACTCGTGTAAAGTTCCGTTGCTGTGTGCTGAACTCATCCTTGGACTACACCAGGCTAGTGTGAAATGCAGTGCAGTGCGTGTGTGTTTGCATGCATGTGCAGTGCGTGTGTGTTTGCATGCATGTGCAGTGCGTGTGTGTTTGCATGCATGTGCAGTGCGTGTGTGGGTGCATGCATGTGCTGGGTGTATGCCTGGTTGTTAATGATGCAATGTATGGAGGACTCAGAGTTCCATTTTGGGAGACCTGGGGTTGGCTGGAAGAGAATGAGAAGGTAGACTAATTCCCCCAGATGGATGTGTGGATTGCTGTATGCCTGAGAGAAGGGTGAGACACACACGCGAGGAAGGGGGTTCTCCAGTACACTTAAAAGGGTGCTCTTTGTTTCAGGGAGGCCTCTGGAAAGGGGCCTCGGCACATCTCAGGAAAGAGATGTGGCTGATAAGAGAATCATAAAGAGTAAGGCTGGGACGCTGGGGTAACCTTTTCATTCACATATCACTGTGGCTGATATCCAGGTATGAAGCTCTAGTTACTCGCATAGCCTGTGTTGTTGGGCTATCAGATTTGGAGTCACCCCTGCTGTGATGGACTGCTTTCCAGAGAAAGGTCAGGACAGAGGACAGGGCCCTTCAAAAGGAAGCAGACACCCATGGAAATGGACTATACTAAGGGGAGCCTCTGGGTCCCAAAATGGTCAACTGTAAAGCAGCCGATCAGGCTGTGGAAGGAGGGAACGCTCTGCAGGACTTCTGCCTGTGACCAGGACTGGAGGCTGAGGCCTATCGCCTCACAGGTAGGTGAGGTGACATTATCTGGGACATCCAAGACCACCTGCCCCTGGAGCCTCAAGCACCGCTGCCTGCCAAGCGCCAAGAACTGTGTGCCCGGTGAGGAAGAGGAAAGCTCTTAGAGGGAGCGAGGTCCAGTAGGGAATCCTAGTTAGTGGATCCCTGCAGCAAGGTGTGAGAAGACAGCTGCTGACTGATCGTACCTTTGCCCGTGTGCAAGTTCAAGTATGCAGCCCCGTTTGCCAGAGGGGGGCCACCATGAAGGTAGCCGTGTGTGCATCAATTGGACCATAGCCCTTGTGCAGAGAGGAGTTAGATACCCTGCATGCCAAAGAGGGCACCATGAAGATTACTGCCATGCTGATTGGGCCGCAGCATGTGTGTGGAACAGAGTCAGCAAGCCCATATGCTAGTGGAGGCCACTATGAATATTACAGCTGTGATGATCGGGCCGTCACCTGTGGGTGGAGTGAGGTCAGCGACCTCGTATGCCAGAAGAGGCCACCAGAAAGGACAAGGAACGTTGCATTGTTCAAGCTGTTGTCGAGAGGAAAGGCTGTCATATTGACCTGTGGAGACCTGAGCCGTTGACACCCCCACCTGTGGAAAAGATCAGGGAACTTACCGTCTCATGGGACGAAGCGCCATGGACACCCAGATACTGTTTCTGCTGATACTCAACAACATCACCAACAACACCAGCGGCTTCTGCCCTCTGGAATATCTGCAAGTGAAACGCTCTCAGAGAGTCTGGTCACGCAATACTTGCAGGCGTGAGTAAGACTGATCGTAGGGCCGGAAGACCCCAGAGAAGCTTGTTCTGCCACATAGCGCTTTGGGCACTGGAACACTTTTGACTTTTGAAAGAGTCGGAGTGGGACTACTAGTGGGGCTCAACCTGAATATTGTCTATAGTGAATGGGGAATAACCATTAGCGAAGTGGGACTCAGAGACCTGCCTATCGAACGCTAGACCCCGACATCAGAAAACTCTGTATATTGTTTTTGTATGCCATATTTTTCTTTGTGTTCATATATAAATACTCTTTGTTCATAAAAGCAAGTATTTAACTGAACAACTATTTATTGATGGTGGTTAACCTACTTTGAGTTGCGAGCCTGTGTCAACCCCCTGCAACTACCTCTTTCCCCTACTCCCTCTGAGAAGTCTTGGACTGGTTGACCCGCGCTACTACTGAGACGAGCACTGAATGGGTACTTGGCCCAGTTGCTCAGGACCCATAGTGAGTCTGACACCTCACAGTCAATGTCTCTCATGCATATGAAATTACCTGAAGTGGTTTGTACTTGGGTTTACCACGTGTGGGTGTGCTTGTGGATGGGCATGGGTTGAGCTATGCTGCCCAGGGTCTGCTCAATCAACCATACCTTCTCTCTTCATCGCAGAGCTCCATAATGACACCGCCAGCAGCCTTCCAGCGGTCCCAGTGCAAGGATTTTCCTCCTTCGTTTCATGGTGCTGGTTTATTTGGCAAAATGTAACAGAGACAGAGGCAGTGCAGTACATCTCAATTATTCTTCATTGCAGTCTCTAAATTGGTCAACCTTTACTTTTATGTTCATGCTAGTAAGTCTTCTCAGCACTCTCAATCAGTTCCTCTGCTGCCTCTGGCCGTTCCTCACACCCGGCTCAGCGATGGGGTTCTCCTTCACGAGCAGGAAGACGCCTGTGCAATGGGGCTCTCTCTTCTCCCATCTCAGCAGACAGGCAGCAGCCAGAGTTACTGGCAGCCCCACAGCTTCTTCCAGCAAGGCTTGCAGTAACCAAGGGATTTCACATTGCCTTCAAGAGTCTGGATACCAGCAATGCCAGTCCTGGAACAGGGCAGCTCTTCTCAGGCAGTAAAACAGCTCACACCAGAAGAAAGTGGTTCCAATTTGAGCTGCTTCACTGCTTGGCACTCACTTTGATAAGGTATTTTCAGACAGGGAATGTGGATCGACTGTCTGGTTTTAGAAACCAGTTGGTCATGGTTTATTTTCACAGGTCAATTCTCCTCTGCAGCAAAGAGATATTGTTTGTGCAAGGTGATGGCTACTCTCAGTAAGTAGTGACAATGCTGGCTTCAAGCAGGAGTACCCAAACATGAGCACAATAAGTGTGAAGCTTGGCCTCCAGCTCTCATCACCCTTCCAGGATGCACCACTCAAAGGAAAACAAAGAACCCAGGCTCTCCACAGAAAAGTCTCTCTCATTACCAGCTGCCTCTTCTGACTCCCCCATTCCACCTCCATTCACCATATGACAGTGCTCAAGAAGGACTAGTCAGCAATCCCCTGCTAAAAAGATCTCGGTCTGTCCACACTTATCTTTCTACAGTCATTCCCTCCTCCTCAAGAATGCAGACAATACACTTCCACTGTCTGAGGGATGTTTCACACCCACCCTCTAATGCCATGTGACCTGGGCCATTCTAAAATGGATCCCTCTGATAACATACCTGCACACTTGCAAACAATGTGGAGTCCTGATACCACACATCATACGTGCAAAAGCATTCGTCATTCAGACAGGGATGCCAGCGAATGGCATGGCCATGTCACACGAGTGGAACTTTACTCGAACTCACCTGTTACCATTGCGCTCATATTTCTGAACAGGTAAAAAGGTCGAGGCAGCTAAGGACCTCTAAAAGCACAGTATGCTACTTGACCAGGAAAGACACATGGTAGCCGTGTGCCCAGCCAAAGGTATGCTTTTGGCGTTCTTCCATGGCCTCTGATTATAGGACAATAAATATCTGTTATTAACTGCCAAGATGCCCATGGATGAAAGTGCTCTTCACAAATACACGTTATGTTATGTTATGTTATGCCATGTCATTCCATGTCATATCATGTTATGTTATGTTTCTTCAGAGATAGGGTCTGGCAGCAGTGTTCATTGCAGGCCCAGGCCCGCAGCACCCAGTCTGGTTTTCATTTGTGCAGAGTCCAAATAAAGTTAAGATGCCAGCTTAACCTGCAGCTGGGTAACTCAGGGCGTCTTCTTCACCATGTAGGGGATATCACCGCCCGAGGACGGGGTCTACATCACAAGCAAGGGGTTTGATGAGACAGAGAAAAATGAAGATTCCTGCTGAATAACCTCTGCATTCCCAGAGAAAGATGTTCAGTGGCACATGAGCATCACCAGGGCTCTCTGTGAGACAGTTTTGGGGTGCTGTGGAGCCCCTAATAGGATCCACACCACTGGAATACATCCTCAGACGCGGGTGTTAGAGTTGACTGTCCACATTGATAACATAAATGAAGCAGGAGCAGCCTTCGTGACGTGTGTGGTAGCACATTTTAACCTGTCCACCATGTAGTCTCAAATGTCCAAGCAAAGTAAAAAATGAAGAAGTCAGGTAAAGCTTGAGGGACAAATATGGTACGTCCCAAGTAGTTCCTTTTCTTACCAATTTTGTGGTCCAGTTTTCAAAATTTAAGTTGGACAAGGGGTTTCCAAAGTCTTGGCGGGACGGTGCAATCTTTCCTGTATGTAAGAAGAGGTTTCCACAACATCTAGGATGGTAAAGGCCAATCCTTTCAAGTGCCCCAGCAAGTTACCTGCAAGCATAAAGTAACCTGTGAGTTATATGCAATCATCACAGAGAATGTAGGTTATACCTAACATGTATCCTCCAGGTTCTACTACCCTGGATTGAAGAGGGAAACAATCTTTCAGCTTTAAGGTTGCTCATGGGTTAGTCTTACCACTAAGATCAGATCTTTATCCTAACCTACATTTTCCATAGGTTCTCATTATACAAAATGATTAAACTGTTCCCTGCACCTCATGGACTTGTTTTCAGCTTCCACTCTGGTGAACACAGAGAAGTGATGGCAAAAACAGAGGGATTACAATTCAATAAGTATGTTCTAAGTGTCATCATGGACCTCAAATCTGCTATTGATGGAGCTAAATGGGAGAATGACCAGTACATTTGCAATAACAATGGGAAGAGGTCCAATAAGCGTGTTTGTTGGCTCTGTCTATTGCCCCCATAATCTATCAAAGTTGTGGTGGCGTCCGACCACTGCCACACTGCGTGACCGCCCGCAGTATTAGAAGTGTAGTGGTTTGACTGCCACTGAACCGCTGCTACTGCCATGGATCAAGGATCCTGCCATGGTGTGGCAGAAGTTTGAGGGCAAAATATGCTGGCAGTGCCACAGCGGCACCGCCAAGCATATTTTGAGCTGCTTCACTGCACCCTTTTCATGGCAGTCGCACCGCCATGAAAAGGGCAGTGGTGAGGTAACAAAGGGGGCCGAACAGGGCCCCCTTTTGACTCTGTGAACGGGGGTGCATGCAGGGGGCACATGCTGTGCCCCCCGTAGTTTTGCACCCCCAGATCCTGCACAGGAAAGAATGCACGACATGGTGCATTCCTTCCCGTGCAGGAACGTGCACTGGCAGTCCCGCCGCTGTGCTGTTTAAGGCTCACAATGAGCCTTTAAACAGCCCCGCCGACGGCCTGCCACACCAAAAAATTACTTGTAATCTGGCAGACGTGTGGCGGTGGGTTTCAGCAGTACTGGAGTGGAGGGGTGGTATGCTCCCCACTCCAGGACCGCCGAAACTTGTAATAAGGCCCTAAGCCAAGTGTCTTGGCATTTAATCGGTATCAGTGACAACGGCAGATGCTAAAGTTTAAGCTGGAGGATGCCTCTGAGGAAGTTATAGTTTACACCTAGCTCGGTGCACCAGTGACTAACACCTTTAGTTGGAGCCGGAGGCAGCAGAAATAAAAGGAGAGGCAGCTGGAAATGTGGTAACCAGGTTTGCCAGGAAGCATGGTCACCCATTGTCACCCCAGATTCACGAAAAAATGCCAGCTATGAATGGCAATAACTGGCCTATTGGGCACAAATGTAGGACTTGGACGCGAACAACATGAATGCAGGCATCGCATTCGCGTCAACTCAAGAGAAAGTCTGAAACAGCTCTTGACGCTCCACGGTCAAAGGGATGGTGGCCCGACTGACCATTTGATGAACAGAGGTTGGACTGAAAATTTAAAATGTGAAACACCCTCCAAATGGTTAAAGGCTCTCAATGAGGGACCTAAGATGGACAATCTCTTGCCACCAGAGGGCTATTCACTCTGGAGTAAAGCTGTGACGGTGTGGCAACTCAGGGGTCAACGACTATCTGAGTCGAAAGGTTCATCGTTTACTTCTCGTTTGTCCTTTGTAGGTCCTTCTGACGCCCCACATGGTCGCTTGTTTGATATGGCAGGGTGTCTTTGGCAAGCAACTTGGCAAGATGGGACCCGGCAGCAGAAGATGGCCTAAACGACTAGGGCGGTCGACCTCGAATCTGGGGAACTGGGTTCGAGTCTCGGCAATGAAGCTGAACATCCTGTGATTCTGGGCAAATCACTTAATCTTCCTGTGCCTAACAAAAATGAATGTGTCCTCATGCAATGCAACTGGTGCTATGTAAAGCGCTCCCTCTGATACCCGATTCAGGTCAAGTTTGCGCTATATAAAGCTCAGTAAAATAAAAAAAATTAAAATAATCATCTAAAGGCCTGCAACACTTTCTCCTAATTTGATCCTATTATGAAGCGATCAGAGGACAGAACGTTGTACCATGGCCGAGAAGAACGGGATAGGAAGTACAGCGACAGCGACGCTCCTCCTGTTGGTAGGCCAGGACGGCCTGGCCAAAGGAACAGAGGGTCATCTCATGGCAGGAGCTTGGAAAACACACCCGAGAGCTTGGACCTTCAGACAGGGCAATGGCACTGGAACCAACAGGAGAAGTAGAAGAACCAGGAGCTATTCCTGGCGGGTGGGGGGGAATAATTTACCATATTGGATTACCCCTGCCTTGAGGGGGGCTTCTTGAATGATTCACGCTTCCATTTTTCTATAACTGGAACCCCACACTTAGAGGCGCGTGGGTCACATTGTAACCAAATTCCCATAATTTGCTGTGGCCTAATTATACAAAATTACAACAACAACAAAATGAGATTAGGTGGAATTACGCGAGGAGCGTTATGGAGTGTGTTAGCGCTATATTCTTAGCACATAATGCGCCCTCACGTCCAAAATGGACCCAAAGATGCATTTTGCACTTAGAAAACAGCGTTAAATGCAAGACAACATGAGCAGCAGCAGCAACCAGCCATTTGGCCCCGCTAAATGAATTGCGCCTGTGCTCCTACAGCAGGATTTGTGCGCAAAATGACTCATATTTATGCAAACGGCCATATCACGTAACTCTTCGTAATTGTAGTCAAAAGAGTAATGCGAAATTACAGGAATCACTCTGATTACTCCAGCGAAATTTCTGTTTTGCCCAGGCCTAACTGCAACGTTTTTAACATTTCTAATTTTATATAATATTGTTTATTTCTTTTTTTTGTGGCACTGGTTTTTGTTCCATAGCCAAAGACGTGTGGTGAAGCTAATCAAATTGAGATCAAACAATGAATTGGGCTCTCAATCTTCTTGCACCCGGACCATGAGGCTGGGCCCACCCTGGCAGGAGCCGAAAAGGCAGGTCTGCATCATTGACTCTGCCCTCTTCAGACTGCCGAGCCATGGCACCAACCTACAGGGAGTTCACGTGCAGCATAGGATAGGAAAGGCAGCCTAGGGGTCGAGGTTTTGAGTTAGCGAGCCCCAATCCCATCTGACTCTGGGTGTGATCTTGTGCAACTTTCACTCTCAAGCAGACCCTGAACACAATGGGCCCAAATCTTTAAAAGAAATCTTAAATCTGCGCCCTTAGGTGTGGTACCTGGTTTGTGAGCAGCTTTGTGCATTTTTTGAATTCATAAAGGTTTGTAAGCATGCTCTTGGAAAAGTAAATTAGTTTCACGTTTCCAGGAGTACTTCTAGAAATGTATGGTGCATTCCCAGTTACATGCATGCAAAGGCCTTTACATCACAGAAGCTCCAGTTTAAATATTAACTTTTCTTCTCTAGGGTAAACTATTTTCACACTGAAGTGTTCTTTCCCATGCACTGCACATTACTAGTCGGATATATGGAATGCCTGACTTTCAGCCCTTGACAGGAGTAAATCTCTGGTTATCCCTAGGTGGGGACTGGAGAGGTTTGTGCACAACATTTCGGGACATCTACCCTGTGAGAAACTTTGCACTTACAGATTTTACGTCATATTGAGTTACTATTACGCAAGAGTACACGCGGTTAGGAGGGAAGATTCACATGCAGTGAATTCCAAAGGTGAGTTTGAACTTGTAAGTCAATCCATATGAGTTTGACTTACACCTGCAGACGGCTTTGTGACACACACCGACCGTCGTGGTGCATGCTCTAATTGCGCCTAGGCTATTTACATATCAATTTATCGGGGCAATTTTACGAGACCCTTGCGACACATTTATGCTGCCGTTGCATCACTGCTGTGATGCAGCGGCGGCGTAAACCATGCACCACGTTGCACCTTATTTACAACGTGGCGCATCTAGGAAGATGCATCATGTTGTTAAGCCCTGCGCCACATGAAACCTGCGTTAGGTTTCATATGGGCGCTCCGGCGCAGGGTGGGCGTTCCGACGCAGGAACGCCTCGTAAAAGTGACGCAGTGAAATCTTCAAGATTTCACTCAGTCACTTTTCCGAGGTCGCAGCGACAAAAGCTTACGCATGCTTGAAGCAGGTGTAAGGAGTGGCGCACCACGATAGGTATGGATGGCCCCTGTGCACTGCTGGAGTTGCGTTACGCTTGTGACGCGACTCGAGCAATGCGCCGTCCTTACACCACAAGATGCAACACTCATCTGCCTATACTTGCGTCGCGGGGCCCCGCATTGTAAATGCGACACATCCGTGGTGGCGCAAGGGGAGGCTTGCGTGTCGCATCTGTTCTGGCGCATCCCTGCTGATTTGCTGAGACGCGCCAGACATTGTAAATATGCTCTATAGAGTTTTACATAGCGTAAATGTGACCCGAGAGGCTATCGGAGCGCTTTACCGATGTAACCTTTGCTCTCCGCACCCCATTAGCCGTCGGGCGCTCTTTGCTCCTCCACCTTCTCGTTTTCCCTCTCAATACTCGCACCAACTTGTCCACTTGTTCCACATTATCGGAGTTTTGGAATTCTTTTCTGCACGGCTGCTCTCCTAATGTGATACAAATATAAAAATGCCCTGTAATCGTGCGTACATTACTCCGTTCGCCACCATCCCATATATTTACATGTTTCCATGCCCCCTATAACTTTTATCACCGGCCTCCGAGGGGAGTGACGTCACCTCTGATGTCAACGCCACCAGGGCCCGGAGTTGGAGCGGGCCCCGTAGGGAAAGCTCCAGTGATCGGAATGTAAACAGGCCAGGAGAAGTATAAATCACACCACCGCATTTCAGACACTTTTTACATACTTCTGCGTGAACTGTCCAGAAGGCAAGAGGGGGAAAGGGAACACCCTGCCGGCAGTATGAGGCTTTCCGGTACCCATGGTTTCTACTGGATCCAGTTGTGCCCTCCTGTCTTCAGGCCACGCACCTAACTACAATTGTAAAGAATGCACGTCATTTCCGGCGCATATTGGAAGCAGTTATTGGTGTCTAGTTGTGCCTTTTGGGGTCAGCTGTATTTTTATTCAGCCCTTTTAGTTCCATGTTTTTCCATGCTGTACATATATAATATGATGTCTGAATTAGACCTAGTGGAAACCAGTTGCAACTGGTCAGCTGGAGTTTTCACCGAGCCGGACACTAAACTAGTCTGTGCAAAGACTGGACCAATGGCTGAGAGGAAAACGATAGTCTGACACTAGTTGGTCAGCTTACATTTTTGGATAAATGTAACTGAGCATTGCAGAAAGACAAGTGAAATGTATACAATCATTTTTAGCTGTTAGATTTAATTGTTTTACATGTCACACAACCTCGGTGTTATATTCGGGGTGAAATGGAACCCCGATGATACTACTCCAAGACTTAGACGGTGGCTGCTGACATCTGCTGTGAACCACTAGGGCACAAGTTTCAATCCCAGAAGGGCAAATTTAGCCTTTATCCTTATGTGGATGATATATTGAGTACAGTCAGGTTACCAGTCACTTTCACATCTATGACGCTTGTGGTGCTGCTTAGAAACAGCAAATCTGCGGTATGAGGCACTATAGAAAAATACACTGTATTGTAATGTGTAAAAGAAAAATTAAGTCGCATGTGATCATGGGCACATGGGACAGACTCAGGCAGCCCTGTGTGGAAGACTTCATCTGGCTGTTTACTTCCAGGGGGTACTCTGGAATAAGTTGCTTTGGTGGTCCTCGAGGGTAAAATCGGAGATGTGGTGGAGGTTGAAGGCTGCATGGATCTGTCTGCTGCAGGAGGGGGTCACAAGCAGAGACAGAGTTCAGACAAGTCTGTGAGTACTCACAGCAGCTCTAAGACAGAGCTGGGGACGAACAAGAACCTAAAAGCCAGCACCAGGCTACACAGTGCACTGAAAAGAGCAAGAGGGAAAGAATTCAAGAAACCTGGGTGCACTCAGGAGGATACACGTCTCCGCCAGCAGAGCCTCCAAGGAAGACACTCATTCTGACAGCGTGTAGGGTGGAAGGTCCCTGTACGGTGGCCCTGTGCCGTTCTGCTTCCTGTTTCTCGTTGTGATCAACATACCTAAGCTCTACCGGGTGATGGGGTACACCCAACAGAGCCCCCAAAGTGATATTCCTTTTATCAGGAACGGGGCACTGCGGCACGGCTACTGGTTGGTGGAAGCTGATGTATAGTAGTGACGTGCTGGCCTTTTTATCTGCACCCCAGTATGGACCCCCCACCCCCCTTAACTCCTTGGAGTGGGAGAGGTTGTGTGGTTGGAGCTTGGATTCATGGGATATCCTTGGTGGGGAACTGTGTTATGAATAGTAGGGTGTATTTTATTCCTTATAATAGTTGCATAATCACCATTACACTAGCTCACTTTTAAACCAATTCTCTCTTGCTCCTTCTTATGACAGACACACTGTGGTTGCAGGTATATAAGATACATATGGGATCTGCAATGTGTTAAAAACAGCATTATGCAACCTGCAATCGCTTGTGAACTGTATTTTAAGCATTTTCATTTGTTAGGGTCAGAAGCGGTGTATGTTAGAATGCGTGGTAGCATGCAGAGAGGTCCTTGCATCATTCTCGCAGTCTCAAACCCAACCCACCCCCAGCATTTCAAAGAGTGCACAGGCTTCTAGCTAATAAAGTGCATATAGAGATTTGCACTTTTTTTGCACAAATCACGTCCAAAGATTGTTACATTGTTTTTGTGTTGTTTAGATTCAATGTAGCACAACCTTTAAGTGGAACAAACGCTGGTAGTGTTACAAAGTCATAATGCTTGCAACACGTGTAACTCTGACCCAGTACCTTTAAGGCGAGTCTGGCACAATGAAGTAATACTGGTCTGTACTGCACCTCATGGTCACAAGTTAGAATCCTGGCAGCTGGCCTCAGCTTTTCATCCTTCTGTGGTCAATACATGAGTATTAGTCAGTTGGATAATATTAAACATCTGCTATTCTGCACAAAAGACCCCCAGGGCTGAGCATGTGCTTTACAAATACAGGTGACGTTAGATGGTCCTGTGCTTGTATCAAATGTATAGTATTCGTGTAATTCGTAATAATGTGTCACCATGGCTCTTGGAGGCACAACCTGACACCATAATCCCACATTAGTAAGTGAGGGAGTAGCTGTGACAAACTTGTGTGAATTGTTCAGTGATTAGCAGAGAGAGAGTGAGTGAATGAGAGTGACAGAGAGAGAGTTGGGAAGTTGGAGAGTTGGGGAGAGGATGTAGCCTTACCGTAAGAGTGGTCGTCGGCGAAGCTGGAAAACCAGGTCCGAGTCTCGGCAACGACGCACCTGTGATTCTGGGCAAATCACTTAATTTCCCCGTGCCTATAACAAAAATAAATGTGTCGGCCTGTAACGAAACTGGTATTCATGTAAAGCGCTCTGATACCAGATATCTTCGGGTCTAGTTTGCGCTATATTGAAGTACTAACAAGCACACTTCGTTTATCTAAGCGATGATACTTGTGATAATTAGAAGGGGCAATATAAACTGGAGGATACAGGAAGGACAAGTAACAACGTCCAGCCCAACCTCGTGGAAACCAAGTATAGGCATTCTCTCCACAGACGAAATATACATTAGGAGGGGTTAACAATGGAGGGCTGCTAAAAGTATGCAACTGATAAGTGTAATTACATCGGCTCTCTCCTACTGATATGTACCCTACTCCCCGAACACAGAACGTAGAGGTACTATTTAGCCGCTTTGTTGTTTGGGGCACTTTCCTGGAGGAGGAACACGAGTCCCAGGGGGCCTGCATCATTGCCCGCACCTGAGCCTGCTGATCGGCGCATTCAAAGCGCCTCGCCGCTCCCGCTACCGCGGGAGAAGCTTCGTTGTTTGGGGCACTTTCCTGGAGGAGGAAACTACGAGTCCCAGGGGGCCTGCATCATTGCCCGCACCTGAGCCTGCCTGATTGAAAGGCCTACTTACCTAGACTTAGCATCCGTCCCATGGGACGCGCGAGGGCGCGCACCGGGCGAAGCCCGGGCCAAGGGCGGGCCCGTTTAAACCCGTTCAAGACCGTGCAAGGACGGGACGGGCCACCTCTCTTTCATCTTACCCTGAGGGATTGACTTGTGAGTACTTCATTGCTTCATATTAATTTATTGCCTTTATCATGCCCCCAAAGGAGCCCAGAGGTAGAGCAGACAATGTTAATCTCACAGGAACAATGGACCAGTTCATAACCAGGGTAAATTGTGTTATAGACCAGGGGATCATGCTGATGGAATGTCGAGTTTCCCAGGATCTAATGATCGCCAGAAGGTCATCGATGGGGCACATTGCTAATGCGCGGACTCCTGTTCATCAAGGCCAAACTAGTGGTATTGGTGCTTCAGCAATTTTAGAATCACCGCTCTTACATCCACTGCCTTCTGATGTTAATCATGCTTCCCCTGGGTACCAGTCCATGATTTCCGACTTGCTATTGATGTCTCCCCACAAGTTACCATCTGTGCCTAGCGCCGCAAAGGAACATAACACCAGACAATTGCGTGAGAGACACCCAGGGGCTATTTCCAAGCATAAGCAAGGGCTGTCCAACAACAATGGTGGGAAGAAAAAGAAAGCGCCAAAAACACTAGTGTAATCACCACTACAGGGGAGCAGCCCGCTGTGGATGTCTTGGCAACTGTAGTTACACCTTTAGTGGAACTGTCTCCCACCAGAACGGTACCTGAGGCCGTAAGTGGGGGGACAAGCCCATCTGTAAGGGCAGAGATGATGGACTCTGTCTTGACCAATATATGTGACACAATTAGATGTCTCCTTTGCCCACTGGAGGATAGACTAAGCAGGATCAAACAGCATTTAAAAAAGATTGAGCTTGATTTTGGGGGAATTGTTGATACTTTAAAAAAGGATGTTCCACCGAGGGTTGCTCAACCACTACATAAAGCTAGAGGAGAAAATACTGCGGTTGTCTCGAGAGATCCGCTGGTATTGACCACCGACCACCAGGCATCAGTTGCAGTCCCCGAGAAGGGCACAGCAATAGCTGCTGCTAGTAAATCATGCCAGCCTAACACACCACAATTCAGTGGGGGTTTAGAGGCCCCCATAGTTCAGGCTCCCAGGGGTAAAAATACCTTCAACCTACCCTCGGAAGCATGTCCGTTTGTGGTAGTTTTAGCAGGGGTCCCAGAACTGGGTAAGCACAAAGTTGAATCTCACTCAGTACTGAGGAATAGGGTTGGCCACAGGTTAAATAAATATAGACCACTGCCACTACACATAGTGTGCAAAATACTGATGGTTCGGAGGGTGCCTTGGGTGGGACATCTGGCTAAGAACATAAGGGGGGACTGTGTCTTGGTCAATTTTAATGACCCTAGAACGGTTGAGTACATTTGTAACTGGAAATACCCTAGCCCAGGAGCAACTATTCACTTTCTACCATTGACCTATTTTTACCCCCAGGTCACTTTACATTAACAGCAGATAGGTGGACATTAGTGCAGCGGAACAGGGGGGGGAGGGGGCTGCCTCAGGGGGGATGGCCCAAGCCACTCTTTTCTTTAAATCAAACTCCTATCCAAAATCGATTCAGCTGTCTGGAGACTGTCGATTGACTTCAGGTTCGAGAAGGAGCACCATCTAGTCTTTTTTCCCCTTCAGGTAGCTGTACTCCTAGTCCCCCTGCCATGTCCCAGCCTTTGGGTTCCGAAACACCAATAACTATCATAGTTCCTCAGAGGGTTAACAATATTATTGGCCGGGTCCCAGATCAATCTCCAAGTGCCTTAATCTCCTGTGATGGCCCTACCAGCAAGCTTAGACTTATTTCATGGAATGTTGCGGGCTTACGTAATAAGCTCTCATTACCGGATTGGAATGATTTTATTGATGGGTATGATTTGTGTTTATTTCAGGAAACTTGGTGTCTTGAACGTCTATATAAACCTGTTTTTTCTTGTTTTTTTGTTCCTGCTACCTCGTCTGGACGAGGTCGCCCATCTGGAGGGCTCATGATATGGGTCAGGGCAGAGCTCAATCTTAAGATTATTCACCATTCGTGCACCTCTCTAGATGTAATGAGACTCTCCGTCAAGGGCATGAAGGGTAACATCACATGGGAGCTCTTTAATATATATGCTAGAGGTACCCAAGGGGGGGCTAAATCTTCCACCATCTCTGTCCTCTCCGAAATGCTCCTTTCCTGCCCCTCTGATTCCTTTGTCCTGGTCGCCGGCGACCTAAATTGCTCATTTGAGCCTCTGGCAGTGGACGACATTTTAGGAATCTATGAGGAGGATGCCAGATGGGGCATTCCCTCTTTGTCGCTCGCCCCAGTGAAGAAATGGTCTCCGGTGGTCATTCAAATGAATGCCTTAATGCTTGAATTTGGCCTAAGAGCCGTAAATGGGTGTATATCTTCTGACGTAACGGGAGCTAATACATACAACAGGGTCTCCTGTCAAAGCAGAATCGATTATATATATATATATGATCATTATACCATCAATAGATAGCGATCATAACCCCTTGTCCCTCACAATGTTGGAAATGTGGCAAAGGAAGGAGGACACTTCTACCACTGGATTGAGAATGCTAACAAAGGCAGTCCTACCATCCAATTGTAATAGGTTCCTCAAATGGCCAAAGTTCATTTTGAATGAGCAAAGATTAAGCATCCTAGGTGAAATACTTAGTGCCCAGACTATTAGGCTTTCTGCAGCATGTAAGAATGAGGCTGGGTCCGTTGCAGCGGAAACTATCTATGTTGATTCTATAGACATGATTGGCACCTTGTTTGTAGACACCACTAAAAAGCGTCCGATGAGTGCCAAGCCAGTACAGAAGTGGTTTGATAGAAACTGTAGAATGAAAAAAAACAGTTTGATACTGGCTATCAAATCTAATATCCCTGCTGAGGTTCGGTTGGCAAGACAGCAGTATAGGCAAGCGATTGTAGATGCAAAAAGGGGTTGGGAAAAATCTCACTGGGATAGTCTGAAAGAAGTGAGCCAGTCCAAGAACAGTGAGCTCTTCTGGGCTTTAGTGAGAAGATCTAATGGTTGTGACCCGGACCAAATCCCCAATCATATACCCGACAGGGAGTGGTTTGAGCACTTCAGGAAACTATATGTTGAGGATGAGGAAACAGGTAGCCTAGGGCCCCTAAGTGGTTTGATGGTAGCAGCCCCTGTTCAGGGTTCCTTCCCTAGGATAGAGAAGAAAGAGGTGGTGGCAGCCATAAACAAGATTGTACCCGCTAAGGCCCCAGGACAAGATGGCATACCGGGTGATTTATTTAGAGCTAATGTCGAGGAATGGGCCACCTTTTTTGTATTCTCATTAATGCCCTGCTGGAAGGTTCACCGGTCCTGAATTCTTGGAAGGGGGCCGAAGTAATTCCCGTTTATAAGAAGGGCTCCGGGGGGACCCGGCCAACTACTGTCCAATAAGTCTTATAGACGCTGGACAGAAGTTGGTTTGCAGGGTTCTCCTGGAGAGGATCCTTTCATGGGGGGATGAAAACAACATCATTTCTGAGTTTCAGGCGGGCTTCAGGGCTTGCACAAGCACGATACATCAGGCATTTAGGTTGGCACTCTTGCATTGAAAGGTGGTTACTATTGGCAAAGGCGGTCTTTATTTGGCATTTATTGACCTAAAGACCGCCTTTGACTCGGTCCCCCGAGACCGCCTATGGCTGGTCCTGCAGGAGATGGGGATTCCTCTGCCCATTCTGAACCTCTTGGCCCGTATGCACGATGGAAACAACGCCCGTATTAGATGGGGATCACAGGAGGATAAAATTCCTGTGAATAGAGGCGTCCGCCAGGGATGCGTACTGGCACCCACACTATTCACGCTCTTTGTGAACGGCGTAGTCTCCTTTTTGCTTGAAATTAATGCTGACGCCCCGGTCCTAGCAGGTGATAAAGTCCCCGCATTACTCTTTGCGTATGATACGTTGTTAGTATCAAAAACTCCTGCAGGGTTACAGAAGCTGTTGGATCGCTTCTGCTTGTTTTGCAAGATGAGGGGTCTTGTCCTTAACACCTCTAAGACAAAGCTCCTTTATTTTAACCCAAGTAGATCATCTAGATCTACTCTGGCTCTCGATGGGGTGCCACTGGAGCGTGTCAAAGAGTTCAATTATTTGGGGATCAGAATCTCTGATAAATTTAAATGGCAGTTACACATAGATAAAATGGCCCTAAATTATAAACGGGTAGTAGGAGTATTAGCGAGGGAACATCGCGCGTCCACCTCTAGGCCCATTGCTCCTGCTCTGGAAATTTATGCCACAAAAGCCGTAGGCTATGCCCTCTATGGAGCAGAACTCTGGGGCTTTGGATGTGTAGACGTGCTAGTCACTACAGAAAACAAGTTCTTTAGGGAGCTTGTCTCACTCCCGAGGGGCACTCCAACTAAGCCACTTCTGAGAGATTTGGGTCGCCGCTCAATTAAGGACCTAGTCACTCTGTGTCCTCTCTTGTATTGGGCTCGGTTATGGCGTACTCCAGAGCTTTCCAGGTATGCAGAGAGCCTAAGAGAGGTCATGAATTTCCAAGGATCGCATAAGATCGGATGGCTAGCTAAAATAAGGAAGCTTCTACTGGCCACCGGCCTCTTAACTGCTTGGGAGTCTGGGGCAGTGTTATCAAAGGTAGAAACCAAGAGAGCATTTTGGGCATGGGTTGATATCCAAGAGCAGAGGGACCCAAACCAAGGCAGGCTGACTGATGTTTTTCGTCAACACAAGCGTATACCTCGCCTGGAGCCCTATCTGGACTTTATTACAAAGCCGAGAGACAGGACTCTCTTTATCCAATTTAGAATGGGTACCCTTCCTCTTTACGATCGTACCAGCAAATGGAAACCCCCGCATCAAACGCCCGTGGACTGTCCAAACTGTGCAGGTGTTGTTGAAAATATCCCTCACTTTTCCTTTGTATGCCCAGCCTATATAAAACCTAGATTGAAATGGCTTAAACCTGTGTGCCTGTAGCTTGAAACCAGGGACCACTCTGTTGCACTTAGAATACTTAAGGCTGATGCTAGTACAACCCTAGCCTATGGGGTGGCCAAATTCCTAAGCTGGGCATGGTTGATTAGATTAAAGGCTTTATGAAGAATTTGTATAATGAATTGTTTTTAAACTCCCACAAAGCTGCTAAAGTTTAATACACTTTTTACCTCTTGATTGTTAAAAAATAAGTTTTTTAAATGAAATTTTCCTTTTAATGTATTTATTATGGATGTGTTTTAATTTGTAAATGTGCTTTTATGATATCACATATCGAAATAAAGCTTTGTTGAATTGAATTATTTAGTATAAGCACTGGAATAGCCCTATATTCAGTAACATTTCGGTTTTGAAAATGTCGAAAATACTGAGTGAAATTAAACTCATCAAAATCCTAAATTTAATTTTTCAACCAAGTGACATTTTCATGCGTTGTATACATATTCATACATGCATTCGGGTCTAAGGTTCCCTCTCCAATATTCCCATCGGGGTCGAATCCTTGATGAGTCGCAATATATGCCAAAATCATTTCATAATCTTTTTCCGAAAACCTTTTGTGTCCACAGTGTAATGCATATACAGCACTGAAAATAATTTAAAGGTAAGGATATGAATAAGTCGTGCTTGTGCATAACAGATGGTAGAAGACCACAAACCCAACAATTTGTAGTATTGGTGGCACTGTGTACTTGATGGAGCATTTCAACTAATATCATTTTTCACATAAGTCTGACGATGCCTTTCCTTATGTGGGGCTAAAGTATGAAACACATGTTCCGGAGGTGGGACAGTTGTTCCTAAAACAGTATGCATAGGGTGATGAAATTCTAAATATATGAATACTCCAATTAATGTAATTAGCAACATCGCTATAATAACTATGAATGCAATTTTAATACATTGGGTCCAACTAGAAAAGACAGGCATATATGCAGAGAAATAACGACGTACAAAAGGACGTTTCTCTTCAGGAACGAAACGAGTAAAGGGATACATACTAACTAAAAGTCCAAAAAATAAACTAGGGCAATGCAGTCCAACCTGCCAGAGGGTGCTTCTTTCCTGTGTCCGTTTAGAGTCTCACAGACAGTCTCCAATTGTTCATCATAGAACAAACTTCTCACGTTGGATTTATGTCCTCGCACAACCCTTGAAGAAAACACAACCCGGGCCTCTTTTAAACAAGAAATTCAGCCTTTCTTTCTGAACAGAGCAAGCAAATATTCAAGGTTCTCAGCGCGTTCAGTCTAGTGTCTCGCTCAGTACCCCAGACGCGCATCTAACAGACATTCATAGCACAGGTCAGTACCCTTATCACTCAAGTCTTTCCCTACCTGGAGAAGTGTGGCTCAATGGTTAGAGCGGCAGACCCTGATGCAGAGGTCTAGCCCGGGACCAGGGTTCAATTCCCTGCCTCGGCGGGTCTTGGGCTCAAAAATTCCACGGACCTGATAATTCTCGCCTCGGTGCCTATTCCAATCATGGAGTCCCACTCTGCAACTCTGGGCAATAGCTTGCTTAATCTCCACAACGGCCCCACAATGCTAAGGATGCCTGGCCTCCACCTTGGGGGTGCCCAGGAGTGGACGCCTCACAGGGAAAGCCAGGATGGGTTCCACAGCGGTATTCGTACAAGCGCCTTGAGACCCTTGCGGTGAGTAGTGCGCTATACAAGTATCAATTAACCTATCTCCTAACATGTTCACCTGGGGTCCCGCGTTGCTTTCTGGGCCACAGGTTGTATCGAGCATGACCAGGCACTTCTTGATCAGGGAACAAAACAGAGGATGATGAATCCAGTGAAACAGGGGTACTGCAAGCCCCTCTTTCAACTGTAGGGGCAACAGAGTCTTGGGCAATCACTTGTGCTGATGACTGAGCCCCTTCCGAGCCCGGGACACCTTCTCCTTGCCCTTCTCCAATCACCTGGGCATCAGAAAAAGGGACAAAACGAGGAACTCGCTCACTTTCCTGGGTAAGAACCTCTTCCTGGATTCGCTGATCATATGGAAGCGGGAGGGGTAGTATTTTCAGATGTGACACATGGATCCAGTGTTTCCTGCTGTTCACCTTTACCGCTGTCCGGGTGGCCAACAGGACCTGAAACAGTTCAGACCATCGAGGATCCAAGATGGATTTCCGCTGATAGTTACTGATCAAAACCCACTGTCCTGGCTCCAGGCGATGTCCGGGACCCTCCGGCAGGGGCTGCAAAACTGCTGAGACCTGTTGATAAATGGAACGGAGATCTTTAGTCAACGCATACAAATAGTCTGTCAACATAGGATACTCTATGTCACGAAATGTTCTGGGTCTCGGGACGCCCCAAACATTAGCAGGGCACCTAAAAATGACCTCATACGGAGACAAGCCAGAACAAGAATGTGGGGTAACTCGCATTGACATTAATGCCAGCGGCAGAGCATCTGGCCACTTCAGTCCGGGACTTTCTTGAATTTTTGCTAATTTGAGCTTCAGTATCCCATTATACTTATCGGCCAACCCAGCGGACTGTGGGTGTCAAGCTGCATGGAATTTCTGCCTAATCAGTAGCCCATAACAAATGTGACTGATGAGTTCTGCATGAAAGTGTTTTCCGTTATCACTCCAGATCACCCGAGGAAATCCGTAGCGACGGAAATACTCCTTTACCAACGCCTTTGCCGTTGCCAGAGCAGTATTTTCTTTGGTCGGGTAGGCTACCACCCATTTACTGAAAGCGCACACCACGACCAGGAGATACTTCAAATTGTTCACACGCTCCAGCTGTATATAATCCATTTGGAGCACCTCAAAATGCAGAGATGATGGTGCAAAGTTCCCACTCAAAACAGGCTCCCTGACCCCAGGATTATGCCGTAAACAAACCATGCAATACTGTACCAAATGGGCAGCAGTCCTTGAAATATTAGGATTTTACCATACAGGATCTAATAATGCACAAATACCCTTTGCCCCAATATGAGCTGGACCATGTGCCATTGTCACCACCGCATTCACTAATGCATTGGGCAACATCCACCGCTGTTTTTCTGTCAAGTCAATCCAACAATCGTCTGCGTCTAATTTCCCCAGCCTCTCTTTCCAGTGAGCCAGTTCAATAGGGGTAGCTACTTTCTGTATTTCTTAGACACTCTCCATGGCGTTATTAAACATCTCTGTTTCAGCCACCCACCTAGCAGAGCTTGTCACAAACATTGAGGTCAATTTGGATTTCGCAATTTCCTTAGCTACTTGATCAGCAAAGGCATTACCTTCACCCACTGCATCAACCACTGCCTTGTGCACACTACATTTAACTACAGCCACCATCTCTAGTAACGTTAATGCTGTCAGTAAATGCAGAATCAAAGGGCCATGTTGTATTCGCTGACCATAGGAAGTGAGAAAACCTCTTTCGGCCCACAGTCGGCCGAAACTAGGAGCCACGCCGAAGGCGTACTGGCTGTCGGTGTAAATATTTACTCTCAATCCTTCACTTAACTCACAGGCCTGAAGCAATGCCACTAACTCAGCTGCCTGTGCTGATTGAAAGGGTACTCGAGAAGCCTCAACTACAGTCTGAAGAGTAGTTATTGCATATGCAGCAGTTGTCGTGCCATCTGGTAATTTGAAACAAGAGCCATCGACATACAACTCGCCTTGAGGGTCAGATAGTAATATACAATATACAGAAATATACAATCATGAATATCATTGTTCTTTCCATTCGAAGGGAGAGGTAGTAATGTAGCAGGGTTCAGAGTGGCACATCTTTTGATCGTAATGTGTGGAGCAAACAAAGTCAATTCATATCCTGTAAGACGCGCACTTGTAAGGTTCTGGGTCTTTGTTTTGTTCAATAATGTATCCACAGCCTGCAGTACTATCACTGTGAGGTTAGTGTTCAAAACGAGCTCTACCGACTGTTGAATAGTCACCGCGACCGCAGCAGTAGCTCTTAAACTGCTAGGGAGTGCTCTGGCGACGTTATCCAACACCGCCGAGAAATAAGCACAAGGTCTCTGCTTACCACCGAATCCTTATGTTAACACAGAAAGCGAGCAACCGTCCACCTCGTGTACGTAAAGCACAAAAGGTTTTCGGTAGTCCGGAGTACCAAGAATGGGTGCAGAGCAAAGCGCAGATTTCAAAGAGTCAAAAGCATTTTGGCAATCATCAGTCTAGGGTAAAGGTTCATGCACATCTTTAGTAGTTAAATACAGGAGAGGTTTAGTGAGAAGAGAAAAATTAGGAATCCATTGGCAACAATAAGAAGGTTTGCCGAGAAATGCACGAACATCACGCTGAGTACGAGATACAGACATATTAAAAATGGTAGTCACACGCTCAGGGGTTAGTCTCCTCCCCTCTTTCGACAGTAGATGACCAAGGTAGTTCACCTCCTGTTGACAATATTGGAATTTAGAAGGAGACACTTTATTACCATTAGCTGCCAAATAAGACAATAATTGTACAGTGGCATCCTTACAACCTTCCTCAGTGTCAGAGGCCACTAACAGATCATCGACATATTGCAAAAGTACATTACCGGGAGGCAGGACCAAATCATCCAACAATGTTTTCAAAGCCTGACTAGATACTAGGGGCCCGATGAAGGTCAGTCGGTAACGTCCGAAAATCGGTATTTTCGGCCGTTACCGATTGGTAAATAGCTGATTGGTATGTAGGGGGCATTATTTTACTGAATCGGTAAAATTACCGAATCGGTAATTTTACCGATTCGGTAAAATAAAAAATCTGTAAATTTACGGAATTTGAGCCACCCATATGTAGGTGGGACTCTTCAGAGTCCCAGAGGGATTACCGAATCGGTATTTTATCATCAAATCCAATTTGATGGTAAAATACCGATTCCGGTGTGCATGCACACCTATGCCATGTGACAGGCAGACCTGCCCTTAGGGCATGTATGCCTGCCACATGGCACCTGAACCTGTTTTGGGGGTGCCAGAGGGTGTCAAAGTGACACCCCCTGCACCCTTGTGAAATTCGGTATTTACCGATTCGGTAAATACCGAATCGGTAATGCCCATTCATTCCTATGGGCTTCAAAGCCCATAGGAATGAATTGGCATTACAGATTCGGTATTTACCGAATCGGTAAATACCGAAATCATCCGATTCGGTATTCCAGCATATCTGGAATACCTACATGTCGACCCCATAGATTTACCGATTTTTAATTACCGAATCAGTAAAATTCGGTAATTGAAAATCGGTAAATCTATTCTACCTACATCTAGCCCCTAAACTCTCAGTGTACCCCTGAGGAGCGCGACAAAACCGGAAGCTGCGACCAGATAATGAGAAGCCGAAAATATGATGGCTATCAGGATGTATCGGAATGCTAAAGAAAGCATTCTTTAAATTGATTACAGAGAAATATTTAGCAGTGGGAGGAATTATAGTGAGAATAGTAGTGATGTCAGAAACCACAGGGTATTGGGGCACCACTAGTTTATTAATTTCCCGCAAATCAATCACAAAATGATAAGTATCGACATAGTCAGGATCACTTCCAACAGGGGCCTTTATTAAGATCAGTAAAATAGAGCTGTTGCATATATTAGCAGCCGTCTCCTCCAACACACCCTTTTTGATCAAATCCTATATGACGAAGAGCAAAGCAGAGTTGTGCTGGGGCATGAACATGTGTTGACTGTTCACTAGATGTGCCAATAAATACACTTTGCACAAACTAACGCGATTGATTGGAATTATTCAAAAGAAGTAACATTCAAATCTTCATGCCCCAGCACAACTCTGCTATTCTCTACTCAAACAAGGGGGTGAGGGGTATCCCCCTGCTGAGGGCGGAAGCACAAACAGATTGGAAGCTCATGAAACTGGTTAGTAAGGGTTTGTGATCTTCTTACCCTTCAAACCCGTATGACGTAGAGCAAAGCCTTCTCGCCAGCCAGAGAAATCTTGTACTGAGGTATACGTGGAAGCCGGGCATTTTGCTTCAACGTAATAGAAACGGGTGGAATCCTATATCTGTGTCTCCAGTGGCCCACAGTGTCACTGAGATAGCAGCAAACTCAGGAGGGAGGGGTTCATTTTTGGTGAAACACTGCGAAGTATGCTTGCCAAAATAATTAATAGTCAAATAAACACCATCAGGTGAACAATTAATTTTTGCATGTAATTTCTTCAACAAATCCAAGCCCAATAAATTTTCACCACAATGGGAAGTCAAAAGAAACAGGGAATCTACTGTAACTGGGCCAATAGTAAGCGTAATAGGTTTGGAAATGGGGCTCACCACCGGAATTCCCGAGAATCCCACTGAAACATTATTTTGCCCGAACAGAGCAGCCCATGGGACCAGAGAACGAGAGATAGAACTATTCATTGCACCCGTATCAACTAAGAACTTTTCAGATGTCCCCATCAAATGGGCTTTTACATAAGGACCTTGCTGATCAATGGGTACTGACACCTGGTCCCCTCTCTGTCCTTGGCTGTCCTATGCATAGGCTTACCCTTCGGTGACATCCATCGCACAGTCCCCATTATAATACTGCCTACCTTTCGGATTATTGAAATAATTATTTTCTGATCCAGCGTGCGTCACCTCTTCTCGTCGCATATCACTGTGATACACACCACCTCAACCTCTTCCTCCACCTCTCATAGCCCCATTCTGAGCCAGCAACAAGGGACACTGATATCTCCAATGCCCTTCCTCCTTACAATAAGCACACTGGTTTATTCCCAGAGCAACAGCTGGCCCTCTGCCTCATCCGTTCCTGCCCCCTTCGGGACAAACCCCTGCCACCTCTCTCTCTGCCTCGTCCTCGAACAACTTGTTGCAACAACACCAGTGTGTTAAGAACTTTCGTTTTTTTTCTGTCTTATCCTTACTCTCATTTTCTCTATGTTTGTAATATTGGGCCATACTCATTATTACCAAGGGCGTAGAAGTGATCCAGGTACTTTCAGCTGCTTGCAGCCGTGCAGATACTTCTGGTAACAAATTGGTCACAAAGCGATTAACAAATAATCGTATACTGCCTTCCAATGATAAATCCTCTCCACTTAAACCAATGAATACACCTTCAAATCTAGTGAAGAAATCAGAAATGATTTCATCTTTCTTCTGCTTACATGCAGTCAATTTATCCCAATCCACCTTTCGAGGCGGAATGAAGGAATGTATATAAGTAATACTACGGCCGGGTAACGCCAAAAGTTCGGGTTTCGGTTTATCACCAGGCTTACGTTCCTTATCCCAACCTTTTATCTGATCCCATGTTCCACCCAACTCTTGAACATGGTCTTGATCAGGCACCTGCCACCATACATCAACAGGGACCAACAACGCAAAAAATAGCTCTATGTCAGCTAGGGTCATAACGGCTGAAGCCGCTTCTGTGAGTTCTTTATAATAAGCCATGGGATTCTTTCGGGGATCAGGTAATTGCGATTTTAGCGAGAGGACTTCACTCCTCTTCCAGGGGGTGTAAACCCATTATACCTGCACTCGTGCTTCTACATGTGGTCTAATCACCACATCCTGATGGTTTTTTAATTCCGGTATTTCAGGATGAAAAATAGGATGACCTTCTCGCATAGGGTGCTGAGAGTCCCACGAAGTACATTTTTGGTGCATCAGCTCTCAATAACTTAAGAGAACCTCAACATTTTTTAACACTTCCTATGGTCTAAGTTCAGACTTATGAGCCCAGTTCCGAATATCATACATCACTTGAGGGGCCAACCCTCCTGGAAAACACTGTTCCCATAAAGTAAGAAGACATGTGGCCATGTGTTTCAGGGAGTGTTGCTGCATAACAGGTTCAAAATCTTGAAGCGTACTCCAGATATCAGCTATAGTATAAATAGGGTGTCGCATACACTGGGATGACTGATTTTCAATCATCTGTTTCTCATTTGGTCTACAGTCGAACGAGTAAACAACTTTTGTGGGTCAAAATCCCCCGGAGCACGAAATGGAGTTGAGGCAGCTGGGGATGGGGTCGTACTCGCGGAATGAGAAGGCCACACAGAGGAAGGGAGAGACAAAACAGCTGTGGACATAACAGAAGATGGCAGTGTAACAGGCCATAAAGAAGCCATCTCAGACACAGAGGGGGATAAAACAGATGACGTTCCCGGAGAGACAGTGGAAGAGGAAACAACAGGGGCAGAGGTTGAAGAGGCCTGTGCTGCAGTCTGGGGAACAAGGGGATATATACGCTGTGGAGCATAAGGTGGAGGTGGACGAGTATCCAATAGATCCTCTATCTCATCCTCCGCTTCAGTCCTAGCCACATAGGTCTTATCTACTTGCAATCTAAATTGCCTATCTGCACAATCAATTCCCTGTTCGGTTCAAGATTTATCATAAGCAATGGCTTTCTGTGTAATCGTCTGACCTCCTTTCATTCTACATACTTTTTCCTCCTGCATACGTCTACGCTTTGCTTCCTCCTGCCATAGGTTTAGGGACTCAAACATTGACTGTCGACTACGTTTAGAAAACAATCGATCCTGCAGAAAAAATATATTTTTCTCGTCAAAAGACCCTGTTAAGGGCCATTGCAACTCTACATTATCTTTAGTATATTTATGCCATAGCGTAATAAACAAGAGGGGTGTAATTCCATGCTTTATATAAATATCATAACTCGGGCTGTCCTCAGGCGGGGCAGGTTGACTTTCACCCAAGTGCGTATCATTAGGGCGGCAACAACATCCAAAACAACTCAATTTACTAATACACATCATTATGATTGTTGTCACGTATTCCTCATTCAATCATAACAACGACTTTCCCTGGCTGTGGGCCTGCTAATCAGAACCACAGCCTAGCTGTTCTCTCTCTAAATTGACATCCATGTACCTTAGGTGCATTTACCAATTGGTATTGGGTCACTCTTGTAAGGCCTTTTACAGGGTACCATAGGTACCCAGAGCATAAGTGAACCCAAGGCCTACCAGGGGCTGCAGCATGTATTATGCCACCCCTGGCTGGCCATCCAAATCTGACACAACTGGCTGATCAATCAGCTGGGGCAAGGTGGTGTAATCACCCTCTGCTATAGATATAGTATACCTATATCTAAACCTAAAATGGACACATATACTCCTGTAAGTCACTCCTATGGCAGGCCTTAACAATCCTGGAGGCAGAGTGCTTGGAATTATGTGAGATAGTGCTCTGGCATGAGCTGAGCCTGTCTACAGCTTTCGGAACCAAGTCCTTTAGCTGTTTCCATGATAACGCTATACCATATACTCTTAAGTGCATTATAACCTCGCGGTTATTGCTAACTTTGGCATAGCATTATCAAAACATGTCAAGTAAGGTGTCATACGAATTGGAATACTACCCCCTCGCCAATTCTGGCGACGGGGGTATCATTCCACCCTTCTAGAGGGACACAACATGTATGTAACTGTGAACCCCGGTTAAAGTTAACTCGAGCCTCAACATCACAAAATGGATGCTGCCACTTCAGACACAAGTCTGACCTCCTGCTGCTGGGAGTCCATCCAGCGAGGGAGGCTTGGAAAAAGGGTTTCCTGCCTTGGGAGGTGCTAGCACCACCCCAGACAGGATTTTGTGTATTGGGTAGGACCGGGCTGAAAGGAATGAGACATGCCTGGGGCACACAAGGTCCCCTGTGCATACACCGGTTCAAACCAGTTGCCGGGGCACTCCAGCCCCAGCTCTGGCACGACACCGGACAAAGGATAGGGGGTGTAACCACCCCCCTCCCTGGTCCAACCCATAGGAGGGACCTAGTGATAGTACAGCCCCCTTTAGCAGGATAAAGGTAGAAGCTGGTCCTATTCCAAATCAGATTAATCCTGAATTGAAATTCTGCAAGAAGAAACTCTGGACTTCGACTTTCTACACAGAAGACTGAAGAAATCTCCCTTGTGGGCAAGGAGTGTCCACCCTGCACAAGCAGGCACCATCAGCGTCCAGCGGCTTCACTTTGTCGTCTTCCCTCGAGGTTCCAAACTTCAGAGCCCAACGAGACCCAGATTCCCAGACCTCTCCGACCTCTACCTACATCTGCAGCACAGCTGACATCCGTGGGTGCGACGAGACACGTGGGACCGGCCATCTTGGAGAAACTGTACTTCGCTTCCAGCACGACTTCTGAGGTATCCTCTACCAAGTGCTTTGGGGACTGAGAAGCCCCAGCCCCGAGCAGCTCCTGCACCGAAGACCAGCCCTCCAGCATCCACGAGATCTGCGTGGGGACCTTCTGCTTGCTTGCTGCTCGACACATTGTCTGGTCACTTGCCGGCTGGCTAGTGACCTCCTAGACGACGATCCATGACAACAACACTGCTGGTCTGGTTGCTCCAGATTGGCCCTTGCTTCCTTCCAAAAGAGAGGCAACCCGTACCCTCCTGGTCCGCACCAAACGTCTTTTCCACTCACCCCGTGGGTTGCCTTTGCCAAGGCCTCTTGACTTCAAATCCGGATCCGACACCGCCGACAGCGAGAGCCTGTGTGGGGCAGCTCGTGCCTCCATCCTGGTTGTCGAAGACACCACCTGGTCCACGTGGCTGCAGAGTCAAGCGTCCACTCTTCACCTGATCGCGACGACAGCCTCTGGTTCCTTCCTGGTTCCACTCCAGTCACTGGCTAGTGACTTTGAACATTGTCCCCTCTGCTTTCAGGTCTTCAGCATCTCTGATCCACCCTTGGATCACACCGGACATCTTCCTCCTGGTCACCTGCAGCATCTTTTCTTTCAGGCTCCATAGACTTCAACGCAGAAATCCGACACAACTTCACACCTATGCACCCGCAGCCCGTGGGTGAGGTAACGAGAGCATTTCGGTGCTCAAGGGTAGATTGGCTCTCCTAGTGTCCAGTTCCACAGTCGTTTTAGTCCTAACTAGTCAGGATTGTCCGTACTCACCTTTTTCTTGAACTGTACTGTCCATAGACGTTGTTACGCATCTCGCGTGTGAGTTCACACTCTGCACACGCGTTCCGTGGGCCTCCTATTATTTACCTAAAGTTAGGATAGTGTAGTCCCAGCAATCCTACAGCCTCTGGACAGCTCCATTCCTTTAATCGACTTCCTTATACCATTTACTTAGTATATGGTTTGTTGCGCCCCTAGGGCAACATTGTAACTTGTGCAACTTAACGTATTTTTCTTAAGAGTCTTGTCATGTGCTTAGCCCTCTGATCTCATAAAGAATTCAGAGGAGTTTGTTAGTTAATAAATATCTTGTTTATTTTCATAACTACCTGTGTGGTGTCCTTTCATTTGGAATTCAAGGGGTTATATGTGGTAAAACAGCTGGCTTCACATGCCAAAAGAGTTTAGCCTAAGACTGTTTTGCCCATGCTACCATTAGGATAGCTGGTCTATAAGGTTGACTTACAACCAATCACCATAAGGGTTGTTTGGACTGATACAAGGTGATCACTAGAATTAGTGAGCATCATATATCAGGCCAACTTCTCACATTGATGTGCAGCGGTTGGGATTTGAGCTTGCTGTTGTTTTTACCAAATATAATCTTGAGATATCATTTGAAAGATCACATAAGGTACCATAGGTACATATAACAAAGCTTAGAAATACTCTGAGTTCTACTGAACCAGCTGTTGTAGTAGAAATGGAGTAGCACACCCTGACTACAACTCTTAGCAAGGGATCAGTAGGAAAACCCATAGTGTAGGTAAGTGCACCACTTACACCTCACTAGAAAGCATGTCTACCACATGAGAGAACACAGTGACTCCCCTTGTGGTTAGTGACCCTCCACAGGTCCTTTCCAGATACGCATCACTCAACTTCCAGGAGATGAGACAATTGTGTACCTCCAGGAAATTGAAACAGGGTTCTAACCCTACCCTTCCTTTTCTGTTAGGTCTCTGAGAGACATATGATGCCAGATGGGCTTCTAATACAGGCCCCTCTAATCCAGCAGATGGGAGCATACCCCCAGTAGAAGATGACTCTAATCTCCCTGAGACTGAAGAAGTGGAGGAGGAGAATGGAGACTCATCTGATGGAGATGTAGACAATGGTCAGGAGAGAGTCAGCAGACTTACCAGGGTCAACTTAAGCCTACATGAGAATGGAACTGGGGGAGCCCCAGGCCCATCCTCAAGCAGGCCTAACCTTGTGAATAGACGAGCTAGGTCTCACTCCAGAGGCTCTAACAGATCTATTCACACCCATGTCTCTCAGGAATCTTCTCAGAGAGGGATGACATCCCCTCAGAGAAGAGAGCATGAAGCTAAGATGAGGGAAGTGCATCTGAGGATTGAGAGGGAAGAACTTGCCCTTGCCAAGGAGAAACTTGCCTTTGCCAGAGAGCAGAAATTGAGTGGGTTAGAACCCACTGGTGGCAGCATTATCCCTGGAGATAAAGACAGGAGTTTTGATAACAGAAACCTGAGTAAGATAGTGCCCCGCTTTAAGGTAGGGGATGACATCCACAAATGGATGACTGCTTTGGAGAGAGCCTGCAGAGTACAGCAGGTACCCCAGAGTCAGTGGGCAACTATATTGTGGCTCTCCTTTGAAGGTAAAGGAAGAGACAAGCTCCTCACTGTTAGAGATGAGGATGCTAATGATTACCAAGTCCTGAAAAGTGCCTTGATTGATGGGTTTGGCCTTACAACTGAACAGTACAGGTTAATGTTCAGAGACACACAGAAAACTCAGGCTCGGGATTGGACTGACTTTGTTGATTGTGCCACTAAGGCTTTGGAAGGCTGGTTACTAGGAAGTAAAGTTACTGATTACACAGGATTGTATAATCTAATTATGAGAGAGCAAATCTTAAATAATTGTCAGAACCAGTTGTTGCATCAGCACTTGATTGACTCAGATCTGACCTCTCCCCAAGAATTGGGAAAGAAGGCAGACAGATGGGTCAGGACAAGGGTAAAGCAGCAGAACCAGAACCAGGGTGGTGGCCAGAAGAAAGCAGACCAGAAGGGTAATCAAGAGAATAAGCAAAATGACCAGCAGTCTTCAACAGGGCCCCAACAATCTAAGGAGGGTGGGTCCCAGAATTCCCAAAAGAAGAAGAATGATGGCCAAAGAAAACCATGGTGCCAATACTGTAAAAGTAAGACTCACTGGTTTAGTGAGTGCACCAAGAAAGGCCCAGCTCCTACCACTACTACCCCTAAGGCACCTGCACCCCCTAGTACAGTTAGTAGTGGTAGTGCACCCCCCAAGGCTATAGTTGGGTTAACCCTGGGAACTGAAGTGGATTCTGACTTAGTGAGAATACCCACTCAGGCTGTTCTTATTTGTACTGGGGACATGGATATCACCCCTACTATAAGTCTCAGTACTCTGGGCAAGTACAGGCAAACGCCTTTGATCAATGGAAAAATGGCTCAGGCCTACGGGGACACTTGTGCCAGTGTCACTATGGTGACACCTAACTTTGTGGACCCTGAACAGGTAATACTAGGTTCAGACTACCTAGTGACCAATGCTAGCAATGTCACTACCAATCACAGTATGGCAGTTGTTAATTTCTCCTGGGGAGGGGTAACTGGCCTCAAAAGGGTTGTAGTTAGTTCAGACCTCCCAGTGGACTGTCTGTTGGGCAATAATTTGGAATCCTCCTTATGGTCAGATGTGGAGTATAGGACTCATGTGGAAATGTTAGGTTTGTCAGCACATGTCCTTGCTGTGACTAGGTCACAGGCCAAAACATGCCCAGCTGAACAAGTGCTGGATCCTGGAACAATGGACCAGACACTTCCCAAGAGAAAGAGCAGTAGGGTTAAGGCAGTGCCTTCCCCCCTACCTCAAGGTGAGGATCAGCCCTCTCAGGAGGCTGACCCAAAGACCCCAGAAGGAACTGTCCCAGAAGAGCTTGAACCTGAACAGGTTGAGTTTCTTGGGGCAGGGGGGCCTTCCAGGGCAGACTTGAGGCAGGCACAGTTAGACTGTTCCTCTCTTGAACCCCTCAGACAGCAGGCTGCTGCTGAGGCTGCAGGGAATGCTACATGTACCCACAAGGTGTACTGGGATGATGGACTCCTATACTCTGAGGCAAGAGACCCCAAGCCTGGTGCTGCCAAGAGGCTGGTTATCCCCTTGTCTCTGAGAGGTTTCCTTCTTACCTTAGTGCATGAGATTCCCCTTGCAGGTCACTTAGGCCATAACAAGACTTGGGAAAGACTTGTAGCACACTTTCACTGGCCTCATATGTCTGAACACACAAAAGAGTTTTGTCATTCATGTGTCACCTGCCAAGCCAGTGGCAAATCAGGTGGCACCACAAAGGCCCCCCTTATACCACTACCTGTGGTGGGGGTACCCTTTGAAAGAGTGGGGGTTGACATTGTTGGACCAATGGCCCCCCCAACAGCATCTGGACACAGATTTATACTGGTGGTAGTGGATCATGCCACCAGGTATCCATAAGCTATTCCCCTTAGGACCACTACAGCTCCTGTTGTGGCCAGGGCCCTACTTGGAGATTTCTCCAGAGTGGGGTTTCCTAAGGAGGTTGTCTCTGACAGAGGTGCAAACTTTATGTCAGGATACTTGACTGCAATGTGGAAGGAGTGTGTTGTCAATTCTAAATTCACCACCCCCTATCATCCACAGTGCAATGGGCTTGTGGAGCGATTCAACAAGACCCTAAAGGGGATGATAAAAAGGTTACCAGAAAAGCTTAGGCGAAGATGGGATATCCTTTTACCCTGCCTTCTGTTTGCTTACAGAGAGGTCCCACAGAAGGGGGTTGGCCACAGCCCCTTTGAGCTTCTATTTGGGCATCCTGTAAGAGGACCCCTATGTCTTGTGAAGGAAGGAAGGGAGTTACCTCTCAAAAAGCCTAAGCTTGACATAGTGGACTATGTACTTGGTCTCCGCTCCAGGATGGCAGAGTACATGGAGAAGGCATCTAAAAACCTTGAGGCCAGTCAAGAACTGCAAAAAGCTTGGCATGACCAAAAGGCTGTCCTTACTGTTTACCAGCCTGGGCAGAAAGTGTGGGTGTTGGAGCCAGTGGCCCCAACAGCTTTCCAAGACAAATGGTCTGGACCCCATACCATCATTGAACAGAAGGGAGAGGTCACCTAACTGGTGGACCTTGGAACTCCCAGGAGCCCTCACAGAGTACTTCATGCGAACAGGCTCAAGGCATTTGTTGACAGGGAGGACATGGGCTTAACCATGGCCACAGATGAGGGACAGGAGGAAGAGAGTGACCCTCTCCCAGACCTGCTCACTCAGAACCCTGATGATGGGTCAGTAGATGGTGTAGTCTTTTCTGACAGCCTTTCTGAACATCAGCAAAAGGATTGCAAACAAGTTCTTCAGTCCTTCAGACAAATGTTCTCTCTGACACCCAGTCAGACAAACTGGTGCACCCAAGAGGTGGACACTGGTGACAGTCTGCCTATAAAGAGTAAAATCTACAGGCAACCTGACCACGTCAGGGACTGCATAAAACAAGAAGTACAAAAGATGTTGGAATTGAGAGTCATTGAACCCTCAGAGAGCCCTTGGGCTAGTCCTGTAGTTCTAGTGCCCAAACCTCACACCCAGGATGGTAAGAGAGAGATGAGGTTTTGTGTAGACTACAGGGGTCTCAATGCTGTCACTAAGACAGATGCCCATCCAGTACCAAGAGCAGATGAACTCATAGATAAATTGGCTTCTGCCAAATTCTTGAGTACATTTGACCTGACAGCTGGTTACTGGCAAATCAGGTTAGCTGAGGATTCCAAGGCCAAAACAGCATTTTCTACCCCAGGAGGTCATTACCAGTTTGTGGTGATGCCCTTTGGTTTGAAAAATGCACCTGCCACTTTTCAAAGGTTGGTGAACCAAGTTCTCACTGGGCTGGATGACTTCTGTGCAGCATATCTAGATGATATTGCTGTCTTTAGCTCCACCTGGGAGGATCACCTGATCCACCTGAGGAAAGTTTTGGAGGCCCTGCAAAAGGCAGGCCTCACTATCAAGGCTACTAAGTGCCAGATAGGGCAGAGTCAGGTTGTGTACCTGGGCCACCTTGTAGGTGGAGGCCAGGTTCAACCATTGGAGAGCAAGATACAGGCCATAAAGGACTGGGCTCCTCCAACACCCCAGACACAGGTCAGAGCTTTCTTGGGCCTGTCTAGTTACTACAGAAAATTTGTCAGAAATTATGGGACAATTGTGACCCCTCTTAATGACCTGACAAGTAAGAAAATGCCAAAGAAAGTTCAGTGGACAGTTAGCTGTCAAAAGGCATTTGATGACCTAAAGCAGGCCATGTGCACTGCACCTATTCTCAAGAGTCCAGACTACTCCAAACCTTTCATTGTCCAAACAGATGCTTCTGAGTTGGGTGTGGGAGCTGTTCTATCTCAACTGAATATTGATGGTCATGACCAGCCCATTGCTTTTATAAGTAGAAGGCTGACCCCTAGAGAGAAACGTTGGTCAGCTATTGAGAGGGAGGCCTTTGCTGTGGTTTGGGCCCTGAAGAAGTTGAGGCCATATGTGTTTGGTACTCACTTCAAGATTCAGACAGACCATAAGCCCCTCTTGTGGCTAAATCAGATGAAGAGTGAAAACCCCAAACTTCTTAGGTGGTCCATTTCCCTACAGGGGATGGACTTTACAGTGGAGCACAGACCAGGGACTGACCATGGAAATGCAGATGGTCTCTCCAGGTATTTCCACTTAGAACAAGAAGACTCACCTGGTCAAGGTAAGTTCAATGTCCCTAAGTTTGGGGGGGGGGGTTATGTAGGAGAGTAGGGTCTGCAATCCTATGGTCACCCAGATTTTTGCTTTTTGCTTCACTAGTTTACGACTTTTCCTGGTTGTGGGCCTGCTAATCAGACCCACAGCCTAGCTGTTCTCTCTCTAAATTGACATCTATGTACCTTAGGTGCATTTACCAAATGGTATTGGGTCACTCTTGTAAGTCCTTGTACAGTGTACCATAGGTACCCAGGGCATAAGTGAACCCAAGGCCTACCAGGGGCTGCAGCATGTATTATGCCACCCCTTGCTGGCCATCCTAATCTGACACAACTGGCTGATCAATCAGCTGGGGCAAGGTGGAGTAATCACTCTTTGCTATAGATATAGTATACCTATATCTAAACCTAAAATGGACACATATACTTCTGTAAGTCACTCCGTTGGCAGGCCTTAACAATCCTGGAGGCAGAGTGCTTGGAATTATGTGAGATAGTGCTCTGGCATGAGCTGAGCCTGTCTACAGCTTTCGGAACCAAGTCCTTTAGCTGTTTCCATGATAACGCTATACCATATACTCTTCAGTGCATTATAACCTTGCGGTTATTGCTAACTTTGGCATAGCATTATCAAAACATGTCGAGTAAGGTGTCATATGAATTGGAATACTACCCCCTCGCCAATTCTGGTGAATGGGGTAGTATTCCACCCTTCTAGAGGGACACAACATGTATGTAACTGTGAACCCCGGTTAAAGTTAACTCGAGCTTCAGCATCACAAAATGGATGCTGCCACCACAGACACAAGTCTGACCTCCTGCTGCTAGGAGTCCTTCCAGCGAGGGAGGGTTGGACAAAGGGTTTCCTGCCTTGGGAGGTGCTAGCACCACCCAGACAGGTTTTTGTGTATTGGGTAGGAACGGGCTGAAAGGAATGAGACATGCCTGGGGCACACAAGGTCCCCTGTGCATACACCGGTTCAAACCAGTTGCTGGGGCACTCCAGCCCCAGCTCTGGCGCGACACCGGACAAAGGATAGGGGGTGTATCCACCCCCCTTCCTGGTCCCACCCATAGGAGGGACCTAGTGATAGTACGGCCCCCTTTAGCAGGATAAAGGTAGGAGCTGGTCCCATTCCAAATCAGATTAATCTTGAACTGAAATTCTACAAGAAGAAACTCTGTACTTCGACTTTCTACACAGAAGACTGAAGAAATCTCCCTTGTGGGCAAGGAGTGTCCACCCTGCACAAGTAGGCACCATCAGCGTCCAGCGGCTTCACTTTGTCATCTTCCCTTGAGGATCCAGACTTCAATGCCCGACGAGACCCGGATTCCCAGACCTCTCTGACCTCTACCTACATCTGCAGCACAGCTGAGATCCATGGGTGCGACGAGACACGTGGGACCGGCCATTTTGGAGAAACTGCACTTTGCTTCCAGCACGACTTCTTTTTTTTTAAATACTTTTTTATTGCAGCTACACAAGGAGCCATTGTACAGTCTGTCTGTGAACCTCATTATACATCAGCTGTTGTTGCATTTCACCCTAGAAGATACACGGCCATTCAGCCCACACCCCTGTGGTCAGGCGGCAAGCGTTGTCGGTGTAGCATTTTCACCCACGATTACCAGCTATAATCAGTCTGAGGCCATCCAAGTTTCTGCATTTTTTAATTATTTAAACATACCACCCTCCTCCCCCCTCCCTCACCCCCTGGTGATCGAACGTGAAAAACTCAAGTTAGGGTTCTGCAATATACAAGTAGACTGTAAGAAAGCCTCAGTTTCGCATTCCTGCCCCTCCCTCCTCCCTATCATCAGCCAGGGACATACAGTCGTTCAAAGCCTGCTTTAACCGGTGGCCCACTATTCCTCATGTGGTCGATAGAATGTCTATTCAGTCCCTCCTATACCCCCGCCATCTAAGAGCTGTGTCGCATCCACTCCTCCCTCTCTCACCCCACTATAGCCCCCATCCAATCCATGGTAGTGTCTCCATTTAGACCAGACTTTCCTGAATTTTTTGGGACAACCCCTGGCCTTATATGTGACCCTTTCCGCTGCCATATAGAGGTCTAAGCCTCTTCTCCACTCCTCTAAGTCCGGGGGTGCGGGCGCTCCCCAGTGTTTTGCAATATCTCGTTTGGCAACTACCAATGCCAGGACTAAAAAAGTGAGTAGTGGGCGGGTCAGGTCTACCTCGGTCGTCATTCCAAGCAGCGCCAGCTTGGGGTCTATGGGGATGGGGGCCCGAGGATCTCCTCCAATTCCCGGAAGATCTGCGCCCAGTACCTCTGTATTACAGTGCAGGTCCATACAGTATGGAAGAAGTCTCCCTCTTCCTGAAGGCATCTAAGGCATCCTGGTTCCTCTATTTTCCACCTTTTTGCATAGATGTACCCTGTCGAAATATGTTCTGTGGAGAAAGTTAAATTGGACCAGCCGTAACCTGGACTTAATGGCCACTTCCCGGGGATACATCAAGACTATCTCCCAGTCCAGGTCCTCCATCTCCCCCACCTCTGCCTCCCACGTGTGTCTCAGTTTTGTTAAGTAACCCAGCATGTGGTTCGTCAGTGTTTTGTATGTGAGGGACACCGCCTTCCCTACCATGGTGCACAGACATAATATCGAGTCCAAAATATCATTTGGACATAATATCGAGTAAATAATATAGACTGGACAAAATATCGACTGGACAGAATTTCGACTACAAAAATATCGTTTTTAAGGTAAGTGAAGTAATATCGACTGTATAAAATATATATAGCAAAAATATCGATTTTTTAATAATATATAATATTTTATAGTGTATTTTTATGTAATAATATGTGTGAAAAGTGTGTATATATGCTATAAATAATTTTATTAAATGATTTTTGTATTTATAATTATTGCGTAATGTAATTCTGTAGCGGGTTGGGGGTTTATAGGGGAATAGGGTGGGAAGTAATTTAATTATAATTAATTAAATATGTAAATTTATTAATTGATATTATTGTGTAATTCATTGTTAATTAATTTATATGTGTTAATTAATTTAATAGTAATTGCAAAATAATTATTAATAATTTATTAATTGGTAAATATGTAAATTTTACTAATTTAATGCAGTAGCGGGTTGTGGGATTATAGGGGAATAGGGTGGGAAGTAATTTAATTAATAATAATTAAATATGTAAATATATTTATTGATAGTACTTAGTAATTAATTGATAATTAATTTATATGTGTTAATTAATTTAATAATAATTTTTAATTATTTTATATTATTTGATTAATTGGTTATTATGTGATTTTTACTAATTTAATTTCTGTAGGGGGGTGTGAGTTTATAGGGGCTTAGGGTGGAAAGTAATATATTATTAATTAATTAAATAATAAAATAAAAAACACGTTATTTATTTGTAAATAATAGTGAAATAATTTTTAATTATTAAAAAATTAATTGTTTATGTTTAATTAATTTGTAATAATAGTTGAATAATTAAAAGATTTATTGGTAATTAGTAAATGTCAATTATTATTTATTCTATTACATAAAATTTTAATTTGCTTTTTAATAATTATTATTAGTTATTTCTTGTTAGATTTTTTATTTATATATGAAAGATTTACTTTCCCTAATGTTGTATTCTCTGGAGTGTGAATTGTAATATTTACAACTACGCTTTCCAACGCTTTCCTTACTGTTGCATCCAATGGAGTTGGAATAGTAATTTTAACCCTTACGCTATCCAACGCTTTCCCTACTGTTGCACCCACTGGAGTGGGAATAGTAATTTTAACCCCTACGCTATCCAACGCTTTCCCTAATGTTGCAACCACTGGAGTGGGAATAGTAATTTTAACCCCTACGCTATCCAACACTTTCCCTACTGTTGCACTCTTTGGAGTGGGAATAGTAATTTTAACCCCTACACAATCCAACGCTTTCCCTACTGTTGCACCCACTGGAGTGGGAATAGTAATTTTAACCCCTACGCTATCCAACGCTTTCCCTACTTTTGCACCCACTGGAGTGGGAATAGTAATTTTAACCCCTACGCTATCCAACGCTTTCCCTACTGTTGCACCCACTGGAGTGGGAATAGTAATTGTAACCCCTACGCTATCCAACACTTTCCCTACTGTTGCACTCTTTAGAGTGGGAATAGTAATTTTAACCCCTACGCTATCCAACGCTTTCCCTACTGTTGCACCCACTGGAGTGGGAATAGTAATTTTAACCCCTACGCTATCCAACGCTTTCCCTACTTTTGCACCCACTGGAGTGGGAATAGTAATTTTAACCCCTACGCTATCCAACGCTTTCCCTACTTTTGCACCCACTGGAGTGGGAATAGTAATTTTAACCCCTACGCTATCCAACTCTTTCCCTACTGTTGTACCCACTGGAGTGGGAATAGTAATTTTTACCCCTACGCTATCCAGCGCTTTCCCTACTGTTGCACCCACTGGAGTGGGAATAGTAAATTTAACCCATACGCTATCCAACGCTTTCCCTACTGTTGCACCCACTGGAGTGGGAATAGTAAATTTGACCTCTACGCTATCCAACGCTTTAGCTATTGTAGAATTCACTACAGTTGTTATAATAATTGTTAAGTATTTTGTTATACTACGGTAAAATTATTATATATGTTTATTTAATATAAAAAAATTATATAAATATATATGTATTATTTTTTTAGATTTATTTTATTTTTAAAAAAATAATTATTAATATAACATTATTTTAATAATTTAAAGTAAGTTTAGACTAAACATATTTATTACTACATTAGTATTAACTTAATTTAAAGACATTTAAAAAAAACGATATTTTTTACAGTCTATATTTTAGTAACTCGATATTTTAGAGTCGATATTTTTGTACTTACCTGTTTAAAGATAGCCAGTCGATATTTTGTCCATCGATATTTTGTCAACGATATTTTGTCATCTCGATATTAGTGAGGTCGATATTATTTCAGTGATCCCCATACCATGTGTTCCTGGAGCAGCCTCCCCTCCAGTGGTGCATACGCAGGAATATCAAGGAGCGTGATATTCTGGGCCTTCCAGGCATGGCGCAGCTGGACATATTTGAAATGTTGCGTATTGTGTAACACAAACTCAGTTTGGAGAGCCCTGAACGACTTCAGCTCCCCCTTGGCTATTACATCTCCTATAGTGGAGATGCCAATGTCGTCCCATCTCTGGAATCCGCGTAATTTATGCAGCTCACGTAGCCAGTGGCAATGCCACAGTGGTGTCTGCCGCGTAGGTTTCTGTTCCCAGCCCATGCGTTTTGCAGCTTTCGTCCAGGCCCTTAGCGTTATGGATGTAGCAGGGAGAAGGTGGGCCCCCCTAACATTCCCATAGAGATACCGTAGTATGTTTCTGGGCGCCAGCTTAGCTCTTTCTAATGTATACGTCGGGTGGTCTGCCAACGCATGGAGCCAATCATTAATTGGAGTCAGGTGTTCCGCCCAGTAGTAGGCTTCCAAATTGGGCAGCGAGATTCCCCCACTGTATTGGTGCCTTTGTAGTGTGGTCAGGGCCACCCTCGCCTGTTTGCCTAGCCAGAGGAAAGATCTCAGATCTGCATGGATCCTAGGAAAGACCGCAGTTGGTAGTGGATAGTATTCATTTTGGAGGGCGTATAGAAATTTCGGTAGAATAACCATTTTATACATGGCCGCCCTACCCAGGAGTGTTAAAGGGAGCCGTCTCCAGCGGTCCATGTCCGCCACCGCGTTCACGATGATTCGCTCCAGGTTTTTTTGGAACGAGAGAGTAACATTCGTCGTAATATAAACCCCAAGGTATTGGAACCCTTCCGCTGTTGTCATCAGTTCCCAAGGTAGTTTCCCCCATTGATTGCATCCCCTCGGATCATACAGTACTGATTTGTGCCAGTTTATTTTGTGGCCCGCCATCTCCCCATAGTGTTCCAATTCTCGGAAGAGCTCCGGCACGGTCGTCTCGGGCGCTGTAATATAGAGCAGGATGTCGTCTGCGTAGAGCGAGATCTTTTCATGGGACAGTGCCGTCTCGCCAGCTGTAAAGCTGTGAATATTTGTGTTGTGCCGGATTCTGGCCGCTTGGACCTCAATAACGAGTGTAAAGAGAAGTGGGGACAGGGGGCAGCCCTGTCTAGTACCTCTCTGGATATGAAACTCACGTGAAAGCATTCCATTAACCCTCACCATTGCCCTTGGACCGGTTTAAAGTAATCTGATCCATGCCGTGAACTTCGGTCCGAATCCAAACCTCTGCAGCACTGCAAATAGAAAGGGCCAATGTACCGCATCGAACGCTTTTTCAGTGTCCAGGGAGAGGAACCAATGTGGGTCTTCTCTCTCCTTTACCTCTTGGAGCCAGTTGTGGGTTCTCCTGAGATTTAGCTTCGTTGCCCTGTCAGGTAGAAAGCCCGACTGGTCCATATGTGCCAGGCCCGTTATGACCGCCCTCAAGAAGACCGCCAAGATGGTCGCCAGCACTTTCACTTCCGTGTTGAGTAAAGATATCGCCCGGTAGGAGGCACAGTCATTCTGCGGTTTGCCCTCCTTGTATAGTGGTATTATTGTGGCCATAGTGAGATCCGGTGGGAGTTCTCCCACCTCAAGGGCACCAACGAGGAGGCCCCGGAGATGATGGGTCAGTAGGTCCGATGTGCGTTTAAAGAGTTCTGCAGGGAATCCATTTGGGCCTGGGGTTTTGCCTGGTCGGAGCCTGGCTATAGCACTCATGATATCATCTAGTGTTATGTCTGCTTCTAGTGTCTCCATGTCTTCCGGGGGAAGGACCGGCAAGGTGGTACCTTCTAGGTATTGAAGGGCCTCCTCGTTTGTCGCCAGGTCGCGAGTTGCGTAAAAGGTTTCATAGTGGGTAGCGAAGGCCTCTGCTATCTCTGCGTCTGTGTTGACCGCAGTACCTCCTGTTGTGTCAATGCTATCTATCCATCTCTCAGCTCTCTCTTTTTTGCTGAGCCATGCCAATAGTTTCCCTGACTTGTCCCCCACGTCATATAGTCTGTGTAGGGTAGCTAATGATTGGGTCTTGGATTCGTTGGTCACCAGTTCCCAGTACTGCTTCTGGACGTCGAGTAACCGCCGTAGGGTGTCTTCGGACTTATGGGTTAAGTATTTGCCCTCCCATTTTAGAATAGACTGTTCCAGGGCCGCTACCACTGTCTGAAGTCTCCTTCTGTCCTCCCCTAGTCTAAGTCTAATCCTATCGCGCAGGACTGGTTTCAGGGCCTCCCATAGAGTGATTGTCGAGTCAACCGAACCTTCATTGTCCGCATAATATATCTTTCTGTCTGTCCGTACATCTCTCAGTATTTTTGCGTTTTGAAGATCCCAGGCTGCGAGGCGCCAGGATCCCGTGTCCCTAGCTCTGTCGCGCCCCACACTTACATACATAGGTGAATGGTCCGATATACCCCTGGCGCTGTAGTCAGCGATGTCCCCTGTTTTCAGACATTGTCTGGGCAGGAAAACATAGTCAAGGCGCGAGAACGTCTGATGCGCCCCGGAGTAATAAGAGTAGGCGCGCTGCGTCGGGTGGAGCCACCGCCATACGTCCGTCAGTCCCAGGGTGGACATCAGGTCAAATAATGCAGTCCTGTGCCCGTCATCGACTGTGTTGCCAGATCTATCAAGGTTGACGTTCATCACATCATTAAAGCCCCCCCTACCACCTTTATCGTGTCCGCTGTGTCTAAGAGGATGTTCGCGATCGAGGCGTTCATGCGTGACTGTAGTTTGGGTGGTGCGTATTCAGAGATCAGGGTGTATGTGTGCCTGTTACAGTTACCCTGCACTCCCGCATATGTGCCCTGCGGGTCAAGCCACGTACGTGTAATGGAGAAGGGTTGGGATTTTCTAACTATGACTGCCACTCCCCTGGAGTCAGATGTGTAACCCGCATGGACCAATACCCTGTATCTGCCCCTAGTAATGAAGGCACACTGATTACCCCTAAGATGGGTCTCTTGCAGGAAAATAATGTCGGGGTCCATCTTTTTAATGTATGTGTTCACTAGCCCTCTCTTAATCTTTGATCCTACCCCATTAACATTCCACGTCAGGATGTTCAGCCTCCTGCCTGTCTCTTGCGATGCGTCTACGGTACCTGCCATTGGAGAGTGCTGTAACCATAAGTGACCCAACTCTTGCAGTTGGAGGTGTTGCAAAAGCACAACTTGCTTAAGTGTTCCTCTACCTGAGTCTTCAGTGTCCCCCACCTAGTCCCTCCCAGTGCCCTGTCCCAACAAGCTTGAAAATCCCCCTCCCCCACCCCACCTCCCTCCCCTTCCAGTTGTGTCCGCACACCAGACATAGCTTTCCGAAGGAGTAGGCCTGTCGCCCACCCACCAAACCCTCCCTAGTAAACACCAAACAACCCTATAAACGAGTCAAACAAAACACAATTAAGGGGGTGTGTCAACTTGCGTGCTTCCCTTCAGCGGGCCGCCATTCCAGTCCTGCAAGTCCATCAAGTCATCGATTCGCCATCTGCTTCTCCATGTCACTGTAGGCATAGTGCACTGCGTGTTTTGGGCCTTTCATCGTTAGGATTTGGAGTCTTGAGATTCAGACTCGGGTGCACTGTGCTGTCCTGACAGGTCCTGTTCCAGCACCCGGATCTCTTTTACCAACGGATGATCTGATTGTCCCTCTTCCTCTTCTCCTTCTCCACCTGATGTGTGGCTATCAAGTATCTCTTCCTCATCTCCTTCCGATCGTGCCGTGTTGTGCAGCACTGTAAATCTCGACCCCTGTGTGGTTGCACCTCTCGGAGAGGCGGAACGCCCTTTCCGTGTCCTCCCGGTATTGCGTCCTCTATATGGCGTTGCTGGATTTGCCTCTTAGATCGCCTGGATTTCAGTCTTTGAGGTTTCGGAAGTTCCCAGTGGGTCGCATTCCTCAGGGACCTATCTAGCGCATCACGCCTCGCTGTCTCCCTGCTATTGAGGATCGGGCGCTCTTCCAGCCACTGCCACGCGTCTTCCGGGTGTGTTAAGAAAAGTGTCTGCTCATTGAATATCACTTTAAGTTTCGCCGGGAACAGTAGCATGTATGACATTTTTAAGTCTCTAAGTTTAGCCTTCACCGAGTCGAAGTATCGTCTCTGCTTTTGCACCTCCTGGCTGTAGTCGGGGAAGATCATGACATGTGAGTTTTCCAGCCGAATCTCGCCCTTCTTCCTCGCCTCTTTCAGTATCAAGTCCCTGTCCGCAAAGTTCGAAAAAACGTGCGATAACCGGTCGTGGTCGTGCCCCCTCAGGTGGTTTCGCAAGGAGAGCTCTGTGCGCCCTTTCTATTATGAAACACGGTGAAAATTGTGCTTGTGGGAATGTTTCCCGTAGCCACGCATGCAGGAAGGACACCATATCGGTCTTTTCAATTCCTTCTCTAAATCCGACAAAGCGTAGGTTGTTACGCCTGGCTCTATTTTCGGCGTCATCCACTTTCCAGACAAGCAGGCGATGGGAGGCCTGCAGCTCCGCCATGTCTCTTCGGAGGGTCGTGATCGAGTCTTCGGCCTCACCCATTCGTGTCTCTGCCGAAGTGACCCTGTCGGACAGATTTCGAAGAAAGTCCTGTCGTAAGAGTGTCACTTCTGACCCCACCTCGCCAATTTTGACTTCCAACGCTGCCCTGGACTCCTGGATATCTGTGCGGGAGGCCTGGATCGCCGCCATTAATATATCGGTGTCGGAATGCATGTTCGGGGCCGCTGGGAGGCCCTCCGCCACCTGGCGTGGTGCAGCAAAGTTGTCCATTGGGCCTTGTTTGGGGCCTTTCGACTGGATCTCCTTTTTCCCCATGTTTCTTCGAGTGGCCGCAGCCGACTTATGTCTATGGCCAGTCGTCGACCTTCACCCGGGAGTTGGATGAGGCCTCCAGATGCTCCCTCACTATCCAAGGCCTCCTCAGTCCTCTGTAGCTGCCCGTCTGGGCTCCACCAAGTATGGCTTCCTTTCTGATCCCCTCTGTCCCGGAGCCGGGGCCCGGGCCCTCCCTACGTATCCCTGGCCAGCTGTGGCCTTGCCCGTGTCTCCTCACTCCCACAGATCTCGTCGGCCTGCCGCGGGTGTTGAGCCTGGCACCGGGTCAGTAAGGCTTGTCAGGAGCAGCCGCTGGTCCACTGCCCGTCAGGTATGGACACCCTGGGCCTCACGCCCTCTCTCGATCTTGTACCACCAACCGATGCGTCTGCGCCCCAGAGTCGCGACCTCCTTGTATAGATGCTGTGAGGTGGTGCGCCCTGGCGGTCTCCTCCGCTCCTCCGGCTTGCGGCGGCTGTGAGTGCGGGTGGTCGCGCTCAGTCGCGCCTTTGGGTGCCCCCAGGATTGTCCGTAGTTGCCACCTCTCTGCTGGTATGTGCTCGCCCCCTAGTTTGCTCCTGGCTCCTCACCGTAGTTGCACCGGTGTCCAGGTCTGCAGGGTGACGGTGACTAAGCGCCGAGTGATCTGTCCGGGCCCAGGGCCCTCCCGGCCGCCCCTCTCTCTACTCGCTGCTCCGTCTGCCGCATCTTCCAGCCTCACAGCGGACCTCCCGGGGATAGGCCTGCGTCAGGGCTCAGCCGCGGCTCCCGCCCGCTGTGGTGTGGTCTGGGCGGGTGAGGGCCGTACTCTCAGGGCGTCGCTCCCGCGGCGGCTAAATGGCTGTCCACCGCAGGGGCTCCCGCAACAGTGCTCCACCAAGAGCACCGCTCCTGCCAGGCACCACGCACCAAGCCACCGGGGATCAGGATCCAAGTTTGGGGTTGTGGGCGAGTTCCGATTCTCACTTCCCGGGAGCCTCGCTCGCCGTGCGGGTGGTATGCCTCACACCCGCGGCGGCGCTCAACACATTCCGCTGCAATCAGCAGCCTCCCCTCGCCAACCAGCTGGGTGCTCAGTTCGCGCCTCTCAGAGCCGACGGCTCACCTTCACAGCTCCGGGCGCCATCTTAGCGCCGTTCCCCCTATGATGTCCGATCTCCAGCAGGATAGGGGGGGGAGTCGATGCGAGGGCTCGCTCTGGGTGTAGCTGTCCTCTCCTGCGTCCTCCACCTCGGCACACTCGATCAGGGGGAGGGCAGGGAACCAGAGCTCACAACGCTCGGAGCTCCCGGGAGCCGACGGCCGCCATATTGGTGTATTTGGGTGAGCGAGCAGGTTACTCCGGAGCTTTTACTTTGTCCGTGGCACCGGAAACCTCCGCTTTCTCGCCTCGAGCTGGCGCAGGACACCTTTAGCCACAGTCCAGTCGTTTTTGGGGGTACAGGATTAGTTTTGACGTCGGATTACGAGGCAGCCTTGCAGGAGCTTCGCAGTTGCACGTCCTAACCGGCCATGCTGTTGGCCACGCCCCTTTCAGCACGACTTCTGAGGTATCCTCGACCAAGTGCTTTGGGGACTGAAAAGCCCCAGCCCCGAGCAGCTCCTGCACCGAAGACCAGCCCTCCAGCATCCACGAGATCTGCATGGGGCCCTTCTGCTTGTTTGCTGCTTGACGCGTTGTCTGGTCACTTGCCTGCTGGCTAGTGACCTCCTAGACGATGATCCACGACAACAACACTGCTGGTCTGGTTGCTTCTTTCCAAAAGAGAGGCACCCCGGACCCTCCTGGACCGCACCAGATGTCTTTTCCACTCACCGCGTGGGTTGCCTTTGCCAAGGCCTGTTGACTCCAAATCCTGATCCCATACTGCCGACAGCGAGAGCCTGCGTGGGACAGCTCGTGCCTCCATCCTGGTCATTGAAGACACCACCTGGTCCACGTGGCTGCAGAATCAAGCGTCCACTCTTCACCTGATCGCGACGACAGCCTCTGGTTCCTTCCTGGTTCCACTCCAGTCACTGGCTAGTGACTTTGAACATTGTCCCCTCTGCTTTCAGGTCTTCAGCATCTCTGATCCACCCTTGGATCACACCGGACATCTTCCTCCTGGTCGCCTGCAGCATCTTTTCTTTCAGGCTCCATAGACTTCTACGCAGAAACCCGACACGACTTCGCAGCTATGCACCCGCAGCCCTTGGGTGAGGTAACGAGAGCATTTCGGTGCTCAAGGGTAGATTGACTCTCCTAGTGTCCAGTTCCACAGTCGTTTTATTCCTAACTAGTCAGGATTGTCCGTACTCACCTTTTTCTTGAACTGTACTGTCCATAGACGTTGTTACGCATCTTGCGTGTGAGTTCACACTCTGCACACGCGTTCCGTGGGCCTCCTATTACTTACCTAAAGTTAGGATAGTGTAGTCCCAGCGATCCTACAGCCTCTGGACAGCTCCATTCCTTTAATCGACTTCCTTATACCATTTACTTAGTATATGGTTTGTTGCGCCCCTAGGGCAACATTGTAACTTGTGCAACTTAAGAGTCTTGTCATGTGCTTAGCCCTCTGATCTCATAAAGAGTTCAGAGGTGTTTGTTAGTTAATAAATATCTTGTTTATTTTCATAACTACCTGTGTGGTGTCCTTTCACTTGGTATTCAAGGGGTTATATGTGGTAAAACAGCTGGCTTCACGTGCCAAAAGAGTTTAGCCTGCTACTGCTTTGTCCATGCTACCATTAGGATAGCTGGTCTATAAGGTTGACTTACAACCAATCACCATAAGGGTTGTTTGGACTGATACAAGGTGATCACTAGAATTACTGAGCATCATATATCAGACCAACTTCTCACATACATACAAAGATATTCAAAACGACATGTCTCTTTTTCTTTCCAAACAAGGAACAGAGCCCGTCGACTCCTGTTCAAAGAGAATCAATCAATTAAGGTTCCAGACCAACAGATACCAAAATCAAGCAGTCCAAAGACTACCAAGAGACCGTTGGACAGGTATAACCACAGACTGTCCTACAGACCATCCTGCAGCCTTCCTGGTTCACTCCTGGGACTATTCTGACTAAGCCTGCTGCCTTAGCATCGCTTCAGATATGTCCCCAAGGCTACCCAGGTACAACCACAGGCCTTTCCGAGACCAGTCCGGCCAGGTGCACACCACACGAGCCACACCAAGGCGTCCGATCGGCGTCTCTATTGTTCACAAAATAAGTCTGTGGAGCATCTACCCGTGCTGCCCCTCAGACCCCCAGGATCCTCCGTGGTACACTGACCACCAAATACTACACAGTTAACTTCTTCAAAAGCACTGCTCGACAGCTCGCTCCAAAAGACACCAAAAACTATCCAGTTACCTGGTGCACACAGGTACAATTGCGTATTCTCCACTGCTAACTCCTGGAGACCAACACAGTCAGTTCCTGGGTTATGCCCGTAGGACTCCGGCCAAGGATCACTAGCAGCTGGGGCACTCAGATCGTGAGAACAGAGTAAGTCAAAAATTTCCAATCCATCCACCCGCTCGACCAGAGCTCCCCTTTCTTTGTGCTTTCAACCTGATTACGGGGAGGACGACCCTTTCATGGAGTCCCACCAGAGTCGCCAACTGAAGTACTTACAAAAATAACATAAAGGGCTATACCTACCAATAGCCCCAATCCCATTACAAATAATCAGTCACTTGGCAGTGAAGAAAGTTCAATTGTTTATTAAGCAAAATACTCTACAGAGGAGCCTCTCCAACTCTCACCCATCCGGTGCGTGGAGAAGACTGTTGGCTCGAATTCAAACACGTAGTTATATACTTTTTGGTTCAACACATATAATCACTGTAAAAGGAAAAACACCAGTTGGCCCTCGAGCTCCAGGGGAGGACCATATATGGCACACATGATTAGCTCAAAGCGTAACTATTTATTACTGGGGAGGTCAGGAGGGGTGACTCCTTTTCATCTTGGTGCCCGGGAGGGTAGGCACAGTGCCTCTAAGAATGCGCTTATCGCACCCAAAGCCAGATGCGACCTTGAGTCTCAGGACAATCGAGCAAACAGCCACCTTCAGCTTCTCCCGGTAACTCAGATGAATTGGGGCTTGACAACTGCCAAAGAGTAACACGTGATTACAGCCTGTGTTTGAGCAGTGGTTCGGAAAATGGCATCTGTATGGTTCTCTGCCTATTCTGTTAACAGTAAATACGCAAGGAGCGAATAAACGTTTTCCTCCCTGCAGAAGCATATGAACGATTTATGTATATAGCAAGCAAAGAGGGTACATGTAGATACATCATGCTAACATCATATAGGTCCGACACTCCTTATGCACGGTAAATCTATTTTTTATCCCTCAATATAAAACAAAAAAAAATATATATATATATAGAGGGAGAGACTCACAGTGAGTGAGAGAGCGAGGGAGACACAGTGAGTGCGTGACAGAGAGAGAGCGCAAGTGTGTGTGTCTCTGTGTGTGTGTGTGCGTACAGAGTGGCACAGAACATCTGTCAGTGTATCCCATCCTCCCTATCCCAATCAGTGTATGCCCGCAACAGTATGACTGTGTGACTGTTTCTGTCCCTTTCTCAAAGTATCCCAATATCCACATCCTGTTGGCAGGGGGAGCAGTCCCAGTGTGTCACAGTGAGTGTCCCATTGTCAGAGTGTCATTGTTCTGTTGTCACAGGCCCCATCTCGGCCTCTGCGGGGGGCACAGTGTCCCTGTCAGCCCACGCCTGTCCATGAGTGTGTGGGTAGGTCCTTGTTCTGATGTAACCTCGTCCCATCCCAGGGTCAATGCGTCCCATCTCTTCACCATGTGGCCCAGTGACCAGGCAGTGTTTGTATCTCCCTGTCTCATGTCCCTTCTAGAGTCCATGGGCCTGATTCACAAACAGTCTAACACTTTTGAGTACGTTTGCTACTCGTTGGCTATTCACAAAATCCGAGTGTAAGTTACACTTGGGGTAAATTTACACTCTGGGTTCGATTTACAAAGAACCACCGCAGTTGTGGCGGGGTCTCCACAATGAGAAACTGCAATGCATTGATCTCACCACGAGTGCAGGGATCCCACCGCAAGTGAGGCAATCTCACTACAAGTGCGGAGATCTCACCACGAGTTAGGAGATCTCCCAATGAGTGAAGCGACCCCGCCACAAGCACAGAGATCCCACCTCGATTTAGGCAATCTCACCATGAGTGTGGAGATCCCACCATGAGTGCGGTGATCCCACTATGAGTGCAGGGATCCCAGGACAAGTGCTGAGATCCCACCATGAGGGCGGCAATCCCACGAGTGCGGAGATCCTGCCACAAGGGGAGAGGATGTGGCCTTACGGCTAGCGCGGTCGACCTCTATGCAGAGGAACTGGGTTTGAACCTCAACAGGGACGCTCAACATCCTGTGATTCTGGGAAAACCACTTAATCTCCCCGTGCCTAACAAAAATGAATGTCTCCGTCTATAACGCAACCGGTGCTCATGTAAAGTGCTCTGATACCTTCGGATCCAGTTTGTGCTATATGAAACTCCGGAAACAAACATGTACATAAATCTCCCCACGAGTACTGTGACCCCACCACAAGTGCGGAGATCCCATCATGAGTGCTGGGGTCCCACCACGTGTGGGGCGATCCCACCACGAGTGGAGAGATCTCACCACGTGTGGGGCAATCCTACCATGAGTGCAGGGATTCTACCACAAGTGCGGCGATCCCACCACGAGTGCTGAGATCCCCCCACAAGCGCTGAGATCCCAGTACTAGTGCGGCGATCCTACCACGAGTGCGGCAATCCCACCATCAGTGTGGAGATCCCGCCGCAACTGCGAAGGCTCTTTGTGACTCAGGCCCCTTGTGTTGATTCCAGTAGTTATGTATTCCTGTGCCAGTGTGTCCCTCTGCCAGCGATTGGGTTCTCATTTAGACAATAGTGCCTCTCCATCCCATGTTTGACTCAGCGCTTCTCTTTCACAGCAACAGAGTACCCTTCTTCCATGTTTTAGAAGCACCTGCTGCAGCGTTTCTTTCCTCCGGCAATTACCCAAACGTGTACCATGTAGATTACAGAGCGCAGAGCGCATGTAATGTAAACAGATCAGCAGGTTACTGCTTTTAAAAGAGACATCCTTTTGTTACTTGCAATTTATAACTTAAGGTCCTAAAATTCAACAGTGAGCTATTCATTTTCATCATAGAGCCGCATACACACTGCAAAGTATACTTTAGAACATTGATTAATGTTGCATAAAGGGTTAATTTGGCTAGAAATCGATTCTTATTATTAAAGAAAACTCCCAACTATGCTGTTTCTTTTTCTGCTCTGAGTTTGTGCTTCTCCATCCAAGCCCTCCCAAACTATACTGCCTACTAGGATGGATGACGTGTGACTCCTACACTTTTAGTCCTTTGGCTTATGTAACATTCCTATACACTGATTTACACACATATGTTTGATTGTCTCTGTGTAATGTGTGTGTGATGCAAGGTGCTCGGACATCCTTTACTGGTATGAGAGGCACTATAGAGCGTATTCCATGCATCTGAGAGAGTGTGGTTATGGAGACTTGGTCCCTTTTAAAGGGTGCTAGTGAGAGAATCCGTGGTGGAGGTGGTCATGGGGCGGGCAACAAATATTGTCACCAGCCCTAATGCCGCCCTGTTTGGGGTGCCCCTCCTCCCTTGCCCTTGTACACAGAGTTAGCTTGCATGTCCTTTTGATGAAAGTTGTCAGGGACAGGTTCGGGCAGAGACAAGCCTTGCAGTCAATGGGGATACGCTGTCGAATGCACACCCCACACAACCTTCCAAGCAGTTGGTGGTCCACCTGTGGTAGGGTCGAGTTTAGGGAACCGTGTGCTCGTTTCCTTTAAAAGGTTCATTCCTTTGTTTTCCACACATGCTGTCTTTTATCATATTGGTGGCTGACTGTGCAGTTTGGCTGTTGTTCCATTGCTATTTTTCCAGGGTCGCTTGTCCTTCTTGAGGGCTGTGAACCTTCTTTCTTTAAGTCTCTACACCTTGTATGCTTTCTTGCAATTGCACCACCTTTTGATATGACAGCCGCCGTGGTTTAGGTTGGGAGCCCGCCTCTTTAAACATTGAAGCGCCCAGTGTATGGCTTCTCGGCCCTTCCACGAGGGACGCTTCTTTTTCCTTCCATCTGAATTAGGACACACATTACTGATAGTCCAGCAATTTCTATTTTTTTAGGGACTCGGGGGTAGAATTAGCAGCTAATGCCGAGTCCTTGATAAGAGTCCCTATCGTCTGCATAGGATATCAACTTTATTTATTTCACACTTTTATACAGCGCCGAGTAAGTGAGCCAAGTGAGAGCGCTTTACAAAGAGCAGCAGTGATGCAAGCGCCCAATAACACAAACGCACAATTGATGTGGCCAATGCAACAAACATAGAACTGACAACACTTGCAGTACAGCGAAGTACGGAAGAAGGGAAACCAGCAAAGAACGCAATGAAAACTGGAAAGAGGGAGAGACTAAGTATGAGGGAGAGAGTGAAAAAGGAAGAGTGAGAAAGGGATAACGGAGGAGGAGGAGGAGGAGAGGGAAGAACAGGTGCAAGGGAGGGAGAAGAGGGGACGAGAGAGAGAGAGAGAGAGAGAGAGAGAGAGAGAGAGAGTGGGAGACAGAACAGAAGGAGTCAGAGCAGGACTGTAGGAAGACTGCAAGGATAGAGAAGTGTGAAAGAGGTCAAAGAGAGGAGAAGGGATGGGAGGAGAGTAAGAGCAGAGATGAAATAAAACATGGGGAAGAGAATAGACAGAGCTGGAGAGAGAGAGAGCAGAGGGTTAACGAGCAGGAAGCAGACACAGAGGCCAAGGAAGGTGTTGTGGGAGACAGGTAGAAGAAAGGGAAAGGGGCAAGAAAGAGAGGAGGTGAGTAAAAGCAGAGGAGTAAGTGAGAGGGGAATGCAAGTGAGAACAAAGAGCTGGCAAGAAATCCGAGAGAGAAACAGCTAGTGCTAAAAGGAGATGGTTAAAGAGGTTTGGTGGAAGTAAAAGAAAAGTTAGAGGTGGGGGGTGAAGGTAGGGAGGGAGTGGAAATAAGGGAGGAAATGAGAAAAGGGGCAAGGAGCAGTGAAGAAGGGACAGGAGTAGGGAAGAGAAAGGGAGACAAGTAAAAATAGAAGAAAATGAGAGGGGATATAGAACGGATGAGGAAAAGGAATGTAAGAAAGGACAAGCCAAGTGAAAGAGGACAATGGACAGCAAGATCAACTGCAGAAGCAGGATACCGAAAAGACAATGAGTCTTATTGAGACAGGCACAGTCTAAGAAACGTGCTTTTAGCTGTTTGCAGAATGTCATCAGCAGGGGTTGTGGTCCTCCGTCTGCCAGGAGAGAGTTCCAAGGCCGAGAAGATGCTCCTGACAAGGACTCATGCTGAGAGTGAGCAGTGGCCCAAGATGGAGGTTGTTTTTGCTTTTCGACCCAAGTGTTGAGCGGGCTGGAGAGGTTGCGTGGGGAGGTATCATAGCAGCCCATCCTGAACTTTGTTCTATCTCCATAGAGCCAGTGAAGCTCGGCAAGGACAGGTGTGATATTGTTGAATTTATCGGTTGATGGTACAGGTCTGGCCGCTGCATGTCGGGCAGGCAGGAGAGATGATGAGGGAACCGTGCGAGTACAGCATCGCCAAAAGCCAATCTTGAGAGAATCAGAGCGCGGGTCGCCAATTTTAGGAGCGATGGTGGCATTCGTGGTGTGATGTTCTTCAGGGTGTACAGGTAGAAGTTCGCCACTTTGAGGGTTGTTGATGTGAGGGATCCTGGATCAGGATGTGTCCAGGGAAATCCCAATTGAAAAACAAATTGGGGATCAGTGATGGGGAAAAGTGAGGGATGTTGAAATTGTTTACCAGATCCGAGTTAAAGGACTATTTGAACTTGGGAGAGAACAAACTAAATCCTGTTTTTTGTGGGTTTAGGGCGAGCAAGTTTTCGTACATCCAGTATTGAAAATTCAGAACAACAGAAGCCAAGACTGACGATGTCAAGAACCGAGGAAGTTTTGAGATCGATTTGGGAGAAGACCCCTTCATCCTGGCAAATTTGTGAGAGGGGCGCCGTGCAAAGATTAAAGAGCGTGGGTGCCAGAATGGACCATTGTGGTACACCGCATATGAAGGGGGAGTCTTAGAGATATTGCCATCAATCTGCTTTACTTGCTAATGGTTTGAGAGGAAGGATTCAAACCAATGTAGGACCACCTTCGCGGTGGTATGCTTGTTATCAGCGCGGCGAGTGTATCCGTCCCGCTGCTATACTGTGCCTTGACCTAAACCCTCCTGTGGGTTCCTCACCGGTTTCAAATTGGACTGCCTATGTTCGGGCACGGTGGATGGACTGACCTCGGGTTCCCCCTTTTTGGGGCCGGCCTACTGGACTTTGAACTCTCTTTCCTGTTACCATCTGCCTTTACCCCGTGGTCTTTCCCTTGCTCCGCTGCTTTTTGAGTGTTGGACATGGATGTATGTATCTAGTGTATATAACCTATGTACTGTCCAAGTTCTCCCTTATGTAAAGCGCTCTGATACCTACGGGCCTAGCCTGCACTATATAAAACTCCAAAAATAAAATAAATAATGCTGAATCATTGATCAAGAAGGGAGAGAAGTCCTTTACGATTAATGATATCAAAGGCAGCTGTGAACTCGAGCAGGGCAATGGGGCATGCGTCGCCTCCATGCAGAACACAGTAAATCCAATTCACATTTTTTTGAGAGATTGTGTCGATGACGTGGCCAACTCTGAAACCAGACTGATGAATTGTGAGAAGGTTACACTTATTGATGTTATTGGTACGTTGCAGAGAACACACTTTTTTCCAAACTATTGCCCATCTAAGGGAGGTTTGAAATAGGTCGGTTCTTTTGTAGGAGGTTACTGTCAAGATTGGGCTTCTTTAGCAGAGGGGTCATTTGCCCACACTTATGTGTGTCAGAGAAACCTCCTTGGCTAATAGAAGCCCTGATAATTATACACCAGGCTCTGCAAAAACAGATGAACATCTTACACAAGGTATCACTAAAAAGAGAAAATCTCATACAGAATAATTTTGTTATCAATAAATAAGAACATAAGGGACAGACATTGACACAAAATTCTAAAATTTCACGCAGATGCGACAGAGAAACAACCTTCACAAACTTTTCAAAGAGTCCAAGATTTCTATTGTCTATCCTAAAGCTTGCAAAGAAAGACCTTTTACAACTTGGCACACCCCTAAATAAATGTTATAGAAAATGTGTGTACACCTCCCTTGGGCAATTCTTGTGGATAGAACATGTTCCCATCTTGGCCCAAAAACAAAATTTGAACGTCAGAAAAGTGTCTCATAAACCCTATGTTGAATATGAGCTAACAGATGTTGGGATGGCTTCTAAGATTGGTCGAATTAAATCCAGTAAAGGTGATACTCGGCATGCGTATGGAGATGCAAGGCGACTTAGTGGAGAAGTGTGGCTCAGGGGTTAGAGGCGGCAGACCCGGAAGCTGAGATTGGTCCTGGACCAGGGTTCAATTCCCCGCCTCGGCGGGTCTTGGGCTCAAAAATTCCACTGACTCGATAATTCTCGTTCCGGTGCCTACTTGACTCACGGGTTCACACTCTGCGACTCTGGGCAATAGCTTGCTTAATCTCCACTATGGCCCCTCTCTGCGGGATGCCTGGCTTTCACCTTGTGGTTACCCTGCTGGGGTTATCTCACAGGGGAATACCAGGACGGGTTCCCAAGGCAAGCGCCTTGATGCCTTCGGGTGATACGTGCGCTATATAAATCGCAATACATACATACATACATACTTACAGTGATTGGGCTTAAAGATGAGTATTGTCAGCCTTCTCCTAGCTTGCCTTGATAATACTTGTGTCTCAGTTTGCATCTTCCTAAAATACTTGTGTCTCAGTGAGCATCTTCCTATAAACTGTGTGTTCTAGTGTGCATCTCCCACTAATCTCCCAACAATACCTGAGTGTGCATCTTTCTATAATACAGGTGTTCTAGTTTGCATCTTCCTCTTCCTATAATACTCGTTTCCTAGAGAGCATACTCCTGTAATACTTGTATCCCAGTGTGCATCTTTCTATACTTGTGTCCCAGTGTGCATCTCCCTATAATACTCCTGTCCTAGTGTGCATCTTTCTATAATATTCATGTTCCAGGGTGCATCTTCCTACAAGACTTTTGTCCCAGTGTGCAGCTTCCTAAAATACTTGTGTCCCAGTGTGCATCTTCCTAAAATACTTGTATCCCAGTGTGCATCTGCCTATAATACTCGTGTCCCAGTGTGCACTAAAATACTTGTGTCCCAGTGTGCATCTCCCTATAATACTCCTGTCCTAGTGTGCATCTTTCTATAATACTCATGTTCCAGGGTGCATCTTCCTACAATACTTTTGTCCCAGTGTGCATCTTCCTAAAATACTTGTGTCCCAGTGTGCATCTTCCTAAAATACTTGTATCCCAGTGTGCTTCTTCCTATAATACTCGTGTCCTAGTGTGCATCTTATTATAATACATATATTCCTGTGTGTCCTAGTACGTATCTTCCTATAATATTTGTGTCCCAGTGTGCATCTTCATATAATACTAATCTCCCCTTGTGCATCTTCCTTTGATACTTGTGTTCCAGTGTGTCCTAGTGTGCTTCTTCCTCTAATACTTGTGTCCTATTGTGCATCTTTCTATAATACCTGTGTTCTAGTGTGCATTGTCTTACTGTGCATGCAGGCTATAATACTCATGTCCCAGTGTGCATCTTGCTTTAATATTTGTGCCCTAGTGTACATCTTCCTATAATAGCCATGTTCTAGTGTGCATCTTCCTATAATAATCGTGTTCTAGTGTGCATCTTCCTGTAATACTCGTGTCCTAGCGTGCATCTTCCTAAAATATTTGTGCCCTAGTGTGCATCTTCCTATAATATTCGTGTCCTATTTTGCATCTTTCTATAATACCTGTGTTCTAGTGTGCATTGTCTTACTGTGCATGCAGGCTATAATACTGATGTCCCAGTGTGCATCTTGCTTTAATATTTGTGCCCTAGTGTGCATCTTCCTATAATAGCCATGTTCTAGTGTGCAGCTTGCTTTAATATTTGTGTCCTAGTGTGCATCTTCCTATGATAGCCATGTTCTAGTGTACATCTTCCTATAATACTCGTGTCCTAGTGTGCATCTTCCTAAAATATTTGTGCCCTAGTGTGCATCTTCCTATAATACTCGTGTCCCAGTGTGCATCTTCTTATAATACTCGTGTCCTAGTGTGCATCTTCCTATAATAATACTTGTAAACAACTAGAACGTAGATGGAGAAGGAGCAATGAGGTAGCCAATTTACACATTTTTAAAAATCACAGGAAACAATATCATTCAGCTATCAAATCAGCAAAAAAAGATTATTTTGGTAATAGAATAGATATGGCGAAGCAAAACCAAAAAGAGATATTTGCAATTGTAAGATCTGTTATCGATCCCAAAGCCTTTCACTCAAAGTTCCTCCCTCTCAAACTCTTTGCAATGATATTACAACATATTTCGTGGACAAGAGCAAACATTTCCAAAGGGATTTTGGAACTCCAAGTTCACACGAATCTTTTAACGAATATGAGCCAGATCATAGGCAGGATAGGCCCGTCCTTCACGCCTTTCAAACTGTCCCTCTTTTCCAGACACACAAAGCCATTTTAGCATTTAAATCAGGTTCCCCATTGGATGCGTGCCCCCAACGATACTACATCATATCATGGATGTAGTGAATTCTGTGATTAATGGCATGGTGAATTCCTCTCTTGTCTCGGGCATAGTGCCTGATGAGTGGAAATTTGCTATCTTAAAGGCACTTAAGAAAAAACAAAATATAGATCCATCTAATCTTTCTAATTATAAGCCCATATCCTTACTGCCCATTTTGGGGAAGATCACTGAAAGAATGGTCTATAAGGAACTTTCGAATTTTTCTGAATCAGCCCAGATTTTCCACCCTTGACAATCCGGCTTTCGCCCGAAACATTCCACGGAATCTGCACTACTGGAGATATCGGACACTCTGAAATTTATCACAGGTAATGGCAGGAAGGCAGTGCTGATCCTTCTGGATCTGTCTGCCGTTTTTGATACCATCTCTCATAACATCCTCTTGGCCAGACTAAAAACCTGCACCATTTCTAACACGGCATTGGCCTGGATCACGTCCTTCCTGTCCAATCGGAGGCAAGCAGTCTCCCTTCGCACCTTCCTCTCCTCAGAACGTACCATCACCACGCGAGTCCCACACGGGGCCTCACTTAGTCCACTCCTATTTAATATATACATGGCCCGCTTATTTATTTATTTATTTATAAAGTTTTATATCTCCCTCATTTCGGCTTATGGGATTGAAACAACATCTTACGCTGACGATACTCAGCTGATAATGTCCCTTGACAAAAACTCCAGGGAAGCTGAAGAAAATTTCAAAGCCTGTCTTACGGCGGTCATCAAATGGATGAAAAACAATTACCTCCGATGTAACATGGATAAGACAGAAATCTTACTGATAGGGAAAGATAACCCCATTCACCGTAAGGATTGGAGGCCGGAAGAGGCAGCAGGCCCTCCATCCACTGTGGAGGTGGATAAAAACCTGGGGTGTGGTTCGACTCCTCCCTTTCCTTCAAACCCCAAGCACTCAAGGTGGTGGGTACATGCTTTGGCCTAATTAAAACCATGAAAAAATTATTTGATTCCGCTTGCTGCGAGAAAAAGAGTGGCAGTGGCACTAATACTTTCACGTCTAGACTACTGTAATAGCCTCCTGGCAGGGGTCAACAAATCAACCTTGGAGAGGCTACAGGTAGTGCAACACGCAGCAGTCAGATTGGTCTTAAACCTTCCCCGTAAGGCGTCAGCTCTGAAAACCCTTCACTGGCTCCCAAAACACAAGAGAATACTATTCAAACTCCTTGTCACCACCTTCGGAGCTATTTGCCGACTGGGGCCAGTATATCTCTCTACAAGATTTACGCCATATACTATAATGAGGACACTCAGATCTACATCTGCAAACTTACTCAAATTGCCTGGTTTCAAATTTAAACCTCGGGGAGGGAAGTCTGACACTGTGTTAGGTGCAAAAGCTTGGAATTTTATGCCAAACAAATTGAGATCGATGGAATCAGAAATACAGTTTAGGAAGGCCCTAAAGACCTGGATCTAACACCCAACGAAGCGTGCTTTGCCCTCATCTAGGTCTCCATTCTCCACTGCTAAGTTTGTTATCTGTACAGCGCCAGGAGGCTCCTTTGGAAGTGACAGTTCGCGCTTTATATATGCCACATTTCATTTCATTTTGTGTCCCAGTGTGCATTTTCCTATAAGTCAAAGTCAAAGTCAAAAAGTACTTTACTCGGGTAAAAGACAATAACCATAAAAGCAACATTATTTACAATTTACACAGGGGAAATTTTAAAAAGAACAAATCTATTATATTTCATCTATACCAATTGTTTTCCGTAATTTAAAAACATATTTAAAAAAGCCTAAAACTACTGCAACATTTAAAATAGTGTCCATTCTCTGAAATTCTAAAAATGCTGGGCGACATCTATTTACATTAATTTCTTTAAGGATTGGGATAGTGAATTTTCTATGTGGTAAAGTATAAAATTTACAGAAAAATAAAATATGGATATCAGATTGGGACGAGAATTCATCACACGGACACATAGGCACATTTTGAGACCATGAATTCATTTCTGGGAAGGACAAGAGTCTAAAAACAATGTTTAGTCTAAAACGGGTCAAGAGAAATCGATCATAATTAGACATTGGTAGGGTTAAATACGGCTGTCTCTTATCACCAGTTATTAACAGGAGATGCGATGTAACTGTCTTTTTCTTCATTTCATCTCGCCTTCTCTTCTCCTCGCGGTATTCCATACACAATTTACTCAGCAACTTCCTGGATATATTAACCATTGTGAGCGGATCCTCATAATATTGTTGCCAACCAATTTCAGTAAGAAAGCGTTTGACGTAATCTAGCCAGTCAAATCTACCCACATTTTCCGATTTTAACACATCCTGCAACATAGCCCGATTCACAATACACTCATTCGTTGTCCACACCCTCGGCCACAAAAGGATGGGTTGTGTTCTAATTATATCTGATATATGAGGTTGTCCAAGTTCAGTGTGGCAGGTATAAGTCGCCACACTTTGAGGTACTGTCAAGACATCCCTCATAAACGTATTCTCGGCTATTTGAATTGATTTTATGTTCGAATACCCCCAAAGACCTGAGCCATACAAGGCTACTGATGTACACGTGGCGTTATATATAGTTAAAATTTCTCTTATTGGTTTCTTGCCCAACTTTTACAAAAAATTCTTTAAGGCCATTATTGATTTTAGGAACAAAAGAATTCTGGCCTTTACAGCACTTGTCCAAACCCCCGATTCATGGGGAAAGGTAAGGAAAAGAGGAGGTGTTTTCCAAAGGGACATTATTTATGAACATTCTTATCATCTGCTTTCCGATTCTTATACCACAGTTCATGGAGAAGGTTTTACTGCAATTAATTTTTAGATCTAAACTCAACAAGAACTTCTCAAAAGATGTTATCAAATTTTGTAGGGCTAGGGGAGACCGTGCCATTAGGACTGCATCATCTGCGTACAAGAGTGCAGGGATTGATCTTTTACCAACCCTAGACATATCCCTGCACTCCTGCAGCAGATGTCGCTCAAGTCCATTTATATAAACCAGAAATAAAAAAGGAGCCAGGACACACCCCTGTCGTACTCCGCGCCCAACACCAATTTTCTGGTACATTTGCCCCCCTTTCCATAACGAACCGATGCAGTGGCTCCTGCACATAGTTCTCTTAGAAAGCAAATGATTGGATGTTGCCCAACCCTTTTAGAATTGCCCACAATTTCACGTGTGACAGGCAATCGAACGCCGACGTGAGGTCAACGAACGTAAGGTACAGGTGTTCACCTTTTACCCTGGTATATTTTTGTTGAACAATCATGCCCTTCTGAAATCCAAACTGTAGGTCACTCAGAATCTCATTCTCCTCGGCCCAGCTTTGGAGTCTTGCCAGGATAACTCTGCCAAGGATTTTTATAGAAGAGTCCAAGAGGGAGATTGGTCTGTAGCATGCGCAGTTTTTCCTATCTCCCTTCTTGTATATAGGTACAATGATCGAGGTAAACCAAGACGGGTACAAACACCTCGCTAGTGCTGCATTAAAAAGTTGTACAAGCATAGGGCCCCAGATCTCACTATTTGCTTTATACAGATCTGCTGGGATCCCGTCAGGACCTGCAGCCTTGCCTCCCTTTGTTGCTTGCAAACCCTTCATAACTTCCTCCAGAGTTATCACCAGTTTCTCGGCCCCTGCCCCTATTTTACCCTTTGTGATAGGACCTTTAGTAGGGCTTTCATCTTGGCACCTATAGAGGTTAGAAAAATGTTCCACGGTCCACCCAATCCTCCTCTGGGATTGCAATCTCCATGCGTGCCTTACAGTTGTCATAGAGAAGGGGGGCATTTCCGACCCTCCAAAAAGCAGATGCATCCTTGGAGTGTGACGCTGCGCATAAAGCTTCTAAAGCCTCCATTTTTATTACATTTTTCCTATTTTTAAAACCTCATTATATATTTTCCTTAAGCCTCTTATTTGTAAAGGATCTCGAGGTGCCCTATGAATAGCGTGTTTCAAATCAATCAGTGCCCTTGTACATGCTTTGTCAAACCAACTTTTATTTCCCTTTGCCCGATTCTTTGGCTCCACCCACAGGCTGCTTCTAATTGTGGAAGCTATAATGTTAAAATGCTCTATAATCTGTTCGCTATTAGAATGCTCACCCAGACAAATCGCGAAGCTATCCGAACAGACATTTAACAATTTTCCTAGGAACATTTCTGGTACCACCTTACCCCATTTTAGAGAATACCCATTCTGTCTCCTAAGGATCACATCAGAAACTGTACATAAGGGGAGCACATCATCGTGCTGCTCTGGAAATGGGTTTTCAACCTCCATTATTTGAGGCAGGTGGTCACTTAATGGTAGCTCCAAAGTCTTTAGCCTCTTAATCCTATGGCTGTAGCTATTTGAAGAAATAATAAAATCAATTGCAGTGAGTGCTCCCCTGCCAATAAATGTGGGCACATAAGGGGTTGGTTTTTGGGCAATTTCATTGGCATATCCCAAATCATACATAAACAATATTTCATTTAATGAGTCCCCGATCAAGGAGTGATCGAAATGCGTTAGATTGATGTCCTGCTCTAACATTAGGCCACAGATGCCTTGTTTGCCCTTTTTACAGAGTGGACAGTTAAAATCCCCCCCATAAAATTATTACTTCCCTGACATTTTTATCTATTTCATGTTGTATATCCTCCCTTAGCATTTTTAGGGTGCTAAGAATTTTGTTTTTCGGGATATTATTATAAACATTTATGATAGCAAAATTAATTCCTTTCCTATTGTTTAACGTTATCACTTGATAATAACTGGATTTTGACATAAAGCATACCTGCTCATACTTAAGCCGATTAGAGAGGAACGTAATTAGGCCTCCCTTTGCTCTCCCGTATTGTCCCCCCACAGCCGGAGTGAAAAAACTTCTATACCCACTTATAAACACTGGATCAATGGACCAGGTATCTTGCAGGGCCAAAATATCGGAACCATTAATAACACTTTCCCAGGATGGATTTTTGATTTTCTGCCTCAGTCCCGCCATGTTCCAAAATAAAAGTGTGCAGGATTTCCTATTCTCATTTACTACATGATCACCCAAAGAGGCATTACCTAGATCCTCTCCGCCTATCGAGGAACATAGTCCTCTACATTTTCCCCCCTCTTTTAAATCAAGGTTGCTAGATGACTTAGAGCATTCCTCTTCATTATGACCATGAGTCACAGTGGGCACAGTTACAGTTTGAATGCTGTTCTCATTACACTCCCATGACCGCTGATCTTTTCTATTCTCCTTGATTTTATCACTGTTCTCCCCTAGTCCTGACGTTTTGATAAGAGGAGTATCCTTTTTTTGTCAATCCACAAAGTCAAGGCCCGGAAATACATCAAACCGATTGTGGATAGGTATATTATAAGCACGAGAAGCTATGCCTCTATTGTCCCACAAATAGTTATTTCTGAAATTAAGGCCTGGAATTGGTGGATGATTCTGCCTGGGATAGAAATTAGATGATCTCTGTGGTTGGGAGAAAAAAGTCTGACTATGTCCATATTGGTCAAAGCCGAACCTGTTTGTAGACTGCCTTTCTAGTTCACGTTTTTTAGGGTATTGGGCTGATACATTTGGGTAGAAGTAGCTAAGATAATGTGTAGAGATAGAGTCACTACTTCTTGGGTCATACCAATCCCCGATGTGCCTGACAGCTCTATGATCTTTAAAGTTTATGATGATTACATCCCCTTTCCTGTCTTTAGGTCATGAGCCCACCCATATCGAACGCCTAACATTTAAAATTTCCCCATTAATGTGGGCAGGCAAAGGTCTATTGTTACGTAACCAATAGGTAACTTTATTTCTTAAGGCACGAGGGTCTTCCTTAGTGCCTAAAAGGAGCTCAGGGACACCCGCCATGACGATCACATAAGGGGCAGCTTCTGGCGGTAGATCTACTATTCTGCGTGATTGCCAGTCTGTATTATGCAGATTCCTTTCCCCATTATCCTTAATAACCTTACTTTGCGGGAGTTCTACCTTATCCCTTGAGATCAAGTTATTCCCCCTTTGATCACCCACTTCACTTGGGAGTTGGACTTTAGATACAGGTTTCTTCTTCGACAAGGGTGATGTCTGCACTTTTTTAGGGGGGTCACAGGATGGCTTTTTCCCACCAGGATTAGATTTTGTAGAAAGGGTGGAATATAATGGGACTTGTTTTGTTTCTGACATCGTTTTTCGAGATTTTACTATAGGATTTCTATTAATCAACTCCTTCGTCAAGTCCGATAATAACAGTGTGTTTCGTTCTACTTTTTTATCAATCAAATCTAGGTGCGTCCTTTCTAAAAGAGGGTGCATTAATAATTTTATAAGAATTTAAATTTTTTCCAGCAAGCCATCCTCACCGGTATGGCGGTTGGTTGTCATTAAGGGGATCGTAGTTTGAGTCAACGAATCAGCCACATTCAACAATGTTGAAGTCAAGCCCTTCTTTTGTATTTTGGCTTGCCGAGACTTTAGTGGACCACCCCCTCTTTTTTTAGTTTTGGCCTTAAGTGGTGACATGTGGCTTGTGTTAGAAGGGGATGAGGATGGAGTAGAGAATCTAGGGGAGTTTGATAGCCCTTCGTCATCAGTGCTATGCAGTGCATCTCCCTATAATACTCATATCCTAGTGTGAATCTCCCTATAATGCTCCTGTCCCTGTCTGCATCTCCCTATAATACTCGTGTTCTTGTCTGCATCTCCCTATAATACTCTTGTCCTAGTGTGCACCTCCCTATAATACTCATGTCCTAGTGTGAATCTCCCTATAACGCTCCTGTCCCAGTCTGCATCTCCATATAAAACGTGTGTCCCTGTCTGCATCTCCCCATTATACTTGTGTTCTAGTTTGCACCTCCCTATAATACCATGTCCTAACTTGCACCTCCCTATAATTCTCCTGTCCTAGCGTGCATCTCTCTATAATACTCATGTCCTAGTGTGCATCTCTCTATAATAGTCATGCCCCAGTGTGCATCTCTCTATAATACTCCTGTCCTAGTGTGAATCTCCCTATAATACTCCTGTCCTAGTGTGCATCTTCCTATAATACTCCTGTCCTAGTGTGACTCTCCCAATAATGCTCCGGTCCCAGTTTGCATCTCCCTATAATACTCGTGTCCCTGTCTGCATCTCCCTATAACACTCATGTCCTAGTGTGAATCTCCCTATAATACTCCTGTCCTAGTGTGAATCGCCCAATAATGCTCCTGTCCCAGTCTGCATCTCCCTATAATACTCGTGTCATTGTCTGTATCTTCCTATAATACTCATGTCCTTGTTTGCATCTCCCTATAATACTCATGTCCTAGAGTGAATCTCCCTATAATACTCCTGTCCTAATGTGAATCTCCCTATAATGCTCCTGTCCTAGTCTGCATCTCTCTATAATACTCATGTCCTTGTGTGCAGCTCCCTATAATACTTGTGTCCTAGTGTGAATCTCCCTATAATACTCATGTCCTTGAGTGAATCTCCCTATAATACTCCTGTCCTAGTGTGCATCTTCCTATAATACTCCTGTCCTAGTGTGCATCTCTCTATAATATTCCTGTCCTAGTGTGCATCTCTCTATAATAGTCATGCCCCAGTGTGCATCTCTCTATAATACTCCTGTCCTAGTGTGCATCTCTTTATAATACTCCTGTCCTAGTGTGCTCCTGTCCTAGTGTGCATCTTCCTATAATACTCCTGTCCTAGTGTGCTTCTTCCTATAATACTCCTGTCCTAGTGCATCTCTCTATAATAGTCATGCCCCAGTGTGCATCTCTCTATAATACTCCTGTCCTAGTGTGAATCTCCCTATAATACTCCTGTCCTAGTGTGCATCTGTCTATAATACTCCTGTCCTAGTGTGAATCTCCCTATAATACTCCTATCCTTGTGTGAATCGCCCAATAATGCTCCTTTCCCAGTCTGCATCTCCCTATAATACTCGTGTCATTGTGTGCAGCTCCCTACAGTATGTGTGCCCCAGTCTGCATCTCCCTATAATACTCGTGTCCCTGTCTGCATCTTCCTATAATACTCATGTCCTTGTGTGCATCTCCCTGTAATACTCATGCCCTAGTGTGTATCTTCCTGTAATACTCATGTCCTAGAGTAAATCTCCCTATAATACTCCTCTCCTAATGTGAATCTCCCTATAATGCTCCTGTCCTAGTCTGCATCTCTCTATAATACTCATGTCCTTGTGTGCAGCTCCCTATAATACTTGTGTCCTAGTGTGAATCTCCCTATAATACTCATGTCCTAGTGTGAATCTCCCTATAATACTCATGTCCTTGAGTGAATCTCCCTATAATACTCCTGTCCTAGTGTGCATCTTCCTATAATACTCATGTCCTAGTGTGTATCTTCCTATAATACTCTTGTCCAGGTGTGCATCGCCCTATAATACTCCTGTCCTAGTGTGTATCTTCCTATAATACTCATGTCCTAGTGTGCATCTCTCTATAATATTCATGCCCCAGTGTGCAGCTTCCTATAATACCTGTGTTCTAGTGTGCATCTCCCTATAATACTCATGTCCTAGTGTGCATCTCCCTATAATACTCCTGTCCTAGTGTGCATCTCTCTATAATATTCATGCCCCAGTGTGCATCTCCCTATAATACTCATGTCCCTGTCTGCATCTCCCTATAATACTCATGTCCTAGTGTGCATCTCCCTATAATACTCATGTCCTAGTGTGTATCTTCCTATAACACTCATGTCCTAGTGTGAATCTCCCTATAATACTCCTGTCCTAGTGTGAATCGCCCAATAATGCTCCTGTCCCAGTCTGCATCTCCCTATAATACTCGTGTCCCTGTCTGCATCGCCCTATAATACTCATGTCCTTGTGTGCATCTCCCTATAATACTCATGCCCTAGTGTGTATCTTCCTATAATACTCCTGTCCTAATGTGAATCTCCCTATAATGCTCTTGGCCCAGTCTGCATCTCTCTATAATACTCCTGTCCTAGAGTGCATCTTCCTATAATACTCCTGTCCTAGTGTGCATCTCTCTATAATAGTCATGCCCCAGTGTGCATCTCTCTATAATACTCCTGTCCTAGTGTGAATCTCCCTATAATACTCCTGTCCTAGTGTGCATCTCTCAATAATACTCCTGTCCTAGTGTGAATCTCCCTATAATACTCCTGTCCTAGTGTGCATCTCTTTATAATACTCCTGTCCTAGTGTGCATCTTCCTATAATACTCCTGTCCTAGTGTGAATCTCCCTATAATACTCCTGTCCTAGTGTGAATCGCCCAATAATGCTCCTCTCCCAGTCTGCATCTCCCTATAATACTCGTGTCATTGTGTGCAGCTCCCTATAATACTTGTGTCCTAGTGTGAATCTCCCTATAATACTCATGTCCTCGTGTGAATCTCCCTATAATACTCATGTCCTTGAGTGAATCTCCCTATAATACTCCTGTCCTAGTGTGCATCTTCCTATAATACTCCTGTCCTAGTGTGAATCTCTCTATAATAGTCATGCCCCAGTGTGCATCTCCCTATAATACTCCTGTCCTAGTGTGCATCTCTCTATAATACTCCTGTCCTAGTGTGAATCTCCCTATAATACTCCTGTCCTAGTGTGCATCTCTTTATAATACTCCTGTCCTAGTGTGCATCTTCCTATAATACTCCTGTCCTAGTGTGCATCTTCCTATAATACTCCTGTCCTAGTGTGACTCTCCCAATAATGCTCCGGTCCCGGTCTGCATCTCCCTATAATACTTGTGTCCCTGTCTGCATCTCCCTATAACACTCATGTCCTAGTGTGAATCTCCCTATAATACTCTTGTCCTAGTGTGAATCGCCCAATAATGCTCCTGTCCCAGTCTGCATCTCCCTATAATACTCGTGTCATTGTCTGCATCTTCCTATAATACTCATGTCCTTGTGTGCATCTCCCTATAATACTCGTGTCATTGTCTGCATCTTCCTATAATACTCATGTCCTTGTGTGCATCTCCCTATAATACTCATGTCCTAGAGTGAATCTCCCTATAATACTCATGCCCTAGTGTGTATCTTCCTATAATACTCCTGTCCTAGAGTGAATCTCCCTATAATACTCTTGTCCTAATGTGAATCTCTCTATAATACTCATGTCCTTGTGTGCAGCTCCCTATAATACTTGTGTCCTAGTGTGAATCTCCCTATAATACTCATGTCCTCGTGTGCATCTTCCTATAATACTCCTGTCCTAGTGTGCATCTCTCTATAATATTCATGCCCCAGTGTTCATCCCCCTATAATACTCCTGTCCTAGTGGGAATCTCCAAATAATGCTCCCGTCCCAGTCTGCATCTCCCTATAATACTCGTGTCCCTGTCTGCATCTCCCTATAACACTCATGTCCTAGTGTGAATCTCCCTATAATACTCCTGTCCTAGTGTGAATCGCCCCATAATGCTCCTGTCCCAGTCTGCATCTCCCTATAATACTCGTGTCCTTGTGTGCATCTCCATATAATACTCATGCCCTAGTGTGTATCTTTCTATAATACTCATGCCCTAGTGTGTATCTTTCTATAATACTCATGTTCTGCATCTCTCTATAATACTCCTGTCCTAGTGTGCATCTTCCTATAATACTCCTGTCCTAGTGTGCATCTCTCTATAATAGTCATGCCCCAGTGTGCATCTCTCTATAATACTCCTGTCCTAGTGTGAATCTCCCTATAATACTCCTGTCCTAGAGTGCATCTCTCGATAATACTCCTGTCCTAGTGTGAATCTCCCTAAAATACTCCTGTCCTAGTGTGCATCTCTCTATAATACTCCTGTCCTAGTGTGAATCTCCCTATAATACTCCTATCCTAGTGTGAATCGCCCAATAATGCTCCTGTCCCAGTCTGCATCTCCCTATAATACTCATGTCCTTGTGTGCAGCTCCCTATAATACTTGTGTCCTAGTGTGAATCTTCCTATAATACTCATGTCCTAGTGTGAATCTCCCTATAATACTCATGTCCTTGAGTGAATCTCCCTATAATACTCCTGTCCTAGTGTGCATCTTCCTATAATACTCCTGTCCTAGTGTGCATCTCTCTATAATAGTCATGCCCCAGTGTGAAGCTTCCTACAATACATGTGTTCTAGTGTGCATCTCCCTATAATACTCATGTCCTAGTGTGAATCTCCCTATAATACTCCTGTCCCAGTCTGCATCTCCCTATAATACTCATGTCCTAGTGTGTATCTTCCTATAATACTCTTGTCCCAGTGTGCATCGCCCTATGACACTCGTGTCCTAGTCTGCATCTCCCTATAATACTCGTGTCCCAGTCTGCATATCCCGATAATTCTCATGTCATAGTGTGAATCTCCCAATAATGCTGCAGGCCCAGTCTGCATCTCCCTATAATACTCCTGTCCTAGTGTGCAGCTTCCTATAATACTCGTGTCCCTGTCTGCATCTCCCTATAATACTCCAGTCCTAGTGTGCATCTCTCTATAATATTCATGCCTCAGTGTGCAGCTTCCTATTATACTCGTGTCCCTGTCTGCATCTCCCTATAATACTCCTGTCCTAGTGTAGATCTCCCTATAATGCTCCTGTTCCGAGTCTGCATCTCCCTATAATACTCCTGTCCTAGTGTAGATCTCCCTATAATACTCCTGTCCTAGTGTGCATCTCCCTATAATACTTGTGTCCCTGTCTGCATCTTCCTATAATACTCATGTCCCTGTCTGCATCTTCCTATAATACTCATGTCCTTGTGTGCATCTCTCTATAATACTCATGCCCTAGTGTGTATCTTCCTATAATACTCATGTCCTAGAGTGAATCTCCCTATAATGCTCCTGTCCTAATGTGATTCTCCCTATAATGCTCCTGTCCCAGTCTGCATCTTCCTATAATACTCCTGTCCTAGTGTGCATCTCTCTATAATATTCATGCCCCACTGTGCATCGCCCTATAACACTCTTGTCCAAATCTGCATCTCCCTATAATACTCGTGTCCCTGTTTGCATCTCCCTATAATACTCATGTCCCTGTTTGCATCTCCCTATAATACTCATGTCCTAGTGTGAATCTCCCTATAATACTCCTGTCCTAGTGTGAATCTCCCAATAATGCTCCGGTCCGAGTCTGCATCTCCCTATAATACTCGTGTCCCTGTTTGCCTCTCCCTATAATACTCATGTCCCTGTTTGCATCTCCCTATAATACTCATGTCCTAGTGTGAATCTCCCAATAATGCTCCGGTCCCAGTCTGCATCTCCCTATAATACTCGTGTCCCTGTTTGCATCTCCCTATAATACTCATGTCCCTGTTTGCATCTCCCTATAATACTCATGTCCTAGTGTGAATCTCCCTATAATACTCCTGTCCTAATGTGATTCTCCCTATAATGCTCCTATCCCAGTCTGCATCTCTCTATAATAGTCATGCCCCAGTGTGCAGCTTTCTATAATACCTGTGTTCTAGTGTTCATCTCCCTATAATACTCCTGTCCTAGTTTGCACCTCCCTATAATACTCCTGTCCCAGTGTGAATCTCCCTGTAATACTCCTGTCCTAGTGTGCATCTCTCTATAATACTCCTGTTCTAGTGTGAATATCCCTATAATACTCCTGTCCTAGTGTGCATCTTCCTATAATACTCCTGTCCTAGTGTGCATCTTCCTATAATACTCCTGTCCTAGTGTGAATCTCCCTATAATGCTCCTGTCCTAGTCTGCATCTCCCTATAATACTTATGTCCTAGTGTGAATCTCCCTATAATACTCATGTCCTAGTGTGAATCTCCCTATAATACTCATGTCCTAGTGTGAATCTCTCTTTAATACTCATGTCCTAGTGTGAATCTCCCTATAACACTCATGTCCTAGTGTGAATCTCTCTATAATACTCATGTCCTAGTGTGAATCTCCCTATAATACTCATGTCCTCGTGTGAATCTCCCTATAATACTCGTGTCCCTGTCTGCATCTTCCTATAATGCTCATGTCCTAGTGTGTATCTTCCTATAATACTACTGTCCTAGTGTGAATCTCCCTATAATTCTCATGTCCTCGTGTGAATCTCCCTATAATACTCATGTCCTAGTGTGAATCTCCCTATAATACTCATGTCCTAGTGTGAATCTCCCTATAATACTCATGTCCTCGTGTGAATCTCCCTATAATACTCATGTCCTAGTATGAATCTCCCTATAATACTCATGCCCTAGTGTGTATCTTCCTATAATACTACTGTCCTAGTGTGAATCTCCCTATAATTCTCATGTCCTCGTGTGAATCTCCCTATAATACTCATGTCCAAGTGTGAATCTCCCTAAAATACTCATGTCCTCGTGTGAATCTCCCTATAATACTCACGTCCTAGTGTGAATCTCCCTATAATACTCCTGTCCTAGTGTGCATCTCCCTACAATACTCACGTCCTAGTGTGAATCTCCCTATAATACTCATGTACTTGTGTGCAGCTCCCTTTAATATTCGTGCCCCAGTGTGCAGCTTCCAATAATAATCGAGTCCCAGTGTGTATCTTCCTATAATACTTGTGTCCTAGTGTGCAGCTCCCTACAGTATGTGTGCCCCAGTCTGCAGCTTCCAATAATAATCGCGTCCCAGTGTACATCTTCCTATAATACTTGTGTCCCAGTCTGCATCTCCCTTTAATATTCGTGTCCTAGTGTGAATCTCCCTATAATACTCATGTCCTTGTGTGCAGCTCCCTATAATACTTGTGTCCTAGTGTGTATCTTCCTATAATACTTGTGTCCAAGTGTGCATCTTCCTGGTGTACTATAAGGACAATACATTGTTTGCTCTATTTTAACTTTTGTGCAAGCTGTAGTTGTACTAATGCTTAGTTGTTTTCTTTTTGTAAGTAGATTTTAGTATTTTGAATAAGGGGACATGTTAAAGCACTGATATGATAAACTAAATTAGCTCTTGTAATTCTTGTTTTGTACCTTGGGTTATTACATTTTTAATAAAATATTTAATTTAAAAAACACACTTTACATCCCTGGCAAGGAGCACTCGCTGCCTAATAGTGATGCAGAAGGTGCCTATTTCTGGGCTGGTCACTAACTGCTTTCAGCAGACATCAATTGTGTCACTGAAGTTTAGTAGCATTTAAAGTCACAGCGGCATTAACCCTGTGCAGTCCCTGGTGCTACGCCTGGGCTGACTCCGCCCCATCCCGCGCAGCCTCCCTAGCCACGCGCAGCCTCCCTAGCCACCGCAGGGTAGGCGCAGCCTCTATAGCCACCGCAGGGTACGCGCAGCCTCCCTGGCCACCACAGGGCGCGCGCAATCCTCCTTGTATCATTTTTCACCGCTCTGTCATTAGCCGGTAATGATTTGATTATTTTGCAGATGCATCACAGTATAAATCTCTTTCAGAAACACTACCTCCAAGTATTAATCAAAACCATTAAAGCAGAGCAGTCGGTGCAAATTAACAAATTTGCATGTCTAAATTAAAAATTACAGGAATATGCCATCAATAAGACTCTTAAAGCTTTCTTGGCCCTTCTTCGTTTTTCCTCTTTCCCTGTGTCTGTTATTTGTGACAGAGAATGTTTTATGACAATAAACAACATGCTTTTAAAAGGGGCGGTGCTCGCGGGGGGCTTTAATTGAGCACAGTTGTGATATCACTTAGGGGAGAAGAGGAGGGGCCCAGGTGCCTCTTAAATAAGCCTGTGAGTGACACAAGCCATTGATTACCTTGATTGATAATAATAGTAAATGTTTATTTACAGAAACACCTCACAACACTCAGCTGCATTTCCTAAGTGCTGTTTACTTAGAGATCAGTGCCTTTAAAGGCCTGGGCTGGTGTCAGTCACATTTCATAACGTGCATTTGTAAAGTGCACGTTCACCCTGAAGGGCATCTTGGAGCAAAATAGCAGATCTTTTTTGTTACCCAACAGTACTCCTTTTATCGACTTCAGAATGATGAAAGGCCGAGTGGACCCATTGGGATTTAAACCTGTGTTCATGAGGTCAAACACAGGCCCCTACACTGCACACATTAGTCCATTAAGCCACCATTCCACGCTCACACAACCTTAAGTGAAATACAGCCATGCCAACATTTCAGAAGTCATGAGCTTGTTCAAATCTTTCCCAGTTTCTGGACAGACCAGTTCTGTAGAAAGGACCGCAGCAGGCCACTCTGCTGCCTGCCAGTGGCGGCTCCTCAACTAAGGCGGAGGAGCATTGCCCCACTGCTTTAAAGCAATGCAAAAGAAAAAATAAAATGATAATAACAGAGCGTTATTAGAATTTTATGTTTTTATTGTAGTTGCCGCAGCACCAGGTTACAGCGGCGGGACTGGGCTCCCCGCATCACAGGGAGGAGGAGTTGCTCCTTCTGCTACACCTAAAGTGCACATGACTGTTTGGCTGGCCCTGTTGGGCCTGCCAAACAGTCATGTGCACTTTGCATTTTCTTCACCCAGGCTGCATCACAGCCTGGGTGGAGAACATGCCCAGGCTTCCACTCTCTCTCTGAGCGCTGAACCAGGGCTATGAGCAGCGTTGTGATTGGTCAGGGGAGTCTGGAAGCCTGGGTGCTTCCTGTTCCTGACCTGCGGAGGAGAGGCGGCGGCTTGAAACAGCGATGGCACCAGCAGGTAAGTTTTATTTTGTTTTTATTCCCCTCCACCTACCCAGCCCCGTCTCCTACCAGCCACCACTGGTGTCTGCCATAAGAGTGGTCCCTTTTCTAGCAGGGTCGGATTTGGACCAAAAATGGGGTTGGGAATCAGAAGCAAGTGGCCCACATGCATAGATCGTAACCATTGTTTGGTTAGAACTAGGGGCGAATTTGCTGCCAAGTACGTGGTAAAACAAATTCTTTCCCCCAGTGTTTTCTCCAACCCTCTCTGCTCAGCTCTTTTCACTCCTTGACCTCTCCTCATAGGTTACCCTTCACCTATTTCTTCTCCCTTCTGCTCTTCTTCTTCCCTCTACTCTTCATACCTTCTTTTCATCTTCAGAATCCTTCTCCGTGTTTCCTCCACTCTCCTTATCTCCCTCCCTTTCCTCATATGCAGCATATTTTCCTCTCTTTCCTCTATTGTCTTTTTGCTCCCTCAAGTTCTCTTTTCTTTTCCTACCCTTTCCTCTTCTCCTTTCTTTTTCTCCCCTTTGCTGCTCTAAATCCTTGCTTCATCTGCTTCTGTTTTCACAAACACTCTTCTCCCTGTTTCCACGGTTCACCTCTTACCTCTCCCTTTCCTCACCTAAAGCCTTTTTTCCACTTTTTACTGCCCTTAGCTCTTCTCCTTTTTATCCCCTCCCTTCTTATTCTCCACTCAGCATTTGACTCCTTTCAGCCATTCAGATTTCCTACCACCACGTTCCCCTAAGTACCTCACTAACTATACCATTCTCTCAGCCCTTAGCTCTCTCTTTCCTCGCTCCAGCTCTAATCACATCTTCTCTGACCCTTTTGCTCATCCAGGGGCTGAGCTGTACCCTGTTTTGCACAGGGTCCAATAGGTAATTCTGAAACTTTGGAGCCAGGAGGCAATGAGCCTGATTTGGGCTTCGTTAAGCGGCTTGCCTTTCCTCTGGGTAGTGGAAGAAATGACACTGGCCAGTACTTAATTTGAGCCAGTGGTTTCATGTGCTCGGCATGGGCATTTAATTGTCAACACCAGCACTTGTGACAGTCAGCCACAAGGTGGCGCTGTCTGGCAAATTTAGAGATGACTACAACAACAGTTATTTATTAATTCACTAAACATTAAAAACGACTATTACCTGCAGCCCAAGCCATTCTTATAGCTTTGGGGGCCTGAAATAGGCCGAATTGTCACACTTTTAATAGTGCGATGGTTAGAAGTTGTGTTGTACCATCATCTGCAGCATGGCAGGGGTAATATGTGGTGCAAACTGCAGTGGCCTCAAGACGAGAGCCATGGCACTTATTTTTTTTACAAATGAATCCCTGCGTCCATGGCTGTCCAGGTGGACTTCCTAGTGGAGCCCTCTATGCATGGAGTACGCTGTCCACCAAACTCTAAATCAAACCTTAAGTGTTGCAAAAGGAGAGCGGGTAGCACATGTGGTCAATGCACCAATGCGACCTACAGATTTGACTGTAAAACATTTTCATCAACAACCAACCACCTCTGCTCAGTCTCATGAAGAAGGCGTTCGAACCTTCGGGTAGGAGTCTGGCAGGGCCTGGATAAAGGTGCTGGGTGTCTATATAGTTGTGACACCTAAAAAAGAGTCCAATAATCCCAAAGTTTGGGTTTTTGGCAAATATGTAAAAAGTTTATAAACTTACATTTTTACTAAAGACAAGTGTGCAGAGGTTATTCACACTTCGTTTGCGTTGTGACGCTGGTGCTTCATAACGGAGTAATCCTAGGCCACAGAAAGTTCCACACATCAACTTTCAAAGTGACGCGTGCCGCGTTCGGGAGAAAGGAAAGTAAATCAGACACGAGCGTGCAGTTGAAATATTAATCCCATAAATGGAATAAAAACCCGTCTTCATCGGTGTGACTTTGATGGCCCCGCTCCGTGGCTCACGTGTTTTCGCGCCCACAACATGTCACCCTTCTGAGCTCGAGAGCTCTGTCAGCGGCTTATCAGGCAGGTGCTGAGCCCTCTCCCCGAGGGCGCTCGGGGATCTATTAATAGGACTGCCGAGGCCTTCATCTCGCCTCCTGAGCCGCGCTCGGCACCGCGCTGGCGACGAGCCTAGACCAAAGTTTGTGCCTCTTGTACCCTTACAGGCCTCGTTCCACAGCACAGTTCATTTATTCTTTTCTTTAACCGTGAAATGCAGTCAACTGATTTTTTTTTATTAATGATAGTTTGTTTTAACTACCACTTCCTCCCTCTGCCTTAAAGTTTAAAAGTATTGCAAAGAACAGGTGTGGTCGTTCGAAAACAAAACTGCTGATTTTATCAACATCACTCAGATGAAAGGCTGAGTCATGGGGGTGGAATTTCACCACTTACCTGGAGTAAGTGCTTCTTCTCCTGACCTGTGTAACCCCCAGCTTTTACAGCCAGAGAGCTTCGAACAGGGCCGGACTGGCCACAGCGGGCACTGGGCAATCCCCCGGTGCGCCGCACGGGTGGGGGCCGGTTTTGGGCCCCTGGGGGCCGTTTTTGTTACAGGGCCGTTTTTGCAGCATGTTTGTACATTCAAATTATATATTTATTTGATAAAACACCACAATCAAATGTCATTCTAGTCTTCGAGGCCAGGGCCGGACTGGGAACCACAACCGGCCCCGGGAAAGAGCTCGGCGGAACCCCAACACCCCCCCTCCCAAGTGGGGAGGGGCGGCGGCCGAGCACTTTGCCGGGGCCGGTTGTGGTTCCCAGTCCGGCCCTGGCCTCGAAGACTAGAATGACATTTGATTGTGGTGTTTTATCAAAGAAATATATAATTTGAATGTACAAACAGTGGTTCTCTACCAATACCCCTCCTAAAAAATACACTCACGTGCGGGTGGAATCAAATGTAGGGAGCAAGGACACATCACAATAGCCTTTGCACACTCAAGTGTTAATTATATGCACAAAAAACAGTTTTCACCTTCGAAATACCAAATCTGGATTCACTGATGTCCATTTCGCAGTTACAATGGTAGAAGACCTAAGAAAGGATGGACCGGGTTGCAGTCATGAGCAATCACTAAAGCTGAAATTAATTTCAGCATATTGTTGTTTGTTGCAGCAAAACGGCTTAAGTGAGTGCAGTGCTTGATTAAAAAAAATAGGTGCCAGTACCCCCGTCAGGAGTACACTGCTGCATGCACCACCCATTTCTTCTGCCGGCGTGACAGTAGCAACAGAACAACTAAACCTCACAGCCCTACAAGTGTGACAATTCTGACTATTCCGGCACCCACAGCTAAAAGAACTGCTTGGGTGGCAGGTAGAAATCATTTAAAATATATATTGAATTAATAAACAAGAGTTGTTGTGCTCATCTCTAAATTAGATAAACAGCACCACCATGTGGTAGACTGCCAGAAGTGCTGGTGTAGACAATTAAGTGGTGGTGTTGAGCACTGGAAACCACCGGCTCAAGTTAAACACTGAGTGCGACAGGTATGCACAGATGTGGGTTCCATGCTCGCTGTACCACTGGAACCAAGCTGCACCCTATTGATGAACCGTAAGCGGGATTAAACTGGCCTGGAGTTGCTGCTGTTCCTGAGTGGAGGAGACCTGGCCTGGCAGTTGGGTTTGGGCTATTCCTATTGAAGCAGGGCCGAGAATGAGTTGCAAATGGTGGGTCTCTTTATAGCATCGCATGACGAGTGAAAAACGATAGATTGGAATGTTGTCTTGAGTGGTCAACAGTGACTCAGTGGCTGAGAGTCAGCTGGAACTAGTCTGCGGTGGATTGTTTTCTTGCCTGGTGTGGTCCGGCTCCGGCAGATTGGGCTAGACGCTCCTATTGGCACAGGATCCAGAATTATTTGCCTATGGCTGTTCTATTTTGAGAGTGGCATGATGGGCAAACCAATTATTGGCTGAAATGTACCCCTAGAGATACCAGTGGCTTAGGTTAATTCAAACACAGGGCTAGACATGAGAACCAAAAGCCGCCCTAGAAAAAGGCTCAAACCAGTCCAGTTCCCACCATCTCCTCATGCAATATTTCTCTTTCAAGCCATTCTCTCTCTCTCTCTCTCTCTCTCTCTCTTCTCTCTCTCTCTCTCGCTCTCTTCTCTCTTCTCTCTTCTCTCTCTCTTTCTCTTTTCACCTTCTCGGATCGCTTTCTCTATCCCTTCCACCTCTCTCTTTCTTTTCTCTTGAAGTCTCCCTGTGCCTGCAAGAATTAACCTCGGGGAGCTGGGGAAAGTGACAGTCACCATGAAAGGCCCGGGGCATTGAAAACTAGCCTTCAAGGGCTCCAGCCCACCCGGGAACTGCCCAGGGAAAATAAAAAGCATGTCCTGCCCTGTTTAAACGTTCTGTCAATCACTTTGTGTTTTTTTAAAGGTAAGGAAGTAGATTGCTGACATTTTCCAAATTTCAATTGTTAATCCTGTCTGGTATGCGTACTTTACGTCAACACAATCTTGTCATTCACAAATATTTGGCTGAATCACAAATGTGTATCACCTAGAATTATTTAAATCATCCATTTCCTTAATCATGCACGAAGCATCGTGATATAAGTTTAGATTTTGCCTTTGGATTAACTTTTTCTTCAACACATTTTTTACTACAAATATTGTTTCTTGACAGAGATTGTACTACTGAATACCGCCACCAACAATATCGTGCCATACTTATATTGAGGAGAGAAGGCTGAGGGACAACATAAAGAGAGGCAAGTGCATACAGGAAAGTATAGATTTACCATTCCTAACTCCACATCTACATACCGTGAAGATATGTGTACTGTGTAGGTGCATATATGTGGAATTAGGCACAGAAATTTGGACATACTAACCTGTCAATATTTTATTTTTGATATTCTGTCCTCGATATGCTGTATCACCAATATAGTTAATTCGATAATCGGTGGTGAAAACTGTGATAATGATGTCCTTTTCCAAATTTTTTGAACAAGTTTACACTGTTCTATTCGGGTGTGAGCTAGATGTGCAGATGTGTTGTAAAAGCGTATTGAATGCTCACAATCTTACAATAGTGTTTATCACGTAATTTTCAATGAATTTTCCAGGTCACTTATCCAGAACTATTGTGAGAACATCCAGTGATGTAAACTAAGTTACAAACTATAAGTTCACAGTGTTTACACTACTGCTTAGAATATACATATGTAAAACATGCCTGGATTCTTGACATTAGTCCAATTTGGTAACATTTTGCACTGTAAACAGTTGGAAAACTTTGTAGTTTCCCACTTCCTTACATAAGTTTTCTATAAAAATAAGGTTTTTAATAAAGAAGAATTTTCAAGCAAAATGTTTTTTGTCAGTTAATTGTTTAGCCAAAAAGTTGTCCTCTGCACAGTTTTTCATCAAGTAAAAACACCTTTTGTAGATGTAGGTAGGGTTCGTCTTTCATTGCTGCTTCCACCGACTCACTACTGAAACCAGTCTTACCACTCCTGTCCACCAAGCATAGAGCACTAGTGATGGGGTTGCGATTAATTCTAGGTTGGACGACTGTAATATCGTAGAAAGCAGCCTTACCCTGACAGAACATGTGTCACAATGCAGGAGATCCTTCCATTGGCTCCCAACAAGGGACCGCACTCAGTTTAAAAATGGGGTCCTGATGTTCTAAAGCATCCATTAAATTCCACCTTCATTTTTAGCTAAACAAATTGAGCTATAGTCCTCCACCTGTAATCTTAGGAGACAGATAAATCACTACATTTTACACCCACCTAACCCAACCCCCCAGCTATAAGCTCAAATCCAAAAGTGAGTGGGCCTTCTGCATTTGAGTCCCCAGGTGGTGGTATCCTTTACCACCAAAAATCATGCCTCTTTCTAACTTCTCCACCTTCAGATAAGCATTAAAGTCCTATCTGTATTAGGCAACTTTGAACGACCGCTGCCAAGAGACATATGTGCATATTGTTAGACCTGGCACCTTGGCGTGAGTCCCCCTTCCACTTTTTTGCTGATGTGCCTCATATGTTTTGCTGGTGTTAGCTTCTCAGAGCACTGTGCCACTGCCAATCAGTGCCACAGTGCAAATGCTCCCTATTAAAAGTGTATATGTGATTGGATTCCATGATTGGCTTATTTGGGTTACTGTCACACCCCAGTAAAGTGCACCAGGAGTGACAGGGTTTGTAACTCCAAATGCTGCTGGTGGGCCTGCAGCACTGGTTGTGCCACCCACAGAAGCAGCCTTGTAAAATGTGTCTAGGTCTGCCATTGCAAAACCTGCGTGCAGTCTGGTACTGTCATGCTGGCTGGGCAAGTGCACCCACTTGCCAGCCCTAAACCTTCCCTTTACTTCATGTGAGTCACCCCTATGGTAGGCCCAAGGGCAGGGTACATTTTAAGCATAAGGTAGGCCATGCTCTGATGTGTGTGGCATATCTTAATAGTGAATTACAGCCATTTTCGTTTTTGCACTATTGTAAGGCTACCTGTTCTCATAGGCCAGAATGGGCTGCTTGAATTATTACACTCTATAATCCCAGCAGGCTCAGGGAACATGGCAGAAAGTCAAGTTTGGTATGCCTGAACTCAGCATAATAAAATACATCTTTTAGTAAAGTTTATTTTAATATCCTGTGTTTGCAAACACCACTTTTGGAAGTTGGTGTTTGCTTGCCCAACCATTTCAGCCCGCCTCTGCTCTTATGTGAATCTGCTGTCTGGTTTGTGTGAGTGACAGGGCTGGGGAATTCTAGGAGACCATCTGGGCAGCCAGGTGGTGAATAGAAAGAGTACACCAGGATGGGTGGGAGGAGTGCCCCTTGACTCTGAATAGGGCTGTGCTCTGCCACCACAATGCTGGCTCCACCTTCTGTGGAGCGTCTGATGTCTCTGCCCTGCATACTTTAAAGACAAGCCAGAGTCACCACAACAAAGTGCTCCAGAACCGGACTGAACAAGGCACAGGCCCCCTGGCCTGAAAGAACAAAAGATTTGCTGTATAAATGTAGGAGCCCTGCTCCTAAGAAATCAGATCCTGTTTAAGCCAAGAAGAACCTCTGCCCGACGAGAAGGACCTGGAAAAGCTGCATGGAGGAGTACTGTCTCTGACCTGGGAGACTGGCCTGTGGTGGGTGCCTTGCTGCAGGAAGGAGAGGAAAAGCCTGAAGTGACTTTTATTCAACTTGTGCATTTTTAAAAGCAATCTCCAAGGGCTTGTGTGTGAGCTTGGCCCCTGAACAGAGTCCCAGGACCAGTGGACTCTAACAACCCGGAGAGGAGCTGAAAACGCCATTTTTCCAGCAGCACTGAAGCAGGGAGCCGTGTGCGCCTCGTGCCCAGCTGTCCGCCCCTAACAACGTGAGTTCTTGGCCCCTCTACGAGTCGTAGCTCGCAACATGAAGGCAGGACTCGCCCGACCCGAGCAACGCGACTTCTTGGCCCTATGAGCCGTAGCTCGCAACGTGAAGGCAGGACTTGCCCGGGCCGAGCAACGCGACTTCTTGGCCCTACGATCCGTAGCTCAAAACGTAAAGGTCGGACTCCGCTGTGCCCACTGGCTTCGGCTCTTCGCACCGTCCGGTTCCCTCCGCACCCTGCTTCTGACTTCGACCGGCTGCAGCGCATCAAAATGGCTCGTACGTCTCGCTCAATCGGAGCGCACTGCATGCATCGCACTGCACTTGAAGGATTATACCGGCGGGTACGTCTCGCTGAATCGGAGTGTACTGCCTGCATCGCACTGCGCTGGAAAGAATATCCCGGCATCCGCTCCCCAGGTACAGCGCGTATGCTGCAACGAGCAGCCCCCGCACCACATAAAGCCCAGTCTCCTCCAGTAACGCAACTCTGGGCCCATCCGAGCCGTAGATCGCACCACGAAGGAAGACAACGCCGCATGTAACGCTTGGAGCTATCTCAACGCCTCGTCCGTGACAACCCAAGGTACTGTGTAGGATTCGCCCTCTGCAATTGAAGCGCTTCGGACCAGAGCGTCCGCTTCGCGCACTTGACTCTGTGGCTGCATTTCATCCCCGCATGGTCGATCTAAGAGACATGACTCGCACAGACTAGTTAAACCACGCATTTTTAAGAACTCTTTCTGCTTAGACAGTATTGTGGCCTAATCTAAAACGTTATATGGATCTTGTGTTAAGACTTACATAAATACTTATTTTTGATATAAATGTAGAGTGGTGTCCTTGTGGTGTGTCATTTTATTACTGTATATTGTCATAAATGCTTAACCCATAATGCTCTGAAGTTTAGCCTTGTCTGCTCGCGCCCCGCAACCTAGAGGGTGAGCAGTGGTTATTTTAAAGAGTAAGTCCCTTGCCCTGACTAGAGGAGAGGGTTCCTGCATATCACAAGTACTTACCTGTGCCAACCAGAGACCCCAATTCTAAAATATATGTTATAAGTGCACCAATTCACTCATTCATGTCTTCTTAATTGAACTGATTAAACAACAGGGGGTGGTGATGGACAGAGTTTCTGAATTAAGCAGAATACTCTCACCCAGTCAAAAGATCAGGGCTTGATCCAACACCGTTTTTTAGCTCACTGCACCATCCCAGCTCAGAACCTGGCTATATGCAAATTAGTCTGTGCCTGGCCCAGTGCATCATGGGAACAGGGCAGACCAAACTACCAAGCCAATTCTTTCACTGGGAAGGAAACAAGCTTCCGGGGACCGGTTTCTGGCATTACAGCCGTCTTCGGCCCGGCTTGCATGAATCCTGATGGTGCAATGAGCAAGGGACTCACGTCTGAGTATACCCTTCCACGCTTATGGTGGATAAAATAATTAAACAACAGGGGGTGGTGATGGACAGAGTTTCTGAATTAAGCAGAATACTCTCACCCAGTCAAAAGATCAGGGCTTGATCCAACACCGTTTTTTAGCTCACTGCACCATCCCAGCTCAGAACCTTTGCATATAGCCAGGTTCTGAGCTGGGATGGTGCAGTGAGCTAAAAAACGGTGTTGGATCAAGCCCTGATCTCTTGACTGGGTGAGAGTATTCTGCTTAATTCAGAAACTCTGTCCATCACCACCCCCTGTTGTTTCATTATTTTGTCCACCTTAAGCGTGGAAGGGTATACTCAGACGTGAGTCCCTTGCTCATTGCACCATCAGGATTCAAGCAAGCCGGGCCGAAGATGGCTGTAATGCCAGAAACCGGTCCCCGGAAGCTTGTTTCCTTCCCAGTGAAAGAATTGGCTTGGTAGTTTGGTCTGCCTGTTCCCATGATGCACTGGGCCAGGGACAGACTAATTTGCATATAGCCAGGTTCTGAGCTGGGATGGTGCAGTGAGCAAAAAACGGTGTTGGATCAAGCCCTGATCTCTTGACTGGGTGAGAGTATTCTGCTTCATTCAGAAACTCTGTCCATCACCACCCCCTGTTGTTTCATTATTTTGTCCACCATAAGCGTGGAAGGGTATACTCAGACGTGAGTCCCTTGCTCATTGCACCATCAGGATTCAAGCAAGCCGGGCCGAAGATGGCTGTAATGCCAGAAACCGGTCCCCGGAAGCTTGTTTCCTTCCCAGTGAAAGAATTGGCTTGGTAGTTTGGTCTGCCCTGTTCCCATGATGCACTGGGCCAGGGACAGACTAATTTGCATATAGCCAGGTTCTGAGCTGGGATGGTGCAGTGAGCTAAAAAACGGTGTTGGATCAAGCCCTGATCTCTTGACTGGGTGAGAGTATTCTGCTTAATTCAGAAACTCTGTCCATCACCACCCCCTGTTGTTTCATTATTTTGTCCACCATAAGCGTGCAAGGGTATACTCAGACGTGAGTCCCTTGCTCATTGCACGATCAGGATTCAAGCAAGCCGGGCCGAAGATGGCTGTAATGCCAGAAACCGGTCCCCGGAAGCTTGTTTCCTTCCCAGTGAAAGAATTGGCTTGGTAGTTTGGTCTGCCCTGTTCCCATGATGCACTGGGCCAGGGACAGACTAATTTGCATATAGCCAGGTTCTGAGCTGGGATGGTGCAGTGAGCTAAAAAACGGTGTTGGATCAAGCCCTGATCTCTTGACTGGGTGAGAGTATTCTGCTTCATTCAGAAACTCTGTCCATCACCACCCCCTGTTGTTTAATTCTTAATTGAACTGAACTTGTTTTTCTAGTCTGCAACCAACTCAGTTATTGGCCAGCCCTGGGACAACCTTCCCCTGCACCTCAGGACCGCCCCATCGCTCCGGCAATTCAGGAACGAGCTCGCGACCTGGATGTTCGAATGAAAACTACCACGCAGCAGCCAACATCTCCAGCGCCTCGAGACCCTCAAGGGTGATATGCAACGCTTTATAAATGTTTGATTGATTGATTATCAACGCGAGGTGCACAGCAGGTGAAATAGAGGCAATATGTGATTTGTGTGGTCCACAATCAGTCGCTAGGAGAATCCGTATGCTGTACGTGATTCTGCCGTAGGGGTGTAGAGAGTAAATTTGCAAAAGGAGGAACGGATCAGGGTAGGGTGGCCAAGCTTCCTGGATTAGCTTGAAAAGTTCTGTTTTTTCATCATCTGTCCCAGCAGATTTTAGTAAATTTAGCTCATGTCCGTATTTTGAACGGAACACAGAGAGGGACAAGCTTGTACATCTTCCAGTTCAACATTACTGAACAGTCCTGCTCAGAAAGCAATTTAATTAACTCAATTGACACAACCAGTAAAAGTTGCAGTTAATTGGCATTATTACCTCACTGTGTTTTCTAGGACATCAGCACCATCAATAAGTAATTTGTGTCTGTTGTTGCTGCACAATTGTAGTCCTGGTCGGTGTTTGCGACTGTCCTGGCATTTGGTTGCCAACATCTGGTCACCCTGGTTCAGGGTAAAATAGAAATTTCTCAAATCCTTCTGTCTATGATTTGCTGGGATTGGGTGCGTTAAAGACTGATTCTGCACGGTATGCTTCATGTGCAAGTTCAAAACTCAGAATAGGAGGCCTTTGCCCCACTGGATAAGGACCACATTCAGTGGTATAAGTATTTACAGGGTGTTGTAAACACCCCACCCGATGTCTCACAAAATGTCATCAGGGGCAAGAAGGTTGCCTAAAGTTTAGTCAGCTCTGGACCAGTGAAAGTTTTGTCAGTGGCAGTAACACTATCATGTAGGCTATACCTTTTTTTAAATATATAATATAGAAAGTATTGTGACTCACCGAGTGTGTCTCAATATTTGTCCCAATGAGGAATGAAGATAAAAAATGAATTGAATTCCACATGAAGAAACAGGGCGAGGAGGCCCTCATATGTGGCTTACAACAAAAGTGTAAAGTCGACTATTTTAAAACTTTTGCAGAACAACATTTAAAATGGCACTAGTGATGTGGATAATAAAATTACAACGTTTTACAAAGCGCCTGGATACCTCAAGTGAGGTGTCCCAGCGCTGTAAGCAGATCCCAATCTTCACCCTTGAGCCTCAAAGAATTAAAAACAAATGACGTTATTGAGTGTCCGTCATGGCCGCTTCAAGAGGACCGGCGCCACGCTTTTAAGCATCGGAGAAGCGCTTTGTTTTGCTGATTGAGACATAATGAGTGTTTTGTATAATAGAAACTTCTGAATGCTTCTTAGCGCTTCCAGGCACTGTACGCCTGTAGAAACGAAAAAAACAATAAGAGAATTCTTAATGATTTGCGTCTGAAAGTTGTACTGTACGAGCAGCATTGGCCAGTTCAACACTGGTGCATGACGTCTCTCACACCTGCCTTTTATTTATTTATTTGTTAACGGTAATACGCATCTAGCCTAAAAGAGAACTGTATGTTTTCCTCAAAGGTAAGAAAAGCAGTTGGTCCAGTAATCCATTCTGTAAAGCGAGCAGAAGCCATGCAGCCTTTTACAAATATGCAGGGATATTATTTGTGGGGGCCTGAGTGTCTATATGCGTAGGAGGGGGAGGGGGGGGGGGGTGACTCTGTGTATAGATGTGTGAGTGGGTGATATCTTGACAGCTCACCCAGCTCCTGCCTGCCAGGCCCTGCTCTGTTCCTTTGGGTCTGGCCCTCCTACCAGTGATTGATCCAAAAGGCACCACTTTGGGAATCAGTGAAAGGAACTCTAAGTGATTTAAAAAAAGAACAGCTCTCCTTTTATAATTATGCATGCCATGCTTATGCTGTTATAGTTGTGATTCCAAAATCATTCTCAGTATTCATAAACAATCAATATTCTACACGTTATAATGTATGTGTAGCAGACACGTGTTTAACTTCTGGGTCAGGTCAGTCAGTGACCTTCTTCAAGGCTCTAGAAGTTCCTTCGAATCAGAATCCTCACAAATCAATATTCTTGCAACATTCTCAGAGTCTGATTCACGAATGTAAACTTAACTTTTGAGTGTGTCCTATTTCTTGGGTGTTCGCAATCTACAAGTTTAATTTTACTTAGTTTTAAAAATTCAGTTACTTGAAGGATACTGTCACTGTGCAAAAGTTGCAGATACAATAAAGCTGGTCTGATACGATTAAAATTAAGTTTCTGTAAAAGGTCTACCAAATAGCGTTTGCGGGGGTATTCATAAAATTTACATAAAAATATAAAATGCTATCCTGTGGAGACACACCGTCGCAGCCACAAGGAGCTGCAGGTTTAAAAAAAGCAGCATTCTTAGGTCTAAACAGCAAATGGTGGAAAATATTAAATCTAAACCTCGTTAGCGGGAACTTCTCATGAGAAAACAGCGATCCCATCAGATAGGGCTCCATCATATCACCTGTTTTTAACATAGCAAATCTTTTTACACTTGGTTTCAGGAGCTCCTCACCTTGCCTTTTAAGCTTCCTGTCCAAAAAGAAGGCTCGCTTAACTGCATCCACATCACCCTTCACAATCCCACTCGGGTGCTCGAACAAATCCAGGCGGCCAAGCCTAGAAAAGTTCGATTTCAAGTATTTTAACCAGGGTGTACACATTGCCTTATCCTCTGACAAATAATCTCTCATAATCAGGTGGGTCTATGGAATATCTTGATTCAGCCACAATTTTAGCCAGCAAGTCAACGGGCGTAGTGAAAAAATATCACAAAGATATTGCGCCCCTAGCTCTTCGTGCACTACAAAATTGGATGTGCCTACTGGGACACACAAGAGGCGTTTCATAAAAGAATTTTCTGCAATCTGTAGTTGCTCACGGGCCACGTAACCCCATATTTCACTGCCATAAACGGCAGATGCCACTGATTTTGCGTTGTAAAGTTTCAGCATGGCATTGTTAGGTTTTCCCCCTAATTTGGATGCAAAGTTAAAAATAGTAGCGTTCACCCTTACCAATTCCTTTTTCTTTTGTCAAGGTGTGGGCCCCAGCTAAATTTGGAGTCAAAAGAGACCCCCAGATAAGTGAAAGTCTTCGAGATGGGAATTGCTACATTATCTATTTTAAATAAGAAGTTCCTTCTTGGTTGTTGGCCAACTTGCATAATAAAGGATGTAGAGTTGTTGACCAGGAGGTCCCTATCCATCATAAAATTATTTAAAAGCATTTAATAAAGCTTGGAGACCTCTCTCTGTTCTGGAGATTAAAACTGCATCGTCCACATATAAAAGAACCACGCCTGCCGACTCTAGGACAGTCAGCCTTTACATCCTGCAAGACGCTGTCTAGTTCATTGATATAAAAATAAAAAAAATAAAAGGGGCAAGGATGCAACCTTGACGCACACCCTTCCGATGTTAAAATTATCAGTTACACATAGCTCTTGGGAGTACCTAACATTAGCATTGGTATTGTTGTGTAAATCAACAAGGAAATTGACAATCCCACTGTCAACACCCTTGTCCCTCATGGACTGCCACAGCTTTCCCCTGTTAACACAGTCGAAAGCTGAAGACAGATCCATGAAGGCAAGGTGGACAGTACCCTTTTGGGCAACAGTGTACTTACTTAAAATTAGAAAGAGGTTAAGGCACTGTGTAATGGTAGAACGTCCACTGCAGAAGCCGTACTGGGAGATGGACATAATGCTGTTTTCCAGCGCCAAGTCAGAGAGCCTCCTCAGTAGAATTCTTCCCACTATTTTGACCATAGAATCAATTAATGAGATGGGTCTATAACAAAGAGGGCTACCCTTGTCCCCCTTCTTAAAGACTGGGACAATCATTGACACTCCCCATAACTTTGGGCAGCCCATTTTAGCCGCTGCGTTAATGATCCATTAGGTCATAGCACAGCAATGGTTATCTTGATGACCTACGGCATCCCATCGAGTTCTAGAACAACAATGGTAAACTTGGGGGCCGATACCGATTCGGGAAAAACCGCTCCGAATAGCCAGTCAGAGCGTTTTTCCCGTACGAATCGTACCCTGTAACGTCCCCCGTACGTACGACGAAGTACGATTCGTACCAGGAGCCGTAGTCCATACGAGTCGTACAGAGACCGTACGACTCTAATCTCCGCACGATTCTCCCTCGGAACCTGCTGTACGCGACATCTGTACGGTTCGCGGCTGGTTTTTACGACCCAGCAAGTACGGTACGTGTCGCGTACGCACCGTATGACCCTTTTTCTACGGGAGCTGAAAACAGCCGTAAAAGCAGAGTTTGTGCCGAAACAGGTACGGAACGGCCCCCCCGGGTACTGTGCGTACCCCCCATGATCACAGGGGTATGCACCGTACCCCTGCGCTCATGGGGTGTACGAGCCGTACCCCATATACGATGGGTGTACGAGCCGTACCCCATGTACGATGGGTGTACGAGCCTTACCCCATGTACGATGGGTGTACGAGCCGTACCCCATGTACGATGGGTGTACGGTTCGCGGCTGGTTTTTACGACCCAGCAAGTACGATACGTGTCGCGTACGCACCGTATGACCCTTTTTCTACGGGAGCTGAAAACAGCCGTAAAAGCAGAGTTCGTGCCGAAACAGGTACGGAACGGCCCCCCCGGGTACTGTGCGTACCCCCCATGATCGCAGGGGTATGCACCGTACCCCTGCGATCATGGGGTGTACGAGCCGTACCCCATGTACGATGGGTGTACGAGCCGTACCCCATGTACGATAGGTGTACGAGCCGTACCACATGTACAATGGGTGTATGAGCCATACCCCATGTACGATGGGGGTACCCATCATACATGGGGTACGGCTCGTACACCGATCGTACATGGGGTATGGCTAGTACACCGATCGTACATAGGGTACGGCTCGTACACCCCATGATCGCAGGGGTACGGTGCGTACCCCTGCGATCATGGGGTGTACGGACCGTACAGTGTGTATGTGTTTGTGTGCTTTTCCGTACAACTCACCCTTACCTGACGTGGACCGTACGAATTGTGTCCTCATACCCCGGTCCAGATCGTACTCGTCGGGTCGTATGGCATATGTATGAGTCGTACGGCATGTGTACGAGTCGTACGGTTCACGGTTTCAGCCCTGCAATACGTACGGATCGCGATGATTCGGACGGATTCACGGAATACGGATCGTACTACGCGACTTGGACGGACGGGTACGATGCGTACGGAGAGGGCTCTGGATACAAATCGTACGGACGTTTTTTTTCCCGAATCGGAATCGACCCCTTGATGTTCACAGGGTTGTAGCACAGCAGTGATGAACTGGATGATGCATGGGGATGTACAGCAGTGGCAATCTGGATGTTCCATTAGGTCCTTGTACAGCAGTGGTAAATTTGACGGTCATTGAGGTCCTCGTACAGCAGTGGTAAACTTAACGATCATTGAGGTCCTCGTATAGTAGTGGTAAACTTGACGATCGCTAAGGTCCTCGTACAGCAGTGGTAAACATGATGATCATTGAGGTCCTCGTACAACAGTGGTAAACTTGATGATCATTGAGGTCCTTGTACAGCAGTGGTAAACTTGACGATCATTGAGGTCCTCGTACAGCAGTGGTAAACTTGATGATCGCTGATCTCCTCGTACAGCAGTGGTAAACTTGACAATCATTGAGGTCTTCGTACAGCAGTGGTAAACTTGATGATCGCTGAGGTCCTAGTACAGCCGTGGAAAACGTGGCGATCATTGAGGTCCTCGTACAGCAGTGGTAAACATGATCAGAGGTAAACTTGATGATGGCTGAGGTCCCCGTACAGTAGTGGTAAACTTGATGATCATTGAGGTCCTCGTACAGCAGTGGTAAACCTGTTGATCCTTAGGATCCCCCAGGTTCATAGTTCAGTAATAATAAACTTGATGATCCTTGGGGTTCCAATGCTTTCAAGTATAGCAGTGGTAACGCTGATGATCCATGGATTCGCACAGCAGTGGTAGACTTGATGAATAAAGGGGTATTAGCTCATTTGTGATAAACATGTGATACACGGGGTTCTAACACAGCAATTGTAAACCTAATGATTATTGGGATATTGGTGAGCTACCTAGTCCCAAAACAAAAATGGCAAACTTGACGATCCATAGAGTCCTAGCACAACAATTGTAAATTTGATGTTCCATGAGGTACCAAGGGGTCTGTAGTGATGTCATATAGAATCTAGTAGGTGGGTAGGTGGTCATATCCATATATGCAATATTGTTCTTCTGAATAAAGGCACGTTCAGTATATCAATAAATATCTTTGATACTACAAGATTTGACTTCTTGTCATTACAGATTGGCGATAGTGCAGATTGATCCAGCGATGTGGTGATTATCACGTCGTTAAGAGTGCATATCTGTGACTGGGAGCAAAAGAGCATTCTTAACAGGACAGCAGGAATTTGTGAAAACAAGCAGCAGTGCATTTCACGCACAGAAAAATTAGCAGGTATCACCATTTTAGAATAATTTAAGCAAGTATCACCATTTTCAAGTAATTTCAATGGAAGCACTCACCGTTCATCTGCGTGCGCGGAGCTCCCAATATGATTGAACAGTGGAGCATGACATGCTTAATGACAAGAGATTTGTCCTACTTGGCGAGGGAAACAACCTTTACAACGCAACGTTTACATCGCACTACCAGTACAACGCAGTTTTTACATCGCAACATCCTTTACATCGCATGCCATTACAACGCAGGCATTACATCGCATGTCCCTACAATGCATACCATTGCAACACATGTCACTACAACGCAGGCATTACAATGCAAGACATTACAACGCATAGCACCCTTACACTATCCAACACTTACCCTACTGTTGCACTCACTGGAGTTAGAATAGTAATTGTTACCCCTACACTATCCAACACTTACCCTACTGTTGCACTCACTGGAGGTTATTGTTATGCATTGTAATGGTATGCATTGTAAATGTATAATGCGATGTAATGAAATGCGTTGTAAGGTAGTTTCAAAAAATGTGTTGTAGTGACATGCGATGTAAAATCATGCGATGTAAAGGATGTTGCGATGTAAAAAATGTGTTACGGCATGCGTTGTAAAAGTATGCGTTGTAACCTCATACAACCCTTGGCGGCCCTCATAAAATCAGGCAAAGAACTAATGCAAGAGTCTAAAATCTAAGTGCCCATCTTTAAGTCAGACCAACGTAAGTGACCAACACAAGAATACATTGGCAGACATTTTTAAGTCAGGCAAAACTAAAGTACATCAGAACTTCAAAGAAACTGCAATATTTACTGAAACTTTACCTTTTGACAAAACTGATTAGCAAACTATTCCTCAAAGATGAGAAAAATGGAGAGGGAGATTTGAGCATTTTTTTAAAGCAACATGTAAAAAAACACACTGATGGCCAAGCCAAAGACGTATTACTTAACTTGGTAGGCTATGAAGTTGAGAATCTAATTTTTACATTTCCTGATGCAGATAAGAACAATTACAGGATTATGGAGTGTCCAAATGAAAGTTTTCATCCAAAAAGGAACTTTGACTTTGAGAGATACAATTTCAACATAGCCTGTCAGCAAGATACTGAAACCATTGATGAATATGTGACTAAACTGAAAACATTGGATATGTTCTGTGAATTTGATAATTCAGTACTGAAGAAGCAGTCAGACTAAGAATTATTCAGCGATGTAATTCAGAAAAGAATAATTAGAAAGGACATTCGATTTAAAAACAATTCTTCATTTGGCACAAACGGAAATACAGGCTAAGAAACATGCTACTAATATGAACGCTATGCAACAAGTCTTACAAATGATTAAAAAGGTTAACAAAACTGATGTGATCTAAAAAGATAATAAAACTGAAAAAAAACAAATGCTTTGCTGAAAGGCAAAGGAACATGTTACAGATGTGGGCAACAGTTTCCACATTCAGATAGGTGTCCAGCATTAGGGCAATAAGGTAAGGAAGGTGGGAAATGAAATCATTTTGCAAGTGTCTGCAGACTAAAACGGCGGGACAATGAGAATACGTTGAAAAGACAAGTAAAAGGAAATGTTAAATACATTAGATAAATGGAAAATGTGGAGTATGATATTTCTGCTGATGAACTTGAATAATTGGAACAATTATACATGATGACTGAAGAAAGTAAAAAGGAGGAAATTAATTTGTTAAAAAAGAAAAAAATAAAGAACATAGCGTCTGTTTGGATACTAGTAGGGTCTCGAGAAGTCCGTTTTATCCATGATGGTGAGGCGCCATGTAACATCATGTGTGTAACTGAATACAATAAGATGCATAAGAATCTTTCACTTTTCCCTCCAAGGTTAATGTATTCAAATGGGGAGCTAAGTGCCATGTCACTTGTTCGGGAAAATTTAAAGAAAATTTGACGGATGGAAATACATCTCTGAAAAAGGTGGTGCATGTTTTAAAAGGAGATGTTCCTGGTACTTGTTTATTGAGTAATGTCACTGCTCTGTTGATGGGGCTTCTGGCTTTGGCGTTCAATGTGACAACGATACTCCCTATATTAAGAGAATTTCCTGCTTTGTTTGAAGGTTTATGCAAGCTGAAAGATAAAACCAGCTCTCCAAATAAATGAAAACCTATAGCACAAAAGCATAGGAGAGTCCCAAATAATCCCCAAGACAAAGTGGAAGCAGAGCTAAATCTACTGCTTATGCAAGACATCAATTAACCTGCACCTGCTCCAACGCCTTGGGTGTTCCCGATTGCAATGGTACCTAAAAAGAATTCAGACCAATTTCAAATTTGTGTAGATATGAGGATACTCAATACAGCGATTGAAAGGAAAAGGCACCAGGACTGCACATGAATGATATGATTGCCATTTCAAAGCAGTTTTTTCAAAATTAGATCTCTGTAAATGATATCATCACCTAGAAATTGATGAGCATTCAAGATATATCACAACCTTTTCTACACAATTAGGAATATCCATACTAATATAATACAGAGAGAGCCCAAACCTTTGAGGCGGGTCATCTCAGGAACCACAGCACCAATCACAACACCCAATACAGCGTTGGAAAGGGCAGTTGCAGCAGAAGGACATAGGCTATGCAGACGCCTACCATATACATTTAAAAAAAGGTAAAAGAACCGTGCCAGCAAAGTAGTCCCTTGTGGGCGTGTCTGCGTTGTGCTGTGGGCGTGTGCTGGGGGCGTGACAAACACTGGGGGCGTGTGGTACATTCCACCCTTCATGCCATGTCTCATATCGTGTGCTAATCCCACCCTGCTCCCTTTAAATACCCCTGCACCCCATAATCATAAACCACCCTTACTCCTTAAAATACCCCAACACCCTTAAACACTAACCCATCTTAACCCTATATATATATACCCTGTACCCCAAAACCCAAACCTATCCCTGAACCCTAAAAATACCCCTGTACCCCAAAACCCAATCCTAGCCCTGAACCCTAAAAATACCACTGTACCCAAAACCCAAACCTACCCCTGAACCCTAAAATACCCCTGTACCCAAAACCCATACCCATCCCTAAACCCTAAAACTACCCCTGTACCCCATAACCCAAAACTATATCTGAACCCTTAAAATAACCAAACACCCCAAAACATATACTTCAGTACCCCAAAACATATACCCATACTTACCTTATCCAAACATTACAAAAAACATGCTTTTACCATTCATGCATTTACAACGAATTTCGTTGTAAATGTTTGCGTGGTAAAAGCATATTAAATGTAATGCCATGCGTTATAATGGCATTGCGGAGTCATGGAACTTTCGTAATGAAAGTATTCAGAGTGATGGTATGAGGAAAGAAAGTTGAGGAATAATGGGTGTTTACCCTCCCCCAGTAAGTACATTGGTGGCATGGCGGCAAACATCTCCAGCAACATACTCATATTTTTTCACCACCCATTTGAAAAATGCACAGGTCTCTCTCATTGATGGTCAGCACCGACTTACACTTTTAGACACACCTCCCGCCACAAGTTCTAGAATTGCGAACTTTAGAGCTGGGGAGCTACGTTCGAATCTCGGCATCAGCTCAACATCCTGTAATTCCAGGCAAATCGCTTTGTCTCCCCGTGCCTACCACAAATGAATGTTTTCTTCTGTAATGTAAATTGTGCTCATGCCATGTTTTTGAATTTGCGCTATATAATATTGCAAGGAAAAATAAAGTAGGGAAACTCGAGTTTACGCACTACTGAACGCGCACTCTTAAGTGCATCAGCAGTGCACTGTGAATCGGAGCGTTTCACAGGCCTGTCTCAGATAAGAAATGCTATCAAAACGAAATCCTACAAAACAATATACTACTGGCCGGCAGAAATTCATAACCGGACAACGTCGGGACGGGCTGCTAGTTCTGTTATAAAAGGCTCAATTTTAGGATTTGTTCAGCAGCAGCGATTTTTCAAGAAATAGACCTGTAAAAAACTCAATGAACTATAGTGATGAAATGTAGGTATTTGTAAAAGGAACATGATCAAGCTTTAAAAGAAGTATGTCAACAGCTTATAAAAGCTGGACTTGCAAGAAAGTCAAATAAATATGAAATAGGCAAGCCAGAATTAAGTTTCTATGGGCATATTTTTTAAAGTAACGGAATGAGATCAGACTGTGTTGAAGTATTGTCTTTGGAGTCAATAACTAGTCCAAAAGACATAACATAATTAAGTTCCTCTTAGGAATGGATAGCTATTGCTTCACTACATTAAGAACCTTGCCACTATTAGCTCATCTCTTTGAGAATGTACAAAAGAAGAAAGAGTGTTTAACTTGGATGAACAGTGTGAACATGCTTTTAAGAAAATAAAAATGATATAACGTCAGCAACAAACGTAAAATATTTTGACCTGGATCCGCATATTGAGTTAATAGTGGATGCTAGTCCTGTTGGATTAGGTGTCATGTTAGTGCAACACAAACCTAGGAGGGAGAGTCCTAGTTATGTAGGGTCACACTCTGGTAAAACCTTGAATGATATAGAAAGGAAACATTCACAGCTTGAGTATGAACGTTTGGTATGGACTTGTGAGCAATACCATGGTTTCCTATTTTTAAAACCTTTTTTGTCGGCCTGGGTGGTACTTTACAGAGTTTTTCTCATTGTGTGCTCGGCATAGAGCGCCTTGAGACCCTCTGGGTGAGTAGTGCGCTATATAAATGCTTTGATTGATTGATTGATAGAGGACGGAGTTTCAAAAAACTCTGCAGAGTGGTGCAGAGCCGAGTTTTTCCTCTCTCGCAGCTCACTAATGTTATGTTGGCAAGGGGGAGTGAGAAAAATCCAACAATAGATCACCTCCCGGCGAGATTTCTCAACGTGGATAGTCGCGCCAGGTCTCTACCGCTCACGTTGAGAAAGCTGCTGCTCGCACTGGGGAAACTGCCGCTCAAATGGAACATTTACTCGAGCGGCAGAAAGAAGCTGCGCCCTCTTGCTCTGCGCATGGTGCTGTTTGTGCTGACTTTACAGCTCAGGACAAACGGCCAGTGCTAAAAATCAGTGTTAACAGCGCTACATACTTCACTCTACCGCTTGCGGAACTCCTTGGAGCGCTGCAGAGTTTTTTATCACTTCAAGGAGTTCTGCATAGCGGAACTCTGTGAACTTCACCCAAGCCTACTTTTGTCATAATCACAAATCATCAATGTTAGACCTGTCTGCCCTTTAGGTAGTCCCTCCTAATTAATTATTAATTTTTGTCCCCTTTTTGCCCCTCAAAACCTTTAATTTTTATGTCCACTGGATTTTTGAGATGTTGACCTGGGGGTTAGGTGTTCTTTGCCCTCATAGTCTTTTCTTGAGGTCTTAGCGCCTTCCTGACTAGATTCTCTAGACCCACAAAATGGTGTCGAGCAACTGCCACAACTGCCACCTTAGGGACTGGACCCATAGGTTAGCATAGGAATGTTCCAGAACCCTCTGGACCCTTCTGGACCTTCCTGGGACAGCCTATACAAGGTGGAATGTTAGGCAACCATTTTGAGTGGTGACCAGAGGGTGTTGTGGAACCTGGTCACAGGAGGAGTGAGGCAAAGTTGTCAGGAGAGAGGCGCATTAAGCAAAGGGAGATCGTTCCTTGGATCGGCTGCATACTTGTATGACGTTTTCCTCCTGCTATTGGACCCAGCCCTTCTAACACAGAGTCACTCCAGTCTAATTGCGGGTGCTCAGCGCACTTAAAGACAACTTGAGTCTACTGAGGGAAGCGAGGCGCAGGAGACCCTGAGAACGTGGGTTCACTCACGGTGTGGTAGAATCTGTCGCGTTGTCTCCAAGCGTCTGCTGTGACCCCCAACCGCGCCGAGGTGTGCCGTCATTGGGGTGTGCTCTTTCCTAGGTGGCTGAGGAGGAAGTAGGTGAGATCTGTGGACAAATTTGCGTAGGCAAGAGAGCCCCGTAGAGCCTGCCGAGCAGACGGAAGAGTCGGCTTGGGCAGACTCGGCCAGCTGTGTTGCCGGAAACAGGGGAGCGCCGCAAGCGGCGTGGCGTTGTGACAGGAGGCGGAGAGGAGGTGTGGCGGAGGAAGAACAAGTCAGCCGCGACCCAGGAGGAGGCCGTCCAACAGTGGGGTAGGCGGAGAGAAGGCGGGGCCTGCGACGGAAGGAGCCGGTGAAAGAAGGGTTCCCGAAGTCCCGTCAAGAGCGGTGAGGAACGCCGGATTTCCTTCCCCCCCCCGTTCCCCGAACCGCAGTGAGGAAGAACGCAAGTCCCCCGGTCCCAGCGAAGACACCCGCTGCACGAGTACCGGGGACAGGACACTGAAACAGCCAGCGAACTCCTCAAGTAAGCAGGGAGAGTGGGCGGAGGCTGCAGGAGCTGCCGTGACAGGCCCTTTGACCACCGGCCGTCCTGAGGGAGAGGCAAGGGTGAAAGTGTTGTCAGGGACTTGAGTTTTGGAGTTTTGAAGTAAGCGGGCCCATTCTTTAATCGCCCTCTCTGAGATTCAACAAGAGCGTGTATAGGCCCTGGGTGCTGCCAGGGTTACGCTTTGGGTGGAATCTGAGCTTGACTGAGACCATTTCCAACTTGAATCCTGGCAGACCCGGAGAGGGGGGTTCTGTTTACCGGTTAAATTCGAGGGTGGCCATAAGTCCGTAAAAATGCCCACCTCTCTATTTACCTAGAGTGAATTATTAAACTGTCCAGTTAGTGTGAATAACTTCCTACCTGTATTAATTGCTATTGTGAATTTTCTCCTTAAATGAATGTGAAATGTTTTCACTGTGTAACTGATTTATTGCTCTAATTTGCAGGCAGGCTTTTAGTTTAACATCTCTTTGTTACCGGTGATAAGATACCAGTGCTGTGGAGGTATTATTGAAACTTGTTCCTTGGCAAGAGGGGTAATGTAAAGGGTTTCTGTCAATAATCAAACTTCTCCTCCGGAGTGAGAGAAAGCCGTAAGGATTTGCTAAATTAAATCTGTCTGGGTACTTTGGTATAAGACCTGCAAATGCCAACGTTTCTGAAGTAATGATTGTCATGTGATGTATTGAATTAAGTGCAACTGAAAAACTCACTGAAGGAAAGATAAACCTTTTCTAATTTTATAAAAACTATGGTGTAGTGTCATTTTTGGATGGATGGGCACTGAGTTACTGAGTGGGTGAGACGCAACCTTAAGCCATGTACTTTGGAGTTAGGCCTTTCTAATTTTCGCCAAGCTACCCTATGTGACTTGTAGAACCCAGGTCCAACAATCAAGCACTAACAACTGTTTTTGGAAATCCAAAAGTAAAGAGACCTCTTCGCATTGAAAAATGGGGCATATGGTTAATGGATTATGATTTCAAAGTTATTCACAAGCATGGAAAGGAATATAATCCAGCAGATTGTTTGTCTAGACATCCAGTTGACATTAATGTCAATTCGATAATTTCTGAAACATTTCAGAATGGGAGTTCATTCATGAATCTGCCAATAATAACACTCTTGAAGAAGTAAGACTAATAAATAACTTTGAACAAATTGAAATGCATAAATGCTATGGCAAATTTTCAACCTGGTACCCACAAAAGAGATACACTTGCATTAAAAAATGTGCAGGCTGAACTAACAACAACTCCTTCTGGTATTCTTCTAAGAGGTAACAGAATAGTCATCCTGCGCACACTGCAGAAGCATGTGATTGATTTGGCACATGAAAGTCATAAAGGAATATTAATCGACAAAACGTATTTTGTGTGAAAAGGTGTGGTTTCCAAGACTTGACAGTCAAGTTAAAGAGATTGTACAAGCCTGCCACATTTGTCAATGCACTTCAAGTGAAAGGAATGTTGAGGAGTTACACGTCTAAACTTCCAGATGCTGTATGGTCCGAGTTAGCATGTGATTTCTATGGGCCCTTGGATTCTGGAAAATATTTGTTTGTCGTGATTGACGAGTACTCTAGATTTCCAATTGTAAAGATGGTATCATACACTTCTGCTTCTGAGATACTTCCAGTTCGTGATTATATATTGTTTACATGTGGTATACCTAAAATATTAAAGACGGACAATGGTTCACCTTGTAATGGAAATTAGTTTTATATTATTTCTTGAATACATGAGAGTCACACATAAAGGAATTACTCCCCTTTGGCCACAGGCTAATGGAATAAAAGAAAGATGAATTGCTACTATTAAAAATATATATTCAAAGAGCCAAGTTGTCACTCATCTCCATACATCAAGCTCTGTGCCAGGTTTTACGTGAATATAGAAACACACCTCTTGGATCAACATGGAAATGTCCTTCGGAATTGTTATTTGCCCAAGCCAAACAAACACATATTCACCAAGTACCATTAAAATCCCCTAGAGAACATGATCAAATTGTAAAAAAAAAAGAGGCAATGAGGAAAGTGAAAATGAAGCAAAATGCAGATCAAAGTAAACAAATTAATAAAAAAGGTTTAGAGGTTGGAGGTCTTGTATTAATAAAGCAAACCCGTGAGTTCATTTCATCCGTCACCATTGGAAATAGCAAAAATAAAAGGGTTGGCAATTACAGCTCAGATTGTAAACAGAACAATAATGAGAAACAAAGCACATTTCAAGAAGTTAACTACCCCAATTCAAGAGCAAAAGAATACAAATACAGAGACATCACAAAACACTGTGTGATGGGAAAACAAATCAATAAAAGACAATATAAAAGAAAGTGATTGTGACTCCTTTTGAAGAACAACACAAACGCTCAAAAAACCACAAGACTTATTGAACAATGTTAATTTATCTATTTATTTGTTTGTTTGTTAAATAAGGGGGAACATGTAATGATGTGATATTGAATTTATTAGTTGGTCATAACCACATACAGAATGTTGTTCTTGTAAATAAAGGTATGTTCAGTTGGAGAAGCAGAGCTTTATCAATAAATAGATTTGACTTCGCACCATTAGAGGGTCCTAGTACAGCAATGGTATAATTTGTTGTCCGTGGGGTTCCGTGGAGTTATAGTACAGCAGTGGTAAACTCGATAAACCATGGGGTCCTACTACAGCAGTTTCAAATTTTATGATCCACTGGATTATAGCACAGCAATGGTAAACTTGATGATCCGTGGTGTTGTGGTACAGCAGTGGTAAGCTGAGGTCCCATTGGTTTCTAATACAGCAGTGGTAAACATAATGATCAGTGGCATCATGGTACAGCAACGGTAGACCTGATGATCTGTGGCGTCATGGTACAGCAACGGTAGACCTAATGATCTGTGGTGTCATGGTACAGCAACGGTAGACCTAATGATCTGTGGCGTCATGGTACAGCAACGGTAAACCTGATGATCCGTGGCGTCACCGTACAGCAACACTAAACATGATGATCCGTGGTGTCACCATACAGCAACGGTAAACCTGATGATCCGTGGCGTCACCTTACAGCAACACTAAACATGATGATCCATGGCGTCATGGTACAGCAACGGTAGACCTGATGATCTGTGGCATCATGGTACAGCAACGGTAAACCTGATGATCTGTGGCGTCATGGTACAGCAACGGTAAACCTGATGATCCGTGGCGTCACCATACAGCAACGGTAAACCTGATGATCCATGGCGTCACCGTACAGCAACACTAAACATGACGATCCATGGCGTCATGGTACAGCAACGGTAGACCTAATGATCTGTGGCGTCATGGTACAGCAACGGTAGACCTAATTATCTGTGGCGTCATGGTACAGAAACGGTAGACCTGATGATCCGTGGCGTCCCCATACAGCAACGGTAAACCTGATGATCCGTGGCGTCACTGTACAGCAACACTAAACATGATGATCCTTGGCGTCATGGTACAGAAATGGTAGACCTAATGATCTGTGGCGTCATGGTACAGCAACGGTAGACCTAATGATCTGTGGCGTCATGGTACAGAAACGGTAGACCTGATGATCCGTGGCGTCACCGTACAGCAACGGTAAACCTGATGATCCGTGGCGTCACCGTACAGCAACACTAAACATGACGATCCATGGCGTCATGGTACAGCAATGGTAGACGTAATGATCTGTGGCATCATGGTATAGCAACGGTAAACCTGATGATCCGTGGTGTTGTGGTACAGCAACTGTAGACCTGATGATCTGTGGCGTCATAGTATATGGTAAACGGAGGTCCCATTGGTTTATAGTGCAGCAATGGTAAACATGAGGAACCCTGGCGCTCAAAGTTATTCCAGTAGATATTTTCTTCCTCCAAAGCATGTGATTGGGTAGGATGATCCATTATTGATCTTAGTGCATTGGAATAGTGATCATTCCGCTTCACCATTGCAGAGGGTCAGGCCTCGTGACCCAGGGAGTCCTGTTCAGCTGCACGGTTACAGTTCACTTAACAGTGACTGGTGGCTTAGTAAACTTATGCATCCACTGTAGGGGCTCGTGTTTGACCTAATGGTCGCAGGTTCAAATCCCAGTTTGTCCACTCAACCTTTCATCCTTCTGAGGTCGATAAAATGAGGACCATTGGGTAACAATAAATATCTGTTATTCAGCGCCAAGATACCCTTCTGGGTGAACGTGCACTTTCCAAATACTTATTTAACATTATAAAATTGGCTGATTGTATTTTCTTTCTGGGATTAGTTCTTCCTTTGCAATTGTGGTATTTAATTAAAACATTGTTTTATTTGATCAGAGGACTGCATTCCACTGATTAATGCCTTCTCTTACATCACCAACGTAGCATTATGAAAAGGACCATTGGAATTATGTAGCAAAGTTGAATAAAATAATGGGTCAGTGTCGCTAAATTATGCTGCATGAAAGGGCAGAGTAGGCATCTAAATATGGCACAGTCTGACATTGAAATACTGAGCACACACTCAATACCTGTGTCTGCATTCCTCAGGTGAGCACCTGTCTCAAGTTAGGACATGATCATTATTTGCACCTTTTTCTATGCTACCTAAAGAAAACTCTTTATGGATGTGGGGATGTTTTAGGGATGATGAGACTTTTCATTGTAGACTACTCATCAACGTTAAGATTGCACCAAGCACAGGTAAAGCCAATAGGTCTGCTTTTGGCAAGCTTGCAGTGTTTATTTATTTCTTGCAAACCTAAGCAATGTGCACTTGTATTGTGGTCGGTGTGCAGAAATGATGAGGCAGAGTGCAAGACAGTCAATTGATGAAGTGGACTGATGCACCAGATATCTCCCTATGAGACATGGGGCTCCAATAACTCACTTTCCCATTCACTTCACTTGCAAAGGAAGCATCAAATGTGCTTCAGACCGAGGATGGAAGAGAATTAGTGCGCTATTTAGATCTTGGTGGATGGAGTACTCCATCACAAACGTGATGGATATCCCGTCCGCCATATTACGATCTCCATAAGATATAATGTGGTCATAATATGGTGGACGGGATCTCCATCAAGTTTTTGACAGAGTATTCCCCTCCGCCAAGATCTAAATAAAGCCCTTAGTCTCCATCAGACTCTCCCAGGGTCTCAGGATTCATTAGATCCTTTGAAATCAATCTTTAGGATGGACAGACCCCATCACTTGATCCGAATCTTTATGTCTGTATCATAGCGGCACACATCGAAAAGATATCACGGATGGGCCAGCCAACTTCATGGCTTTCTTGAAGTTACATCCATCTTGATGTCATGTATCCTGTGATGTCACTTGACATCTTATCCCCTCTGGAGGTAATGGGTGCTCAAGCTCTTTTGACACCTAGGGCCCTTGTGCCCTCTTGTCATTATGAGTGATCATGTACTCTTGATGTCCTGTGCCCTCGTGATGTGAAAGGCTCTTTGATTTTACATGGTCTGTAAAGTCCTGAGCTTTATGACATCATGCCCCCTCTGGAGGTAATAGGTGCACATGCCCCCTTGTCATTTAGAGAGATTACGTTCTCTTGAAGTCATGTGCCCTTGTGATGTCAAAGGCTTTTTGAATTTACATGCTCTGTAAAGTCCTGAGCTGTGTGACATCATGGCCCTTCAATACAATCGATCCTCTGATGCTACAGCCGCTTTCCATGTCATGTGCCTTCGGTGTCGTGACCACAGCATAGAGGACATTTTAGTGAAAGTGACACAAAAGAAAATCCTTTTCAAATGCGGAAATATAAACATAGGTTGAGTTTGGTGTACAGACAAAATATCGACTCCAAAATATCGACTGGACATAATATCGAGTTTTAAATATAGACTGGACAAAATATCGACTGGACATAATATCGACTACAAAAATATCGTTTTTCAGGTAAGTGAAGTAATATCGACTGTATAAAATATAGATAGCAAAAATATCGAATTTTTAATAATATATAATATTTTATAGTGTATTTTTATGTAATAATATGTGTGAAAAGTGTGTCTTAATGTTATAAAATATTTTATTAAATGAATTTTGTTTTTATAATAATTGCGTAATGTAATTCTGTAGCGGGTTGTGGGTTTATAGGGGAATAGGGTGGGAAGTAATTTAATAATAATTAATTAATTAATATATGTTTGTTAATATTTTAAATTAATAATTAATTGATAATGAATTAATATTAATTAGTTAATTAATTAATATAATTTTGAACATATTTTGTATTAGTAATTAATTGGTAATTAATTAATTGTAATTAGTTAATTACATTAATTAGAGTAAATTTTTAATATATATAATTTTGTGTTATTTTTAAGTAATTAATTGGGAAAAAATAATATTAATTATTAAAATAATTACAGCTAATGTGCTAATATATTTACTTTATTGTTATGGTTAATTAATAATTAATTGGTAATTAAATAATATTGATACATTTTGGGTAAAGGAGCATTTTTAGGGTTCAGGGTCAGTTTTCAGTTTTAGGGTAAAGGGGTATTTTTGGGGTTCAGGGTCAGTTTTCAGTTTTTGGGTAAAGGGGCATTTTTAGGGTTCAGGGTCAGTTTTCAGTTTTAGGGTAAAGGGCTATTTTTAGGGTTCAGGGTCAGTTTTCAGTTCATGGGTAAAGGGGAATTTTTAGGGTTCAGGGTCAGTTTTCAGTTCATGGGTAAAGGGCTATTTTTAGGGTTCAGGGTCAGTTTTCAGTTAATGGGTAAAGGGCTATTTTTAGGGTTCAGGGTCAGTTTTGGGTTTTTGGGTAAAGGGGTATTTTTAGGGTTCAGGGTCAACAAATAAGATTGTAATTTTTTTTTTTTTATTATTTTCATTTATTATTTAATTATTATAATTTAATTTAAGTATTTTTAAGTATATTTTAGTAATTAAAATTTAATATTAATTTAATTTAACACTGTTTTTAATAAAGTCGATATTTTTTACATCTATATTATTGTTAACGATATTTTGTACTCGATATTTTTGTACTTACCTGTCTGTAGATACAAACTCGATATTTTGACTGTCGATATTTTGTCCACGATATTTTGGCAAGTCGATATTTTGTCCCTCGATATTATTTCAGTGATCCGTTGAGTTTGCAGTACTGCTTCTTGGATGTTTTTAGCCCATTTTCATTTTTCCAATCAATTAGCAATCTTAAATACTGTAATAAACGGGTTTGAAAGTTGAGCCAAAGGCTCAGTAAGTAGAACCGCGGCTTTGCAACATGGCAGTCCTTGAATAAAGTTAATGTATGTGCAGTGGTTAATAACTCAAGCATACCAACAATACAACAAGAGATACAAAATCAATATCTACATCAAGTTTAGAAAAGGACTAACGTATGCCAGTTTATCTATTCCAGTTTACTCGTGATCCTAGAACTTCAGCTAACATGTTTCTTGAAATCACTGGGCATTCTCCAAGCAACAGTATCTTGGAGGAAGGGTTGCCCAGCAGGCAAATAGACCACCCACAGTAGACAAAGGCCTTAATGTCGATGCAGATCCAAGGCAGGAGGTTGACTGGTTTCAGCCCTCTGCTAAGTCTGCACCAGGAGGTAGTTCAGATGGATGGTTTGAAGAGCCATGTTAGTTCCCATCCCAAGTGCACTGTTAATTTATTTATTACTAGCAGCCCGTCCCGACGTTGTCTGGGTATGAATTGCTGCCGGCCAGTAGTATATTGTTTTGTAGGATTTCGTTTTGATAGCATTTCTTCGCTCTGATATCCTTCGGGATCATGTTAGCGCTATATAAAACTTTATAAATAAAATAAAAATAAAATAAATCTGTGACAGGCCTGTGAAACGCTCAGATTCACAGTGCACTGCTGATGCACTTAAGAGTGCGCGTTCAGTAGTGCGTGAACTCGAGTTTCCCTACTTTATTTTTCCTTGCAATATTATATAGTGCGAACTCTGCAACATGGCATGAGCACAACTTACATTACAGAAGAACACATTCATTTGTGGTAGGCACGGGGAGACAAAGCGATTTGCCTGGAATCACAGGATGTTGAGCTGATGCAGAGCTTCGAACGTAGCTCCTCAGCTCTAAAGTTCGCAATTCTAGAACTTGTGGCGGGAGGTGTGTCTAAAAGTGTATGTCGGTGCTGGCCATCAATGAGAGAGACCTATGCATTTTTCAAATGGGTGGTAAAAAAATATGAGCATGTTGCTGGAGATGTGGGCCGCCGTGCCACCAATGTACTTACTGGGGGAGGGTAAACACCCATTATTCCGCAACTTTCTTTCCGCATACCATAACTCCGCATACTTTAATTACGAAAATACCAGGACTCCGCAATGCCATTAAAACGCATGGCATTACATTTTATATGCTTTTACCACGCATACATTTACAACGAAATTCGTTGTAAATGCATGAATGGTAAAAGCATGTTTTTTTTTAATGTTTGGATAAGGTAAGTATGGGTATAGGGGTATATGTTTTGGGGTACTGAAGTATATGTTTTGGGGTGTTTGGGTATTTTAATGGTTCAGATATAGTTTTGGGTTATGGGGTACAGGGGTAGTTTTATGGTTTAGGGATAGGTATGGGTTTTGGGGTACAGGGGTATTTTTAGGGTTCAGGGCTAGGTTTGGGTTTTGGGGTATAGGGGTATTTTTAGGGTTATGGGGTAGGTTTGGGTTTTGGGGTACAGGGGTGTTTTAAGGGTTCAGGGCTAGGTTTGGGTTTTGGGGTACAGGGGTATTTTTAGGGTTCAGGGCTAGGTTTGGGTTTTGGGGTACAGGGGTATTTTTAGGGTTCAGGGGTTGGTTTGGGTTTTGAGGTACAGGGGTATTTATAGGGTTCAGGGCTAGGTTTGGGTTTTGGGGTACATGGGTATTTTTAGGGTTTAGGGATAGGTTTAGGTTTTGGGGAACAGGGTATATTTATAGGGTTAAGATGGGTTAGTGTTTAAGGGTGTTGGGGTATTTTAAGGAGTAAGGGTGGGTTATGATTATAGGGTGCAGGGGTATTTTATTTAAAGGGAGCAGGGTGGGATTAGCACACGATATGAGACATGGCATGAAGGGCGGAATGTACAACACACCCCCAGCGTTTGTCACGCCCCCAGCACACCCCCACAGCACAATGCAGACACGCCCACAAGGGACTACTTTGCTGGCACGGTTCTTTTACATTTTAAATGTATATGGTGGGCGTCTGCATAGCCTATGTCCTTCTGCTGCAACTGCCCTTTCCAACGCTGTATTGGGTGTTGTGATTGGTGCTGTGGTTCCTGAGATTACCCGCCTCAAAGGTTTGGATTCTCTATTTATTATATTAGTATGGATATGGATTCTGATGAGTTTTTTTATAGTTCTCCAATAGATTACTGGGGCCCCAAAGTCTACATAACGTCCCCAGTGAGTAGCAGTTCACCAGGAAGAGCTATTTACACTTTCTATAGAGAAGAGATAACCTTCAAGAACGGTGTGCTCTCATCCTGCCCTTGGTCTACCTGTACATTTGATCTTCTAGCTGCTGGCAGATCCCTGCAGGGCCCTTGGCAAACACCAGCAGAATGTTGTCTCTCAGAACAGGATAGTCCATTATGCACATGCATTGCCACCTGACTGGGTAAAACTTGACATTTTCATTCATCATATCATGCAAAGTGTCCGATGCGTGATGATATATTCATATGTGTACTAGAACGCAAAAAAACGAAAATGATCCCTTTTAAAAGGTGTTGTTTTATAATATGAAAGATGGCCTTTATTTTCTTTAAAATGTTTTCAAAACCCCCCACATAATGAAGGTAGTCTTTTTTATGAATTATTATTATGATCTCACCATGGAGATATGTCTTTTCTGGTGTGGAAAGCAGGTCAGTTTTGTAAATCGCTGCATTGATTTACTTTGCCCTGGGACGGCGTCCCCAAAAAATATGCCACCTCATGGGAAGCATAAGTAGAAAAAATAGTCTTTATTTCTCCTTGTTACTTCCTCTTTCTATGTGTGTTCTGCATTCTGCAGCACACAAAGGAGGAATATGCCTCCCAGGATCTTGCATGTTACACAGGCACCCTTGAATCATGGTGCAAGAGTGCCTGCATTGGCACAAGGCAGCCAAAAGGGCATCATCTCAGGAATACATTGCATTCTTTTAATACGGCACATTCCTGTCCTTTCCGGGTCACGCAGCTCAGCAAAGTCACTTGCTGCGCTGTGTGACTTTTTTATAAATCTATCCATAGGTTCTCAGTCTCTGGTCTAGGTTCCGTGTGTCTTGAGGCAGTGTTCATTTACCATTTACCTTTTTTCGGTGCAGCAAGACCTTGGCACGAGACCTTTTGTAGATGCTCTGTTGGCATTTGTTCCCCATTCTCTCTCTCTGCACTAGTGCCGCCGTATGTGCCACGGGCATTCAGAGTGGGCAGCTGAAATCTCTGGTGATGCGGGGCTCGCCCGCAGGTCACTGATAAGTCTGTGGAGTGCTGTGACCCTTCCCAGCACAGCACACATAATTCTCTAGGGCAGAGAACGAGGAAACCCACGTAATGTGGTCAAGCGTCTATTTGTTGACCGAGTGCACCTGCTTACTCGAGGGTGGCAGGGAGACTCACTCCAGCACATGGTTTCGCTTCTTCAGCACCCCTCCTGGTCAGGCGTGACTGGGGCAATAGTCATACTTGGGGGCTTATTTACATGTCCAGTGCGCTGCTGGAGTGACACTTTTTTAACGCTCTGGTGGTGCAGATCCATATCTACGACGCCACGCAAACCCACCCTGCATGGCTTTTCGTGGCCTCGTAGACCTGGTGTAAGGCAACGCAGCGAAAGGTGCTGCGTTGTTTCACACTGCGTCTGGCAGGCGTACCACGGGCACTGCAGTGGGTGTTCCCAAGCAACAGCCATGGATCTTGAGACATTCCCAGATTCACGGCATTGCATAGATCTGAGATGCGTCAAAACTGTGCGCCGTCCCAGGTGTGGAGTAACACGGAGCAATAACTTTGTCTTCGCTCTCTCCTCTTTCTATATGTGCTGCGTTCTGCCGCTCACTTAAAAAGAGGAACACTCCTCCATTGATTGTTTTTGTGCAGGAAGGTGCCCCCTATATGCACAAAAATAATTTCTTCAACATGGAATGGACACCCTTGCATCATGGCGCAAGGGTGGCAGCCGTTTCCGAGCCAGCACAGTGAAAGAGAGACATAGATACAACGCACTCCTGCCTTTTTTTGTGACGCAGGGCAGCAAAGCAAGAAGCCTCGTGGCGCTGCCCGCGCTAAAATGTTGTAAATGAGGCGCCTGGTATCTGAGTCGCAGTGAGCCAGGCTCGTCGCATGGATGCAGGAATCCACTGGAAAAGGCCCGTCTTACAGAGCGGTGTTAGGCGCTGCACGGCAGGGGTGTCACAAAATATGGGACCGATCCGCCCCTCCGGGCAGTCTCAGAACAGGCAGAACCAGGAAAGAAGCGCCCAGGAAAGGAGAGCCCCCGGGAGGGTAAAGAGAAGACGTCAAATTGATGAATTAATGAGTTTCACGTCAAGGAAGTCCCCGGTGCATTCCGAAGAGCTTTGCTCAGCAGGTTCTGACAGATTCCCTGCTATAAATCACTCGGGACACTTAAGATTTAAGCACCCGATAAATCAGAGCATCCCTACGCGATAAAGACCCCATCTTTCTTCACGCCACCTCCCTCTCGGGCCCACAGGTGTGGGCCTCTCGGAGGCCAGCCCGAACAGGTCACTCTGGTCGCGTAACTCCGCCGCACAGCCTGATGGGATGTGTAGTTTTGGTTCCATAACCTCACCTGCCAGGGCCATGAGACTCCATTTCTTCTGTCACAGGCAGGGCGGACTGAGAACTAAAAGCGACTCCTGGAAAAATATTCATACGGCCTTCCTTCCTTTCTGCTCGCTCTGTCTTTCCCTCTTTCCGTCTATCCGTTTCTTCTCTTTCTCCTTCACCAGAAGCCCCTACTATGTCTGCCTTAATTAAGCTGAAGCCAGTGAGTGGGGTGCCAGCAGTAGCCTTGGACCAAACACACAGTGCCTGGATAATTAGTCCGGCCCCTGATCACTGGTTAAGTAAGTTGTAGTGTTTAGCCTACCTAGCACTGCATTCTAGGACTTGTAGTTTGGCTTTTAACAAAGCAAGTTTGAGCAGTAAAAAATCATGAATGTCTGGACACATGCATGCCGGTCAACCAGGGGTCACGTTGTTGACGTCCAGCCAGTGCCAACCTCTCAGCCAAGGGCACCTGTCAAGCTACATCTTGTGCAGTGCAACCTTGGCCAGTTAGAGGTATCCTTCATTTACCCTCAGTCCTAGTTCTCCTAGTCCCAGTCACAAGAAAAGGACCACAAGAGGGAGCTGTTAACCCTTTCTAGGGGGAGAGGATGTGGCGCAACAGCCACAGCTGCTGACTCTAGAGCTGGCATCTGGGTTTGAGTCTCGACATCAGGGCAACTTTTTGTGATACTGGGCAGATCACTCCCCGTGCCCATAGAGAGCACCTGAATACCTTCACAGGTGATAAGCTGCGCGATATAAATTTACAAATTTTCTTACTGCACCACCTTTCAAAGCTCTTACAGTATTTGGAATCAGACGCTGCTGTGGAAGCGTCTCTAGAAGCCTCAATGTCCACAGCTATATCCTTCAAGCATCCTCGCTACTGAAGGCCAAGCCTCTCAACGTCCACGCCTGGAGATGCAAGGTTAACAGTTGTTTCTGAGACAGGATTGGAGCTCTGAGAGGAGGAGGAGGCTGGAAAGAAAGATGAAAGCAGTGATCCACTGCCAGCTGTTTTAGCAAAGGAACCCTGGGGTGGAGGGGCCAGAATGGGCATATCAACATGACTGTCACCCCCTCTGCCCGAAACTTCTGCAGCACCCTTGAGAGGAGAGGTATGGAGGAAATGCATACAAGACCCCACTCTGGCCAAGGATTGGGGGAGCATCCGCTGCGCATGTTTGTTGACACCATCCCTCACAGAAGAGGGACTACAGCATTGGTAGGGGATTCAAATGAGCCAAAACACGCATGCTGGACAACCTCACTCTTTTTTGGAACTCTTCCTGGCTGAGAGGGAATGACACCGAGGCTGAGTCTGTCTGCATGAATATTCTCCATTCCCGGGATGGGCATCTCTTGCAGGGATACCAGATGCGACTGAGCCCAACTATCTTTGTTATATTTTTGTTCTTTGTGCCCACTTACCTGCTCACATAGCTTCTCACTGCCTGATTGTCTGTTCTGACCACCATTATTTCCCTTCAAGTTATTGAGCAAACCCTTGGCGGACATACCATATTGCTAACAATTCTTTCCATTTGGAAGAGGAACCTTTTACGCATCAGGGCGAGCTGCTCTTTAGCTCCATCTGTTGTAGAATTGCTCCCCATCTCCCAGCTTGCACTGTTATCACCAGGGGATCAGGTGTTGCAAGAACACCTCTTTCTGTAACTGGTCACCTCTGCAACTCCTACTCGACCTTGGCATAAATTAGGATCATTTTATCGTAAAACATTGAGACATAAGTCAAGATCTTCAGTAGATCTTGCAACAAATGGTGCCCGCCTACTCCAGTGGTTGCAGCCACTAGCCCTTGCACTTTCAACAAGCTTCTGGCTGAAGCCTGAGGATGAGTCAAATCATTTGATAGTTGAGTTTGCAAATCCACTCTTTTTGACTTACCCATTTTCCATGTTGAACAGAGCTCTGTTGAGTTGGCTTTAGACAGCATTTGTGCCGATTCAGGATGAAATCTAGGGATTTTAGGAATTTGCACATCTCTTTTTCATTGACTTCAACCCTGAAAGAAAAAGAAACAGAAATAAGCCAGTCACTAACATAAGGGAAAATATGCACGCCGTGTAACTGCAAATCTGGCACTCGCACTTTGGCACTCGCACCATGGCGAAGATCCTTGTGACAATGACAGGTTGAAGAGAGTGCTTTGAATTGGCAATGTTGATCCACCGCCACTAACCTGAGATACCCCTGGCTTCTCTGATGTATCCGGAAATGGAAATGGGTACATTGCAAATCAGAAGTCACCAAAACTTTCTCTGTGTGGTATGCTTCAATAGTTCTTGCAGATTTTGCTTCTAAACATACTTTCCTGTGGGACCTCCACAGGGTCGGATTGGGATCACAATTTGGCCCGGGCACTGATGAAAAAAGTGGCCCACATTCACATGTGTGGCCCACATTTGCGGCCATGCCCTTTCATGAAACACACAAGGAATGTAAGTGGGAGGATATTGTTCTTGGGAAGGACACTGGGCCAAGGTGTCAATGTCCTTCAAGCTGAGCACCAGAAAATCAGACAGACCCCTTTCTATTACCAAATTATTCCCAGCCCCTCCAGTGCAGGAGCATCTGAAAACAGCAAGACCCCTCTCTATTAAAAAATGATTCCTCAGCCCTACAGCGCAGGAGCACCTGAAAACAGCGAGGCCCCAGTTATTTGTAAATTACTCAACCCTCCCAAGCCCTTCACTGCCTCAGGGCAATGGCGGCAGGAGAGGGGCTAAAGCAAAAACATAGCTTCTGGGCCATCCAGGGGGCTGGGTGGAGGGGGGGTGTAAGGTGAAGACGGTGAAGTTCCCCACGTCACCTGGCCCTCATAGTGAGACCCATTCTTCCTCCCCACTATGCCCTGAATGAAGGGCTATTGGCAAGGTGTTACAGCAAACACTGTTTCTGGGCTGCGGGCCCCAGGGGGTCTAGGTGAAAATGGCTCATAGGCCTGAGCAACACCTGGCCCCCTGGGAGGCCGAATCTGGCACACAATCACCCCTCCCCAGCCCACCATCAGCGTGATTGCTTGGCAGGGCAGGGGGTCAAGGAGAGGCCACAGCTGATCATCACTGAACTGGCCCGTTCTAACTAGATGATCTCCCCCATTGGTTTGGTCTCCCCTGGTTTATGGGAAGGGGGAGATCATCCCGATGGGGAGATTAAAACGTCGGAACACCGAAGCTGCTTTCCTCTCCCCGTCAGTGCTCTCTGTGGGCTGGTAAAGGGGGAAAAACCGGCCCACAGAGAGCACTGAGACACAGGCCCTTCGGCCCATGCCCGAGTGCCCGCAGTGCCAATCCGCCCCTGGACCTCCATTGTGGCACCCTCTATGTCCTGAATTCATGTTTGTCTTTTTTCAGGAAGTTCCTTTGATCCGCACTCACTGCGTCTTTAATCACAGTCTCCAGCTCCTTTCTTGCCATGGACAGCCTCTCCCACCTCTGCCTCAGGCTGTGTATGGTGGCGTTTCTCAAAGCACTTCCTGGATTCCATTGTTGATGTACTGACGTAGACTGTGCTAGACCTACGTTTCTTTACAGGTCGCTTGGCAAGGAACTCTCATCTCATGATAGTTTCTGCCTAAGAACCTCTGATAGATGTGCACTAAACAGCAGCACGTGAAACCTGGAATGCCTTTGAGTGCAGGCCTCCACATGGCACGTGTGGAAATCCCTCAGCATGCTCTCCGCCCCAGCTCAGGACACGAGCAGGGAACACATTACCTCCTGAGACCTTTCTGGTGAATTGTTGCGCTATACAAAAGCCTTTGACATTGACATTGACAGTGGACCGCCTCGTCCCAGTCATTATTGTACTCGCCTTTACCTAAAGCCTCTCACCAATCATCTGCTGTCCCACTGGGATCCCTCCCTTGCAGACTTTGAATCACAGGTTCCTCTCTCCCCTGATTCAGGAATGGGATTGGTGGCTGCACACTCCCAACTTGGAGAAGGGGATCAACTTCCAACTCCCTCCTCTTCTGTTGCTAACAACAGATGCCAGTCTGTGTGGTTGAGGGGGGCATAATGGGGTCCTTGGAAGCAAAGGGTCAGTGGTCTCCGAGAGACAGGGCCCATTCCTCCAACTGGTGGGAGGTGGCTAAAATTTGGGAGATCGTTCAGGTGTTTCAAGAGCCAGTTGCTGGTGGTAAATGTGCTGATTCGTTCTAAAAATCAGGTGATTCGTTGTTATTTAAAAAGCCAGGGGCAGTACACGGAGCACCCCTCTGAATCATATGGCCTCTCTGATTTGCTCATGGGTGAAGACTCCTCTTATAGAGAAGAGGGCCGCCTACATTCAGGGTCAGCTCAATTACTATGTGGACAGCTTGAGCCACAATCCTACCTTTCTCCTTCCTGTACCATCTGTCTGTGCCCCTTTTTAGGGACTTTTGTCACACCATGGATCAACCTTTTGCCTCTACCCATAATGTCCTCCTTCTGAGGTTTTGTTCGGATGAGGTTTTTCCTCAGGCTTGGGCATTGGATGCTCTTTCGATTCCTTGGCCCTCAGGCCTTCTGTATGCATTTTCTCCAAGTCCCCTCCTCCCGAGGATGCTTCAGAAGTTTGGTGGAGAGGGTGTCAGTGATCTTGATAGGACCTTTTTGGCCTCATCGCCATAGCTTCCCTCTGCTACTTTCATTGTCCGGGGGCAATTTTGTCTGGTTACCAGTGATCCCATCCCTGTTTCAGTTCCCAGTCCTGTCCTTGCCCCGTCTCTGTCAGCTGAAACTGATGGCATGGCTCATGAACACTTAGCATTGAGAGTCATTGGGGTGTCCTTTGATGCTGGCACAGGATATTCAGAAGTCTGGTAAGGATTCTGTGCTTAAGTCCTACAATAAAAACTGGGTTTCCTTTGTGAAGTGGTGTGCCGCTCATGGGGTGGATCCGGTCACAGGGCATCCAGTGTAGAGTCTTGAGGTTCTGAGGGCTGTTTAAAAATTTTTTTTTTGACACTCTCTACCTTGCTGCTCAGTGGGCATCGATTTGGGCATTCAGGGGGTCGGGGGATGATCTGGAGGGTATTGCTTCTTTGGTGGTTCGATTGATGTGTAGTTTTTGACTCTGTTGCCCGGTGTCTCCGTGATTGTGCCTCCCTGGGACCTACCTACTGTCCTTCTGGGTCTCCAGGTGTCCCCTTTCGAACCTTTGCTTGAGGCTGACTTGAGGTGGTTGTCTGCTAAACTTTGCCATTACTTTGTCTAGCCAATTGGAGGAATTGGGGGCTTTGCTGATATTCTACCCCTATTTGCAGTTTCTGCCAGATAAAGTGGTTCTGAGGCAGGATCCGGCCTTCGTCCCTAAAGTTTCTTCACGGTTCCATTTGCAACAGGATGTTGTTCTTCTTGATTTTCTTGGGGAGGCTGATGGTCAGGTCCATTCCTATTCAGATTTACCTGCAGTGCACTCAGGATTTTCGCCCTTCTCCTGCTCTGTTTGTGTCTTTCAGTGGGGTGGCTAAAGGAAAAAAGGTGGCTGCTTCTACACTCAGTTGGTGGGTGCGACAGGCAGTTTGTCAGTCTTATAAGTCTTTGGACCTGGATCCTCCATGCCAGGTTCAGTGTTGCTCCATTACATCCGTTTTTCACCTCCTGGGCTGAGGCTGCAGGAGTTTCCATCCAGGAAATCTGTAGGGCCGCCACCTGGCAGTCTCATCACACTTTTATTACCCGATAAAAGTCCTCCTCGTCCCAGTCATGTCCCCTCCCGCTATTGTTGTGTCTGGTCTTGTTACTAACAGACATGAGGGTGGGTGGGAGGGCCTTTAAAAAAAAATAGAAAAAAGACTAGTGTGTTAGGGGCCTGTCGGGAGGTGGGACCACATCATACAGTAATGACTGGGACGAGGGGGACCTTAATCGGGGTAATGAAGATTAATGGCAAGTAATGACACATCCCCAAATACCGCACCTCTGTCAGCTTGGCAGAACAGGATCACACAAAATCAATCAATCAAACACCTTAACCTACTTGTGAAAGGCATGCCCTTAACTGAAGGAAACTCTATCAGGTGGGCCAGTAACGTAACAAAACTTGAGCGGGCCCCCATGGAAGGAATATAGAGGCCCCCCTATGCTCTGGACCCAGTCAGAGGCTCACCAGGGGTTGCGTGGGTGAGGTGGGTCATGGGAGAAAGTATGGGTGTTTTAGTAGTAATGGGGCAACCTCATAAAGTCAGGACTGTGACAAGGACAGACAAAGGGGTCATGGTGAAAATAGGCGATGGATTTGCAGCTCAAACACACTGTGCAGGGGCCGTGCTTTCCGTCAAAATATGAACAGAGGCAAAGCATCCCTTTAAAAAAGAAAAAAAGAAAAATCTGCAACAGCAAACCACTCCTGCTTGACTTACCACCAACTAGCTACAGTCAAGCATGTGTCGAGATGACCCAATTCGGGGGACCATGTCAAGTGCACGTCACTTCCCAACTCAAGGGATACAAGGGCCCCAACCTCAAGCTCCGCTCCACCGGCCTCGCCCTCGCCACAGTCCCCCGCATCCAAAGAACGACAGCCAGAGGTAGATCCTTCTCCCACCTCGCCGCCAAGACCTGGCACACCCTCCCCACCAACTTACTGCAGACCCAAGACCTACTGACCTTCAGAAGACTCCTCAAGACCTGGCTCTTAGATCAATAGCAGCTCCCTCCCCACTCCCCCCCTCCCCCAGCGCCTTGAGATCCTCATGGGTAAGTAGTGCGCTTTACAAGTGATATGATTGATTGATTGATTGATTGATTGATTGATTGAAGGGCCTGATATCGGATAAAAACAAGTCACCTGCAGATGTGTTCCCAGAAGACGAGAGGTTCATAAAAGCAGCAAATCAGTCTCAGAGTTTTGCAGATTTCACATTTTTACAATTATAAATCTTATTCATGCCAGGGAGGTTGCTATCCAAAGTCTCATGTGCCTTGTCACAGGGTTGATGCTGGAGATACGATACATTGTGATACAACTTGAAACAATGTGAAATACAGCTTTATTTTGAACAAGACACAACGTTTGTTTGGAAATTATTTGCGACAAAAACTTCAGCTGGTCAAACAGCATTTATACTGGTGCCATGGGAGATACACCTATGTGTCTATAGGTGTGCAACTAGGTAGGAGATACGATAAAGACATTTTACAGCTGGGTGAACCTTTCAGGTGAATTTCCAAAGTGGCGAAATCCGCTGTTTGTTTTTCCGCCTGTGTAGCGGAATTTGCACCTCACACAGAAAAACACAAGAGTGAGGGGGGCAAATTCTGCTCCTCTTGGTTTATTTAAGAGCATTGTCATGGGCTACTCAAAGTGAATACCTTAGTAATAATTGCATCAAGGTAAATATATTGCAAGAACCCCTGACAGTCCTGAAACGAACTTTCGCAGTGGGGAAGCCCTTGCGCGGTGTCTATATACAGTGTCCATGTGCCTACTCTGACTGACAAATGCCACACAGCTCTTACCCTACTGCTAAACATGTTCCATGCAGTGACGGGGACCTGGCCGTGCAATGAACTTAATGAAATAAGGACATTTCATTGTCTAGCTCATGACAGTGCTGGCTAGCACAGTATTCCTCATTCCGAGCGCTCCCCACTGTATGGAATGAGGAATTCCACACAGGGCATTCCACCTACATTCTGCCTTTTTTAGAAATCAGGTGAGGCAGATGAAAAGCCATCATGAATGGTCAGACTTGCCCAAAGTTTTGAATTCACTTACGAAGGATTTAAAAACATGCATTGGCAAAGCCGATAGGCGCCTATGCGAGATCCAATGACTTTGACAATGTGTTTTAGATATGCTGTACAGCTGCGCGAGGTTAAAGTCAAGAAAAAAGCGCTATGACGCAGCCAGCTAAGTTGCACAGCAACCTGTGCTGCTGTGCACTATGTTAACAAGCATTGGAAATGCAATAGGTCTCGCATTAGAAAAGTTGGAGCTATTGGTCTTGTAAATGACAAATATTTTATTTATTTGTTGGTTTTTAAAATAGCTAAATTGATAGCTTTGTCATTTACAATGCCAATAGTTATAACTTTTGCGAATGTGACACCTATAGCATTTGGAATGCAACATTGCTAGCCATAAGTGAAGGACTCTAAAGGAGTGCAGGAGTAAGGGACCGTGAGAGAGGCTTACCGGTGGAATGAACGTGAGAGGATTTCAGCGCTGTATGCAAAGTATAACAAGTGTCTAAGGGGAAAGGAATTAGACAGTTAATTACGGTCATATTGCCCAAAGAAGGGGCTGCCATTATTGCGGAAAAAACTTACCACGAGGTGGGGCCAAGGGGAGTATTGAAGACGTCTGTGGGGAGAGAGGGGAGAGTGAACTGGGGTATCAATTACCGAGTGTGCAGTGAAAAAAGGGTGCTCTAATAAACGAGCTTACCAGCGGGAACAGTGCCCTTGAAAATTAATATTTGTACCAGCTGTTTAGTTCGCACAATGTTTGCAGACAGCCTCAACTTGGGTCGGAGCGGTACCCTAGTGTCTAGCCTAGGGAAGGGGCGGGTTTGTGGTAGTGAGGTCTACACATCTAGTTAAGGTTTGGGGGGCGTGGGGGTTCTCATGACGCACCTTAGGAGTAGATTAATAGAGTGTTAAGCTCACCTGTGGAGAAGTGTGTAGTGGGTAGGTCAGCTGGCAGGTACCGTGGCAGGAGAAAGAGTCACCCAACACGGAGTTGAAGTCATCCGAGGTAGAGGGCGAGTCTGCCCTAATCGTCAAACAACTGCCTAGATAAAGGAGGATCGCTAGAGGAACACGTACAGCAGCCATCTTATCCGTCTCTGTGTTTGTTGTTACTGTGTTGATGGTATAGACTTCCGCGTAGACATAGAAGAAGGTACTAGCGCTCAAAGAGAACTCAAGTATGCGTGAATGAGGCGACCATGTTTGAGTGCGCATTTTGTAGCTTATGAAAACAAGGTACATAACAGAAAAGTTGTGAATATGAAAAAATTGAAAATCTGAATTAAAAATGTAGTGCTTCAATACATTTTCATGTTTAAAACATTTTATGAGCTATTTTTTTGCGCACAGTTAGCCTTAATAATGTATGCAATATTTAATCGCTATTTTCAGGCAACTTCCTGTGCATGTTCAGAGAATCGGAATAGTACATCTTCATTGATTAGGGTAGTTTGAATTATCGACCAACTATATACGCCAGTCATATTCAAGGGCTGAAAAAGGTAACACACGTTTGCTGAACGGGTTGCCTTAGGAGTTTACGGTGGTGCAACTGTATTATTTGATTGGCTTCTTTAGTCGGCGAAATCTGGCCGTGCTATTTTATAGAGCCAAGCGTGGATGTTCAGCATCGGTTCTGACGCTTTACAAATATAGCAAGGGAAGACTTGATTTTAACGATGGATAAATTCGTACACTAGAATCCCTAAAGGTATGGAGCTAATGTTGGAAAAAGAAATACGTAGAAAATTACTATTTTACCCTAGCGGGCATGGTGTTACACAGATGCAATGTAATGTATTTCGAAAGGCTGTAAAGAAACCGGCGCAAACTAGCTTTGGGTTATGTTGCAATTCTCTCTCTTCTCTGAGATTAATACGAACGCGCGAAGACGAAAATAGCTGTTTGTTCCTGAGCGTTAAGTTCGGAGAACCGTCTGAACTCCGACGAAGTTATGTGCTTTGCAGTAAATGGGAAATCCTTCGAAGTACTCAAAACTATTTTCGCAGTATTCTAAAGAGATGCTCGCGCATCGCCGAATTTCATGTCAAAAATAACTCAACTCCAGCTCAGAGCTCAGTATTAACAATGTGGTGAAGCCAGATCACTGATAGATGAATTACTATTTTACCCTAGCGGGCATGGTGTTACACAGATGCCATGAGTGTAATACCTCAAGACAGACCTCGCTGTTTGTCTTCGGTACAATTCAGGCCAGTGTGCAGGGGGCGGAGCGGGGAGAGGGGAGAGGTGCGACACGGCAGGCAGAGTAGGAGGAGGAGGGGGGAGGAGAGTAGGGGAGGCACGGCCTAGCGGCCGTGCAATCAAGAAGTGAGGGGGCGGAGCTGGGGAGGGGAGCTGGGAATGAGAAATGCGACGTGCGGATGCGGCAGGCAGAGTAGGAGGAGGAGGGGGGAGGAGAGTAGGGGAGGCACGGCCTAGCGGCCGTGCAATCAAGAAGTGAGGGGGCGGAGCTGGGGAGGGGAGCTGGGGATGAGAAATGCGACGTGCGATGAGGGAACTGATGTGCACGCGCTTTTAAGCTCAATGCGCATGCGCATTGAGCTTAAAAGTCACGGGCACTGCAAGGAATCGCCACGATTCCTTGCAAGTTGGATAAAGAGTGGATAAGCCCCATAGTCTCGCTTGCTCGATGCGCATGCGCATCGACAGGCGAGACCTAAAAAGAGCATGGGGCACGGCACACGAGGGAGGTGTGGGGGAAGAGCAAAGAAGCAGCAACAACAACGGGAAAAACAATAAAATCAACATGAGGGAGGTGCAGTGGAGGAAGCAGGAATAATGGACAGTGGGAGGAGGGGGACATGGGGATAGCAAAATGAAGGAGTTATGGAGGATAAGGGAGGGAGAGAGCACCATACAGGGGCAACAACACAGAGAAGGGGTGGATGGGAGTGGAAAGAAGCCCCACACACAAGGGTGAGTGGGCGAGAAAGAAGAATAGCACCTCAATCACAGAACAAGCAGCAGACGAGCACTAATTAAGTTAAATCAATGGGTGCTTGGTCCATGCTCCACAGAAAGGTAAGGAAGTGACGCGTGCATGCACTGGCCAATTAGGAGTCAGCATAGAAGAGTGACAATGAAGCCAACGAATGGTAAGCAATGGCTGCCTCCAAGCCCTTTATTGTAAACAATGCATCTCTGAAGCGAGAGCCTGTGCATCTTGAGACTTGAGGCGGTAATCACATATAACTATCTGAAGCTCTTTGCAACGTAATAAAAGAAGTTTGGCTCCTACACGGCCAGTTTTCTTATTACCTACAGCGCCATTGCAAATTATCGCTATACCTGGCCACTCTTGCAGCCCTCATTGATTTCAGCTGCTGGAGATGGAGCTCACGATTTTTGCACTACCTCACAACAAAAAAACGAAAATGTTTAGAATATTGAAATTAACAGCTTATAACAATAGTGTCCCACCTCTATTGATCTTGCAGCCTGTCAATCAGTGTGTGTGCCACAACAGGGCGTGAGAAGAAGTAAGATCTAAATTGCATTGTTATTATGGGCTTCAGAATAAATTTTTCATAAAAGCAATGCCAATACTTCAGCATGCAATGTTTATTGAAACATTGTTCATCATAAATTGTGTAATGTCTTGTATGTTTAATAGGTATTCACTGTGGATTTTATTTCACACAACAACTTTTCTTGACGTAAAATAATGTTTAGGAATAAATGTACTATCTATTCATATCTTGATTATTTTATTTTTATTGAGAAGAAAGAAGCTGGTTTGGTTGAGTAAATACGACTTATAAAAACATAAAATTAAAATCAGTTACACAGTTTCCTTTCACTTTTCTTGACTGTTTTTCCTAAACATGGGATCGTAGTGATGTTGTTTCACTTTATGCATGTAAGTTTAAGTTCTTTTAAATCTTATCATGTTTAAGACAGGTAAGAGCATGAATGGCTGTCTGGTGCGGAAAGGAGGATCCCAGCGTCAGTTGCAGGCAGCACGGATACCCAGCCTTGTGGTTTCCAGAAGCACCTGCTGGTAAACACGCTGCCCATTGGCTGCAGATCCCCTGTTCTGGGTTTGAGCTTTTTACATTGCTTAATTTGAGCTGGTGGGTTCTGGTGCACGCACCCACACTTAATTGTCAATACCGGCGCTAGTGACAGTCTGCCACAAGGTGGCGCTGTCTGGCTAATTTAGAGTTGACCACAACAACAGTTAATTATTAATTCAATATGCATTAAAAATGACTATTATCTGTTGCCCAAGCCATACGTATTGCATTGGGGCCTGTAATAGGCCGAATTGTCACACTTGTAGGAGTGGGATGGTTAGTAGTTCTGTTGCTACTATCATGGGCTGCATAGCAGAGGCAATGTGTGGTGCAGGCTGCAGTCGCCTCTTGACAAGAGCCCTGACACTTACTTTTTTACAAAGTAAGCACTGGAGCAGTGACCCCAGTGAGAGCGATGGCAGCTGTCGACAAGTGGACTCACTGGTCCAGGAGGCCCCAGTAGCATCCAGAGTCACGGCGCCATTTAATTTAAATGTTTGCCGGGAGCCGCCCTCCCAGAGGAACGCAAACACAAGGTCCAGCTTGGAGCTTTCTACCATCTTCTCCAGGACGCCAAGAGCCATAGAAAGAGGCTCCCACACAACTGTGCTTTTCTCACAAGATTATGTAAGATTTACAGTCCCACATTATAAACTCAGTTATTTGTTTTATTCTATTTTCTCCTGAGGCAGCAGCCTAGATTTGTTATTTGTATGAGTTTGTGCTGCAGCACTGAGTTAATGTGCAGTAAAACCTGTTTAAACAACATTTTGGGGTAGGTACAGAAGAGCAGCTGAGGGGAATGCTATAGAAATCAGATGGGGAGAGGCGGACAGGCACTAATCTATCAATCAAACAACTTTATTTCGGCAACAAAAAGCAGTCATAAAAGCAGAATACAGAAAATGTTGGAATATAATCACATCATTACAAACTTGGGAACATGCATAAAAGAGAGACATCAGAAACACATCATAAAATTATTAAAACATTGGTTAAAAATCATTTGATAAGTGGAGGTCCTATAGGAATACATTTCCTAGAATTAAGGTAAGCCCACCTAGAAATTTTGCCCAAAATGCGCATTTAATAAAGTGTTCCTGTGCAACCAAAATAAATGGAATATAAAATAACATTGATTTTCTTTTCGCAATGGCGCACTTTAAAAAAGAACAAATATTAATACAGAGGGTAGGGGAGTTTAGCTGTTGCAAATAAATCAAAGCAACACCACTTCTTCACAGACCACTCTTTCTTAAAATGGGAATTAAAAACTCTTAGTGGAAATATTATAAAAGTGAGAAAAGAGTGTAGACTGGAGCAAGCTCTGGGGAGGAATGGTCACGTGGTCAGATTATCACTTTATTTGAATCAAATTTTCCCACCGGAAAACCCAGACACCATCTCACAAACCCAAGTCTAAATCTCGTTAAAAGAGCTCTGTCCCAAGTATTATCAATCCGTACTAGGTACGGCTCCATCCCGAGGGGACTCTGGAGCTTCATGTAATCCTTGATGGTTGCCTTTAGGATCTCACTTTCCTCTCTCTCCAGGTGTGCTGTTTTAAAGGACTTCTTGACCCAAAAAAGGTCAGATTTAGACATAGCAGTGGTGTAGGAAGGTGGATACCTGACTATGGTTACCCCCAACTTTTTGCCTGGTGTTTTGCTGGTTTTTCGACTTAGTTGACCTGGGACCCTGCTATTCCGGGCCCCAGGCCTACTGCTCTCTCTATAAAATGGATTCCATGTACCTTAGGTACATATCTAATTGGTACTGGGCCACCTTATCAGACCCTGTAACTCAGGGCATAGGTGTACCCGGGGCCTACCAGGGGCTGCAGCATGTATTATGCCACCCCTGGCTGGCCATCTAAATCTGACACAACTGGCTGCACGACAGCTGGGGCAAAGTGTTGTAATCACCCTTTGCTGTAGATATAGTATACCTATATCTAACCCTAAAATCGACACATGTATTCCTATCAGTCACTCCTATGGCAGGCCTTAACAATCCTGAAGTCAGAGTGCTTGGAATTATGTGAGATGGTGCTCTGGCATGAGCTGAGCCCGTCTGCTCTTGTCCATGCTACTAGGATAGCTGGTCTAAAGGTTGACTTACAACCAATCATCATTAAGGGTCGTTTTGAATGATACACAGTGATCACTAGAATAGTGAGCACTACATATCAGGCCAACTTCTCACAAGTGGGGTTAGAGAAAGGTTCTAACCTCCCCAAGTTATTCCTTTCCCTGATTGCACACCACAGTGTTTGGGGGAGGGGCAAATTTGATGCTGTCCTCCACATGCTCAACCCCAAGCTTTTGGTGCTCAATGAAGGTTGAGCAGGCAGGGGGGACTCCCAAGAGGCGATGCAAAACCCTGTTCTCGTCACCCTGAAGGGAAATGATATTCGAATAGCCCCAGAGACTAAGTCTGCAAAAAGAACAATTGATGGACAGAATTCAGAAAAATTTCATACCTTCACCCCAGTACAGAGATGAGATCTGGGCCTAAATCCATTGTTTTATTGCTCACCATGCTATACCAGTTTGGACGAGCCACATGCAAATCAGACTTGACCCTGCGCCCAATGGGAACAGTCCAGCCCGAACTGCCAGACCAGGTCCTCCCTGGACTGGAAACAAGAATCCTAGGACCAGTTTCGGGCTTTCAGCCCTCATCAGCCAGGATAGCTTGACTCCAGTGGCATGGAGAGCACAGGACCCACGTCTGGGCATACCCGTCCCACTCAGGGTAACAAATGCAAAAAGAACAATTGATGGACAGAATGCGGAACAATGTCATACATTCACCCCAATATAGAGATCTGGGCCTGAAACCATCGTTTTTTTGCTCACCATGCCATTCCAGTTTGGATCCAGCCATATGCAAATCAGTCTTGATCCTGTGTCCAATGGGAACAGTCCAGCCCGAATTGCCAGACCAGGTCCTCCCTGGACTGGAAACAAGCATCCTAGGACCGGTTTCGAGGTTTCACCCCTCTTCAGCCAGGATAGCTTGATTCCAGTGGCATGGAGAGTACTGGACCCACGTCTGGGCATACTTGTCCCATTCGGGGGGACAAATGCCAAAAGAACAATTGATGAAAGAATGCAGAACAATGTCATACATTCACCCCAGTACAGAGATCTGGGCCTAAATCTTTTGCTCACCATGCCATTCCATTCCATTCCATTCCATTCCAGAGACAAAGGGCCAGATGTAGGAGCCTTAATACCGGTCGGAAACAGCTGATTTTGGCCGTTTCCGACCGGTATTTGGCTTTTGAGATGTCGGGGGCATCTGATTTACAGAATCGATAAATTTACCGATTCGGTAAATATACAGAATCGGTAAAATACCGAATCGGTAAATTTACCGATACTGTAAATCAATATGTAGGTGGCATTTCACAGAGTGCCACAGGCCCTTTAGGAGTTGGTATTTACCACCCAATCCTATTGGGTGGTAAAATACCGAATTCAGGTGCGCATGCACATCTGTGCATGCACACCTGTGCCATGTGACACACAGACATGCCCTTAGGGCGTGTATGTGTGCCACATGTCACACAAGCCTGTACTTGGGGTGCTAGAAGGTGTCAAAGTGACACCCCCTGCACCCTTGCAGGATTCGGTATTTACCGATTCGGTAAATACCGAATCAGTATTTTTCATTGATTCTTATGGGCTTCAAGGCCCATAGGAATCAATGGCCAATACCGATTCGGTATTTACAGAATCGGTAAATACCGAATCTTACAGATTCGGTAATTGTGTTTTAAAAATGACCTACATCTGCCTCCTTCTAATTTACCGATTCATAAATACCGAATCGGTAAAATTCGGTATTTGTGAATCGGTAAATTAGATTTACCTACATCTAGCCCAAAGTCTGGGCGTGAACTCCGCTCGGCTCGCAGAGTTTGCTGAATTATCCGCACTCCACGTTATGCGGAGCTTGTGGAGTTATGAAAAACTCAGCTTCAAGTAGCGTATCAGAGTTTTTTCCTCACCCGTGTTTGTCAACATCAAGTTGGCGAGCGCGAGCACGAAAAATTTACCTCTCGCGTTGAGAAACCGTCCGTTCGCGTTGAGAAAGCTGCAGTTCAAGTAAAAAACCGACTCGAGCTGCAGAAAGGAAGCTGCGCCCGTTTGCATTGTGCATGGTGCCGTTCGCGATGATTGCACAGTGCGGACAAGGACCTGGCACAGAAAATCACGGTGAACGGAATACATCTAACACACTCCACTGCTCGGGGAACTGTGCGTAGCGCTGCTGAGTTTTTTTTGCGCTGAACTCTATTCCGACACGTGAAGCTAAAAAATAAATATAACCAGCCTCACTAGCAAATCTCTGGCAAGCCTTGAGCTTACAGGGACCCCAGTTCCCCCATGCATTAAATACAGTGGCTAAGTATGGGAAATCCTGAGTAGAGGTGACAGGATGGCCCTGGACAGACACACTCTTCATCTTATAAGACTTGGAACCACACACCATAGTAAACGTTTTGAACCAGTTATTAACAAGACCCAAGGGCCCCATAAAGCTAACAAATTCTCGAAACAGGTTATTCAAACCATTAAGGGTTTTCCCAGATAGCACTGAATCATTCGCATAAAGTAATGCTGCCAATCCTAATCCTACCAATCTGAGAGACATCCACAGGGCTTGCAGAGAGTGCTAATTCCCAGCCAGTTGATATTTAAGAAGAATAGAATTGGGGCCAAGGCTTAACCGGCTCACACCACCTTTCAAAATTTAAAACCAGCAGTGTGCTCACCAGCAGGGCCAAACCTAACGCTTGGTGGTTGTAGTTCAAGGCCCATTAAAAATCAACAAGCCCTACATTCATCCCCAGGTCAGTCAGTATGGACCACGATTTGGATATTACCACACTGTTGCAGGCGCAGGACACGCCCATGAAGGCAAGGAAGATGGAGCCCCGTTTGATGATGGTCTATTTGCTAACAAGCAAATACAGGTTCAGGCATTGGTCCACAGTGCCCAGCCCCTTCCAAAATCCAGACTGCACTTCCGAAAGCGTGTTCAATCACTGATCCATATCAGAAGGCAATCCAGTACGACTCTTCCGGCAATCTTGACCATGTAATACAACAGGGAGATTGGCCAATAACAGCTTGGCGACAGGGGGTACCCTTTTTTGAAGACTGGTACGATGGTTGCAGTATGCCATGAATCTGGAAGACCAGTTTTTAGGAAAGGCATTACAACATCTACATAGCAGAGGAGCCAAGAATTCTGGTAGTACTAGTCCATAGGGACCCTCTCTTCCTGGGCCTCATTAGCTGGAGATTTCATAATGCCTCCCAGATCTCTTCTAAGGGAAACTCCATGGTTAATGGACAAGCCACCCCTGTCTCAGGGGGCGGCCTGGAGCCATATAAAGTGCTAAAATGATTGGCCTTGGCCTCTGGGCTAATGGTGGTAGTAACAAAATTATCATTAGCCTCCATTGTGCCAATACCATTAACCATCTTCCAAAAGGCTCTGGAGTCTTTCTGTCTGAAGACCAATACCAGCCTCCCCAGGGAGGCCATTTGAATATCCATTGCTGATCCTTAAGTTGGGGTACACCCCAGAGGCTGGCCTTAACAAAGATGGGTGGCATGTTGTCATTAAGCAAAGGTCCTAATTTGGTGTTAAAATCCCAGCCAACTACAATTTGGAACCCTGCGCGCAGGTAGGAAAATTAAATGTCAAGGCTTAAAATAAATTCTAATAACCTATTAATGTTGGGGCTAGAATCGGGTCAAAAACATCCATTATAAAAAATATTAAAAACAATGCTCATACCGTTAAGCTAAGTAGTTAAAGAGGCCAGTGCAGAGGAGCTACCAGTACATACCACACTAACTTTGCACTCCAAGGTAACACGGAAATAGGCCGATAGATCACCCCTTGCCCTGCCTTCAAGGGAAGGAATCACAGGGACCATATAAGCAGTAAACCCATCCTCTTCCAAGGCCCATGTCTCTTGAAAAAATATGATGTCATATTTTTGGATGAGAGTGACCCAGCTTCCATTATCAGCTGTACTGTCTAGACCAGCAATATTCCAGTAGAGTAACTTCACCTGCTGGGCGGGCGATAGTGCTGACAGGGTCCCCCTCTACTTAATCAAGACCATCATCTTCAGCCGGGCAGTGGGTATTAATGGGGTATCTTTCAGGGCCCACCCCAATGCTGGACTCATCATCCTGCTGGAGAGGGCCTAAACAAAGTCCCAGTGGGGCTGGTACATACTTTATCTACCCATCATTGAGTCAATCAATATCGGGCAATGCCCCCAAGCGTGTATAGGGATTCTGGACGTGAACGTTATATGTATATGGTGGAGTTAGTGTGAAGTTGTAAGACCCCAATGGGTATTGTGGCTGATCAGTCAATGATCTATAAAAATAGCCATGGGGCAGTGAGTTGATGTTGCCAGGATTTTGTTGACCCTGGGAAAAGGCCCTGATTTGACTTTCAGCTATTCTTGGGTTTTCCAAAGGTTGTAATGATACAGTCCCCCAAGAACTCTTTGTGCATCTTTCCCACCCAACCCACCGTCCTTGCCAAAAGAACTTCATTAAATAACTTATCCTGACATCACATATTTTCATGAAGTCAATGGATAGATTTGCAAATTAAGTCCTCTGTGCGCTCATCGTGAAGGACTGGGCTATTCTAAGGCCCAGCGGTGCCAGGGAACAACACCTGAAACCTTTGTGGGTTACCCGTTCCGGCGTACAAAACACAGAGACACGGGACACTTCCTTCGGCGTCAAAGATCAGCGTTTATTTACTGCAGGGAATACAGAAGTCGCAAGAAGTACAGCATGTGTAGGTTCTAGGAGACTGCTTCAAATTGCTACAGTGGATCGCTCCTTTTATACAGATTTTAGTCATAGCACAACAAGGTGAACAAAAGGTTACAACTCAGTTCCCACAGTAAACTTCAAAAGGGTTGCTTTCATGTATTCAGGAGCCCGGAACATAATTACAGTAACATCGCCGGTTCCCAACTGTAAAAAGTACGTTATCCCACCATTAAGTACATTCCATTCAGGCTGTAAACGAGTTTAAGGAAGAGACAGAAACAGGTGCAAGGAAGACTGAAACAGATAGCAAAGAGAGCAAAAGAGTGTAGGGGGCAATATCGGAAGCACGATTGCAGGATCAAAGGATTCGTGCCTAATGCATGCACGGCTGAAACAATAGACCGGCACGGCAAGATGAGCCTCGAGCAGGGCCATCTGCCTTTGCAGTGTCATCCCCCTCGTCATAAAGACACCCTCAAAGGAACACGTGACTTCCGCAAGAGCTTGGGAATCCCAGGGTCACGAAGCGGACAGTGTCCGTTCGCTGGCTACTTGAGGGCAAGAGACAAAATGGATGCCGTATCTAAAATGGAACCCGTGGGTTCAGTTGGAGAAACCCACGAATAAGACGAACGGTTCAGGCCAGCGTAGCGAAAACGCGTACACCCACTAAACTCGTCATTTGCGGTTCATAGATACCAAACTCGTCCATATTCGAACGAGTCGAAAACATCGTTATGATTGTCACGGAACCTCAGACGCTCCTTTTGCCCTCATGTAGGCAAGCACTAGTCAATATCAGAATCGATCTCGATATTCATCAGATCATTCAGATGTTGCTGCAACATTATTCTATCCATCAATGCTTCCTTGGTAACAGATGGCCGTCTTATACACGTCGTAGCACAGAGGCCACATAAGGCAGGACCACACTGCACACAAAGACAACACGTGAACAGAAATGCTACAACAACCCCAATGATCATCAGAATCTTCCAACCCCACGTCGACATTAGGCCCCAAAACCATCCGAGTAGCGTCCAATCACCTACGTCCACGTGTATGGACTCGGAGATCTTATGCAACTTCGAGATAGCTTGATAGACAGTTGGAGCGTTATCAGGGATGAAAATGCAGCAACTCGAATGGATCACCTTACATACACAACCTCTATCTGCAAGAACAACGTCTAAAACCATACGGTTTTGCAACGTCATAAGCCTATCCGCCTGAAGCTCTGCTGTCAGATTACCAAGAGCACTTGCAGTTATATTAGCAGTCGATTCTACCACACGAGTCAACTGTCTCAGGTTCCTACTATTAATCATAGGTCCCCAAAACGGCAGGAATCCCTTAAAGAAGTCTCCTGCTTCTTGACCGGCAGTGTCCTCTTCGCTAATAACACCTCTCACAACTCTAGTCTTGTGATAGTCCGAGGCAACTGTAAAGGTCGGTGGCAACAGATTCGCAATATAACAGGTGCCCGAAAAGTCACGGGGCAACCATGTATATGCGCGGTCATAACATACAAAGTATGTACCCTTGGCAGTCAGAAGAACAGGGGAAGAGAGCGTTGGTAAAACATACGTTTCAGTGCAAGCACTCCTCCCAAGCTGAGCTCGCGGACTTCGGCCAATGCCTTTCAAGCAGAAATTACCGAGATGGGGTACGATCCAGATCGGAGACGAGCTTTTAAGCTGTCTATCACCCACTGACATGCTATACTCAGCCTCACTCAGATCTTTGTATGCTCGCACCTCTTCCTCTGGAATGAGCGATGCGTCAAAAATATCTCTATCTAGGTCAGCAATCGCTCTTGCCAAAGGCTTGTGGTACGGACCGGGACCAGAATCTGCAGTGCGTGGCTCTTGATGGGGGTATGAATCTAGTGCGCTACGAAACATAGTTTGGAATGCTCGAGCTGGCCCCTGGGAGCTGTAAGGAAGAACCAAATACGGAATACCCCTATCCATGGTATGTGGCATTAACCCACACACCCAACAATTAGTAGTGTTCATCACCAACTGATGTTGATGAAGAAGTTGGACGAAGGAGTTGTTCATGAATTCCGCACGTCTAACCTGTTCGTGTTGGGGCAGAGGATGGAATGAATGTGGAGAAACAGTGGGCATAGATTTTGGTTCAGAAGAAGGAGTAGGTAAAGCAGAAGGCAATAACGACTGTATTCCAAAGTACACTCCACCCACTAATAACATGGAAACAGTCAGAAACAGCAGGAATACCTGAAACAGAAAGCATTTTGTTCGTACAACCCTGTGCAGTTTAGATCTTTGAGCTAACATCCTCTCTACTTCCGACAACTTAGAGAATTCCATCCTCTAAAAACCGTCCGCAACGTTCTTGACGCACTTCGTTCTGAGTAGCGATTATCAATTCCCAGGAGTTCCCAGGAATCAACAAAAGTACCGACCTAGTGTCAGGAACCTGCTAAACAGAAGGAAGTACCCGCACGGCCCTACGGTTAACCCGGATGTAAGGTTTTCTTTAATCAAACATTCAATTTTAGTGCAAATCTCCTAGCTGTGGAAAAGAAACATACGTGGAAAAGAACTCAAGAATTAATAGAGGATGCAATTGTTCATAATGTTCAAGACAACAGTAAGAGGGGTAATATGAATTCAAAAAGGGGAAAAAAACAAAAGGGGTTTTCGTTTATTAGTCTTTGTTATGAGAACGAAGAAAATATCTGCTTCTTCCAGGACGAGTCTGTTCTTCGAATAATTGTTCAGATTGTGAAACAGCGTTCAATCGATCAGATGGCAATTCAAGCCTCAAGTTCTCCAATGCTGATGGTTCAACAAATGTATCTGACTGCAATGAAGTGTCTCCTACAGGTTGAGCATCGCTAAACGGCACAAATTTCGTTGGGGTCTCCGTTTCCATTGCGGCAATTCCAGTCCTCACCCAAGAATCTGCTGGCAAAGGGATAGGAACCCTTTTGGTGTGGGTGGCATGCACCCAATTCTTCCTGCCTACCAAGCGAACTGCAGTACTTGTAGCTAGGAGAACTTGAAACGGGCCCACAAATCTCGGCTCCAAATTACGTTTTCTGCTGAAGTTGCGGGTGACTACCCAGTCACCCGGTTGGAGCCGATGTCCAGGACCCTCAGTCTGTGCCGGTAGAGCTTCAAAGACCTGTTGATGAATTAACCTCAGTTTAGCAGTCAGATCATGAAGATAATCAATTAACATTGGGTACTCAAGACTATCAAAGGCCTTAGGCCTCGGGACTCCTCAAATGTTCGCAGGACGGCCGAACACAATCTCATATGGGCTAAGCCCTACTCGAGAGTGTACAGTCACCCTGGTCGACAAGAGAGCCAAAGGCAAGGCATCAGGCCATGACAGACCAGTCGTAGCTTGAATCTTAGCAAGTTTCAGTTTCAGAGTACCATTGTACCCTTCAACTAAACCCGCTGACTGGGGATGATTGGCGCTATGGAATTTTTGTCGAATTTCAAGGCCCTTACACACACTCTGCATCACACTCCCCACAAACTCACTTCCGTTATCCGACCATACAATCCGTGGCATTCCATACAGAGGAAAGTATTCCTTCAGTAGGACTTTCGCTGTGGACAGGGCAGTATTATCTTTAAGAGGATAGGCCTCAATCCATCTAGAGAACGCGCAAACCACAACTAAAACATACTTCAGGTTATTGCATCTCTCCGTATGGATGAAGTCAAGTTGGATAACCTCAAAGGGACATGTAGGAGGAGCAAAATGGCCAGGTGGAGTGGGGGTGCCTTTGCCGGGATTGTACATCATACATACCATACAATTCTTAACTACTCTCTCAGCACACTTAGCGATACCATCATTCTTCCATACAGGGGACAGCAACTTGCATATACCTTTCGCGCTAATATGTGCCAAGCCGTGAGCCATAGTCACAACGGCTAGCACATATGCATCCGGCAACATCCATCTCTGACACTCCGACAAATCAATCCAACATACGTGTGCATCTAACTTTCCCGTGCTCTCTTTCCACTTAGTCTTTTCAGTTTCAGTGGCCTCATTCTGAATCGTTTTCACACTCTCAACAGTGTCCTCACACATACCAGTCTCCGCAGGCCACCTTACTGAACTCATAACGTACATTCGGGTTGCAAGATTTTTAGCTGTCTCTTTAGCAATCTCATCCGCAAACGCGTTACCACGACCAACATCATCCGTAACCTTTCGGTGCGCGCTGCATTTAATGATTGCCACCTGCTTAGGCAATGTAAGTGCGTCTAAAAGATCGTTCACGAGCTGTCCCTGTTGGATCTTCGTGCCATACGATGTCATAAATCCTCTTTCTCTCCACAGACGACCAAAGCTATGTGCAACGCCAAATGCATACTGACTATCCGTAAACACGTTCACTCGCTTTCCCTTAGACAAAACACACGCTCTTGTCAACGCAATCAACTCTGCCGCCTGCGCGGAATTCTGACTCAATCTCGCAGTTTCCACAACCGTACTCAATGTCACCACAGCATACGCAGTCGTCACATCACCATTCGGCAACTTGAAACACGAACCGTCAACATACAAAGTACCATCGGGGTCTGCCAATGGAGTGTTTTTTAGGTCAACACGACCCTTCGTTTCTTCCTCAGTTCGTAAATAGCAATCATGTGGTGATACATCATCTGATTCCATATTAGTTGGCAACAACGTCGCCGGGTTCAGTACATTACAGCGCTTTATTTGTGTTTGACTTGCCAAAAGCGTCAACTCATAACCGGACAACCTTGCGCTCGTCAAGTGTTGAGTTTTTGTACGATTCAAGAGAGTGTCAACTGCATGCGGAACCATAACCGTAAGCATATTATCCATGACCAGTCCTGCAGATTGCCGGATGGACACCGCAGCTGCCGCTGTCGCTCTCAGACAACTCGGCAATGCTCTCGCTACTGGGTCCAAGGTCGAGGAAAAATATGCACATGGGCGCTGCTTACCACCAAATTGTTGCATCAAAACACTCAACGCACAACCCTCTCTCTCGTGAACGTATAGTGTAAACGGCTTACTGTAATCAGGAGTACCTAACACAGGAGCCGAACACAACGCATCACGCAATTCAGAAAAACTTTTCTGACACTCTTCAGTCCATGGCAAAGGAGTCGGAACATCCTTGCACGTGAATGCGACCAATGGCTTCGCTTGCAATGAAAAATTTGGAATCCATTGCCTGCAGTACGACGTGATACCTAAAAACGCTGCAATTCGTTCTGGGGTCAACCTTCCCTCCTTTGACAATAAGTGACCTAAATAGGTTACTTCTTGACAACAATATTGCAGTTTAGAAGGTGACACCTTGTGATGTAAGTCACAGAGATGCTGTAACAACGATACTGTAGCGGTTTTGCAGATCTCTTTAGTGTCAGCAGCCACTAACAAGTCATCAACGTACTGAATCAAAGCCGCACCAGCCGGTAACACAAACGCATCAAGTTGACTCTTCAGAGCTTGGCTGTAGATCGATGGACTCTCACAGTAGCCCCGAGGAGCGCGTTTAAATCTAAAGCTGCGACCTCCTAATGAGAAACCGAATAGATCTCTGCTTTCCTCAGCAATCGGAATGCTAAAGAAAGCATTCTTCAGATCGATCACTGAGAACCAAGAGGCAGAGGCTGGAATCAGAGTCAATAAAGCCGTAATATCAGGCACCACAGGAAATTGTGGAATCACAATTTTGTTTACCTCTCGTAAATCAATGACAAAACGGTACACAGGAGGCTTGGATGGATCAGTTCGCTTCAAAATAGGTAGAACAGGACTATTTCACACATTTCCCCGAGTTTCCTCGATAACATCCTTCTCGATCAAGTCATAGATGATCGCAAACTGTGCTCGTTCTCCATCGAGGGAGATACGATACTGGGGAATACGTGGTAATCGCACATTCGATTTCAATTGGACAACATAAGGTGATATGTCCAGCAGGCCCACATCATTGGGACCCGTTGCCCACAAAGACTTAGAAAGAGAACTCAATTCCGGTGGGAGCTTATCAGTTGACAAGTACATAGGAGAGATCACTCTCTGACCCAATGTAAGCTCCACTCCCGAAGGAGAGCAATATAAGGTCGCATATAACCGTTTCAGCAAATCCAGGCCCAAAAGATTCTCACCACAACCAGTAGTCAAAATCAAAGGAGCTTCCAGCTCACGAGGCCCAATGGTAAGGGGCAAAGGGCTATAAACCGGATTGCTAACAGGGGCGCCACAGAATCCAACGGAAACATTCGTTAAGCCAGACAAAGGTGCGCCAGGGAGTTTTGAATGCATGATGGAACTTTTCGCTGCACCAGTGTCCAACAGAAAAGGCTCAACTACGCCCGATGTGGCAACTGCGACGTAAGGCCCTCTCTGATCAACCGGAACTGATACTACTCCCTCTCTTTGTCTGTGGCTGTCCTAGTAATTACCATCATCAATATCATGCTCGACATAACAGTCGTCCACATGATACTGTGCAGATCTACCTGACGATGAACCACGCTGATCAAAGCAATTGTTTGAATCTGATGAAGTAGTAGAACACTCATTCTGATTTTGAGTAGCACCACAACCTCTACCACGTGAAGCCTGTTGAGGACCACTACGACCTCCTCGAGCCGAACCACCATTATTCCGGTCGCGCAAAACCGGACAATTAAACTTCATATGGCCCTCAACCCTACAGTATGCACATTGATTATAGCCGAGCATAGATCTCGGTGTGGAGGAATCATTACGCGGCTGCAACCTAGAAGACTGTGATTGCGATCTATTTTGCTGCTGAGAGTCATTTTGATTCGAGCGCGGAGGATACGCTTGCTGTAACAGAACTTTAGTTTTAAGATCCTTTGTTTTCTTATCCGCACGATCATTTTCCTCCTTCTCCCTATTTTCGTAATATTGAGCCGTGGCTAATATCTGAGCAGAGGTAGAAACAGCCCACGAACTTTCGGAATTTTTCAACTTGTTGCCGAGTTCAGGCAACAAATTCGATGCAAATTTATCTACAAATAATCTTTGACCTCCCTCAGTGCTCATATCCTGACCACTATGATCGATGAATGCCTCCTCAAATCTCGTAAAGAAATCGGAGACACTCTCGTCTTTCTTTTGCTTACACGCAGACAATTTATCCCAGTTAACTCTCATTGCTGGCATAAGTGTCTTCATAAGTGTAATGATTCTCTGAGGCAGAGCCGTAATTAACTGCTCAGGCTTATCCCCACCAACCTGTAATGCATCAGCCGCTACAAGTGCGGCCCAATCACCGCCTAACTTAGCTGTGTGATTCTCTTGACGGATTTTCGCCCAAACCGGTTGCGGAACCACGTTACCAAACAACATGTCAATATCAGCAAGGTTCATAATAGTAGCATCCACAAGTTGGGATAACTCCTTATAGTAACCTGCCGGATTTTTGCGGGGGTCAGGCAAAGATTGTTTCACCTGCAGAACTTCAGATCGCTTCCATGGGAGGTGTATCCAGACCCTCTGGAAGTGTGGCAAAATTGCAGGATTGACAGTAGCGTCACCTGGCATCCACACTGGGGGAACTTCCCTCATAGGATACTGACCAGGTGTTGTCATCCATTCCTCAATTTCGTCTTTAAACAGTGCTCGAGGTAATACTGTAGATCGAAAAGATCGAAGACGCTCTACAGCTCGTCGAACATTACTACCCACAATCATACCATTCGAAAACTGATTCTGGAGTTCTGTCATCTCGGACGGCACATTGTCTGTCTCATCAGTATCCCATACCTCTCGTAATGATTTACACATTTCCTCAAACACAAATCTCTGCGTGGGCTCATTAAATTGAGAGAACGTCTCAAAAACCATGCGCGGGGTATGTTTAATGGGATACCTAATCCAATTACGCGCCATTTTTATTAACGTATCACTTTCCCTACCACCAGGAATTTGACTTCGTCTTTGAGGGACATCAGAAACATCGTACCCAAGAATCGGTCCAAATGGAGAGTAAAGATTAGCAACAGCATTAGGTATGCGACTACGGACAGAAGGAGAAGAGGAGAGAAGTACAGGAGCAACGACATGAGGGCTAAACACAGGAGCAGTAGGAGTAGCGGGAATAGCAGACTGAGAAGGTATAGGCAGTGGAGCAGTAGGAAGAGGGGCAGGTAAGGGAACGGGAACGATTTGAGGAACAAGAGGATTCGGAGGAACAGGACCAACGGCAGGCTGACCAGCAGCTGCCGGAACGACAGGTTGAGGAACAGGAGGAACCACAGGAGCTGTAGTATCCTGTGCGTATGGAGGTGGTGATTTCAGTAGATAGGACAACAAAGGGTCCTCTACCACTTCGCCTCCCTTCTTATCAGAACTCGACGGTAAAACAGGATAACACTTATCCACCGCCATGTGTTGCAGTCTAGCAAAAACGTCCTTTTCCTTCTCTTCTTTATCTCGCTGAAACTGCTCTGCATTTCTCATCACCGTAACAATACCTTCTCTCTTATTTTTCTTAATCAGCTTGATTTCTTTCTGCTTGGCCTCCTTGCACCATAACCGAAAGGAATCAAACATGGCCGGCCTAGATTTCTTTTTAAACAATTTGGCTTCGAGATTATCCAAAATTGCAGTTTCGAAACTACCATGGGGTGGCCAACTAAGGACACCATCATCTTTGGTGTAGCGGATCCAATAATCATTATAAATGACAGGACCCACTCCGTGGCGACTATAGAGCTCATATATCGGAGTTCCAACTGGAGGTATCGGACATGAGTCCTCCAATCGGGAATCCGCATCGCAACATTTAAAGCAACTAAACAAAGTACTGCGGCCAGGCATCGTGCACACTAACCGATTTTACAAACTTCAAGGGTTATCGAATTACGATGTCCTCGCAAAAATGCAAGACCCTCGGTCTTTGGCAATTGCAATCGTCAAATAAAACCCAACAACTAAGAACCAACAACTAAGAATCAGAAATGCAATGGAACCATGCAAACAACCAAGTTTCAACAACAACCAAGGACTCTGTGAGCGACCCACAAATACTTAACTGAAAGAACAATGGCGTCACCAGGAAGGCCCGTCTATCGTCTCGCTGTACAAAGGACTACGCCAGGCGCCAAAACAGGTAGACAGTCAGGGCATCAGTCCGTCGCAGCCGTCAGGAGGCGGGAATCTTCGCGGGAAAAGTCTTCGGGCCACTTATTTCGACAACAGGATCGATGAAGCGGGGTGCACCTTCCCTCGGAGATTTCACACGAAGTTCATCACGATCGTCGGGCTTTGGACCGGTACCGCTGATGTCGCCCCACATTGGGCGCCAACTGAAGGACTGGGCTATTCTAAGGCCCAGCGGTGCCAGGGAACAACACCTGAAACCTTTGTGGGTTACCCGTTCCGGCGTGCAAAACACAGAGACACGGGACACTTCCTTCGGCGTCAAAGATCAGCGTTTATTTACTGCAGGGAATACAGAAGTCGCAAGAAGTACAGCATGTGTAGGTTCTAGGAGACTGCTTCAAATTGCTACAGTGGATCGCTCCTTTTATACAGATTTTAGTCATAGCACAACATGGTGAACAAAAGGTTACAACTCAGTTCCCACAGTAAACTTCAAAAGGGTTGCTTTCATGTATTCAGGAGCCCGGAACATAATTACAGTAACATCGCCGGTTCCCAACTGTAAAAAGTACGTTATCCCAACATTAAGTACATTCCATTCAGGCTGTAAACGAGTTTAAGGAAGAGACAGAAACAGGTGCAAGGAAGACTGAAACAGATAGCAAAGAGAGCAAAAGAGTGTAGGGGGCAATATCGGAAGCACGATTGCAGGATCAAAGGATTCGTGCCTAATGCATGCACGGCTGAAACAATAGACCGGCACGGCAAGATGAGCCTCGAGCGGGGCCATCTGCCTTTGCAGTGTCATCCCCCTCGTCATAAAGACACCCTCAAAGGAACACGTGTCTTCCGCAAGAGCTTGGGAATCCCAGGGTCACGAAGCGGACAGTGTCCGTTCGCTGGCTACTTGAGGGCAAGAGACAAAATGGATGCCGTATCTAAAATGAAACCCGTGGGTTCAGATGGAGAAACCCATGAATAAGACGAACGGTTCAGGCCAGCGTAGCGAAAACGCGTACACCCACTAAACTCGTCATTTGCGGTTCATAGATACCAAACTCGTCCATATTCGAACGAGTCGAAAACATTGTTATGATTGTCACAGAACCTCAAACGGACAGTGATCGTAAGATGGGCACAGTAGAGAAGTGTGGCTCAATGGTTAGAGCGACAGACCCTGATGCAGTAGTCTGGCCGGGACCAGGCTCAATGGTTAGAGCGGCAGACCCTGATGCAGTAGTCTGGCCGGGACCAGGGTTCAATTCCCGCCTCGGCGGGTCTTGGGCTCAATTTCCTCGGACCTGATCATTCTCGCCTCGGTGCCTATTCTGATCATGAGCCCCACTCTGCACCTCTGGGCAATAGCTTGCTTAATCTCTACAATGGCACCAACAACGCTGAGGATGCCTGACTTCCCCTTGGGGGTGCCCAGGAGTGGGCTCCTCACAGGGAAAGGCCAGGAAGGGTTCCTCGGCGGTATTCGTACAAGCGCCGAGATGCCTCCGGGTAGTCGTGCGCTATATAAGTGCGTAATTATCATTATCACATCGGCTAGCACGATGACATGGCAGGCAGGTGGAGGTAGATCACACATGGAAGAGGGGCCAGGTACCCGGCTCGTGTGACTGCTGGAAGTGACCACATTGCCAATTATAGTAGGTGGCCCAGCACAGTGCCCTGGCACCTCTTGATCGAGTAATAGGTGAGGGGCAACTGAGTTGATATTGCTAACTCCTAGGGGGAGCATAGATCTGGTTCTTCTTCCTAACCTCCAGAGATTTTGTCTCTTGTACCACAATAGTCGTGGAGTTGACAGCGGTCAGACTGTCCGGCTTGGTGGATACAGTGACCCTCCTGTGATTCAAAGTAGATAATTTCACCTCAAAGCCTCCAGGTGATCATACACCCCTTGCAACGTAGAGTCCAAGAGTGCTACTACAGTCTTACTCAAGTGGTCCAACTTACCCTCAAAACAATCAGCGCAGTCAGTACGAGGGCCACAGTTATCCGTAGATGCGTTCCCACAGGGGTTGATTGATTTAAGGTGGAACCTTGTTTCCTATAGAGTCTTCATTTCTGGTTGGTACTTGCAGGCTTACCAGGTTTAATTGGGATCAGATTTAAAGGTGGGGCACTCTTATTGGGCGAGACCCCGCTCATATCGCCCAGGGCCTACGTCTGAGTGCTGTGGGTATCGTAGTCCACATGGACTTCCTCTTGTGTCTGACTTGGGGGAACAACCGGACTTTGGGCACAGTTTCTCCCCATCTCCCTGTTCTGTCTCCTTCCCCCCTCCCTTGACGAATTTCCTTATCATATGTTTGTCTATGCTCTTGTAACAAATGTAACTTGTAACCTGCAACTCTCCAATCCTCATGTAAAGCACTCTGATACCTCCGGGTCTAGCCAGCGCTATATAAAACTCATTAAATAAATAAATAAACAGGGTGTGGATCCTGCTTAACACTGCCTTCAGTAGGAACAAGAGAAAGCCTTCTTTCGACATTTAGAATTTCCTTGTTCAGAGCACCCAGTGCCTTTTCCATGTATCCATCAAGTGTGTTGATCTTTTTCTTTGCAGTGGCGCCCACCATTTTGTATTCCAATGTACACTTCGCCATTCCTCCAACCCTTCAAGAGGCACAGAAAGGCGGGTAGGTAGGCTTAAAGGCGTAGCTCACACTCAATAATGGTCAAGCTAGATACAGCTAAGGTAAAACAAGGTCATACAAGAGCACGAGTTAGATAGATGCCTTGAACAGTAAGGCCAGGAGGAATAGCACACCAAAGCCTCTTCCGTCCTCCAATAGAGCAACAGCCTCGTACTTCGACCCACTAGGCATGCTGAGAGAGTACGCTTAGGAGGCTGCCTCTGGAAGTGTCTCAAGATGGCCTTGTTGGTATAGGCTGCTCCAGTCTGACTTGCATGTCTGGCCATGCACACAAGCAACAGGAGATCATGAGTCCCACACTTTCCCACGCACCTTTGATTCCGTTTCTTAGATCAACACATAGGAGGCCATCCCAATGGGGAACCCAGACAGGTAGCAGTAAAAGCATGAGTGGATGTATGACCAAATATAGTTTAGTGCTCTTACCACGGTAGTAATGGACGTCCCTCGATGGAGTCCATGGGGGTTGCCCAGCCCCGTCTCCTCCGGGTGATGATAGGTGCAGGACGGCTTGCCTTTGGACTTGTTGGAGCACGTCCCAGGCTGCGGGAGTGACTGCAGATTTTTGTACCGCCCAGAGATGACGAGCGATCCTCTCCCTGGATGCAGCATGCACCTCCTGGTGCATAGTGTGGAGAACCGCAGCCTTAAGGCCCGGTGGCGCAGGGTACGCCTAAATCCCCGGGATTCACCTGCCTTGTCAAAACAGAGACACAGACTCTTCGTCTGGCGTAGAAGATGGTATTTATTAGCTGCAGCTAGTACAGTGGTCTTAGAAGTCGTCAATACAACGAGGTTCAAAAGAGACTGCCACTTAACTCTGTGGCGCACAGGTTTATATATCATACAACACAATGCAAAAATGCAATCACACACAAGCATGAGCTATAGGCAAACGTTTAGACAATACTTTAAGTCCAAAACAACTCAAGTTCCCGAGTATGTTTGTCGCTCGACCCCTTAAGCAAATCACAAGTGAATCCACACAAGTCGGTTTACTAGCAGAGAAAAACACAGCTGTGTGTCGTAGAAGGACAGTTGAGAAACAGGAGAATGCATGAGATGTGTAGCGAAGGACAGCAGATAAGATAACTTAAAGGAAACAATGGTGTGAAATGACATGTAGACCGGACGGGGATTAATCAGCTCAGACAGGAATTAGTGTACTCGGCCAGACCCTGAAACTCGTTAGTAAACATAGGCGAGGAAGCCACCTGACACGCAAAGCAGAAACGAAAAAAACATCGCGTTCGCCAAGCTGCCTGAGTGAGGGCAACACAAAATGGCGGCGATCTCAAAATGGAGGCTGAGCACGAACGAATTCGTAATTTACAAAACCTCAAGGGGGCTGGTACCTGGAGTCCTTAGCAACAAGGAACAAGGCAGTAACAGACAAGGCGTCACTAATTAAGTCAAATCAATCTGTTCTTGAAACATGCGCCACAGATAGGAACGGAAGTGACGTTTGGCATTGCTGGCCAATTAGAAGTCAGAAAAGAAGAGTGACAATGAAGCAAACGAATGGTAAGCAATGGGCAGGCTCCAAGCCCTTTATTGTAAACAATACATCTCACAAGTGAGAGAGCATGCAGTGCTTGCGTTGTTGCAGGCTCAACATAATAAGGAATTTGCCCACCCTTTAAGGGACTATTGAGTATGTGGTCTGGAAAGTGAATTCACTTGTATTAATTATGGTTGACCAGATGACTGGACAGTTTATGCTCAATTCAAAGCAAGACCAGTGGCATCTCCATCACTATGAGTTTAGCCTAAGGTTCCCCATATGTAAACATGAAAGCATTCGGTGCAGGCTCTACAACGTTCTAAATAAAAATGTATTTGAGTCCGGATTCTCCCACTCCTTTATCATGTGATGTTAGGAGTTTAACTCAATCTCTTCTCAGAGCTGGCATAGACCATCAGCAGTGGGTTTAGAACGCAGATTCACAATCAACACTCGATTGCATACCTGAAATCACCCTCCCTGTGATACCCACTGTGAGAAGGTGGCTTGGTATATGCAGTCCACTAATTAAAGTGGGCAACCTGTACCAATCCACAAGAACTTTATGATGTATGAGTTCAAAGATAACCTTATTAAATGCTATCCTAGTGGTATCTATGGAGAGCAGCCTTTGGGTTTAATGTTGAAGGAATGTAAAGCAGCTTGTTTTACCAGAATATCTCCTCCTGAATGACTAAATGAACGAGAACCACAAAGTATAACACTCTCTACTATCCTCTACACGAGGATGGAACACAAATCACACAATACTGGATCAATAGAACAGTTGTAAGTAGCACAATACACAGCGGGCTCCAGGGGGAGACCGAACCATATACTAAAATAGTGGTATAACAATCACGACTTGTCTAGACACAGAGCCTAGTGCACGTAGAATCGCTGGGACCCCAAGGAACCATTGAAGGTGATGACACAGGAGACCCACGGAGGACGGGTGCAGTGAGGAAACACAACGCGTGCTCTGTACAACTCTATGGGAAAGTCGCGGTTGCACAGTTAAAGTTTAAAGACCCTTCAAGGAGGACTTTGAGCAAACCCTTCGGAACTTTAGAGGTTGGAGAGCCACCCCACCCATGGATATCTAAGTATCTGAGTTACCTATTCCAGGGAAGCCGGGTGCATAGGTCTGGAGTGGTGTCGAAAACCTCCATCATTCTCTATGAAGGCTGGTGAAGAAGTACTTCTGCAGGGAAGGTGGCAAGGGTCCGTTGGAATCCAAGCCTGGATTCTGGATGGAAGGAAGATGAAAGTAGAGGGCACAGAGTCTGGGTCACGTCAGAGTGACCAGGGGCTCGGTAGATGAATGCCCACCGATTTTGGGTGCTTCAGGTGCGAAGAAGGGATGCTTGACTCTGCGGCCACGAGGTCCCGGAGGTGTATAGGACAACCAGGAGCCAGAGGTGAGCTGTCCAATGAAGGATGTTGAGTGCTGAGGGGGTCGGTGTCCGGCGGGAGCACCAACATGCCTTGGCAACAGCAACCCATGCAGAAAGGACAAACAGGTTACGGTGTGGACCAGCAAGGTCCAGGGCACTCCCCAAGCAATGGAGAGTCAGGGCATGTGTGGAGCAACCAGCAAAGCCTAAGAACAACCAAGATGACCCTCAGTGGGACCCACAGGCCGAGGGACCAGGAGCCACGAGGGGACCTCAAGCAATATTGCAAAGCACCCGCCCACAGTGCACTCGGTGTGAGGAGGCCAGAGTTCTTTGGTGCAAATACTGCTCAAGGTCAGGACTACACGGAGTCCAATGTACAAGCTCAGGGATTGCCAACAAGCATATGCACTTGCAAATGGACACGGTTCACAGGGGTTCAGGTTAGGCAGCCCCCACAAGGGATACTGGCCTTAAACTCAGTGAGAGGGCAGATCTACCTCAGGGACCTACAGGAGCCCACCTCCTGTGTTTCTGAAGTCTTTGGAGTCCACAGGAGCTGAGGAGCAGCTACTGGTCAGTTGCGCATCTGGTGCCTGTGAAGCAAGGGAGAGACTCCTTCACTCCAAGGGAGATTCTTCTGTTGTCTTGAGTGCCCCACAGGTCCTACACAGAGCCTGTATGGAGTCACAGCACAAGCAAAGCTTCGGACAGAAAGGGGGACGAAGTCAAGCCCAGTCGAGGTCCAACGAAGTTCAAGGTGTTCAGACGGTTAAAGGTTAGTGGTTTCTTCTTGTAGAATTTTGTCCACTTAAAATCTAATGTCCTGTAGCCAGGTAACCCATTTTATACCTACGGGAGAGGGTTGGACAGATTCAGGGGGCCCTCCTAGGGGAGGGGCAGGACAGAGAGGTGGCTACACCCATGTCCTTTATCCAGTTTCGTGCCAGAGCAGGAGCCAATGGCTCCCTGAACTGGTTTGAGCAGGACTGTGCACAGGGACACCAAATGTGCCCCCAGTGCAGACTTTTAGGCACTCTCAGAGTGCACCCACCCAGCCCCAATACACTAAACCCTGTCTGGGAGATGGTCACACCACCCTGTGACAGGATACCTATTGTTTATAAACAAACACCAGTGCACATCCCTTTTAGTCACTTTTATCCAATTGGCATCCAGCCACGACAATCCAATATTTCCAATGTTCTTTCCGTCCACAAATTTACATGCACAATGTTCATTGATATTCAATGTTCTTTTATTGATTCCTTTCTTGTCACACCGTCACAGCCGACGCGCGTTTCGCCCTCCGCTGGCTTTTTCAAGGCTGTAATTTACATACAAGATATAGCACCATATCAGTTTTGTACATTGTGGGCCAACTTCACATTATCGTTACCTATTTACATAGGTCTAATTCACACATTTGAGTTGTGCCACCATCACTTGCATAATTGCGGCGTGCGCCTCATATTGATCAAGTTCTTAATCATATAACAGGATCAATTTTCCATTGTTTCATGTACTGAGGGCACACCCATTGCATGCGATCACCTTACTCCATTATGCCATGTCTTTTTTGCAAATAAGAAGTTTCAAGGTGACCATTATATATTGGTATGTGTTCAAAAGATTTAGGAAATAATGTGCCCATCACCACAAACTTTCTATAAGCTATAATTCTACCATAGGACTCTATGGTCTCACTTACCAAATACTTTATGGTGAGCAGTATGTATTTGTAAGAATCAACAATTAACGAAGAACCTGTTGGGCATTAATCCTGTGGAAATGTATGGACGTAGTATTAACATTATGCCCTGCGTGTGGCTAGACAATCACTACAGTTTGGTCAACTGTACACATATATTGATCTACAGGCCTTTCACTTTACACGTCAGGGTGTTATCAGTATGGTTCATTAGTATATATTCCATTCATGTGTTGATTGTCAAAGTTATTGCGCGCTATCTGGAGCCTAGATAAGTTCCATCTAAAATGAAGTTATCTACAGGCCTTTCACTTTACACGTCAGGGTGTTATCAGTATAGTTCATTAGTATATATTCCATTCATGTGTTGATTGTCAAAGTTATTGCGCGCTATCTGGAGCCTAGATAAGTTCCATCTAAAATGAAGTTATCCCATCAGTTGCATTAATCTTTCTGATATCATTACTGATATACCATTTCATATCTATATATAAGCGTTAAAAAAGTTTTCCCAACCTATGATCTAATTAGAATGGTCCTGCGTCCACTCACATGACAATGCCAGTGTTTTTTTTATAAAATTACCAAGTTGTTTATTATACAACTAGCATCTTTTAATAAAAGAGAATAATTTGACATCTCTTAAACACAAAACCCATTTCCAAGTGCGACCAAAACTCATGCTAATTCATCTACATTGACTCGTCCTTTAAGCGTAGGGTATTCTTTAAACAAATATTGCCAATCTCAAATAAATGCTTTTTCAAAGCCAATGGTATGGGCTACGAATTATATAAGCATAGTATTGATACTTGTAAAATGCAAGGTTCGTCGATATGTCGTTATTATTGAGGCTTGGCAGTGCGGTATCATAAGCGTCTATGACAGTATATTAACCTTTTATATTCAATGTTTAAAACCCGACTTCCGATCAAGGGAGTCCCGCTGTTTTAAATAAACTGTTGTGGCTTAGGAGAACGGTGTCACAATATTTAATCCGTAACTCCCGAGCAAACGAGTCCCGCTATCATTCATCGAGCATGTTTTAAATACGCTACGTTATCAACGTACTGAGTTTGCCCATTTCCCATTTCAAAGCTTACCGCCATTGCGCGTCTGTTGGCGTTCACAAGGTAACCTCCTTCTGCGTTCGCCTTCCCGTGGACCTCTCTGTCTCCCTTCCCCTGTGTTTTTGTAAAGGGCGACGATGGACCAATTAACAGATCTAGTGTGGCGCTCTATGTACGCATAGTGGCCATTTTGGAGTGTCTAAACTCCCTAATAAATAGAAGCCGGTATCCATTTCCAACACATGTTAATAAATATATTTGCAATAGTTTTCTGAACAAACATATAACCATTTGGTACATTGTCATGAGTAAGGGTTTCGGGTGATCGCACTTAGTTGTTGCTCTCTTTTAAAAAAAAAAAAAAAAACGAACAGCATATGTAATTAATTACTATTCTAATTTGAACATCACAATTTAAAGAATCGATGTAACTACCCATATTCTCATCATATAAAATCTTGATCTATTCTCAGGTCATAAATTAAATAACATAAACTGATATTATCAACTTCTTGTCTGTTTTCTTAAAGGGCATATTTTCAGTCCAATTTATACATAAATCAGATGTTAGCCCAAAGCATGGACTCATTTTATTGACACCAGATATTACTTGATCATCTCTGTCGCATTAAAAAGCGATTTCATGCCTTTCACAAGAATTCATACATCTCTTTATCGATATTAGCCCCCTTTTCCACTGCTCTCAATGATATAATCCATTTACTTTCCAGTTGACGTAGTTTACGCTCACGGTTACCTCCCCTATTGCCTGCCATTGCCACATCTATTCCATGGAATCTAATCCTATGTAACTCATTCTGTTGATGTGTCGTGTTAAAATGTACTGCAAATCGATATTGCATATTGTTATTATGTATAGCACGGATATGCTCCTGTATCCTTTCTTTTAAGGGCCTTAATGAACTTCCAATATATATCTAGTCACATATGCATCTTATACAATACACTGTCTGATATCTCAAGCATTAGTAGCGTGGCAAGCAATGAATCAACAGGAACAGAGGGAGGTGCACAGGGCCCTGTGCAAGATGCCTTTTTTTAGAACTACAGCGCTTCAGAAAGGGCAACAAGGAATCATTCAAGAAAGATACAAATGCAAAAGGACAAGGAGGGGGATCAAGAGAGCAGGATCAAAAAGGAAGGGTGGGTGTTGCAACAAGATCAGTGACACGCAACCAAAAAATGTACATGAATGTGCGGAAACTTGTAATGAAATTGATATTGTGAATCTTTCAGACCATGTGTTGACACAATCAGAAATAAAAATATTGAGCAAAGGATTGGGTTTCTGTCCAAGCAACATACCTGATTTTACGTCGTTCCATATCAGTTGTTTCAAATTTATTAGAAATATCAAACTGTTTAAATTTTTTGCAGGCAAACGAGAAAGACTTGGTGGGGGGGCAACATATCTATGACTAGTTCTAATCCCTCAATCAGAGAATTAGAGAAACACACCTATTGCTAAGCATAAACGATGAGGAGGGTATAGAAAGTATAGAATCCCTGGCAACAAATCTACAGCTAGACACATATACGGAAATAAATAGTGGTCTTAGAACAAAATCCAGATTCACACCACAATTACAAGGAGGCAACAACATAGACAGATTTCAACATAATGTAGTACAGGACCTCTATCGATTAGAGGATAAATATCTAAGTACACAGAGGTATAAGACACAAAATATCACCCAGAAAGAACGTAAGGCATTGATGAATTTAAACAAGAAAGACTCCCTTGTCATCCGTGAGGCTGACAAGGGAGGAAATATAGGTTTGATGAATTGCAGTGACTATGTGGGTGAGATTGACAGACAACTTGGGGACACTAACACCTATACCAAATTGAGAAGCAATCCCATAAAGGAAACGAAGGAAAGAATACTTGATCATCTCAAGACCTGGAAGGAACAGTGTTTAATTTCAGAAACAGAGATGAAATACCTTTTTAATGATTCCACAACATATCCCTGCATATATTGCTGACCCAAGGTGCACAAGAAAAGTGACTTCCCCGGGAAGGCCTATCATAGCTGGTATTGGATCTCCAACTGAAAAAATATCAGAATATATTGATCTTTTTTTGAAACCACTTGTAATCAATTTACCCACGTATATTAGAGATACGGGGGATGTTCTAAATAAGATTGGAGATGTGGATTGGGTAGAGGGACACCTCTTAGTAACGTTAGATGTATGCTTGTTATATACCAGCATACCCTGTGATAAAGGGTTACAATCGGTACGTCATTTCTTAGACAGCAGACCTATTGAGACCTATGCCCATTCAAATATTCTGATCACAATGGTACAAGTGGTACTGGAGAACAACATATTCTTGCACAATTGGTAATGGTATCGCCAGATCAAGGGTGTTGCCATGGGGGCGAAATTCTCGCCCTCATTGGCAAACCTATATATGGGCTATTTTGAATTGATACATATATGGAGAAAATGCCTGGTTAACCTGACAGAAAATATCTTATATCTAGGTAGGTATATAGATGATCTCTTAATGTTTTAGACTGGTAGCAGGGAAGAACTAGACATGTTTTTTGAACATCTCAATGATAACCCTTTTAATCTAAAGTTCACAAAAGAGCAAAGTATGTCAAAAATTTATTTTTGGGACATCACCATTGTGGTAAAGAAGGACAAATTACACACTGTTCCCTACAGAAAGGAAACTGTGTGCAACTCGCTACTGCACGCACAAAGTGCCCACCCTATCTCACAAATTAAAGCAATCCCCTTTGGGGAGATGTTAAGAATCAAAAGAAACTGTAGCGACAAAGATAGAGTGGACACAGAACTAAGATTGGTAGAAAAGAGATTCCTATCTAGGGGTTATAACAAAGAAATAGTAACCAGTGCAAGAGATAGAATAAACAAAATCAATAGAGACTCACTGCTCAAGGTTAAACAACACAAATCTGACCAGAAGAAACATAAGGTTTATAACACCATACAGCACAGTGAGCACAGATCTATATAAAATACTAAACAAACACTGGCATCTGCTATTGGAGGACACTAGTCTACATGACAGAGTAGGATTGAAACCAACCAATACTTTCAGCAGAGGCAAAACTTTAGGACAGGAACTATGTCCGAGTTACCTTCCCCCACAGAGAGCACAGAACTGGATGCCAGCAGCTCCTAAAGGGTTTTTTAAATGTGGTAGTTGTTGCATATGCTGCTTTGCATTGAACAAGACGACTAACTTCAGATACAATAGCCAAAAACAATACACGATACATCAATTCATCAACTGTAATACAACCCATACAGTGTATTGTATAAGATGCATATGTGACTGGATATATATTGGAAGTTCAATAAGGCCCTTAAAAGAAAGGATATAGGAACATATCCGTGCTATACGTAATAACAATATGCAATATCCATTTGCAGTACATTTTAACACGACACATCAACAGAATGAGTTACATAGGATTAGATTCCATGGAATAGATGTGGCAATGGCAGGCAATAGGGGAGGTAACCGTGAGCGTAAACTACGTCAACTGGAAAGTAAATGGATTATCTCATTGAGAGCAGTGGAGAAGGGGACTAATATCGATAAAGAGATGTATGAATTCTTGTGAAAGGCATGAAATCGCTTTTTAATGCGACAGAGATGATCAAGTAATATCTGGTGTCAATAAAATGAGTCCATGCTTTGGGCTAACATCTGATTTATGTATAAATTGGACTGAAAATGTGCCCTTTAAGAAAACAGACAAGAAGTTGATAATATCAGTTTATGTTATTTAATTTATGACCTGAGAATAGATCAAGATTTTATATGATGAGAATATGGGTAGTTACATCGATTCTTTAAATTGTGATGTTCAAATTAGAATAGTAATTGATTACATATGCTGTTCGTTTTAAAAAAGATTTTTTTAAAGAGAGCGACAACTAAGTGCGATCACCCGAAACCCTTACTCATGACAATGTACCAAATGGTTATATGTTTGTTCAGAAAACTATTGCAAATATATTTATTAACATGTGTTGGAAATGGATACCGGCTGCTATTTATTAGGGAGTTTAGACACTCCAAAATGGCCACTACGCGTACATAGATCGCCACACTAGATCCGTTAATTGGTCCGTCGTCGCCCTTTACAAAAACACAGGGGAAAGGAGACAGAGAGGTCCCTGGGAAGGCGAATGCGGAAGGAGGTTACCTTGTGAACGCCAACAGACGCGCAATGGCGGTAAGCTTTGAAATGGGAAATGGACAAACTCAGTACGTTGATAACGTAGCGTATTTAAAACATGCTCGATGAATGATAGCGGGACTCGTTTGCTCGGGAGTTACGGATTAAATAGTTTATTTAAAACAGCTGGACTCCCTTGATCGGAAGTCGGGTTTTAAACATTGAATATAAAAGGTTAATATACTGTCATAGACGCTTATGATACCATACTGCCAGGCCTCAATAATAACGACATATCGACGAACCTTGCATTTTACAAGTATCAATACTATGCTTATATAATTCGTAGCCCATACCATTGGCTTTGAAAAAGCATTTATTTGAGATTGGCAATATTTGTTTAAAGAATACCCTACGCTTAAAGGACGAGTCAATGTAGATGAATTAGCATGAGTTTTGGTCGCTCTTGGAAACGGGTTTTGTGCTTAAGAGATGTCAAATTATTCTCTTTTCTTAAAAGATGCTAGTTGTATAATAAGCAACTTGGTAATTTTATAAAAAAAACACTGGCATTGTCATGTTAGTGGACGCAGGACCATCCTAATTAGATCATAGGTTGGGAAAACTTTTTTAACGCTTATATATAGAGATGAAATGGTATATCAGTAATGATATCAGAAAGATTAATGCAACTGATGGCATAACTTCATTTTAGATGGAACTTATCAAGGCTCCAGATAACGCGCAATAACTTTGATAATCAACACATGAATGGAATATATACTAATGAGCTATACTGACAACACTCTGACGTGTAAAGTGAAAGGCTTGAAGGTAAGCCTGTAGATCAATATATGTGTACAGTTGACCAAACTGTAGTGATTGTCTAGCCACACGCTGGGGATAATGTTAATACTACGTCCATATATTTCCACAGGATTAATGCCCAACAGGTTCTTCGTTAATTGTTGATTCTTACAAATACATACTGCTCACCATAAAGTATTTGGTAACTGAGACCATAGAGTCCTATGGTAGAATTATAGCTTATAGAAAGTTTGTGGTGATGGGCACATTAGTTTCTAAATCTTTTGAACACATACCAATATATAGTGGTCACCTTGAAACTTCTTTTTTGCAAAAAAGACATGGGATAATGGAGTAAGGTGATCGCATGCAGTGGGTGTGCCCTCAGTACATGAAACAACAGAAAATTGATCCTGTTATATGATTAAGAACTTGATCAATATGAGGCGCACGCCGCAATTATGCAAGTGGTGGTGGCACAACGCAAATGTGTGAATTAGACCTGTGTAAATAGGTAACGATAATGTGAAGGTGGCCCACAATGTACAAAACTGATATGGTGCTATATCTTGTATGTAAATTACAGCCTTGAAAAAGCCCGCGGAGGACGAAACGCGCGTCGGCTGTGACGGTGTTACAAGAAAGGAATCAATAAAAGAACATTGAATATCAATGAACATTGTGCATGTAAATTTGTGGACGGAAAGAACATTGGAAATATTGGATTGTCGTGGCTGGATGCCTATTGGATTTAAGTGACTAAAAGGGATGTGCACTGGTGTTTGTTTATAATTTGTATATGATACTCTGCCTTACCGTGAGTGGGTAGGATATCGTTGATTGGTGCTACAAGGTGGATGAGCACTACATCGGACTTGCACTTCCATAAAGTGATCAAACTAACACTGCATAAACTTATAACAAGGCGAATATTTTTCTATGATGTGCTGATCGTACTAAGCAAATCCACCATTGGTTCTTTGTTGTTAGGATACCTATTGTGCTGCTTTCCTCTACTCGAGCTTGGCTCAGCAGCAGGTGGGCAGAATTGTGTATCTGGCTGGCAGCATCCATTTTGTATTGTACTGGTCGAGAAGGCTGGCACTGGGTAGACCGGTGCCCCCATGAAGCTCGCTTCTGAAGGGTCGAATCAAACCTCCAAACCAGTTACTAGTGTGTAGGTATGATTCCAAGGTGTTTGATACCAAACACGATATGTTTCTGTGCAGCCGTTTTCGAGATAGCATTTACCATAAGGTTATAATGCACCTTTACCTATATGTCCGGCTGAGTCACAAACAACCCAGGAGAATGGTCTTCGAAGGCTGCAGAAGGGCTCTGCTCATGCAGGGACACCCTCTTACATAAAGCCCAGCAGCCTTCCTGCAGGATTGATAAGGCCTGCTATAGGGGTGACTTATAAGTGTAGTGACCATTAAATATAGTGAACCTATATTTAAAGTAAGTGGGGAAAGCACCATCTAACACAGGTTGCAGTAGCAGACCTAGAGTTCCATTTTTCATGGCCTCTCATGGGTGGCATAATACATGCTACAGCCCATAGGAGGCCTCTGGGGTACCTACGCCCTGGGTACATGGTGTACCATATACTAGGGACTGAAAAGGGTACCCCAGTATCCAATCTGGAGTGTACCAAAATACATGTATGTCAATTTAAGGGAGAAATTAGATAGGCTGGGGTCCTGATTAGCAGGATCCCAGCCAGACTAGTCAAAAACAGTGAGAAGTGGGGGTAACCATAAGCAGCAGATCCTACTTTCCTGCACACACGAGGATGCAAGAAGTTCAGAAGCGGTAATGACAGAAAGGTGTAGTGGATGGTGCCCAGTCTGCTTCTCAGTTTAATAGATTTTCATTTCGGAGATTTCTAAGCTGAAACCAGTCTGCAGCTTCCAGAAGATGAATCAGTCTGTGCTTGGTCTATGCTCCACTGAAGGGGTTGAGCATGGATTACGGAGGTGATTTAGACTTGGAGTTCCTTCTGTTGTAAACTGGCGGGTCTGGCGTCACCTGAACTCGTGGTTCCCCCACGATGGTAGAGACTCATCTGACACCACAATTGGAAACCTCTGACACAGCTGCCCCTCAGTCAAGCGACTTCTGATTCGCTGTGGCCCTGGCCTGTTTAAGGTGGGCCCACGGCCACTGATTTTCCATTACAAAGAACGGTAGATCAAAGAAGGGAAAAGATGCGCAGGTAAAAAACTCCCTGCGCGTCAGGGCCACACAATTTTGTTTTCATTAAATACACTTGCGCTTTGGGAGTGTGAGAAAAAGAAAATAGATTGCAGAGCAGGCAAAAAATATACAAATGCTTGGCATTTAGCTGTGTCATCAGACCATCTGCCATATCAGCTAAATGTGGTGGTCGCTCCTCAACTGGGGGGGGGGGAGAGAAGGTGAGGACCTGGTCTGTCTGTGACTGGCCGCCCACCACAAGTTAAGATGATCCCCTGTATACTGAAGCTTTCGAGGACCATTGAATAAGGGCAAAAGTCTTCCTGCCAGGGGCGCACGGGGACAAAATATCCTGCAGACTATTAGCTGTCTATGATTTAAACCCCATCACCGACAGTCCTCAGCAGGATACCCTTCCATCTATAGAGCAGGTCATGGCTTCCAATATACAAGCGACGTTTGATGACACACCAAGGACTGAGATGCCAGGGAATCAGGAGATATGGTTCCATATGAGGGAGGTGGTGTCAACTTGGAGTTTCGAGACCTTCCCCTTCGGTCGCACGTCTGCCCCAATGAAATCTTTGATGCACCTGTCGATGCTCTTAGGGAACGTCCTGGGAATTCAGAGATTCATTCATTTTTGGGGGGACACAACTGCATCCACACAGCTTCTTCATCATTACCACTTCCCTTTCCTCTACTTTTTTTTTTCATCTTTCTTGTCCGGCTTCAGTTCTCGAGCAGACCATACTGTAGCTTGAAATGCTTTATCAACCCCAAACACAGCATCATCTCCTTTGTTCCACAGTTTAAGAGCCCATTCTTCTGCCTCCTTGGATCCCATCACCTGGGGCTTTGACTCTGAAGCTCTACAGTATGGCTTTAGTGTGCTGCAGAGTCATGGCTTCTTTCAATTGTATCAGTCTGTGAAGTAGTGCATTCACTGATTCAATTAGCTGGGAAAGGGGTATCACTAATAACGTTTTCTAAATTAGGGACTACATAACATATGTGAAAAAACATTTAGGCAACATAATAAAAAAGGAACTTGTAAATATACATATAAACATATGCAAGCAACCAGACATTGTTCTGTATCAAAAAATTCAAATTTTTAATATTATTTGTTAGTAATTGTGTTGTCAAAAATATTATTATAAAAAGTTATACTTTCACATATATATTCATCACATTGAGGAAATATAAATTTTATGGTCAAGAAATGTTCCCTAACGTGTACCCCACCGTCTCCATGTACGAACTTAAAGTGCATGTAACTTCCCTCCTGTGTCAGCTATGAAGACGCAAACACATTTGCGTCCAACGTTAACATGTCCTCTTTCAGACCCACCCTGAACGGGTTGAATAGTCCGTTTCTAAGTATGCCTTGCCAACGTCTTTTTGTGGTGTACTTTACACGTTTTTCCAGCCCAGGCGAAGTAGGCCCTGAATTCTGCCATCAAGCTTTTTCCTGCCTTCAGACTCTGAAATGCCTCAGCCTGGGCTGGCCCCTGTACCCGTGACCTCTGCCTTACTTCCTGCGCGGCTCACGGCGCTTAGCTCAGCCTGTTGCCTGCCAAGACTGTATTCAACCTTCGAATTATCGGTTCCGCTCCTCAAAAATACATTCCTGCCTACTAGTTTAAGTAAACATCCTTCCAGCTGCAGAGCAAAGGGCCCGGCCTCACTGTCTCCGTCCAAGTAATTCATAGTCTCTGTTACCATGGTAGGCCCATGCCCCCTCGCATCTCATGCAGACACCTAGACGCTTATACACGCACTCACAGTCAGTATAGAATAGCCTCTGTCCGAGAGACCTTTTCCTTCTAGATAATATGGTTCCCAAACATCAGATACCAGATATGATATAGGAACGAGTTGATCTGACATGCCAGACTTCTGTCTCTTTCCTCTAGTGTAAATGTCAAGTCCCCTGCACCCTCCAACTTTACGTCAATCACACGTCATGCAGCTGCTCGCGCATCCTAGCTACCGATTCCTGCTGACTCTGCACTATTCTGTCATAGAGCCACCCCCTTCTGACACTTACATGTGACGTTTCTAGAACACACCTCTGTGCACGCCTTAGTTCACGCCTTCTGATTACGTATTGCTAACACGTGTGTATCTTTATCTTGTCTCTCTCAGCTGTTACGCCTTCTGCATTGACTTCTATTGTGTATATTAAGTATAAAAGTAATGTAATGTCAATAAAGTATGCTCTATCCCTTCCTGCACCCCAATGGTGGCAGGAACCCGATATCCGGTACCTGACCCATTCCTTTTTAAGGAATAAAACCCCTAAGAACTCTAACACCACGGACTCTGCGTCTTTCTTTCCGATTGAGTTATTTTTGTTTAAGTACTTACCTGCATAGAAATTAAGACGGTAAATCAAATATTTACCACATTATTCTGGCGCCCGAATAGGGACCCCTCCCCCACCCCACGCGCCGGTTGGTGCGTTGCAGCTTTGGTCCCCTGCCACAGTCGTGACGGACACTACGCGTACCCGCAGGATTTCCTGTATCTCCCTCAGGCCTACGGAGGTGACGGAGACTGCAATCAGCACCCAGACGAGGCGGTGAGGAGTGCGGAGGATCCCGACCAGAGCCTAGCCGAAAGAAGCAAGGTCCGAGGTGTCAAGAGGCCCACCAGTTCCGAAGTTCCGAAGTATTCACGTATCGAGTCGAGTCGAGTCCAGTCCGGTCCAGTCCAGTCGAGTTTTCCGAGGCCTTCTGTTTCCGTGCTTCCCGGTGAGTACCGTTGCTGGGGACGCATCTAGACGGGTGCATTGTTATGTATCCGGTAAAGACGGGTTTGGGTACGCAAACACGGTCTGCACTGTTTTAGACAGTGTATCTGTGCTGTTTAGCAGTACATCTAGCATCCAAGTTCTTGCACTGTCCTCCACAGTGTATCTGTGCTGTTTAGCAGTACATCTAGTATAAAGGGTAGTAATATGTGTTCAAAATGTTTCATGTGATTAATGTCGTGGTATGAGTGACTGTTTTGTGTACATTACCGTGTTTTTGTGTAACTAGCTGTGTTCAGAAGTAAGTGACAAGTATCGAGTATCCAGTACTAAGTAACAAGATGCCGCTTTTCAATAAGTTAAGACAGATAGGAACTAGGAAAGGAATGCTAGAGGAAGAAATTCCTATTCCCCCTAGGGACACTCCTGGAAATTTTATGTACCATAAGCATGGCTTAGATGCCATACTGTATCTAGATTTATGGGCCGATTATACTAAGCACCTAGAAGAAAGACACAGATGGCCCGTTACAGGAACTTGGGATGCCGAGTGCATCCTGAAAGTAGAAGAAGCGCTATGGAAAAAGAAAGCCAGACAATCTCAGAAAGACGCCATAGAATTTTGGCGTAAAGAATCCCATAAACGTGCCGAAAAAGCACTCCGAAGAGAAGACAGACATAGGGAAGAGTCGGATAAAGTCCGAGAAAATGAATTAGTTAATGAGGGGATCCGAGTAAAGGCAGAACAAGTAGACCGCATGCGAAATAACCTTGTAAATGGCATGTACTTAGTGACCGAGGGTTCGTCTGAAGCCACTTCAGAAATACCGAAAGATCTGCCGCCACCATTGGTTCCAACTAAAGTAAATCACAGGACTACAAAGGACATATTCCTTGCCTCCTATCTAGATGATGTAGCTCCCGCTTACACCAATCCACCTGCCCAGGTACCACCTGCTGACGGTGACGGAGGTGGCAACCCACTCCAAGACAATGTCCCGCCCGTACCACAACAAAGTTCACCCGTCCGGAATCCTGTTCCACCTGTTCCTCTACCACTTCCTACACCAAAGATAAATACCCTGAATCCGTTTGGGCCTGACCCAGGAAAAACGCCAGTTCAGTTACTTACACAGTCCCCACAGACAAGTCATGCTCAAGCCTCCGCCTCTGGAGGTGCAACAGGAGGTAACCAGACCCCGCCACAACAACATAGGTTAAACATAAGGGACATATTAAAGAACCGTACACCCCGAACCTCAAATTTCGACATGCTGAAAGAACCCCTTCCAGTTTGCAGATACGATCCAGTACCCGGTAAAGACGATAGGATGTTATTAGCATCTCTACGCTTACGAAAAGTTACAGATTACTTAATGTTGTTCCCAGGAATGATTGATCACCTAGATAGAATATACCATTTTATCCAGACTGGGGAAGATCCTGACTGTATTAAAGAGGCCCTGGCTTACCAGAAAGCTGACACTCAAGGTTGTATATTACGATTCTTCATAAACTGTCTAATAAGAGAACGAGACAGGCCTGGGGTAGACCAGGACGAATTGGATGCACTAAACAAATGGGGCCAGAACATAGCCGAGGGAAAACACGATAAACAGAATTGTATAGCAAGTATGTACAAAAAGATCAGGAAAGAAGTAATAGAGATACACGAAAGAAAGAAACAAGAAAGGGAAGCAGATAGCAACCGGCTTGATTCCTCCGAGGAGGAAGACCGAGAGGAACCCGAACAACAACCTAAAGAAACGATAGCGTACGTAGGTAAGGGAAATTACCTTAGGAAAGGTATTCGCCCAGAAAGCAAGAGAGTTTTTCTGTCTAGTATATCAAAACCGAATTCTACTGAATATCTGTTTCAAGATACCGATAAAATGCTTCAAGAACGAATGGGGTACCATGTACTCAATTCTATGGATGAACAAGAACTAGCACGGTCAGCAGTACTATGGGCTGACAATCCTAGCATATACAATGATGACACCGTAGCACAGACATTTCTGAACCTTTCCCCAGACGAGCAGAAATTGGCGAGTGTATACATGATTCAGCATCTTCTCACGTTATACAGAAACGAACATTCGGACCCAGGTCCCTTACCTGATACATTAGAAGCACTACTTATGAATAGATGGAGAGGCCTAAGTACCAAGTTGATTCAAATAATTCTAGAGCAACGACACAGATATAACGCTTTCTTAGGCCCTCAACATGTTTCAGCTCCGCCCCCAGAAAGAAAAATGTTTCATTTGGAGCATTTGGACAGACAGAATCCTTTACGAGAAGTTCACCCAGTTATGGGTACCGATAATACCCTGAAACGCGTGTATGTGTACACACCTTTGACAAAGTTAGAATTGTTAGAAATGAAGAAACTAGTACCCTGTCACGATAAAGACCCTGCAGGTTTTCACCGAGAACTTAAGGATATGTTACTCATGGGAGACTACACATATACGGATATTATGAAATTGTTAAAAGTACTGTTGCCTACTGGCATTTATGAGAAACTCAAAGAAAAAGAATGGGAGGTGGGAGAGAAAAAGATTATATGGGCTGAAATAGAGGACGAGGAAAAACTTCGTACTCCAGGGCTAGGCCTTGGGGAGAAAGCTAAAGCATTACCAGGTTTGATAGTACAGGTTTTGCCAAGATTATTGACAACTAAAAAGGAAGACTGGGACGCGATCTCAGCCTGTAAACAGAAACACGATGAAGATACTAGTGACTTCTATTCAAGATTCGAGAAATGTTTCATTATTAATAGTGGCCTGAAACCAAGTAGCGAGTCATACCCCCACCTTTTTGTAAGTAAATTAGTAGAAAATTCCCTAACACAGGTTAAGAATCGTGTATATAAAGTCGAAAGTACATGGCAAGCAAATACGCCATCCCAGATGTTACAAATGTTACAATATCATCAAAACAGAATTAGAGAAGAACAAGAACATGAACAAAGACGTATGAAAGACACGAAAATGAAAATACTAGTTGCCCAGTCAGTCCCAGCTGACGGTCAGAAAAAGGGTGGGACGCAGACAAATAATTCAGCAGCTCCCGTTAAAGGGACATGCAACTATTGCAAGCAGCCAGGTCACTACGTAAATGAATGTCCAGTCCTGAAACACAATATAGCGACAGGTAAAACTAAAGAAAGACCGCGTCAGCCTAGACAAGACCAGGTCCAGCCACAGACTTCACCGAACACACAGCCTATGCATGCTTCATCACACACCGCCCAGACCGTAGCGGTATCACAGCCACAGCCCATTGCCGCGACTCAGCAAGTTTCACAGCAAATGTACCAGTATGCCCAATCTGATTATCCCGATTATCAGCGATACACATGAAACAGCCTAGAGAGGGAGGTTTGCTTGCCCCTTATCGAGATTCCTGTAGATCAAGAGGGTCCTTACGTACATAGTCAGGTATTGGGAAAAGACATAAAGTTTTTAATTGACACAGGGGCAAGCCGCACAACAATCAGCCATGATGAAGTCCCAGGGGCACCCCTCTCAGGCTCACAGAATGTATCCCTTGGTTTTTCAGGAAAGCCTATTGTAAATGAAGTATCAGAACCCGTTCCCCTAGCAGTAGGTCCATTATCACGTGTTACAGACTTGTTACTCACGAAATCATGTCCAGAAAACTTGTTAGGAATAAAGACGCTGAAGGCTCTAGGAGCTGTGATATGTTGTTCTCCGGAAGGAGTTAGACTTTTTCTGCGTGACTTTAAGGGTCACTATGTATTACGAGATTTTGATGTCAGATTGAAAAATGTACCGGAACACCTGTGGGCACAAGGCCCAACCGATGTAGGTTGCATGCACATTACACCATACCGTGTTACACTCAAACCAGGAGTTGTTTTACCCCGAATCAGACAATACAAGTTACCACCCGATGCTGTCGTGGCTTTACTGGAAATCATTGAAGAGCTTATTGCCCAAGGAGTGGTCGTAGAGACCGACTTCAATATCTGTAATTCCCCTATCATTCCGATTCTTAAACGTACTGATCCCAATGCACCGCCAGTATATCGGCTGGTGATTGATTTACGAGAACTGAATAAATGCATTGTTCCACAGTACCCTGTGGTCCCCGACATCTCATCTTTATTGACTGCTATTGATTCAGAAGCGACGTTCTTTACTGTAATTGACCTCAAGAACGCCTTCTTCAGTGTGCCCATCGATCCAGAGAGCCAATATCTCTTCGGATTCAGTTTAAATGGACGAAGTTTCAAATTTTCACGCGCACCTCAAGGGTTCACAGAAAGCCCCAGCATCTATAGCCAAGCATTGAAAAGACAACTTGATTGTATCCAAATGCCAGTTAACACTGCCTTATTGCAGTACGTCGATGATCTGCTGATCACCGCACGAAGTGAACCCGAATGTGAACAAGCATCATTGACAGTTTTACATTTTTTGGCCGACAAGGGACACAAGGTGTCTCCTTCGAAGCTACAATTCTGTGTTCAGCAAGTTGTGTACTTGGGTCACTTGCTGTCCAAAGTGGGGAGACAGCTCACTCCTGACCGCATCCAGTTAATTGTAAATATGCCACAACCCCAGACACAAAAGGAAGTGCGGGCCTTTATAGGCCTCACCTCGTACTGCAGACAATGGATTCCCCAATATGCATTTCTAGCTAAACCACTCATTCAGTTGACAACACAGGAGGCAGCGACTTCGACTGCCCTTCCTTGGACTCAGGAACATACACAGGCTTTTGAGGAATTAAAGAAAGCTTTATGTCAAGCACCAGTTCTAGCGACACCATGTTACAGCAAACCTTTTACACTTTTTGTTACAGAACGTGATGGTACAGCATTGTCTGTCCTCACTCAAGACCAAGCAGGTTCACATAAGCCTTGTGCTTATTTTTCGAGTACATTGGATTCAGTAGCCCAGGCACTCCCTGCGTGCTTAAAGTCAGTTGCAGCGACAGCCTTAGCAATCAGACAGAGCGACTCAATTGTATTAGGACATCCATTGACAGTACAAGTTCCACATTCTGTAGAGGTCCTTCTAAACCGAACCCAGACTCAACACTTGACCATAGCACGGTTGACAGGTTATGAATTGACACTATTCCAGCCTCACATAGAAATCAGACGCTGTAACATTCTAAATCCTGACACATTGTTACCTTCGATTATAACAGATTCAGCCCCGCATGATTGTATAGAGATCATTAATGCAGTAACAAAGCCCCGACGAGATCTAGCAGATGTTCCACTGACCAACCCAGACCTGACACTTTATGTGGACGGTTCATGCATGAGAACAAGTACAGGAGAGTTAGTGGCCGCATACGCAGTAACCACTGAAACCGAAGTCAAAGAAACACATCGTATTGACACACTGTCCGCTCAAGCAGCAGAGCTCATCGCTCTGACCCGAGCCTGTATACTAGCCAAGAACAGAAATGTTAACATATACACTGATTCTCGTTATGCTTTCGGAGTCGTACACGACTTCGGAATGTTATGGCAAGAACGAGGTTTCTTGACTTCCCACGGAGCCAAGATTCAACACGGTCTCCTCATTCAAGCACTGTTAGAAGCAATACATCTGCCTTCGGGCATATCCATCATGAAGTGTAAAGCACATACTAAAGTTACAGACTCTGTTTCCCAGGGTAATGACCTGGCAGATCAAACAGCAAAACATACAGCATTGACTCACACCCAGACAACTGATGTGACAAAGATTATAGTACCGACACATTGTATGACTGTTAAGGATCCCACACTAGATGTAATCGATATTCAGACACATGCCACTTCAGATGAAATCAAGAAATGGACTGAACTAGGAGGGATCCAGACAGATCAGGGATGGATGACGAAGGGAAAATCTACATGGTTTCTCCCCGACTCTATGGTTCAAGTCATAATAAATACTGCACATAGTCCAGCTCACCTAGGAGAAAAAGCCATGTTAGACAGTTTACAGAATCTCTGGTACAACAAACATTTACGAGCAGCAGCAAAACAGAAAGTGCATACTTGCATGATCTGTTGTCAGTTCAATCCAGGTAAAAGCGTCCCTGTAGAGCAAGGTGGATTTCATCCTCCCGATCACCCTTTTGAAGTCCTCCAGATGGATTATATCCAGATGGACCGATGTCGAGGATTCAAGTATGTCCTCGTAGTTGTTTGTGCACTTTCCCGTTGGACCAAAGCATATCCAGTCCCAGACTACACTGCTCCGACCACTGCCAGGCAGCTGGTTCGAGAATTCTTCCCACGGTACGGCTTGCCTCGTATCGTGTACTCAGATAACGGACAGCCCTTCTCGTCCGAGCTCATGAAGCAGGTTTCACTCCTGCTAGGATACCAGTGGAAATTCCATTGCGAGGCAGCTGGCCTTGTAGAAAGGCATAATCAGACACTGAAAACCCGTCTTGCTAAAATTTGTAAAGAGAAAGGGGTCGACTGGATAGTCGCCCTGCCAGTTGCATTATTCTACATGAGGATGGTTCCTCATTCGAGATCAGGGCTATCCCCGTATGAGGTGGTCTTTGGCAGGCCACCAAATATGTGGGGGACGCCCATGCCTAAGAAAATAACTGATGTTGATTGCAATATGCTGACAGATTACCTTGCCTCCTTGATGTCTGCACTCCAATCATGTCGTTCACAGGTTGCCGCAGCCTTTCCTGACAACACTGATGTAAAGCCACACGATGTCCGTCCAGGTGATACAGTGCTGATCCGCAACTTCGATAGGAGGAGTCCGCTGGAGCCCCGCTGGCAGGAGCCGAAGCTCGTCCTTCTGACCACGAGGACCGCTATCAAGGTTGAAGGCCGCAAGGGGTGGATCCACACGAGTCATATAAAAAAATGCAATGAACTTTTACCAGAAACTGACTCCTCCACCCCCTCAAAGGACTGCCCAGAATCTAGTGACTTTAAAGTTCCCAAAAGAGAGAAAACTCCGCAAGAAGAGTACAAAACTAAATTACGATCTAGTAAGTCAGACAGTTTAATTGTTTAAGTCCTCCCCTAGGTGAATCGGTTAAATTAGTTTCTGACATGTATCCCCTAGATCGAGATAGAGAGAGAGAGAGACAATTCAAGAAACGTGCATATTGTAAATCACTCCGTAGTCACTGTATAGTGACATTATTGGTTTTGTTTTTTCTAAGCCTTCTGATTATTGCTGCTAGTATATTGCTGCCTGTATATTACCCTATCTTCAAGCATACACAATCTGCTTACAATGTCTCTGCCGAACATTCTTTTAGTGAATTACCCTTACATGAGTTATCTTACAGACTTGCGCTGCGCAACAATACATTCATTATTATGTTACATCACTCCCATCAGACTAACAATGCTACCAACTGTTGGATATGTGGCCGACTCCCTCCCTACCAGAAATACAAGGGAGTTCTGCCTCTTTTTCCGTACCCGTTCACTCACAATGGCTCCTGTGGTGCATGGTTCAGATTAATTAATTCTTTAGATTCTGATATTGCCATTTTCGAAGGAAATTGGGTTTGGGGAAACCTGAACTTAGTTCTGCTTAACGCCTGCTACCCTGACAAGAAGGGACTTCCCACTAGGACAGGAACCGATCTAGAAAATGAAGTATATGGATTAGGCAATTACACAATTAACCTCATGATTCTTACTGTTGAATCCGAAGCTGCACCAGTTCTCCCCGCTATGTCAGTATTACCAGTCACTGGTGATTTATGTCTCAGAAAGAAGGGTTCAGTACACTTAGGTCATAGTAAATGTACCACTGTGGTCGAATTCAGTGATCAGGGCAGGTCTACATTTAGAGCTACTCGTCATTCCTATTTTGTTTGTGGCCATACCGCATACATACGCTTACCTCTAGATTGGGATGGTACCTGTTACATTGCCTTCCTTCTGCCCCCTGTTTTCCTAGCTCCTCCTGATTATCACAGAAATACAAATCTAGTAAACAGTAGACTCAGAAGAGATCTCCCGATTGTCGACTATACTGAAACGGCATGGGAGCAATACACAGACTTTAATAAAGGTTTCTTCCCCTACTTAGGTGCTGTTTTTAATAGTAAACTGATACGCAAATTAACTAGAACCCTCGAAGCAGTAGTGAAAGAAACTACCTCCGCTCTAGGCAACTTAACAGAACAACAGTCCGCCATGCGGGTTGTTGTTCTTCAGAATCGTCTTGTTATTGACGTCATCTTGGCAGATAGAGGCGGAGCTTGTAAGGTCATCGGGTCAAGTTGCTGTGTTTTCATTCCAGAAAACGCGCCAACTGTATATAAAGCTATCACACGTCTTCATAAAATTGCAAGTTTGATACATCAGAATCCAGGCACCTGGACTTGGTCCGGTTGGTTCTGGACCACGTTGACTGCTTGGGGATGGAAGATTCTATCCTTCCTAGGCTTCTCATAGTATTCAGTTGTTGCCTATGTCTACAATGTGGGCCAGCGATTTGCGGTCTGTGCGCCACGTCATGTATTCCGCATTCCAGTTTTCATGCAAAACGTGAACAGAAGAAAAAAGAGCAAATGATGTTACGTGAACAGACTGATCAGTTCATGAGGATCGATATATCATGAAGGGTCCGTAGGGAACAAGGAGGGAATGAGGAAATATAAATTTTATGGTCAAGAAATGTTCCCTAACGTGTACCCCACAGTCTCCATGTACGAACTTAAAGTGCATGTAACTTCCCTCCTGTGTCAGCTATGAAGACGCAAACACATTTGCGTCCAACGTTAACATGTCCTCTTTCAGACCCACCCTGAACGGGTTGAATAGTCCGTTTCTAAGTATGCCTTGCCAACGTCTTTTTGTGGTGTACTTTACACGTTTTTCCAGCCCAGGCGAAGTAGGCCCTGAATTCTGCCATCGAGCTTTTTCCTGCCTTCAGACTCTGAAATGCCTCAGCCTGGGCCAGCCCCTGTACCCGTGACCTCTGCCTTACTCCCTGCGCGGCTCACGGCGCTTAGCTCAGCCTGTTGCCTGCCAAGACTGTATTCAACCTTCGAATTATCTGTTCCGCTCCTCAAAAATACATTCCTGCCTACTAGTTTAAGTAAACATCCTTCCAGCTGCAGAGCAAAGGGCCCGGCCTCACTGTCTCCGTCCAAGTAATTCATAGTCTCTGTTACCATGGTAGGCCCATGCCCCCTCGCATCTCATGCAGACACCTAGACGCTTATACACGCACTCACAGTCAGTATAGAATAGCCTCTGTCCGAGAGACCTTTTCCTTCTAGATAATATGGTTCCCAAACATCAGATACCAGATATGATATAGGAACGAGTTGATCTGACATGCCAGACTTCTGTCTCTTTCCTCTAGTGTAAATGTCAAGTCCCCTGCACCCTCCAACTTTACGTCAATCACACGTCATGCAGCTGCACGCGCATCCTAGCTACCGATTCCTGCTGACTCTTCACTATTCTGTCATAGAGCCACCCCCTTCTGACACTTACATGTGACGTTTCTAGAACACACCTCTGTGCACGCCTTAGTTCACGCCTTCTGATTACGTATTGCTAACACGTGTGTATCTTTATCTTGTCTCTCTCAGCTGTTACGCCTTCTGCATTGACTTCTATTGTGTATATTAAGTATAAAAGTAATGTAATGTCAATAAAGTATGCTCTATCCCTTCCTGCACCCCAGTGGTGGCAGGAACCCGATATCCGGTACCTGACCCATTCCTTTTTAAGGAATAAAACCCCTAAGAACTCTAACACCACGGACTCTGCGTCTTTCTTTCCGATTGAGTTATTTTTGTTTAAGTACTTACCTGCATAGAAATTAAGACGGTAAATCAAATATTCACCACAACATGATTATTCAGAGGTTAATCTATGTATTTCAGACATACTTGTGCATTCATACTTGTCTGTCTAATATTGCAAATGTATTCTTTAGTGCAAAAACTGTTTGTGGATAAAACATGATCAGTATATTTCTAATTAATTGGTTCCATCAAAACAGTCTGGTCAAAAAGTTGGATATAACTCTATTTGATACTTTTTTCTATACAGAGAGTATAATCTATTAAAAACAGTATCATATCTTTTGACATCTTGAAATTACACAGGTTAGCAAAGGACATTCATATATGTCGTAGCTAGGAATGGAGTCCTACACGCGTTTCGGCATTAGGCCTTCATCAGGTAGCCATGTACGATATGAAACCTTGTGGTAATCAGAGTGTACATGGATCAAAGATTGCTCGTAGAGCGTAGTATTGGAATCAGGGTTTGACAATTTGCTCTTTTGATTTTAGTTACCCATAGATTGGTATCTTTATTTTGGTGGTAGCCCAGTAAAAGTTCCCCGTGCTTTAAAGACGCAAGGTGTGTTCGGGTCTCCAGGGAGGGAGAGAAAGAGAGGCGCTGTTGCATCAACCGGTCAAAAATGCCAACGCTCTGATGCCGGGCATGGGTCGCCGTGTCACTCAGAAGCCTGTCTGAGCATCTGTCCGCATCTGCAAGGGCTGCCTACACTTGCGGGGAACTGATTCATTCATTCATCCAAGCAGGTGAGTGTGAGCTAGCATCTCTCCAGACTACAGACCTCAATGTGCCTGAAGACAGGTATTTGCAAACTTTACCTCAAGTCGGTGGAGCTGCCTCCCTGCTCCCTGCATCAGGCACATTCGCACCTCATTCCTCTCCCACAATCCTTAATGCAGGCAGGAGCAATAAACAAGACATCAAACAGAGTGGAACATCACCCTGGCTGAAAATGAGGGGCCATATTATCAAGAAAGGGCGATACATTATTGCCGCTTTTATCGGCAGGAAACTGCCGCGAAAGCTGCAATAATGGGGTTGATAATATGCCCGTGTGAATTCCCATAGCAGCCCAGGTTCTGGTGTTAACCTGGGCTGCTATGGGAATTCACAAGTCTCTTGACAATCCTATGATCATTTAGATTTGAGTAGTATTTTACTCCTCTCTGACGCATCTCACTTCTTTTTAACCTTACCCCGCCCAATTTTTTAATAAAGTCACCTACCTCTGGGGTAGGAGGTAATTTAACAACTATGCATTTTCTTTCCCACATCCGACACCGTCTCTGCACTTTACACTCACCCTTCTGGTTGAGAAAGACCCAAGGATGATGCTATTGGCTACCAGCAGTTCGGTGGGGATGACATGCCGCTAACCAAAAATAGCTGTTGAGGGTTCTGATATATTTTTCAGGAGACCCCATTTTTCGTACCTGATGCGTTCTCACTCTCGCTGATGTTGTGTGATACTTTCTGGGGAGCAGAGGGGTTGGCCCGTTATTCTCTGCTTTTCTCTCCCCCCACATTGATTTTTCTAGGAACAGTAAACCCCCTCTCCAGGTGACATCTACTGTGGGAGAGACTCTTGAGACACCCCCTCCTAAATAGAAGGCTGACAGTAGCCTCTTCCATCCTTACCATAATTAAGCCTCTTGTGAGCCCCATTTTTGCCTTACCTAAAAACACCCCACCAGCTCCTAATGCTGACAAAGGCGTCCCATCTGTTTCCTTTGCCTCTGTCCACTGGCACCTCACCTGACTGTGTTGTGTGTGAAAGATCCCTTTCTGCACAAAACAAAGTCTCTGGATGGGGCCTTGTTTGGCATCTCTGCATCCTCAACACTGTGGGGCCCCCTGCGCTTCCAACATCTGGCACCACTGCCGTAAACCCCTGCTCACTGAGCCTCCACCCTCCTGCTGAGACCCAGTAGGTGTTTAATGGTGCCCACTGCCCTATCCACACACTGCCTCATTTTCCACCCTGGCGCATCCAGGCCCATCTCTAATAGCGCAGGCCTGGAATTCGCCGATGCCATGGCCTCAACATTATTTTCCATGCTGGGTATTATTACTCAGAAATCCACAAAAACCTCCTGTTAGACCTGGTACCATTGGCGTGGGTCTCCCTTCCATTTTTTACTGTTGCCTCCTATGTTTTTGCTATATGTTTTGCTGGTCTAGATGCTTTGGGCACTGTGCCACTGCTATTCAGTGCCACCGTGTAAGTGCTCCCTATTGTAAAGTATTCTAATGGATTAGTGACTCCATGATTGGCTTATTTGATTTACTTGTCAGACCCTAGTACAGTGCACAATGTGTGCCCAGGGCCTGTAAATCAAATGCTGCTGGTGGGCTTGCAGCACTGATTGTGCCACCCACTGGAGCAGCTTGTAACCCCTGGCTCAGGCCTGCCATTGCAGAGCCTGTGTGGAGCCTGGGGCTGCCATGTCATCTTGGCAAGTGCACACACTTGCCAGTCCACATACCTTCCTTTTCTACATGTTAGTCACCCCTAAAGTAGATCCAAGGGCAGGGTGCATTGTAGGTAAAAGGTAGGACATGCCCTGATGTTTGTGGCATGTCCTGATCGTGAATTACAGGCATTTTCGTTTTTCACTATTGCAAGGCCACCTGTTCCCATAGGCCAGCATGGGCAGCTGATTATAACATCTTATAATCCTAACTGACTCAGGGAACTAGATACAATTTCGAGTTTAGTATGCCTGAACTCAGAATGATAAAATACATACTTTAGTGAAGTTGGTTTTAACATTCTGTATTTGAAAATACCACTTTGAAGAGTAGGTATTTTCTTGCCTAACCATCCAAGCCTGCCTCTGCTGGGTTGTGTATTCCATGTCTGGTTTGTGAGTGACAGGGGCTGGGGTGGCTCCCTGAGACAGGGTGAGTCAGCACAAGGCTGAGTAGACCTATCTGCATGAGAAGTGGTGGGAGGAGTAGCACCTGGGCCTGAATAGGGCTGTGACTGCCTTCCAGAATGCTGGCTCCACCTCCTGTGGTGTGTCTGATGACCCTGGCCCACACTGACAAAGGGAGAAGTTGTGCACTGGCACAATGCACCCAGAACTGGTTTGGACTAGGTACAGACACTCTCTGAATTCAGAGACAAAGGATTTATGAGTATAAAAGGGGGACCCAGACCCCAGAACTTTAGATCACTTCTGGGAATCAAGATGACCCTTTGCTGAGGAGAAGAACCAGAGAAGCTGAAGGAGGAGACTATCCCTGTACTGTGTGTTTGGGGGTTGGCCGGCAGTGGTTGCTTTATTGCCAAAGAAAGGAGAAAAAGGACTGAGTGTGCTGTCATCATCTTGAAGAAGAATCTCCAAGGGCTTGAACTGTGCTTGCCTCCTGCTTGAAGTCTCTGGGTTACAAGACTTCACTACCAGCTCCCCCCTGAATTCCCTTGCTGGGAATTGAAGTGCCTGCTGTTGTGCTGGGCCTTCTAAGAGACTGCTTGTCGCTGGGAGCTGGAAGCGCAACTCAATGAAGATAAACGTGTCGCCGCCGCAGCAGTTGCCGTCGCATCGCCGAAGAAGCGTGCCGCCTCTGTCGCCATCATATCGCCGAAGTGGGTTGCATCACCGGAGAAGCGTGCCGCCGCCGCAGAGGTCGCCATCACATCACAGGAGAAGCGTGTGGCAGAGCCTTAGCGGGTCAGAAGTTCATTGAGCCGTCGCACGGCGGTCGGATGTGCCCGCATCGCATATACGTTGTCGGACTGTAACCAAGACGCCATTTTGCTGCATCGCACCAGAGCGTCATCGCATCGGATCACAGTAAGAAACTGACGCATCACCTACCCACAAAGTAAGGAAGCGAGCTTCAAATCCCCTGCGCAGCAATAACGAACCAACACATCCACTACCCTGAGTGTATGGATCCGACGCATCACGTTCCTTGCGACCCTTTTGTTTGTTTTGAGTTACGCATCCCAGGTATTGTGAGAGTAAAGTGCTTAGAGACCCCTGGGTGATAAGGCGCTATATAAATCCAATATACAATACAATACAAGTGTTGCATTTACAATCTAAAGTGAACTAAGCTATTTCTACCATTTTAAAGACTTATTTGGATTACAGTATTGTGGATTTTTGTTGTTTGGTCTTGTGTTAAGTCTAATAAAGATTACTTATGTTTCTAAACTGGTGTGGTGTCCATTTGTAGTGTTTTCACTGTATTACTGTATGCTTTACACACTGACTCTGAGATAAGCATGTCTGCTCGTGCCAAGCTACCAAGGGGGTGAGCAGGGGTTATTTTAGAAGTGTAGCCTCTTACCCTGACTAAAAGCAAGGGTCCCTATTTAGTCAAAGGTACCTACCTCTGCCAACTAGAGACCCCCAATTCTAACACCTCCTATAACATCAACCCAGAAACCCAACCTACCTATCAAAACAGCCAATCTGCCTGTCAACAGGAGTCAAGGATCCGGCTAAAAGAAGCCTCACCAAAATGTCTAAAAAACCGGCCCAACCCCAAACGAATCCATGCCTACTTACCTACTGTGGCCAGCCCCAGATGCCCGAAGAACATGAGGGGAGAGGTCCACAGCCCCTCCCTTGTCTCTGAATGGGTGTCCATGGCACTTTGAAGCCTTACATGCACTTATGTTTCTAGCCTCCTGAATGGGCATGGCCTTGACCAACATTTCTCTCCTGCTGCTCAGTTTGTGTCAGAAGCAGGGGTGGAAAGCAGATCTATAAACAGGGGTCCCCTTGCATGGCCTGTCAACTCACCCGCATTTGCTGGATGTCATCCACTTTTTACTGGTATTCACCCGCCTGACAAACAAAATTCTTCCACAGACTTTAATTAATTAATTTATTTATTTATTTATAAAGTTTTCTATAGCGCGAACTTGACCCTACAAGGGTATCAGAGCGCTTTACAAATAGTTCAATAAGTAGAAAATGGATAACCAAGAAACATAAACACTAACAATGTCCTTTGCAAATCAGGAGTGAGACAGTGAGTTATAAACCAGGACTCAGACGGCATGTGCAAGCCATGGTTAGAGAACTGCGTCTTATCAGTATCCAGAGAATGAGTCAGTGGGTTCAGGGTAGAGATTTGTTCATTAAAAGCAGTTTGACTTCTTTTTTTAATGAAGTGGTCAATTATGTTAGAGAAATCGCTGGTTCAGTGGGTGAATTGGGTGCTAAGCAGGTCAAGGATATGTGCATAAAATGTATTGCGAAGTGAGGGCATCACTAGCAATAGAAGTGGTAGCACAGGAAAAGGCCCTCAGCGGACCTTGAGAAGTGAAAGGTTCTGGACTGTACTTTGGCAATGGTGCCGCTGGAACTCAAGGAAAAACATGCAGCACACCTGGAAAAAAGGAGGTGTCTGGACTTTCGTTAATATACTCCTTGAGTGGATACGTTCAGGGGGCCTAGTTGCTAATATGATTAGAGCAGAGACTGAAGCTGGATAATGCGGAGGTGTGGCATGCACCGGGAGACATCAATGACTATTTGCCAACGACTACATCCTTTACTCTAGACTCACTCCATCACACTCTGTGGAAGGTGCTTTATGCTAGTGGAAGCCACTCTTTCGGTGCCAACCCCAGAAAAATGGGATAACTTGGACATCCTGATCAGCCATGCAGTAACTTTGAGCGAACAGGCTTATGCCTAGTTATAAGATCCTAGGAGACGATGGCTACCCCTCTAAATGTTATTATGCTTTTTAAAAATTACTTGTGCTTCATTTACAGCAGGTATTTAACTCCTCATTGCAGAAAGGTCCCTGCCCCGCCAGCCTACAGAGGCTGTAGTGTTTTCTAAGCATGACATGACTGGAAATTACTGGACAATCCATTGTATAGTCTCTTATTAATGATGAATACAGATTGCTGGATATTGGCGAGAAGTCACCCACTTTTCAAACTTATTTCACCCTCCCAAAAAAGTGTTCTTCCCCATTGACCTTAACGCTTTCGCAGCGTCGAACTTTCAGCGCCCAGTGCTGAAAGTTCCAATAACGAATTCTGGCCCGTCGGCCAACGGTCGTGCACAGCACTGGGGAGGTAGTGCTTGTGACCTCCGTTGGCCGATGGCAGCACTTAAAGGGCTAATAGGGGCCCCCTGGTAAACTCCTGACTTCAGGTGCATTTCTGAGCAGAGATATCCACAGGTATATATTTGCTCATCTTTTAGCATGTCTCACCCTCTTGCTTCTTGTTTGACCCATGAAAAAGACCTTTTCCATGTCGGTGACAAGGTATCCCCACAGAGACATACACTCCTTCCTTCATATCTGCCAGATAAATACAGCGCTTCATTTGTAAAAGAAGAAGTGCTGGTGCCCAAAGCGCTGCTCAGAATCCTGTGCCACAGCAACTGAATGTTGGTGCGCCAATACCAAGGCTGCGTAGTATTAAATACATCTCATGCCACTTCAGTTCTCTACCAGACACTTCCTGCCCCTTCATCTCACTCTTGCAGGTGCCTGCTTTGTCCCTTTGTGGCGGTTTTTTTGTCTTTCTCTTTCTCTGTCTTACAATCAGTGGCGGCTGGCAATTTTACCAGGGAGGGGTGGGGAAGCCACACACCCATGCATCACACAAGCACACGGGCGTGGCTTGGATGCCGAGAAGGTAGGCAGCGTGAGCCCAGAGCTCCGCGCCCGATCCCGAATATCATCCTGATTATCTGAACAAATTTCAGCGAAAATGGGGAAAACCAAAATCTGAAGTCGTCACGGAAGGTGCGGCGCTTGAAGTGGACGACCTTAGGCTGTTCCTGGCCCTGAAATCTGACTTTGAAAGTTGGCACCGAGCGTAAGGCCATCGAGCTAAGATGGCGCCCTGAGCCCGAGACAAAGAAACGACGGGAGCACGAGGCCGGACTCTTCTGCTAGCCTGCTACCAGCGGAGCTGGATGAGTTGACAGGCCCCTCCTGACCACATCGGCGGGCACGAGCGAACTTTCTTCAAGTTGATGTGAGCTGTTGGGCATCGTAACCACAATTACGGTCACCGGAGGAGTGATAAAATGGCGGCGGCCCTGTGACGACGGTCCCGGCTATCTGAGAACAGACTGGCATCAGGAGGCTCAACAGCGGCAGTGGACCCTAGAGTGAGGCTCCATCTAGAGTGATTGGAGCGGAGCCCACAGAGCTAAGCGCATCCGAACTATCTGATCCTATTGCCCGGGGAATTTCCTAGTGGTGGAGCCCTGCAGTGTGGAGTGGGGGTGACGAGGTGACCCTAGAGGCCGCTACCATTTGCAGCCGAGATGGTGAAATCGAAAGGGAAGGGGGAAGGAGCGACCGACACAGAGGCTGCGGAAGGAGCGGATCATGATCAGTCTGCTCTCCAACGCATGCAAGACCGTATATTGGAGGCCATCGCGACCACAAAAGATGCCCTACCGCAGGACATAGCCCAGGTGGCGACGGGCTTGGGTCTCCTGAAAGCAGATCATGACAAGCTTAAGGATAGAGTGAAGTCTGTGGAGATCGCTGCTCAGGAATTGGCTCCTGACCACGCAGCGGTGAAAGCGCAGGTGGCAGATGCCCTAGACCGGCTGAAGGTGCTGGAGAGGAGGGCCGAGGATGCGGAAAATAGGAGTAGGCGCAATAATGTTCGCCTCGTGGGCCTACCGGAAAAAATTGAGGGCAACGATATGGTGGGCTACCTCGACAACTGGCTACGCACCGAAGTGGCGCCGGAGGGATTGTCTCCTTTCTTCTCCCTAGAGCGGGCCCACAGGGTACCGGCTCGACCACCGGCCCCGGGCCTTCCGCCTCGCCCGGTGGTGTTCAAGTTGCTCCACTACAGAGACCGGGACTGGCTGCTACAGAAGGCGAGAGAAGCGGGACCTTTTCAAGTGGATAATAACAGAGTCACCATGTTCCCGGACTACACGTTTGAGACACAGAGACTCAGGGCCAACTTCTTGTCCCTTAAGCGTGAGCTCCGTGGTGAGGGCATAAAATATTCCCTGCTCTTTCCGGCGAAGCTGAGAGTGGTGGTGGATGAAAAATCGCTTTTTTTTGCGACCTCGGCAGATGCCTGGGCCTGGTGGGACACTTATAAAGCTGGAACGGATGGAGCTAGAGCCAGGGCGGAGGAGGCTAGAGTGGCGCAGCTGCTCAGGAAGTCCCAACGGATTCGAAAGAATCGTCGGAGAACTGGTAAACCATCCGTGTCGCAGACAGAGACAGAGAGGAAGGCGGCTCTGCAGGCAGTTGCGGACCTATCTAGCGTGACCAGGAGCCAGTCCGGGAAGGGCACAGACTCTGATGAGCAGGGCACGGGATCGGAAACAGGCCTCTCGGAATTTGGTGGAGCCAAAGGCCCTGTAGTAAAACCGCAAACTTCTGGGGAGATCCTTGAGGCGTGACACGATGGACAGGAGGAGCGGCCTACTGGTCAGACACTGGGGCGCTGTGCCCGTGAGCGCAGTACAATGTTATTTGAGGTTTCGTGGCTCTGTAATGAGGGGGTTGTGGGGCGGAATGTGCGGGATTGATTTGCTTAGACAAACTTTTTGACATCGATCCGCGCCCTACTGGCCCTTACGGTCATCGCAGTGGAGACTGCGAACACTAGTGCCTTCTTTTGAGGGGTAGTTGGGTGTGACAGTTTGGATGGGGTCACTTCAGTTTGTGGGGGGGCCTGTCCTGGGGGGGGTGGGAGCTGAGAGTAGTTGGGGTTGCTCCGGTTGTCTTGCGGAGGGGGGGGTATCATTTGTTTGGAGTGGGAGGGATGGGCAGCAAGTGGTTGGCAAACGCGCATGGTCGATGACTTCTATTGTTTTATCTGTGTGTGCAGAGGGATATGGCTAGCACGGGGGCTCTGAAATGTGTGACCTGGAACGTGCGGGGATTGCAGACTATGACAAGAAGGCACAAGGTTCAAGCGTACCTGAAGCGCAGGGGTGTGCATATAGCGTTCCTACAAGAGACGCATCTCAACAAACAGGAGGGGATTGCGCTACAAAGGAGGTGGAGGGGTCAACTGTTTAACACGACATATTCAGCCTTTGCAAGAGGGACGTTGATTTGGATACGTGCGGGGGTCCCTTTCCAAGTCACTAAGACGTTGGTAGATCCGGAGGGTAGGTATGTAGCGGTGGAGGGGAGTTTGAGGGGCAGGGTGGTATCCCTCTGCAGCGTGTACGCCCCCAATGTGGATTTGCCCGCTTTCCTAACGACACTCTCGGGCAAACTGGCGGGCTATCTAGCAGGCCCGGTGCTCATGGGGGGGGGATTTCAACTCGGTGGTGGATGTTGATTTGGATAGATCCCATCCCCCGCTGCGCGCGTCCCCAGCGCACAGGGTGGCCAAGCGCAGGCTGGAGTGGCAGGAGAGTTGGGCCTTGGGAGACGCCTGGAGGACACTGCACCCCACCACTAGGGATTATTCCTTTCACTCGCATTTGCATGACCTGCATGTTAGGTTGGATGCCTTTCTGTGCTCATCACATATGCTCTCCACGGTGGGTGGCGCGGAGTATTTGGCTCGAACGATGTCGGACCACAATCCTTTGTTGTTGTCCCTGAACTGGATGATGGAAGTTAACTGTGTGAAAACATGGCGATTGCAACCTGACACCTTGGATGACTTGCTTTTCAGGGAGGCCCTAGGGGAGTGAATAGAGCGCTACTTTGAGGAGAACAGTGGCTCCGCCTCTACTAGGGCGGTGGAGTGGGACGCATTTAAGGTGGTGGTCAGGGAGCACTGTATTGGGAGCGCTGCAGGGGCTCGTAGGACTTTGCTGGATGATCTTGAGAAGGCGGAGAAGCGGCTGAGGGAGAAGGAGAGGGAACGCCCGAATCACCCCGAGTTACAGGAGGGGCTTAGTGGCGCCAGGGAAGCACTAGCGGTAGAATTGGAACGACTGCATAGCTTTGACCATAAAGCGTATTTGACTAAGGCGCATGCGGAAGGTGATAAGGCGGGGTCGATGCTGGCGTGGCTTGCCAACCCGATCAGGCGGGGCACGCCGATCATGGTGGTTCAGACGGTGGGGGAGGAGCTATGCCACACCCAACCCGGGATTCTGGATAGGTTCAGGGCGTATTACGAATGTTTGTACGAGAGCGGAGAGACGGGCGGGGTGGATGAGCTGGGCACCTTTCTAGAAGGATTACAGCTTCCGCAATTGGAGGAATCGGAGGCAGAGGAGTTGGGTCGGCCCATTACGGTCGGAGAGATAGGGAGCGCAGTGAAGCAGATGGCTAGGAATAAGACTCCGGGGCTTGACGGTCTCCCGATCGAGTTTTATAGTAAATATCTGGAATACCTAGCTCCGCAACTGCAATTGGTTTATAATGAAGTGCAATCGCGTGGTCGGCTCCCAAGCTCAATGTGTGAGGCCCTCATGATCCCTTTGTTAAAACCTGGCAGGGAGGGCACTGCCCTACCCTCCTACCGTCCGCTGTCCATGCTTACGACGGACTACAAGATCCTGAGTAAAATACTGGCAAATAGACTACTGGCCCACATGACCGGTCTGGTTCACAAGTATCAGTGCGGCTTTATCCCTACGCGTAACACTACCCACAATATCCGCAGGCTTACAAGATTGATGGGAGCTGACTGGTCGGACACCACCACTCCGTTTGTGCTCTCCATAGACATCGAGAAGGCCTTTGATAGTCTTGAGTGGGATTATCTGTACGAGGTGATGCGGCGTTTCGGGCTGGGAGACAGGTACATCAACTGGACCAAAGTCCTGTATACGGAAGCCGTAGCTAGAGTCAGGGTTGGATCCCTGATCTCGAAGCAGTACCCCGTGCGACGAGGCACCAGGCAAGGGTGCTCCCTCTCTCCCCTCCTGTTTGCTTTGGCAATGGAACCCTTTGCAGTGGAGGCCAGATCGGGCCGCCACTATGCAGGACTGATGTACAGGGATAGGCCGCATCTCATTTCGCTCTACGCGGATGACCTACTGATGTTCCTGGCTGATGCGGAAGCAGAGCTACTGGGAGCGAGGCGTCTGTTGGAGCAGTTTGGGCGACTATCGGGCCTGAAGGTCAATTGGCCCAAATCCTGTCTATTCCCCCTGAAACACGGAGAGCCGTGCCCTCTCACGGCGCAGGAACTCCGGTGGGAACCGCATTGTCTACACTATCTTGGCGTTTACGTCTACCATACCCCGACGGATATGCTGGATGGTAATATTAACCGTTGCATTACCGCCCTGAGGGGAAGTATGGATTTTTGGTCCACTCTTCCACTGTCACTGGCTGGTCGGATCTCCCTACTTAAGATGGTGGCTCTGCCCAGGCTGTTGTACTACTTTAGGACGCTCCCGGTATGGATCCCGGGCTCTGTTTTCCGACGCCTGAGATCACTGACCATAGCGTTTGTTTGGGGCACAGGTAGGCGACGAATCGCGCTGGATACCCTTTTGCGGCCCAAGGATGAGGGAGGCATGGCGGTGCCTGATTTTGAAGGTTATTATCTGGCGGCTCAGTTGCAGGCTTTCACCCAGGAGGTCGCTAGGGTATATAGAGGCCCGGAACATGCCAGAGATGAGGGCACCCCGCGGCATGTGCTGGCATATATCAATCAATCAAAGACATTTATAGAGCGCACTACTTACCCGTAGGGTCTCAAGGCGCTTGGGGGGGGGGGTGCCGTTACTGCTCGAACAGCCAGGTCTTCAGCTTCTTCCTGAAGGAGAGGTGGTCTTGGGTCAGGCGCAGGTCGGTCGGGAGAGAGTTCCAGGTCTTGGCGGCCAGGTAGGAGAAGGACCTTCCTCCTGTTGTCGCTCTTCGGATGCGGGGGACGGCGGCGAGGGCGTGGCTGGCTGATCGAAGGTGGCGTTTTGGAGCGTAGAAGTTGATTCGGTTGTTGAGGTAGCTCGGGCCTTGATCGTGTAGGGCTTTGTGTGCGTGGGTGAGGAGACGGAAGGTGATTCTTTTGTTGACGGGGAGCCAGTGCAGGTCTCTCAGATGTCCGGAGATGTGGCTGTTGCGTGGGATGTCGAGGATGAGTCTGGCTGAGGCGTTCTGGATCCGCTGGAGTCTCTTCTGGAGCTTGGCGTAGAGGGCGTTGCCGAAGTCCAGTCGGCTGGTGACGAGGGCCTGGGTGACTGTCTTCCTGGTCTCGGTGGGGATCCACCAGAAGATCTTCCGTAGCATGCGCAGGATGTTGAAGCACGACGAGGAGACGGCGTTGACTTGTCTGGTCATGGAGAGGGAGGAGTCCAGGATGAAGCCCAGGTTGCGTGCGTGGTCTGTCGGTTTGGGTGCGGTGCCCAGGGCGGGGGGCCACCAGGAGTCGTCCCAGGCGGAGGGCGAGGAGCCCAGGATGAGGACCTCCGTCTTGTCTGAGTTCAGTTTCAGGCGGCTGGTCGTCATCCACTCGGCTACATCTTTCATCCCTTCGTGCAGATTGGCTCTGGCGGCGTCTGGGTCGTTGGTCAGGGACAGGATCAGCTGGGTGTCGTCGGCGTAGGAGATTATGTTGAGGTTGTGTTGGTGTGCGATGGCCGCGAGGGGGCTCATGTAGACGTTGAAGAGGGTGGGGCTCAGAGAGGATCCTTGGGGGACGCCGCAGATGACTTCGGTGGCCTCTGACTTGTACGGTGGTAGGCGGACTCTCTGAGTTCTTCCGTCGAGGAAGGAGATGATCCAATCCAGTGCCTTCTCCTGGATTCCGACGTTGCTGAGGCGATGCACTAGGGTGCGGTGGCAGACCGTGTCGAATGCCGCGGAGAGGTCTAGGAGGATGAGGGCCGCTGTGTCTCCGTTGTCCATCAGGGCTCGGATGTCGTCGGTGGCAGCGATGAGGGCGGTCTCGGTGCTGTGGTTGGCTCGGAAGCCAGACTGTGAGGGGTCGAGGGATCCATTCGTCTCGAGGAAGGCGGCCAGCTGTTTGTTGACGGTCTTCTCGATGACTTTGGCTGGAAACGGGAGGAGCGAGATGGGGCGGTAGTTCTTGAGTTCGGTGGGGTCCGCTGTGGGTTTCTTGAGTAGAGCGCTGAGTTCGGCGTGCTTCCAGCTCTCAGGGAAGGTGGCGGTGTCGAAGGAGGTGTTGATAATGTCCCGTAGGTGGGGAGCGATGATAGCGTCGGCTTTGTTGAAGACGTGGTGAGGGCAGGGGTCGGTCGGAGATCCGGAGTGGACGCAGTTCATCATGCGGATCGTGTCTTCGGTGCTGATGGGGTCCAGGCGCGGAGGGTGGTGGTGGGTGGCGTTGCTGCGGTCGTGGCGTGCGTCGGTTGACTGCTGAAGCTGTTGTGTATGTCCACGATCTTGTTGTGGAAGTAGGAGGCGAGGGAGTTGCAGAGGTCTTGCGATGGGGTGATGTCGTTGTTTACTGCGCTGGGGTTGGAGAGTTCTTTCACGATGTTAAAGATTCCTTGCAGTTGTGTGCGTTGTTGTCCAGCCGGTCCTTGAATGCAGTTTTCTTGGCGGTGCGGATCAGTTGGTGATGCTTCCGGGTGGCGAGCTTGAGGGTGGTCATGTTGTTCGGAGTAGGTTCCCTTCACCAGACTTTCTCGAGGGCTCGGCAGTTCTTCTTGGAGCTCTTGAGTTCGTCGGTGAACCATGGTGCTTTCTTGCTGCCGGGTCTGCTGGGCGGGGTCCTCAGAGGGGCGAGTTCGTCCGCGCAGTTGCTGATCCACTTCGTGAGGTTGTCGGCGGCCTGGCTGGGGTTCGCTGAGCTGGCAGGAGGGTGCTGGCTCAGGGAGGCGGCGAGTTGGTCGGCTGTGATCTTGTTCCAGCTTCTACGGGCAGCCTTTTGCTGGTGGTGGTGGATCGTCGTTCTTTTGAAGGTGAAGTGGACGCAGCTGTGGTCCGTCCAGTGGAGTCCTGTGGCGTGGCTGAAGGCGATGTCTGTGCTGGATGAGAAGACGGCGTCGAGTGTGTGTCCGGCGAGGTGGGTGGGGGTGGTCACCAGCTGCTTGAGTCCGAGGTTGGCGAGGTTGTCGAGCAGAGTGCTGGTGTTGCGGTCGTTGTTGTTCTCCAGGTGGAAGTTGAGGTCCCCCAGCAGGATGTAGTCAGCTGAGCGGAGGGCGTGCGGGCTGATGAAGTCGGCGATGTCCTCGCTGAATTGAGTGCGTGGTCCAGGGGGTTGGTAGATCAGAGTGCCTCTGAGGGTGGTCTTCGGGTCGGTGTGGATCTGGAAATGCAGGTGTTCGGCGGTGGTTAGGGTGTCGTCGGTGCTAGTCGTGATGCGGACGGTGCTCTTGTGGATGATGGCGATGCCTCCTCCCATCTGGTTGGCGGTGCGGTCCCTCCGGGTGATCTTGTAGCCCTCTGGGATGGCGATGGCGATGTCGGGCGCTGAAGAGGCGTTCATCCATGTCTCCGTGAGGAAGGCAACGTCCGGGGCTGCGGTGTCTAGGAGGTTCCAGAGTTCGATGGCGTGTCTGTGGACGGAGCGGGTGTTGAGCAGGATGCACTTGAGGTGGTTGCTGCTGGTGTTCGGCTTGGCCGGTGCAGGTGCCGGGCAGGTCCGGATGCAGGTGAACTTGCAGGCGTGGCAGCTGAAGGGTCCGTGGGTGCGTCGTGGGGTGGCTCGGTAGCATCCAGGGATTCGGCCGGCGTTGAGAGCGATGAGGGTGGCGGCGGTGTACGTCAGGCGGGTAGGCCGGGGTCCTCGAGGGCCAGGGGTCCTGGCACTGGGCGCGGTCCAGGCACGGACGGGCGTAGACGGGCATATATCACACTACATCAGAAACTCTTGGTTAGGGACCTGACAGTGGAGGAACAGACATTTCGACTCTGCTGGAATCGAGCGCGCAAGCGAGCGGGGGTCTGCTTTATGCATGCTCCCGAAATTCCGCTGGGGATGGTTACAGCCCTTCCTCATGGAGGGGACTGGTCGCGTTTACTGGGTTGGGAAGAAGCTGGGGTCCAAATGCTGGGCGACTTGTACGAGGATGGGGTGCTGCTCCCGTTTCAGGACCTGCAGGAGCGGTTCAACCTCCCACGAGGCGACTACTTGTTGCATGCGGCGGTAACAGGCGCTATGCAGGACCACTGGGGAGAGGGGTTGCAGGAACCGGTGATCTCCATGGCGTGCCAATATACGATGATGGCAGCCGGGACCTTTAAGGCGGTAACCTGTCTCTACTCCAGAATGTTGCGGGAGGCTCTGCAGCCGCTCACGGCTTTGAAGGCTAAGTGGGAGTTGGACCTCCAAATGGAGATCCCTGATGCGACTTGGGGTCAGCTACTACGACGGGCACGGAAAAGCTCGAGAAACGCCAGGTTCCAGCTAATACATTTCTACATTATTCATCGGGCATACCTCACACCTGGGAAAATACGGCAATACTTTGGGGTGGAACAAGCGGCCTGTCCCAGATGTAACACAGTTGGGGCGGAGTTGGGTCACATGTTGTGGGACTGCCCTGCATTGGGGGATTACTGGCAGGAGATTGGGAGGGCTCTGAACAATGCAACGGATCGGGACATACAGTACACCAAGGCAGTGGGGGTCCTACACTGGTTTCCGCACACGTCCAAGAATAAAAATACCAGTCGGTTTATCGATTTGGGGCTGATCCTAGCAAAGCGGGAAATCACGAGGAATTGGAAGTCGAAAGCGGGCCCACATATAAGCGATGGTATGGTGAATGTTTGTGGTGGGCAGCGTGTGAAAGCACTTTGAGGTACCAGATGGCTTGGAGAACGAATGATGAGAAGGCTATGGAGAGGGCGACAGCATGGGAAGTGATGGTACAGGCGCTCCGAGATGATGTTGATGAGGGGGATGAGGAGCTGGAGGAGTTAAGGGCAGCTAACCCCGCTAACACACCCGGGGACACACCTTAGCGAATGTATAAGGCCTTCCTTCAACACACCAGGCTTCACTCTAACTAGGATCTTGCACAGCGCGGCCACGGGGGGTGAGGGGGGAGTCCGAAATTGTTGGGGCGTTGAAGGGGGGGTGTTTGATAGGGGTGGGGGAGGGGCTAAAATTACAAAAGCAACCCACTTTTTCTTGCTAATGTGATGTCGGACGTTGAATTATGCAGCAAGGTTTGACCTAAGCGTTAAGGCAGAACGGTCCTCTTATTGGGGACATGCCAATTGGGACGGGGAAGGAAAATCAATAATGTGTCTTCTTGCCATGCTTTATGTTTACACTATGCATTTAATGTCTGTACATTAATTTTGGTGCTGCAATAAAAACGATGTTTCAAAAAAAATCACACAAGCACACATTCCCATTCATAACACTCACTAACAAATACTCATATATTGAATCATACACCCACCAAACGTACAAAAAAAAACCCATAAAATTTACGTTCACTGCAGATGCCTCGGAGGTCCCAGGAGGGTTGGGACTGCTGCCTTCCCTCACTGGCATACTTAATGAGATCAGCCAATGAGGGACGGCAGCAGTCCTTTTGACCCCGCCTGTGACGAGATGTCACTGATTGACACTCAGCCCTGGGCACTTCAGGGCTTAAAACTGAAGCACCCACATCCGGGCAGTCAGTGACGCTACCCCTCATAACGAGGGAGAGGGCCTGAAGGCACCTTTGCCAGGCTGAGGAGGTCATGCCAACGGGGCTGTGAAATGCTCAGCCTGGCAAAGTTCAGTTGTCAGCAGCCGCGGCCCATGCAGGTAACAACGGTGGAGCTGAGTAAGGGGGGATTTTGAGGGACGATGCAGAGGGAATATTCATTATTTATTTAATGTTCCCTCATCATCTTCTCTCGAAATCACCCCTTACTCAGCCCCATCGCTGTGACCTGCACGGACCGCGGCTGGTTGTCAGACAGGAGCCTGTGCATGCCTATGTCCGGCTGCCTGACCGGAACAAGAAGAGTGTCTGTCGCTGACCTTTGTTCAGAGACAGACACTCTCCTTGCCTGGAAAAGGGTGGGGGGGCATTGCCTTTCATCCAGTGGTCGAAGTGGGCTGGATCGCCAGGGCACAGCGTGCCCCTACTTCTTTAATTCTATACATTCCGTTCCCCTACTTTTTTATTTTGAACATGTCCCTGGACCTCAGAAATATCCAAGGCCTGCAGAAAAGGCTCTGCATTCGTGGCTGTTCAGGGACGGGCGGGGTGCTGAGCAGGGCCGGACTGGCCATAGCAGGCACCGGGCGTTTCCCCGGTAGGCCGCTAGGGTTGGGGCCGGCTTTGGGCCCCTGGGGGGCCGTTTTTGTTACCGGGGGCCAGAAAAATCGGCCCCCTGTAACAAAATCGCCCGAAACGGGCCGTTGCAAACTGCTCAGCTGCACTCCCCCTCACGGCGGGGGCGGGGGGCAGCTGAGCAGTTTGCCAGGGCCGGTGTCTGTTCTCAGTCCAGCCCTGGTGCTGAGAGGGAAAAGGTCCTCTTCTCTTGCTTCCTGCACAGACAAGACAAGGACAGTGTCCCCTTCTGCTCTGACGCTAGCAGCGCCCTCCCCCTCTCTTTCTTCCTCTTATTCCCTCTCTTTCTTGTCTAGCTCCTCCTCACTTACCCAAAACCGTGATTCAAGGAATGGTTCTCACCCTCTCTTTCTTTCTGTCCTTCATTTGTTCCCCTGTGAAATGGATGCAATAAAGAAAACCACTTTTGCTGGAAATGCCGTTTTTGACATTTTTCTATTCCAAAGCGCAGCCTCGGAAATAAACAGTTCAAAATATGAAAATAAATAACTAAATAAAGCAAGACAGAGTGTTCTTAAAGTGGCCAGATTGATTTTATACATCCCAACACATTAGCGTCACTTTACAGAGTTTGCCAGTGAAGCGCTACTTTTGTTTTCTTGTCTTTCTTTGAACAACATTGTTTTCTCTGAGGAAGTGACCAAACCTGGAGGTACTGCAATACCTGGTTGATGGGAGGATTGGAAAACAAAATGTGCACGGCGGCTGTGTGTTCACTAATTTGGTCTTTTTAAACCTTACTGCTAACGTTTTGTAAGCAAATGAGCAGTGGACAAGAAAAGGGGGGGCCAATCGGCCCCCACGCGCACATGGCTGGGCCCGGCCCCCCCTCTTTCCGCCGATCCTGGTTAGCTTGCGCGTCACGCCCATGCCCCGGAAGCAGTTTTGCGCTTCCGGGGCAGGGGGGCGGGACCGCGGCATAGGAGGGGTTAAGAGCCTGGGGAGCGCGGGAAGCGTCCTCTTTGCGCCCGCGCTATGACATCATCAAGGTGCGCGAGTGTAAGGGCCCTCCTGTTATGGTTAAATGGAGTTCAGGGAGCGCACGCGGGTAAACGGGCCCTGGTTGCGCATGCGCATCTCGGACATGAGAGCGTAGCTGTTAAAAGGATCTGACACCGGTTAGCGACCTTGCTGTATGACCAGAAATTATTAGAAATGCAAATTTAATATCAGGATGTTAGATTCGGTTAGGAACCACGCTGGATTAGATACTTGTCAAGGTTAGCCCATCATACCCTGTCAAAATGGATGTAAATCTAATGTTCTGATGTTTGCCTTTAATAATTCGCTAAATGTTAATTTTATTAAAATTTTAAATTTTGTTTCATATTTTAATAAATACGGCCGGGGGGTCTCGGGCTCGAGACCCCCTGCCTTCCAAAGAATTCTGTTGTTGGTCTATAGAATGTGTAACTTTGGTCTGCATGCTAAGGCGGGGGGTGGCCGTGGGGTCTCGGGCTCGAGACCCCCTGCCTTCCAAAGAATTCTGTTGTTGGTCTATAGAATGTGTAACTTTGGTCTGCATGCTAAGGCGGGGGGTGGCCGGCAGTCCCAGACCATGAGAAAAGGGGGGGCCAATCGGCCCCCACGCGCATATGGCTGGGCCCGGCCACCCCTCTTTCCGCCGATCCTGGTTGGCTTGTGTGTCACGCCCGTGCCCCGGAAGCAGTTTTGCGCTTCCGGGGCGGGGGGCCAGGACCGCGGCATAGGAGGGGTTAAGAGCCTGGGGAGCGCGGGAAGCGTCCTCTTTGCGCCCGCGCTTCCCAGGCTCTCTCCTCGCCCCACTGAGGGGGCCGTTAATTTTCTCCACCCTCCATCCCCTGGTAGCAGAATTCTGGTATGGACACTGGTAGGTATACGGTATAATGCTATGCAATGTCGTAAGCATAAAGCTTTTCCTCTTTAGGCCTTTTTTCCCACGTTTACAGGCAATGTTAATATCTATATATGTTTGCTGGATGTATATTGCGGTTGCATTACCTCCTTTTCTCCTTAGGCCTTTTTTCCCTATTTAGTCTAGTAACTGTCGTATTTATTATGTGGGTCTGACGGTAAGGTCATAATCGGTGAGCAGCAATTTAAGGTCCTTAGGGGAGGCGGTTCCATTCACGAAAGGGGCCGCCCAGGGGGAGGGGCCACTGGTCTCTCCCAGAACTTCAGGGGCAGGATATCCATCGCTTACAAGAGTGCGGGGGAGGGAGTCTACGCTTTCCTCAGGCTGGTAGCCACCCCTCACATACACTATGACGTCATCAAGGTGCGCAAGTGTAAGGGCCCTCCTGTTATGGTTAAATGGAGTTCAGGGAGCGCACGCGGGTAAACGGGCCCTGGTTGCGCATGCGCATCTCGGACGTGAGAGCGTAGCTGTTAAAAGGATCTGACATCGGTTAGCGACCTTGCCGTACGACCAGAAATTATTAGAAATGCAAATTTAATATCAGGATGTTAGATTTGGTTAGGAACCATGCTGTATTAGATACTTGTTAAGGTTAGCCCATCATACCCTGTCAAAATGGATGTAAATCTAATGTTCTGATGTTTGCATTTAATAATTCGCTAAATGTTAATTTTATTAAAATTTTTAATTTTGTTTCATATTCTAATAAATACGGCCGGGCCCCTGCCTTCCAAAGAATTCTGTTGTTGGTCTATAGAATGTGTAACTTTGGTCTGTATGCTAAGGCGGGGGGTGGCCGGCAGTCCCAGACCATGTTAAAATGGGTCCTGACGACAGAAACTCCATGGCTCGGAAACAAATGGCTTGTGCTTCCACTTTTAAGCATATTTGGGCCATTCTGGGTTTAGAAACATATCCCACTTTGTGAATTTATTTTAATGTCAATAACTCATATTAATTGTTAAATAATCATGTGTATCCCTTGGTTGAATTAAATAACATAATAAGCTGTAACTGGTCAGTGAAATGCCAAACAAATACTAAAGATTGGGATGTTTTGCGCATCCTGGCCACACCTCTAACTCCGCCCACTGATCCAATCCTCAGGTTATTCCCGCCCTCTGATTCTACGGCCACAGTTCCCCTACTTTTTGTCCCCACTTCCACCTTCTCTCATCCCATATGAACGGACTACTGCTACTTTCAAATTCCTGTGTTTTTCCCTCTCTTGCTCTTAGTAAATGTCTAATGCTGAAAAATAAGTGCCGGTCCCCACGAATGAGTGCCAGTGACCACCCACCGGTAAGCACTGCCTCAAATTAAGCCCTGACAATACAAAGGATGCCCCCCACTATATGGCCACATAATGGCACATTCCAAGATGGCGTCTTCCTCAGACGCATGTAGGGGGGTCTGTTTCCTCTAACTAAAATACGATGTCCTCCAAGTGGGTAATCTTCTAAAAAGTAAATCAAAACTGTTTGATGGCCAAATAAGTGGGCCGCTGCCTGTCAGCGCCGTGGCAGCTCAGCGCGGCCGCTGCAGACAGCGGCTGACAGCACCAGTTTTATTCCCGCTGATATAAAATACACCATCATGTATGAGACGCGTTTCTTAAGGTATTTATGAGGCCGTTTGAGAGGTTAAGAGCCTGATTTTAATTCAGTTACAGCGGATAATAAAAACGTCTAATTAAGGCAGCCATTAAACGGCTCTACCATTAATTTAGTGGGTAAAAGAGAATTCTACGGGACTTTTATTCCATTAAATTAATGTTACAGAGTTTTAACAGATGTCTTGATGAGACGTTTTTACTGATGGAAGTATTATAGAAATTAAATCAGTATTTGAGTGTTTAAAAAACCTGCCTAGTCATGAAGATTAAGGCTTTTCTATTAGTTAGAATAAACAGAACACAGGGGTTAAGTGCGCCTTCCGCGCGGAGGCATTTTACTGTTACTGTCGTAAGTGCCATCAAGACGAGCGCGGACCCGAAAAGGCATGAAATGAAGAGAAAAGGGGCCTGAAAGGGGCGGGGGAGGAGCTCCTGTGTGACAAAGGAACAGTCCGAAAAATAAACATTGATAGAAATTAATAATGTATTTTTATTATTCTTTTTTAATGCAACTTGTCCTTTTCTCACAAAAGGGCGCAACCAGATTAGTAACAATAAAAACACCGGTCTTTAAAAAATATTAAAATGCGTCGGGTTGTCAGACAGAGACACTGAGGAATTACCCAACAAGGGTATCGTTTATTAGTTGGGCGGTGAGATATCCCACCCTGGAGCGGGGGATGGTGGAATACTGCAGGAACGCGCCCGATAAAAACCAGTGCATCCCCTTGCAAATGTGCATGGCCAAGGGCCAGGAATTAAGGAACAGAACGCAGAACCAAAGATGGAACAGCATACGCAGCGTGGCTGTAGGCCAGCCACAGTGCTTCATTTGAGCCGGTGTGTTCTGGTGCTCTTCATCTGCACTTAATTGTCAACACCGGCACTTATGACATTAAAAATGTCTTATACAGAGAGGGCCACTGGAATTACACGGCAAGAGAGTAGCAAATTACGCAGCAGGGTTGAGTAAATTATATGGCAAGAAAAGCCAAACTATGTGGCATAATGCGGCACATCTTTAATTGTATTACTTCAGTTTTAAACTTGTGAACACTGTCCGGGTATTGGTTGCACCTCATTAGCACCTGTTTAACACCCAAATTTACCAATAAGCAACAGGAAGGCGAGCAGTCCAGCTTTGCAAAGGGCCTTCCACTGCGTGGCAACAAGTGTCGCTGCATTTTTAGTAACGTCTGAACCGTTTCAGCTAGAAATTTTTTTTTTTTTTTAAATCTGCAGATTATGTGCAGATGATGGACTATGTGGCAAATGCAGAAATTCTATAATTATGTGAAAATCGCCACTGCCATACAATCGCTAAATTGCAGTGGCCCTGCTCATACATTAATAATGTCCAATACGTGCCGCCCAAGCCATTCTTATAGCTTTGGGGGCCTCGAACAATCTGAACGGTCACTCTTGTAGGAGTGTGAGGGTTAGTAGTGGTGTAGGCACTGTCATTGGCAATGCCGGCAGTGGCAATGAGTGGTGCAATCTGGAGTGGCCACCTGATGACGGTCCTGGCACTTATGTTTTTTTACAAATTAAGCCCTGGCGAAGAAGCCAGTAAATTTAAATAAAGTAAAAGCTGCATCGTGAAAAGAAGAGCTTCAAGCCACTCTGCTGTGGTGTCGGTATAGTTAAATTGAATTGAACTGAATTGAAATTGTATTAATATAGCACTTGCTGCCCCTGACGAGACATTGAAGCACTTAATGGTGAGTAGAACGCCACCTGGGAGCACAACGTTTGTAGTCAGTTCCATTGATTATTGGGTTAGTCTTGCATGCTGTAGGGAACCCTTCCATGCATTCACTCCAGTTACTTTATGGTAATTAGTAGCTTAGGTGGGATCATTCGAGGGGGCTGTGTGAGAAGCAACTGATTGCTGGAGTATATATTATGATGGTTTCAAAAAATGGAGCTTAAGACAGGCACACGATCAGTGTATATACTAAAGAGGCATGTAGGGAAGCAGAGGGGGATTGAAAATAAATTAGGAAGGTAAGAAGTAAAGGTTTCATTCAAGATAAATGTTTCATGCAGGATTTTGATGAAAATAACAGGTGGAGTTTTTTGCATGCAATTTGTGGAAGTAAACCTCTTTGAAAGAACCAGTTATACATTCTGCTTCAAAGGAATGTGGCATGGTGCAAACTTTTCCGAAGTGGCACTTCCGCAAAAAAATCCTACCGCCTGCTGAGACCCCTTTCACTTAAAAGGCCCTTGGAAACTCCACCCTGGCTGTACCGGGCCAGGAAACGGAGCACCTGAAGAGCAGAACATCCAACCAGAAGCCATGAAATGCCAGAACAGGGATGAACATGTGCTAGGAGGCAGGGCTACCAACATCCCTGCTGACATCAGCCCTCCTACCCCCCTGAGGTCAAGGAAGCTGCAGACTCACCTCTTTGAGGCATATTACCGCCCCCCGCCCCCACACCAGGTACACCCCCCATCTCGCTGAACACCCCCTCGTTGAAGCCATGGACTCTTGCTTCCTTGTTCATGGGTCTGATACTTCCCGCTTAGGTATGCACTATTTAAGTACCCATATTGACCAGTGCAACCACATATATAACATAACATTGTGACGATGAGGAGAGTGACGTATTTCAGTGCCTGGGATACAGAGGGCATACACGGTGCAGGCCCGACCAGATCTACAGTGTGAGAGATGCCTGACATGTATTTGCACTGAGACATACATGTAAGGGGGGACTTATGAGAGCTCTGTGAGAGCGTCAGTACTGGGATAAGAGTGCTTGGTGCAGGTTACAATAGAGCAGGCTTCTGGGAGCTTGAGCACTTAGATAGCAGCACCCAGATTAGGTCAGGCTGGAGATGCATGTGAGAGTATGACTGGAGTCTCGGCTCTGAACTAAGAGTGCAGGGTGCAGATCAGCATAGGGGTGAATCGTTAGAGCTACGTCATGCATCGTACTTCTCGCAAGCACATACACCAGCACATGCTTCAATTGCGCACCACTGCGAGGCACTGTATCTCTCATGCGTTGTATCCCTCGCAGGTATACATACACTCAGTACACGCACTCATCATGCATGTACTGCACAGTACTGTATCTCATGCGTTGTATCCCTCACAGGTATACATACACTCGGTACACGCACTCATCATGCATGTACTGCACAGCACTGCTGTATACCTGTACTGTACCCTTCTCAGGCACACATACATGCAGCTCAGATTCACCACTCCTGCGCTGCGCAGCACTCTGCCTCTGTCTGAAGTGGGGCAAGGGTGACTTAAGCACACAGCAGCGGGACTTTAACACGTTGCGTGAGCCTGTAGGCCTCACTCCAGTGACAAAGGTTATACAGGACCTGTTCACGCCTACTGATCACTACACGGTATGCGGCCCACATCGCGCTTGTGCTGCTCAGAAGCCAGTAGCCTTCCACCACTACGAGAGTAGTGCGTCGGGCACCCCTTCCAGTCCAATAAGACAACAGTCCGTGAGGCGCGCCTTTGTCATGGCACACAAGCATGATCCGTGTGTGGCTTTGACAACAAAAATAAGCGTTAGGGATCCAGAAAACAGCACAGTGGGGCACTCAGGGCCGGGGCACGCATCCATTACCATACTGAGGACTTTGATGTCCCAACAAGCATATGCCACAGAAATCTGGGAAAATTTAGTTGCAGCAGAAAATATTGCAAATGATTACAAAAGTTGTAAGGCTGGTAAAAAAAGACCTGGATGCTCAGCAGGCAAATAGCTTTTACCACAGCAGAAGAAGTACTTGTCACCGTGTCCAATTGGAAAGGCATACATGGAATATCCCACAGCAGTAAATAATACCACTTTAAAATACTGTGGAAGACATAATGCCAGTTATGATCCATGTGCCTGGTAATAGCCAATCAAAACGCACATGCTTAAAATTAAAATACTATCAGAGTTGATGCTAAAGAAAAGGGTACACATATCAGACCAGAGTAGTGTAGGAGAGTAGGGTCTGCAATCCTATGGTCACCCCAGATTTTTGCTTTTTGCTTCACTGGTTTACGACTTTCCCTGGCTGTGGGCCTGCTAATCAGACCCACAGCCTAGCTGTTCTCTCTCTAAATTGACACTCATGTACTTTAGGTGCATTTACCAATTGGTATTGGGTCACTCTTGTAAGTTCATGTACAGTGTACCATAGGTACACAGGGCATAAGTGCACCCAAGGCCTATCAGGGGCTGCAGCATGTATTATGCCACCCCTGGCTGGCCATCTAAACAGACACAACTGGCTGGTAACACAGCTGGGGCAAGGTGGTGTAATCACCCTTTGCTGTAGATATAGTATACCTATATCTAACCCCAAAATGGACACAAATACTCCTATAAGTCACTCCTATAGCAGGCCTTATCAATCCTGAAGGCAGAGTGCTTGGAATTATGTGAGATGGTGCTCTAGCATGAGCTGAGCCTGTCTGCAGCTTTCAGAACCATGTCCTTATAGCTGTTCCATGATAACGCTATACCATATACTCTTAAGTGCATTATAATCCTTCTGTTCTTGGATTCTCTGGGACGTTTGTCAGTCCGCTTGCTCTCATTCTCTGGTGTTCGGGGTGTGCCTTCTTCGGGCTGTTGCTTCCGGCTCCGCTTCCCTCCAGTTTGGGGTTGGCGTGTTTTGCTGGGGCTGAGTTCTGGGGTTCCTGTGGTTCCTCCTGTTCCCTTTTCCTCTTTGTTTTCCGGGTCTCTTTGTCCTGGTTGGTTGCCCTTGTTGGCTCTTGCTGCTCGAGTTTCCTGGAGGTGCTGGTTCCCTTGGTGCGTTGTTTCCTCATCTCTCGGGGCCTGGTGGGTTGGCTTCTTGGTTTTGTTCTTCCTTCCCCGGTGCCTTGGTTTTCCCTCTTTCCCTGTCCGTGGGCTCTGTCTCGCCTTCCGGGCTGGGTGCTGTTGGGCTGTCGGCTACTGCTGGCCCTTTTCTCTTGGGACCTGCTGCTCTTTTCTGAGGTTCCCAGGGTTTGTCCTTTGGTCTCTCTGGGGTTGGGTCGTTTGCTTCCCTTCTCTTCTGGTTTGGTCCTGCCCTTGGTGGGCTTCTCGGGCCTTTTTTTCCCAGGGTCGGCTTTGGTTCTTGTTGGATGGGGCTTCACCTTTCTCTGACCCTCTTGTCCCCTGGGTGTTTCTTTCATTCCAGGGCCTGGGTTTGGCTGACGTGGATTTCTGTGCCTGGCTTTGGCTCCTGTTGCCCGGTTTTGGCTTAATGGCCTGGTGGCTCTTGGCCTTTCTCTTTGGGTGGCCTCCTGGCAGTTGTTTTCTTCTTGCCTTCCGTGCTGTCCCCTTTTCTGGTTGTATGTGGGGTGTTCCTGCTGTGGCTGGTCTTCTGGATATTCTCCCGTTGTTTTGTTGGGTGGGTCCAGGTTTGGTGGAGCTCCCTCTTGTCAGGGGCTCTGCCTGGGGTTTCGCCGGTTCTACACTTTTGGTGTGATTTCCTGGGTTGGCTTCTGTTTTGTTTTTGAAGGCCGGCTTTTCTGCTTGGGTATTCTCCACATAGTAATGAATGGGACGAGGACATAAGGGACCTGGGGGTAATGCTCTATTACTTACCGGTAATCTTCATTACTCTGGGTCCCGTTGTCCTCGTCCCATTCATACGCCCGCCCTCCCTCCCGGACGGCCGGCCTTCCTGTTGTGGGCTTGGTTGTTCAGGCGGAATGCTGGGTAAGTACCCCTTATGTACTCCCGGTAGGAGGGGCAGGGTTAGTGTCCCAGCATTCTTCTGATCTTTTTTTCTGTCGGGAGATGGTTATCTTCACATAGTAAGGAATGGAACGAGGACAACGGGACCCGGAGTTATGAAGATTACCGGTAAGTAATAGAGCATTCTGTTCCATAACTCTCAAAAGAACTAAGATACCTGGTATTTCAGGAGTTAACAAGCCTTATAGACAAGGAGGTGTGTCAGATGTTGGAAAATGATGCTAAAATAAAGGTGGAAACAGTCAAAAGGGTTTTGTCAGCATATTGTTTTTGTTGAAAAAAAGATCAAGGGTTGATGCCCTGTAATTCGTTTATAGGCACTTTAAAACCAAAGGTGTGGATTATTTAAGAGATTTGCTGCAGTAAAGAGATTGGATTGTGAAAACAAACCTAAGGGATGTGTATTTCACAGTCCTCATAGCAGAGGAGAGTCATAAATGTTTACAATTCAGGTGGAAGAAGCAGTAATATTAATTCAAATGTCCACCACTTGGACTTTCCTAGATACTGAGCAGTGGTAGGGTAAATGGGAAAGCGTGGTGTGTGGATGAAAATCTATTTGAACTATATTTAATAATGATTCAAGATGCAACTCTCCTTACAGTATTTCCAGGCCTGCTGCACTGCAATTCAATATAACGTCTAAAAAAATCAGGATTATATAGAGTTGTTTGAGATGAAGGCGAGCTGACTAGTATTTTTATTACAATTCTTTCAAGTGTACATAGTCTATCTTAGGATCCACCTATATGGCTTTTGCTTTCTCACTTCATGCTATTGGTGATTTGGTGTTTCATTCCGGCTCCTGTAGGGTGTTTGCTTTGCAATAAATTAACGGCTATTATACATCTTAAACATACACTCAATTTTCACACTTTTTTTATCAATTACATTCTTTATCTCCTACATGCAAAACCACCACTACCAATATCCCCGCAACCACTGGAACCGCCACCAATTTAACATGATTGCTGCCTAACGAATAATACTACCGATAGAAATGCCACAAATATTATTATCACTACCAATACAACTCAACCACTACCAATATCACCAGAATCAATACCATCACAAAATGCAATCAATACCAACACCAGCTCCTTCAGTAACACTTCAACCAGTACCAACAATAACTCTACCATACCTCCACCACTAATAACATCACCAACGCACCCTCCATCAACACCACCATAATATCACACCCTCACCAACATAACACAACTGCCAATAGCACACCACCCCCAGTACAACCCTATACACCCATCAATAGTCGAAACACCAATCCCACAACATCACCAATATCACACCACAGCAATACCATCACCAACACCAGTGCCACCACAACGTATACCGCAGCTACAGGGCCAATCCCACTATCAGCACCAATACCAAATCACGACAAATAACACAACACCACCCTATGAAATGCCACCAACCCCAATAAAACCACCACTACCAAACACATCACCACCAATAGCATCACCACCACTAAAACCATCTTTCATGGTCATCACCGAGACACCTTCTATCCCTGAAGATATCCACACTGTATAAACTGTAATTCATTCCTACTCCAACATGAAACTCAGAAAATGGGTTACACACACTCACCTCATAGCAGCATCAGCCAGAGCAAGAGGAAAGTTATATTTGCTAGGAGGAATAATTGATAGTGAATGTGGCGTCGTGAGAATTGGCTCCATAGGGAGGGTATAGATTAATGGTTTAGGCGCAAGCTATCACATAGATGTATACTTTCACTTTGAAAAGTCACTTGTGGATCATCCTGGGTAGTGACAGTATATAAAACAGCAACTCGCTTTTGTCTGAGTCTGATACCTTTTCATGTTTGCAATGGCTTTTAGATGTCACTTCAGTTCACAACTTGCTATTGCACCCCCCTCATTTTGTTGTTTTCTACCTTTTCGGTTCCCCTCCGAGTGCTTCCTTGGTCATTATTCACTTGTTCTTTGTGCAATCCTAACTGTGCCTTGATGCAGATCCTCCTCCCCCTCATCTTCCTCTGGGTTGAAGATTGGTTCCTGGCCTTCTTTGGGTTTGTCAGGGCCTTATACACAGAGGGGGCAGCGGCGTTATCCGATGTTTATTGTGCAGAGACCATTATATATTTTAAACTCTTGAGAATTCATTGTTACACTCACGGTCAATCAATACATCAATCAATCAGGGAATTTTAAGCGCTCTACTCACCCTTGAGGGTCTCAAGGGGCTGAGGGCGGATATGCTGCTCCGTTGAAGCCGTGATCTCTCCGTTTAGCCAAAGATCCAGGTCTTCAGGGTCTTCCTGAAGGTGTTCAGGGAGGGGTCACATCTGATGTCTGTTGGTAGCTCGTTCCAGGTCTTGGCTGCGTGGTGGGCAAACGATCTTCCACCTGTTCTGGCCCTGGGGATGCCTTTTGCGTATATGGAAATTTATTCTGTGGTTGAGATATTTGGGTCTGTAATTGTGCAGGCATTTGTAGGCGTGAGTGAGAATCTTGAAGGTGACTCTCTTCTCCATGGGCAGCCAGTGGAGTCGACGCAGGTGTTTGCTGATGTGGTCATGCCGGGGGATGCTGAGGACCAGTCTGGCCACGGTGTTCTTTATTGTTTGCAGTTTGCGGAGTATGGACTTGTTGATGCCGGTGTAGAGTGCGTTGCCATAGTCTAGCTTGCTGGTGATGAGTGCGTGGGTGACAGTTTTCCTCGATTCAGGGGGGATCCATTTGAAGGTCTTTTGGAGGATGCGGAGTGTGTTGAAGCAGCTGGAGGTGACAGCTTTGACCTGTCGGTTCATGGTGAGTTCACTGTATGTTTGTCTCTTACTGTAAAGATTCAGTTAGTATCCTTGGGGGGGGGTGTCCTAGGTCTCCAGGATTTCCAAGCTGCTACTGTCCTCAAACACCGGACCAGTGTTTTCCTTTATCTTCCCTATTCCATTCCTCTGGGTGCTGAGGTGACAGTGTGGCTTCTAGAGTTGTTTCATAGTTTATCGAACCGTGACACTATCAACACCAATACTATCATCATCACTACCACCACCATCAAACTACCAATAGCAGCACTAGTATCACCAACACCAGCAATACCACCACCAATGCCAATGTATGCTCAGACGTGAGTCCCGTGCTCTCCATGCCACTGGAATCAAGCTATCCTGGCTGATGAGGGCTGAAAGCCCGTCCGGTCCTAGGATGCTTGTTTCCAGTCCAGGGAGGACCTGGCTTGGCAGTTCGGGCTGGACTGTTCCCATGGGGTACAGGGTCAAGACTGATTTGCATATGGCTGGGTTCAAACTGGAAAGACATGGTGAGCAAACAAACGATGGATTTAGGCCCAGATCTCTGTACTGGGGTGAATGTATGACATTGTTCTTCATTCTGTCCATCAACTGTTGTTTTTTCATGACCAACAGCAGCAGCACACCACCATCAATAACACACTAGTTTCAATCCACTAATACACTTTATCACTAATGCCATACCACCTACAATAATGCACCATAAACAATACTAAAGTAGCAATACCACAACCTTCAGGGCAATACATTACCAATACCACACATTCAACAATAACAATTACACTAATCCCTTGAACACCATAACACCAACAATGCCACCAATGATACCAATATCACCAACATTTGCCAAGTTCTGGAGGAAAAAATCCCTGCGGCCGAAATCATCTCAGTGGCCCCACGAACACCCTGTCACTTCAAAATATATATTTATTTTTTATTTGACCAGAGGGATCTGGACCATTCCGATTGCAGACATAATTTAATTTTTTTTCCATCCGAGATCCTGAGGAATTCCCGTGGGATTGCAGCAAAAGAATAAACTTTTAAAACACCTTTGGCCACAGGAGGGGCCCTCTGGGACTTCCTCACTAAGTCAAAGGGAGCAGGGTATCCTACCCTGTTATCATATATTCTTTTTTTTTAGACAGTGGACTAAGTCCTTGTGTCCTGTAATGGCCACAACAACGTTTCTTATCATGTTGCAGCCAGCCAGCCAGCCAATCAGAGTACACTCCTACCATCATCAATACTGCTAACTCACCCCTAGCAACACCAGCAATATTACCATCAAAAATAATGCCACCACTGGGTATAGTCCACTGGCATAGTGAAAGCGGGAAAGTACTTTGTTGCCAATAGCAATACATCTTTAGGGGAAGGCCACAAGTGATGGAAGAAGGGCGCCTTTACTACTGAGTTTTGCATGAAAGTTCAGAAGTTATGTCTTTGCCCATGGTTTTACTGTTGTTGGTGGGCAATGGAGCAAGGACCAGGTGAGGGTGCCTGAAGAATCTGTAGAGCTAAGGATGGGGTGGCCACAGTAGTATCGATCGCCATCTTCAAAGATTTTAGGTATGGGGTAATTATAGGGAATACAGTGGTTTGCTTCAACCAGACAATTGTTTCTGGTCTAAGGTTTTTTTAAAGTTTTGAGGATGCTTTGAATGTTATTGACATAGTTGTATAAGGTGAGTTTGAAGGAGCATTTAAGCCTCTGTTAGTGGATGGTGGTAAGCACCGAACAAAGGGGGACCTTAAAGACCCCTGTAGGACTCCACACTGGATTGTTGTAGAGCGGTTTTATGACACAATATAATCAACAACATTAGTATTGTACAATTTTGAGGTTGCTTAAATGCTGCATACAAAAGTATTGTTTTTCTACATTCACTATGTAACACAAAAACATTGTTTGCCAAAGTATTGTAAACAAATACAAAAAAGCCCTGACTACTCAATATTGTGTTTAATAATATGTACATTAAAACATTGCTTAAAAGAATATCGCCAAAACTGTTTACTACCAAAATATCAAAAACATATTGGGGAAAATACAATTTTCCTACAACAGAACAATACATTCTCAACTATTGCTCCATGGAAAATTAATAAAAATATATAGAGTAAATTGTTATGTAGATTTTTCATGAAACTAAGCAAGCAAAAGAAACATTTAACAAACAAGCCTTATTTAAACATTTTGTTAAATAAAGTGCTTATGAAATGAACATTAAGCAAACATTGACATGAACAACATAAATCACAATTAAACAATATCTATAGAACACACCAAACATCCTTGTCACTGCAAAGAAACCTTTGTGAGGAGAGAAAAGCAATTTTACAAAACTTTATTTTGCAAAAGGATAGTCACTTAGCAATATTGAGGTAAGTCCACGTATTGATGGAATGAACTACTTAAATTACACTTTAAACAATATAGCTTCAAACAAAGTACATACATTAAGTTAAAACTAAAACATAAAAGCTTATTATAGTTCCTCAAATGAAACATCAGCTGAAGAACAGCAAAATTAAGAAATCTTTATAAACCAGAAAAAAGAAATGCTGTGCAGACTCTGTGTCAGAAGAAAATATATTGCAGATACAATATCATACTTCTGAGGTGTAAAGTAAAAATGTTGATAAAGAACCCCACATCCCGACTCCTCATCAACAACATTTGCCAAGTTCTGGAGGAAGAGATCCCTGCGGCCGAAATCATCTCAGTGGCCCCACGCACACCCTGTCACTTCAAAAGATATATTTATTTTTTATTTGACCACAGGGATCTGGACCATTCCGATCGCAGACATAATTAAATTTTTTTCCCATCCGAGATCCTGAGGAATTCCCGTGGGATCGCAGCAAATGAATAAACTTTTAAAAAACCTTTGGCCACAGGAGGGGCTCTCTGGGACTTCCTCACTAATTCAAAGGGAGCAGGGTATCCTACCCTGTTATCATATATTCTTTTTTTTTAGACAGTGGACTAAGGGCCGGATGTAGGTCGGTCGGTAGCGGCCGAAAATCGGTATTTTCGGCCGTTACCGACCGAGATTCACAAAATGGTATGTAGGGCCACATATTTTACAGATTCGGTAAATTTACCGATCGGTAAATTTACCGAATCTGTAAAATACTGAATCGGTATTTTTACCGATTTGGTAACAATGAGATGTAGGTGGGACTCTTCTGAGTCCCACAAGCCTTACAGAATCGGTATTTTACCATGAAATCCAACTTCATGGTAAAATACCGATTCCGGTGTGCATGCACATGTGTGCATGCACACCTGTGCCATATGACAGGCAGACCTGCCCTTAGGGCAGGTATGCCTGCCACATGGCCCCCCGAATCTTTTTTGGGGGTGCTAGAGGGTGTCAAAGTGACACCCCCTGCACCCTTGTCAAAATCGGTATTTACCGATTCGGTAAATACCGACCGGTAATGCCCCATTCATTCCTATGGGCTTCAAAGCCCATAGGAATGAATGGGGCATTACCGGTCGGTATTTACCGAATCGGTAAATACAGATATTTACCGATTCGGTAAAAGGAACATCTGGATGTTCCTACATATCCACCCCTTAGATTTACCGATTTTTAATTACCGAATCGGTAGAATTCGGTAATTAAAAATCGGTAAATCTATTTTACCTACATCTGGGCCTAAGTCCCTGTGTCCTGTAATGGCCACAACAATGTTTCTTATCATGTTGCAGCCAACCAGCCTGCCAATCAGAGTGCTTTCTTCTGCAGGAGCCTCACTTCCAAGAGAGCAAGTTGGTTGGAGGAGAACCCCCCCCCCTCGGTGAATCAAAATGCTCTATTTTAGGAAGCTGTACTTGCTGGACACTCGGAACAGTCCCGCAAACTCAACCACCCATATATGCAAATATTATTTTAACCTTAATTTCCCTAAAACTTCTGAATTCCATTACACCAAATCATAAAAAGCACACTTTCTGGACCAAGATCTAGCTCTTAGACACCCCTCTCCACCCGATATCCTCTAATACCACGAATCCTCCACCCCACCCACACGCTCACACAAGCACAGCCCTCCTCACTGGACCTCTATCCCTGCCCACAACTCTTCCACCCGACCCATTCGATGCATCAGTCCACTGACACGGTATGACATACGTGCCCTTCTACACTTCTATGATACCGCCAACATGGCCCACACAGCCACCACGCACCTCCCCAACCCCACTATCCTTTCCAACCCTCACAGGCCCCCCACTCTAAATACTAGAGACACCATCTCTAACAATCTTACTAAAGTCACCCTCACTTTGGACCCTTCTGCCTCCAGCATCACCCCAAGGCTCAAATGCACATTACTTAACTGCAGATCTTCCCCCAGACGCGCATCTGACATAGCCGACCTCATTATCGCACGTGACCTTGACCTTACCATACTCACCGAAACCTGGTTAAAAGAATCCTCCTCCCCCCTCATGGACATTCCAGTTGCCCAGAACTATCACATCATCAGATTAGACAGAGCCGGCAAGACAGGAGGTGGAATAGCATGTATTCACCGAAGTAACCTCTCAGTAACCAGAGCTGTCTCCCCTACATTCTCCTCTTGTGAACACATCTTCCTCAACGTCAACAGTGAGGGCAATCCAGTATGTTCTCTACATATTATTTACCACCTTCCAGGAGACAACCTCACCTTTACTGAACACCTCATGGACATGATCACTACGAATTCGGGTCGACTTATGACACAAATATTCCTTGGTGACCTCAACCTCCACTGAAATGATCACAACGACGCGGTGGTCAACAGTCTCAAAAACTTCCTCAATACTCTAGACCTCACCCAAATCTGCAACAGCCCCACTCGCAACAAAGGCTCTATCCTTGACTTCATCATTTCCAAAGGTGGCGCCACCCAACTAGACTCAATCCAACCCTGTGACTGGTCGGACCACCACATTATCACATTCTTCATCAACAAACTTGTGAAATTTTGCCCAGCCCAATCGACCAAACCCAAGACCTGGAAAAGGGACCTGAAGAAACTTAATCCCAAATCTTCACCCTCTCCCAGCTACAACCTTCTCCTGCCCCCCACAGGCAACAACGATGTTCAGTCCCTCACCGATCACTACCTCAAGTCAATGACCACGATAATCAACAAAGTTGCCCCCTTCAGTTAAAAAGAGTCTCCTCAAAAAGCTCTAAACCATGGTACGACTGTCCGCTTAATGACGATAGACGAGCTCTGAGACAAGCTGAATGTCAGCTATGCACCTCAATACACTTAAGAAAAAAAGAAATGCTTACTTCAGGAAAATCAAAAGATCGAAAGCTGACTTCTTTAGCCATCAACTAGTCCAAGCAAAAAAAAACCAAAAAAACTCTTTGAAATGATCAAATCTCAGTCCAAGGACGTTCCACAATGACTACCTAACTCATCCAGCATTTTACCGTCGTGTGAAGAATTCTCTCCCTTCTTCCATCTAACAGTTAACATCAAGAACGATCTCCTCATTGATCTAAACCTATACTCCAGCCCCCACAGCAAAACACCCATCAAACTAAAAAAAAATGCGACCTGGTCATCCTTTGATACTAACACAGAAGATTCTATCGGCAAGATCCTTAGTACCCTGAAACCCTCCAATCACCTATCGGACCCTCTACCTGCAAACGCTGTAAAAGATCTCAGCCCTTGGCTTCTCCCGCTCTGGACCAAAATCATTAATAGCTCTCTTCAACAAGGATGCATCCCGGACTCCCTCAAAGTGGGACAAGTATCGCCCATACCAAAGGAACCTACATCCGACCCTACTGATCCTAATAACTATCTCCCTATCTCCAACATCCCTACTTTAGCCAAATTGCTAGAAAAAAGTGATCACCTCCAACTGACTTAACACATCGATCACTTTGACATCCTCAACCGACACCAATCCGGCTTCCGTGCAGGCCACAGCACTGAATCAGCCATGACACACATTATTGATGACGCACTTCAAATTCTTGACCAAAATGGTACCTGCTTCCTCATCCTACTCGACCTTTCCTCAGCATTCGACACGGTCAAATACGAGAACTTACTTGATCTGTTGAACACCAGAATGGGTCTCTCAGGGACTGTACTCAAAGGGTTCACCTCCTTCCTTCCTAACAGGACTCAGAAATTCAAAATTAACAACACCATGTCCAGCCCCATTCCAGTAACATTAGGCGTCCCTCAAGGATCATCCTTATCCCCAACCCTGTTCAATCTAGTCATGGAGCCACTCACAGCACTGCTTCATGCCTCTAATGTGCAATTTCACATGTACGCGGACAATACCCAACTCTACCTCAAACTACAATCCCCGGAAGACATCAAACTTCTCAACCCAATGCTGAAGGACACACAGACATGGCTGGCAAAGAACCATCTCAAACTTAATGCACTAAAGACTGAATTATTACTAATAGCCCCCCCTCCAAAATTCCCATCGCTCAAGACCGGCTTCAACACCTCAATGCATTCAACGTCCAACCTATCATTGTAGACTCAGCAAAATCCTTAGGTATTACCCTCGACTTCAATCTCAATATGCAACGACATATCATCAATGCAACAAAGGGAGCTAATTTCCAAATCGACACATTGAGGAAACTGAAACCCTTCCTCCCAACCAACGACTTTCGAACTGCAGTCCAAGCGCTAGTTAACCCTCGGATTGATTATGGAAGTACCTCCCTCTGCGGCCTCCCACTATCAACAACTGCACTATTAAGAGCCTCTATCAATGCGGCAGCAAGGTTCATCACTGGATCAAAAAAACGCTCACACATCTCTCCCGATTTAAAATCTCTGAACTGGCTACTTTACGAAGCCAGAATACATCTGAAAATCATGTGCATTACGCACAAGGCCTTACACTACAACTCCCCCAGTTACATTGCTCAGAAATTGACAATCTCAGGAGGCTCAAAAGCAACAAGAAGCGCACAAACTCTCCTCCTGGAACCACAAAGATTCCACAAGAAAAAAACGTACAAACGCTCCTTCTCAGGGATGGCTACCAGGATCTGGAATTCCCTCCCCCCAGAAACAAGACTTATCTCATCCACTGCACCCTTCAAAAAGGAAGTCAAATCGATCCTCATGGCTAAATTCACTTGAAAATAAACTTTGGAAATATTGTTTTGACTGTCTATCTCTCCACTGTATTACATTGTTCTGCCACGTCGTATTTCTCTTTTGAAAAGCGCTCTGATATCTGTAAGGATCTTGTTCACGCTATATAAAACTTTGAAAATAAATAAATAAAATAAATAAATAACATTTTGTGCAATGCCGTTCAGCTGTTTTAGCTGTATCCCTTACATAACATGCCTATGCAAAATGCAATGGTAGATTGCATTTTAGGGTCCCCTTTTTCTTTGCTCCCACATGACGGATCACCCTGAAATTTTACAGGAAGGACCTGTGTAATAAAGAGCACTTTGTAGGGCCGTTTACTGAAAAATAATCCAACAGCACCAAAGTTATTAGCAAACCCAACAAGCCATTTTCTATGTAAAGAAAGGTAGTCCTAACTATAACTACTGAGTAGCAACAGCCACTGGGTTATTTATATATCTTCACTAAAGAAAACAAAAAAAGTAAATGTTATATTTAGGTGAATATGTCAGTGACAACATTAAAGTTTTGAACAAAAAAAACACAGAAATTCATCAATTATAGTTAGCAGAGTTAACAATAACTTGCACCCCTGCCATGCACTGCTTATGACCTCACATATTACATCACTCTTGACATGTTCTATGACATCACTGATGACATTTCAAATCACATCATTGATAACATCATTGATTGCATCTCTGATGACATTATCGACCTTCTTTTGTACTTATTAGTCTATAAACTAGTATGACATTAGAGGCCTAAAAGTATAATATAATTCATAATGATAGAAGCCTCATGAATGCCATCACAGATCAACTCCCTTAGGTGTAGCAGGCATGTGTTATGTCCAACATTACCCTATACCGTGCACTTCACAGGTGAAGACTCACCACTGGTGGAGTATTTCATGTTTAAGGGCTGAGAATTGTGGTGCAGCATCGCATAACTATTTTCACCTTTTTTTCGCCCACGTTACACACTACTTTTTCCTTTTGGTCCCGACAACAAGAGCCGTTGCACCTTGACGGAGGGCACTGGGCAGAAACTTGTTGACCAACACATATCTATGACAGGTTGAATTCCCTCCTCTCATAGTATTTAGGTTTTATTCCTGGCCTATGGAGGCCCCAATTAAACTATCTCGCCTACCCCGGAGTTAGTTTTATCTCACCCACCTTTTTGTTTTTCCTGACCACACTCTAATTACATCATTGATTTTAGGACACCTCTTGTGAACACATTGAAAACATCCCTGAGCTCCTCCCTCTCAGAGAGGGGGTTGTAGCCCACTTTGTAACTAGGTAGCAATGTGAGGAGGTTTCCCTATGAGGAAGCAAGCCACCTACGGGTGGGTGAGGGGAACCATCCTGTAAAAAGGACATCCCAGATCTTTTCATCTCTGATCTCTCTGTTGGAAAGTGGATTATTAATAGTGACAGATATGCATTTACCACTGGCAATAATACCACTGACATGATATAAAGCTCAGAATATGTCTTAGAAAATTATTCCCATGCTCAACCCTTGGTAGCCTGGCTGTGAGTAGGCAGGCGTAACTTCAAAGACAGTTATGTAAAGCATTTAAACACACCAGTTCAGTAAATAATTGAGGCACAAAAAACAATAAAAAGCCAACACCAAATTATAAAAATCGGAAATATTTGTATCTTTAAACTGACACCAAAACGAATGAAACCACTATGGGAAACCAGAGATATGATTTTTTTTAAAGATTAGTCACTTTCTAGTGCTTAGAAACACACAGTGCCACTTTTGGACATTTGGTTGCCTCTGACAGGGACACATTCACATTTAGCAATTGTTCTGGAGGATCTCTCACCAGACTTGTGCAGCCCCTTCCAGCAGGCTTGATCCAGTTAGAACTCCTTCCTGAGGTTCTTCTTGTGGGTCCAAAGTAACCAACACACAATCCAATGGTCTGGAATCTCCAAGAGGGTCCTTTAAAGTGTTGGACCTCAATTCCCACAATCCACTTGGACAAAACCCTTACAAATCCACTGGCAGTACTCCAGGCAGAGGATTGTTTGTGGTGAGGGCCCAGGTGAGCTCTATTAACCTGTAGCTTGCAGGGAGTCCACTCTTTAGTCCTTTTGAAGCAAGTTTGATCCACAGGGTTGTAGTTTCAGATGGTGCAAAATGTGCAGTCCTCAGAGTGCAGGGCCTGGTGAATGCCCAACAAACTCTTTAGAGGGGCCCCTTCTTATTCTCCCAGGTCTCAAAAGCAGATCTGAGAGGTGCTGCTCCTCTCAGATACTTATTCAGTTTTCTCTGGGGTCAAGCAGGAGGGCATTCCTGGCCAATGAGGTGCAGGGCAGTACTCCAGAGCAATTGTCAATATGCCAGAATTTTCAGCAGAGGGAGAGGAGCTGGCTAAATACACCCCTAGGATGGCTAATCTCCATAGTCCCTCCCCCTTGCATCTGCTCATTCCTTTCTTAAGCCTAACATCTATCCTGGTTCAAAGAGGAGAGTTGTAAATGAAATTGATGTCTTTAGCTTTTCTCCCCATTCCCTTGAAGAGAATGATTTACTACCCCTCCCCTTGGCGGCTCTGGCATACCTATGCCCAGCAACTATTCCTCCCTGAGAGGCTTCCTAACCCAAGGGGTCAAACATTTACCACCTCTTCAAAGCAACCAGGCTCACCCACTTAACAGCAGTACAGGGTTGTATTTTTGCCTACAGACAAAAAAGTATTATAACTTTTTGTCTGTATATTTGAGAAGAAATTCAACAATACCATATTGTTGGATTTATCATTACCATTCTTCTGAGTCCTTTAATCCTAGTTTTAGGGCTTGTCTTTCCGCAGTTATTAACTAATAACCTTTTCCAATGTTAAACCATAGGTTGGGGATCTGAAATGGAAAAATGAACTGGGTAATTTCTCCAATACCAGGGCCTATATTTCAGGTTTTATAAGGACCCTGCTTATACCTATAGGACCCCCACCACTGGAACCCCTAGGAAAGACTTCAGGGGTTCTGAATATATCAAAATATTGCAGATCCTCATTTTACAGTGCTCCTAGCACAAAAGTCGATTTTATGACGCACTTTACTACAATGCGGTGAATGAAATGTGCAATTTCACTAACCCCAAGGCATATACAAACCTTTTTATAAGTACTCTCCTTAAAAGTACATGATCCCTTACCCCAAGGCTCCCTAGGGGAGACCCTGGGAGTACCTACCATTCCCAAACAATGTAGTTAATCAATTTTTAAGTGCACCATACACAAAAGTCGAATTTGAGCACACTTTGCATTTTAAAAGCAGTCCTGCAGCACAGGGTTGAATTTAAATTGACCTCAGACTCTTCACTCTTCACTCTTCAATCACCCTTTATTCGAAAATGTGAGAAAACCATAAAAAAGGTTATGCATAGATTGAACAACTGCAGAGTATTCATGCGCATACAGCGATCGACAGAACATATTTTTTCTCTCAGCCGTTTTCTAAAAATCAGTCATCCAATCAGGAACTGGAAGTCTTAGATGGTCCGTAACATTCCAGGATAGAGTGGTGTCCAGCATTGAAATTCCTGAGGCTTAGCTTTCCTCCAAACCCTTTAAACATTTGTCTTATTGTTGCGTCATTGTAGACAAGGGTGTTGGGTTCTTCTCTTCACTGAGTTGTGAAGGCGATGAATTTAAAGAAGTAACTATGACCCCAATTTTGGGCTCTTCCAATCCAGTTGTCGTCCACGCCGGTTGGCGGAGAGGTCGTGTAGATCTTCCCGTCTGACTTGGAGACACACCAAAGGTTGCCGTCGGGAGTAAAAGACATGAAGTGGCTTAAATCGCTCCATCCACCTCCTCCAATGGCCTTGCTTCTTTCCCACCAGTCATCATTTACACTCGTTGGAGGACTTCCTTTTTTAAACTCATCTGCAGTCGCTGCATGCAGCATCCCCTGGGGGTCGAAGAAGAGGGCGTAAAATTCACCCCATCCGCCATTACCAACTTTGGCACCTTGTGTGCTCATCCAATTCTGGTCTTCATTGACCGGTGGGGGGCCTGCGTAAAGCTCTCCCTCATTAGTGACGGCATAAAGATCTCCATTGGGGTGGAAGAAAAAGAGCTTGAATCCATCCCAGCCTGCTTTCCCTATGCGCGTGGCAGTATCTTGGAGCCAGTTCTTAGATGGGTCTCAAGGCTTGGGACCGCTATATAGCTCAGAATCCTTCACAACATACAGATGGTCATCTGGGCTGTAGAACACATGGTTTACATTGCTAAGGTTCCCCAAAACATGAGCCCTGGACTTGAAATCGTCGTCGTAAGCTTCTGGAGGCGGGCCCGCCCTGATGACGCCCTGATTGTCCACAGTGAACAGGATTACACTTCCCATGATGCTCTCGGGTGCTCCGCAATCACCTTCTTCCCTCGTTCAGCAAATGCAGCCGCGTCCAAGGTCACACAGCGCGCAGTGAGCTCAGACTCAAACAGTGCACACATGCAAGTCCAGAAAGGGCTGCTGACCTCTAAACCGACATGCCCTATTCTATACTAGAGACTTAAAGGTAGCTTCAATCCCCTGCCCTATATGTACTAGAGCCTTATAGGGGACGTCATGTCAATCACAGGGGTACCCTAATCCAAAGTGTACCCTAGTGTATGTAAGTGTTCCCTCTGTATTATATGTGTGTCTTCAGCATAGCACTGGCCCTGGGCCTGGTTAGGCAGAGCCCCGGGTCAGTCAGAGACAGTTACCAACAGTATCAGTCAGCAAAAATTTGGGGGGTGCCCATGGCACAGGATGCCTTTGCAATACTCTCCATGTAGACCCAGGTTGCCTTGTTGTTTTTTGTGACATCGTTATTTGGGAGTTGGCCCCTGCAGGTCTTAAAGATTACACTACTTGCAGCCTACAGAATGTGGTGAAAACTTTACAGATGCCTCATCTTCTGAAGCAAAAGAAGCACATGAGCATAGGTTAGTACCTGGTGCAAACAGTCTACATGTTATGTAGAAATCATCATGCTGTGATGATTCTGTCTAATAGCTCAAGGTTGCTTGCAACAGTTATTACGTAGTACGTAAACATCTGTGGAACATGCTGAACACAAGTTATCAACTGTCACCTGCACACAGAGGTACTCTTCAATGCAAAGATTTATAACTTATTCAATACCACTACTCACCTATGATGCATTAGGAGCACATGTATTTTGTAAACATTTACACCCATTAGCTGGACACAGGCTGTACAAAATTAGGTACAAAAGTAATAGGGTACCTATCCGCCACTATGCAAATTATGAAACTAGCTACCATTCATTAGAAAAGGTTACTTTAACCGTTGCTTTTTTCACTGAATTTCTAAGTTTAAAAAAAAAAAACCAGATCTTTTTATCCCACCTAACTATAAAGTTACTTTAAACTTTGTTTTTTTAGTAAATTTCTCGTTTTTTTAACATAAAGTAATATTTTAATACCACACATAAAGTCAAACTCCCCGCTGTGCACAGCCTTGATCTGTGTGTGGCAGGGGGTTGTCTGCAGGACCTGGCCTGCTGGAAAGCCCTGGGACAAACCCTCCACAAGAAGCCAAACCAACAGTGTGCTCCCTGCCATTGGATGGGCACAGCTGGGGGTTGTCAACAGAGCCTGTGGTCTGGACTTGTGCCTAACCCACCCTGAGGCAGTTAACCCCCTCACACGCAGCCGGGACCTGAGTCCAACTCCCTGCAGTCAGCCACATGGAGGCAGCCAAACCAACACTGCACACAGCCTTTGCTCGTATGTGGTGTGGGGATAGCCACAGGGCCTGTGTTGCACCCAGATTATCCCCCTCCTCAACCCTCAAAAGGCCCTGGGGACCCCATCTCCCAGGGCAAACACAAGGAGATGCTGGATGGAGCACTGAAACTTTTCAGACACTCACCCCCAGTCAAAGATCTGGGTTGAATCCATCATCGTTCTTTAGCTCACTTTGTCACCTCAGTTCAGACCCAGCTATATGCAAATCAGTCTTGACCGTGTGTCTCATGGCACCAGTCCAGCCCGAAATGCCAAGCCAGGTCTTCCCTGAACCAGAAACAAGCATCCAGGGGCTGGTTTCAGGCTTACACCCCTCGTCAGCCAGGCTTGCTTGACTCCAGTGGCAAAGTGAGAAAGGTACCCACGTCTGGGCATACCCTGCCAACTTAGGACCATTGTGATGGGGCCACTTCTATCTCCTGGTCCCTCCAGCTCCGATTCAGATCTTGTATCAGAACTTATGTTACTCGCAGATTCCTCTTGTGTAATTCATTTAGTCAGTCTAATTTATTGAACAGATCGATAAATTATGTTTGGCCTGTGGTAGTTCTGGTTGATGTTGCTAATTCATCTCCATTTGCTCTGGATTCCTCTTTAAATACTCCTTTGGCTGTTGCCAATCTTGCCTCAATCTCCTCATCTGCCATTGAGCTTTGCTGAAATGTGAGCTTGGCTCTGAGTGAGCCCCACAGCTAAAACAGTGCTCTGTGTAAGGGACCCTCCATGTTTTCAGCAGGTTTTCCCTCACGCTGGCTCTCGCTAAAGGTTTGTCTCGGACAGTGTAGGTCAGCAACGTTGCTGGAAAGCCATCCGGATCCCCTCGCAGCGTACCTTCCTCCTGAAGCCAGTCTTCCTGATGTTGCGTGGGGCACGTCAACAAAACAAATCCTACTTCTGTTGCGTTTAGATGACATGCAGAAAGAACGCCAGGGGTGACTTCATCAGCAGTGCATTGCGGGTGAGTGAGTTATAGTTAGCAGAACTAACTATAACGGTGGAATTTCTATGGTTCTGTACAAGTGAAATGTCCAGCTAATTATAACACCTCTGAAACCTTTGTTTTTTTCTGTGAATTTCTAAGGTTTTTAAATGCTAATTTCTAACTGTAATGCCTCTGAAACCTATGGTTTTTTCTGTGAATTTCAAAACTTTTTTAAGTGCTAATTTCTAACTATAATATAGCTGAAAACTGTTTTCTTCCGTGAATTTCGAAAGTTTTTTAAAAAGCTATTTTTTTTTATTTTTATGTCCTCATATCCACCATGGTTTAGGAAAGCCATCTAGAATAAGCGAAGGTACAGCTGGCACAGTGTTATAACTGGATGGGACCATTTGGAGGGGGGAGACCACACATCCCGCAGCTGTCACTAGCTTAATATCATTTTTGGCTACCAATGGGGAGGCCTACGGCGGGGCCTGGGCCGGGCTATGACCGGCTATCTTCTGGTTTTTGGCACCATAGTAGTGTAATCATTGGACCCGGGGAAAAAAAAAACCCCGGATCTTTATTGTGCCCATACAAGCTTGTGCCAAAAAGCCCTTTTACCTTGATTACCTGGTCTGGCTAGGTCCATTTGTGCCGTCTGTAGACTGGATGTCAACCAGTCCCCTTGGGAAGGAGGAAGGGGATCTTTCCACCTCCTGCAGAATTCCCTCCTTGCCAAGAGGACCGTGTAAAACACCAGGCTTCTGGCTGCATTTTGAGATGTCCTCAGGACTCCAATGATCACTAAGGGTAGATCCATGATAACTGGTAAACCCAACGATGCCGTAAGAGTCTTACCAATAGCATCCCAATATGCAGCGACCCTGGGACATTAAAAAAACATGTGAATGTCTGAAGCTGCAATCAGCCCACACCTTGCACATGCCACTGAGTTTCCTGTGGCAAATTTAGATAATCTCTGGGGAGAGTATTACGCCCTATGAAGGGTATAGAGATGGTTTCTGCGAAGCCATGAGGGTTTCACTAAGCTCTTTAAAAGCTCAAATGAGGTAGACCAAAGTTCTTGTATATCTTGTCTCGTTGTTAAGACACCCCAAAGTTGAGCTGGTAGCTTAAATTCCCCATCAGATTCCTCGAGTAGGAGTTTATACCATTGTGAGATCTCACTTTTGGTTGGAGCAATACTCACCAGGTTAGTTATTAATTGACTATGCCCTGCAAGAGGAAACCTGTTTCTTTTTGTAGGTGGGTTTTTATAAGCCTATGTCCAGCTGCTCATTTGTATGTATTTAAACCTCGAGATGGTTGGACCTATTCTATTCTGTAAGTGCTCCCAGGAAAGCAGATCCCCCTCATAGAAGAGATCCCCCCATTCCTTAAGGCTTGCCTCTTTCAAAGGAGTGGCTAGAGTATCTTCCAACCAAACTGGACTTTCAGGTAACCCCCAAAGCGGCGTTTTATCGCAGTAATACCCCTGTTTAATTGATTTTGTTACCTCAGACCACATTTTCGCCAAACCATGTAGGACCTTCAATTTGATCTTTTTAAAGAATTTCGGGTTGCCAAATTTGAATAAGTATCCCGACTGGCTGAGACCTTCCCCATCCAACATGGCTGAAAACATTAATCCTACCCCATAGTCTGTAGATCTTTTTAGGAGCATTCGAGTGTGTGATAGCTGAAAGGCCCACAGATATAATTTTAAATCTGGTGCGGCTAGTCCCCCCTTCTCCCATCGCCTTCTAAGCTTCTTCCAGGCTATTCTTGGTAGTTTTTTGTTCCAGATAAAAGAAGTGATATCTGACTGTATTTTAGTTATATGAGTCTGATCAAAATAAAGGGGAATAGTGTTAAAAGGAAATGAGAATTTGGGCAGAATGGACATTTTAATCAAATTAACTCTCCCAATCAAGGATAGTTGAAGGTGGGACCATGACTGCATTAATTTCCTACACTCTTTAGTAATTGCTGTAAGATTTATAGTAGCAAGCTTGTTAAGATCCTCTATGATGTTTAAGCCCAGATAACGCAATGATTCACCCGCCTGTATTTCCAATGAACTCGCATCATCATTCCAGACCAGCATCTCTGTTTTTAATGTGTTGATCTGGTACCCTGATATCCGTCCAAACCCCTGAGCAATTTCAAATATGACAGGGAGTGCCGTAGTTACATCTGATGTGAGAATAAGCAGGTCGTCAGCATATAATGCCACCTTCTTTTCCCACCCTCTGTGACAAAAAGGACTGATGGCATTCTCTCTCCTCAGTTGTTGTGCGAGAGGCTCGATATAAAAGTCAAACAGAAGGGGGGAAAGTGGGCAACCCTGCAGAGTCCCTCTAGTTATATTAAAAGGATCTGACAACTCCCCGTTAATAAAAAGGCTCGCCACTGGGCTGGCATACAACAGACTAACTGCTTGACGAAATCTCTCCCCCACTCCGAACTTGGCCAAGGCCCCCGACAGGTAAACCCAGTTAACCCTGTTGAAGGCCTTAGTTGCGTCCAGTGTGAGAGCAGTCAAGGGCAAGTTCTCTGACACCGTGATATCTATTGCCCCTATTAAGTCGTATGTCAGTTCATATAACTGACGCTCCTTTACAAATTCTTTTTGATCTATATGGAGGACTGACGGGGCTACCAGGGCCAACCTAGAGGCCAAAACTGTGGTAAAAATCTTATAGTCCATATTTAAGATTGATATTGGCCTATATGATTCACAGGCATCCTTGGGCTTCCCAGGTTTCAATATGAGCGTAATCGATGCTTTGTCCCATGATGAAGGGGGAGTATGCCCTTCAAGAAGTATCTGATTGAACATCTTAGTGAGGAAGGGTGCTATCTCATCCTCTAAGATTCTATAAATTTCTGCAGGTAGCCTGTCGGGCCCTGCAGCCTTCCCCTTCTTGCTTCTTTTTATAGCGGCCCTGACTTCTCCTTCAGTAATGGTACCATCCAAAAATTGGGACTGATCATATGTAAGGCTGGGGAGATTCATATGTCTTAGCCAATCGTCGACCTCCTCAGGGCGAGTTACGATGTCCTCCTTATAGATAGATCCAAAGAATTTCTTGAAGGCCTTCCTAATTTCAACGTCCGATGTAAAGGAATCGTTGCCCACATTGATGATGGCAATGTTGTTCCGGACCTGATCTGTTTTGGTCTTCCAAGCGAGCATTTTGCCTGCGCTTTCGCTGTACTCAAAATGGGCTAATTTGCTTGCTTCCCATCTATGCCGCAATCTAAGATTCAATACTGAACCCAGATTGGCTTTCAGGGTCGCCATTTCTTTTCTTTGACTATTAATAATGGACTCATCTGCCCCAGTACTGCTATCAATAAGACATTGGAGATTAATTATCCTTTCCTCTATGGACGAGATTTGCTCCTTATATTGCTTCCTTTTGTATGACACTTTCCCTGTTATGAGTCCACTCAAAAATGCTTTGAACGAGTCCCAGATGATCCTTGTAGTTGCTGAGTCATTGTTAATCAGAAAAACATTGTGTGCTTCTATACTGAGATATGTGATGTCATCAGGAGAAGAAAGAAGTGAACCATCAAAGGACCATCTAGAGGGCAATCTCTCCGTTTCATAAGCTAGGTCCATTAGTACTGCAGAATGATCTGAGAGATGTGATGGTAAATATTCAATGGATCTTACGTGCTCAGCCAGCCTCAGACTGATTAAAATGAAATCTATCCTTGACTGGTGTTTATATTTATAATTCCGGAGCGACACTCCTTGCTGGCGTCCGGACCTTTCTCTCCATATGTCAAGGTAGCCATATGTTTTCATTGCAGACTGTATCACTAACCTAGATTTTGACAGAACTAAGGATCGACTATTGGGGGATTTATCCAAAACTGGATCTAGAACAATGTTAAAATCGCCAGCTATAATAGTTGGCTCTGAAAAGGAAAGCAGATGTGAAAACATAACCTCCAGTGTAGAAGGATCATCCTGGTTCGGCCCATAGTAGCCCAAGACTGTGGTTTGAGAGCCTGCTATTGCCACAGACGCGATGGCCCATCTGCCACCTGGATCGACCAGTTGAGATAGCAGCCTAGCTTTAGCTCCTTTTTTGAAAATGATAGAAACCCCTCTAGTATTACTGGTCTGAGTAGTTGAAACCGCAAAGTCTATCCACCTATTTCTTTTAATCAAATCCAACATCTCCAAATGTGTTAAGTGAGTCTCCTGGAGAATAATGACCTGCGCATCCAAATCTCATTTTTTAAGTGTAATAGTAGTAATACTTATTTTTTTGAACTGATTTTCTACAGTTTTTTACCTGTTTATTGATAAATATTTTATTCATTAAATAACATGATATATTTTTCTGAAATATTTTTTTAAATTTTTTTAAAATTCAAACTGAAATATTGTTACATTTTTTTTATTTTTTTTTATTTGAATATATTTATATTATTTTCCCAAAATTTTTCGGAGTTGCGCACCCAAAGCGCACACATTACTGGGGGTGTGCGGATTCTAGCCGCCATTTTAGAAAAGTCGTTAAGGATCCGCGTACGGTGTGCGACAACTGCGGGTTTTTTAGTTACATCATATAAATGTTTATATTACGTGATGTGCGCGATTGGTATGCGACCAGTCCGCGAATCCTGCTCCCGGGTATTCGCGAGTCCACGTGACGTCATATACGTGCTGGGACGTGCTGGGTGCGCGACTCCCGCAAACATTTTTTATGTTCTAAAATGATATGTATGTGTCTTTAATATACATATTAGGGCAAGAGATTATCTAAGATATTCATAAAAATAATATATTTGTACTTATAATAAACTTATTTTTAAATATATTTTCACGAAGTGGCGTCGGGTGCGTGCTTCGTGAGCGCAGAGTGTGCGGATCCCATGTGACCTCAAAAAAAAGATTTCATTGGTTCATAACATTTCCCACTGTAACTATTGAAGGACCCCACCCATTTTAATCAATCTTGTTGGAGCATCTTTAGAAAGACATCTCTTTTCCTACAAGAACCCTTTTTGCTTTGTTTCAAAAAATATCAAACAAAATGACATCTAGATAGCAGAAGCAGCAGGAGGAAGTATATTCTGAAGAAGAATTCTTGCAGGAGGCAACACGTCCACAGGTGCCGGAATCAGTCGTTTGGAAATTCTTCGCTTTTCCAACTGGAGAGAAGAAAATAAATGCGAGAAAGGTGACGTGCAAAATTTATGACCGAGTCCTGTCAAGAGGCAGTGAAAAAAATACACTTGTGGCACTGCTTCTATGTACAAGCATCTCCGGACCACACATCCTCTCAATCTTGCTTGGGAGGAAATGAGGCGAGCTGCTTTGAACTATCACCTGCTGTGGCAAGTACGTCTGGAGCGTCTTCAGGAGCACCTGCAATGGACATTAGGCCAGAATTCGCCTTTCTCGAGCAACACTACGTGAAGTGTAAGAAACATATATGCTTCGGTGAGCAGTCGGTGGATGAAGTTCGTGCTGCATTACGCAACCATTGTTATAAATTGTTTTTGGAATGTTAATTCCAAAAGTTTCCTGTTTTATTTGTTCTTTTTTTGTTCATTATTTGAAAAAACACCAAAAAAATGCAAAATTGTTTAAAAAAAAATACAAAAGAAAAAAAAAGTTCTTATCAGAACTACCTTATCTGGTTAAAGAAAGAACTATAATTGAAAGGTAATGTGTGAAAGTTTGGTTGAATATATGTATACAGCATGATTGACTGAAAACGGTTGTACGATTTTACAATGCATTCTGTTGTAACACATGCCTTTACCACGCATGCGTTACAACGGAATGCAGTCACCATGCACGTTCTTTACCACAAAAATACCTTTTACACGCATACTTTTACAACGATTTTCGTTGTAAAAGTATGCGTGTAAATGGTATTTTCATGTTAACGGATTTTCACCCTAAAATGTACTTTTACACCCGCTCATTCCTCCTTACCTCTCCTCTCCTTGTTTTTCCGTGGTGACGTTGTACGTCATTAAGAAGAAGCGGAAGTGTTTTTCCGTTTCCTCTTAAGACGCCGATCTCCTTCACATCTTTTTTCTCAAACAGGTGCGTCTTTTTCTTTTTAAACCCACGCTTATATTTTGTTGGGGGGAGACCCCCCAAGCCTCCCCTTAGTTTTTTTTTACTTTAGCACACATGCCTTTACTACGTTTTTCGTAGTAAAGGTATGCATGGTAAAGGCTTCTCGTTGTAACCACGCATGCGTTGTAATGCATGCGTGGTTATGGTGTGCGTGGAAACGGCTGCGTTGTAGTGGCCGTTTCCCACTGAAAACATGCATTAGTAGTAGTGTATGGTGAATTTATAGGTGAAGATTAATGAGGAGGTACTGCAGCGTGACACTGCAAGCTCTTTAGCTGCACTGCACTGTGGCTCTTCCGAAGCACAGTGATGTGACATATGTACATGAATATGTTGCAACTCTGTGCTTCCCTCTTCCCTGCTGCACAAACTGCAGCCATGCGGTAACAAAGGCACCCTTGCACCATGGTGCAAGGATGTCTGTGTAGTGCGGAGATTGTTTTTGTGCAGGAAGGGACACCTTCCTGCACAAAAAAAATCTGTAAAGGCATTTAACTCTTTCAATATATGCTGTGGAATGCAGCATGCATTGAAAAAGGAAAACATGAGGAGAAATGAAAACAATTCTCATTATGCCTTGCTACACCAACTCTAGGATGGCACAGCATTCACACACATCCCCATAGTCACGATTTCTCATAAATCTGGAGATGTGTCTTGTTCTATGGGTGTTGCGTGGGAACACCCACAGCAACACCTATGGAACGCCCCTTCAACGCAAAGTTCTGTGTATGAAGGGGTCGTATTTACAAGGAGAGGAAAAACCATGCAAAAGTGACATACTGGTGGCGCAAGGTGCTTGTAAATCTGCCCCAAAAGTGCTTAGGTATTGGCAGACTGATACAATAAGAACATAGTGCTGGATGACTGATTGAAGAATTGCATGAGACGCACAGGAGGTATCCTACGCTGCATGGGTACCACTTCAGTATTTGTATCTGCTTAGAGATTTGTAGGGATTATACACAGAATATTTTATGTGTACTTGTGTTGGTGCCTAGGTTATTTTATAAGAATACCACTAGTAACTGGAATGATGACAGTGCTGCAAACAGAGTGAACACTTAATTTATAAGTCCTTATGGTGGAGTAATAGGATAAGTAGATAGTGGTAGATAAGAAGTGCATGGGACAGACTGGACGATTCCTACACTGCATGAGTACTAACTGGGTATTTAGAAGAGTGTTCAATAGTATGTAGCTAGAAAGAGGCCTGCTTGAATAGTGCACAAAATATTATAGCTGTACGTATGTTAGTAGCTAGGCCATTCCATAAGTTCATGACTAGTAACTAGAATAATTACAGTATTACAAACAGAGTGTATAGTGAAATTATAAGTGCTTAGGTATTGGTGGAGTAATAGGATAAGTAGATAGTACTGGATGGGTGATTGGAGAAATGCATGGGACAGACAGGCGTATTCCTACACTACATAGGTACTAACTGGGTATTTAGAAGAGCGTATTAATAGTTTGTAGCTGGTTAGAGATGTGCATGCATAGTGTACAAAATATTGTACCTGCACTTGTGTTAGTGACTACGCCATTCCTTAAGTATACGACTAATAACTGGAGTAATTTCAGTGTTGCAAAGAAAGTGTGTGCTGAATTTATAAGTGCTTAGATATTGGTGGAGTGATAGAACACGGAGATAGTGCTGGATGGAGAAGTGCATGGGGCAGACAGAAGGATTCCTAGACTGCATAGGTACTAACTGGGTATTTAGAAGAGCCTATCAGTAGTATGTAGCTGGTTATAGGTCTGCATGCATAGTGCACAGAATATTGTAGCTGTACTAGTATTGGTGTGTCTATAGTTTCGAGAATGGTGGTCTGTAGTTTAGGGTGTGAGGAGGGGCATCAGATGATCACGTGGATAATGTCATCAGTGATGCCATTTGAGATGTCATCAGTGATGTCATCATTGATGTCAATGACCATGTCATGAGTGATGTAATATGTGACGTCATCAGCAGTACATTACGGGGAAGCGAGTTATTGTTAGCACAACTAACTATAACGGCAGAATTTCTCTTGTTTTGTACGAGTGAAATGTCCAACTAACTATGACGTCCATGAAACCTGTGGTTTTTTTCAGTGAATTTCTGAGGTTTTTTAAATGCTAATTTCTAACTATAATGTCCCTGAAACTTGTGTTTTTTTCAATGAATTTTTATACATATGTATTTAATCTCCTCTCACTCTTACAAGTAAGGAATCAGCACTGAGGTTGTAGTTTCGAAGTATTTAGTCTGCAAAGGACGTGATCCACACGTTTTGGCTCGTCCGAACCTCGATAACGATACAAGACGTTATTGTAGCACCCTTATTTAAATGTACAAATGCCTAAAGTTGCGAACATTAACTAAGGATTGCATATTACTTTAAGCCAAAAAGCTGGCAGCCATATTGGCCTGGTCACGATGTGAAAATTCAGGATTTGATACAGTAAAGAAAAGAAAACAAGTGTTAATAGGCACACAATGTCATTTCAGCATATCTTGCCCCATGACCGCCATACCCGTATGTTCGTCAACGTGACTTATTCATAATAGACATACTTAGGATTGCAAACATCAACATAAACAATGGACTACACATTATTTTACAGTGAAAGGGTATCGGCCATATTAATCTGGGCACGTTGCATATTATAATGGTACTTACACGAAAGAAAAGAAAAAAAGGGGTGTTAATATACACACACTCTCCCTAAATAAAGTTCTAGTGATTATAGTTCCATTCCATTCACAGCTCATTTTAGATGTGATGAGTGATGTCATGAGTGATGTAACTGACCATGTCATGAATGATGTTATGCCTGAGGTCATTAGCAGTATGTTGTGGGGGCGTAATTTATAGATAGCTCAGGTAACTATAACTGCATAATTTCACTGTTTGAGTATGATTGAAATCTGAGACTAACTATACCATCCCTGTAATCCTTGTTTTTTCTCATCAAATTTCTAGTTTTTTTAACGTTAAGTAAGATGCATATCACAATGGTAACTATACCATCCCTGTAATCCTTGTTTTTTCTCATCAAATTTCTAGTTTTTTTTAACGTTAAGTAAGATGCATATCACAATGGATGGTGGTGGGCTGGAAGCAGGGCCTGGCATTGTGCTGCCCCAACAAGATTGCTGCTCCGGAAGGACTGGGTTTTAAAACCCAGCGGCGTCAGGGAGAACGCCTGATACCTTCGAGTTCCCCTGTCTTGGCAAACAGAGACACAGGATACTTCTTGATGACGTCAAAGACCAAAGTTTATTAGCTGCAACCAGGAACAGAGATCTATGAAGCACACACGGGTGGTTCACTAGAGACTGCACAAATTCAATAAGCGGAGCATGGTCTTTTATGCCGAAAATCAATCCTCAGGCAACATTTCAAATTAGCATTAGGTGCATATAAACTGACCAATGACAGTGTAACATTTTGAAAGTAGCGTATGACGACAATCTCAGACAATCCCATCTTCCGTTGTCCAGCCCACCAGAAATGACCAAGCAAATTCCAAGTTTCCTGTTCGATCAGGCCGGACAAACCCATCATAAAACCTTCAACCCAAATCAATGATTACGTTGTAAAGGAAAGGCAGATACAGATTGGAAGTGAGATAGAAAGGTGGGAGCAGTGTACCATAAACTCGGGCACGTCCTGCTCTTTGATCTTTATCAGACCAGCTGCTGAACAAGGAACTGGCTCAGCGAGGTCGGCCTCGGGCAAGGAGTCAGTTCGGCCAGGTCACCCAGAAGTCAGCTAAGGCATGCGTGTCTCAAGGACTCGTTCGGCCACAGTCATCTGGCCTATGTTAGGGCAACCATACAAAATGGCTGCCGTATAAAAAATGGAACCCAGAGGTTCAAACTAAATCCTTGAATACTGAGTGTTCCCCTATATCGATTCATACGAAAACACTCAGACACGCTACACTCGCCATTTGCGGTCAGCTGACACCAAAATCGTCCATTTCCGATGATCTTTATTGAACGGGTTCGGAACCGTCGAACCCAATTCTCAAACCACGGAACCACAGACCCTCCTTTTGCCCTCACATAGGCAACATACCCAAACCCATGTTAATCTGAATCCGGATCTATATTCATCAGATCATCGATATGTTGCTGTAGCATCATCCTATTACTTAGTACCTCTCTCTGGACAGGTCTCCTTGCACACGAAGTAGCACAGAGGCCACAAATAGCAGGAGCACACTGTATACAGAGACAGAACATAAAAAGGATAGCTAAGACCATCCCAATGACCATCAAAATCTTCCAACCCCAAGTGGATATCAATCCCCATAACCATCCCATCAATGACCAATCTCCTTTGTCCAAATGGACAGAATCGGAGATCTTATGTAATTTGGAAATGGCCTGGAAGACTGATGAAGCGTTGTCTGGAATGAAAACGTAGCAGCTCAATTGAATCAGCTTACAAACTCCACCTCGATCTGCTAGTATGACATCAAGGGCAACTCTATTTTGAAGTGTCATAAGTCTATCCGACTGGAGCTCAGCAGTCATATTACCAAGGGCACCGGCAGTTTCGACTATGGTGGACTCAACCACTCTCGTCAACTGGCGAATATTCCTACTGTTAGCCATAGGTCCCCAGAATGGCAGAAAACCCTTGAAGAAATCTCCCAATTCGTGCCCTGCAGTGTCTTTTTGACTAAAGACACCTCTAGCAACTCTCGTCTTATGGTAATCTGCCGCAGCTGTAAAAGTGGGAGGTAACAGAAAAGATACAAAACATGTGCCCGAGAAGTCAGGGGGCAACCATGTATACGCTTTGTCGTAACAGACAAAGTAGGTACCCTTAGCAGCTAAGAACGCTGGGGAAGACTTAGACGCAAATACATTAGTCTCAGCGCAAACACTCTTCCCTAACTGAGCTTTCGGATTCTTGTCATTACCCTGCAGACAATAGTGGCCCTGATGGGGCACTATCTAAATCGGTGGAGAACTCTTCGCTCGCTGGTTAACACTCAGACCAACTCCATATCCAGTAACGTTCCAACCAATGTAGGCTAATGTCTCATCTCTCGGAATAGTCTCATATGAGCTAATCCCTCTAATCATATCGACAATGCCTTTAACTAGAGAACTATTCTTCGGGTTGTCTTTCAGTGAACGTTGGGGGTAGACACTGTGGGCATAGATAAACATCGTTCTATAAGCCCAAATCGAACTATTTAAACTAAAGGGCAAAACTAAATAAGGAATACCCTTATCGGTCGTATGGGGCATTAAACCACAAATCCAACAATTTGTCGTGTTCATCACTAACTGGTGTTGGTGCAAAAGTTGGATGAAGGAATTGTTCACAAATTCCAATCGTCTAACTACCTCATGCTCCGGCAAAGGATGAAAAGAATGAGAAGAAATAGTAGGTGTAGGTGTAGGTTGCAATGTGGGATTAAACGTCATTTTAAAAGAAAATGTTACATAACCAACTATAAGTATCATCAAACTCAATAGTAAAAATAAACATGGTATCAAAAATCTTTTCTTCGATATTATTTTACATATCCGTTTTCTAAAAGTCAGTGTCTGTACAGGTCTCTCTAACTCAAAGAAATCCATCCTAAACTAAGTATGCTGCCCGCGGTGGTAGGTTGATTCTGCTAAGGAATGCCTCTGTCAACCCAGGAAGACTCCCTTAGGCCAACAGAACCCTCGACCTAGTGTCTCAAGCTTGAACTCCAAAGACTGATGGCAACCGCGACCCTAGCAGCAAGAACCGGATGGTGGTTCAAGAAAAACAAAAATGAGTAGATCCTTGGTGGAGAGTTAACCTGCAAACAGAAAAATCATAAAACTTTATTAGTCTTTATTTATTTGTCCATAACTCTCGGTCTCAAATTATAGCGGCATTTTCCAGCTAATTCTTGATCAGCGAATAAAAGGTGAGGCTCTGTAGTGTTCAACCGATCAGCAGGAGGTACTGATTCTTGCAAAATCTCGTCACTTTCTCTGAGTTTGTTCCAATCAGTCGAGCATCGCTGAACTGTATGAACCGTGGGACAATTTCTGTTTCAGAGTCTGCAAGTCCCTCCTGGACCCACTTATCGTAAGGTAAGGGCAAAGGTGCCCGCTTAGTATGCACTCCGTGGAACCAGTTTTGCTTGCCTCGCACTCGGACCGCAAATCTCGTTGACAGGAGCACTTGAAAAGGTCCCGTCCAACGGGGCTGTTCGTTCTTGGTCCGCTGGAAATTGCGCACGAAAACCCACGAACCAGGTTCAATAGAATGGCCTGGATCCTCTGAAGCTTGTGGAAGACTGTCATGCACCTGTTGGCATAAAACACTCATTTCAGTTGTCAGTTCACGCAAGTAATCAAGCAGCACAGCATACTCGAGGTCGCTAAACCTGGTTGGTCTTGGTAAGGCCCAAATATTCGCCGGGCGACCAAACACAACCTCATACGGACTCAAACCCATTCGTGAATGCACAGTCATTCTTGTGGACAGAAGTGCCAATGGCAAGGCATCTGGCCATTGCAAACCAGTGTTCGCTTGGATTTTGGCCAATTTTAATTTAAGAGTACCACTATAGCACTCGACTAAACCAGCTGATTGGGGATGATTTGCAGCATGAAATTTCTGCCTAATTCCTAGACCCTCGCACACTCTCTTCATGACTTGATCCACAAATTCACTCCCATTATCACTCCAGATAATTCTCGGCATTCCAAATCTCAGGAAAAACTCTTTTATCAAGGCCTTCGCTGTGGACAAGGCAGTATTATCCTTAAGGGGGTAAGCTTCTACCCATCTAGAAAATGAGCAAACAACCACTAAAACATATTTCAAGTTGTTGCATCTCTCCATATGGATGAAATCTAGCTGCAAAGCCTCAAACGGATACGTAGGAGGAGCAAAATGACCAGCTGGTGTTGGAGTTCCCTTACCAGGATTATGCATCAAACACTCTTGACCAAATTCTCTACACATTTGGGAATCCCCACATTCTGCCAAACCGTGGCCAACAACTTGCAAATCCCTTTCACACTAATATGTGCCATTCCATGAGCCATTGTAACAAATGGAAGCACATACGCGTTAGGCAACAACCATCTCTGATGTTCTGACAAATCAGTCCAACAACCATTCGAATCCAATCTACCCTTGCTTTCTCTCCATTCATTCAACTCTTTCTCTGTGGCTTCAGCTTGAATGGATTTCACACTCTTGATCGTATCTTCACACATATTCTTCTCTGGAACCCATCTCGCTGGATCCGCAACATACATTCGACTCATCACGTTCCTTGCAGTTTCTTTCGCAACTTCATCCGCAAACGCATTACCACGACCAACATCATCCGTAACCTTTTTATGGGCACTGTATTTCACAATCGCTACTTGCAATGGTAACGTAAGAGATTCAAGAAGTTCGTTCACCAATTGTCCATGCTGGATCTTCGTCCCATGTGATGTCAAGAATCCACGTTCACGCCACAAACGTCCAAAGCTATGAGCCACACCAAACGCATACTGACTATCCGTATACACATTCACTCGTTTTTCTTTTGCCAACACACACGCTCTCGTAAGTGCAATCAATTCCACTGCTTGTGCTGAGTTATGTGGGATACGTGCAGCTTCAACAATCGTATGCAAAGTCGTCACAGCATATGCTGCAGTCGTATCACCATTCGGCAACTTAAAACACGAACCATCAACCCACAAAGCATCATCACAGTCAGGAAGAGGAGTATCGCGGAGATCTACTCTCCCTTTCGTCTCTTCTTCGGTTCTTAGAAAACAATTGTGCTGTTCTTCACTATCATCATCTGTCTCAAGCGAAATCGGCAACAATGTGGCTGGATTTAGGGTATTACACCTCTTTATGTGCACATGACTCGCTAACAATGTCAGCTCATACCCTGACAACCGAGCACTAGTTAAGTGCTGTGTCTTGGTATGATTCAACAAGGTATCCACTGCATGTGGAACCATGACAACTAACGTATTGTCCATAACCAAACCAGCAGACTGTCGAATTGAAACAGCCGCTGCCGCCGTAGCTCTCAAGCAACTCGGCAACGCTCTAGCTACAGGATCTAAAGTCGACGAAAAGTACGCACATGGGCGTTGCTTATCGCCAAACCGCTGAGTCAAAACTGACAATGCACATCCCTCTCTCTCGTGGACATACAATGTGAAAGGCTTACTGTAGTCGGGAGTACCCAACACAGGAGCCGAACACAACGCATTGCGTAATTCGGAAAAGCTCTCTTGGCATTCGTCAGTCCAAGGAATAGGATTTGGAGTATCCTTAACAGTGAGAGCTATCAAAGGCTTCACTAGCAAGGAGAAATTAGGAATCCACTGTCTACAGTACGACGTAATACCCAAAAACGCACGTACTTCTCTCTGTGTCGTTGGAACACTCATTCTCGCAATAGCTTCAATTCTTTCTGGGGTTAGTTTCCTTCCCTCCTTCGATAAGAGGTGACCTAAGTAGGTTACTTCTTGTTGACAAAATTGCATCTTCGAGAGAGTAACTTTGTGATGACAATCAGACAAATTATGTAATAATGACAAAGTGGCATCCCTGCAAATCTCCTCAGTATCAGCGGCAACTAGCAAATCATCAACATACTAAATAAGGGCTGCACCTTCAGGTAAAACTAACAGATCAAGTTCTGTCTTTAAAGCTTGACTATAAATCGATGGACTCTCACAATAGCCTTGAGGAGCGTGCTTAAAGCGGAAACTTCGTCCTCCTAAAGAGATGTCCCTACTCTCTGTGGCAATCGGGATGCTGAAGAAAGCATTCTTCAAGTCAATCACCGAATACCAGGTGGCAGAAGCCGGAATCAGAGTCAATAATGCAGTAATGTCAGGCACAACAGGAAATTGTGGAACAACAATCTTGTTCACTTCACGAAGATCAATGACAAATCTATATACAGGAGGCTGTGAAGGATCGGTTCTCTTTAAAATAGGCAAAATAGGACTATTGAACACATTACCTCGCGTTTCTTCAATGACACCCTTGACGATCAGATCATAAATAATCTCTAAAAGGGCACACTCACCATCACTTGAGATACGATATTGTGGAATGCGCGGTAACTTAGCATTCGCCTTCAGTGTCACAACATGTGGGGGAATATCTAATAGACCCACATCATTTAGACCCGTAGCCCACAGTGAATCCGGTAACAAAGACAATTCAGATGGAAGACAATCTTTCGACACATACATCGGAGAGATCACACTCTCACCCAAAGTAAGATGTACTCCTGACGCAGAACAATACAACGTCGCATACAATCTCTTCAACAAGTCCAATCCCAACAAATTCTCATTACAACCTGTGGTCAAAAGAAGGGGTGCTTCAAACTTACGAGGACCAACAGAAAGAGACAATGGAGCAGAAATCGGATTCGTAACGGGGGCGCCAGAAAAACCTACAGAAACATTATTAAAGCCAGACAAAGGTGCGCCAGGGAGTTTAGCATGCATAATAGAACTCTTTGTAGCACCAGTATGTAGCAGAAAAGGCTCTGACACACCTGATGCAATCACTTCAACTTAAGGTCCACTCTGATCTACTGGAACTAAAACAACTCCCTCTCTTTGTCCATGGCTGTCCTAACAATCATTACCATTCACTTTGTCACCTTCAACATAATAATCATCTACATAGTACTGTGCTGTCCTACCAGACGAATTCTGCTGTTGATCAAAACTATTCATCGAATTCTGCGGAGGCAGAGGACGTACGTTCTGTCCGCGACCTCTACCTCTAGGCGCTTGTTGAGCACCTCTACCTCTCACACCAGAAGCACCATTCGTTTGTTGTAACAAGACCAGACAACTATTCTTATAATGACCCTCTTCTTTACAATACACACACTGATTAGGACCATACGGAAAACGCTGTTGAGAAGTCTCGTCCCTTTGCGAGTTTCTTGAATACTGTTGAGTTTGCTGATATTCACGCCGACTATTAGTACGGGGTGGATAAGCTTGTTGTAGAAGAACTTTAGTCTTCAATTCCTTAGTCTTCTTATCCGCTTTCGCTAACTCATCTTTGCGCCTATTTTCATAGTACTGGGCCATAGCCAAAATCTGTGCCGACGTAGAAACAGGCCAAGCACTCTCAGAATCCTTCAACTTAGTGCACAACTCGGGAAGAAGATTATGTACAAACTTGTCAACGAATAATCTCTGGCCATCCTCGGTAGCCATATCCTGAGCACTATGGTCGACAAAAGTTTCTTAGAAACTCGTGAAAAAATCAGAAACAGACTCATCTTTCTTCTGCTTACATGAAGACAACTTGTCCCAATTAACACGTACTTCGGGCATCAAAGTCTTCATAAAATTAATTATCCTACCAGGAAGTTCTGTGATAAGATCTTCAGGCTTAGCACCTCCAACTTGTCTGTCATTCGCAGCAACAAGATTAACCCATGAATCACCCAATTCATTATCATGATCCGTATGTCGAATGACATTCCAAATGGGCTGTGGAACAACATTCCCAAACAACATATCTATGTCCGCCAAATTCATGACGCACAAACTCACAGTTTGCACAAGCTCTTTATAATATCCCACGGGATTTTTGCGTGGATCAGGTAAAGTCTGCTTAAGTGCTAGAACTTCAGCACGCTTCCAAGGAACATGCACCCACACTCGCTGAAAGTGCGCAACAACAGTTGGAACAGCAGTTGCATCAGCAGGTCTCCAAACCGGAGGAACCTCTCTCATCGGATACTGACGCGCTTGTCTCCTAACTGACGAATCAGGCTCGAGCAGCCGTTTAGAAGAAGCATTATTTCGAAACGACAATAACGTCGACACCGCTCTCTCGATGTTGAGGAGACTCACAATCGTCCCTTTCGCAAACTCGGAACGCAGTCGAGACAACTCTTCAGGAGCTCTACCCACTTCATCCATCCATTGTTCATGGAGGAACAGACACATCAGTTTGAAAACATACCGTTGCTTTGGTGCTTTCCATTGCTGAAAAACATCCATGATACCCCCAAGATCGTACTGAGATGTATACGTAACCCATCTACGTGCCATGTGATCCAAAACCACCCGTTCATCCACATCAGGCAATTGACTACGCGACTGTCTACGCTCACTCACAGGAGACATAGCTAATTGTCCCAACCAAGGAGTCAGAAAACCAGAAAAGGCAGCAGTCATCCGCTGTCTAGGAGAAGGAGTAGTTGGGAGAATAAGGGAAGACGAAATAGTAGTAGAAGAATCCAAAGTCGGAACTGAAGAAGTATTAGGGACAGACATAGAAGTAGCAGTCGAAGAAGAAGGTAAAGTTGGCGGCCCCTGAGGAGGCTGCGCCAAAGGAACAGTAGCCAACGGAAGAGCCGGCTGTAGAGGAATTACAGGAGGCACAATAACCGGAGGTTGTACAGCCACCACTGGTGGCGGGGTTGCCGTAGCATTCTGTGCATAGGGTGGTGGCGAACTTAACAGATGTGTCATTAAAGGATCTTTCGCAATATCTTTCTCGTCTTTCTGCTCTTTAGGCGGCAAGACTGGGTAGCATCTATCTACCGCTAACTTCCTCACTCTAAGCATCTGTTCACTTTCTTGTTCTTCCTCATTATCTCTGTACGCAATAGCAGCTTGCACCATTGACATACCTCGTTCTCTCTTATTCTTCTTCGCTAATTTCATTTCTTTCTGTTTGGCTTCTTTGCGCCATATGCGGAAAGAGTCAAATATCGCCGGCCGGGCTTTCTCCCTAAACAACTTCACCTCGAGATTATCTAGAATTTCAGTTTCAAAACTACCGTAACGGGGCCACTGTAGGACACCGTCATTCTTCGTATACTTTACCCAGATCTCATTATAACTAATAGGGCCCACACCATGTTTCACATATAAGTCGTATGTAGGAGTTCCGATCGGAGCAACCGGACACGAATCCCCTAACCGGGAATCCCTAGGTAAACCACAACCAAACAATTTCCTAAAACTGCTAAAACCAGGCATCTTGCTCACTAGTCTAGCTTCAAACAACAAGGGGAATCTCAAAACGATAGCCTCGTGAATACACGAATCCCTTGGCTTTGGGGCCTGCAGGTACCAAATCAAAGCGACCCACTAAAGGATACCAAAACAAACTAAGGACTGGGAGACGCTCCGCTTATACTTAACTGAAATGTCGATGGCGTCACCAGAAGACCCGTCAATCGTCTCGCTCTACAAACGTCTAAGGCTCCAAAACAGGGCGACAGTCAGGGCAGCAGTCCTTCGTAGCCGTCTGAAAGCTGAAAACCTCGCAGCAAAGACTTTCTGACCACGACGACATACAGGGGTCGATGAAGTGGCTGGCCTTCCTCCAGAATTTTCACACGAAGCTTCTCACGAACCTCTGGCTTGGACCGGTACCGCTGAAGTCGCCCCACGTTGGGCGCCAACTGAAGGACCGGGTTTTAAAACCCAGCGGCGTCAGGGAGAACGCCTGATACCTTCAAGTTCCCCTGTCTTGGCAAACAGAGACACGGAATACTTCTTGATGATGTCAAAGACCAACGTTTATTGGCTGCAACCAGGAACAGAGATCTATGAAGCACACACGGGTGGTTCACTAGAGACTGCACAAATTCAATAAGCGGAGCATGGTCTTTTATGCCAAAAATCAAGCCTCAGGCAACATTTCAAATTAGCATTAGGTGCATACAAACTGACCAATGACAGTGTAACATTTTGAAAGTAGCGTATGACGACAATCTCAGAAAATCCCATCTTCCGTTTTCCAGCCCACCAGAAGTGACCAAGCAAATTCCAAGTTTCCTGTTCGATCAGGCCGGACAAACCCATCATAATACCTTCAACCCAAATCAATGATTATGTTGTAAAGGAAAGGCAGAAACAGATTGGAAGTGAGATAGAAAGGTGGGAGCAGTGTACCATAAACTCGGGCATGTCCTGCTCTTTGATCTTTATCAGACCAGCTGCTGAACAAGGAACTGGCTCAGCGAGGTCGGCCTCGGGCAAGGAGTCAGTTCGGCCAGGTCACCCAGAAGTCAGTTAAGGCATGCGTGTCTCAAGGACTCGTTCGGCCACAGTCATCGGGCCTATGTTAGGGCAACCATACAAAATGGCTGCTGTATACAAAATGGAACCCGGAGGTTCAAACTAAATCCTTGAATACTGAGTGTTCTCCTATATCGATTCATACGAAAACACTCAGACACGCTACACTCGCCATTTGCGGTCTGCTGACACCAAAATCGTCCATTTCCGACGATCTTTACTGAACGGGTTCGGAACCGTCAAACCCAATTCGCAAACCACGGAACCACACTCCTGCCTTCCCTCCTCCTATTCAGAAAAGGGGGTGGTTCAGAAAATCCATTGTCCAAGTCCATATCCCTGCTCCCTTATTACAGCCCTGTGTGGCCATTGTGCTGCCAGTGACCTTCCGCCTTCTCTGAACAGTTAACTTGCTGCCCCATCCACTTCCTCCCTATCATCTGTTGTCTGAATCCATGGACTAGCCTCCTCCCTCCTGTCATGCATGGTCTGATGTGCGGCCACTGCCCTCCATTTAGCATGATGTACCAGTCCACTCGTCCTGCCCTCCATTTCCCAATTCTATGCCCCATCATTGACCCTCTGCTTAGCCTCTGCGCTTAGCTTGCTGCCCCTATTCTCCTTCCCCCTGCCCTCTGATGTCTGTGTGCACTCCCCTGCTCATCCTTTTTGTCTGCCATGTTCCATGGATCTGCCACTCCTATCTACTCTGAGTGTTCTGTTGAGCTCCCACTCCCCTCCCATCTGCCTAGCATTGTAAAATGACTATAACCTGTCCCTGCCACCTCCACCCTGCCTGTCCACATTCCATGCCCCTATCCCCTTCCACCTGTCCTCCATGGTCCATTTTACTGCCACACCCTTCCGCCCTCCCTGGTCTGTTGTGCTGCAACTGCTCCTCCTGCATGCCCCACGTTGTCTGTTGTAAGGCCCCTTCCCCTGAACTCTCTTGTCTGTGCCCAGGTCCTGACCATCCCTTCCATCCTCCATGGTCCTTTGTGCATGCCCCTGCACCCTACTTTTTGCCCATCATAACCATTGTGCTGCCACTAATCCTCCCGCTTGCCATGCAAGGTCTTCTGTGCTGCCACAGCCGCTCCCACCTTCCCTGTGTGGTCAGCTAGCTGCCCCTGACCCCCTCCCACCTTTCTTCCATGGTCTGTGTGTATGCCATTATAGTCTCATTGTTGCTCTCCATGGTGTGTCTTGCTTCTAGTGCCCATCCTGCCTAATCTCCATGTTCCTCTTGCTGCTCCTGCCCTGCCCCCTTGCCCCCAGCCCTCTGTTTCCATGTGCAGACCCCTATTCCCTCCCTCCTGGCTTGTCTGTTCCATTGTAATGCCCCTGATCCGTCCCTCCTGCCCTTTATGGTCGTTATGCTGCAGCTTTCTCTCCTGTCTGTCCATTATGGTCAGCTAGCTACCATTGCCTCTTTCCCCTATATTCCATGTGCATGGTCCTGTCCCCTCCATATTGTTTTCTATGGATTGTTGTGCTGCAATCTAGTCATGCATGCCCTGTGTGCTGTATTGTCCTGCTGCAAACCCTGATGCCTGCCCTGTAGGGTCAGTTTGGTGCACCTCTCCATGTCCCTCCTGCCCTCAGTTATCCGAGTTCATTTGCCTACCCCAATTCCACCTGCCTTCCATGATCCAATGTACCTTACTTGCTAACATTTTAAACTTTGTAAGAGGGAGATTAAAAAAAAACTGGGGTATTGATTTACCCCTTTGACTTACATTGAAAATGAGGAGATTGTAGACAGGAGACAGCTCAAATAAAGCCCATTTGGGCTTAAAAACATTGGATGTTTCCTGGCTGAATCTGGTCTGTTGGCATGTATGGTTGTACTACCACTGCCTCTTCCTTCTGTCCACAATGGTCTATTATATTGCCACAGCCTTTCTTGCCAGTCCTGTATTGTTGATTTGTTGCCCCAGCTCCCTTTCCACTGCCCTCCATAGTCTCTTTTGCTGCCACTGCCCTTTCTGCCTGCCCAGTGTGGTCAAATTGTTGCCTCTTCACCCTCCTATCTGCCTTCAATTTGTTAGAGTCCGTGCCCCTGGCCTCTGCCTCTCAACAGTATTCTAATGCACAACCAGATTGCTAACATTCTATATTTATTACAAAAGTGTGGAACGCCTGACGTCATATTGATGTAATTAAAACTGTAATACCTAGAGCATTTCCTTTAGAAATTACATATATGAGAGGATCTTAATTGCATCAAAATTATGGTTAGTGCTCTAAAAAACTAAAATTAGGACACATTTTCTGAGTTTTCAAATAGCGACAAAGCACTTTTAAATTATTTGTTATCTTTATGTTTTTTATCCAGTTGACCACTTGATTAAATGTTGCACTTAGGGGAGAGGATGTGGTGTTACTTCCAGAGCTGCAGACTTTGCAACTGGGGAACCAGGTTGGAGTTTCTGCTTCAGCTCGACATTCTGTGATTCTGGTCAAATCACTTAACCTCCCCATGTCTAAAACTAAAATGAATTTGTTTTTGTGCGATGTAACCAATGCTCATGTAAAGCACTCCAATACCTGACAAGTCTGCACTATATAAAACTGCAAAAACACAAAAAATAAAAAGTGTTTTGCGCACTTCTGTCATTGGGCTATATGTGGGCTACATCTGGGTGATATTTGTGCTACATTTGGGCTCTTTTGTCTCTGGTGGCCATCCTGGGAGATTTATTTGTTATGAAGTTTCCTAATTTCCTCATTTACTGCAGTCTCCTTAGTAGGAAATACTTTCAGTTTTTTACTTTGGTTACATCAAGAAGGCATTCAGATGTGTCACACATTTACCATAAATTCTGAATGTTAGCACTCTAGTTGCTCATTAGATCACTGTAGTAAAGCTACTGCTCGCCATGGAAGTCTGCTGCTGGTATTCAAAGTGCATGTTTCAGTCTGCATGTCAGAAATTTTTAATGAAATAGAAGAGGATTTGAGAAGTCAAAATGTGCCCTAATGTTTCTTTCTGCAGCACTAATCATAATTTCTATAGCAAAATGAACCCCCTCATTTTGTTCCTTTGCAAATTAAATGTTTTTAGTGTTACCACTTTATTCCAATCAAGATGGTTTCAGGTGTGCCATACTTTTGTCATAAGTAAGACTGTTAACACTCTAGTTGTTCTTTAGAACACTCTGGGACATTCTGTCATTGGGCTATACTTGGGCTACATCTGGGTGATATTTTTGCTACATTTGGGCTCTTTTGTCTCTGGTGGCCCTCTTGGGAGACTTATTTGTTATGAAGTTTCCTAATTTACTTATTTACTACAGTTTCCTCAGTAGGAAATACTTATATTTTTGGACATTGATTCCATCAAGAAGGCATTCAGGTGTGTCACACATTTGCCATAAATTCTGAATGTTAGCACTCTAGTTGCTTATTAGATCACTGTAATAAAGCTACTGCTCACCAGGGAAGTCTGCTGCTGGTATTGAAAGTGCATGTTTCAGTCTGCATGTCAGAATTTTTTAATGAAATAGAAGAGGATATGAGAAGTCACTCAAAATGTGCCATAATTTTTCTTTCTGCAGCACTAATCATACTTTCTATGGCAAAATTAACACCCTCATTTTGTTCCTTTTAAAATTAAATGTTTTAAGAGTTACCACTTTATTCCAAACAAGATGGCTTCAGGTGTGCCATACCTTTGTCATAATTAGGACTGTTAGCGCTCTAGTTGTTCTTTAGAACACTCTAGGAGGCTGCAGTAGAACACAAAGGAACCAACTGACAGTCTGTGCCTTTGTTGGATGTACATGCTTTACTGAGAATGACAGACTTCATTCTCACATGACTGAGAAAGATAATGTGAATTTACAGAAAATATGCTGTCAGTTTAGCTTATAGATCACATTCCAAACCTCTGTGGGAAAAGCATGAGAAAATAGTTTTCTCTCAAACATGATTCATGATATCCCAGCAGAAAGCTTTTTCACATGGTAAAATCACCTTAGAACACACCACAATTCCTAAAATGAGTATGGTACCACCAACAAATGATTTAGAATGTAACTAAAGTCTTAAAACCTTCTATTAACTGCAATGCTTTTTAATGAGGTGCTATCATGTATATTGGTCCCAAGATGGCTGCCAACACTTCTTGGATGAAGTGCTGACAGCCAATCAGATCTCACGATGAGATGTGTGGTTCGGCTCCGCCCAGATATATATACATTTCTTTTTCCATTAATATTTAAAAAACGACTGCACAGGATTTACACCATTTAACAAAAAAAGGGGTCTTTCTGAACCAAGGGCTACCTTTTTGCCAAATTTGGTGTAATTCCGTTCAGCAGTTCGGTCTGTAGCGGTGTCTAAAGTTTCCTCTGGAAAATTGCATGGAAAAAACACGTTTTGGGACCCCCCTTTTTTCTCGGCCCCGCTTGCCGAATCACCCCGAAACTTTCAATATAGGAGTGGACCGAAGCGGCCATAAGTTTTGAAAATTTCGTGAAGATTCGTCAATCGGCGCCAAAGTTATTGGGAATAGAATGTTACCATTTTCCTATGGTAACTAGGTCCTAACTATATATCTTAGATCTCAGCTTACATTTAAAATGCCCTAGAACTCCATTGAAAATAGCAAAAGTTAAAGTGACGTTATAATTAGGAGTTGAAATAAGGTAAACACTAATGTTTAAAAACCCCAGAACTGTGAAATTTACAATTTACAGTTTACTGAACTATAACTTCGACCCTGCAACGGACTACTTATGTCCTTATATTATCTCATCCATGACATGTTAAATGACATCATTGCAGTTTTAAATTGGTACATAAATACGTTATCGCCCTATTAATAGACTCAGGAATAAAGGTAAAACGAGCCTAAATGGATTACTACCAAGTAGACTCAGGAAGTAAGGAAAATGAGCCCAGCACTTCCAAGCCACGTTTTCTGGTGAATAGCTCAGGTACCTCCAGGGTAAAGGAGAATAGGAAGAGCCCCAGAATCTCTCTCTCTTCAGCCTATTGGACACAGGTTGACCTGGGTGTTAGGTACAGATTATGCATGCAGTATGCACTATGTTTGTAAAATGATTACCTGGGTAAGACCGCTCTCAATTGCAGCGGATAGCCACTGCTGGGCCGTCGGTGAGGACCGCCAGGCTGTCGGTGAGGACCCGCCGGGGCGGCGATGGCGATCTGCCTGCCATCAACCTCAACATTCCCACTGCCAAATTAGGTTGGCGGTGGTAATGGAAATGGCACCGCGGCGGACAGAAAGACCGTCCGCCATGGTCCCGCAAGACGGTCCTTTCCCGCCCGCCTTGCGGGACATGGTACAATGGGGGCATTTTGGCTGTGCCTTGCAGGCACCGCTGTGTGCATTAGGATGCCTGTCTTTTTTAGCGGAGATCCCAACGCAAAAAGACAGGCAGAGAATTCTTTTGGGGGCCCATTGCGGGCCCCAGGGCGGTGGGGGGGTGGGGTGCTGCACATGTACAAGGTGGCAGGCACAGCACAGTGCATGTCAGGTTGTACATACAAATGCCAAACATGTATTTTTAAATTGTGGCGGGTACTGCCACCCGCCACAATGTAAAAATACGGGATGCGCCCGCCAGTGTGGCGGGCGCATCCTAATTTGTATTGCGGGACTGCCGCGCCTATGGCGGGCGGTCCCTTTTGTCTATGCGATGGCGGGCGGACTTTTTCCACCGCCATCGTAATCGTACCATTAACCCTTATAAACAAAATGTGCTTCCCAGATGCTTTGTAATTCCATAAGGCACTTGGGCGGTTACCCGTCATGTCGCAGACTTGTGCTCAAGATTTAAGACTTAAGTCACTCGTGTTTTTTATCTGTTTAAAAGTCTGCAACTATTCTGTTAACACAGTTATGTACTCCTTCTCCAGGTCATGGTGGACTCTGCACTGCACAAGTGTTATCATTGGGGTTGTATCACTAACCTTGTTTTCTCCTCTGGCTCTGTTCTTTTATCCACGGTTTGCCTCAACTTCATGGGCTTTAGTGCATTGTGAGAGGATTCCGGAGGGCGGTGTTTAGTTTCTGGCTCCTGATATCTCTGCCTGGTATTTCCCCATTGTTGAGCAAGGAATTAGCGGCCTTAAGTAGAGTTGGTTACAACATGGCAACTGAGATCTCTTGCAAAATCTTGGGAATTCTGAATCCATGAGAGCACTGAGGTACTGGTGTAGAGTAGGCCTGGGTGGAACTCGCAGGTTTCACTCCGCGGAATTCCACGGAGTTTCAAAAAAACTCAGTGAGATTCTGTTAACGGATGGAATTAGGTATGTCACGCAGCTTGCGCTGTGATTTAGCGCCAGGAGCTCGTTCCGTGCTGAAAAATCAGCATAAACTGCACCACGCAATCCCGCCAGAGGGCGCAGCTTCTCGAGTAGATTTTCAACTTGAGTGGCAGCTTTCTGAGCACGAACGGTTGTGACCACCCACGTTGGAGAAATCTCACAAGTTGCCCTCCACTGGAGTAGCCGCGCACTCAACAAATACCTCATAACATAAAATAACAATAAACATATTCACACATACGGATTACTTACCCTCTACTTAGGAGTTAACTATATTATGCAGGTTTGAAGATCAATATTTACTACTTTCCAAAAAGTGAGATGATTGTAAATCTTTTCTATCTTAGCACAAAGTGAGTTACATATCTTTAGTGTTTGTAATGAGGGGTGTCCACCAGTGCACAATGTCTGGTGGAAGTGGTGGTCAAGGGTGGAACTAACCTAGATCTCAGGGTAATTGCCTGTCGGTAGAGGTGGAGCCAGGAATGGCATGAAGAGCTGTGCACATTATTTTGAAAGTGACACACCTGTCCATAGGTAGCCGAGGAGAGACAGAGTGCAGGCAAAATGCAAGTCCAGATAATAAGTATTTTCTCAGTTGTTTTTCTCTGATTCTCGCTTAGTGCTTAGATGCCTCTCAGGTCTTGGGCACTTTGTAGAAAATGTTTATGATGATGATGCAGGTTAAGGTATTACTTTTCGGCAGTATTCTGGACTCTGTTTTATAGGAGAACCAAGAGGGTTTCCCCCTTGGGATATTCTAGATAAGAGATTACTAGGTTGATGGTGGCATGCATCTTTCAATGGAAATGTAAATATGTGAAAACTCACACAGCTCATCAGATAAAAGGATTCACTTTTAAACTGATTCTCTTAAGGAATCATTAAAAATTAAAATGTGCAATCACGCCTTGAATGGTCTGATATGTTTGGAGGAGGGCCAAGGTCTGTTGGTAAGATGATGGCTGGGTGACAGGTGGAGCATTAGGAATGGCTAATATCTAGGTTTTTGACAGGTTAAGGTTTTGGTGTTTTTTTTTATCCAACACAGTTCATAGGAATCTGTCAATGGTGTAGGAATTAAGATCTAATGGATTATCAATTTTAGTTTAATTTTTCATAATTGTAGCAGAGATTGAAGAAGATCATGTGCTCCCAAAGTGGACTAAGATAGATATTAAATAGAACAAGGGTGATGGTGGATCCTGGGGAACTCTTGCTGTTGAGCTGAAAGGTGCAGTAATAAACTGAGGGACCTGCTAGAGAGAAAAGTGGAATGTCAGTTCAGGAGGTGGTGGTGTCTTGCATTCTTTTGCTATTGATTCTGCAGAACAATGTAAGATGCTGGCCCATGTCTAAGGCAGCAGAAATGGCCAACAGCAGTACTGCTTCCACTCCCTTGTGCTGATGTTGTCTTATTTTGTGACCAGGTTGCTATCCTCTTTGGCTGTCAGACAAAAGATTGTTTTCTTCTATGAATGTTGATAAGTTTACATAGGCATGGGGGCCTGAGGGCAGACAAGCCCTACTAGGCCCCAACCGTGGTGGTCAAGGCAATTTGTTATGGTGTTCTGAGATCCATCTTACTGTGCCTCTACAAACTAAGCACAGTACAAACCTTCCACACTTGTCTCTCAGGGTACCGTGGGCGAGCAGTGATTGGTTTCTCAGGGAGGTAGTATGGGGGCAAGAGCTCAGAGCTCAACAATCAGCCAACACAACACAATAAGATAGCATCCAGCCTAGAGCTTAACTCTATAAAGAAAGAAATTTAAATCTCACAGTAAAAGTAAGTACTGTACAATACAAAGAATATGACATAAAGGGTTGAGAATGCTGCGTCTATCAGTGAGGCGTTGTAACCACATCTCTTCCTGGTAATCGTCTTCCTTCCCAATAGAGCCAAAATTCCTGCTAACACCATCGCCACACTTCTATTGGTTTTGGGAGGATTAGGCTCATGAACAGTTAGCTCAAATGTTCCCACTGTTTTAAGTACAGAGCACAGTTCAACAGTTTATCATTCCTTTACCATCAAACAAAAGTCTGTAGTGGGTGCAACAGACTGACCAGCCTGGCTTTATGTTCTGGAGCAGGTGAAGCCCTGTGGTTTACCTGCAGGAGGCTCTTGACAGTCTTGGGCATCCGGTGCATGCGGTCGCACTCTCCCATCTTGGCAGTGTAGACTCTTTGTTGTGCAATCATGGGAGCAGCCTTTTCAGACAAGGTTGAAAGATGCATTTAAGGAGGCAGGTCTTTATGGCAGAGCCCAGCTCAACAGTGCAGCCTTCTTTGTTGGTGTCTGGCAGGTGCTCATCAGAGGTAATTCTGATCTCAAGGCCAAATCTTTTCTCCTTTATATCATCAGGCAGAGGTAGCCTCTGGGCAGATTTGGCTCTCCAATTGATGTTGATGTTGTCCTTCACTCCTAGTCAGCATTGGCAGCACCAGGAGAGCAACTCACAGCAGGCTGTGGACTGCCACACTTCTGGCACAAACTTGGTACAGCTTGTTTCATGAACTGCGCAGAGAGTCTGGGGGACTTTTTCACAGCACAGATCTTCTGCCATACTCTCTGGGTTTGCAGCTTTCTCTGGGGTTACCTTTGCTGGACAACTTGGGCCTCGCCTCCTGGAAAGTCTCTCTCTTCCTGAAGGCACAATCCTGCCCTCGCTCAGCAAGCCTGCAAGGCTTCTAGGCTTTTAGGCAGACCTTCAGGTCCTCCAATAGAAATGTTGACTTAAGGTGATGTCCCCTCATTTCTCAGACGTTGTACAACAGAATATTGAGAATATAAATATTGAATTACATGAATAATTTGCCAAAAATATTGTCTTCAAAATTTTTGAGTTTATATACTTTGGGTCTCATTACGATGCCGGTTGGACAACAGTCCGAACGGCATCGTAGCGGAAATGGTACCACCCGCGAAGGAGTCGGCGATCCCACACCATTATTAGGATGCGACCGCCTTCACGGCACAAGCCACAATAAGAAAAATACACTTTTGAAACATCCATGCACCGTGTGCCAGGTATCATATGGTGCCTGCCACACCATACATGGATGCTTAGGGGGAGCACCACAGGTGAATCCATGGCCCATAACGGAAGACCAAAAGGGACAGGGGCCCTGCTAGGGGCCCCAAAAGTCCCTTTCCGCCAGATTTTTCATGGCAGAAGAACCAATATGAAAAGAGCAGGCACCACCTCAATTTTGGGGATTACGATCCAACCACTGCCCCGATGACCTCCTTGAGCTTGTTGAAGGTGGAGGGGATCGGACCACCAGTGTCCTAATACGGCAGTCAGACAGATGCCTCAGATGTTGGGCAGACCTCCACCGACGAGCTATCGGAAGGCCTTGCGCTCGACATTGTAATGAGTCCCTTTGTGTGTAAACTACGAAAATATCATGTCAGGGTACCTTGGATGACAATATTGTAAACAAACAAAAGAATAGGTAAGAATATTAATTTATTAATATGTGCATAGCCATATAATGAATTTATGTAAAATATTAAAGTACTTAATAAAAATATAATCTAAAATAAATCGTTCTAATGAATAATATTAAATCTATATATATAATGTGTGATCAAGGCACAAGCAGTGCCGAAACGCGTAGCGTGTAACTAAGAATACATTACTTTGGCTGTAACTTCCAGAGTGCGCATCTTGCTTTGAAGCATACTGTGGATTGTAATATAATTTATATATGTGTATATTTTAAATATATAAATATTTATATACATTTTTAAAAACATTAAATGAAAAATATTAACAATAACATAAAAATAAAAAGTAAGGAACATATACATAAATATATAACTATCACATATATGTTTCCTAATATAAATAATAAAAATAATATGTAAAAATAATTTTAATTAGTACAATGAACAAAGTGAATAAAGAATATACATATGCATATTCAAAAATATAAAAGCAACCTTTAAACAAATATAAAAAATACAGTAATAATAGTAACAATAATAAGAAATTCAATTAAACATATATTACCACAACATACATCACAATTTATTAAATACATACAATTACTAAAAATCATGTAATGTTGGATAAAAATATACATTAAAAATATAACCATTAAAAAATGCATAATAGTAAAAATAATTTAAATGAAACAACAATAGCAAAAATGGATAATAAAAATACAACTTTAACAAAAGTAGGAAAAGTGTTACACTTTGGAGGAGTTAGATTTACTATTCCCCACCCATGTAACCAACATCAGGGAAATTGTAGGACTTTGGAGTGGTTAGATTTAGTACTCCCAATCAAATTTAAGCAACAGTAGGGAAAATGTTGGACTTTGGAGGGGCTATTTTTACTATTCCCTCTCCAATCTATGTAACAGTAGGGAAAGTGTTGGCCTTTGTAGAGGTTAGGTTTACTAGTCCCACTCCAATCTACATAGCAGTAGGGAAAGTGTTGGACTATGGAGGAATACAGTTACTATTACCACTCTAAAGTAATCAAAATCAGGGTAATTGTTGGACTATGGAGGGGTTACGTATACTATTCCCCTTCCAATAGGAGAAAAATCAGGGAAACTGTTAAACCATGGAGGGTTTAGATTTACTCTTGACCGTTCAGTGCAAGCAAAATCATTGAAAGTGTGGACTTTGGAGGCTTTAAATTCCAGCTGTACTCTATACAACTATAGGGAAAGTGTTGACTTTGGAGGGGGTAGCTTTACTATTCTGACTCCAATCTATGGAACAGTATGGAGAGATGTGGAGCAGCGGCCAGAGTGGCTGACTCAGAGCATAGGGCTCATAGTTCGATCCCCGGTGACAGGTCAGCACCATGTGACTCTGGGCAATAGCTCACTCAGGAGCCGATTACGATGCCGTTAGGAAATCATTTACACCAAATCGGGTTAGGAATGCTTTCTAAAAGATTTGTATTCGGGGAGTCCTACCGACCGATTCTGATGTGTCCAGATGCTTACGGACTCGGTTTGGTCAGACTCCCATTGACTTCAATAGGAGCCTGTGTTCTGAACGAGAACACAGGCTCCCATTAGAAGAAGGGGCGGGTGGGGAAAACCTTGCACCCTGGGACGGGCAACCTTGCACCCTGTGGCGGGCATTCCATGGTGCCTGCCACATTGTGCATGGTTGGCAAGAGGGGTCCCCTGGGTAGGCCCGTGGGCCACATTTGGTCATCTCCGGGTGAAGAGGGGCCCGCAACGGGCCCCCAAAGGCCGATTCCAAAAGCCGTTTTGTCTCTGTCAAACTGATTCCGAATGGCAGTCTGAATTGCCATCGTACTCACTTCTTCAGAAACCGTCTCCATTGAGCTTCCTTGCATTGTACTCAGTCATCCGGAAAGGGGACCGATTTGGTAGGAAGCAAGGGTTCCAAATTGGATTTGAGAATACTTAATCCTATCTGAAGCACTTCCTAACGACATCGTAATCATCCCTTTAATCTCCACGATGGGCCCCAGGTCCTTGAGACCCTTAGGGGTAAGTAGTTTGTACTACTGGATTAATTTATTGAAAGGTTTGGACTTAACAATTCAATTTACACAACAGTAATGAAAGTGTTGGACTTTGGAGTGGTTAGGTATACTATTCTCAATCCAATCGGTGCAACAGAGGCTAAAGTGTTCAGGCCTCGTTAGGAGTTTGGCGTTGCAGGAGCGGAACCACCCCGCTCCCGCACCACCAAACCTGTGGTTAACCCGCCCGCCAGATTGGGAGTTTTCTCCTGTCTGCTGGGCAGTTATTTGGCTTTCCCTCGACACTGCCTATGAAATAGGCACCACAAGGGGAATGTCAAAACCAGTACCTGCACAGCATGAACTAGGGGTCATGCACACAGGGGGACACAACATGTGCCCCCCTGCATGCACCCAATGGCCCAGAGGCAACAGTGGGCCCTGTAGGGTCCCCTTTGTTTCCTCTCAGCCACAAATTTCATGTAAGGTTTAATGCCATGAAATCCCTAGCGGAGAGGAAACTTGTAATATGTTTGGCAGTAAAGCGGCGGTCCCGGAAAGCCTATTGCAAACTCAAGACCACCGTGCCACCAAGAGGGATCTCTGATCCCTGGTGGTTGTAGTGGTCCCAGGGGAGCCCGACAGCCCTGGTTGTAATAGTGCCGCCAGACTTGTAATGAGACCCTCATACTTTTGAGGGGTTAAATTTACTATTTCCACTCAAATGTAAGCTAAATCAGGGAAAGTGTTGGACTTAGCAAGAATTACATACACCATTTTAACTCCTAATTATTTTTAATAAATGTTTTAAATAACACACAAAAATATTAAAACCTATTCAAAAAACAAATGTATAATATATCAATATATTTAAATTTAATGTAAGTGAATTAAAAATTAAATAAATGGATTTAAAATAAACATACTTGCCTCTTTAGTACCCCAAACTAACCACAAACCCCCAAAAAAGAAATATTAAAACATTAACATCAAAATTAAATTAAAGCAATTAAATACAACCAATAAAAAGATATTCCACAAGTTTAATAATTACATTGACTTATCAACAAATTACCAATTAACTAAAATAAATCAAATACATCACATAATGAATAATCAATTATGCAATTTACATATTTAATTACCAAATAAAGTCTTAAAGAACATAAATACATTGTAAAACAAATATTATTTAATGACATTTGCCATGTATTTTCCCTGCAAACCCCACAACCTGCTACTAAAATATAAATGAGTAATTAATCTATTCAAAAATAAATTAAACATAAACAAAATCACAAAAATGCACTTAAATAATTAAAATATCAATTAAACTTTGAAATTATATACTTACAAAATAAATATTTAATTTATATAAAAACGTAATGTAAAATACATAATAATTTAAATAATTCCCCTATTCCCCTACAACCAACTAATAAATTATACATTTGGAATTAAACTATATAGAAAAATAATTACATTATGAAAAACAAAATACACTTTAATAATTTAAAAACAACTATTAAAAAATAATTAATTTACATAATTAATTAGTAATTACAAATGAAACTACTATAACAAAATGTACATGAAAAAACAATAATGTATAATATTTAGAAAATGGAAAAGCAATTTCATGAAAAATACTAATACCTAAAATGAATGTAATTACTATTATATATTAAACTAATCCAAAAAGATATTTACTACAAATATATTACAGTAAATTATATTAAATACATTTTTTAACGAGATATACATAAACAATATTCTTAACTTAGATATTTTAGTCCATAAAATTTTTGTAGTGACAATATTTTTGACACATTACTTAGATAGTACCATATTTTGGAATCAATATTTGTGTCATTCACCCTCTGAGATACGGGCTGTCAAGCAGACATCGGCCTTTGTTACACAGCAACTCTTCAAACTCTGCAGAGCACCCTCTTCTGGGTTTGAATCACACTTTAATATACATTTTTTGAACAGTGGATGTGAATCCACGTTCTCAACCTTCAGGACCGGCTCGGGTTGGTGCCCTTCTTAGGATGCTCTCCGGGCCCAGCCTTTGCGTGAAGTGATGAATCTCATAGAGGTAGCACTCAATCTGGCTCGAAGCAGCAACACTCAAAACATAATCACAATGAAGTGTGAATTTTCTGCACATGGCTATCATCAGCCTTCAAGATGCAGTCAGCCGAGCCAGACAAAAAGGTCTAGAATCTTTCTCACCTGCATAACAGAAACTGCAGTCCTATTCCTTACTTCTACCAACTACCAAATGTGATGCTTGGGAAGAACTAATCAGAAGCTTCTTGCTGGTGGCCCTGTCTTCAACCTTCTCACTTCACTGTCTGGGTTGGCAGCCTCTAGCAACAGAAATGCAGGCAATGCACTTCCAATGTGTGAGGAAGCTACCCTCACCTCCTATCTTGTGCCATGCTACAACCAGGAGCATCCAAAGGGAATCTCACTGACTTTAGTACTCAGACTCACACACACCTACTCCTATACATGCGTTACACGATCACTGTACACACTAATACAGTTGAAACGCGCATGGGATGATGGTGCAAGTTTCTGGGTTTCACATAACAGTGGCAATTTACATGAGTGGGTTCAGCAGGCCACCCTCTCACTAACACAGATAAAAAGGTCTGGTCACACTAAAGTGTCAGAAAACCATCACTTTATGTGCTACACCCTGGACAAGGACAGTAGTCTATTGTTGTTTATGAGGGCATGCTTGGTGCGGTCCTCCAAGTCACAGGTCAGGTCCTGGACCTTGCATTTCCAGGGACAAGCATAGCATCTGTGAACATGCTAGATTAGCATGCCGCCAGAGCAAAAAATAAAAGTCAGGATACCAGTTTCATACATAGTCAGGCACTTCAGGGCAGGGAACAAACCCGCATTCCATGCTGGGGACATTCCATAAAGGGACCATTCTATTCTGAGCGATAACTAGAAAGGGCCATTTGGTCAGTGTGTGTTTTTAAGGCTTAAGGTTTCAACTGATGATAGGTGTGTTCAGGATTGCAGCAGAGCTAATAATTAGGATGTCCTTGTTAATGTGTGCTGGACATAGGTCTGCCAGTGATCCAGCAGTGCCACAGACTTTTGATTTTGATTGGCAACATCATATGCAAATAGAGCCTGGAGGAGGCTACTTTATGTTGTGCAATTGGTTTAGAAGTCAAGGCTAGTTGTCTTGCCCTTCCCCCCTGGTTTCTGTTGCTGGCAAAATCTGTTACTTCTAGGATGCATAGTGAAGAAATGTGAGTAAAAATGACAGCAAAGTCTTAAGTGCAGGGATCTCACCCAAGATGGCTGCTAAAGTCCTGCAAGTGATGGGGCTGTTTCAGGCGGAAATCTCAATCAGCGAGCGCTTTCATCTGGAATCAATTGCTGGCATTTTTAACTGTGTAAAGTGTGTTTTTAAGCTGTCAATACCGCGTTTTTACAAATTGCACTTGGGGGTTCTAAAATCAAGTTTTAATTGGGGAATTTTACAGGCACACTGACACCTCTCTCTCACGCTGTATTTTCCTATCCCTGCCTCGCCCAGCCGTCTTTTGTATATTGCGGTTGGCGGCGGCGGGCGCCATCTTAGGTAGGGCTGGGGGTGCGCTCTACTCGCGCCGCCCTCCCGCCCTCCCAGGCTATTTAGAGCTGCTACTGGACTTCCTCGCTGCCCGTTTTTGAGCTCTCCCTAGCGAGAGGCACTAGGGCTGCGAGCGCTTTCATCTGGAATCAATTGCTGGCATTTTTAACTGTGTAAAGTGTGTTTTTAAGCTGTCAATACCGCGTTTTTACAAATTGCACTTGGGGGTTCTAAAATCAAGTTTTAATTGGGGAATTTTACAGGCACACTGACACCTCTCTCTCACGCTGTATTTTCCTATCCCTGCCTCGCCCAGCCGTCTTTTGTATATTGCGGTTGGCGGCGGCGGGCGCCATCTTAGGTAGGGCTGGGGGTGCGCTCTACTCGCGCCGCCCTCCCGCCCTCCCAGGCTATTTAGAGCTGCTACTGGACTTCCTCGCTGCCCGTTTTTGAGCTCTCCCTAGCGAGAGGCACTAGGGCTGCGAGCGCTTTCATCTGGAATCAATTGCTGGCATTTTTAACTGTGTAAAGTGTGTTTTTAAGCTGTCAATACCGCGTTTTTACAAATTGCACTTGGGGGTTCTAAAATCAAGTTTTAATTGGGGAATTTTACAGGCACACTGACACCTCTCTCTCACGCTGTATTTTCCTATCCCTGCCTCGCCCAGCCGTCTTTTGTATATTGCGGTTGGCGGCGGCGGGCGCCATCTTAGGTAGGGCTGGGGGTGCGCTCTACTCGCGCCGCCCTCCCGCCCTCCCAGGCTATTTAGAGCTGCTACTGGACTTCCTCGCTGCCCGTTTTTGAGCTCTCCCTAGCGAGAGGCACTAGGGCTGCGAGCGCTTTCATCTGGAATCAATTGCTGGCATTTTTAACTGTGTAAAGTGTGTTTTTAAGCTGTCAATACCGCGTTTTTACAAATTGCACTTGGGGGTTCTAAAATCAAGTTTTAATTGGGGAATTTTACAGGCACACTGACACCTCTCTCTCACGCTGTATTTTCCTATCCCTGCCTCGCCCAGCCGTCTTTTGTACATTGCGGTTGGCGGCGGCGGGCGCCATCTTAGGTAGGGCTGGGGGTGCGCTCTACTCGCGCCGCCCTCCCGCCCTCCCAGGCTATTTAGAGCTGCTACTGGACTTCCTCGCTGCCCGTTTTTGAGCTCTCCCTAGCGAGAGGCACTAGGGCTGCGAGCGCTTTCATCTGGAATCAATTGCTGGCATTTTTAACTGTGTAAAGTGTGTTTTTAAGCTGTCAATACCGCGTTTTTACAAATTGCACTTGGGGGTTCTAAAATCAAGTTTTAATTGGGGAATTTTACAGGCACACTGACACCTCTCTCTCACGCTGTATTTTCCTATCCCTGCCTCGCCCAGCCGTCTTTTGTATATTGCGGTTGGCGGCGGCGGGCGCCATCTTAGGTAGGGCTGGGGGTGCGCTCTACTCGCGCCGCCCTCCCACCCTCCTCACACACTATATAATGTGCATCCCGGCCAGACGGCGCAGCGGGCTGGCGCAGCGGGCGCGCCGGATGCGCGCCGAAGCCGCGCCTAAGCCAAGCCCGTCTGCGCCCGTCCGCGTCCGGACACGGCCCAGGGCCTCAACCCCTGGCCCGGCCGGCAGACTCACCTGGAGCAGGAGTACACTACTACGCTGTGCTACAAATTTTTGCACCCCTGGGCTCCATAGTGTTAGAGTAGGGGAGAACGAAGGGTGTCGTCACTGCCAATTCCGCTTCAGCACAGCGACAGTAGACAACAAGAGTTGCAACCTTTCACTGTCTTGTGGCCTCATCAATGTCAGATCGCTGAGCTGTCATAAACATGATGTTTATGATCTCCTCATTGATAAACACCCTGATCTGCTGTTCATCACAGAAACCTGGCTCGACACCAACTCCGAGCCAGATATCGTACAGGCTTTACCAGAGGATTATCAGATGGTGCGCCTGGACAGACCGATAGGCAGAGGAGGCGGAATTGCGATCGCCTTTAAACGACATTGGGCTTGCAAACTAGAGCCAATTAGTTTGGCAAACTGTGAGGCGGGCTCTTTCACCATAACAATTGACGGAAGCATGACTATAAAAGGTCTGCTTGTCTATCGCCAACCTGGACCCATGGCTAGATTTAAAGGCAACCTTCTAGAGTGTGTCACTGAAACAGCAATAAGAAGAGACAAGTTTCTGCTGCTGGGTGACTTAAACACACATCTGGAAGATCCGCAAGACAAAGGAGCGATGGAGTTCCGGGAAGAACTTCACACCCTACAGCTAGAGCTCAAGGGGCAGCTCCCAACACATAACCGTGGGCATCTGTTAGATCCTATATTTGCCAATTGGGAGGATGTCCTGGTGGCCTCCCCAGAACCCCTACCCTGGACAGATCACTTTTATGTCCCATTTGTTATACACCTGCCTAAGCAGAAAGTAACTGCTCCTGCCCCTCTTAATTACCCCCGTCGCAGGTGGGCATGTTTTTCCTTGCCAGAGTTCAACAAAGCTCTCATCGAGGGTGGGCCCCCAGGAGGCAATGATGTGGCAACGGCCAGCAAATTACTTAATGACCGCATCACTGCTGCTCTGGACTGCACAGCCCCATTAGGCCGGCCAACAAAAGATGTCCACAGACATAGAACTGCTCCCTGGTTTAGCGATGCGTTGCGCTGTGCCAAAAGGGAATGCAAACGAGCAGAGAGACAATGGAGAGTGGCTTACGACGATCGGTCGAAAGAGGCCTATCTCATTAAGAGGCGCACCTATCATAATAAAATCCGGATAGAGAAAGCCACATATTATGCAGACAGAATTCAGGGGGCAGAGAACTCTGCCAGGGAACTGTTCAGTATATATAAATCTTTGGCCACTCCTAAAACCTCTACTCAAGAGGATGACTACTCAGTAGCAGCTTGCAACCGCATTGCTAGCTACTTTGGAGACAAAGTGTCCAAAATTTATTCTGCTTTTCCCGAAATCCCTCCTGCAGCGGAAGAGCCTGCAGACCTAGCAGAGATGGAAGACGATCCAAATCTGCTTCTCAACTTCACCATCCCCCCACAGGCAGAGTTGGTTAAAATCTGCAGATCTGTTAAATCCGGTTCCCCCCGGGACCCTGCATCCCCAAAAAGGTTGAGTGACAGTCTGGAGACCCTCGAACCCTATATCAGGCACGTGCTGGATGTCTCTTTCCGATCGAGCTCTATACCTGAGGACTGGAAACAGGCTGTGGTGCTCCCCCTCCGCAAGAAGCCCAACATTAGCTTCGAGAAGCTAGACAACCTACGCCCCATCTCTCTGCTGCCTTATTTTTCTAAGGTAGCGGAGAAGGTGGTAAACAAACAGCTTATGAAGTATGTGGAGGAAGGCAACATTCTTCACCCTACCCAATTCGGGTTTCGGCCCCGTCATTCTACGGAATCTGCCCTTCTTAGGGCCACCGAATCCCTCAGACAGGGTGCAGACGAGGGACAAACCATGGCTTTAATCCTATTAGATCTCAGCGCTGCATTCGACACTGTAGCACATTCCATCTTGCTACAGTGTCTGAACAAAGGAGGGGTGAGAGGAGCAGCGTTGAAATGGATTTATTCATTTCTCACTGGCCGAGGCTTCCAAGTGAGGCAGGGCGACCACTACTCTGAGCGAATTTCTTTGGACCAGGGGGTGCCGCAGGGCTCGTCCCTGAGTCCAACACTTTTCAATCTTTATGTCGCTCCTATCGCCACCTTAGTAGAGAGTCACGGCCTCCGCTTGGTGTCTTACGCCGACGACACGCAGTTGGTGATCTCCCTGTCGCGTGCACCCAGTCTCTCGGCGGACATCTTCAGAGCTTGCATGCAAGATCTAGCTGCCTGGATGTCCGCCAACTGCCTCAAGCTCAACGGAGGCAAGACTGAGGTGCTGGTCGTGGGGGGCTGCCAATCAGCGTGGACGTCGGCATGGTGGCCATCCTGCCTAGGTCCAACACCCTCTCCGTGCCAGAAAGCAAAGAATCTGGGCATCTGGTTTGACACTGATCTCACCTTTGGCCCCCAGATCAATCAGGTGGTTGGATCATGTTTTGGGACCCTTAAAAGCCTCAGGAAGACCTTGAAGTTTTTACCCGTGAAAGCCCGTCAAACCCTGGTGCATGCACTAGTCACATCAAAGATGGACTATGGCAATCTTCTCTATTTAGGGACTTTGGAGAAGAACTTCAACCGCCTACAGGTCCTACAGAATGCCGCTGCCCGCTTAGTGCTTAAACTACCCAGGAGAGCTGCATCGGCCGCGGCCCTCCGATCTCTGCATTGGCTTCCGGTCAGAAGCAGGGTAGAATTTAAAGCTCTATGTACGTGCCATCGGATCATCAATGGGAGATCCCCTCTTCCACTGCAGGGACTTCTGACTACTTATGAGCCGTCCCGCTCGTTGAGATCCTCTGGCTCTGGACTCCTGGTCGTTCCCAAGGTGTCTAGAGCTCGAATGGGCGGAAGATCTTTTAGGTACCTCGCAGCCTCAAGATGGAACAAACTTCCCTTGGCACTGAGATTAGAGCCATCTGAATCAATTTTCAGAGCCAAACTTAAAACTGCACTATTTGCCCAGTAAGGTATGCCGCTTCTATAGGTTCCAGTAAGAGTTGCTCCTTAGCGCGGGGACACGCCGTTGTGCGTCACCAAGCGCTTTACAAAACTCCCTAAATAAATAGAAATAGAAATCAGACAAGAAGCTGGAACCAGAATGGGGTGAAGAAGGCGATGACATCTGGGTGGCTGTGCATTGTTCTGTGTAGTGACCACATTATGTTGCTTCTTCCTCCTTTGGTTAAGTGAAACACATGTTTACAAAGAGGCCATTCTACTGAGTTTCAGTTCAGATGTGGGAGTATTGAGTTCCTGTTGGCTGTTTAATGTGGAGCCATGGTTGATGTACTATGACAGTCACCGTGAGCAGGGAGAGAAGAGAGCCCAGAACAAGTCTTGGGGTGAGTCTGATCACGGTTACACTGATTGGTGGTGGCTGATTGGGTATGCTGTAACAGGGCTGTGTGCCCATGTGGGCTCCCTAGGAGTTCCCGGAGATGATGGGCATACCCTGGGAGACTCCAATTAAAGAGGGAGGGAATTCATGGGACAAATGCACTAGTTCATCCATAGTGAGCCATCAGACCACAAATGTTGAAAGGTCCCCCAGATCCCAGACCATGTCAGCAGCTGTGAGCAATAGTGGAGAAGAGCTGTGGGCAGCAGTAAATTGGTCCTGTATGATGGCCGACCACTAACTACGCATTTGGGTAAAAAAAAAGGCACTGTTGAAACTTCACTCTGATTAGCCAACCTTACAATCAATAAGAAGAGCTCCCTGTTTTAAGGGTATTCTTATTGGTCAATAGCGGAATCAGAATCTCTGTGGTTAGTTAGCCTTTAGGTCATTATGCAAAGTCATGCAGGAGGAGAACCAATTCAGTGAAATGTGTGCGGGAATTGGAGGATATTGAATGCAATTCCAGTGGTGACGATGAGGGCAAATAAGAAAGCCTTTCAGATTTCAAGACTAAAACTAATTTTAAATATAACAGATGGATAGTTGGTCATAGAAAACAAGCCTGAGTGTTGGATGAAGATTCAGAGACAGAGTATTAAAATGTTCACTGATTCAGGCTTACCTTACACAATTATAAATGAAGAGGTATGGAGGAAACACTTTGTGAATAAAGTGGGTGCAAAATTATTTCCTACTGATATTGAACCGGAAGGTTATGGAGGGGAGAAAAATGAAATGATTGGATGCCGCTAGTTTAAGTTTGAATTTAAGAACAGCAGTATATATGAAAAATTGTATGTTTCGTCGAAGAGTCCGTCTTTCCTTAGATGGAAGGATCAGAAAGAATTACACATCATCCTAGATCCTTACGGCAAGGAACAAGTTCAGGAGATGGATGAGGGTGTAAAAGTAGGAGAAAGAATGTTAAAATGTTTTCCTTCCATATTTGATGTAAAATGGCAAGTTAAGTTGATTTGAGTATAAGATTATACTCAAAGTAGGGGCTGCACAAAAAATACATAAGAAATTAAATGATCCCATTTCTTTAAGGGAGGATATGGCAAACGAACTGGATAAACTGGTCATTGCTCGAATAATAGAACCCATAGAGGCATCCGCATTGGCTTTACTCCTAGAAGTAGCACGGAAGAGCAACAGTAAACTTAGGCTGTGTATAGATTTTGGCATTGTGAATAGCAATATCATAGTGGACCAATGTCCACGGCCAAAGATAAATGAAATGATATTGCTGTTAAAAGGTGCTAAACGGTTTTCCACAATTGATTTATCTGTGGCCTATTACCGAACACCTCTATCTAGTACTAGTAAAGAGTATACTACATTTATTATGCCACAAGGATGTTATCAATTTAGAAGATTTCTGTTTGGCTTTGCATTGGCAGCTGCCGTTTTTCAACGGTCACTGCTTCAAATATACAAAACAATATTGAATATACTGGGCTTGCATGGTTTAAATATTGAATAGTTAAAGTGTATGTTTGCCAAGAGCAGTGCTACATATTTAGGGCACGCAATCAATTGGGATGGGATTAAACCAAAACCCTCTTTGGTAGATGCTAAACTAAATGCACCAGCTCCAAGCTGCAGGGATAAGAGTGTTGTGTGTCGATTTAGATTCTGTATGAATTTCCCAATTCATGCCCTTATATAGGTACAATTCACATTGCCCTTACATAGACATAGAAATCCATTCCTTATTTAGGCATAGTCCATGCTACCCAAATACAGGCATGGCTACTTCCATCCGTTCATCTATGTCACAACGATTTCTTGGAAAACAAGATTCTTAAACTGTAGGTACTTCCCCATGCCTGGATATTGATTTCTCCAAGAACTAATTTATTATACATGAACATCTATTTCTTAGGGGTTCATTCACGACGTTCATATGCCCCCCTTTTACGTCAAAACTGGCATTCCTAAACACCTTCAAGGTATAAATATACCTTCACTTGCCATGGCAAAGCACAGTGTGGTTCGGTGCAGTTCGGCTACCTACTTGCACGACGCAGCTCGCCACAGCAAGTCTCAAAGGAAGCCAACTCTCCAGCTGACCAGAAGCTGTCATCCTCCTGCCGAGAATCCAGCTCCAGTGTTTCTGACTCCCCTTGTGGGGTGTTAGAGATTGATTCCCGGGAAAGAGATACCAACCTCTCTAATTCTAAGGTATGGGGCTGATTAGAACCTAGAGAAACCTTTGGCAATTCTTGGCACAACTAAACCAAACTAGACTATAAGCTAAACAGCACCTACTTCTTCCCTAGTCGTAGACTTAGGTTAAGAACACTGGGGTAGGATTATTTAGAAGCACCAGTTGAGTATTTTAGCCTATGTTATATATGTATGTATTTGAATGAATATGTAATAGCCAAAAAACTATGCTATTACAATATTATTTTATATTAATGGTAACGCTGTGCATATTTTATTTCACATTCTGTCTAACGATTGTAGCAGGTCATATCCCTTGCATGAGAAATAAGACTGTTCAATAAACCTTTTTATTGAAACACCCGTCTCACTATTTCTGTGCAACTCTGTAGAAACTAAGCATGCACGATTGACTGAGTGAAATAGTTATTGTTTCCACAACTCTGAAGATATTATTCCGATTCAAAGGGAAACAAAGTTGTTATGTTTATGCAGTTGTCAGAGACTAATCCCTTCTTGTTTATTCGAGAAAGCTTCTAGTGCCTTCTCAGTGAGCTGGCACACACACAATTAAGTTTAATATACTCGATAGAGACATACCGACATCAGTCCTATGTCAAATCTATAGTGTATGTTATTCCAATGCGCAGAGCCTATTAGGGTTATAGGGACTACACTACAATAGATCTGGAAGAATTCTGCTGTAAGTATATTCCAAACTTTGAGGCCAGTACTTACAACATTAGACAATTAATGAAAAGCAAGAGCAAATTTGAGTGGTTACCTGAATGCAAATGTGACTTTTGTAATTTAAAGGTGTGTCTTGCGACTGTGGCTACGCTAAAGAGTTTTCACCCTGAAGCACATAGTGTGATCACCACGGATGCGAGCAGCAGAGATTTGAGTGTGGTCCTAACTCAGATGGCGAGTAATAGAAAAGAGAATGTGAAAGCCCTATTCTTCCAGATCATTGTCACCTACAGAAAAGGGAAACTGTAATAGAAAAGGAAACTCTAGTTTGTATTTGGGCTGCAGATAATTTAAGAGTGTTTATGTGGGGACAATGTTTCACGTTGAGGTGTGATCATAAACCATTAGTGAAGGTGCTCACAACAGAAGGAACCATTAGCACGCCAGCAAGGGTTGCGAGATTGTCAATAAGATCGCAAGACTATAATTACAGGATTGAATTTGTTCCTGGCAAGGAAAATGTAATTGCCTATTTCCTTTTCGGAAGGTCTAAACAATTGTATATGTGTGAAGACTAATTATGGAATGCAGACCAAATTGCGCACCATGGTAACACTTGCATCAAATCAACAGCATTTGTGAAGCACAACTCTGTCACCCCTAGCTGTATCTGGGCCCTCTATCTCCATTCAAGACCAAGGTCTCTTGAGTCTCTTTCTGAAGTCTGCCAGCCAGGTGTCTGTATGGAGATAGAGGGAAAGGCTGTTCCAGGTCTTGTCAGCGATGTTAGAGAAGGAGCAGAATGTGGCCTAACGGCTAGAGCTGTTGACCTCGGAGCTGGGGAACTGGGTTCGAGTCTCGGCAGGGACGCTAAACATTCTGTGACTGTGCAAATCACGTAATATCCCTGTGCGTAGCAAAAAAAATGAATGTGTCTGTCTGTAACGTAACTGGTGCTCAAGTAAAGTGCTCTGATACCTCTGGGTCTAGTTTGCGCTATATAAAACTCCCCCCCAAAAAAGGAGCGGTCAATGATGCGGCTGCGAAGCATGCTGGGTGTGTGTGTGCAAGGGTGAGTGAAGAGGAGCGCAGGTATCTAGCGGGTTGGTGGAAGTTCAATCGACGGTTGTGGGGGGCTTTGTAGGCATTCATGAGGATCTTGAACTGGCATCTTTTCAGGACAGGGAGCTTGTGGAGGTCTCTCAGGTGGGGGGCGATTTGAGTTTGTTTGGGAGGTCCAGGATGAGTCTGAATGCAACGTTCTGTATGGTCTTGAGTCTTGTAAGGAACTGGGTATTGATGCCGGCGTAGAGGGCGTTGCTGTAGTTGAGGCAGCTGGCGACGAGTGCCTGAGTGACGTTCATTCTGGTGTTGGTTGGGGTCCATCTGAAGATTCTGCGGAGCATGTGAAGTGTGTGGAAGCAGGAGGAGGAGACTGCGTTCACTTGTCATTTCATGATCAGTTGGCTGTCGAGGATGATGCTCAAGTTGCGTGCATGATCGTTTAATGTGGGCTTGAGTCTGAGTTCTGCAGGCCGCCAGCTGTGGTCTCATGCAGGGGTGTTCTTCCTGAAGATCTGTACTTCAATCAATCAATTAATCAGAGGTTTGTAAAGCACAACTACTCACCCATGAGGGTCTCAAGGTGCTATGAGGGGCGACTCCGTAGCTTCCTAGTGTCATCCGAAGAGCCAGGCCTTGAGGTCTTTCCTGAAGTGGGGCAATGTGGGGGGTTTCCAGAGGCGGAAGTCGTTCCAGGCCTTTGCTTCGCGGTAGGAGAAGGACTTCTCTCCCGTTCTGGTCTTGTAGATGCGTGGGATGGTGGCCAGAGAGAGGTCAGCTGATCGGAAGTGTCTCTTGGGTGAGTGGAAGGAGAGGAGGACGCTTAGGTATGCTGGTCCGATGTTGTGAAGGGCCTTGTAAGCGTGGCTGAGGAGCATGAAAGTTATTCTTCTTTCAATGGGGATCCAGTGGAGATTGCGCTGGTGTTGGGTGATGTGGTGAAGGCGGGGAATATCTAGGACTAATCTGGCTTCGGCGTTCTGGATGGTCTGGAGCTTGCGAAGTACTTTCTTGTTGATTCCGGCGTAGAGAGCATTGCTGTAGTCCAGTTTGCTGTTGATAAGGGCGTGCATGACCATTTTTCTGGATTCGGGGAGGATCCATCTGTATCAAAAACGAAATATGGGAGGTTGACTATAAAAAAAAATTAAGAGTTGATCAATGTCAGAGGACATCTTCGAAAAAGATGCCCAGGCATACTGGGGGGTTGCAAACTCAGTGACATGTTTTTGTGAAGTAAGATTTAAACTATATTTGCATGGAGATAACATCTTAAGAGGTGAGAGGGTAATTCCCCCAAAACGTTTAAGAAAGTCTAATATAAGTCTGTGCCAGAAGGACATTTTGTCATTATCAGGACCAAACAGACAGCTAAAGCGTCATTCTGGTGGCCGGGCATTGATGTGGAAGTAGGTATGCGCATGACTATGAGGTATGCAGGTCAGTTGACAAATCATTAGTCACTTTGAGACCTCCTATAGAAGTATTTTCTGCATCAAATTCAACGTAAGAATGGGTAGCCATTGAAATTATGGAGCCAATAGATGTACAGCATAATTATAGAATAGTATTAATTGATATGATTTCCAGATGACCTATTATCAAAGTGGTGGAGAAGGTGGACATGGACATGGTTTTACAATTTCTGGGTCAGATATTTATTTTGGAAGGTATTCTAACAAACTTGCTTGGTGACAATGGGGTACAATTTACATCTCAAAAACTAAAACCAAATAATACTTCAGCAGATTAGGCATAAAGCAAAGGACGACTTAATGGAATGGTTGAGCGCTTTAACCGAGTGATAAAGAACCCTATCCAATGTGCAGCGCATAATCAGTACGGATGGGAGGTTCAAGTGGAAACAATGGTTTTGGCATACAGGGTATCGGTGTGTGAAGCGACAGGATTTTATTCTTTTGTTTTATTGAGGGGTATGAACCCAAGGACTAAATATACATAGAGATGGTTGTTTAGGTCCAGTATTGTACATTGATCTGAAGAATTGATAAAGGGGAAATAGGAATCTATGCAATCGAAGAGAAAGAATTGGTATGATAACAAAAATGTGACAAAGAAATGTGATATTGTAGTGGGCCAGTGAGTGAGAGTGAAAAAACCCAGCGAGGTATTTAAGGAAGAAAGTCGTATGAACCAATGGAAGTCGTTGAAGTATTGAATAACGCTGTGCGATTGGCCGATGGAAGGGGGTGGAATTTAAAAAGAATAGCAAGGTTTTCTGTTCCTTCAGCCACAAGTAATCATTCTTTGAACAATGAGTTAGCAGTGGGTGATACAGTCTGAAGATCCTAAGAACGGACAGGTCGTGCATTCAGGTTTGAGTAATGAAGACAGTCCCAACAGGGATGGGGAAGGAAATTCTTTACCAGAGGGTACAAATGATGAGGGTGTACCACGTGTTACTGACCATAAGATTGTTGACACAGAATCTCTTTCTCAAGAATGTCATTTGTCTAATGAAAGTTTTGCAAAGGCCAGAGAATCTAAGAGACAGAGAAAACCCCCTGTATTGTTAAAGGATTATATTTCGATAATTTTGAGTTATGAAGATATCTACATTGATTGTATTCACATACACAATTTTGTTGTTATTTTTCTTTCTAATTTTTTGTTTTTGGTGGTCTGTTCCTCATTTTGTCATTCGTCATTTTGTTTAGGTTCGAGGCGAGGTAAAAAAAGAGAAAAGGGGATGTGTTTGTGTATAGAGTACAATGATCTGAGAATAGAATGCATGAGGCAGGGCGGGATGTAGGATGTGGTATGAGGTTTGGAATCTCTGTGTGGAGGCGGCTGAGGCAGGTACACGGAGTACCTTGTTGGTAATGTACCTGGCTGATCTTTGTTGGAATAAACCTCACCTCAACTGATCCTGCGTGGAAGATTTGTACACAACTGCACCCTTTTGAAGTCCTCCTACGGAGTTGATTTGTTTTTTTTTCAACCGAATTGTACTTTTTGGCTGCCTTTTTCACCCACTCCTGGTAGCCATATGGACAGGGCAGAGACAGGCCCCGCAGTGAGGGTGATCATCCGTTGCGCCAGCGGGCCACCTGTGGGCCAGCCGACACCTGTAAGCCCTCAGCCTGACGACCCGCTTGATGGCCAGCGTGAACTCTCGGCCACCCCGGCTATCAGTCATACAGGACCCCGGCCAGATCCCCATCCGCACGGCTGGCGCCCCCTGCAGGCGCCCACTAAAGCTGCGCCTCCTGCGCGCGGGTTCAGGTGCGCGCCACCTTGAGTGCGCACGGCGCGCGCCAGGCTGGCTGCCACGTGGGCGATGCCAAGCGACCTGCCATGGCGGAGATGTGTTTTACAGGTGGAGATTTACGGCGCTGCGCGTTTAACGGCCTCGAGGAGCAGGGTGAGGAGGGGGCATGCGTTTTTTTTCATTTTGCGCAGTAGATTGGCAGGAGAAGGCATGTGATTCACCGTGGAAGAATCATGGCTGCAGCTGTTGCCCATTAAAGTTTATGTGCTGGGGGAGGGCCTCTGGAACTTCCATGCCATGCTCTGTTCAGTGCCCAGGAAAAAATGTTCTGTCTCCACAGTTCACTGGCGGCGGGTCATATCTGATGTCAAATAAAAAACCCGAGTCCCTACAGCAGTCGCTTAGCATAAAAGAGGCATTTCAGTCACACATGGCCGGCCGCCCTGGCTGAAGGAAGGAGTCTGTGTGCGCTCACAGCTCAGCTGCCGCCGTGTCAGCACACGGCTGCACGGGTGCACGGGGAGAGAGGTGCGGGGGCGCTGCAGGCATGGCATAATGGATGCATGGGTACACGAACTGGTACATGGGTGCAGCAGGCATGGGTTAGCGGGTAGATGGACGTGTGGGCACATCGGACACGGATTCATGGATATATGGGTATGTGGACTGGTACATTGGTGCAGCAGACATGAATTAATGATTGGATGGGTATATGAACTGGTACATTGGTGCAGCAGGTATGAATTAATGGTTGGATGGGTATATGAACTGGTGCATTGGTGCTGCAGGCATGAATTAATGATTGGATGGGTATGTGGACTGGTGCATTGGTGCTGCAGGCATGGATTCATGGTCGGATGGGTACATGAACTAGTAAACATTGCTGCAGCAGGCATGGATTCATGGATGGATGGATATGGGTATGCAAACTGGTGCATGGTGCAGCAGGCATGGATTAATAGGTAGATGGATGTGCCTGGGCACAGCATGAATGAATAACTGGTTGGATGGGTACATGAATTGGTACATTGGTGCTGCAGACATGAATTAATGGTTGAATGGGTATGTGGACTGGTGCCTAGGCACACCAGGTATGAATTAATGGTTGGATGTGTATGCGAACAGGTGCATGGGCACAGCATGAATAGATTAATGATTGGATGGGTACATGAACTGGTACATTGGTGCAGCAGGCATGGATTAATGGGTATGTGGACTGGTGCATGGACCCAGCCCACATGGATTAACAGTTGCGTGAGAAGGTGGACAAGTGGATGGGCACAGCAGACAAGGCTTAAAGGTTGGATGGGTATGTGGACTGGTGCAGCAGGCATAGATTAATGGATGGATTGGTATGAGGACTGGTGCATGGGTGCCGCAGGCATGGATTAATGGTTGTGTTGGTTGGTTAACTAGTGGATGGGCACAGCAGACAGGGATTAATGGATGGCTATGTGGACTGGTGCAGTGGTGCAGCAGGCATGGATTAATACGTAGATAGATGTGGGGATACAACAGGCATGGATTAAAAGTTGCAAGGGTGGGCAAGTGTCTAGACATAGCAGACGAGTATTAATGGATGGATTGGTATGTGGACTGTTGCCTGGGCACAGCAGGGATGGTTTAATGGCTGGATGGGTATGTGGAGTAGTGCACTGGGGCAGTAGACATGGATTAATGGATGGATGGGCACGTGGACTGGTGGATTTGTGCGGCAGGCATGGATTAAAGGATGAATGAGTATGTGGACTAGTGCATTGGCACATCAGGCTTGGATTAATGGATAGATGGGTATGTGGACTGGTGCATGGGTGCAGCAGGCATGGACTAATGGATGGATGGCTATGTGGACTGGTGCCTGGGTGCAGCAGGCATGGACTAATGGATGGATGGCTATGTGGACTGGTGCCTGGGTGCAGCAGGCATGAATTAATGGTTGGATGGGTTTGTGGACTGGTGCATTGGGGCAGCAGGCATGGATTAATGGATGGATTGGTATGTGGACTGATGCATTGGAGCAGTGGACACACAATAATGGATGGGTGTGTTTGTGGACTGGTGCATGGGTGCAGCAGGCATGGATTAATGGTTGTGTGGGTGGGTTGACTACTGGATGGGCACAGCAGACAAGGATTAATAGATGGATGTGTGGCCACAGCATACATGGATAAAATGTTGCATGGGTGGGCAAGTGCCTGGACATAGCAGACGAGGATGTATGGATGGATTGGTATGTGGACTGTTGCCTGGGCACAGCAGGAATGGTTTAATGGCTGGATGGGTATGTGGACTAGTGCATTGGCACAGTAGGCCTGGATTAATGGTTGGATGGGTATGTGGGCTGATGCACTGGTGCCGCAGGCATGGATTAATGGGTGGATGGGTTTGTGGACTAGTGGATTGGTGCAGCAGGCATGGGTTATGAATGGGTGGTTGTTGGACTGGTGCCTGGGCACAGCAGGCATGGATTAATGGTTTGATGGGTGAGTGGACTAGTGGATGGGCACAGCAGAGAAGGATTAATGGTTGGATGGGTATGTGGATTTGTGCATTGGTGCAGCAGGCATGGATTATTGGATGGATGGGTATGCGGCTGGTGCATTGGTGCAGCAGGCATGTCTTAATGGTTGTGTTTGTTGGTTAACTAGTGGAGGGGAACCGCAGACAAGGATTAATGGATGGATGGGTATGTGGACTGGTGCATTGGTGCAGCAGGCATGGATTAATGGATGGATGGGTATGTGGACTGGTGCATTGGTGCAGCAGACATGGATTAATGGTTGTGTGGGTGGGTTAACTAGTGGATGTACACAGCAGACAAGGATTAATAGATGGGTACGTGGAATGGTGCCTGGGTACGCCAGCCATGGATTAATGGATGGATATGTGGACTGGTGCAGTGGTGCAGCAGATATGGATTAATGGATGGATGGGTATGTGGGCTGGTGCATTGATGCAGCAGGCATGGATGAATGGATGGATGGCTATGTGGACTGGTGCATTGATGCAGCAGGCATGGACTAATGGGTGGATGAGTATGCGGACTGGTGCATGGGTGCAGCAGGCATGGATTAATGGTTGTGTGGGTGGGTTAACTAGTGGATGGGCACAACAGACAATGATTAATGGATAGATGGGTATGTGGACTGCTGCCAGGGTACAGCAGCCATGGATTAATGGCTGGATATGTGGACTGGTGCATTGGTACAGCAGCCATGGATTAATGGATAGATGGCTATGTGGACTGGTGCATTGGTGCAGCAGCCATGGATTAATGGATGGATATGTGGACTGTTGTATTTGTGTAGTAGGCATTGAATAATGGATGGATGGCTATGTGGAATGGTGCATGGGTGCAGCAGGCATGAATTAATGGTTGGATGGGTGGGTTGACTACTGGATGGGCACAGCAGACAAGGATTAATGGTTGGATGGGTATGTGAACTGCTGCCTAGGCACAGCTGTAATTGGTTAATGGTCGGATGGGTGGGTTGACTAGTGGATGGGCACAGCAGACGAAGTTTAATGGTTGGATGGATATGTGGACTGGTGCCTGGGCACATCAGGCATTGATTAATGGCTGGGTATGTGGACTGGTGCATTGGTGCAGCAAGCGTGGATTAATGGATAGATGGCTATGTGAATTGGTGCAGCAGCCATGGATTAATGGATGGATATGTGGACTGTTGCATTTGTGTAGCAGGCCTTGATTAATGGATGGATGGCTATTTGGAATGGTGCATGGGTGCAGCAGGCATGAATTAATGGTTGGATGGGTTTGTGGACTGGTGCATTGGGGCAGCAGGCATGGATTAATGGATGGATTGATATGTGGACTGATGTATTGGAGCAGTGGACACGTATTAATGGACGGGTGTGTTTGTGGACTGGTGCATGGGTGCAGCAGGCATGGATTAATGGTTGTGTGGGTGGGTTGACTACTGGATGGGCACAGCAGACACGGATTAATAGATGGATGTGTGGCCACAGCATACATGGATAAAATGTTGCATGGGTGGGCAAGTGCCTGGACATAGCAGACGAGGATTTATGGATGGATTGGTATGTGGACTGGTGGATTGGTGCAGTAGGCATGAATTATTGGTTTGATGGGTATGTGGACTAGTGCATTGGCACAGCAGGCATGGATTAATGGTTGGATGGGTATGTGGACTGATGCACTGGTGCCGCAGGCATGGATTAATGGGTGGATGGGTTTTGTGGACTAGTGGATTGGTGCAGCAGGCATGGATTAATGAATGGGTGGTTTGTGGACTGGTGCCTGGGCACAGCAGGCATGGATTAATGGTTGGATGGGTGAGTGGACTAGTGGATGGGCACAGCAGAGAAGGATTAATGGTTGGATGGGTATGTGGACTTGTACATTGGTGCAGCAGGCATGGATTAATGGATGGATGGGTATGCGGCTGGAGCATTGGTGCAGCAGGCATGTCTTAATGGTTGTGTTTGTTGGTTAACTAGTGGAGGGGCACCGCAGACAAGGATTAATGGATGGATGGGTATGTGGACTGGTGCATTGGTGCAGCAGGCATGGATTAATGGATGGATGGGTATGTGGACTGGTGCATTGGTGCAGCAGACATGGATTAATGGTTATGTGGGTGGGTTAACTAGTGAATGGGCACAGCAGACAAGGATTAATGGATGGGTACGTGGACTGGTGCCTGGGTACGCCAGCCATGGATTAATGGATGGATATGTGGACTGGTGCAGTGGTGCAGCAGGCATGGATTAATGGATGGATGGCTATGTGGACTGGTGCATTGATGCAGCAGGCATGGATTAATGGATGGATGGCTATGTGGACTGGTGCATTGATACAGCAGGCATGGACTAATGGGTGGATGGGTATGCGGACTGGTGCATGGGTGCAGCAGGCATGGATTAATGGTTGTGTGGGTGGGTTAACTAGTGGATGGGCACAACAGACAATAATTAATGGATAGATGGGAATGTGGACTGCTGCCAGGGTACAGCAGCCATGGATTAATGGCTGGATATGTGGACTGGTGCATTGGTGCAGCAGCCAAGGATTAATGGATGGATATGTGGACTGTTGCATTTGTGTAGCAGGCATTGATTAATGGATGGATGGCTATTTGGAATGGTGCATGGGTACAGCAGGCATGATTTAATGGTTGGATTGTCGTCATTTGACGGTGATCGGGTTAGCGTTAAGCTTTGCTACACAAATTTCCCTTATCTTGACAATAGTTGTCGAGAGCCATTTTGAATGTATCGGCGGCCATTTTATATGAATGCGTTGCCTCGTGGTCAGCATGCCCTTTGTCCTTCCTCTGTACCACTGACCACTCGAGTTTGCCCAGCAACAGGCTATTTTTAGTATTGGTCAAGCTCACACATGCGCAGTTAAGTCTGAACAGTCATCACTTAGGAATGTTCCCCAAACTGACCAGTGGTGTTATAACTCCTCCCATGAGTTGGCTGTGTTCCAAAAATGACCATATATGTACCTAAACCTCTACAACTGTGTCCTCCAACATTTTTATTGCTGTAAAACTGTATAAAATAGGACTCACACCGATGTTCAGTGTGATACTTTTTGCATTGCCGAAGCGTGCTGTAGGAATGTACCACCACCCCATGGGGTCTTAATAAACTTGTCTTTTGCATTTTCCAGTTTCCGTGCCAACATCTGTTATGGTGTAGAGGGTATTCTGCGGAGTATGTAGGCCTGGAGAACCCAATACCACAAATTGGCGACCACGAAGGGACTCATCGGCGACTCGGATGCCCTAAGGAGAGGTCGTGACGAAGGATTGGAAACTCGCCATGGACGCGTACGCTGCTACTGAGTGACCCGAGTCTTGGCACCCACGGTGTTTTCTTCCTTTCCTTCTGATCTGACCTTCCAGGTGGCGCCGGTCCTCGACTGAGATCCTGTTCGTTCGAGTTGTCGTACAGTGCCGGTTTGGCTGATTTGATCAAAGACCTTGGCAGTTGGAACCTGGATATCTGAGAATTTGGTAAGCTTGTGATTGGTAAGATAGTCTACGGACGCTTACTGTGGCTCTTTGAATATGTTTTGAGTTAGCTAACATTTGATTCTATGATTTGAACTATATGTGCAGTGCACTTCACATAGGCGGGCATGTAGAGATATTTCTCTAAATTTGTTTGTGTTTGAACGGCACATTTGTGTGGAGTATATTAAGTGCCATTTTTGTGGTATCACGTTTTCGTGATACTTTTTGAACATGCCTGTTTTAACCACACTTCGAGGAATGTGCTGTCTTGGAAATGGTACCACTTATCGATTAAATGAATCTCAGCCGGCTCCCCCAGAGGGGACTCCCAATCGGGAGATGTATGTCAAATTTGGTCTTCCCCCTATATTATACAGTAAATTATGGAATAAGTACACCAGATCTGATCCCGAGTTGCAATGGCCACTACATGGGTCGTTTGATTTACGAAAGGTTCAGTATGTGGAGCAATGTTTGTTTCAGCGTAGGTCAAGACAGGATATGTTTGATTGTGTACGAATGTGGGAGAAAGCAGTGCGTGAACGAATGAAGCGTGAAATAGCCTTGGCGGAAAAAGAGCAGCGTAAGGCTGCTTGAGATAAGGCTTTACAGCTGGAGGAGAAGGAGTTGCAGGAGAAGAAAGAGAGGGAGGCACGGGAACGTAATTTACAAACGAGTGGTCAATTTCCTATTCGGCGTCCGCTTTATCCTGTCCTTACTAATGAAATTGATGATTTTTCATTATTAGATCGTTGCCCGCCTCCGTACGTTTTACCTACGGCTCCAGATGAGGACTCGGACGACGATGGTCGAGGGAGTAAGAGTATGAGGTTATCTGCTAGTGTAACTGCGGAATTGCGCAGTTTTGCTCGTAATTAAATTTGAACAAAATAACTATATCATAGATTAAAGATGAAATGAGTAAGTGGTCGGAGCGAGAACAGTTGTATTTCTTAAGCGCTTTTGGAGATGAAGTTGTAGAACGATTTAGGAAACATTCAACTGATTTAGGGCCCAAGGATATATCAGTTTATCGTGAGAATATGAGTAAAGGTTTTTTTGTTATTGCAGATGCTGATGAATTTTTCCGACGGTTGGTCCAGCTACGGGATGAGGCGTCCAGACTACGGGAAGCACGAAAAGCATCAGACGTGCCTGCGCCGGGGTCGACGGAGCAATCCAAAGAGTGTTCTATCTTTGGAGCAGATAAGCGTTCTACAGTTCATGTTATGCCTATGCGTGAAGCGGCACCTTTGTATGTCCCCCCTAAAGGGCAAGGTACAAGTGACGATAAATTGTCCGGGGATGCAAAGGGTTATTTTGTATATAATTGGGTTTATACACCTTGGAATAGAGCAGATGTTATGGCACTGAAAAATGCTTTACCTGATCCGCGTAAAAATCCAGCAGCTTTCTATGAAGGAGTGGAAGGGGCTATTTCTTCATGTGTTATGACGTTAGTTGATATTGATCTTTTTTTTGGGTTGATATTGCCCTCTGATATGTGGAGAGCGATTCGTAAGTTTGACGATCAAGCGATTTTGGGAGCGGATTGGAAAGTTTTAGTCCAAGCAGATTTAGATAGAGAGCCTGCATGTAAGCCGTGTCAATTAATTTTAGATCTTCCAACAGCTATTTTGAATAAATTAAAAACGCTTGTACCCCCTAAAAAGATTGATTGGACTATGTTAGCCTCTTGCAAACAAAAGGCGGATGAGTCGGTGTCTGACTTTTTCTCTCGTTTTGAGGAAGCATTTCATGATTACAGCGGGCAATTATTAACGGACGATACGGGTAGACATTTGTTCGTTGATAAGTATGTGGCTAATCTCCTACCGGAGATTGCAAAATGTTTGAAGACTAGTAAAAGTTCCTGGACCACGGCAACCCCTGCATCCTTGTTGACTATGGCTCAGTATTATGAACGACAGGAATTAGAGGCTAAAGAAAGTACCAACAAGAAAGCGAAGGAGTTAAAGACGAAAGTGATGTTGGCTCAGGTTCGTGCTACGCAGCCGAGAGGGAACGATAGAGGCAGGCGAGAAGGGTATGGTACGTCTTCTGGTCGTACCGACATTGCTGAGGATCAATGTGCATACTGTAATGAGTTTGGGCATTGGGCTTCAGATTGTCCGGTGCTTCGTGAACAACGTAATCAGCGTGGTCGAGGAGGTGGAAGGACACAGAATAGTTATTCGGGAGCGAGGGGTGGAGCAAGTGATCGTGGTAGGTTTGAGGCGAGGGGTCGTGGCCAGGATGATCATAATACTTTTGATCGACGGAATCAGTACCAGATATCTGAGGGTGAGAATGTGGAATCTCAGGATTATGTTCATGCATAGGAGTGCGTAGGATGGGGTGTGGAATCGGTTGAAATACCAGTAGATCAAAGAGGTCCATATGTATCAGCGGGCGTTTTGGGTTCTACTGATCAGTTCCTGGTTGATACAGGAGCTACTCGTAGTGCTCTGTCTAAAAACTTGGTTCCAAGGGCTCCCCTGTCTGGCGAAACGATTACATCCATAGGGTTCGATGGAACACCCTCTCTTAGCCCATTGTCACAACCTCTTACGTTTTACATTGACAGATTCTTTGGCCCGTGCCCATTTTTATTGTCGCCGAATACTCCAGACAATATTATGGGCATAGATTTGCTTAAATACTTCCGAGCAACAATACGCTGCGCTCCTGAAGGAGTGCGGGTTATTTTAAATGACAATTATCCGGATGTAGGAAGACTATGCACTATGCAAGAAATTGAAGCGTTAGCCTCTCTCCCACACACGTTATGGGCTACATCGGACACGGATGTGGGACAGATGCTCATTCCACCTATTCGAATAACTGTTAAGGAGGGTGTGTCTCTGCCACGTGTACCACACTACAAAATCTCTAGGGAAGGTGAAATTGCCCTGACTCACATTGTTCAGGATTTGATTACTGCAGGAGTGGTGGAGGAGGTTCCCTACAACGTCTGTAACAGTCCGATTCGTCCGATCTTAAAGAAAGATACTGATGACAAAGTCTATTGATTTATTATTGAAATAAACAAAATTGTAGTACCCCAGTACCCGGTGGTGTCTGATATCACCACCTTACTTACTTTGATTCCACCCACTGCCACCACGTTTTCTGTAATAGATCTCAAAAACGCCTTCTTTTCTATTCCCATACATTCTGATAGCAGATATCTATTTGGTTTCACATTAAATAATAAATCGTATAGGTTTTGTCGAGTTCCTCAAGGCTATACAGAAAGTCCTAGCATCTATAGCCAGGCTTTAAAAAGACAGCTTGATGCTTTTGATTTGCAGTCTGGAGTAGCTCTCATCCAGTATGTCGATGATATTTTGCTTGCTGCGGACACGTATGCACAGTGTGAGGAGAGTACTCTTGCTTTGCTCTCTTTCCTTGCTCAGAATAATCACAAAGTGTCTAGGAAAAAACTACAATACTGTAGACCAAAGGTGACCTACCTCGGTCATCTTTTGTCTAAGGAGGGACGTGCATTAACATCTGATCGAATTCAAGCAATTTTGGATACACCAGTCCCCCGTACTCAGAGAGATGTGCGTGCTTTCATAGGTTTAACGTCTTTTTGTAGACAGTGGATAATGGGGTTTTCGCACATTATAAAATCTTTGCTAGCATTATTGTCCAAAACTACACTAATGCCTCTTGAATGGACAGATGAATGTCAGATTGCTTTCGAACAATTGAGACAAGCCCTTTGTTCTGCACCAGTGTTAGGCACACCAGATTACACGGAGATTTTCACATTGTATGTACACGAGAAAGATGGGTGTGCATTATCAGTGTTAGTGCAGACACACGGGGATAAGCAGAGGCCCTGCGCATATTTTTCGGCGATACTTGACCCTGTGGCACAAGGGTTACCTGGGTGTTTTCGAGCAGTTGCAGCAACAGCAGTGGCCATACGACAGAGTGAGGGAATAGTTTTGTCACACAAATTGTTGGTGTTAGTTCCCCATGCGGTAGATGCTCTACTAAACCAAACAAAGACTCAGTATCTCACGAGCGCACGTTTAACAGGATATGAGCTTACACTATTGGCGCCACATATCACACTAAAGAGATGTGCTACCCTGAACCCTGCTACTTTATTGCCGTATCCAGTTGCTGAGGGCCAGGAGGAAGAACACCATGATTGTGTTTTCCTGACTGAAGAACAAACAAAGGGTCGTGTCGACTTACAGGATACGCCACTTCCAGATGTGGATGGGGAACTGTGGGTTGATGGGTCATGCTTAAGGCTGCCAGATGGCACAACTTCTGCAGCATATGCGATCACGACACTTAAAACGGTGGTAGAAGCAGCACGAATACCACAGAAATCGGCCCAAGCAGCGGAACTAATAGCCTTGACAAAAGCCTGCGAATTGAGTGCTGGCTTATGTGTGAGCATCTACACTGATAGCCGGTATGCCTTCGGAGTAGCGCATGATTTTGGCCTACTCTGGAGAGAGCGTGGGTTTTTGACTTCGCATGGAGTACATATCATGCACGGAGAACTAGTGCGTGATCTTTTGAATGCGTTACTTTGTCCAAAGAAAGTGGCGATAATAAAATGCAGTGCACATAAAAAGGTCACTGACAAAGTGGGACAAGGAAATGCTTTTGCAGATAGCGTAGCGAGAGAAACTGCTATGTCACGAAATGCCTCGCCAATGTATGTAGTGAAATCACAGGCTGAGCGATGGCATGATGCTAGAGAGGAGATATTAGATATTCAGAAATCAGTGTCTGAAGCAGAACTTGCAACTTGGGCAGCAGAGGGAGTGTTGGACGATGAGGGTTGTTGGCGAAGCAAAGATATGGAAAGATGGAAATTGCCTGCAGCCTACTTGCAAGCGATGATCTAAATGACACATGGATTGGCACATGTTGGAGCTCTTGCAATTACTCGATTGCTAACGCGAGTTTGGGAGCATCCTGAGATTGCCAATACGGCCAAAAGAGTAGTGCAGACCTGTCTGATATGCTTGCAACACAATCCTGCAAAAGGGACGCACACTCCGAAAGGAGGGTTCGTTCCACCTACTGCACCATTTGAAGTACTGCAAATGGATTACATCCAGCTTGAGCGTTGCAATAACCTTAAGTATGTCTTCGTGGTGGTGTGCGCTTTCAGTAAATGGATTGAGGCCTTCCCCACGAAGGATAATACAGCGTTGACAACAGCTAAGGTTTTGCTCAAAGAGTACTTCCCTCGCTACGGTGTTTGTAAATTTTTGTGGAGCGATAATGGTCCTCATTTTGTCGGGAAAATTGTAGAATACGTGATGAAGGGATTGGGAATTCAGCAGAAATTTCATGCTGTATTTCATCCACAGTCAGCAGGTCTTGTTGAAAGATACAACGCTACTCTGAAATTAAAGCTAGCAAAGATTGTGGCATCTACGTCTTTGAAATGGCCGGATGCTCTGCCTCTGGCATTGCTATCTATCAGATCAGTGCCCCATTCCCGAACTGGCCTCACACCCTATGAAGTGGTGTTTGGAAGGCCTATGAATATATGGGGAGTTCCTAAGCCTCGATTGTTACATCATGTGCCTTGTATAATGATGAACGATTATTTGGCACGATTAACAAATGATTTACTTTCTATTCATCAACAGGTTCGAGAAGCGCTCCCCGACAATTCCATTGGAGAGGCTCACAATCTTCGTCCTGTGACCACGTGATGGTCAGGTCCTTCGAGAGAACAAGCAGCTTTGAGCCGAGGTGGCGTGGCCCGAGCAGGTGCTTCTTGCAACTCGTACGGCTGTGGAGGTCACCAACAGGAAGCGGTGGGTGCACTCCACTCACTGCCTCCGTGTATCTCCGGATCTGGTGAACCCAACTGTGCTGTCAGATTATTGAGACATTTTGGACGAGGAGAAGAGCCCAGCTGTAACGTCTACTGAATCGGAGGGAGCCTTCCCGGACCACACTGTTTCTGGAAGAGAGAGATACAACCTACGACCACGACAAGCAGTTGTTTTGTGCGAGACTGGTTGAGTTACTGCTCCAGGTTTGTGAAACGGAAGCCGGGAATATCAAGGGGGGGGGGATCTGTTCTGCCAAGTGTAGCGACAACTGTCTTGAATCTCGGAGAAGAAACCAACGGCTACCTCGGAGCTCAGCACTCATATTTTTATTTTTTAGTTATTTTTGAGACATTTTTGAACTTTTGAACTATGGCATCTTCTGCAATGCGAAACAAGAGAATCCTTGGTGCAGTACTATTTGTTTTGACAATTGTTGTGATAGCTGTGATAGCCTGGGTAGTAGAACTCTTGGTGCCAGTAAGAGAACATTTATTGCCAACTACCCCGATTCCATCTGAACATTTTCATTTTACTTTGCCTTATCATGAAGAACGACATAGACAGACTTATTTGAATAACAGCTTTATTCAGATTCTGCATCATACTCACAATATGACCAATACTTCGAACTGCTGGGTATGTGGGATGTTGCCTGGACATCAAAAGAAAGGAGGCACACCACTTATCCCACTCTCGTTTTCCCATAATGGTTCTTGTAATGCCTAGTATACTCTCTTGTTCACTTTGCAATGGTCAACGAAAGGTGGACTGCTTTTCCGACTCAATAAAATCTGCTTCAATGATCGAGATGGTTATCCGCAAGCTGAAGGAACTAAGTTCGAATGGGAGGAGTATCGCCCAGACAATGTGTCTGCACCACGAATTTATAGCAACCAAAGAACTATAAATATGTCCAGTTTACATGTGATTACTGTTATTGATACAAAAGCTGATCTTTGCGTTCGTAATAAAGGTACAATCCCAGTAGGAAGAAGTGAATGTAACACCACTCTTACCTTTGACACACCAAATGGCATTACATTCGTGGCCTCACGAAATACGGACTTTATCTGTGGAAATAAAGGTTATCACCGTCTCCCTATAGGATGGTTAGGAACATGCTATATATCCTTTGTATTACCCCCTGTGTTTGTTGCCCCACCTATGTATCACAATAATTATGTTCTGTATAATGATTTTATATTGAATAGAGTAAAGAGAACATTAGTTCTTGATGACATTGACCAAACGGACACTGCGTTACAACAATATGTCGATTTTAATTTAGGCCTCTTTTCATTTGTTGGAGCTGCTTTGAATAGTCAGAAAATAAGACGGCTGACACGTGTTGTAGAAGCTGTTGCTAATGAGACAGCTTTCGCTTTAGGAAACCTAACAGAGGAACTTCAGATTACTAGAATTGTAACGCTCCAAAACCGTATGGTATTGGATGTAGTATTAGCTGATCTTGGAGGAGCATGCCGTATTATCGGAAGTAGTTGTTGCGTATACGTGCCAGATAATTCACCTTCTGTATATGATGCAATATCTAAATTACATAAAATTGCTGCTGAGATACATCCTGATAATGGTACATGGACATTCTCGGGATGGTTTTGGACATTACTTAGTACATGGGGTTGGAAGTTGTTGACGATTCTATGTGTAATAATTGGGATATTATTCTTTTTATGCCTCTGTATCCAGTGTGGCCCAGTGCTATGTTCTATGTGCCTTTCTGCTTGTATTCCATCTAAACGAGCTGTTGCTAAAAATGAACAAATGATTCATAGAGAAGTAGTACAAATTATGTCTATTGATATTGAAGGTGAGTACCCTGATTACGTCCACTATGAGGTAGCTTCAGCTAAACGCTAAAAGGGTCGTCTGTCGTAATTTGACGGTGATCGGGTTAGCATTAAGCTTTGCTACACGAATTTCCCTTATCTTGACTATAGTTGTCGAGAGCCATTTTGAATGTATCAGCGGCCATTTTATATGAATGCGTTGCCTCGTGGTCAGCATGCCCTTTGTCCTTCCTCTGTACCACTGACCACTCGAGTTTGCCCAGCAACAGGCTATTTTTAGTATTGGTCAAGCTCACACATGCGCAGTTAAGTCTGAACAGTCATCACTTAGGAATGTTCCCCAAACTGACCAGTGGTGTTATAACTCCTCCCATGAGTTGGCTGTGTTCCAAAAATGACCATATATGTACCTAAACCTCTGTAACTGTGTTCCGCCTACATTTTTATTGCTGTAAAACTGTATAAAATAGGACTCACACCGATGTTCGGTGTGATACTTCTTGCATTGCCGAAGGGTGCTGTAGGAATGTACCACCACCCCATGGGGTCTTAATAAACTTGTCTTTTGCATTTTCCAGTTTCCGTGCCAACATCTGTTATGGTGTAGAGGGTATTCTGCGGAGTATGTAGGCCTGGAGAACCCAATACCACAGGATGGGTTTGTGGACTGGTGCATTGGGGCAGCAGACAAGGATTAATGGATGGATTGGTATGTGGACTGATGCATTGGAGCAGTGGACACTTATTAATGGATGTGTGTGTTTGTGGACTGGTGCATGGGTGCAGCAGGCATGGATTAATGGTTGTGTGGGTGGGTTGACTACTGGATGGGCACAGCAGACAAGGATTAATGGTTGAATGGGTATGTGAACTGGTGCGTAGGCTTAGCTGTAATTGGTTAATGGTCGGATGGGTGGGTTGACTAGTGGATGGGCACAGCAGACGAAGTTTAATGGTTGGATGGATATGTGGACTGGTGCCTGGGCACATCAGGCATGGATTAATGATTGGATAGGTATGTGAACTGGCACATTTGTGCAGCAGGCAAGGATTACTGGGTAGAGGGTTATATGGACTTGTGCATTGGAGCAGTAGACAAGGATTAAGGTATGGAAGGGTATGTAGACTGGTTCATTTCTGCAGCAGGCATGGATTACTTGATGGATGGGTATGTGGACTTGTGCATTGGTGCAGTAGACAAGGATTGCTGGACGGGTGGGTTTGTGAACTGGTGCCTGGGCACAGCAAGCATGGATTAATGATTGGATGGGTATGTGGACTGGTGCATTGGCGAGGAAGGCAAGTATTAATGGTTGGGTGGGTGTGTGGACTGGTGCCTGGGCACAACAGGCATGGATTAATGGGTGGGTTGGGTTAGTGGACTGGTGCTGCTGGCATGGATTCATGGGTAGATGGATATGGGGCTACAGCAGACATAGATTAATGTTTGTGTGGGTGGGTTAACTAGTGGATGGGCACAGCAGGCAAGGTTTAATAGAGGAATGGGTTTGTGGAGTGGTGCATTGGAACAGCAGACCCGGATTAATGGGTGGATGGGAGGCATAGATTAATGGGTGGGTGGATTGGAGCATCGGCACAGAACACATGGTTTAATGGCTAGGCTGATGGTGTAGACTAATGCATTGACATAACAGGCAAGGATTAGTGGTTAGATGGCTGGTAAGCATGGACATGTTATGGGCACAACAGGCATGGGTTAATAATGGCTGGATGACTGATGGTGGATGGACAGGTGGCTAGGAATAATAGGCATGGAGTAATGGCTGGATAGGTGTCTGAGTGAGCTGATGGAAGGACACAAAAGTCGTTGAATAATTGTTGGATGGATGGGTAGGTGGACAGGAGCATGGACAGAACAGGCAAGGATTAATGTCTGAATAGATGTATGGGTGTGTGTACAGGTGGCTGTGCACAAGAGGCATGGATTAATAACTGTGTGGAGGAACTGGTGGATGGGCACCCCAGACATGGATTAATGTGTGGGTGGTTGGGCTGGCGCATGAGCACAAAGGCTTGGATTAGTGGCTGGGTGGATGGATGGATGGACGGCAGTGCTTAATTTGTAAAAAAATAAGTGCCAGGGCCCAAGGTATTACTCACTACTTCATTGCAGCTCCCACAACCCACTACTTTTTAACTGTAGATTAAGTTAAAGTTTTATCATTTTTTAATGCTATATTAAATAGTTTAATGTTTCACAGATGAACGTTGCTTAAAAATGCACACACAGTGCCACCATGTGGTGGTGTCTCAGAAATATGTGCTGTGTTTACAAATTTGTGCCGGTCCCAAGCACCGGAAGACACCAGTACAAATTAAGCACTGAGGACGAATGGATAGACTGGTTCATGGGCACAACAGGCATGAGCCAGTGTCGGCAAGAGGCATGGATTCATGGGCGCACATGGAGATGGGCTAGGTGATGCATGCAGGATGAATAGATGAATTGTTGCCACTCCTAGATGGATGGGCAGACAGATGGTCTGGTGCATGGGCACAGCAGGCATGATGGGTGGATGGAGTGGTGGAAGGGTAAAGTAGGCATGGAATAATGACTGCACAGATGATTGGATGTCTTTCAGAAGGCACCTAAACTCCTACCCTGAATGGACGGAAATAACACAGATGACCAGAATGCAAATGGCTGCTGTTATGTTATGTTATGTTAATTTAATTTTATAATGCACACAGCTGCCCAAAAGGGTTTCCCATTGCAAGCCTGAAGGAACCCTGAAATATGAGAAAAGAAGAAATGAAAAGCAGGTATAAAAAATGACGGTTATTGATTAAACAACCAGGTTTTTAGTTGTTTACGAAAATTAGAATACAGTGTTTCCTTGCGGATCAGAGTGTGGAGAGAGTTCCACAAGAGTGGACCGAGATAGGAAAAGGAACGGCCACCCATTCTTGTAAGTTTGATCTTAGGATTCACAAATTTTTCTTGAATAGAAGAACGTAGCAGACGGGAAGGTTGATAGGGGCCTACCGGATTTTGTAGGCATTTAGGCGCAGTGCCAGTCTTGATCTTGAACATGTAGCTCAGAGCTTTAAATTTCATCTGATTTTCCACTCTGAGTCAATTCAGATCTCTCAAGGCATTAGAAGTGGAGGACATTCTTGCGATTCTGCAAAGCAATCTCGCTGCAGAATTCTGCACCACCTGGAGCTTACGTAACACATCCCTATTAGCTCTCAAAAAAAGGATGTTCCCTTAGTCCAGTCGGGATGTTACAAGTGCCTGGACTACAGTCTTTTGGGTAGCAATCGGGAGCATCCAGATGATTTTCTTCAACCATTTTAAGATGGTGAAGCAGGTGGCTTCAGTTTTTACTTCATGTTATTTCATAGACAATTTATTGTCAATGATGAATCCCAGATTGCGGACCTGAGTAGTGGGCAAGGATAAAGGCCCCATTACAGTGGGCCAGTTTTGGGGTCCCCAAAGGTCTATATTTTTCCCAAAAATAAGGACCTCCATTTTTTCCCCATTGAGCTTAAGTAGATCGGATTGCATCCAAGATGCAATGTTACTCAAGCCCAATTGAAGGGTTGAAGGTCCTGATGTTTTTTCCGTCGAGAGGGAAAAAATAATTTGGGTGTCGTCAGCATACGAGAAAAGCAATAACCCTGCCTCTTCTGCAATTGCTGCCAAATGTTGTACATATATGTTGAACAGGAGGGGATTTAAAATAGATCCTTGCGGTACCCCATACGGAGAGGAGTAGACTTTTGAGGAAGCCCTGGTTGAAAAAACTGGAAAGGTCCACTTAGATAAGAAAGAAGACAACCAACCAAGTGCTGACCCTGAAATTCTGAGAGACTGTAAGGATTTCATTAATACCATATGAGAAACCGTATCAAATGAGATCTAATAATATGAGGGCCACTGTGTTACCTACATCTAAGCGTTGTCATAGTATTTCGGTAACACCAAGGAGAGTTGTCTCGGATGAGAAACCTGCTCAAATTGCAGGAGTAGGGAGAAGATCCCAGGGAGAGCCAGATTTAATGCTGCCTACATTTTTTTTAAAGAGTTGATGTGAAGGGGCACCCACTTTTCCAGGTTTGTAAGAGGTTCAGGAACAACAATGGGCTCAGGAGAAAAAGTTGACTGTGTAGGTGCCATTGAACTGGTTCTATCCAGTGTCAAATATATTTGCTCCACTTTATTTATGAAAAAAATAGCAAGAGTGTTGCATTGTAATTCATTCAAAACAGGAGAGCTGGGCTGCGTGCCCGAGCCCGCTAATTTTTTTAACCATGGAAAACAGAGTGCGTGAGCAGTTCTGTGCCTTCAAAATAGTAGAGGAAACATGCTCCGCTCGGGACAATTTACATAAAACTTGGTATTTTTTTAGAGCAATTTTATATGTAATTTTAGATTCAGGGGAATAATTCTTCCTCAAACATCTTTCCATGACTTTACATTTACTTTTTTCGATTTTTTTTTTTTTTTTTTGGTGTAAGACGTTTATTTTGTATCCAGGAAACAGAAGTCGTACACTGCGTCACGCCAACAACCCGGAGGCAGGCCGCTATCAGGTATTCAATACATCAGGCATAGTAAAATGATGTGGGGGCCGTATTCGGACCATTTCAGTGCCCCCAGCCAGTGTAATCAAGACAGCTATATCTTAGTTGTTAGCAGTTCAACTTCAGCACGTAAATGGTCTTACTTTTTCACACAGTGTTGTAGGCACAAACATATATCAGGAATAGATCAGGCCGCCTCGGAGTGGGCAGCTGTCACAACCAGCTGCAGCGGCGTGCGGGAAGGAGACGCCTAACAACACTGTCTTTTCACCCAACATACCCCGCCAACAATCAGAAAACTAAAACAACGTGTTCCGGTGCAAGTACGAACAGTCAGTCATTCAACGCAGCAGCCATCCATAAGGTCCTATGACACTGCGCTGGGTCGTCATGGGCAAGGACTAGCAATGGTGAGGGTAGGAGTGCGGAAGATGGGGGGGGGGGGGGGGATAGGACTGCAATTGGGGTCAGCAATCCAGTAGGGGATCTCCTGGTGGCCAGCGGGGAATAGGTCAGCTGTATACCAAGGAGCAGTGAGGTCTCAGGTCAATATTGCGGGGCTGGGTAGGGCAGGCCCACAGCTATGTAGGTTCACCGATTGGCAGGCATTCGACCACATGAAGGGCACAATCAGCCCATGTCATCTGAGACACTCGCAGAAGGTGACCCTCCGGAAGTGTCCGAGCCCTCCCTCTCCCTAGTCCACTGTATAAACGGGTCCCATATGTCAGTAGGCCTGGAAGCGGTGGGCATGGACTCCCAGTATTGTGTGAGTTGTGTATGGCCATATGTCACATCTCTAATCCACCCTGCAAAGGAGGGGAGAGCTCTCCTGCCCCAATTCAATGATACCTGCCGTTTGGCGTAGAGAAGGAGCAGTGCGTGTAGTTTCCTGTCGCAAGGTTCAGTCTCCTTAACATATCCCAGTAACCCCAAGAGTGGGGTCGGTGTATCATGTCTATGTGTGATGTGATTAATGGCTGTGAAGACCTCCGACCAGTATGTAGCCAGCTTGGGACAACTCCATGCAACGTGGATAAAGGACGCATCTTCCCCTCCACATTTCCAGCAGGAGGCATCAGCCCGGACGCCCATTCTGTGTAGCGACAGTGGCGTGCGGTAATAGCGGTGGAGGAATTTGAAGTGAATGAGCCTCAGCCGGTAGTTCGGAGAAAGTGCAGCAAGTTGCTTACAGCAGTATACCCATATGTCATCTGAGAACAGTTCACCTAAGTCTGCAGCCCAAGCCTGTTTGGCCGCGGCCACCGTCAGAGGAGCCTGCTCCTGCACACAATTATATAATCGCGATACCAGTTTTTTGGGGGAAGGCCTTGAAAGCAAGTTTTGGAGGGCGTCCAGGGCGCACGGCTCCTCCGGGAATTGGGGCCCAATCTTCTTGCAGGATTCCCGAAGGGAATGGTACAGGAATGAGTCTGCAAAAGTATCGGGTCGAGTGATGTCGCCCGCGCCCAGTTCGATAAAGTTACCGTCAGGGTATAGGTCTGCAAACGTGATTAGTTTCTTCCCACGGAGCGTGAGGGCATCTCCCCTGGTGGTTAAGCATGGAAGCATCGGGTTTCCCCACAGCGGGATGGCCGGTGCATAGAGCAAGGAGAGTCCAGCCCTCTTCTGAAGTTCGCGCCAGGCCCATCGGACCATCTCCACTGTGTCCACTTCTCGTGACGGGCATGTAACTTTCCCGTATAGCGCCACTCGCAGCGGCAATGGGGCGACCACTGCTAATTCCACCGCCACATGTGGTTGATAAGGAGTGGGGTAGGCCCAGAAATGTAGAAATTGCGCTTGTGCACAGAGGGAGTAAAGCTTCAAATCTGGAGCCCCAAGGCCTCCCTGTGTGAGCGGCAGCGTGAGCAAGTCCCAGGAAATTCTTGCTTGCCCACCGGCCCACACCAACTGTAAAAGCAGCGAGCGTACACGAGTGTGGAAGTGTGCCGTCATCGGTAGGGGGACATTTACAAACAAATACAGAAATTTAGGGAGAATTACCATTTTCGCCAAGGCTATTCTCGCAACCAGGGACAGAGGTAACTTGTTCCACACCTCAACCTTCCCTTCCAGCCAATCCACCGCTCTACCGAAGTTCAATGACCACAGTTCTTGCACATCTCGACTTATCCAGATCCCCAGATATTTAACAGCCCCCGTCTCCCACCGCAGCGGGTAGTCCGGAGTTGGGCGAGCAGTTTCCTCTGTCAAGGGGAAGGCCACCGACTTGGACCAGTTAATGGAGATGCCCGCCAAGCCTTCAAACCTTACAAATTCACGGAGTAACGGATTCAGGTTATCCTTAGGATTAGTGACGTACAGGGTGACATCATCCGCGTATAGCGAGATGAGCAGGCTCCTAGAGCTGAAGCCAATGCCCCTTGCAGTGTGGTGCTGCCTTACCCTAGCCGCCAGCGGCTCCATTGCAATAGCGAAAAGGAGAGGGGACAGAGGACACCCTTGTCTGGTCCCCCTGGAGATAGGAAAGGGTTTGGACACAAGGCCGTTCACGCTCACCCTGGCTCTGGGCGCAGTGTAGAGTAGCCTAATCAAGGTCCTGAAATTCTGACTGAAGCCCATTCTCTCCAGGACTCTGAAAAGGTAAGGCCACTCTAAAGAGTCGAATGCTTTGGTGGCGTCTAGGAACACCACCGCCGCCTGTACAGAAGGGTGCAAGTAATGTAGCACAGAGAAAATAGTCCTAAGGTTGTGTGACGTCGCGCGGCCCGGGATAAAGCCCGATTGGTCCGGGAGTGCAACCATGGGCAACATCGGCTGCAGTCTATCCGCGATCACCTTCGCGTAAATTTTTGCATCCACGTTTATGAGGGAAAGGGGCCTATAGGAGTCCAGGTGCTGCTCATCCTTATCAGGTTTCAGGAGCGTGATTATTAAAGCCTCGTGCATGGAGTCCGGCAAGGAATTTAATTCAAGGGCCTCGACAAACACGGAGTGCAGTTTCGGCGCCAGTTCGGCAACATAAGTCTTATAAAAGGATGTGGTCAGGCCATCAGGGCCAGGGGCTTTATTGGCCGGCATGCTCTTAATCACCTGGGCGATGTCCTGCACAGATACAGTAAGGTCCATGTATTGCCTGTGGTTGTTGTTGAACCATACAAGGGCAATGGAGTCAAGAAAGTCTTGCAAGGAGGTCGGTGTCGTGGGCTGTTTCGATGTGTATAGTGTTGCATAGAAGTCTGTAAACGCTCCTAGCACAGCCTCCTGACCCACCCTCAGGTCCCCGGCCCTGTCATAAATTGTGTGAATGTAGTTGGATTGTGTGCGAGGAGCAATTAGTCGAGCAAGGGTTCTGCTTGGCCTATCACCTTCGCCGTATCTGCGTGCCTCTGCCTGCTTCCCCAGAAAGCGCACCTCCCGCTCCGCCTCCTCATTAAAGGCTAGTAGCTTGGCCTTTATAGTCCCCGCAGTTTCTAATGATGGGTTTGCGCTGAATGCAGTATCCAGGCCTCTCAGTTCTCCCTCCAGTTTAGCTAATGTGTCCCTGATGGTGCGTAAGACTCCTGCTTTCCGTGCTATGCATTGGCCCCTGATTACAGCCTTAAAGGCGTCCCACACAACAGCCTCAGTGGAAGCAGACCCAGCATTTTCGGCAAAATATTTATTTATGTTGTCTCTAATCTCTTCCACAAATACCTGGTCCGTGAGTGCATGTGGTGGAAGGCGCCATTGAAACGCTCTGTGTATAGTGTCAGGGGGGTGCAGCTCCATCATACACGGAGCATGATCTGACAGTGATCTAGCTAGGATGTCAACAGTCGACGCCCAAGTCGCCACCTCGGGAGACACCAGCCAGAGGTCCAATCTAGACCAAGCCGCCTTGTGACACGTGTAGCAGGTCCCCGCTTTGACTTCCGGATTCCTCACTCTCCACACATCAACAAGCATACCCTCGCTCATCACATCCAAGACCGCTTGACGTGCTCTAGCATGCGGCGGCCTACCCACACCACTCCGATCCATGTCATCATTCAGCACAATGTTGAAATCCCCCCCCAGCACTATCGACTGGCAGTCCAGTAACGCAATTTCCGCCCAAACTGTTCTGAAAAAGTTCGGATCATCCACATTCGGGCCATAGATGGCGGCCAGCACAATAGGCCTCCCCTGCAGAGAACCATGGAGCAAAACATACCTTCCCTCCGCATCCCTTTTTTGTGAGTGTTCCCGCCAATCCAGCCCCCTGCGTATGAGTATGGCTACGCCCCTTGCATAGTTGGAGTAAACGGAAGAGTATATATGGGCCCACCGGGAATTTTTCAAACGGGGTGAAGGGATCGCGTGCAGATGAGTTTCTTGTAAAAAACAAATGTCAACATTATGGCGGGCCAGCGTACCGTGCATCAAGCGGGCTTTTTTGTAGTCTCCAAGGCCCCTAATGTTCCAAGTCCATAGTTTGATCCCCCCCATCAGGAAGGTGCAGTAGCATCAAGTCCCACCCCAGGTTGTTCCATCCCCCGCAGCAATAAGACCTTCCAGACATCATGACTTCCCAGCACATCGCGCACATAGATGGGTAGTTGTAACAGTACAGTGCACCAGATCAAAATTCGAACTTTCAACTTCAGAAACACCCCCTGCCACCCTCCTCCCTCACCAACCCCCCAATCAGGTCGTGAATTACCCCAAAAACGGGCACGCACAGCGTGCAAAAACCCCAACGTCAGCAACAATGGGAAGCACCCCATGAGGCGTGGTGTGCCCAGCATACACCCCCGTTTGGATTGGGTGGCTATACTTCAATTGTTAAAGCTCCTGGGTTCGAACATTGCCCCCAACCCAGGGAACATAAAGCCCAATTTTAACTATAGTTGCGGAACGAGCAAGGATGCAGCAGTCATAGACCAGCGTTCAAGGGCTCACCAGCAACTTACCCCCAGCAGCACAGTTCGAGCGTGCCCGTCCAGTGCCCAGGATGCTCTCGGTCATGCAATTGAGAGTCAAGTGGGCGAACGTGCAGCCACAGTTAAATGCAGCAGCGGTCTCCTTCAGTCATTGTCACTGAGGTGTTCCGAAGCTTCCTCCAGTCGCGGCGATTTTCTTCTGGCACCAGCACAGATGTGTTTAGCAAATTGGAGCGCAGATTTTGCGTCCGTGAAGAAGTGTGACTGGTTGTCGTGTTGCACCTTCAATTTCGCCGGGTACAGTAGAGAGTAAGACACACCAGCTTGCAGCAGCACTTTTTTCGCCGGAAGGAATTCTTTGCGAGCAGCTTGGACCAAAGGGGTGAAGTCTGGGTAGAAGGAGATGTTATTCCCTTGATGCGTGATGTTGCCCTTCTCCCTCGCCAGGCGCAGAATGAGGTCTCTATCCTGGTAATTGAGCAATTTAGCCAAAATCGGGCGAGGAGTGGCGCCCGGCGGAGGTCTCTTCCCGAGAGATCTGTGCGCTCTCTCGACTGTGAATACAGGGGACAGATCCGGGTCAAACAGTTCATGTAGGAGGTCTGTTACATACGCCTCCATCCTGCCAATGTTCGTTGATTCCGGAATACCTGTAATACGGATATTGGATCTTCTGGAGCGCGCTTCCAAATCGTCCGACTTGGCGCGCAAATTATCAATTTCCCGCTCCAGAGATGTGATATGTTGTTTGGCTTGTTTCTGGAATTCGCAGCATTCAGTTTGCCTGTTTTCTAGGCAATCAAGCCTGGTTTCATGTGCGTCCACTTTATTCTTCACAGAATCAAGCTGTGAGGCCATGGAGTCTAGTTTGGCGTCGATACTCTTCAGGCTGGACCGCACCTCCATAATAAGTACCCCGAAGTCTATGTCCGGAGGGGTGCCATGTGACGACGATGCGCCGCCCTCTTGGTCCGTCGTCGGGTTAGTCGGGGGCTTCTTGGCAGGAAAATTGAGTTTGTTTTGTTTTGCCTCGTTTTTCCCCATTTCCACTGTGTGGAGGTGTCTTCCAGTGCCCCAAATAATCAGCGCCTCTCTGCGTCCCCTACAGCAGCCCTGTGCCCTCGTGTAATGTCCCAGGGGGTGGCAGGGTGTATCAGGTGCTTCTGAGGAACAACTGTGCACCAGCTCTATAATAAGCACAGATGTAAAAATGACCAAATGATGTATTCAGGCCACAGTGTGCAAATCGGTTCCTCACCAGTGCTCAAAATGGCGGGCTCCGAAGCATCAACTGTCGGATCTCCAGTCACTATTTTCGCGGAGTTCCGCTGTCCCACAGGGCCGGCAGCCGGTATCCCACTGCACAATGCCTGAGCGCGCCTCGTCTCTGCTCCGATCTGTACCCCCCTCAGCGGGCCCGCGATCATGCAGCCGGCGGCGCACCGGCAGATATGGCAGCTAGGCAGGGAGTAACGGGCTCACCTCTCCCTCCGTCGTTCCGCAGCAGCTCGATCGCTGATGACGCTCGTTGGCGATCTGTGTGCCGTCCGCTGTACCGTGGACGGCGTCTCTCGGCACAGCTCAGTTCATCGGCGGAGGCCCGCACATCCCCGGCCCACAGTGCTCCACTGCGCCCACAGATCGGCACTTCCGGCAAGGAGAAGGGCGGGCGCGGAGATCGGCAGATCTGCGCCCAGCCACCGCCTCACAGGATCAACGTCGCCGCTCCCCAAACTTGGGTCGGAGGTTCAGCCAAGTGTTGGGCAAAAATCCCCGGGATAATGGGGGTCCGCTGCACCCAGGAGCAGGATAATTCCAGGATCAATTAATATAGCCGGCGGAGCTCACTCAAAGAGCGGCCATCTCGCTGCTCGGCTAGCCACGCCCCCCTACTTTTTTCGATTTTTAATTGCTCTGTAAACCAAGGAGCAGAGGGGTGATGGGGCATATTATCAAGGGGCTTTATCTCCGCTTTTTTGGCTTTAAAAGCCAAGAAAGCAGAGATAAAATTATCTCCCTATTACCTAGCTGTCGCTAACACCAGTTAGCGACAGCTAGTAGGAGATAGCGACCATCTTGGGCCCCGCTTTGCATGTCAGTGATATTTATCACTAATGACATGCAAAGTGGGCGTGCCAAGATGTTAGCGACTGAAAACAGTCGCTAACATCGCTATCTCCTATTACCAACTTTTGGAGATATTCGCGCTAAGCGCGAATATCTCCAAAAGCGAACACCTGCCCCTGAGCAGTTCTTAGCCATGTTATCCAGTGGTAGGTGGATAACATGGCTAAGAGCATTAGCTCGGTAATGCATGAATATCGCTGACTTTTCAGCGATATTCATGCATTTCGGCCTATATTTATCGCTTAGGAGATGAACCTTGATAATAGTAAGGTTCCTAAGCGATAAAAATCGCGGCAGCTGGGCGATAAAAATATCGCTGCTAAACCAACATAGCGATAATTATCGCTAGTTGTTGGTAATATGCCCCGATATTTATTACATTTTTTCACGGAAAGTGGAAGACAATCATTGGTTGCCTTAGAAATCCAATTATAAATAATTTCCGAAGATGATAATGATATAGAATCAATACCAGGGGCATTATTGGACAGCGTTTGATTAAAAGCTTTTATGTCCAGTTTCCCCCAGTTTCTGGATTGTGAACCAGGTATCGGTGAAGCCAAATTCAGTGGGGCTGTATATTGAAACTGAAGAGCGGGGTGATCTAACCAACATAGGGGAAGAGCAGGCGGGCATTTACTATGGGATAAGTTGGAAAAGATGGGATCAAGTAAGTGGCCGGGTGTGTGCGTTGGGCCACTATTGCAGAATAGTAAATTTATTGCAGACAAGTCCGCGATCAGTGCACTGCTCGTAGTACATTCATTATTATCAAGATGGAGATTTAAATCACCCAAAACAGTAAAATAAGCCATTTTTAGTAAATGAGGAGCAATCAAGTCTGGGAGTGATGATGCCCAGAGACCAACTGGTCGTGGGGGTCGATAGATAGATCCATACACCAGAAAGAGTAAACTGGGCAGTCAAGGTAAGTTTAAAAAGAGCTGCCTCACAATCAGCAAGAGAGAAGTCCTCAAATTTGCATAAATATGTTTTTAAATTAATGCGATGCCTACTCCTTCCCTAGAAATTATATCTTTTCTGACTATGGCATAATTGTCAGGTAAAGCAGTGGCCATGTCAGGTCCTGAACTTGTGTGTAGCCATGTTTCTGTTAAGAAAATTGCATCAGGTTGTTCGCTGCTTAATACGTTAGAAAATGTCCTCCTTATGTTTTGGGAGGGAACAACGTTAATATTCCAAAAGTTAAAAACTTTATTCGAAGGAAGGCCATCATTTTGCTGAGAGCGAGTGCTATCTATAATGGAACTATTAAAAGCATTAGGAAAGTTAGTGCAAAAAGTATCATTGCAGCAGGTGCAAATCGCAGTATTCTCTAAGGACTACTAGTACCTGCAGTGACTCCGCACACCTAGTGTCAGTCAATAGATGAAAAAGGATGAACAAAAACTCAACAAAGCTTAACAGGTTGTGCGTGCATCCACGCTGTGAGGGATGTAGCCCTAAATCCCTCTGTATAATCAAATAAACTGTAGAGGCTGCGGAAAACCACAGCCTACGTGGAGCACAGCTGGGGACAAAAGTGTCTCAACAAATTACTCAAAAAAGACTTGTGTGCTAAAAAGCATTTCTATTTATTAATTAATAGTCAGAAATATATTTTATTTGCAAACATGAAATTGAAATCAACAATATTTGAAATTGTACAGTTGATTTAAACAAGGACAGAAAACTGAACCGAGGTAGAATCTCAATAACAAGTGGACAAAAGCTACATAAATGGTTTACATGTCAACAAAGTTCAAACAAAGACAATCCCAATGCATTTCGGGTTCAAATTCAACCCTTCATCAGGGGATAAATATTATTAAGATGAAAGAGCTTTGATCAATCAGCTGCGTCCTCCTCAGGGATCTACAACACAATAAGTTATAAATGCATCAAGCACAATGCAAATATCTATCGGGTGTAAACATCAGTACAATAAGATCTATGCGGAAGGACAGACCGGAGAGACCGTGACTTTGCGCCATAACAAACAGCCTGAAAAGGAATCCTGGACTTGCGGCAGCCCGAGTAACTCGATCACCGTTTATAACACGCCTCGCGCGAAGTGCCTCCCGGGGAAGCGATTCTAGACTCCAGACCGGACACTCCAAGCATTTCTCTGAGCTTGTGGGTGTCCACATACCTTCTTACACTTACCACGAAAGTTATCCTATCTAGGAGGTCAAGAATTTGTAGTGATCCTGAGGAGAACCCCGCTAATCAGGGAGTTCAAAACGCGTCAATCTTATAGGGCCAATTGTCAACAATATGAATGTATTATTTAAATAAACTGGATTCATACTGATCACAATGTTCCTAATTGTATAGAAGCCTTTGAAAATTTGAGATTGAATTGTTCTTGCTAACAGTTTGTTTTTTCAAGAATTTTTGTGTTGACATTGACCTATACCTCAGAGGTTTTGTTCATTACCTTGTTTGTATGATAGTGTGTGAATGCGAATAGAGCGATTGTAGTGAGAAAGGTCTAGTATGGATGTGTTGCCAATGTAATAAGGAGTTGTCCTTCATTTGTATTTTGTAATTGTTGTATATAATTGCATATTTTGTATATTTATAGCTGCACATGCACAGAAATGCCTTTGAAAAAATGAAAAAGCTTTCTGATTGATAAAAAAGGTGATAATAAATCAGTAACAAAAGTGATATGCGACTGCCATGTTTGATTCATAGCAGTTTCTATGAGGTTATCCCCCTAAAAACTTGATCCAGTACTGGCAATAGTTTTGTTTTGTGAGTTTAATTAGGCTTAGCCTTACTGTTGAGGAGCCAAGACCCAGTTTTGTTCTTATTATATTTAGGACATGCAGTGTACTTGGGCATTGTGCACAAGGAGTAGGCAATGTTATGTTTTGGAAATGGTTTGCACCATTTCACACGTCCTGCAATGGCAGTCTGCATGCAGTTTATGTTTGGGTCTCTTTTGGTGGCATAATTCATGCTGCAGACCTTAGGGACCCAGGGGTACCATTTACGAAGGACTTACCAGGGTGCTAAAGTTCTTGCCAATTGCGTTACAATTAAGCATTTGTATTGTTTTTAGGGAGAGGGCTCTGGAATTAGGCCTGGTTAGCAGGGACCCAGTGCACAATCAATCAACAACATCAGTACCAGTGGGCAAAAGGGGTGGGAGTGACCATGTCAAAAAGTGACTCTTACCTACCCCAAGTATTTCCTGTGTGGTGTTTTACTGAGAATGTCACTGAAGAACATCACCAGATGCCACCAATGGTCATCAGCCAACCCAGAGACTAAATGCATGAAGAGACAGTGGTTGCAAATTGGGCACAGACTTTTTGCAACATTTTTCAGATTTTGCAAAGCACTAATAAGTTGTGTCACAAAATCTTCCATCACAGAACAAACCGCCCAATGAATATTAATTAAGCAGGTCACTAATTGTGACCACATGTTATTATCTACAAACACAGGGATGGTGGTTTGCAAAGAACAACAAACCACCATCCCTGTCTTTGCAGTGCCAAACCAGGAATCTTTTTTTAATAAAGCAGCTCGTTCTGGGGTCCCGTTGGAACCCCTTTCCCTTTGCAAGCCAGTTACCACCTCCTCTGAGGTGTTGTTAACCGGTCAATGGTTTGCGACTGCAAACGGGGGTCGCAAACCATTGATAGACACTATGCAGGATCGTAATTAGGAACAACCTGCTGTGTAATGCCCCGTCTAATTTTTATTCGATATGGGTTGCTAAACCCATGGGACCTGCCTGCATGGCTGTGACTATGCTTCTAGACTGGCCCCTCGTCTTTTTCATGCCTGCTGTGCCTTGGAGCCAGGAGATACTGCATCATTCCTAGTTCAGCAGCACAACAGAGGAATGTGTAGGAGGAGGTGAGCAGCCTTTACAACGCGGGCATTACCACGCACTGCCATTACTACGCTGCTTTTACAACGCAAGTCGTTACGACGACTTGCGCTGGAGGTCGCCGTTGGATAGGGAATAGTTTCATTTTCTATTCCAACACCTTCCCTACTGCGGGGAATGAGATTCTAATATCAATTTATGATCAATTTAATAACTTATCTCATTCGAAAATTTTGGATCGCTTATTATCTGTCATTGAGTAAAAGACAAACCCCATATAGGTTAGATAAACCCCATAAACTGACGCCACTCTGAAGAACCACTTACAACTGATAAAGTTTAAAAGGTTTAATATAAAATTAAGAAAAGTTGCAAATACAATCCTCTCAGGATCAAATTCATCAAATATACAGGAACCAAAAGGAACATATATTCCCTAAAGAACCTCAGTCTACAAACGAATACAATCAAAGTCAGTTCCAGAATCAACAGATTAAAAAGAATCGATATGAAGTGGTTCTTCTGCGTCATCTGCAGAAAGAGAAAAAATAATCAAGTTAAATCTGTCCCTACTCTATACTAAGTGACATCCCTACTTCGTAAGTTCCTTTCCTAAAAAGGTGTCAGCAGTTTGACTCCCAAAGAAGTTCAAACTCTCTTAGCCTCTAAAGGTAACTTAAGTTTAAGAAGCAGTACCCTCTCTGCCTACCCATCCGCTCTCTAAGGGTCCTCGGCCTACTGCTCCCTTGCGCTCCGATCTCTCTCAGCGCATCTGCTCAAGTCATCTACCTTCGCCCTCGCTCTGAGCAATTCGCCTTCCTTCTCTAATCGCCAATCGCAAATCGCTATCTTATCCCCGGGGTGCTGTCCCTAAAATACACAATCACAGTGTGGGTGGAACGCCCCTTCGACGCCCACCACGGACTTTCCTTGATGATGTCATTTTCTGGCTCTTTCCATTGCTTCGTCTCTTTGCGTCGTCCGTTAAGTTGACCCTTCTTCTTAGACGCCATCTTCGTCTTCTTGCTGGTGACTTCATTCGACACCTTCAGAACAAAAGTCAATAACCTTAACAGAACTTTAACTTTTACGACTATGATTGTAACCCTTCTAGGTCCTGTGAATGGTCATTCCAAAACAAGACTCGAATTCCAAGCGTCTCCTCTCACGTTTAGGCAATAAACTCCGTCCGGCATTGTCACCTTAAATCTAACAAAAGCTAGACTCCTTGGCTCTCACGTTCACATCAAGCTATTCATGACTCCTATGAGCCCACTAAATTACATACATCGGACTACGCTCCTGCGAACCCTTGGTCAGTCAGGTTATAATCACAAATGACCTAGACTCTTCTAACATTCCTACAAACTTCTTCTACACAGTATAACCTTTAACACACATTTATATATATTCGCATTTAGCAAAGTCTTGATTATAAGTGAATACATTTTACATAGAATATACACAGAATACAAAGTCATATTCTCGTTCGTTACATCGTCATGTATATATACGTTCTGCACATTTCTTCGTTTTACATTTCTCGCCGTTTCTCTATTTAATGTTACACACGTACATGTATTCTACTTTGCACGTTCTACATTTCGTAAGCATTTCTACACATTTCTACATTAGCCCACTATGTATACGGGCCTTCTAAATATAATGCATGTTCAAGAGTAAATACATTTACGTTTCCTATATCACGTTATCACATCTGTTAGCTTTATACTATTGGCGTCAACTTTACATTACGATATACATTTCATTCCTACGTTTATGCTATATACGTCTAAATATGGCTAGGATATGCGTTTTATTCAAATTGCGCTCTCTCAGTTCCCCCCTTTGATGACTTTTAGGAGTCATCACTAAATGCAATTTGAATAGCACCTTTTACACAGAACTAGTTACAACATTCCCTCTTTTTATCGTTTCGAGTGCTCTCAAACTTTTATACTGTTGATCTTGTAAAGCAGCTAATCTCCTTTCTTGTTCTCTCATAGATCTTTGTAACCGGTTCGACCTATACCATTTATATAGTTTCACTAATCCTAATAATGTGATTATGCAAATTAATACTATTAATACAGGTTTCAGTATATACCATACTATGCTTTTCCCAAGGTTAGCAAACCAACTCCCAACCTTTCCTACTCCATGTCCTACTTTTTCCCAAACGTTTATTTTTGTCAAATCTTCTATTTCTTGATGAATCTGTGTAATGTTGCTTATGACCTTCTCAAGTGGTTTTGAATTATCAGGAATATAAGTACAACATTCCTGAACCTTCAAAGCCTTACAAACTCCGCCTTCTTTTGCTAATAGTACATCTAGAGCAAGGCGATTCTGAAGAACCATTGCTCTAATTGATTGCATCTCGCCTTCTACTAACATTAATGACCTTGCAGTACTTGCAAACAATCTATCTACAACTGTAGCTAGTCTCCTGATCTTAACATCGTTAAGAATTAAACCTAACAAAGGAAATATCGCTCCAAATACATCTCCTACTACCTCTGCATCTCCTACTTCCCTTTTCGCTCTCGTCGAAGCCTTTCCTTCTATGATCGCTAAATCCTTTGCATGATATATTTTGGGGAAGACAATTGCCAAGTAACACGAACCATACCAATTGTCAGGCAGTTTTACATAGGCATTTCTTCCACATACAAAATATACATTAGGAATAGCTTGCATCCCTTTCATGAAATCTTTCGTGCAATACTCTAATCGAAAAGCATGTTCGCAATTTACTTCACCTACAAATACACTCTCATAATATGTCTTGCTTCGAGTTAAACATAACTTCCCCTTCTGCGTTCTATCCAATGCTATTGGACCATTGCTACCTTTCCTTTTATGTGCCTTTTCTTCTTCTGTCCAATCAGTTTTCCATTGTCCTGACATTTTTAGAATCTTCTGCCTTCTGTATCGGTCATCTACTTGTCCTATGAACCTTTTCTCAACCTCTGACACTTTGCAAGTCAGATTATTTCTGCGTGCGTATGATGTATCTAATGTGTCCCAAGGAAGAAAGAATTTGGCTAGTCTATCCTCCTTTTTATAATAGTCCCACTTATTCATTTGCTTATAATTCGGAACTTCAGGCAGTACCGAATCATAATTTGAAAAGTAGTACTCAAATCCTTCTCTACTGTAAAATATACTAAGCAGTAAACTACATGTTATCCCATAAGTCAGTGGGAGATGATGATATCTAATGCCCTCGTCTACAGAAGCCGGCAATTGCATACAAACGTAGCAATCTTTGGCCTCCATGGCATCGATATACTCATACAACAGTTTAGCATATGCGTTTGACCTAAAGTTTCCCTGTGACTCGTCTACGTGTAGTCTACGAGTTTCATCTGCTAGTAACGCCTTTTCACGTATAACATTGCTCTCCTCCTTCTTTCCCACAAGAGCAGGTTTCAAAGTCGTTACAGGTTTTACATCTGCTATTTCTTTATCGCTTTCATGTCCTATTATGTATGATATTGTCACTACTGTAATTATGAGAAATATTACTACTGCTATTAGTGTACCTACTATGCATTTGGCTTTTCTGTTTGGGTTGCCGTTCTCCATGTTATCAAAAACAGCGTAGCTCGTTCTTTAGCGAAAGTTTTCTTTTCAGTCTTTGTTTGCTTTATTTGCTTTCTCAGTCTTTAAAGTGCTCTTATCAACAAAAGTCTCTTTTCGCAACAATGTCTTTTTCTCTTTAGCAATAGACAACCCTAACCCTTCTCCGTCCGCTAAATGTAATCCCTAATTTTATTCTTCTTTCCACTTGGCGCTAGGTTATCTTCTTCTTTATAGCTTATATACAAAAGTCTTTATGCATCAACAATTATTCTCGTACCTGCAGCTCTCGCAACAAGTTCCAATAATTCAAAACGAATGACTTTTTCTTCTTCCTCTGGAATTTCATGACCAAATGTTGGAAATTGTAATCTGTTTAGCACTAAATCCTTGATCTGACTCAAGTATGGGGGTATGGGAAGTGTGAAAGTCAGTAACCCCTCAGTCTCGAGTCCAGGAGTCAACATCCATATCTCCACTGCCACAAATGGATCGAGATCGATTACTTTCACGTTCTTCACTCTCCCAGATTTCTGTCCCCAAGACATCTGCTAGATAAGTCCACTCTGGGGTGGCGTACCTTCTGCAGGGCACACGTACCCTTCTCGATCTTCTTGGACTCTCAGTTCCTGAGTCTGTCGTTTCTTCCTCCTGATCCGATTCTTCAGCGATCGGGACAAGGGTTCGTTCTTGTTGTGCCTTTAAGCTTGGCCTTCTCCTTCTCTCCGGCCAACTGGCTTCGTCGCTCCTTGTCCTCCTGCTCCTTGTTCTTGGACTCGTCTCTTGATCACTCTCAGCTTGTTCCGTATCTGATTCGATCTCCCAGTTACTTTCCTCTCCTGAGGCGACTTCGGTCCCACTAGTGTCCTGACCTTCGTCAACCTGTTCCGTCTCAGTCTCAGCTTCTTCGATCACCTCCACAGCTTGGCTTTCCCCCTCTGTGGCTTCTCCGCTTTCTGCCGGATTCTCATCCGAGAGAGGAGCTGTTTCTTCTAGAGGTGTTGGCACTCTTCGGGTGTGCGAGGCATGTATCCAGTTTGGCAGGCCTCCACACTTTACCGCAGTGTTCGTCACAAGTATGACTTGAAATGGTCCTCGCCAACGCACGTCTAAGCAGTTCTTTCTGACGTGCTTTTTCACCAAAACCCAGTCCCCCGGACTCAGGTCATGGCACAAATCTTGTGCTGATGGAACCTCTGCAGCCTGGACCTGGAGGGACACAGAATTAATGGCATCAGATAGTCCCTTGCAGTAGTCCAAGATCAAATCGTCTGTAATGTTCACTAGTGCTGCAGTCGGAACAGATGGCAATCTCATAGCTCTCCCCATTAGCACTTCATGTGGAGAGAGACCTGTTTTTCTATCAGGTGTGCTACGTATGCTCATAAGAACCACTGGAAGTGCGTCTGGCCAACTCAGGGACGTTGATGAACAAACTTTGGCAAGTCTGGACTTGATTGTACTGTTGATTTGCTCTACAATCCCTGAAGCTTCTGGTCGATAGCTGCAGTGTAACTTCTGATCAATACCCAAAGCTGAACATAGCATCTTCACTATTTCGCTGTTAAAATGAGTTCCTCTGTCCGATTCCAAAGAGGATGGCACCCCAAACCTCGGTATTAACTCTCTAAGTAACAATTTCGCTACTGTAAGTGTATCGCACCTACGTGTAGGGTAAGCTTCAACCCATCTAGAAAATATGCAGACAATCACTAAAACGTATCTGAGTCTGTTGCATTTAGGCATTTCTATAAAATCAAGCTGCATTCTATTGAAAGGCCCCCCGACCTCCCAATGTGACTCAATGTAACTGGTGTTCTCTTTCCCACGTTTAGTTGCTGACAGATCGCACATCGCTGACACACTGCTTCTGCCGCTACCCTAAACTTTGGATTAAACCATGTTTGTCTGAATACTCTCACCATAGCATCTCTACCTATGTGTGCTGATCCATGCAATTTCCTTGCCATTGGACTAACAAGTTCATTTGGTAAAACTGCTCTCCCATCGGCAGAGATCCAAAAGTTCATCTCACTTCTAGTACAACCCGCTGTTTCCCAGCTCTTTTTCTCATCATCTGGTGCATTTTCCTGAACACTCCTTAGCTCATCCCACGTATCTACAGTATCCAACAACATTGTCAATTCAGTTCTTTCTTGGATTCCCCCCACTTTTACATCAGTGTGAGAATATCCTTGTTCTGCGCAGTAACGCGCTACTTCATCCGCATAGCGGTTGCCTTGTGATACAAAGTCTACATTTTTTGTATGCGCAGCACATTTAACCACTGCAATAGCTGTCGGGCCTTGCAATGCCTCTAACAAGAGTCTCACGAATTCTCCATTCCTGATGGGAGAACCCGAGGAGGTCATGTAACCTCTTTGAGACCATAACTGCCCGTAATCATGAACTACCCCGAAACCATACTGGCTATCGGTGTATATGGTGACTCGAAGTTTGTCGCCTGCTAAACAAGCACGCGTCAAAGCGACAATTTCAGCTACCTGAGCGGAGTGTACTCCTTCCAGGCAAGCGGCTTCTATAACTCTGGTAATCGTGCAAACTGCATAAGCTGCTCTCAGCTGACCGATACCGTCTCTTACGCATGAACCGTCAACAAAGAAAATTTCATCGGGGTCAGTCAATGGCTCATCTACGATATCAGGTCTCGGTTTGGTGCATAGTTCAGTCACATCAAGGCAGTCATGATCTGTACAAATTTCATCATCCACCTCATTTGGAAGTGGCATCAAAGTTGCAGGATTCAAGACGGAGCATCTTTTTAGGGTCACATTCTCGGCAGCCAGTATGACTTGCTCGTAGCGTGTGAGCCTGCTGTTCGTCAGATGCTGAGTCTTCGTCCTGGTCATTAACAATTCCACAGAATGCGGCACGTACACCACTAACTGATGTCACATTACCACACTTTCAGACCTCTCAATGCTGACACCCGTTGCAGCTACGGATTTGAGACATCCGGGCAACGCTGCGGCTACTGGATCTAATGTAGCCGAGAAATACGCCACTGGCCTGCGCGCATCTCCGTGTATCTGGGCCAAAACTGCTAAAGCGCATCCCTCTCTTTCGCAGCAGTAAAGCAAAAATGGTTTTGTGTAATCAGGCATTCCCAAAGCCGGGGCGCGACATAAGTCCTCCCTCAGCTGCAAAAACGCCATCAAACAATCTTTGTCCCATGGTACCGGATCACTCACTCCTTTGTGCGTCAGTTGTAATAACGGTTTTGCCTTCAGTGAGAAGTTGGCTATCCACTGTCGACAATAACCGACCATGCCTAAAAACATCCTGACCTCTCTCTGTGTTGTAGGCGCGTTCATCTTCATAATCGCCTCTATCCTGTCTGGAGACACCTTTCGTTTTCCCTTTTCAATCCTATGGCCCAAGTATTGCACTTCAGTCTTACAATATTGCAATTTACTTGGAGACACCTTGTGCCCGTTCTCGGCCAAGTGATTTAACAAGGTGATGGTGTCTACTCTGCAAGCTTCCTCAGTTTCTGACGCAAATAGGAGGTCGTCTATGTACTGGACCAGAACTGAATTCTTGGGCAGTACTAGACTTTCAAGATTTCTTTTTAATAGCTGGTTAAAAATCGATGGGCTTTCTGTATACCCCTGAGGGATACGACACCATGTTAAAACCCGATCTTCCAGCTTGAAAGCGAAAAGATACTGACTCTCTTCATCTAACGGTATCGAAAAGAAAGCCTGGCACAAATCTATCACGGTAAACCATTCAGCTTGGAACGGTATCTGAAATAATATCACTGATGGATTCGGTACCACTGGACAACATGAGACAACAATGTTATTAATCTTTCGAAGATCCTGCACTATTCTGTATTTTCCACTAGGCTTCTGCAAACCCATAATCGGGGAGTTACATGGACTACCCACGACCTCCTTTAGTATTCCCTGTTTAATCATGGATTCGATCACAGGCTTTATTCCTACAATCGTCTCCGGTGTCAACTTATACTGTGGTGTTCGTGGATACTCAGCATTGGGTCTTACCAGGATCTTTACTGGTTCGACCCCTTTTATCAAACCTATTTCTTCACCGGTAAAATCCCACACCTCAGCTGACACTTTCTCCCTCAAGTCCTGTGGAAGCTCCTCCACTGTTAAGGTAGGATATAGTTCCACACATTCCTGCGAGTTTACAACTTTAAAATCGGCATCCTCATCATTGGTCTGTACTTCTACTCCTTCAGGTGTGCAATGTATCGTGCAGTTCAGTTTACACAACAAATCTCTTCCTAGCAAACACACAGGACTAGAATCACAGATCACAAACTGATGTTCGTCACTGTAATTCCCTATCTTTACTGACACTGGTTCGGTCAGAGGATTCGTCATCCTCTTGTTTGCGACTCCTACCACCTGAATCATTTCTCCCGATATTGGCAGACCTGGGACTACCGCTGATCTCAACGTGGATCGAGTGGCCCCCGTATCCACCAAAAAGGTTGTAGGACATCCAGCTACTTCAGCCTCTACGTATGGTCCTCTCTGATCTACTTCCAGGGCTGCTCCTAGAGTACAGTCTTCCTCTCTATTCACTCGTTGCCCTGTAAGAGGATCAACGTAATAGCATTCTTCTCCTCCTACGAACAATGGCATTTGTCTATAGGTTTTCCCTCCATTTGTAATACGAGGTGGTTGAGGAAACGGGGCTCGAGGAGTCTGAGTCCCCCCTTTGACAAACTTTCCCTTCGGGACTGTTGCTCCCTTAACCACGTTGTTCTGAACCTCTTCCTCCTCTTGTTCTAATTCCCCTGTCTCAACATTGTAAGGACACTCGCGTCGCCAATGTCCCACCTCGTTACACTGATGGCATCTTGTTGTCTTTTTCAGTGTCGCAATATCCATTCTCGGTCTCGGTCTTTCTTCCTCTTCTCTACTCTGATTATTCTGTTTCTTTGCTTGCGTTCCTGTTCCCTGTTGCCGCTGTCCACCCTTTCCAGCTGCTTGCATTTGTACCAGCATTAACTTTTCCTTGAGTTTCTTGGCCTTAGAATCTATCTCATCGCTACAGTACCTGGCATACCTCAGAATTTCATCTAAAGGTTTGTTCTGCCAACAGATCAGATGCTGTTGAATCATTAGGCTTATGTCTGGTCTCAATCCGAGAACAAACTTTGACACAAACTGTCCTATGTCTTTAGGATCCATTACGTCTAATCCACTGTACTGCTTGAATGCTTTCAGTAACCTCTCATAAAACTCGTGAACTGTCTCTTTAGGCTCTTGAGTCGTTCGATCTATCTTAACCCAGTCTATGTCTTGGACCGGCACTTTCTCTTTTAGCCATGTTATTACTCTCTCGTATTTTTCCATGACTCTAACTGATGGACCATTCGTCTGGGTATCTCTCGGAGGCTCACAAGTAGGCCATTCAATACTAAGTTTGCATGCCGTCCACAAATCTCCGGGTACTACGATATCGAACAATGTGTTCAAATCGATCCAAAGTACCTTAGAGATCTTCACGAATCTCTCTACCTGCTTGTACCACTCTACGGGATTTTCTCTAAGCTTTGGGAAGGAATTAGTGAATGCCGCTAAATCCCCCCTACTCCAGGGTACGTGAACGTAGTTTCCGTTCGCGATTTCTCGCAAAGGGAAAGCTTCCATTCGCATTAGGTCTGTATCCTGGGACTTCACTAGTGTACTTCGTCTGACAGATCCCTTCTTGGACCATCTCTCCTCCCATCTATCCAGATCTTTCCATATCCTAATGCACATTACTAATTCCCTTATGTGTACTCTTAGCCCGATCGTTCTGCGCTCGTCTAGATCTTGATCCGTGCAATTCAGCCTATGGTTTGGCTGTAAGGCTTTAGTTCGCGTTATGTCTATCATATACCTTTCTGCCAATTCAGATAGCTTCTCATGAGCTGCTCTCGCTTTTCGAGTAACATCCTTAGATAAAAACAGTATCTCATCTGGTGCGTACAGCTCTAACCTCTCGATTGCCACTGTGCCGTCAATTATTTCATCTAAGTCTGATTTTAAACCCATTACATCAATCCGCCTTGCTTTTATTTCAGCTCTCAGTACGTCAGTCCTAGGTTGTTCTCTTACATCCCTCTCACCTCCACTATACGCCCTACGCCTGAGCACAGGTGAGTTATGAGGAGCTTTTCTTCCATCTCTTTGTTCCCACCTCTCTAGATCCCAAGCCTTGCCATCTTCCCGTGGGGTATGGTGGAACAATGCTCCATCCCCCATCCCTACATTCCGTCTTTTCGGCTCGGTTTCTCCAGATACGAGATAGGATCCACCATTTGGTTCTAAACCACTGTAACTCGCTTGCTGTCTGGTGTCGCTCAACAAAATGAAAGGCCCTCGCCGGTCTTCCATGTTCCCGTGATCTCGTTCTTGGTCACCAGAAGTATGACGAGACGTTTCGCGACTCCCTACATTCTCATGACTTCGCCCATGATCACCGGATGCATGGCGAGACCCTTCGCGACTCTCTATGTTTCCGTGATTCCAATGTCGCACATTCTCATCTGGGGTATGGTGAGTGCATCTGAAAGTATTTCGGTACTCCTGCGTCCTTCGTTCTCCCTCACTAAAAGTGACGCGAGGCACTTCACCACACCCTGCACTCCTATCGTCGCACATTTGCCTATTGCCGCTAATAGTAGGGCAAGTATCTCTTCTGCTTTCTTGACTCCCTCTCTCCCAATCCGGGCTGCTTTCGCCAGCTCCACAATGAGAGAGAATCCTGTTGTCCTGGTCTCTCCACTCTGCTCCTGTTTCTAAGCTTTTATTCCGAGCCTCTTCGGCCGTATCCCATTCTTTCAGGTATTCCCTTAATTCCTTATGGGATTTCGGCTTAGGTCCCCTTAAATCCATTGGCCCTCTTTGACCTCCCTGTTCTATCCTGGGACCCGTTGCGGAATCTAATGGGGTACTCCGACTCATCGGTGCTAGTATCTGCCTTTGAGGATTTATCATGGCATTCCTATTCTCCGCTTCTGCCCTTTCCCTGTCCCATCGTGCCTGTTCCTCCTGCTGGACCCCTTCTGGGTTGTAGATTGACACAATAGGCCCTATGGTAACGGGTACTTGTAAAGTGTCTGGCATTTGGTACGACCTTGCGCATTGCGTCTCTGGCACCTTCTGGACCACGAATCTTCCCACTACCCTCTGTTCGGAACTAGTTTGGGGTATTTCCTCACTCTTGTTGGAGTCCCACTCTGTTACCGGGATCGATTTATATTCCCCCCACCTAGCTCCGTCCCCTTGCTGTAATATGGGACTTGCGGTTTCGCTGTTGTACGGAGGTGGTCTATCTGTTAATAGCCTCTCTATCAGATCCTCCTCCGTCTCGCTTTCCTCATCTTCCTCCTCTAGAGGTTTCTTTTCTCCCGTGGCTTCTATCATTGTGAACAGTTTGTCCGCTTCTATCTTTTGCACTCTCCACTTCTTAGCTTCCTCATCCCATTTGGCATCCTGTACTGCCTTTACTGATCGTCTCACTCTTTCTTGGCGCCTCTTTACACTCTTTTCGTGTGCTGCTCTAAACCATGCACTAAGAGCTTCGAATTGTGTTGGCCTCGGTAGAGGTCTTGTTGCAAGCATTACCGCTTTCAGTTGGTTCAGCACGTCTAGCTTAAACGTTCCGAATCTTGGAAACGTCAGTTCTAGGCATGGGCGGAAAATCCGTTCCGCTCGCGGATTTTGCGGATTTTCGGGAAATCCGCAATCCGCGAGATTTGCGAATCTCCCGCAAAATCCGCAAATCCGCGAGCAGCGGATTTTGCTCGCACTGCTCGCACTGTTCGCGTGAGTTCGCGTGAGTTCGCGCCCCGCGAATAAGTGCAAAATTGCAGAAATACGATTTTAGCAAAACTGAAAGTAACTACTTACCAGGTTCAAAAGTTCAGGCTCATCATTAGTAGCCATTTCCTGTAGTGCTTCCTGAGGGGCCCCTCCAGAGTTCAGTTGCCAGTTGAAACTATTATGTGACCCTGCTCTGAACCTCAGAATAGTTACACATATGCCACAAAGGTCCTGAATTACAGCTAAGGGAGACAAGCAGGAGCCAGGCTGGAAGTTAAAATCCATTAATCAGCCCCTAATTCATTATTGTCAGTTGGGGCAGGGCAGGTGTTGTAACTAATTTTGCAACAATGAAAGCACTTAGCAAGTGCAAAAGATCACTAATCAGGGCGCACTAAGGAAGCAGGTGCCAGCTAAAAAAATATTCTGTGACACATTAATCAGCCCCAAATTAATTCAGGTCACTTGAGGCAGGGAAGGTGTGCTTTGCTTTGCCGAAAATAATGTACACTGGACAACCAGAGGGTGTGGTGATGAAACAGAGGGTGGCATGGGTGGGCCAGAGGGTGGCATGAGTAGTCAGAGAGTGGCAGTGATGAAGAAGAGTGTCCCAAACAGGCTGGACACGTAGAAACAACAAGTTCGCGAAACTTGCGACCCGACAGGTAAGTTCGCAATTTGCGAAAGTGTACAAAACCCTCGCGAACTGGCAGAAACACGGGCGAACACAAAAAAAAAAAATCCGCAAATTCGCGGGAATTCGCGGATTTTGCGGATTGCGAATCCGCAAATCCGCAAAATTCGCGAACGCGAGATCCGCAAAATTCGCTCATGCTTAGTCAGTTCCTTTTCCCCTTCCGTTAGCCTATTCCACTCGGAGATCCATAGTATCGAGTGTAAGCCTACATTTACTGCCATATGATAAGCTGGTGTGCCTTCTGGTGGAGCTTCTTCTCCGGCATATAAGTTTCTTCTATTCCTCCTAAAGATTGTTCTTAAACCCTTAAAGCACTTCATTTTAATAATCTACGATTTTCTCTTATTAATTCTCTTCCTTGTTTACGTCCTGATGACAATCACCAATCCCTGTGCGACTCTCGCTAATCAGCCTATCCCAGTGCGGTTCTACGTCAACCGACCAATCTCAGCGCGGCTCTACGCTGACGTCACTCGTCCCCTCTGCAGCAGTTCCCCTTCTTTCTCAACTCGTCTCGCGGTCTTGCATGCGTTTCATTCATACACCGAAAAATGACTACTTCCGTCCAAGCGATCACTTTTCTCTGACTGTACGGCCACAGTCTAACTGTAATTGCTACCTCAACTGGCGAAACGTCTTCCCTCTAACGGTCGGGCGCTTGCCTCAACTGATAGGTTACTTACACACAGTAAACGTACGACCAGCGTCCGTTACTCATACACTCACTCTTACGCTCCCCCTATCATCGGTCTGTCGGGCGATCAATGGTACCTCATGACCCCCTTTCAATGGTAGACAAATTACTCTGGGTGTTCGATACACCCGAACCACTTAAGTCCTTCTCTGGATCTTAAGATTTCATCCGGTTGCGCGCGCTCACAACCTTCCCTCAATCACACTACAGGCATTCAACTCCGCTTGACATTACAACACAAGTACAACATAAAACACCGCAATCTTACAACGCATGACCCTTATACTCACTCTCGACCGACTCTGCTGCTTTTCTCTCGACGCACCGTCAGCACCTTCTTCGGCAGGGATTCTTCTTCTGGTCGTCGATGACTAGGGACCTTGGGGTAAACTAAACCTGACCTAGGTTGTCTTCCTCAAGAAGATAACCATCTTTCTCTGCTACCAACTGCGGGGAATGAGATTCTAATATCAATTTATGATCAATTTAATAACTTATCTCATTCGAAAATTTTGGATCGCTTATTATCTGTCATTGAGTAAAAGACAAACCCCATATAGGTTAGATAAACCCCATAAACTGACGCCACTCTGAAGAACCACTTACAACTGATAAAGTTTAAAAGGTTTAATATAAAATTAAGAAAAGTTGCAAATACAATCCTCTCAGGATCAAATTCATCAAATATACAGGAACCAAAAGGAACATATATTCCCTAAAGAACCTCAGTCTACAAACGAATACAATCAAAGTCAGTTCCAGAATCAACAGATTAAAAAGAATCAATATGAAGTGGTTCTTCTGCGTCATCTGCAGAAAGAGAAAAAATAATCAAGTTAAATCTGTCCCTACTCTATACTAAGTGACATCCCTACTTCGTAAGTTCCTTTCCTAAAAAGGTGTCAGCAGTTTGACTCCCAAAGAAGTTCAAACTCTCTTAGCCTCTAAAGGTAACTTAAGTTTAAGAAGCAGTACCCTCTCTGCCTACCCATCCGCTCTCTAAGGGTCCTCGGCCTACTGCTCCCTTGCGCTCCGATCTCTCTCAGCGCATCTGCTCAAGTCATCTACCTTCGCCCTCGCTCTGAGCAATTCGCCTTCCTTCTCTAATCGCCAATCGCAAATCGCTATCTTATCCCCGGGGTGCTGTCCCTAAAATACACAATCACAGTGTGGGTGGAACGCCCCTTCGACGCCCACCACGGACTTTCCTTGATGATGTCATTTTCTGGCTCTTTCCATTGCTTCGTCTCTTTGCGTCGTCCGTTAAGTTGACCCTTCTTCTTAGACGCCATCTTCGTCTTCTTGCTGGTGACTTCATTCGACACCTTCAGATCAAAAGTCAATAACCTTAACAGAACTTTAACTTTTACGACTATGATTGTAACCCTTCTAGGTCCTGTGAATGGTCATTCCAAAACAAGACTCGAATTCCAAGCGTCTCCTCTCACGTTTAGGCAATAAACTCCGTCCGGCATTGTCACCTTAAATCTAACAAAAGCTAGACTCCTTGGCTCTCACGTTCACATCAAGCTATTCATGACTCCTATGAGCCCACTAAATTACATACATCGGACTACGCTCCTGCGAACCCTTGGTCAGTCAGGTTATAATCACAAATGACCTAGACTCTTCTAACATTCCTACAAACTTCTTCTACACAGTATAACCTTTAACACACATTTATATATATTCGCATTTAGCAAAGTCTTGATTATAAGTGAATACATTTTACATAGAATATACACAGAATACAAAGTCATATTCTCGTTCGTTACATCGTCATGTATATATACGTTCTGCACATTTCTTCGTTTTACATTTCTCGCCGTTTCTCTATTTAATGTTACACACGTACATGTATTCTACTTTGCACGTTCTACATTTCGTAAGCATTTCTACACATTTCTACATTAGCCCACAATGTATACGGGCCTTCTAAATATAATGCATGTTCAAGAGTAAATACATTTACGTTTCCTATATCACGTTATCACATCTGTTAGCTTTATACTATTGGCGTCAACTTTACGTTACGATATACATTTCATTCCTACGTTTATGCTATATACGTCTAAATATGGCTAGGATATGCGTTTTATTCAAATTGCGCTCTCTCACTACTGTAACGTGGGCTGAAGTTGGAATAGAAAATTAAACTATTCCACTATCCAGCGCTTACAGCGCAAGTCGTCGTAACGACTTGCGTTGTAAAAACAGCGTTGTAATGGCATGCGTGGTAATAGCCCGCGTTGTAGCATCATTCAACCCTCCAGGAGGGGCCATCATGGGGAGGCGTGAACAACAGAAATCTCTTGCTTGTATTTCTACTCTTCATGTTGTACTTGTTTTATGTTTGGAGGAATTCCTGCTCTATCGGTGCAGCTGGTGGTGCCGTCTACCTAGCGACTTGTTTATTGATTTTTCTAGAGCCCATTGGCTCGATCTATGACATGGTTGTGATTAAGTTCACACTTTCACAACTAGTTTTTCTGAAAATTCCTATTTTGAGACCTAGAATAGAGGACTTGAGCGTAAGCAGATAGAGCACTGGCGACGCTAAGCCATTTACATTTAGGGGAAGTCATTCTCAAATTCACCCTTTAAAAAGCAGCGGGCTGCGGCCTGGGGATGACCATTAATGGGGATGGATGTTTTCATGAGGATCTGGGTCAGGGCTGTTTTGGAGCAGGTGGGCGTCTGTCTAGAGTGGCGCTGTGGGTGAAAACCGATGAGTTGGAATGGCACCCAAGCAACTGCTACTGGTCAGATGATTTGCAGGCGTTCATCCCGCCACCCTTTGGGTGTTTGATTGGCAGTAATGTACCTGGGGGCCTGAGACTGGTGCAGTTTTCCAGTTTTCTAATCCTACTACTGCCAATGTTTCTGAATTCCAAAAAGTACTACATTTGAACCCATGCAGGGAATAATTCTAGGGATGCAGAGTTACTTTTTGTTTGGTAAATCAGTCTCTATGTGGGCCTTATTCAGAAAGGTAACCTACAATTTTACGTAAGTTTACAATTTTGGGGCTTTCCCAAAATCTGAGTGTAAATTTACCGCCAAAAATGTAACTTACATTTCTCCACAAAATTGAAGGGCCTGGGTATTATTTGCAAACTGCCTTTTGTTGTACGTTTCGAGTACTGCAATAGTACCTCAAACATACTACAAGATGCTTTCCACAAACTGCACTTTTAAAGTACTACTGAAAAAAAAAACAGTGGTGCTTTAGAAGTGCAGTTTGTGCATAGTATTTTGTAATATGTTTGTACTGATATTGTACCCTTCATATAAAACCTAAACTAGACGAGGAAAGCCTAAACGAGATTCTTATCATAGATGGAGCAACATTACAGTCTATTAAATCAATCATAAGGTGTTTGAGGAGCGCACACCCCGAATTCAAGTACTTATAAGTGCTCTCATATGTGATATTAAAGTAAAAGGAGGCTCTGAAATAAAATGTTTGCCTAGGATCACACAAGTTGGACAAGCAGGGAATCCTGTACTGATACAAGGATATCTGGTTCCACTTTTGAAATTCAGCCATTCCATGTATTTAAACATGTTTTGTATTTTATTCTTGTGACACTGACATAGAAGACCGAACTCAACCCTCCTGACATGAACACTAATTCAATAGCAGCGAAAGTGACATTGCATGCCCTTTGACCTTTACGTTCACTCACGGACACACGCGTACAGACACATACACAATCACACATACACTCTCTCACACATAAACACACTCTCACCTGCAAACATGAACACAATATACGTTTAAAAGCATTCGTGGGGGCGTGGCCAAGATGGTGGGGTAGAAGGACGTGTCTGCCGGAGCTCCTGACCCCATCCGAGGCCCCAAGCCCTGATTTAAGCTAAATCTCCCCCCCGGAGCCACACTGTGCAGCTGAGCTATTAGGGGAAGAGGTAACCGACCGACCGCCGCCGCCTGAGCCCCGCAGAGCACAAACTCACCGAGTTCAAAGTGCTGAGTTGCTGACCGGTGCCGACCGGGGCTGGCACAGCACCCCCGTCCCGACGGGACAGCGGACCACGGGACAGCAGGAGGGCAAGGAGCTAGCCGGCTGGAGAGTGCGGGGCTCGTCGGCAGCGGAGGACTGAGAAACCAGTCATAGAGGTGTAGCGCGGCGCGGTGTCCGGGGAGCTTCCGCTCTCCTCCCTGAGCTCCAAGATGGCGACGAGCCGAGGCCGGGGATCTTCGCCCGGACCTGCAGATGGCCCGAAGACCGAACAGTGAGTGCGCTGACTGGAGCAGTCGATCCCCGCTGTCAGGTGGGAGCCCTCGGCAGCGGAGCGGGCGGGGTGCCTGAAGCAGCGGGCCCACTGGCTAGAGCCTGAAGATCTCCCCACCCCGAGGTGCTGACTTGACTGGGGTGGGAGCTACGCAAGTGCCCGGCTTGGAGGCCTACCCGGGCAGCGCGGGAGGCCAGGAGCGGCATGCAGTGGAGTTACGGCCCTAGCAAGCGCTGATTGAGGCCGAGAGGACACGAGCACCTAACGAGCCTGTGGCACCCCTGAACCCCCGGCACCAGCTTACTTGTGCGCAGTGTCGCCAGCGAGGCCCACAGCAAACCGGCCGTGCAACCAGCATGACGATACCGGCGGAGGGGCAGCGGACGCACCCCCGAAGCAGCTCTCTCCCCCGCAGACGCCTCGGAGTACCTGGGGGGGAGACGATGAAGATCCGGGCGGCAGCCCTCACCGGCGGACACCGCGACTGGCATCTGGCCCAGGCAGGTACGAGGACACGACTGGAGGGCTGTGGAGGAGTGGGAACAGAGCACTACGGGACGGTATACACCCGTTACAACGCATCTTTTACTCCACACTACCATTACAACGCGACTTTTACTCCGCATACCATTACAACGCATTGCGCTGGGGGGCGCTCTAGGATAGGGAATAAGTATAATTTACTATCCAACACCTTCCCTAGGGTCCACGGGGACTGGAGTTAGAATAGTAAATTATACTTACCACTATCCAGCACCCCAAAGCGCTATGCGTTGTAATGGTATGCGTTGTAAATACCGCGTTGTAACGGTATGCGGAGTAAAAGTATGCGGAGTAACATGGTACATCCCTACGGGACACCGTGCTAGTGTGGTGGGGGCCTTGACCCCGGGTCCCGGCTGGAAATCAAAAACAGCATTGGAGCCCCTGCGCCACTGTCCACCCCAGAAGCACGGCACCGGGGACACCTTAGGGGCAACGAGCGCAACTTCCCCCGCTTCGGCCTGGGGTGTAGCGATTGACCCTGATCGGCCGCGGTCTTTGGGGTTGACGCAGACCAACGCCCGCCCTGGACTAGAGGCAGACTCCTGGGGGTGTGGGAGTCGGCGTGAGGAAAGGCAGAGACGGGCACGTGGACTGGTGGAAGGGCCTGCATCATGGCTGCTCAACGAGGGGGTAAACGCAATGATTGCACGCTGCCGGAGATGCTCAACAGACAGCAGAACAAGGGGGACAAGAACACCTCCTCGCCTGGAGCGGCTGGGAGTTCGCAGTCTGGCGCGGCAGCGGAACCTCCGGCCACCAGATCCTTTTTGGAGTCTCTATTTGGCACGCTGAGGGAAGACTTCCAGGCCCTGAAGCAGGAAGTAGCAGGAGAGGTGAGAGAAATCCGCAGGGAAGTGGACGGCTTAGGTGAGAGGGTGGCCACTGTCGAGAGCTCCACGCACAGACAAGATGAGGAGATCACTTTTCTACAGCAGGAAGTGCTGACTCTTCGGGAACAGAGGATTTGGAGAATAGGTCACGAAGGAACAACATTAGGGTCCGTCATCGGAGGAGAACCCGGATATAGTCAGGTACCTGCAGGAACTCTTTCGCACGGTCCTGGGAGAGGGGGACGAATTCCTCATTAGAATCGACAGTGCACACAGGGTGGGACCCCCCAGAAGGGCTAATGGCCCCCCTCCAGACATTCTAGCGTTCCTCCCAGACTTCCCGCTGAAGGAAAGGATCATGGCGGAGGCACGAAAAGCACGCTTGCTCACCTTCCGCGACCACCCTGTGGCGCTATATCAAGACCTGTCTACACTCACGCTTCAGGAGCGTAAAGCATTTAAGATTGTGACGAACTTCCTCAGGCAGCACGACACGCCCTACTCCTGGGGTCACCCCTTCCGTATTATTTTTAAGTGGCAGGGAGAGACACACCAATTGCGATCCCTACAGGACACTTGCGAAATCCTGGGCATCACCGCGGAGGAGGAGGAATCCCACACATCGAGAAGGCGACGCACAGCTGATGGAGGTTGGCAACGAGTTGCACGAAGAAGGACAACGGGGGTGTCGCGGAGGCCGGGGTCTCCGACTATCAGAGCGGAATGAGAGGACGCTGTTCGGACAGCATCTGAGGAGCTTGGAGGTTCGGGGGAGGTTGCATTGACCGCTTAAACGTGCTCCGGGGGGAGTTCATCATGGCAATATTTCAACTGCTGGCTTGGAGTGGGGGGGGGGGGGATGGTTTGAACACGTGTGGCTGGACGTCCACTAAGGTAACATTCCACGGACTGGTCCGCTTGGGCCTGTCTGGGACTATTTCAGGAAGTTTTGGGAAGTTTGGGGCGGAGGGGAGGGGTTGGGATGCTGGGGTGTGAGTTGAAGAGGGGGGGGAGGTTGGGGAAGTTGTGGTGTGAGTTGAGGGGAAGGGAGGGAGGGAGTGTTGGGGGTTGGGGAGGAGTTGAGGGGGGAAAGTTGGGGGTTGCCCTGACCAGTGCTTCTAAGGTGTCTGCGAGTATTAGTCTAGACACACACGTTCACTTGGAAGTCATCGTGATGCCACGCACTCTAGATCGCACACATAGGCAAGGTAGTCCCGACCGTCCATGGCAGAGTTGAAGATAGTTACCCTGAATGTTAAGAGACTGAATAATCCCATGAAGAGGAGGGCTTTCCTGTCATTATTGGAAAACTCCCAGGTAGACGTCTGTCTGTTCCAGGAAACCCACCTATTGGCCGGTGATTGTCACAGGTTGCGGTCCCGCCATTTCCCTACACAGTTCTTTTCCTCCAACACGACCAAAACGGCTGGGGTGGCTATCCTTTTGTCCAAATTCTTGAGGGGGGAGGTGCTGCACAAATTTGTAGAACAAAAAGGGAGACTCCTGGCCTACAGACTTAAATTGGGAACCCTGGTGTTTACAGTAGGCACAGTTTATGGCCCAAACGAACAGCAAGATAGATTCCTACGCAAAGCACTGGAGGATATCACAGCATCACCGGACAGACACGTAATATTAGGAGGGGACATAAATTTGGTCTTTGATTCCTCAAAAGACAGATCAGCGCAGCGACACCCGCAAACTGGGGAACTCTCGCAAGCGGTGAAGACGCAGTTGGTTGATTTAGACCTGCACGACCTCTGGCGCGGGCTCCACCCAACCGATAGGGACTTTTCCTATTACTCACACGCACACAAGACATACGCCAGGCTGGATCATCTGCTGGTCTCTGGACCTGTCCGTGACTTGGCTACCGCTTCAGAAATGGGAGTCATCTCTCTATCGGACCATGCACCGGTCTCGGGGACCTTCCTTCTCCCGCCGAGCCCCGCTCGGCGGGGAGTTTGGCGGCTTCGAGACACGCTTCTACATAAAAAAGCGGTAGTGCAGAGTATCATAGACTTGGTGAAGGATTTTCAGCTGCACAGCTCTAACTCTGATACTTCACTGTCGACTCAATGGGGGGCTCTTAAGGCGGTAATACGGGGAGAGTTCATTGCGATTTCAACCGCGGACAATCGAGATAGGAAAATAAAGCGGGACGAGCTCACACAGAAGGTCAGGGAGCTAGAATACGTACACCATCGCACTGGGGCTCCGAGAGTTTGGAAGCAGTTGAAGGCGGCTAGGAAACTCTTGTCCTCACTGGATTTAGATAGGGCTGAATATGCTGCGCTGCGCCTAAAGCACGCCTATTACACGGGAGGGGATCGATGTGGCCGCCTACTGGCGGCCAAACTGAGAGTGGCACATCAGAGTCGTCAGGTGAAAGAATTAGCAGGGAGCGCGGGACAGGGGATTTTAGGCGACGCAGAAATTGCCGAGGCCTTCCGCTGATTTTATGCCGACCTGTATGCAGGGGAGGCCGCGCGGATGGAGGACCCGGATGATTACCTTGATTCGGTGCCCCTATCATCCCTAACCCCGGAGCAGGCAGCTTACCTAGAGAGAGAGATCAGAACCGAAGAGGTGATAGCAGCGATTTCTAGGCTTAAATTAGGGAAGGCCCCTGGCCCGGACGGTTATACCACCCTCTTCTACAGAACGTTCAGCGCGACGTTAGCCCCTATCTTGACCAGGCTGTTTAACTCTTTCTCTGACCCCGGGGCTATCCCTCCGGACCTCCTGCAGGTGACAGTGTCAGTTATTCCCAAACCAGGGAAAGACAGGAAGCAATGCGGCTCGTATAGACCGATCTCCTTACTAAATGTAGATCTGAAAATCTACACAGGGATCCTGGCGACGAGATTAGCACAGTACCTCCCCGGCTTGATTGAACCGGACCAGTCTGGCTTCGTGCCTGGCAGGCAAACTGTGGACAACACTAAAAGGATAGTACACATCTTAGAAAAGGCCTCACGTATTCCGGGGGAGAGGATGCTGCTTTCGGTTGACGCTGAGAAAGCGTTTGACCGGGTGCACTGGCCCTACCTCGAACGGGTGATGGCAAGGTTGGGAATGGGGGAGAAATTCCGGAACATGGTGTTTAACTGCTATAAATTCCCTTTTGCGACTGTGCGAGTGAACGGCGGAGGTTCCCGGCGGTTCGATATCGAACGCGGAACGAGACAGGGATGCCCCCTCTCCCCCCTCCTCTTCGCGCTCTACATGGAGCCCTTTGCTCAACGAGTGCGGCGGAATACGGACGTGACTGGGGTACGAATGGGTGGTTTCACCCATGAAATAAGCCTTTACGCGGACGATGTAATTTTCACATTGCAGAACCCGAGGCGGGCCCTGCCCGCATGTATGGCTGAACTTAAGGCTTTTGAGAGTGTAGCTGGCTTTCGGATGAATGTGGAGAAGTCTTCAGCCCTGGACGTATCCCTGACTCCGGCAACGAGAAGCGACCTACAGAGGCTCTTCCCCCTACGTTGGTCGCGGGATCAGGTGCAATACCTGGGGATTGCGCTAGCCCCAACGTTGCAGGCCATGGTTTCCATTAACTATGAGGCGATGAGTAGGAAGGTGAGGGAAGAACTTGGGAGATGGAACAAGGGGACGATTTCCTGGCTTGGCAGGGTGGCAGCGATCAAAATGACAGTTTTATCCCAAATTCTGTACTTATTCCGAGCGCTACCTCTACAGCCCCCCAAAGGCTGGATTCAGCAGATGCAAACTGAAGTGTCCCGCTTTGTGTGGCAGGGCCGTAAGCCCCGAATGCGCCGCGCCCTTACGACTCTGGCGCCGGAATCCGGGGGACTGGGAGTCCCCGACCTCCGCAAATACTTCCAAGCGTCCCAATTGCGATACTTGGTGGAATGGAGTAGGTGGGAGTCCGATAAACACTGGCTCTTCCAGGATCAAGCAGTAGCTGGGCGCCCTTTACAGGAAATACCATTCCTTCGCAGGTCACACCGCCCCCCAAATCTCTATGCTTCTTACATAACGCGGGTGCCGCTGAGAGTGTGGGACGCTACCTATCGCGCATTCGATCTCACCACATTCCCCTCGCCGTTCACACCGATTGTGGACAATCCTGACTTCACACCAGGGACAGAGCCAGGGGCCTTCTCACACTGGAGGGAAAGGGGCTGCAGAGCACTTTTCCACATGTATACTGCAGAGGGGGTTATCCCCTTCCAGAGCTTTAGAGACAATTATCAGATGGCCGAGACGACCGCTTGAGATACTGGCAGGTCCGACACTGGGCCTTACAGCCGCGCGTTAGAGAGTCGGCGGACAGGAAGTTGCTACCGTATGAAAGGTGGCTAATAACCCGCACCTCGGACGCCAAACTCATAACTGACCTATATAGGATGCTCCAGCTCCCATCTTCCCACTTCCACATTCCTGGTCGGGAACGCTGGAACAGAGAACTGGGGAGGACACTTAGCCTTAAGGAGTGGGAACATATTTCATACAGGGCAAGACACTCAGCCTATCACGTAGGCCTCACGGAAACCTTTACCAAGGTTTCCACCTATTGGTATCACACCCCGGAATGATTACACGAGATGAACAGGCTCATTAGTGACAAATGCTGGCGAGAGTGTGGGCAGATTGGTACACTAACACACATCCTCTGGGACTGCCCCGTATTGCAAGCCTACTGGTCAGCGGTGATAGATGAGATTGACGCATGCTTTGAGATTGAACTACCCCGATTTCCAGCGTATGCCCTGCTGGGTCTCCCAAATGGCTTGATGTACCCGCTGAAATCTAGGAGGGGACGGCAGATTGCTATTATGCTGGGTTCAGCGGTTCAGAACATACTGATACACTGGCGCATGCCTACCATTCCTTCCCACACAGGTTGGCTGCACAGGTTGTGGCATGTTCTGGGGATGGAAAAGTTGTCACTCACACTAGCGTGGATGTGACTTGTTTTGAGGAGCTATGGCAACCCTTTCACTCGCTACTGGCCACAGAATTTAAGGAAATTACATGCCCAAGATACCTGAGACTGATGAGGCTCACGCCTCCGTTGTGAAGCACTGTTCCTTTGAGGGGGAGGGGGGGAGCACGGCCCCACAGGCGATAAAGGGTTCGGGAAGGATGACAGGGATGACATTTTACTTCCATACTACGCAGCACTGGACAGGGAAGGTGGTGGGGGGGGAGGTTTGTTGGAGGGTATTGTTTACTTAAGGAGGGGGACAGGACTTTGGGGCGATGCTCCTTCGTTTCTTTTGCACATTTCCATGCAAGACGCAGGATATCGAGGCAGCCTCTCGGGGCTGGGACACTAGAACTTTAATCCTGGGACGCCTCCTGCCGCGAACATTGCATATTTGTATGTTTGTTTTAATATGCTGCTGTACCTTTCTAATAAAATACTTTAAACATAAAAGCATTCGTTACTTACCTCAGCTGCCAGGGAGGGTCATAGTCCAGCTAATTGTGCACTATTTTTAGTACTTAAAAAAGTGAATACTGTTCACTATTAGGGTAAAAAAAACGACAAAAAACAAGGATATTGGAGCCCCAACCAATGTGCAGAAGGACATTGGTAGCTCGTGTGTTCCTGGCACTGATTTTGCCACTACTGAGGCCAGGGCTCTCAAATGCAGTGCCAAGGGGTCGCAAGGGGCTAGTTAGAGGTCGCAGCAGCGACCCCTGGCAACTCCTAAATGATGTCTATGAACCCTGACACAACTACAAGGCCAAAAATGCATTTATTTGGGGTATGTCACACCCCAAGCACCCCTCTGAGGCCACTCCCCTGGGGAGGACGGGACTTTGGAGGGGCATCGTGGCCCCTCGTCAAAGCTTCTGACAAGCATACCTGTAAGTGCATTGGTCTGTGTGCACCTGTGTGTATGTGTGTTATATGCATCCATATGTGCCTATATGTGGTGAGCCACTGAGTGCATTCCCTATTCAAAGACACCTATTCTCTTGATATACAAAAAACAGATATGGAATAAAAGAAAACCAAGGGAGAAAAAAAGGTGTCAGTGGTTGTGTCAAAAGTAAACCCTCTTCCTGCCCGAGCTCCTTCTCGCCATCCGTAATCGGTGTCTGCCCACAGATGACGTCATTCACACCTTGGCCCTGGGTGATCCCCATCTGCGTAGACTGCAGGCAATAGATGAGCGAGCAGGGTTTATAAGAAGCTATGAAAATGAAACTGAGACAGAGCAGCAACTGCACAGCAAAGTACGGGACACATCTACGACGTGTCTTATATGCCGCACAGAAGTGTACTGTCCCTTGTTTATGACACTCGAATACATACGGACTGCTTCTACAAAGCTTGACAAATTTGACATCAGTCGTGTGTACCTCAGCAGGTCACAGAAGAGGTACAGCAGGGGTAGCAGCAGTGCAGACCTCCATCAGACAAAGAACAGGTACTCTGGGGTAGCAGCGGTGCAATCCTCCTTCACACACAGAACAGGTACAGGAGGGGTACCAGCAGTGCAATCCTCCTTCAGACACAGAACAGGTACACTGGGGTAGCATCTGTGAAATCCTCCATCAGAAACAGAACAGGTACACTGGGGTAGCAGCAGTGCAATCTTCCTCCACACACGGAACAGGTACAGGAGGGGTAGCAGCATTGCAATCCTCCTTCACACACAGAACCGGTACAGGAGGGGTAGCAGCAGTGCAATCCTCCTTCAGACACAGAACAGGTACAGGAGGGGTAGCATCGGTGCAGTTCTCCTTCACACACAGAACATGTACAGGAGGGGTAGCAGCAGTGCAACCCTCCTTCACACACAGAACAGGTACAGGAGGGGTAGCATCGGTGCAGTTCTCCTTCACACACAGAACAGGTACAGGAGGGGTAGCAGCAGTGCAACCCTCCTTCACACACAGAACAGGTACAGCAGGGGTAGCAGCATTGCAATCCTCCATCACACACAGAACAGGTACAGGAGGGGTAGCAGCAGTGCAATCCTCCATCAGACACAGAACAGGTACAGGAGGGGTAGCATCAGTGCAGACCTCCTTCACACACAGAAGAGGTACAGGGGGGTAGCAGCAGTGCAATCCTCCTTCAGACACAGATCAGGTACACTGGGGGAGCAGCAGTGCAATCCTTCATCACACACAGAACAGGTACAGGAGGGGTAGCAGCAGTGCAATCCTCCTTCAGACACAGAACAGGTACAGGAGGGGTAGCATCAGTGCAGACCTCCTTCACACACAGAAGAGGTACAGGGGGGTAGCAGCAGTGCAATCCTCCTTCAGACACAGATCAGGTACACTGGGGGAGCAGCAGTGCAATCCTTCATCACACACAGAACAGGTACAGGAGGGGTAGCAGCAGTGCAATCCTCCATCAGACACAGAACAGGTACAGGAGGGGTAGCAGCAGTGCAATCCTCCTTCACACACAGAACAGGTACAGGAGGGGTAGCATCAGTGCAGACCTCCTTCACACACAGAACAGGTACAGGAGGGGTAGCAGCAGTGCAATCCTCCATCAGACACAGAACAGGTACAGGAGGGGTAGCATCAGTGCAGACCTCCTTCACACACAGAACAGGTACAGGAGGGGTAGCAGCAGTGCAATCCTCCTTCAGACACAGATCAGGTACACTGGGGGAGCAGCAGTGCAATCCTTCATCACACACAGAACAGGTACAGGAGGGGTAGCATGAGTGCAATCCTCCTTCACCCACAGAACAGGTACAGGAGGGGTAGCAGCAGTGCAATCCTCCTTCAGACACAGAACAGGTATAGGAGGGGTAGCAGCAGTGCAATCCTCCATCAGACACAGAACAGGTACAGGAGGGGTAGCAGCAGTGCAATCCTCCATCAGACACAGAACAGGTACAGGAGGGGTAGCAGCAGTGCAATCCTCCTTCACACACAGAACAGGTACAGGAGGGGTAGCATCAGTGCAGACCTTCTTCACACACAGAACAGGTACAGGAGGGGTAGCATCGGTGCAGTTCTCCTTCACACACAGAACAGGTACAGGAGGGGTAGCATCGGTGCAGTTCTCCTTCACACACAGAGCAGGTATAGGAGGGGTAGCAGCAGTGCAATCCTCCATCAGACACAGAACAGGTACAGGAGGGGTAGCAGCAGTGCAATCCTCCATCAGACACAGAACAGGTACAGGAGGGGTAGCATCTGTGAAATCCTCCTTCAGACACAGATCAGGTACACTGGGGGAGCAGCAGTGCAATCCTTCATCACACACAGAACAGGTACAGGAGGGGTAGCATCAGTGCAATCCTCCATCAGACACTGAACAGGTACACTAGGGTAGCATCTGTGAAATCCTCCTTCAGACACAGATCAGGTACACTGGGGGAGCATCAGTGCAATCCTCCATCAGACACAGAACAGGTACAGGAGGGGTAGCATCAGTGCAATCCTCCATCAGACACTGAACAGGTACACTGGGGTAGCAGCAGTGCAATCCTCCATCAGACACTGAACAGGTACACTGGGTAGCAGCAGTGCAATCCTCTTTCACACACAGAACAGGTACAGCAGGGGTAGCAGCAGTGCAAACCTCCTTCACACACAGAGCACGCACAGCAGGGTTAGTAGCAGTGCAATTCTCCTTTACATGCAGAACAGATACAGGAGGGGTAGCATCAGTGCAATCCTCCTTCACACACCGAACAAGTACAGCAAGGGTAGCAACAGTGCAGACATCCATCAGACACAGACCAGGTACACTGGGGTAGCATCTGTGCAATCCTCCTTCACACACAGAACAGGTACAGCAGAGGTAGTAGCAGTGCAATCCTCCTTTACACGCAAAACAGGTACAGGAGGGGTAGCAGCAGTGCAATCCTCATTCACACACAGAACCGGTACAGCAGGGGTAGCAGCAGTGCAGACCTCCATCACACACAGAGCACGTACAGCAGGGGTAGCAGCAGTGCAGACCTTCATCACACACAGAACAAGTACAGGAGGGGTAATATCAGTGCATTCCTCTTTCACACACAGAACAGGTACAGCAGGGGTAGTAGCAGTGAAATCCTTTTTCACACACAGAACAGGTACAGGAGGGGTAGTAGCAGTGCAATCCTTTTTCACACACAGAACAGGTACAGGAGAGGTAGTAGCAGTGCAGACGTCCTTTACATGCAGAACAATTACAGGAAGGGTAGCATCAATACACTAAAGGCCTGGCTACAAAAGAGTTTATTAAGTGTCAGTCTTGGGACCTGCTTCTGTAGTGGGGGTATCTATCTCTGCCCACTCCCTGGCACACTGTCCAATGTCTCGCAGTCCCAGAACTCTCAAATCAATCGTGTAAAACGAAGAAAAGCTGTCAGTCAATCAGCCCAACTATATGCATCCTACCCCACAGCATGTGAGTGAAGAACATGTACTGAAAATAAGTGAAAGAGTGAGAGGGCACCTCACGTATGCAACACCAGTGAGGCTACCATCGGGTTCTCGCCAGTATGCCCATGTATATCATCATCGGTTGCCCACTCACAGAAACAAAAAAATAGTGTTCAATAAAGAGACAAAAAGAACATAAAGAAAGAGTTAACTCTCCCAAAACATAAACACCGTGATATGCAGAGAACAATCAATCAATCAATCAGTGAACGTGTAAAGCGCGCTACTTACCCATGAGGATCTCAAGGCGCTGGGGGGGAGGGGGCTGCTACTGGTCGAAGAGCCAGGTCTTGAGGCGCCTTCTGAAGGTGAGCAGGTTTTGGGTTTGCCGCAGATGGGTGGGGAGGACGTTCCAAGTCTTGGCGGCGAGGAAGGAGAAGGATCCGCCGCCGGAGGTTGTTCGTTGGGCGCGTGGGACGGCGGCAAGGGCGAGGCTGGCGGAGCGGAGCTGGCGGGTGGGGGTGTAGAAGTTGAGTCTGTTGTTCAAGTGGGCTGGTCCGGTGTTGTGGAGTGATTTGTGTGTGTGGGTGAGGAGCTAGAAGGTGATCCTCTTGTTGACGGGGAGCCAGTGCAGGTCTCTTAGGTGGGAGGTGATTTGACTGCAGCGGGGGGGCGTTGAGGATCAGTCGGACAGAGGCGTTTTGGATGCGTTGTAATCATTGCATTTGTTTGGCTAGGATTCCTGCATAGAGTGCGTTGCCGTAGTCCAGCCTGCTGCAGCATTGCAATCCTCCTTCACACACAGAACCGGTACAGGAGGGGTAGCAGCAGTGCAATCCTCCTTCACACACTGAACCGGTACAGGAGGGGTAGCCGGAGTGCAATCCTCATTCACACACAGAACAGGCACAGGAGGGGTAGCAGGAGTGCAATCCTCATTCACACACAGAACAGGTACAGGAGGGGTAGCAGGAGTGCAATCCTCATTCACACACAGAACAGGTACAGGAGGGGGAGCAGCAGTGCAATCCTCCTTCACACACAGAACAGGTACAGCAGGGGTAGCAGCAGTGCAATCCTCCATCAGACACAGAACAGGTGCACCCGGGTAGCAACATTGCAATATTCCTTCGCACACAGAACAGATACAGAAAGGGTAGCAGGAATGCTTTCCTCGTGCCTACACAGAAATAGTTCTGCTGCTGCAGCAGCATGCATTTCCTTCACAAACAGAATGGGTAGAGCAGGGGTAGTAGCAGGGCACTCCTTCTTCACTCATGGACAGGACCAACAGTGGTAGAAGAAGTGCAAACTTCATTCACAAACAGAATAAGTACAGCAGCGGATAGAGGAAGTACAATCGTTCTTCGTAGACAGTATAGGTAAAATGGGTAGTAGCAATGCGACCACCTTCAGAAACAGAACAGGTACTGCAAGGGTAAGAGCTGTATAATATTCATTTATACACAGAACAGGTTCAGAGATCTCCTACTATGCTGCAGTTACTCTGCGATCTCCTAGTGTGATGTGATAGCTCAAAGATCGGAAAACAAAACATTAAGGGAGGTCTCAGGGAAATATTAAAGACCTGCAAGGTGTGTTTCCCCTATATAACGTTTAAGTACCACACAACACCATGGGTCTAGACAAGAAGGTGAAAAATGAACAAGATAGGGATAGGCAGAGATGGAAATATGTCAACAGGTTAAGACACCAGCCACCTCTAATAGGTAGGAGAAACTCTATTGCCAAAACCCATCATTCACAGATTGTGAGGTATCATCATTTGGGTCTGACCTCCTCTCGCTAGGGATCTCAGTCTCAGAAATTGACTGGGATACCCTTAGCTGATTGAAGGACAAGAGGATGGCTGGTGACTCCACAGAGTACAACATGGAACCCATAGGCATATATTCATGCTATGTGAAGAGGGTTTCTACCAAAAGAAGAAAAAAAGTGCAGCGCTAAATGATACGAAAAAAGTGTGTTAAAAATGACTAAAGGAGGTCCATACCAATTTTATTAGCAGAGTGCCCGTGTCATATTTAAAAAGCAGTATGTTAACATTTGAGATTGTCAACTGTTAGGCGATGAAATTAGGTCGACATGTTTCTGCCCTCTCAAGGATCTATTAGTATCAGGGCATTCTTCAGGAGAAGAAAAGCAAAAAATATATAAAGCTGATGCTAAATATCGAAAAGTGAAAAACTATACAGTGATAAATGTCAAAAGAAACATTTCATATACTCCACCAATAATGTCCAACTAGGCAGTAGTGGAAGAGATTACCGGTTACCTGTAAAGACAATATACATATATTAAAGTTATGCTTCCCCAACTTCACAAATTCACCAAAAAGACAGCCTCTATCAAATGAATGGGCTGTAATGAAACCATGAGGTGGTTTTAACGTAGTCTATATAGTGCATACAATACATACACTTACCCATATCAGTTGGGTGTCACCCTCACCTCTACCTGGTAAATACGCAGGGAAGGGGGCCCTGCTCTGTAACAAAAAGCGATGTCCATGATGTAATTAATCATGGCATATATATCTGCCACAAGATTCTTAATTATTAGACCTCCTACACAATTGCAATGCACTCTCAAGACAGACATCATCCTCCTACAATTTCAAAAGCAACTGTATTAGATCGAATGTTAAAGATGGTATAATGTAATCCAGGATCAACCATGGTTGCACTTATTCAAGCAGGCATAGTAGGCTAGAGAATAAGACTGCTGTTGAGTGTCGTTTTCTGATAAAGTATGTGATGGAATTAAGAGACAAGTGAATCTTAAATCAAAAGAAAATTGCCTACATCTTTATTTGTCATTCTTTCTATACCATAGTAAAACAATTGTTTACCAAGGTAGAGACGCTAAACGGGCATGCATTCCTAAAGCCCGTAAAAATGACATATAGGACGTTTAGTAGTCTCTAAGTGTAACGTTTAAGAATCGTTTCCAACAGTGTGAAAATGACATACAGGACGATTTGTAAATTCTAAGTACAACATTAAGTCTTATTTCAAAATAGTGTGTACCTTAAAGTTAAGTAACCACAAGAGTATTATCAGCATCTTCTACTTCTGTGCTTACTCTACCCCCAAGATAAAAACAGGGAGTTTAATAAGGCCGAGAAAATGTCTAAGCAAGCATTGAACAGTCCAAAGAGTAATAATCATGGACTTCGTTTCAGCCTTTATGAGGACACACGTCTTACGCGGCAGAAAGAACATAAGGGCAAGTGTTTCAACAGGATCAAATTCGCGGAAAGCATTAAAATGGCCTTACCTCTCCGTCGGTACCCCGGGACGGTTATTGAGTAATGACCAGAGGTACCGACGGCGGTCATGATACGTTCCTTTATCCCGGACGTAGGGTCGCGTTAGGGGTCCTAAAAGGACTCTCATCTACTGCTTGCAAGGAGACCGCCGTATAATGCTACTGCGCATGACCGCAAGGGAAAGCGTTCCCAGGTTTGCGCGTGATCATTTCAATCATGTGTTCGTGTATAGTTCGTTTCTTAACACGCACGCGTTGTGCTGAGATGCTAGTCTGCATGGAAACTTTATTGAAATTCAACACCAAACAAGTAATTACATATTCTTAAAGGGCACGAGCTGTATTAGTCTTAGTCTTACATAAACTTTATTCAGAATAAACAAGCATTGCACCATAACTATATAGCGAGATGCTAGTCTGCATGAAAACTTTATTGAAATTCAGCACCAAGTCTATCTTAAGTCTGTCTTAAGTCTGTCTTAAGCTTGTCTTAAGTCTGTCTTAAGTCTGTCTTAAGTCTGTCTTAAGTTTGTCTTAAGACAAACTTAAGACAAAATCCTAACTTCTGTGAATACCAAAAGTAGTAAGTGCATTCTATGAATACCAAAATAGTAGTAAGTTTAGGATTGAGTCTTAAATTCATTCTGTGAATCGGGCCCTCTGAGATTTCCTGCCACCAAGTGATAGCTCAGAGATCTCCTGCCACCATGTGAAAGCCCAGAGAACAGATATTTCCTGCTAGGTTATGTTAGCTGAGAGATCTCCTGCTAAGTGGCTATAGCTCTGGTATCTCCTGCCATGACGCAACAGTTCAGAGATCTTCTGCAAAGCTTTGATAGCTCAGAGATCTCCTGCTAAGATGTAATATCCTAGAGATCTCTTGCTAAGCTGCCGTAACTCAGAGACCTCCTTCCATGATGTGATAGCTCAGAGATCTCCCTCTAAGAAGTGATAGCTTTGAGATCCCCTGCCACCATTTGATAGCTCTGAGATGTCTTGCTAAGCTGTGATAGTCCAGAGATCAGAGCTCTCCTGCCAATATGTGATAGCCCAGAAATCTCCTGCTAAGATTCAAAGGTCTGAGATCTCCAGGTATTATGTGATAGCCCAGAGATCTCCTGCTAAACTGCCATAACTCTGAGATCTCCTTGTATGGTATGATAGCCCAGAGATCTCATGCTAAGCTTCATAGCTCTGAGATCCCCTGGCATCAAGTGATAGCTCAGAGATCTCCTGCTACGCTGTGATAGCTCAGAGATCTCCTGCTACGCTGTGATAGCTCAGAGATCTCCTGCTACGCTGTGATAGCTCAGAGATCTCCTGCTACGCTGTGATAGCTCAGAGATCTCCTGCTATGCTGTGATAGCTTAGAGTTCTCGTGATACGCTGTGATAGCTCAGAGATCTCCTGCTACGCTGTGATAGCTTAGAGATCTCCTGCTACGCTGTGATAGCTCAGAGATCTCCTGCTACGCTGTGATAGCTCAGAGATCTCCTTGTATGGTATGATAGCCCAGAGATCTCCTGCTACGCTGTGATAGCTCAGAGATCTCCTGCTACGCTGTGATAGCTCAGAGATCTCAGAGATCTCCTGCTACGCTGTGATAGCTCAGAGATCTCCTGCTATGCTGTGATAGCTCAGAGATCTCCTGCTACGCTGTGATAGCTCAGAGATCTCCTGCTACGCTGTGATAGCTCAGAGATCTCCTGCTACGCTGTGATAGCTCAGAGATCTCCTGCTATGCTGTGATAGCTCAGAGATCTCCTGCTACGCTGTGATAGCTCAGAGATCTCCTGCTACGCTGTGATAGCTCAGAGATCTCCTGCTATGCTGTGATAGCTCAGAGATCTCCTGCTATGCTGTGATAACTCAGAGTTCTCGTGATACGCTGTGATAGCTCAGAGATCTCCTGCTACGCTGTGATAGCTCAGAGTTCTCGTGATACGCTGTGATAGCTCAGAGATCCTGTGGTAAACTTAGATAGCTCAGAGACCCCATGTTAAGCTGTGGTAGCCCAGAGGACCTCTGTTTTTCAGTGTCAAAGGTAGCAGCATTGTGTCAATTTCCCTTCTAAGTATGATGACCATGTTGCCTGCCGAACCAAAATAGGGCCACACAGACCAATGTTTCATCTTTGGTTGGTCGTTGGTCCCAGAAGGGCCTCTCTTTTGGCTAGCAGTGCCTGTTTACAGATTGTTTGTTATTCATTTCGTTCCATGGCTAGTGAATATGGTTTTCAATAATCCTCATTGAAAGTTGAATCATGGCTCAGGGTGTTTGACCAGTCATGGGAGAGTTTAAGATGCTCCTGGGAGAGTTAACACATTACAAACACATCCTCCTGCAACTCCTCCCTAAGGCTTATCTCGTCCTTCGGGTGCAGGTTGTAGTCGCCTCTACGTAGGGGGTTGTCTCCTGCAGTAGTGTATTCAAAGCACTTCCGAGTGGTGCTCTGTGCACTCAGCCCTGCCCCTGGTGCTTTGACAAGAGCTAGGCTGTTTGTCAATCGGTTGGACCAATCCTAGGCACCTACAAGCTTGTATGATGTGCAGAACATGGAGTTAGCTGCTCTTGCCTAAGGGGAGCTGGTGTTTGACCTCCAGGAGACTCTCTTTGGGGTGAATGCTGTAAGGAGTACTGGCAGGTGTGTGGAGGGAATGTTGTGCACACCTGGGTGCTGAGCTGCACCAGAGGCTGTGCTGGCAGTGGTTCTGTTGTCCCTGATTTATTGTACTTTGCCACCTCGCCGTTTCATGGTGTTTGGAGAAGATTCTGCAGATGTGTGCCCCATCACAACCTCATTGTGCAGTGTTTCCTTGTCCCTTGTGAAAGTATCATTATTGTTAATGCCTGGGTGCACGTGCTGCGTCTGTTTGTGGGGGGCTTGGGTGGGACTGTGATGTGTTGTGCACATGAGAATGTCCAGGGTGGTTTAACACCTGGCAGTGTCTGTTTGTGTGTGTGTGTCCATAATTGTGCATCAGTTTGGTTTTGCCTTCTATTCAGTCCAGATGCTGTCATGATGCAAGACAGTCACAGACCATATTTTAGCTGAATATGAAGTGGTGCCTCAAATTTAAATGCATCCATGAAGATCGGCCTTGGTTTTGTGCTCTCTATTACTTTGAAGAAAAGAGCCTTCTGTGTGCTTTTGTTGTTTGCGCTCTTATGGGAAGGAGATGTGGCCTATGGGCTCAAGCTGCCACCTTTGGAATCTGGGGGAATAGGGCCCCATGCATCAAACTAAAAACCGGTCGCATACGGGCAGATTTGCAGAATCAGCCCCTTTGCAACCGTTATTTTTGCATTTGGGAATGCATCATCCCAAATGCAAAAATCGCAATTTAATTAATTGCAAATTTGCAATTACTTAAATTGTGATTGCATTTAAGGAATCGCAAATTGTGATGACTCAAATGTAATGCATGATGAGATTTAAAATAGCGATTTCGCTAATAGGGGACGCAAATTACCGTCAAATGAAACTTGACTGTAATTTTCAAAAACGTTGAAAAATGCACTATAGAGCATTTTTCAAAGTTCCTGGTTACACACACACATGCCCTTGGGGCATGTGTGTGCAACATGGGTTCACATTACAATTTCAGGGATGCAAGAGGGTGTCCTTTTAGCACCCTTGCGCCCTTGAAATTACATACTCGCAAATTGCGCATGCAATTCCCATTCATTCCTACGGGCCAATTTGCGAGTAGCAATTAAGGAATGTGTCGGAATCACTATTTTTTTTGCGATTCCTACATGCATTGGCTTTTGCAATTCTATTATTGTGATTTATTAATAATGGCATTTCAGGAATCGCAAAAGCCTACGTTGATGCATGTGGGGGCTTGATCCGAATCCCGGCCTCAGAACTAGACTCAACAATGTGTGATTCAGGGCAGATTACTACATTTCCTTGAACCGACTTGTGTGTGAAATGTATTTGTGAAATCCCCACTTGATGTACACAATCTTGTAGATCGTCTCCCGAGGCCTCCAGTGATGTACAGCGCTCTGTTGATCACAGCTGGGTAGCGCTATTTAAGCACCAATACATACATCCTATAGAAAGATATTACGTGTTAGATCCTGTCCCAGTCATACAATGTCCTTGGTCAAGCCCTTTTTGTACAACACAGAAAAGAATGTGAATTAAACAGGTTGAATAAAATAGCACCTGAAACCAAGAGACACCTGATTACAGTAATAACCATGTTCAAGAAGCCGCCTGCATCATCTGTCTCAGTGGTTCAGCCCAAATAGACATATGTCAGAAACTGGATCCAACAGATGCCAGGTGTAACTGGTCAACTGGAATTTCTATTGAGGACTACAGATGCTTTTTCAAGCCATGGATAATGCAGGTGGACACTTTTCAACAGCTTTATAGCAACGAATTTTTAATGAAAGTTACATATATATTAAAAGTGTTGTTTTATCTTGATTTTTCTTTCAATTATCTCAAGCACGCCTCGGTGAACGCTAATGAGCAGAGAGAAGCGAAGCTCTCACAGCGCTAACCAGGGCGAGAGGTCGAAGCATTACCAGCCCAGCCTGATGTCACAGTAATCTCCACAAATCACCTGCTCTAATTGAATTACCATACATTACTCCCAGGCATGGGCAGGTGAGCTGCCTCGGTGATTACTGGCTGTATTTATAGACGCACAGGTCCTGCTGCTTTGGAGGGGTTTAAACACCTTGGCGTACAGGTGGGAGGTGGGAAGATGTTTTAAAGGGGAGGCTGTCTAGCTGTGCACAGGGTGCAGACTTTGGCCATTATCAACAGGTGATGTAAATATGTAAAAGGTGCTAAGTAACACCTGCTAGAGTGCTCTAAGTAAGGTAACCACCTCCCTCCAGTGCAAATGTAAATGTTTTTGTACTTGTATAGCACACAGCTACCCGCAGTGGGTTTCCCGGCGCTTGTACAAATACCACAAGGGAACCCTTCCTGGTTTTCCCTGTGAAGTGTCCACTCCTGGGCACCCCCATGGTGCAGACCAGGCATCCCTCGCGTTGTGGGGGCCGTTGTAGAGACTAAGCAAGCTATTGCCCAGAGTTGCAGCGTGGGACCCAAGATCAGAATAGGCACCGAGGCGAGAATTATCAGGTCAAGGGAATTAATGAGCCAGAGACCCGCCGGGGCAGGAATCGAACCCTGGTCTCTGGCCAGAGCTCTGCATCGAGGTCTGCCTGCTCTAACCATTGAGCCACACTTCTCCAGTGTAAATTAGGGGTGGGCGTAACTTGCATAAACGCACGTAATGTAATCATGCGGAATTACCTAACAATTCGGCGACATTCTGCAGAATGACACAAGAAGAGTAATTCTGCACTGAGCGCTATTTTCTTTCTAAGAAATAGCGCAAAATGCAACAAAACATGAATAGCAGTGCGAGCCGCCGCTCACACTCGCTGAAAGCGCACTAGGGTTACGATTTCCCCCCAAATTGCTCCCGGCATTTATTGCGAGTTTCTTAGTGCAAAATGCGGCACGCCTCCAAAATGGACGCGAGGATTCATTGTGTGCTACGAAAATGACTCGAAATGGATCTGAACATAGACAGCAGTGGGAGCCTTCACTTGCGCTCGCTAAGTGTGCTCTTGCAGCAGGATGCCCTCAAATTACGCTTAATTACGCGAGTTTCATGAAGTTGCATCATTAACGGTAATTTCGTGTCAAAGAGTAACGTGGAAATACCAAAGTGATTCTGGTGTAATTAAAACTACTCCCAGGCCCTGTGTCAACTTGGACATTGTTTCCACTACTGGTCTTTTTTGCGATAGTGGTGCATTCTTGTTTTGCGTCCATTGAACTAATTAGACAAACACACCTGAGGCATCGTTTGTAGGTTGAAAGTTCTGGACTCTATATTGACCTGGAGTGAGGGGCGCACTCTGGACTTTAGATCAGTGTAAAGTCCTGTGAAGTACAACAGTGGAGACCTAGCCTAGCATTAGTTATACTCAACTGACAACTCAACATTGTCAGATTATAAAGCAAATTAATACAATATTTAGTTCTAAAGTCTTTTGAAGCTTTTTTTAAAGCTCTGTTATCTGAAGTCTCAGCCTGGTAGATCTATTAAACCTGAACGATAGCTCTGCTGTCTGAAGCCCCAGCCTGGTAGATCGATTGAACCTGCACGATAGCTCTGCTGTCTGAAGCCCCAGCCTGGTAGATCTATTACACCTGAACGATAGCTCTGCTGTCTGAAGCCCCAGCCTGGTAGATCGATTGAACCTGCACGATAGCTCTGCTGTCTGAAGCCTCAGCCTGGTAGATCTATTAAACCTGAACGATAGCTCAGCTGTCTGAAGCCTCAGCCTGGTAGATCTATTAAACCTGCATCATAGCTCTGCTGTCTGAAACCTCAGCCTGGTAGATCGATTGAACCTGCATGATAGCTCAGCTGTCTGAAGACCCAGCCTGGTAGATCTATAAACCTGAACAATAGCTCTGCTGTCTGAAGCCCCAGCCTGTTAGATCTGTTAAACCTGCACGATAGCTCTGCTGTCTGAAGCCTCAGCTTGGTAGAGAGATTGAACCTGCACAATAGCTCAGCTGTCTGAAGACCCAGCATGGTAGATCAGGGAACCCTGCATGATAGCTCAGCTGTCTGAAGACCCAGCCTGGTAGATCTATTAAACCTGAATGATAGCTCAGCTGTCTGAAGCCTCAGCCTGGTAGATCTATTAAACCTGAACGATAGCTCAGCTGTCTGAAGCCTCAGCATGGTAGATCTATTAAACCTGCACGATAGCTCAGCTGTCTGAAGCCCCAGCCTGGTAAATCAGGGAACCCTGCACGATAGTAAGCATGGGCGAATTTTGCGAATCTGCGTATTTGCGAACTCGCAATCCGCAAAATCCGTGAATTATCGCGAATTTGCGGATTTTTGTTTGTGTTCGCAGGGTTTTCGGCCAGTTCGCGAGGGTTTGGTACCAGTTCGCAATTGCGAACTTACTTGTCGGCTCGCAACGGTCGCGACTATGTTGTTTCTACGTCTGGTTCATCATCACAGGTTCCCAGCACCCTCTGTTTAATCACTGCCACCCTCTGTTTCACCCATGTCTACCTCCTGTACATCAATGCCACCCTCTGGTTCATCATCACTGTAGATTATGGGGAGGAAAAGCAAGCACACCTGCCCTGCTTCAACTGACATGAATTAATTTGGGGTTGGTTTATTAATGTGTCACTGTTTTAAAATTCCAGTCTGGCACCTGCTTCCTTATCTGTAATTTGCTTTCTGTTGCAGTGCAACTTTTTTTTTCCAGGACCTTTGTGGCCTACTTGTAGCTATTCTATGAGCCTGCTGTGAGGGTCAGAGCAGGGTCATATAATTGTTGCAACTAGCAACTGAACTCTGGAGGGGCCCCAGTCAGGAAGCACTACAGGGAATTGTTACTAAAGATGAGTTTGAACTTTTGCATCTGCTGCTGAGTGCTTTCAGTTTTGCAAAACTCGTTTTTCTGCAATTTTGCGGGATTCGCGGGGCGCGAACTTGCGCAAGATCGAATTCGGAAGCCGCGAATTCATGCGAATATGCGATTTGTTTTTTTGCGGCGTGTTAGTTCTCAAGGTTTTGTGCGTTTTAGCGAGCCGCTTGTAGCGCAACGGCGTGAAGTTACCCTCACGGTCGTTCACGGGCGCGGCCATCTTGTTTGCATGACATATTTCCGTTTCCGGGCGCGATGTGTAATCTCGCAAAGTGTGCGGCTCGCTAGTACAATTTCGCGTGTGTTCGTGAGGAAAATCTCGCGCAAACTTACCCACGCGGTCGTGAACGGGCGCGGCCATCTTGTTTCTCATTCATTGCTATGGTTCTGGGCATGCTTTTTCTATCCTCTCTGAATCTCTGCCATCCTTTGCTTGTTTGAAGTTTTTTTTGATCTATTTTACTTATTATCTATCCCTCTATTTTTCTAGCTCTATATTTTTGTGTTTTCTGCTACTTTTGGTTAATTTTAAACTACTTTTTTAAACTCTTTTCTTTTCTTCTCTTCCCTATTCTATTTTCTTTATTATTTAGCTTCCTTTCTGCCCAGACCATGGTGAAGGGAGCCGGGAAGCATCCCGAGAAGGGGAAGGGTCCCGTACCCCGTGCCCGGCTCCCGTGCGGGCGTTTGAGGGGCGAGCAGGTCGCACCCCGGGAGATCTTCAGCCTGGAGGAGGGGGCCGCACTAATTTTTTTATGTTCAGAGCCGCCTCCCCAGGACCATCATGGCAGGCGGCAAGATCGCTAGCGGGTACGGGATCCAGGAGCGCCGGAAGCGGTGGGAGAAGGTGTACCAGGCAATGTATCACCACACTCAGGTCCGGCACACCTACAACCAGGCCACCCACCGCTGGACGGATGTCCTGGACCGGGAACGCGATCTGCTCGACCTGCTCGGCCTTGAGATCCCCGGGTTTGGTGAGTAGTAGTAGCTATTTCTATACTATGTTTTCTCCTGCTCTGTGTGTTATTATCTTGCAAATTTTTGTTTTTTACCAAGAGCAATAATGCTGCTGATTACATTGTAGGTAAATTATATTTCAAAATCTTCTGTGCATTTCAGGTGCACTGCTCTCCTTTTCAGTAGCGCTGCTACTATGCTTATTTGTTTTCGATTTTGTGCTCATTTCATTGGCCTGTGAAATTATGCATGAGTGTAGTTTAAAGAACTGCCTAATGCTAGACACTAAGGGTCAGATTTTTTATTACAGGCGCATCCCTGCAAAGTAGCAGGGATGCGCCAGTAATTGTGCGCCACGCCACCACCACCCATGGTGCGCCGTATTTACAATGCGGCCCGCCATGGGCCCAAAACGTCACCAAAGCGTTACGCATCTGTGCCTTAAAGGCGGCGCATTGCTGGAGTTGCGGCGCAACGATGGCGCAGCTCCAGCAATGCTCTGGGGTGCCCTATCTCCCCAATGCTGCGTCAAGCCGTACGTCTGCTTCAAGCAGGCGCAGGGTTTAAGTCACGCATCATTGTCCTCAAAGGAACTGATTGAAATCTTGTAGATTTCCCTCAGCCACTTTTTACAATGCGTTCCTGCGCAGGAACGCCCTCCCTTGCGCCAGAACGCCCCATGATGGCGCAGGGCTTTACAACGTGATGCATCTCCCATACGCGTCACGTTGTTAATATACGCCGCACCATGGCGCCTCTTTTGTTCTGCCGCTGCGTCAAAAAAGTCATGCAACAATGGAGCAAAAGAGCCGCAAGGGGTTCTAAATCAGCCCCTACAGACTCAAGTCCAGTCCTTCCTTTGTACACATGGCGATAAGAAGAAATAGTGGTGGTGGATTTATAGTTTGAGGATTTTAATGACTGGTTAATGTAGTAGGAAACTTTAGTCTTTGTCACTGATCTGCAATCACGATGGACTTTGTCTGTCACTTCGCGTGCTGCGGACTGCTGCCTGCCAGTCCTAGGCAAACCTTTTTAGTACTTTGTTTAGTGAGTTACATAAGAACTTTCCAAGTCGACGGTCCGCAAATCAAGCAATACTAATAACGTAGTAGACCACATGAGATCGGTCAATATATCCCGTGGAATAGTTGTCTATTTGCTATTTCGCCAAAATATTTTGTTATTGTTCTTTTGAAATTTTTGATTTGGTTGACAAATCTCATCCATGTTTTCTGGTCTTTCTTTCTTTCATGTTGTACATCAGCTCCCCCCAGGGGCAAGAGGGCATTGGAGGAGGCTGCTGCTGCTGCTGAACAGGATCGGTCAGGCGAGGGCTCCTTTGCTGGCCCCGGTAAGTTTTAATTTTAATATAGAGTACCCATTTTTTCCTAGCGTTCCTCATTAGATTTTTTCTAAATCGTCTTTGATCTTCTTGTAGACTGTATCTAAATTCTTATCCTCCCTCGACTATGACTCCCTGTGGTATTACTAGATTATTCTTATTAGTCTGTCTGTGTAGCTAAGTAAGATTGCACATTTGCCAATTCCATTGGACTACCATTCTAGTCAGCAATAGCTCTATGCACTGACTGCAGTCCTCTGGGATTGTCCATAATGTCTTTTCAAGTCTTCTAAATGTTTATGCTTTGACAATTGCCAACAATAAAAAGGTGAATGACCACCAAGAATGAATAAGATACTACTTTACTTTTGGTTTGGATAGGAGGACAATCCATTCTACTACTGTTGCAGGGACAAATCTGCACAAACAGAACTATGGACACTAAATAGTGCATTGTTTATTAATTATAATAGGCGCAGGTAGACTTTCCACATACCTAAGTGATATCAGACTTTGAAGAACCCCCAATCTCCTTACTGACTAGATAGTGTGGCAGAGTCATTTAGCTCCCGAATTCATCGATGATTGATCCCCAATGATTAATATCCAACGCAGGACAAGAGTACGGAGTCAGAGTCCAGAAGTGTCAGAGGCACAGGCTCATGCTTGCAAATTGCAAAACCTTTTGCTCATTCACTCATGACCAAAAACCACAGAGTCTATTTAAGTTTTAAAGCTTTATTAAAAGTAAAAATATTTATTAAAATCAAGCTTGTCATAAAACAGAAACGGTTGATTAAAAATGGAAAAGTGCTAATAGTGATTTATTTCACACATTTATTGTGGGCGAGCCGAGCCCTCACCTGGTTTGAACTTTAATTTTTCTTTTTGGTGATGAATCGTTGGTCCCTCTGTCCTAGTGGTGATGATGATGATTTTTTCTTAGAAGTGAAGCTTCTGTCTGTTATGAGAAAAAGGGTGCGTGTTAAAAAGCAAGCATTCATCAGTTGTGCCAAAAAGTGCAGTAAGACAAGACCCTTCACTGGAAAATTTTACTTTAGAGTAGACAGTCACAAATTATTAGATTGGTTTCTGTATTCACATTTCTTCATTCCTACACAAAATGCTAGTGAGTGGTGTATGTCTATGACATCTAACATTCTTAAATGTACTTTGTAGGTGGAACATCTGGTGCTGGGCCCAGCGCGGAGGTGGAGGAGGGAAGCTCTGGGGAGGAGGCGGTGCAAGTGACGGAGCCGGACCAAACTGCTGTGCGGGTTGCCACGGTAGTGGCGGGCAGTGGCAAGCTCTTATATTCCTTACTTATTGAGATTGCAGACTGCATAGTGTGTTGCTCCCCGTGAGAAAACGTAAGGTTTGTCCAGATGAGTGACATGAAGAAGAATGATTGACATTTAGGGGCCTATTATGATGGCGGACGGACCTGAGTCCGTCCGCCACCATAGAGTAGGAGGGATTGTCCGCAGGTGCAGTCGCGGTCCCTCCGTGGTAATTAGGATGTGACGGCCACCCTGGCGGTCACATCCGGTATTTTTATCATTGCGGCGGGTGCTGCTTGAAGCAGCACACTCCGCAATGATAAAAATGTAAGTTGTGCATTTGCATGCACAAAGCGGCAGGCACCGTGTGGTGCCTGCCGCTTTGTGCAGGCAAATGCAGGGGGGTACCATAGGTACCCCCCATGTGCACCCCCCACCCCCTCTTCACCTCTGGGGGCCTGCAACGGGCCCCCAAACAAAAATCCGTATGCCTTTGCACGTCGGAAATGCCGCCGTGTAAAGGCATGTGTTCCTCCAGACATCCTAATATGGCTGGCGGTGTCTGATAGACACCGCCAGCCATGTTAGTGCTTTTCTGCCGCGGACGGGAGGCGACCGCAGCGGAAAAGCTGCGGGCTGAAAAACGATCCCCCAGCCATCCTAATCTGGCGGGGGGTCTTTTTCAGTCCGCTGCGGATTTCCCACATCCTCTGTGCCGGCGGTGGATTCCGCCGGCCCGGAGGATGCGGGAAATCCGCAATCCTAATCTGCCCCATACTTTGAATGGATGGATGCCTGGATCATGGTACTATCTGAGTCTTAGATAGCATATGTGTATCTAGAGAGAGTAGACAGTCACTGGATGAACTAAGTGTTACTTTGAAGAGCATGTAACACCGCACCCGTCCGTCCGTCCCAGTGTAGGAAAGGCAAGGAAAAGAAGTTGTAATTTTGTCCGAATACTACCATGCATAGTAGCAGTACTTTGTATTGCCAAGCAAGCACAGCATATATCCGCCTATTACGGTGGCCACTCACTACCTCGGTTAATAAGTTTAGTAGAACTCGGTCATTCATATGTGGATGTATCACTGTTCACTCAATAAAAAGCAAAGCACCTAAAGTCATCCCATATGTAAGTAAATACATACCATGTGCAGTGATAGATAATCAGAATATTTATCTTCTTCATTTTCCTTTTCTAGTATTCATTGGCACTGTAGGGTGAAACTTAAATTAATTAAGCAGTAGCCCTTGTAACAGTGTATTCTCAGTGCTAGAAAAGTAACTGCATCACCACCTGTATGTACTGGTTTGGTACAGTAACGCAAATCTGTCTCTCTCATCATGGCGGGCGCCTGTTTTCCTCAGGTGCAAGTTGACTGCGCTGGCATGATGCCGGCTTGCAGAAGTTAACGTACCAATTTTGCTAAACAAGAGAGAAGAAGAAGAATAAGACTGGTGTACTGTCATAGTCGACTCTAATGGAGTGAGTCCATAGTGCTCGTAGAATTGATTCCTTAAACTCCCACTAATGTTAGAGCAAGGGTGAAGAAGTGGGAGGTTAGATAGATACTGGCCACAATAGTTATGTACTGCACTTGCAAGTTGCTAGTTCTACTGTGACACAACTTTCTGCTGAATAATTTTTTGTTAATCTTAAAGAGCTTTGGTTACAGACTATGTCTTTCTTTCTTCATATAGATGCTCCTTCCAAACCAACCCGGAATGAGCTGGCTAGATGGGCCCGGCAACGGAGGCTGGAGGCTACTGTCGCTGAATATCGGCGGCTGGTGGCCCAGGAGGAGGGGGACACGCAGTCTACCACTACATCTACAGGGACTGCTGCATCCTCCTCCGCGCTCCCTGGGCCACCCAGACGGCGCAGGTCTCCAGCGGTACGGATCCCGGGTACCGCAGTCACCCACCTCCGCCGAGCGAAGAAATCAGCTGCCCCCCACAGCAGTTGGAAGAAACGTATGCACCGCCTTTCCCTGAGGGTTTCCTACCTCGAGCAGGAGCTGCTCAACACCAAAACCCTGCTCGAGACCCTCCGCAAGGAGCATTCCGACCTGGCCCGGAAATTCAACAGCAGAAGCCAGCAGTAGGAGGAGACTGTCCCTTGCCCCTTTTTTAAAGACTTCTGGGGGGTGGGAATTGGGAGTTGGGTTTTTTCACTTTTTTGGACTTTTCACGGACATTTGTTGGGGTTAGGGAGTGGGGGTGGGTTGGGTCTTGTGGGAGAATTTTTTTGTCAGGGATATAAATATACTTTAAAATCTATCTTAGCATACGTGTTTTTTTTACTGCTTTTGAGGCTGGTGGGTGGGGGTTTAACAGTAACTTTGTTTTGGTGACACTTAAGTGGCATCTTGATTCAAGTTGTGTAATTAATTGCCCAAATGTTTTCAAAACTAAGTGCCTCTCACAGAGTAAGTGAATTCAAGAGTGCTAGGACTTTAGTAGTACTACCGTCAATCTCTCGTCTCTCCTAATACTCCATTATACTACCTCCCACCAAACGCTTATCTTACCTGCAATTTGTGTTTGAAAGTAGGGCTAGGCCCAGGGCTGGCTACACGGGAAATGGCGATTAAGGTTGGCAATCCTGGGCGGATGAACTGTCCTCATTGCGGTGGTACTAGTGGTGTGACACAGTGGCAGTTGCATGCCTATGGAAAAAAAGAAAATGAAACCTGGTTTGTCCTTACTGTAGCATTACAACGGTACGATAGAGAATTTGGCAGGTGACAGTACACTAGAACAGTGCCACAATGTAGCCTAACAAATGGTAAAGTATTGAAAGTATAACTAGTACTTGCGTTGAATTTCTTTGACATTGGCTACTACTACAAGAAATAGTACTGAAGCTGAGTAAGTCTAGAATATATCCTCGGATTCCTTCACCAGCCTGTTGCTATGACCTTATCCTCCCCAGCAAGTGTGTGGAATTATTGATGTCATTTAGTCACACATCAATCAAAACCACACAGCCCGGGGGAAGAGGGTTAGGGTTTGAAAAATGGATGGGAATGGGGGTTTCTTTTTGGGTAGGTTTTGTTGAGAGAAAAAAAAAAAGCACAGCATGTACAAACAATAATTGAATATAAAGAAATCTTTGGGTACAAAGCTAACCATAAATCTTTTACGTGACATAAAGGAAGTGCATGCACTACTGCATGCATTGTTACTGAAAAGTAAGTAGTACTTTCGGCAACCGTGAATGACAGAATGCGACAGTACAGGGCTACATTAAATTAGGTTTAAAAAATAGCCGAAGTAAAACCTATAGAATGGCTGTAGGGATCAATTTAGAAGCAGAGAGAGATCCAAGAAATGCTGTCACACTCATAGAAGAAAACAATGGATACTGTATCTGTATGTTGTTGTAGTTGTCCTGTTGAATTTGGTAAGTAAGTTGCATGCAGCAAACCATTCCTCTTATTAGCGGCACTCCTCCATTCCAGCTGACGCTTCGTCCATCAATGTTGGTGACCAGAAGACACCCTGTCCACTGCCTGCCTGGCGGATGCTGAATTGCGGCTCGCTAATGTGAAGCCTGACTCCATCCTTTTTTCCCCATTGCACAGACTGAAACCCGGCCTGTAATTATTGAACGAAAAACAGGAAGTGATATTACAACACCACTGATAAATAAATATAAGGAATGTTGCTGTGTAGTGCACAAAGTCACACTTTGAGTTTCCTAATAGACAGTACAATATTTTTGAAAGTGCGTACTCTGTTTGAGTCTCCTTTTGAAGGATAAATAAGTATGGGCAAATTAATTTAGCGGATCTTTCCCCTCAAGCTAGGTGTACTGTAAACTGTGTTTTAGAACAAAATTAGACCTTTCCAGCAGTGCTCCCACCCAGACCCTTACTAAAGCCAGTCGCAAAAATGTAGAAGACCCCCAATCAGATCTCAAAAAACGAGGCCTAGCAGAAAACTGGTGACAAAACATACTTTGAAAGTAAAAATAGGCCCAAATACCCCCTTACCCACCGTGGAATGTATTCAAACCACTTGCAAGCAAGCAAAAGTATCCATAGCCAGCATCGCTCTAAGACTCGAAAACGCCCCCCACCCAAACACATGCAATAGAAATACTGCTAACCCTAACGAGCCCTAAGTTAAGAATAGTGGCAAAGGCTTTCTTTAACTATGCCAAATCCCCCCTTTCCCACCATGGATTTTCTTCAAATGACTTGCAACCAACATTACACATTCCCACAAGTGCTCTAAGACCCCAGAACTCAGTTGAAAAAATCTAGAACACCCCGAAACACATGCAATCTTGCTGCTAGGGCTAACCCTAACGAACCCTAAGTTACAAAAAGTGCCAACAGGCTTTTCCTTATGGATTTTGTCCAAACCACTTCTATACGGTATTAGACCTTCCCAGCAATGCCCCAATACCCGCCAACCCACCCGCAAAAAAGCACAACACCCCCAAACAGCCAAAAAGGAAAATCTCATACTTACAATATTTATCGGCCTTCGGTCCAAACGCGCTGTGCAGTTAGGTCATAACTCCCGTTTTCCACCACGGATTTCCTGAAAAGCAAATGCAATCAAAATTAGACTGTCCCAGCAGTGCTCCCAGACCCCAAAACTCACCGACAAACACCCGGAACCCCCCCAAAGAGCACCTCAAAGGCAAGCAAGTCAGCAAAAACCCCAAAAAATGTTCGCCTCCGATTTGGTCCAAACCACTTGTATCCGGTATTAGATCTTCCCAGCAATGGCCCCAGAGCTGCCAACCCAGGCGAAAGTACAAAAATGGGGACTTAGTCATTTTCTTGCCAATTTTCAAAATCACTCCGCGCGCGCTCTGCAGCTAGGCCCTAACTCCCCTCTGCCACCATGGATTTGCTTCAAACCTCTTGCAATCTAAAGTATCCGTAGCCAGCAGTGCTCCCAGACCCCGAAACCCACCCTCAAACACCAGGAAGCCCCCCAAACAGGCCCCCGAAAAAGCTACATTGAGCAAAATGTCAGAAATAGCACAAAAAAAATCGGCATGGATTTTGGCAAAACCACTTCTATCCGGTATTAGAACTTCCCAGCAATGCCCCAAGACCCGCCAACCCACCCGCAAAAAAGCACAACACCCCCAAACAGCCAAAAAGGAAAATCTCATACTTACAATATTTATCGGCCTTCGGTCCAAACGCGCTGTGCAGCTAGGTCATAACTCCCGTTTTCCACCACGGATTTCCTGAAAAGCAAATGCAACAACATTAGACTGTCCCAGCAGTGCTCCCAGACCCCAAAACTCACCCACAAAACACCCGGAACCCCCCCCCCCCAAAGAGCACCTCAAAGGCAAGCAAGTCAGCAAAACCCCCAAAAAATGTTCGCCTCCGATTTGGTCCAAACCACTTGTATCCGGTATTAGAGCTTCCCAGCAATGGCCCCAGAGCCGTCAACTCAACTCACCCGCAAAGAAGTAGAACACCCCCACAAGTGCAGAGTCTTTCTTCATTGGGCGTAATCCAGCCCTCTGCTTTGAGGGAAATAGGAGTCTGGACTGGAGGAGGAGGATAGAGGAGCATGTTCTTGTGAACTTGTGAACCTGAGGAATGCAGACTGCAGAACCTTCAAATGAGTCAGGTAGCAACCATTTGTTCGTGTCTTTTGTCCGCCAGCAGCCTTCATCGTCTTTCAGTCCCACCCGTGCCCATTTAGTCAATTCGTGTTGTGAGCTAGCCATTTGAATGTCCCTAATAGTGTCCCTAGCGTCGGTCCATTTCTCTGCTTGGGACCTGGTCACGTACATGCGTGTCGTCGTCCTATTTTCAGCTGTGGTTCGAGCAGTGATGTCGGCTAGTGCATTTCCCTGTCCAATAATGTCTGTCACTTTCTTGTGTGCCTGGCATTTGATGACCGCAAGTCTTTTGGGGAGAAGGACGGCTTTGATCAGGGCGGAGACTAGATCTCCATGTAAGATGGGGGTGCCATGTGAGGTCAAGAATCCCCTTTCCTTCCAAAGGAGCCCAAAATGGTGAACCACCCCGAAGGCATACTGGCTGTCGGTGTAAATGTTCGCTGGGGTTCCTGCTGCTAGGATGCATGCTCGTGTCAGGGCAATCAGTTCTGCTGCCTGTGCAGATCGTTGTGTGATGCGGGCTGTCTCTACTACAGTTTGGGCCGTGGTGACTGCATAGGCAGCTGAAGTGGTGCCATCGGGGAGTTTGATGCAAGAGCCGTCCACCCACAGCTCTCCGTCAGGGTCAGGAAAAGCCGTGTCTCTGAGGTCAACCCTACTTCTAGTCTGTTCATCTGTGAGGGTCACACAGTCATGTACAGGGGACACATTTGGATCGTTCTCCGGTAGGGGCAACAAAGTTGCTGGGTTCAGTGTGGTGCATCTTTTCAGGGTGATGTGGGGTGCGAGCAGAGTCAGTTCGTATCCAGTCAGTCGTGCACTCGTCAGGTGTTGCGTCTTAGTTTGGTTCACGAGGGTGTCAACTGCATGGGGTACTAATACCGTGAGGGAATTCGAGAGCACGATCCCCTCACTCTGTCGGATAGAGGTAGCAGCGGCAGCTACAGCTCGAAGGCAGGCAGGCAAGGCTCTGGCTACGGGGTCAAGAGTGGCAGAGAAGTAAGCGCATGGTCGTTGCTTTGGGCCAATGGACTGGGTCAAGACAGATAAAGCACACCCCTCCCTTTCGTGAGTATAGAGGGAGAAGGGCTTCGTGTAGTCGGGGGTTCCTAGGACCGGGGCTGAACAAAGGGCATCTCGTAGCTCTATGAAGGAGGATTGGCATTCAGGGGTCCAAGGGAGTGGGAAGGGGACATCCTTAGCCAGCAGAGAAAGCAGCGGTTTCACAATGAGGCTGAAGTTTGGCAACCACTACCGACAGAAGGAGGTGAGGCCTAGTAGGGAGCGGACCTGTTTCTGAGTCTTAGGGACAGGGGTTTCAAGAATGGTTTGGATCCGGTCGGGAGTAAGTTTCCTTCCGTCTTTGGACAAAAGGTGGCCTACGTAAGTGACCTGGGGTTGGCAGAATTGCAACTTCTTCTTGGAGACCTTGTGGCCATTTTCCGCAAGGAAGTGCAGGAGTTGAATGGTGGCGGTGACTGCTCGTGGAGTGGTGTCGGCCGCCAAAAGGATGTCATCGACGTATTGTATCAACACCACTCCATCGGGTAACTGGACCTCATCCTGTAGTCTCTTGAGGGCCTGACTGTAGATGCTGGGGCTTTCAGTGTAGCCTTGGGGTGCTCGACAGAATCTATATGAGCGGGCTTTTAGGGTGAAGCCGAAGAGATATCGGCTGTCTGGGTGGATGGGGATAGAGAAAAATGCGTTTTTGAGGTCAATGACAGTGAAGGTGGTGGCAGTAGAAGGAATCAAAGTCAGGATAGTGGTGATGTCTGAGACCACGGGGTACTGGGGTACAACTACTTTGTTGATCTCTCGAAGGTCGATGATGAAGCGGTATGCTTTCTCATCTCCCTCTCCTTGTTTCTTGATGATGGGCAAGATAGGGCTGTTTCAAACGTTGCTAACCACTTCCTCTACCACTCCTGCGTCTATCAGTGACTGAATAATCTTTACCAATGCCTTCTCGCCCTCAGGCGATATCCGATATTGTGGAAGTTTTGGGAGTATTGCGTCCCGTCGAACAGTGATGTGCACTGGTTCAATCATCATGTGTCCTACGTCCGAATCTGTCTTGGCCCACAGATACGGAGGCAGAGTGTCAAGTAGGGACGAGTCAGTGGCAGTGATAAAAAACATGCGTCGGGAAGGGCAATGTCTGAGCAGAATGGGGTTGTCGTACAGGAAAACTCGAACTCCGTCTTGGGAACATCTAATAGTCGCTCGGAAATGCTTCAGCAAGTCAAGTCCCATAATGGCGTCAGGAGTATTGGCGGAAAGCAAAAACGTCGTGTCAGTTGTGTTGTTCTCTAAGTCAAAGGGGATCGGTGTGGACAAAGGGTTAGTGGAGGGCATTCCATCGAAACCTATTGATGTTACAAGTGAGCCAGACAAGGGTGCCCTTGGAATCAGTCGTTTAGATAACGCACTACGTGTCACGCCAGTGTCTACTAGAAATGGAGACTTTGTACCCAGAACCTTAGCGGTGACATAAGGACCTTGCTGGTCAACATAGAGCTCGACTGGATCCCTCCCTTGCCCTTGGCAGTCCTATGCGAAGTCGTGGGCATCGTCACAGTCAGACTGCTGGTACTGGTTCTGTCGGGGTCGGTCAAATGTATTTGGTCTGTTTGATCTATCGTTAGTCGTGTCATTTGCGGACCCCCGTTGCTGTCCTCTATTTCTCGGTCCACCCGCTACGTCCTTGGGGTCTCTATTTCTGTTCATCTCCAACAGTACCGGGCACTAGGATTTCCAATGACCGAATCCTTTGCAGAAGGCACACTGGTCCTCGCTAATGTCTCTACGTCCAATGTGGGGTGTTGGGGTGCGGTCTTTAGGAGGTGCGTTCCTAGGGACATTTGTCTGGTAGTTTCCTTTGTATTGCTCTCGTCCTATAGTCACAACTTGCAACTGTGCAATCATTACCCTCTCTTTTAAGTCTTTCTTCTTTTTCTCTGTTGCTCTATCATTTTTCTGGTGCTCGTAATATTGGGCCATCTGAAGGATAGCCGCAGGTTTGGAGGCCGCCCAACTACTCTCACTGGCCTGCAGTTTCTGAGAGACCATCGGCGACAAACCCTTTACATAATTCTGGACAAACAGATGGTGTCCGGTTGCAGTGGTCATGTCCTGGCCGTTGTAATCGGAGAACACCGTTTCAAACCGGGAGAAGTAGTCCGATACGTCTTCCTGGGGTTTCTGACGACAAGCCGTTACTATCGACCAGTCCACTTTCTTTTCTGGGATCAGGGTTTTCAATTTCTGTACAATTTTGTCTGGGAGGTCTAAAATGGATTTCAAAGGCTTCTGTCCAGGTTCTCGTTGCCTATCTATGCCATCGAGTTGTGACCAGGTATGTCCGAACAGCTCAAGGTGGTCGACTTTCCGGATTTGCTTCCACACATCAGCTGGCAACCATAACCCGAAAAACAAGTCGGTGTCAGCCAGGGTCATAATCGTTGAACCTAGGGCTGTACCTAATTCAGTGTAGAAGACAGTGGGGTTTTTACGTAAATCGGGAAGATTTCCGGAACGTCAGAATATCTTGCCGATCCCATGGCTGGTAGACCCAGTTGTACACTACCCTCCCTCTTGCATCTTGGTGGTTGACGTCATCGTGTGTTCCTAGACCTCGTGGAGGAACCCAATAGGGGGCAGCCTCTCTTATAGGCATCATGGTGCTAGCTCGCTCAGTTCGTGGTTCGGTTGCTACGGGTGTCGTGGGTTTAGCTTCCGATTCCTGTTCAGTGAGGTGGCGGAAAACCTCAAGCGTACGCGTAAGGAGATCCGTCACACTCGCCCTCATCCCCGATATCGACCTTTCTATACAGAGTCGTTAGGCTCTCTGGACCTTTGTCTCGATATCTGTCCTCATACGCATTCAGGGCATGATAACACAGTCGAACGGCAAAATGCCGTCTGTGGCTCCCTGCATATGAGTTGAACATATCCGTGATGTGCTCCTCACTTTCCTTTCTTTCTACCAGTGTCCTCACTATCTTGTCAATCCCTGCTCGCTCATCCTTGCTTAATCTGTTCGTTCTTGTGGAATCTGCCTTTCGGGTCTCTGGGTCATCTAACACTGTCGCTTGTGCTGTATCTAGTACAAGGGGTTCGGCCGGCGCGGAGGCCATGGGGACCGAAGCTCTGGTACTACTCTCGTCTGTGCTTGGGGGTAGCAAGTGCTGTGCTAAGGGTTGGGAAGGGGCATATGGAGGGGGCATGTAGATGATCGGAGGACCTAACAAAAGATCATCGTTGGCTTGCTGTTTCGAGGGCAATTCAGGATAGAGCGTAGAGGGTGTTCTAACCGGACACTGGCTTGATGTCTTACCTCTAGTTTCTGTTTGGCTTCTTCTCTTTCCTTAATCTCTTCTTCTAATTTCTTAGCAGCTGGGTGGGCTGCCTTTCACAGCTCTTTTCCCAACCTACTTTCATTTCTCTTTTTACGCTGTTTGGTTTCTTTGCGCCACATGCCGAGACTATCAAGCATAGTGGGCGTTGTCTTGTGTTTCCCAAGGGCTGTTTCTAGCGCGCTTATTTTATCTTCATCGAAAGATCCTATCAGTGGCCACTGACTTTTCTGATCCTTCTTCGTATATTTATGCCACAGCTTGCTATAAGCTATAGCGATCAATCCATGCTTCATGAACATGTCCTTATTAGGGGTGCCCTCCAGTGGAGCTGGATGGTTCATCTCTAATAAGCGGTCCGGGCAAAACAGGCTACCAATCAGTGGGGAGAAGATAGGCATGACGGATTACAACGGGGACAAAAGTCTGCAAAACCTATCTTATCACTGCGTGCAAAGACTAGACAGAATATTTCTATTCTTCGTTGTTTGCAGGCGGTGAATACCTCAAAAGAACCAATATCGAACAGTCAATGTTCGGTCAATCAAACAATCAATGGGGAGAATAAGTAGGCACGACGGGTTACAACGGGGACAAAAGTCTGCGTTACCTACCCTTTCACTACCTGCAAAGAGAGAACCTGTTCTTCCCTGTTTGCAGACAGAGAATCTCCAGAAAACAATCCGCGAACAACAGTTCGGGCCAAACAATCAATCAGTGGGGGAGGAAGATAGGCACGACGGATTACAACGGGGGCAAAAGTCTGCGTTACCTATCCTTCACTGCTTGCAAAGAGAGAGCCTGTTGTTTCTCCGTTTGCAGACAGTGAATCTCCAAAAGAACCAACAATTCAATACTAGTATTATCCAAATCAAACAATCATTTCGCAATTTGTCGCGTTACACGACCTTACCCGGACCGCATGGACAGTTTCTTGTCTTCCGAATCCAGCGCCCGATCGTCCTCTATTCTTCGTGATCTTCGCGGCACTCCTGATGGTTCCCAGTCAGGACCGTAGATCACTCGAGAGAGGTCTGTTCGGAACCAGTGAAGTTCGGATGATCGGCTGCCAGACGAGGGTCTATCGGGCAGGTGCACTCCCGATCGTTGCAGTCGTTCACTCTGTCGTCAGGACCTCTTCCACTGGATCCACGAGTCACTGATGGGCCCCACGTTTGGGACGCCAATTGTGGAAAAAGGTAGGGCCGATGACCTTTTTCAAAGTTGCCCGGCGCTAACCGCCTCTATTACCACTCAAGTTACCAAACAAAGAGGCAGGCGCTGGAGACTGGAAGGCAGGAAACAGAAGTTTTATTCCGACGGAGCAGAACACATCAAATCAGACAACAGGGTATCTTCTCGAGGTGCTCTAACCGCATCTCTCAGGCCTGGCCTCTTATACACAGGTTTATGATCTTTATTACAGTTTATTGCATGTGGTACATTCTTGCAAATGCTTTGAAGTATGAAAGGACATCCTCGGAATCCCCGCTTCAGGCCTGTTCCCACACACATTTACAGTTGAAGTCCCCACCCCGGTCACAACAGGTGACGATTGTTGCGCAGCTGGGCATTCCGCCGATTCACAGAATGTATGTGGTTGATCGGATCTCATGGGGGGGGGGGGCTTTGATCAACTCGGGGATCCTTTGGTGGGAGAAGCTTCCTACTGTATGGCGGGGCAATAAACAGCATCCGCAGGGCCAGGTGGCGGCCTGGGAACGAGTAAGACAATCGGGCATAGAGGAAATGGGGGTTTTATCAAAGGACCCAGGATCATGAAAGGAATGGAGGGAGGTGTTGAGCTGGGAATAGGATGGGGTTCCGAGGCAGAGTTGCGCTGAAGAGGGGTTTATGGCCCAAGGCATGTGAGAGCGGGGGCTGTCAGCGCGCGGGGGATACCTGTGAGGTCGAGAGAGAGAGAGAGAGACGCGCTGGCTGTGGGCGATGGGCAGAGAGGCCATGGTATTTTAAAATGGCTGCCGCTTACGCGCATGAATGGGCTCAAAAGGGAAACAAGATGGTGCCGATAATGTTGACACTGCAGTCTAGGTTTTAACACTCTGAGGGGCATATTATCAGGAACGACGGCGTTAAAAATTATCGCCGGTTTAGCGGCAGAAAACTGCAGCTAAAGCAACACTTTAGCTGCAGTTTTCTGCCGCAAAACCGGCGATAATTTTAGCCCCGTTCTTGATAATATGCCCCTTAGTTTGTTGTTCCTCTGCACTTACCGTTGATTTGTTCCCCAAATCACTCTAAATTACGTGAGCGGGTGTGATAGCGTAATTTGGATGATTTCACCTCAGAAGGGGATCGCTGAATTACTAAAAGTACTCTGATTACTCCAGCATCAATAATATTTTGCCCAGACCTAGTGACCCCCTACCATTGCCCTGCCACAGAACATGTCCTAAAACAAAGGGCCATATTATCAAGAAAGGGCGATACATTATCGCCGCTTTTATCGGCAGGAAACTGCTGCTAAAGCGGCGATAATGGGCTTGATTATATGCCCTTGTGAATTCCCATAGCAGCCCAGGTTCTGGTGTTAACCTTGGCTTCTATGGGAATTCACAAGGGCATATTATCAAGAACATTATCGCCGCTTTAGCGGCAGTTTCCTGTCGATGAAAGCGGCGATAATGTATCGCCCTTTCTTGATAATATGGCCCATACTTTCTTGTAAGTGGTTCTCTATTTGAGAAGCCTTCCTTGCTCTGTACATGCACAGCTGTGCTGTACTCTGAGGGCCATTCGACTGATGTATATTTTTCAACAATAACATGATTTCCTCATAATTCAAAGAATGTTATACAAGGGTGAATAAGGACACATTAGTGACATTTTCATTTTTGTTTTAGATCCCCTAAATTCCTGCACAGAAGCACTTCCCTCGGTGTGAAGATCTGCAGACAGCTTCCTACTTTCTGGATAAGACTCCAGCAGAGCAATAAACAAACATGCCACTAAACATGTGACCTTATCCACTAATGGCTGGACATTGTCAGGGAATATTAGTCCAGGAGAAAGAGTTGAAAGGTTAGTTATCTCCTTCATGATTGACCAGCCGTTCTAGTTCTGCTCACCTACCTGCTTGTTACAATATCTGCTTCTAGCAGGCATTGAGACGCCACTCAATTGCAGCAAGTTATTACAATAGAGTAACTGTAATCTTATTATTACAGGTGGCTAGTGGTGTCACCGCTGAGCAATAAAGAAACCAGGGGCAGGTGTTTATAAAGTTGTTAGAGACTTCCATGCATTGTCTTTGGGGGCTTTGGTTTGGGAAACAGGTTGAATAGACAGGCTTTCTCGGTTAGAGACACTGATCTGTGCTTTGCTTTGGAGCTGTGATGCTCAGGCTGCAGAGCTCCTCTGCTGAGATCTGCAGACTCCTGACTCTGGAGTACAATCTTCAGATGAAGAGCTGCAGCTGCAGCGAGGTGTGTGCTGTGTCCACTCCCGTGAAGCATGTCTATTGTGTGCTGCATTGTGCTTTCCACAAGGGAGCCCTCTACAGGTGGTTCATGTGTCCTCATGGTGATCCCTGCACTCACAGGCCTCCACTGTGAGCTTAGTAACCTGTGTTCTAGGATACTCTGCACCATTGCCTCGATAAACGGATGCTTTTCACACTTCCGCAGGTACTGAGCCAATCAAACCTTTGAATATTTGGAGCTAGGCCAGCGGTGACTCTGTTTCCGAGAGGTGTCCTGGAATGAAATTAAATGTGGCTGCTTCTTACCAAACATGAGAGATGAATATGTCCAGGTATCCCTAAGAACAAGTGGTAGAACTCACTGGCTTAACAATAGCCCCCACGGTGGGGGGGTGCTGAGCTCCAGAGGGCGCGGGTGGCAGGGCCCTGGCCTCCGAGCTCCTGACGTGGTCCGGGGAGTAGGGGGCCCCCTGCATGTACTTTGTAGGGGGAGGGGCCTCCTCAAGTTTCTTTTCGCCACTGGTGAAACATTTGGTGCTGCATGTGAGAACGAGTGAAGTTCAAAGCCCTCTGCCTGGCTCACAGACTGCTGCAAAACAAAGGTCCCCCGATCCTAGGAAAATTCAATAAACCTTATAAAGCCCCAAGATCCCTTCGATCCGATCAGGAACATCTAATCATCATTCCCAGAGTCAAGAAGGCGCGCACTGGTGGAAGACGCTTCTCGGTTCATACCGCACGCCTCTGGAACGCCTTACCCCGTGACCTGAGAACAGAACCTAACTATCTGCGTTTCAGAAAGCGGTTGAAAACCCACCTCTTCCCGTAACTCCTAACCTCCCCCCTTGCTCCCACTACCCGCAGGTGTACTGATCTTAGCGCTGGGATACTCACGGGTGACTACGCGCTCTATAAAATTTAATAATAATAATAATAATAATAATGTGCACCCTTTATGGGGGCGTGACCATTCAGTTCCGGCTGCTCTGTTTCTATTGCAGCAGGGCCACAGCTCATTTGCATATGGTTGGTCCCGACCTGTGATGGCACAGTGATCAAAAATAAACAATGGACTGAAATATGGCCCAGATTAGTTACCAGGAAGTGAGATTAATTTATGCATTTCCCCCATTATTTTTTAGTTTTTTTCTCTGTGTGACAACTCATGCCCCAGATGTGCCCATATATGGGGCCCATGCTCACTGTGCCAGAGGCCTCCAGCTGTTTCTCACTGATGAGGCCCTCTAAGGCTGATAATAGTCTGCATTTGCCTTTTAAAAGGAGTCAGGGTTTGGGCTGGACTCTTCCTACGGGAGCAGGAACAAGACTGATCTGTATAAAGTTGGTCCCTGTCTGTGGTGTCACAATAAAAAAATAAAACTATATTCTGCAATGAGTTCCAGAGTAATTACCAGTGTCTGATATAAATTTGAGATTTCCAGCCATCACCTGTTATGTTTTTACCTTTCTGCACCCATTTTCTGCCGAACTGTGCCTGTGACAAGCGCTGGAGGACTGAAATAGCGCTCTGTGTTCCTGCTGAAGCGCACTTTAAAGCGCTACTTTTCGCCGGACCCGCTCCGCGGGTCCCGCTTCATTGGAGCAGCACCTTGCTGTAATTGTCATCTTTGCACTAAGGGCTTGAGGCACTCAGGGCTGCGAGCGCGCAGACTGCTGGACTCCAACTCCCAAGAGTCCCAGCAGCTGCCATCACCGATTCCACCTGGAGACGCTCTCCCTGAAGGCCACGCCCTCTCCTAAGGTCAGCCAATAAATAGAGTGTCAGTACTCCGCTGAGCGGGAGCGCGCGGGTAGCGCCCGGGAGAAGCCCGGGACAAGGGCGGGCCCTCTGTGGCCCTCAGTGGCCGAGGTAGGCTGGGCTGGGCCCGGTTATTTTCATCGTTTGTATTATTGCTCTAAAAGTGACTGACCCTTTTTACCAACGGGAAATACGCCTGACTGTCTGCGGAAGACATCATTGACTGTTAACTTCCTCTGACTTTATTTTCGGGCTGTCTTTGTCGCATCTCCAGGACAATTATTATTATTGTGGTATATTGCATTACTTTTATTTATTCATTCGGAGGTAATTCATTGTTAATATGTCTAAGAAACTTCGTTCTGGAAGGGAAGTGGGTGGTATGCCTAGTGCAAATAAGGAAACTATTCGCACGAGAAATAAATCGGTAAATAATCCCCCCCTTAAGGGTCAATGCCATTTGTATGAGCTCTGGGCTTTGCCCTCCCCTAAGAACGCTAATTTACCCTCTAAAAAAGCTTCCGGCGTCCCGTCTCAGGAGGTTCCTATGCAACCTAGTACATGCCTGGAGCTTTCCTCGTCGCAGCTCGCACTACAATTACCTGTGCCAGTGGTGCCTTCTTCCCCTGTTTTCCTTGAAGGGAATGGGGAAAGCAATCTCAATTCATTAGTACATGAGAGGGAATCTATGAATCTTCCACCTATGTCTCAAACCACGTTGAAGGATAAGTTGGATGGTGATTTATCCGTATTACTTATTGATCATGAACTTTGTGGCCGGTATGTAGATATAGCGAATAGGGAGTCCCTGGCCCCTAATAAATCCCCCGGGGGTGCTACCCCATCTGGTCTAATGTTGTATAGTAGTACCCCCTCATTGAATGATCATGATATGTCTGACTTGTTAGTCGCTTCCGGGACCCCTGGCCTTAATCTTTCTGGCATCTGCCGTCCATTGGAAGCATGTGAAAAACCTATTTCTGAATCCATGGTTGCGTTGGAACAATTACTAGCCTCTATTCTAACTCTTTTAGGGAAATTTGTTGGCAATTCGGATTGTATTTTGGAATCCGTTACCCAAATACTGAAGACTCTGCTACAAAAGTCACCGGATTTTATGAATGTTCCCCTCATGACCGAACATGGTCGGCCTGGGGGGGAAATAAACGTGGCTTCAGTAGAGCTTGACACGAAAGCTGGGACATTGGTTTCGATACCACATACTGCGGCTACTTCCTTAACTGCAGTGCCGAACTGTATAAATAACTCAGTTCTTGTAATAATGGAGGAAAATAAATCCATTTCTGAACCTAAAGTGGCTCAAGACCTTTTTCCCATCTTCATGTCGGAAAATAAAATAGATTCTCCCGAGGTTAAAAATGAGGCTAAGGCAAAAAATTTGAAATTTAGAAGCAATAAGGGGAATGGAAGGAAACCAACTCGTAAATATAGGAAGAAAAGGCAGCGTCGGATAGTTTTTCAAAATTCAGTCTCTGCACTGGAGAATGAAGTGATTGATCTGGAGCTATCTTCTACTTCTGGAAAGGCAGATATTGATATTGAACGGAACTTACCCATTAGTACCTTTTTTAAGGTAGAAAGTGATTTGTGTCCCCCAATGTCTTTGGAATCCACCTCTCAAAGGGGGGGCCTCCCTACCAGTCTGCCTCAACCACCAATGACTGAAGTTGTTATACAAAATCCACAAGGGTCCCTTAACCCTTTGGCCTCTCCGTTCCGTGTAGCTTCAGGGAATGGAGATCGCCATTTCCCGGATCGCTCCTTAACAACTTTAAACACTCCACTTGAAACTCTTGTGTTAGACTTTTTACCTTTATTCGACGTTGACTTGCCTTTAAACAGAGCTTGGCTTCTTAAGCGCTTTAGTGAAATTGATAGTTTACATCATATCCAAACTAGGGATATTGAATTAGTCTCACTGTTTGGTGAAGCCAATGTAACGAGTATAAGGGTGAAATTTTATTCTCCTATTATTGTAAATCTGATACTTCAGCAAGCTGAGAACTTCCAACGTATAGGTATTGATATTCTCCCGATCTTTAACCTTGGAAATAAAATATCGGCGTTTGGGGAGGCACCTAGAAGGGAGGAACAAAATGGGGTAGCTTCCCCTCTTAGGGACCTGAAGATGTGGGTAGCTAAGGGAAAACGCTTGGTCTCACAAGTGAAGCCTCTTCCGCTGACTCAGAACTCCTCTCTGGTAGAGGACAATAATCAGTGGAACTGGCTGCACAGTGCCTTATCTACTAAATCTAAAGATGATCCAAGATTGTTCCGGCACCTTTAACACCCCATTAAATATTATCTCCTGGAATGCCGCAGGGATTCACAGTAGCCCTGAGAAGTTTGAGTTGCTTTTTTCTCTAGGAGCAAATGTGATCTGCCTACAGGAAACGTGGTGTATTGATATGCTGAAGGTCTCTAAGGATTACTATGTTCTGGAAGTTCCCGCCGTCCCCTCTAAGAAAGACCATGCCAGGGGCGGGATTGCTTGCCTATTATCTAATAAATTACATTGGAAATTTAGCCATTACATGGATCCTAGTAAATTGTTTCATGCTATAACTATCGACAATTTGTTTAATAATGGGATAAAATCCCCTTTGGTAATTTTGAATGTTTATATTCCTCCGGAAGAGTGTTTTAATGCGCTTTTAAAGCAGGTATTTCGATACATTGACCTAATCAAAAATGTCCCATCCCCCCCGGACATTCTGTTGGTAGGAGACCTGAATTGTAAAATATCTAATTTTAGCCTGAATCTATTTAGGAATAAACCTAAAGAAGAGGCGCATTTTGTTCCGCAGGCACTCTTCCCTGATAAATTAGTGACAAATAAAAGAGGGAAGATCCTGCTAAATGAATTAGAGGCCGTCGACGGACTGATATTAAATGGGAGATTTCCGTCTGATGTGCCTGCTAAATTTACTCACAAGTCTCCGTTTGGGACCTCTATCTTGGATTATGTTATTTCAGACTACGGTTTGTTTCCTCTTGTTCAGGATATTAAGATAATATTTACTCCTTTGAGCGACCATAGTATATTGCTTGTTACTATTTCCTTAAAGCCTCTGACAATGGCACCTTGGTCTTTTAAGGGTAGTGATGTCGCTTTCCATGCTTCCTCGGGAAGGTGCTACTGGAATCCCAACGCCATTAATGGGGTACAGGACTTTCTAGACGAGACCCTATTAGTTTTAAATGACTGGCATGGGAATGAAATAGCATATTTTGAAGAATTTGTACGTAATATCACTTCTTATGCCAAAAAAAGCTCTCGACCAAGAAATAGGGTAGCGGTCCCGAGTATACTGCGTTGCCTGAATAAGGAAATAAACAAACTGGTTCGCAAACAATATCTAGATAGAGTTATGGATCGTGGTAAAGAAATATCAAGGTTAAAAAGAAAGAGAAGCAGAGTCCAGTTAAAATTAAAAAAAGTAAGGGAGGACAATGTATGGATTAATTTGAGGGAATCTGTGGTCCATGGTAGGACTAGAGATTTTTGGACAATAGTTGGTAAGGGGTGTGGGTCTAGACTAGGCCCCTCCCCTATCCCTATAGCGGAAGAGGATTGGATATCTTATATTCGGGAACTCTATGCTGGGAATGGGATTTTAAGTAACGATATGGACACCTGTGTTAATTCAGGCAATGATATTGCCATTAGTGCTACTCCCCTGGGGCTTCCTAACTACCCCGTTGAGAAGGAAATTGAGATGGCGATAAAAAGCATGCGGGTCTCCGGGGCAATGGGACCCGATGAACTCCCTATGACGGTCCTGAAATCTGATCCTGTAAGGTGGAGTAAAATTCTGTTTCCCTTGTTTAAAGCATGTTTTATGACGAAAATGGTCCCTGATTCGTGGAGGGGTAGTATCCTGGTCCCTATTTTTAAGAAGGGAGTTAGGGACAGCCCCAGTAATTATCGTCTGATTGCTCTCCTCGACTCCATCGGAAAAGTGTTTGCGAAATGTTTACTAAAAGCCCTCTCCGATTGGGTAGAGGAGAATAATATTCTGCCGCTAGAACAGACTGGCTTTCGTAGGGACCACGGTACGTTAGACAACCTTACCGCCCTGCATGTGGTTACTGATAAGTATGTGCAGGTGAGAGGTGGGGTGGTGTATGCTGCCTTTATCGATTTCTCCACAGCGTTCGATAAAGTGGACCGCGGAACGCTGTGGAGAAAATTGGCAGCGCTTGGTCTTCCATCCTACCTATTGGAGCTGGTGCGGGCTCTACATACAGAGACCTGGTGTAGGGTGTTGATGGGAGGCGAAAGGGGTCTATCAGATATAATACCATCTTTGAATGGCCTTAAGCAAGGTTGTTTGTTGGCCCCCCTTTTGTTTTCTCTGTACACGGTGGACCTACCCGCAGCCCTTTCTGCTAGTGAGGGCATTGCCCCGGTGCTCGGGGGGTCCCCTATATCTTGCCTGATGTACGCCGACGATGTTCTTATTTTTGATTTATCCCCCAAAGGACTTGCAAATCGGCTAAATGCGCTTCATATGTTTGCTGTGGCTCATCATATGAAGATCAACATTACTAAAAGCAAAGTTATGTGTATAGCTGGTAAGAAGAGGTGCCGCTCCGTTAATTTTGGTTGGTTTATAGGGGGTCAAAAACTTGAGGTGGTAAAGTCCTATACTTTTCTGGGGAAAATTATTATGGCTAATTTGAGCGAGAAACTCCACATAGAACATTGTACACGCAAAGCTATTGCCCATGGCAAAGGTTTAAACTCTCTTTACCATGCAACGGGGAAACGGCACTTTCCGATTTTATTGGAAGTGTACAGATCAAAAATCCCCGCAACAATATTGTATGGTATTGAACTTATAGATGTGAAAAAGTGGGACTTTTGCCATAAGATAGAGGGTAAACTCCTAAGATCTCTCTCTTCCCTAAACACCGCGTGCCCTTTAGCTGCCTGTAGGCTTGATTTCGGCCTCAGGAGTAGCTGGGTACAGGGTCTATCGGCCCTTGTCAGATGGGTAGCCTGCCTTGCAAGAGCTGAGGTAGGGACAATGAGAGCTATCCTCAAAAGTGAACTATTGGGTAATTTTAATGAGTTTTCTCAACTTGTGCGTAATTTTAGAAAAGCTGTAATCCTCCTAAAATTAGATGAAACTGCTTTGTTTTTGTACTCTTCTTTACAGTTAAAATTTGTTTTAAAAGCAGCTTCATGGGACTTGTGTTTCCAGACGGATAAAAAAGTAATTTGTGGAAAAAGAAAGGTAGAACATCTCCTTGATTCCTATTTGTTGAAACTCCCTCAACCCTATGTAAGATGGAACCTACCACATGGTATCCGTAGATTTTGGTTTCTTTTACGTTATGATTTATTACCGTTAAACCGACTGTTATTTAAATGGAATGGCTCCTCTCCTCTGTGTAATTTTTGTAAAGTAAATATCCAGGACTGTATGCATGTGTTGCTGATTTGCCCGGCGCTTCGTAAATTGCGCTGTAGATGGATAAAAGTTATTTGTTTGGATCTTGGCATTGTCACTTTGAACGATTTCCTGTTTGCACTTTATTGCCCTCCCAATGAAATGTTCTGCAATCATATTTTTAACTTTTTTAAAGGGTTTTTAGCTATTTATTAATATGTCTCTGGAGATGTACCTTGACTGTCCGACTTTTGTAGTTTTTGATCTATATGTCAGTCTCGTATTTACCTTAGGATATTTTAAGGATATATATTTTTTCTTTCTTTTTGTTTTTGCTGCTCTCTTGGAGCAATGTAATTGTTGTGTTGTAATTGTTGTGTGCTATATTCTGTATATTTTATGTGGCCCTCTTTGAGAGCCAAAACATAATAAATAAAAATTGAATTGAATTGTTATGTTTTTACCACTGAGAACAAGACAAAGAAAGCTGCAGAGAGCATTAACACCATGACCGCGAGGCAGTGTTGTGGCTAGGAAGGTTTGTTGAGAAGAAGAGCAGCATTGACTGGAAAAGCCAACTGGCACCTCAATTCAGTGACTCAGCACTGTGGTTGGTCGTGGTCCATTGAGATACACACACGCAGGCACTCATTCACCCCAGGCTCTGGGAATGACTCACTGTGGTTTCTCAAGCAGCAAAAACAAAACTTTGACACCTGTAACATTTGGTCCATATCCTGATGAAGAGGAAGCAAGTACGCCAAAGTGCCGAAACACTGTGAAGTCCCAAACATCATGCAATTCTGGGCTGTGGTCACAACAAAATGTGTTACTTGGACTATAAATGGCAACACTCTGAACTTCCTGCCCCTTAAGGGTTAAGTTCAATGATGATTTGAAATGAATGCTTATTTGAACAAGTGGTGAATTTAACAGCAAAATCATTTGCGTATATTTCAATGTTGGCCTCACCTTTAAACTTTTAAATGCAGTCGCATTAGTGGAGCCCAGTAAATAAACCAAACTCCTCCCCCAGCCCTGATCTGTCAACACAGTCTGCCTTATCTGTCGAAATCAATTAAAAAAGATCTACATTGCTTTCAAGCTATTTCATTTAGCCTCATCAGACACCAATCACAGGATGTATTGATCTATTGGGCACACACTGCCCAAGAAGACAAAGTCTACATTGAACATTGCTCAAATGCGCGTGAGTGTGTGTGTATGTGTGTGTGTGGGTGTGTGTGTGTGTTGTCCCCAGCATGGCAGTGACCCTTGTGGTGGCATCCAGTCCCCTGGCATCTCAAAGCCATTCATGACCTGGCTCCCCACATTATGGGCACATCTTATGGCAAAGTAGTGGCCATCTTTGGTATGCTGCGGAACCCATGGCATCATGGAGCCCATCTATGGCATAATGGCAGCCATGGTGCCATTTCTTGATGTATTGTGAGCATGTGTGACCTAGTTGTGGCATACCATTGTATTACATTCTCATCTAGTGCAGAATCTATGAGGAGGCAGTAGTACATGAAGAAAACGGCAAGCTGCTGTTTGTGGACCAAATGTCTGGCTAAACATAAAAAACTGTTATTCTGGAACAAGAATAGTGTTTCATGTAAATGCCAAGCTTGAGTGTATTTGTGTAAAATGAAAGCTTGCATTTGTACTGGCTCATCCCGGACCAGGAGTACACACCAGTTTGGCTAGCACTAGAGAAGGCAACCTTAGACGGATTAGACCCCATAGCCATGCTCACAGCAAACAAACACCCAGAGTCCAGTAACACTGTCATTAAAAACACAAAGGCAGCTCTCCTAAAAGTAGATAAAAAGATGGAGCAGAGCATTAGGAATACTAAATGGGGATCCATCTGGTTCAACTCTAAGGTCCAATACAAGGGGAGGACTCTAGATAGCATCACCTGGTATGGGAATGGAATCTCCACCCCCACGCATCTAGACATAAATAACACACTGCTAACGTTTGAGGCCTTAAAACATGCCCACAGTCTACCAACGGTCGAGTTCTACGGGTTCCTCAAAATTAGAGCGGCCATTACAAGAGCAAAGTAGGGATCCCGCAAGGCTTTTAGTCAGAAAAGCAACCGGGTGCACAGCCTGTATGAGCGCACTAGCTATTGAAATGCTATTATTAGGTGGTGCAGATGGGCGAGTGGAGAGAACTTGGAACCACTCCAAAATCAGTAGACTGGGCTACCAATTGTAGAAATTACGGGGTTGCCCAATGCACTCAAACAACAGTAGAGCAATTGTTATGTAACATACAACGTTCAGTACAAAAACAAAGTGACAGAAGATTTTCAGAAACTCCAGGGGGAGAGTAGTACGTTGGAGTCCTTTAATATGTCAAACAGCCAGCCGACACGTGTTTCATCGCTATTGCGAATCCTCAGGGCTGAAACAAACAAATAGGTAACAATGGAGCATTCGTCGTGCAAGAGTACAATTTCAAACAGGCCGTAGAATACGGTCTCAAGCACAATTTATATAGCTTCCACAGTGTCGACCAACAGTATTACACCTTGTTACATCTAAGTGCAACCAGACGACATTTGTGTCGAAAGTGCGTTTACGCCATTATCTTGTGACCGTGCTGGTGACCAGTGAATTTGTGAATACAAGTGGATGGTTCTTGAGTATACCTAATCGTAAAGAAACGACGCGTTTTACAGTAATTGAATAAAAACGAAAGTGCCATTATTTGTGCACGGTTCATTCACACTACATGCCATGTGATATGTGATAAAGTCACATGCGTTTGTGACTCTATATAGAGAAAAGCACATACCTAAAATGGCTGTGTCAAAATCAGAAGGTCTGTGTATCAAAACAAAATAAATAACAAAGGGAGGAAAGACTCATCACTACTGCATCATTTATCCGGGTTATTGGGTAATAAAGGACAGAGGGGCATATTACCAACAACTAGCGATAATTATCGCTATGTTGGTTTAGCGGCGATATTTTTATCGCCGAGCTGTGGCGATTTTTATCGCTTAGGAACCTTGCTATTATCAAGGTTTATCTCCTAAGTGATAAAAATCGGCCGAAATGCATGAATATCGCTGAAAAGTCAGCGATATTCATGCATTACCGAGCTAATGCTCTTAGCCATGTTATCCACCTACCATTGGATAACATGGCTAAGAACTGCTCAGGGGCAGGTGTTAGCTTTTGGAGATATTCGCGCTTAACGCGAATATCTCCAAAAGTTGGTAATAGGAGATAGCGATGTTAGCGACTGTTTCCAGTCGCTAACATCTTGGCACGCCCACTTTGCATGTCATTAGTGATAAATATCACTGACATGCAAAGTGGGGCCCAAGATGGTCGCTATCTCCTACTAGCTGTCGATAACTGGTGTTAGAGACAGCTAGGTAATAGGGAGATCATTTTATCTCCGCTTTCTTGGCTTTTAAAGCCAAAAAAGCGGAGATAAACCCCCTTGATAATATGCCCCAAAATGTGGGTACAAGACAGAAGTAAAAATTTTTTGGAAGCTCACCGCACAGCTGGTGATAATTCCGACCCAGCCGGGCCCGTGACCATCGATGTACAAGATGAAGAGACAACAGGGTACTGGTCTCCGCACAGAGAGGGGGCCAAACAATGTGAATAGTTAGAGGAAAAAAAGGGGTGACGGTAACTGCAAATCAAAGGTAAAGACGGGTAAGAGCGTTCTATATAAACCCCCATTTGATAGTTAGACGGGTGTAAGCCAAAAACTGAAGATATTATGGAAAAAAGTATCGCTGACTTATTGCCAATGACTGGTTCGAACATCCATAGTCATAGCATAACGAACAACCTGTAATTTAGAGGGACGAATCTGAGGCTGTCATAGAGTGACACAATCATGGTGGTAACAGATTTACATAGCCTGAATATCTTATTAAACTCTCATGACTGGAGGATTTCCTGGTTATCAGAAAGGGGTTTAGTCTATTACATCATGGCCAATGACCTAGATACACCAGGGAAGGTCTTGTCGTATCATGAGCTTAAAAATCAAGATTGTGTACAGTCAGCAACGTTAGCAGCGCGACTGTAGAATTGGCTTACCAGTGTGAGGAGGTTTGTAAGCAGAAAACGCCTGGTGATGGAAGAGTAGTCTACTGGATGGATGGTGATGTACAATAATAGCAAGAAGTATCGGTCTGAAAAGAACAAAGCATCCCATTCAGAGTGAGATTAACACTCTGTGCACTCGGTGACAGCATCAAAAATATCCGTTCGTATCATTCTTACCTCAAAGGGTATTAGTGTTGTAATATCCCATCCTGGAGTCGGGTACGACTTCAGTTCTATCAAGAGGCTCCAGAGTCTAAAAGAATGTGATAGGGTGGAATTAGAACTAAAAAACGGATTTAGTGAAGACCCAAAATTAAGTATCTGAAAATTTTGTTTAAGGAAACTCTGCGATTCCACGAGCTAGCTCACCTTAATGTCTCCAAGAGCGGCGTGTAGCGAGTCCTCTCACCGGGCCGTGTTCCTGTTTGGACACGTGACCCGGAAATTCTATGCGTTATAAGGACGTTTTTACGTGAACGTCCTGGAAAACTAGAGCGCTAACCTCTAAATACTGCGGCGCGTACGGAAATGGATTTATGTCTAGTCGGTAAGACCGATTCCAGAATAAAATATTCCACATATGTGGAGCCAAATTCTATGGATGTTATCTAGACTGTCATTAGAGTCTGAGAATCACATTGCACCTAATTCTTTCTCCCGTTGGAGGATAGACATCGACGGGCCTTTGAAAACGATGGTGGGAGCGTGGGTGCCGAACAATTGGAAAAGAGTGGAGTTGCGGTGCAGGTCCCACTCACACGTGACTTGTAATCAAGTTAACGTTATAGCTGGATGAGCTCATCAAATACAGGGGTATTGTATAAAACCCAAACAAGTAGCCTCTGACAGTGAAACTAAAAACATCAAAACTTGCTAATAATTCAGTACAATAATTCTTCTCATGAAATTCTAGAATCAGCACGCAGGGTGTATTGAATATCATCTTATTTTGTAAAGAAAGATTAGGGTCGATTAGGAGCTTAGAGTCAGTCAATACACTAGAAAGGATATTCAGTAAAAAACGTAATGATGAAAAGTAAGATCTTCTCATTCTGTTGTAACCTGCAACACATGAGATACAGTATGTGTTTGAGAGGCAAAGGTCAAACTGAATACATAGCACAACCAGTTTAGATACAATACATGTTCATTAAACAGTGATTAAACTGGGTACATATCTCAAACAGGTCATATCAAACCCAAATGTGATACGCAAAAGGACTCAATTGCCCAGCAAATACTGCATCTCCTGGTCGTAATTAAGTCCGTGTTCTACAGTACGCAAGCGCATAATCCACATAGCTTCAGTGAGTCTTAACTTGAGTTCACGATTACCTCCTCTGACTCCTACCGGAACTGTGTCAATGCCAAAGAATTTTACAACTTTGTTTGTGTCTCCATTTTGGCAGGTTGCAACATGCAAAGCCACAGGATATTTGGGGTCGCATTTGTGTATTGCCCTTATGTGTTCAGAAATTCTGTCCTAGAGTGGTCTGATGGTGCTCCCTACATAAAACTTACCACAGTTACATTCTATGATATATACCACAAATTTACTTGTACAGTTAATGTTGGTTTTGATGGTAAAGGGTACCCCACCAGGGCCAGTGAAATGTGTGGTGCCATGTTTGGCCCATCTGCACATCATGCAGAAACCACATTTGTAGAAACCCACACTGTGTTGTGTCATCGAGGTAGTAGGTGTGGTGTTACGAGGAACAGTGGGACTGAGTTTGGTCCTAAGTGTGTTTCCTCTTCTAAAGGAAATTTGTGGTCTATCTGAAATGCAATTTGCAAGTGTCCTTTCTGATTTCAAAAGCCCCCAATGTTTAGTGAGACGTTTCCATAGTGTGCCATTGTTAGACCTGTCTGCTTCTGGGAAGACTCTAACCACCATGATTTATTTTTGTCCCCCTTAGCCTCCCAGACTTTCTATTTTTATTTTTACATATGTCCATCAGGAGTTTTTTTAATGCTGTCAGGAGGCTAGGTGCTCCTTGGCGATGACGCCATTTTTCCCTCATAACCTGTGAGGCCTAGTCACCCCCTTGAAACCTTAGGGATCTCCAGAGACCTAAAATGGTGTCCACCAACTGCCATAACGGACACTACTGGAGGACAGGTCCATAGGGTAACATTAAGGAACTTTCTGGAATATACTAGAGACTTCTGCAGGTCTGAGGCCAACCTATATAAGGCCAGTGACCAGCAGCCATTTTGTGCTGACCCCAGAGTAGAGGAGTGAGGCAGTGGTGAGAGGAGGTGGACACACTGAGAGCAGCTAGTTTGTCACTGAGGCTGACAGTTACTTCAGAAGATTGTTCCCCCTTCAGCCTTTGACCGATCCCTCTACCAAGACATCAATTATTGACTAATGAATCGAGCTACGTGAGAAGAAAGACCCTTCTGGATCAACATTCCTGTAAAAACTGACAGGATCTGCTTCCTGAAACTCAGTCCCATATCCCCTGCCCAGCGCTGCACCTACCAGGGTGTCGAGTCATTTGTGGACCCCTTGAAGCGCCTTGAGGTGGTTGGGGAATTGCGGAGCCTGAGACACCTGGAGGAGCGAGTGTCCGAACAGGGAGGTACTTCCTCTGGAGCCGGGTGAGGAGCGGCGCTGTGTGGTCCGTCTGCGGGACCCCGGGGGCACCAAGCGCGTCAGGAGGAGCGAGGAAACGCTTTCGCGCATGCCCTGAGCGCGCCCGCTATCAAAAGCAGGAAGGGCCTAGGGTCGGGCAGGCCCAGGAGAGCAGCGGCGTCGTGTGGAGTAGCGTCCTGCCTGTCAGTGAGTGCGGAGGCGGGAGAGGGACGAGAGCGTCTGCGCATGTCCGGAGGATCAGCGCGACTGCCGACTTAGCTGAGGAGGCGCCGGGAGATCTTCGAGAGCACCGCCTCGTCTAGAGTACCCTTCCCTGCGTGTGAGCGATACCGGCGAGGCCAGAGCACGGGAGAAAGACTGACTGGCCAGCCCTAGCGTCCCAGTGGTGAACGGACCATCGGGCCGATCTACAACTAAGCCTTGGAGGCAGGCACCAAGTAAAGACCGGTGAATTGTGGCACTGGCCGCCAAGACAGTAAGGAGAGAGGGGGGTTAAGAAGGAAGAGAGCTAAAGCTTCCTGGGTGTAGCGCTAGGATAATAAGTCACAGCGCCTGACCAAGGGGTCGGTTATCCTAGCAACGTTGAATCTTACACTGTGATAGAATCAGCGAGGTGGGGGCGAAGAGAGAAAGAGCTATATTACCCCAACCTCATTTCTGTAGGCTCTGATAAGTTGCTGTTAAGCTAGAAATTAGTAGGGAACTCAGATTAATGTCAGAAGAGCGCTGACAGGTCTGGTTAGAAGGGAGCTTCCTTCAGAAACTCCTAACAACGGTTATGAGAAGCTGTAAAACCAGTGGTATGCTTACAGTTCCTCCTGTGTGTGTAAGCTAGCACAGGGTTAAGGTGCAGATAAAGAGATCAAGAGCACTATCTGGCAGGTTATAAACTAATCCGTGAACTGGTAAACTGTATTGATAAAGTATTACTGACATGAGGTATTAATGTAAGAAATCCTGCATAGGGTGAAGCTAATGGGTTTCCCATGAATTATCAAACGAGCTACTTGTATACCTTGCTGAACCCTTGTTAAATGAATGTGTTTTACTGCCTTTTTCCACAGCTGGAGGAGTGAAAAGCATTTCCCCTAGTAAAAGTGTATATTTATTCCTACAAGCAATTGATGTTATAACCTGTATGATTTTAAAACCAAAGAGCCATATTATTTTTATAAAAGGTAACGGTATTTTTGCAAACAAAGGTGTTGTGTCTTTATTTTGGTGGTTCATCAATGTGTTACTGTGGGTAAGCCTTGTAAGTACTTAGCCAACGCCTGGAGTTAGCTGTAGACCACTACTGTGCCAAGCTACCATATGTAGGCTTGGGTAATCTAGGTCCAACATAATTGGTGTTTCAGCGGTGGGATAGCGGATCTGTACTTACACTTACTTATTAGTAACGCAGTGACAACCACGAGACCCCACCTGGAGTTTTCTCCCTGCGGCCCTCCTAATTTACATTTTTGGTTTTTCTAAATTGACTTCTGGCGGTGGGTGGAGGTTGACCTCAGGTCACTTTGTGGATTTCTCCTGTGTCGCATTTTATACTTCAAACAAGAATGGAGATAAATGTGGAAGAGCTAGACAATTATACTGTGCTTCAATTGAAAGAATGGTGTCAGCAGCAGGGGGTGTTTTTCAAGAAAGGCGCCAGGAAAGTTGAGCTGCTGACCAGTATTCGGGCATGGGTAGAGGCTCATTCCGGGGAGGAGGTAGATCCTGAAGAGAGTGACAAGGACACTGTCCTGGAGACCACAACACTGTACCAGGCGGGAGGGGAGAACCTTGTAACAGGTCCCAGAACACCTTCTAGAGTGGGCAGTAGTGTGTCAGAGAGGGGCCTGACCGACGCCGAGTTAGAAGACCGGAGGGAGGAGAGGAGGATGAGAATAGAACTAGCCAGGATGGACATGGTGAGGGAGGAAAAGAGGTTGGAGCATGAGCGGACCATCAAGGAGATGGATTTGCAAGCCCTAAACTTACGTACCCCCAAACCAGAGAGTGGTGGCAGCGATAACCAAACCAACACCCGAGAACCTAGACCGTACCTACCAAAAGACATTATGGCTTGTTATGTACCCAGCGACGACATTGCTAAATGGTTAGCCGCCTACGAGGTCTCGCTGAGGGCCCATGGGATTCTGGAAGTCCACTGGGGAGGTGGGTTATACAAATACATGCCCCCCACTGGCAGGGATACTTTGTTGGCCCTTGATACGAGTGAACAGACCTATTATCCGGCTATGAAATCAGCGCTGCTCAAGAAGTTTGGGTTGACCCCTGAGAAATATAGACAAAAGTTCCGGGGCAGCTACAAGTTGGGCACACAAAACTGGGTAGATTTCTTGGACTACTCCAGGAAGGCCCTGGAGGGTTGGGTAAGAGGCAGCGATGTAGGGGACTATGAGGGACTATATGACCTCATACTCAAGGAACACCTACTCGAGAAGTGTCTTCCCGAGCTAAGACAGCATCTGGTGGACAGCAAGCTGACCAGCCCCAGGAAGCTTGCTGAGGAGGCGGACATCTGGGTTAGTACCCGGGTGTCGACAAAGGGGACTGGAGGGAATTCCCAGAAGCAAGGACAGGGCGCCCCCCAGAAGAAAGAGGGAGGGGAAACTAAGAGGGAGTTCTCTAAAGGGCCACAAAATACTTCGCAAGGAAGGGGCAGAGGATTCATCCCCAAGAGTAACCCCCCTCGCAACCCTACCCCTGGCCAAAGCCAGCAGCCAAGGGTTGTTCATTGTTTTGAGTGTGGTGGTGTGGGACACTATAAAGGAGATGTGAGATGCCCAAAAAGACCACCCCCTCCCACTGGAGGAAAAGCCCCGGGAATCACTAGTGTAGTGCTCGGGGAGGAGATGCCTTTGGTTAATGGAGGGGAGCGGGCGGGTGTCACTTTAGTGTCCCTGGGAGATAAGGAGATGGTTCCCAAGACCCAGCTGCCCTCCAATACTATTAAGTATGAGCAGTGGGTCACCATCAATGGCCGTAGAGGGGAGGCTCTGAGAGACACAGGAGCCAGCATGACTATGGTAAGGAGTCAGCTGGTGTCTCCAGAGCAGGTCATCCCAGATGTACTCCATCCCGCCGTAATGGCTGACGGCAGATTGGGCCACTACCCTGTGGCTGAGGTTCCCTTTGAGTGGGGAGGGGTTGCAGGTCCACTTCGAGTTGCCGTAAGCCCTGCCGTGCCTGTTGACTGCCTGTTAGGGAATGATATGGAGCACAATGCTTGGAGGAGGGTGGAGTACCAGACTCACTCTGAGATGCTGGGACCCCCTGACTGGACTTGTGTCAGCACAAGGTCAGCAACTGCCCGAAGGGAAAAGTTGCTTACGCTGGAGCCTGGAACAATGGCCCAGCCGGCTGCCAGAGAGGAGAAGGACAAGAGGCCGGAGGACCCTGCCTCGACATCTCCGCCTCGTGAGACAGCTGGACCGCCTGCGGAGGTGGGTCTGGAGTCCACAGGGGAGAATGTTGCTTCCTTGGAGAACCTACCCATCCCTACAGAGTGGCATGTGGAGGGAGGTCCTTCCAGGGAAGAATTCTGTGCAGCTCAGAAAGAGTGTCCTACTCTCGAGGGGCTGCGGCAACAGGCCAACGCCCAGGCAGCAGGAAACATTGAAGGGAGCTACCGGATTTACTGGGAGGATGGACTCCTCTACAGTGAGCCCAAGGCACCTGGCCACGGTTCAGCCAGAGCCTTGGTGGTCCCTCAATGCTTTAGAGCCTTTCTACTGGAATTGGCTCATGAGATACCATTGGCAGGACATCTAGGACAGGACAAGACCTTTGCCCGGCTTGTCCACCACTTCTATTGGCCTCGAATGAAAGTGGCGTCTGACACATACTGTCGGACGTGTGTGTCCTGCCAAGCTAGTGGGAAAACAGGAGTGAAGCTTAAAGCTCCCCTGGAACCACTACCTGTCGTTAGCACCCCCTTTGAGAGGGTGGGCATCGACATTGTAGGGCCATTGGATCCACCAACGACAGCTGGTCACCGGTTCATACTGGTTTTGGTGGATCATGCCACACGGTACCCAGAGGCCATACCTCTGAGGACCATCACTGCACCTGTGGTGGCAAGGGCCCTGATGGGGATCTTTACCCGAGTGGGTTTCCCCAAGGAGGTTGTGTCCGACAGGGGGACTAACTTCCTTTCAGCGTACATGCGGGCTATGTGGAAGGAGTGTGGAGTTACCTATCGGTTCACCACTCCTTATCACCCACAAACCAATGGTCTTGTGGAAAGGTTTAACAAAACCTTGAAAGGTATGATCAGGAGTCTACCTGAGAGCCTGCGGAGGAAATGGGACATCCTCCTCCCCTGTCTCTTGTTTTCTTACAGGGAAGTGCCACAAAAGGGAGTGGGCTTCAGCCCCTTCGAACTTTTGTACGGGCACCCTGTACGGGGACCTCTCAGCCTGGTGAAGGACGGATGGGAACGGACTCCCAGAAAACTTCCCCAGGACGTGGTGAGCTACATGCTGGCCTTCCGGAGCCAAATGGCTAAGTTGTGGAAGCAAGCTTCAGACAACTTGGAGGCCAGCCAAGCAGTGATGAAAGAGTGGTATGACCACAACGCTCACCCAGTGGAACTGGAGCCTGGACAGAAGGTGTGGGTGATGGAACCTGGAGAGCTAAATGCCCTTCAGGACCGTTGGACAGGCCCCTTTGAGGTGTTGGAAAAGAAGGGGAAGTCCACCTACTTGGTGGATCTTAAAGCCCCGAGGCAGCCCCACAGGGTGTTGCATGCCAATCGCCTCAAGCCACATCATGAGAGGCCCGCGGTTGTCTTGATGATGGTAACCGATGGAGCAGAGGAAGAAGAAAGCGAACCTCTCCCTGATCTTCTCTCGTCCCAAGAAAAGGATGGGTCGGTGGAAGGAGTAATTCTCTCGCCATCCCTAACTCCTGAACAGCAGAGTGATTGCCGCCAGATCCTGGAGCAATTTTCTTCTCTGTTCTCCCTTGTCCCGGGTAGGACCCACCTGTGTACCCATGACGTGGACACAGGAGACAGCCCACCTGTGAAGTCTAAAATCTACCGGCTGTCGGACAAGGTGAAGGCCAGCATCAAGAGTGAAGTCGCCAAGATGCTGGAGCTGGGAGTGATTGAACCTTCTGGAAGCCCTTGGTCTAGCCCGGTGGTTTTGGTACCAAAGGCTGCCCCACCAGGCACCACACCTGAATTGAGATTCTGTGTGGACTACCGAGGCTTGAACTCAGTGACCAAAACTGATGCCCATCCTATCCCCTGGGCGGATGAGCTGATTGACCGGCTGGGAGCTGCTCAATACTTAAGTACCTTTGACCTAACTTCAGGGTACTGGCAGATTTCCCTTACGGAGGAGGCGAAGGAAAGGTCAGCCTTCTCTACACCTGAGGGACACTACCAATTTCGCGTGATGCCCTTCGGGCTCAAGAATGCCCCTGCCACTTTTCAGCGGCTGGTGAACAGGGTCCTTTCTGGAATGGAAGCTTTTGCTGCTGCATACCTGGACGACATTGCTGTCTTCAGTAGCAGCTGGGAGGACCATTTGCAGCATCTGCAAGCTGTTCTACATGCCCTGCAACAGGCTGGATTGACAATCAAGGCCAGCAAGTGTCAGATCGGCCAGGGGTCGGTGGTGTACCTAGGTCACTTGGTGGGCAGAGGGACGGTGCAGCCCCTCCAGGCAAAGATTGAGGCTATCATCGCCTGGGAGCCCCCCAAGACTCAAACAGAGGTCCGAGCCTTCCTGGGCCTCACTGGATATTACCGTCGCTTCGTGAAGGGGTATGGCACTATTGTGGCCCCTCTCACTGAGCTTACTTCCAAGAAGCAACCCCGACGGGTAGTCTGGACGGAGGCTTGCCAGCGAGCCTTCCTGACCTTGAAACAAGCATTGTGTTCCGCTCCCATTCTCAAGGCCCCTGATTTTGCTAGAGAATTCATTGTCCAAACAGATGCGTCAGAACATGGCATTGGGGCAGTGTTATCGCAGCTAAATGATGAGGGCTTGGATCAACCCGTGGTCTTCCTGTCCAGGAGACTACTCCCCAGGGAAAGGAGGTGGAGTACAATTGAGAGAGAAGCCTTTGCGGTGGTTTGGGCTCTGAAGAAGCTACGACCATACCTGTTTGGTTCGCACTTCCTAGTTCAGACTGACCATCGCCCCCTTCGTTGGCTGATGCAAATGAAGGGGGAGAATCCCAAGTTGCTAAGGTGGTCCATCTCCCTACAGGGAATGGACTTCAGGGTGGAACACCGACCTGGGGCAGACCATGCCAATGCAGACGGTCTATCCAGGTATTTCCGCCTTAGTGATGAGGACTCCCAAGGGGTTGGGTAGTTCTCCCCACTTTCAGCTGGGGGGGACGCGTGTTAGACCTGTCTGCTTCTGGGAAGACTCTAACCACCATGATTTATTTTTGTCCCCCTTAGCCTCCCAGACTTTCTATTTTTATTTTTACATATGTCCATCAGGAGTTTTTTTAATGCTGTCAGGAGGCTAGGTGCTCCTTGGCGATGACGCCATTTTTCCCTCATAACCTGTGAGGCCTAGTCACCCCCTTGAAACCTTAGGGATCTCCAGAGACCTAAAATGGTGTCCACCAACTGCCATAACGGACACTACTGGAGGACAGGTCCATAGGGTAACATTAAGGAACTTTCTGGAATATACTAGAGACTTCTGCAGGTCTGAGGCCAACCTATATAAGGCCAGTGACCAGCAGCCATTTTGTGCTGACCCCAGAGTAGAGGAGTGAGGCAGTGGTGAGAGGAGGTGGACACACTGAGAGCAGCTAGTTTGTCACTGAGGCTGACAGTTACTTCAGAAGATTGTTCCCCCTTCAGCCTTTGACCGATCCCTCTACCAAGACATCAATTATTGACTAATGAATCGAGCTACGTGAGAAGAAAGACCCTTCTGGATCAACATTCCTGTAAAAACTGACAGGATCTGCTTCCTGAAACTCAGTCCCATATCCCCTGCCCAGCGCTGCACCTACCAGGGTGTCGAGTCATTTGTGGACCCCTTGAAGCGCCTTGAGGTGGTTGGGGAACTGCGGAGCCTGAGACACCTGGAGGAGCGAGTGTCCGAACAGGGAGGTACTTCCTCTGGAGCCGGGTGAGGAGCGGCGCTGTGTGGTCCGTCTGCGGGACCCCGGGGGCACCAAGCGCGTCAGGAGGAGCGAGGAAACGCTTTCGCGCATGCCCTGAGCGCGCCCGCTATCAAAAGCAGGAAGGGCCTAGGGTCGGGCAGGCCCAGGAGAGCAGCGGCGTCGTGTGGAGTAGCGTCCTGCCTGTCAGTGAGTGCGGAGGCGGGAGAGGGACGAGAGCGTCTGCGCATGTCCGGAGGATCAGCGCGACTGCCGACTTAGCTGAGGAGGCGCCGGGAGATCTTCGAGAGCACCGCCTCGTCTTCAGTACCCTTCCCTGCGTGTGAGCGATACCGGCGAGGCCAGAGCACGGGAGAAAGACTGACTGGCCAGCCCTAGCGTCCCAGTGGTGAACGGACCATCGGGCCGATCTACAACTAAGCCTTGGAGGCAGGCACCAAGTAAAGACCGGTGAATTGTGGCACTGGCCGCCAAGACAGTAAGGAGAGAGGGGGGTTAAGAAGGAAGAGAGCTAAAGCTTCCTGGGTGTAGCGCTAGGATAATAAGTCACAGCGCCTGACCAAGGGGTCGGTTATCCTAGCAACGTTGAATCTTACACTGTGATAGAATCAGCGAGGTGGGGGCGAAGAGAGAAAGAGCTATATTACCCCAACCTCATTTCTGTAGGCTCTGATAAGTTGCTGTTAAGCTAGAAATTAGTAGGGAACTCAGATTAATGTCAGAAGAGCGCTGACAGGTCTGGTTAGAAGGGAGCTTCCTTCAGAAACTCCTAACAACGGTTATGAGAAGCTGTAAAACCAGTGGTATGCTTACAGTTCCCCCTGTGTGTGTAAGCTAGCACAGGGTTAAGGTGCAGATAAAGAGATCAAGAGCACTATCTGGCAGGTTATAAACTAATCCGTGAACTGGTAAACTGTATTGATAAAGTATTACTGACATGAGGTATTAATGTAAGAAATCCTGCATAGGGTGAAGCTAATGGGTTTCCCATGAATTATCAAACGAGCTACTTGTATACCTTGCTGAACCCTTGTTAAATGAATGTGTTTTACTGCCTTTTTCCACAGCTGGAGGAGTGAAAAGCATTTCCCCTAGTAAAAGTGTATATTTATTCCTACAAGCAATTGATGTTATAACCTGTATGATTTTAAAACCAAAGAGCCATATTATTTTTATAAAAGGTAACGGTATTTTTGCAAACAAAGGTGTTGTGTCTTTATTTTGGTGGTTCATCAATGTGTTACTGTGGGTAAGCCTTGTAAGTACTTAGCCAACGCCTGGAGTTAGCTGTAGACCACTACTGTGCCAAGCTACCATATGTAGGCTTGGGTAATCTAGGTCCAACAGCCATGGAGAGAGTTGAAATCAGTAATCAGTCTGACAGTTTCTGTTTGTGGTGATAAAGACTTGTGTGCAATTAAGGTGTTGGATCTTTTCACTTTCCCAACTCTTTTTTCTGCTTTCCGTATTAGATTAGCTGGATAGCCTCTTGCAGAAAACCTCTCTTTCATGCTGTCTAAACATTTCCTAAACTCCAAGTCTTCACTGCAATTCCTTCTTGCCCTCAGGGTTTTGTGTTGATTTGGTGTGAAGGATGAGAACTAGATGCATGCAGGATTGAGTTGCATGCTGTCGACTTCCTGAAAAGCCTGCTTTGTAGACAATTTGAGAACACGTAGAATTCCACGTCCAGAAATTCAATGTTTGTCCTACTCTATTACAAGAGCAAACCTAGATAAAAGGGTCCCCTCCATCATACAATACAAGATAGGCCACCAGACTGCTCACATATACAAACTCTTAAGCCCGGCGACGTCGAAACTCAACACCAAGATGTTAGGGTTCTGGGAAACACTACTCAAGAGACAATTGAGCGAGAAAGAGAAACAACGCCTGTGGATCTCTGCCTCCAAAAACAAAGTCTCCCCCCAGGTGGCACAAAAAAAATATTGCTTGCTACACAGGGTATACTGGATTCCGGCCCATCTAGCGGAGGTCGGAGTCAGAGATTACGACACCTGCTGGAACTGCCTCTAAGAGAAAGGTGACCTTGCTCATCTAATCTTTTACTGCACCAAGGTGACGACTTTCTGGATCAGAGTAAGGGAACTCATCACTAAGATAGTGGGACGGGACATTCAGCCAGGCTTTGTGGGGCTAGGCACTGCATTCATGGCCCCAGATCTTGACTCCAAAGGGGACAGCGACCTTACAGACCTTCTCCTCACCGCAGCAGTCAAAACAATACTAGCGAATTGGAAGGACACAGGGAAGGCGACCTTCAAGGGCTGGGTCAACTGGGTCACCTTCCTCAGAGGGGCAGACAACATGACTGCACTACACTCACCCAACCACACAGCAAGGGGCAAAATGTGGGCCTCCCTGGATAAACACTCAGGCCCATACAAACCACCATAGGAAGAGCCACTGACAGTCCACCTAAGCCAATATTGGACACGGGTAGCTCGCCGTAGAGGGGCCATATAATGCTCTGTAGCCACTTCCCCCCCACCCTCTACTCCCCCCATCCCTCCTTTCTTCACTCTTCTCTTTTCTCTCAGGGAGGGTGCAACAGTGTTACCGAGAATAATGCACGCCAACCAGCCGATTGTGATTGTGACCTACGTCCAGCCATGCTAGCTGCCATGCCTAATGTAACCTCAAAGGCGTCTGTAATTCACCCTCATGCACTACTACTTTACTGTATATATAAAAGAAACTTTTAATAAAATACTCTGAAATCAAAAAAAAGTGCATGTATTCTCAGAAACAGACATTGTGAAGTTTGGCAAAAATCATTGCACTTTTAAATATAAGTAAATCTGATGTTTTAGTGAAAATTAATGTTAAAATTCACAGATGTTGATGTTGTTCATTTGTCTCCAGAGGGCACTTCCTGCTTTAGTTTTTATTTCAAGGGCAGGCAAATTCATTGGTGAAGCTTTGATTGACATCGTCCCTAGTTCTGACAGAGGCCTGATCCTGCAGGATTGGTGTATCCTGTTGGCTGCGAGGTCTGTGTAACCTTTTATTTATTCAACACACAAACATATAATATATATATATATATTTCACAGTCACTTACATTATACATGAATATGCATCAGAATTTCAACAAATCAGCAACAAAATAATTAGGTTTCCTGCACCCAATCTCTTTTTTGGTCTTCTTCTCCCTCCCTGTTAAGATTAAGAATAAACTAGTCTTCGAGTGAGGCCAGAGAACAAGGAAACTGTGGAATTCAGGAAGAATGCACCTCAGGCGTGCACTAGCTGTCCAGCCTTCGTGCTGTGAGTAATGGTTCCTTTTCTATGATCTGTCTTTTCAAGCCAATTTGAGTTGACCTGCACAAGAGGGTGCCAAGCACACTCACTCATTTCCTGGCTACTGTGCCCTTTGCTAAGGTGTTCCTCTCACTCTTAGTTCATCATCCTGCCTAGTCGTCCCCTCACATTTGTTTTGTTCACCCTTCCTCTGTCCCTTGGTCCTCACCATCCCTACTAGTCAAGCAGAATGTTTGTGCACCTGTTGTTGTGCTTCCTTCCTGCTCAGATACTGGCTCCTGCATTCTGGACCTTCACTCGATGGTTGGGAGTGGTTCGCGATCCTTCTCTGTGATCATGAGGGTAAGCGTTAGATTGAGAGACGATTGTAAGGGAAAACGCTAAGCTAGCATGTGGGCGAGCTGACTCATGTTTTGATGTGCAGGTACAGTACAAGTTGCCTTAATAATCTGCACTACCTGATAAATATCCTTCAGCATTATAGACAAACCTAAACCTTGAGAACATTAACACTGAGAGAAAAGTGTACACATAATAACCTAGAAATAGATGTTCACACGGATCAGGGAAAGAATATTGGAAACACATATATGGTGTGGACAGAATATTGTGTCAAAATTATCAAGGACAAGAATATCGAGAAAAAAGTGCAAATAGGTAGTATAAATTTACAATTCTTAACTCCAACTCTACGTACCTTGAAGATATAGATATCAACAAGGTTGATATATGTGGAGTTATAAATAGTCAAACTTTACTTACCCATAGAAAATGACCTACACAATCTCCTTGTCCCTGATATTGTTGACATGATATTCTGTGACACGATAATTGTGTTTCCGATATTTTGTCCAAATACCATTCACCCATATACCATTCTAGTCAACTGATTGAACCACTCCAGCCATGTCTCCAGATCCACTTGACAGGATATTAAAACATTTTTTACAAAAAGAGAAATGTTTTCTAAATATCATTGTATTTTTCAAAATGTAGCCACACATTTCACTTGGTTATCACATTGTGCTACAAGGGCCATTTACATTAGCTTCAGTTGTTTTAACAACCACACTTTTCGTTTTGTTACTGGATGGCTTGGCAGGGTTTTGAAACACCTGGATTTTTTTTTGAAAGAGGTTTTTTGTTGCCAAACAACTTCTTCAAAATTAAGTATTTTGGTAGAATCAGAATCCGATTAACTAATATCTGTTCATGTTTTAATAAGTATTTTCATTGTGTAAGATACTATCACCTTCAGATATGGGAATAGAGTGATGCAACTTAGGGGTCGATTACGATGGTGTTCGGAAAGGCTCCGAATGACATTCGGCTAGTCCGAATCGGATTCGGAACACTCGTTTCCGACCGATTCAGACACTTTTCCAAACGACCGATTACAAGGGCTGGAAATTGTTCAAACTTTCTGACTCGGTTCTGAACAGCATTTGTAGTAACCGAGTCGGTCGGATCGGCAGTCGGAATACAACTTTGTAAGCCCATAGCAGGCCCCCTTCATCCGGAGCCCTCCGAATGGGGCCCCTGGGGTTACCCATAGTACCCCTCTTTCTAACCATGCACAGTGTGGCAGGCGCCCCGAGATACCTGCCACAGGGTGCACGATTTTCCCCATCCACCCCTTTTTTCAATGGGAGCGTATGTAGTCGGTCGGAACACAGGCTCCCATTGAAGTCAGTACAAGTCCGACCGAACGATGTTCGGAAGCATCGTCATTTTATATCTATAGATAAGGTCATATTGAGGACCAAATCAATTTCTGTATTCATTATTTAAATTGTGAATAACAAAGCTGACAATGTAAATGGGATTCTATCTTTCCTTTCAAACACAGATTGTCATCCCAGTGTCCCTCAAGTATAAGTAGCGGGTATTTAGCAATTAAATTCCATTCTCTGGGAAAATAATCCACTAGTAAGTTTGAAGTATTTGTCTACAACATCAGATCTCCGATTCATACTAAGTATATAAATAATGATTAGACAATGGTTTAGGAAGACATATTCTGGGTAACATAGAAACAATGGAGCTTACTCACAAACTACATTTTGCAGTACATAAAACAGTGGTGGTAATAATTACAAAATGCAGTTCACAAACATATGACTGTGAATGTCCATCTCCACCTCTTCAATGTATTCTATGAGGAGAACCTTGAAACTATAGGTTTACGACTCAGTAGTAAATGTGGAAGGGAAAATGGTGAGTATCTGCAAAAGGTGAATACTTACTACTAAATGAGAGGGTTTTAGGGATGAGTAAGAGGATGGTTAGTGACAAGTTCTGGGAGGGATCTACACCCACCCACAAAAAAAGTTAACCCATTGCTATACACAAACTACCCGTCTAAAGTTTCTACAGCCAAATGGGATCCAAAACAATAGTAGATGTACTGCAGCTCAGAGCTGGACTAAGTCCAGCAATACATATGACCAACCACTGATACTGCAACACCCTCCCATAGAAAATTATCGAGGTATGGACTTAAAATAGAACCTCATTGGAAATAATGTTATATTTAATTATTTAGAAATTTTAAAAACTTTAATTTATTTTAAAGTATATCTAAAAATAAACCATTTTTAATTTGATTTTAATATTTTTGTAATCTTTTTTTTAATTTTTAAATGAATGTAAGATACATTTTTATTATAATGTAGCTAACTTACATGTAATCAATTCCATACATTAGTTTTAATAATTATTAATTCATAATAAAAATATTTTGTACTTAAGGCATGATTGTTTTAAATTTAAACTTCAGTAAAATTATTTTATCTATTTAAAATTATTACATTTTCAATTTGAATCAAGTTATTCATGCTGTAGTAGTTTTCTATTTTGCTCTAAGTTTATTATATTTGAAAGCAATTCATAAAAATACAGTTCTTGCTAAATAATATTGTGAAACAAATAAAAAAGATTCAAAAGCAATAGTAACTTAGGGCCTCATTACGATGGCAGTGGGACCGCCACCATCAGCCCGTCGGTGGGGGTCCCACCGCCATCGGACCCTGCATTACCTCCGCATTATGCTTGTCGCAAATGCCTGGCAGTCAGAGAGATTGACTGCCACAGACCCGACAGACTAAAGACGCCCCTCTGACCATTGGAAGGCCCGCTATCCCTACAATGGTAGTGCTGCCTGCCAGGAACCACCGAATGGAATTACGATGTCCCTTCCCGCCGGCTGCTTCGTGGCAGTTTACACGCCATGAAAAGGCAGGCAGAAAGGGACATTGGGGGCCCATTACGGGCCCCCCTTTCCCCTTGGCCCTATTACATGAGCCATAGGGGGAACCTCTTGGGCCCTCTACATATCCTTGCACCATGAGGTGCAGGGTTATGTACAGAGTGTATATTTTGTACTGCGGCATTTGCTGCAGCCCACAGCACACGCGGCAATACAAATGATACACATTGTACGCATTGCCTTGAAGGCGGTCGCATCGTGATACTAGTTGCGGGACTGCCCACAGCTAGTCGGGTGGTCCCATTTCCCAAGGGATAGCAGTCGGACACAAGTCCGACTGCCATCCTAATCAGGCCCTTAATTTTAAAATAAATATTCAATAAATTTAAATATATCAACTTAAATTAACATAATTATTTTGAAGATTTATTAACAAAAAAAATCACACATAAAAAGTAATAAATGTTATAAATAGAAATTCTTTTCATGAATGTAATCATTTTTAAACAAATGAAAGTTACATTTATTTTAAAAATAGCTAAAGTTTTAAAAATATGTTATCTTTTAAGGATATTTATGTTTGAATTCAATATTTTGTCAAATTCCTTAATTTAGAAATATATTTAAAAAGTTGTAATAATATATTTAATTTAACATTATCTCCTACCGGGTTCTATTTTAAGCCTCTGAGTCTATGTTTTTCCATTCGAGGATGTTGTGGTATCAGGGTTTGGCCATGTGTGGTGCTGGACTTACTTCTACTCCTTTTTGGCAGTAGTAACTTTGCACTCATAAATTTACCTTCACCCCATATTTCAGGGAGTGGAGACATTTAAATCTACAATTTTATGTAATTTACACTTGTAAATGGTGAGTATAAAAAGCAGTAAAGTTACTGAAAAGTGTAACACTAAGCTTAGATTTGCAGATGTATTCATGTGTAAGTTTACTTTTGTGAATAGATCCCAATTTATTCACCCACAACACCAGTACACCATTAGTTTGTTTGGCGGCCAATAAAATTATTATTCAGTGCTCACCGAACTTCACCCTGTATAAATACAGAAATGTTTTATTATCATCACAGATCTCCAAAAACCTAGCAACAAAACGTATCGCCCCGTTCAAGGACTTACCGAAACAATTTTTGCGAACATTCATCCATTTGTGCCATCTGAAATCATTACTGCAATCAAACCCCATATAACCTGTATTTATTCACATTAAATTTGTTTCCAATCATACGTTATTAAAGACAGTGTTACGAAATTTCAGAAAGGTTGTGTCGCCTTTTTTTTTGGCTCTTTGGGCAACTCCTTGTGGTCTTCTTTATGAATACCAATAAGTTGGTCTCTATTGACAATTACATCAAATCACTCTCTTGGTGACCAACATCAAGTAATAGATTGTAAAGGTCAGACTGGACGTGATTTGTGAGAGCTCTACAGGTATCTGTGTACTCAGACACCAATGCATGGGGCAAGATAAACTAAAAGGGCAGAGTGAGAGTTCTGTAAACGTCTCAGTAGTGTACTTGTGGGACAGAGTGAAAATCAGATTTTAGGCACATTGTGAGCATCATGTGTGTTCCAGTGGGGCATCCTGCATCAGACACACACTCCTTCTTCTGCCACACAAATGTATTTGCCTACTTTACACCTTATGTTCTGTATCAGGGGCACAACTTTCTCATTAGTACAACCATGGGTTGCTGCTGGTACTAAGCAAGGTGGCAGACTGAAGGACTGGAGAAGTTCATTAGTTCCCCTTCAGAAACCCATTGCTTTGTAAACCAATATATTAAAATGTGGTTTGTAAAATGCATTATCAGGGCTCTTTTTTCTAGACTTTCTTGGGGAGCAAACCTTCCTTAATTCCACCTAAATTGTTTCACAGTCACTGCTCAGTGCAACTCTTACCAGCCATCTTTTTGGCCTGACCGGGAAGACCCCTGGGCGTCTGGTGGTCAGTCATAGGACTTTCCCTGCCCTGTATCACAGCTAGGTTGGACACCACACTGTGCTGGAGTTCACATGGAGCAGAAGACATAGAATTGATGGACGGAATGCAGAACAAATCAAAACATCCACCCCCAGTCAAGAGATCTGGGTTAAATCCATCATTCTTTTGCTCACCATGCCACCCCGGTTTGGACCTGGCCTTATGCAAATGAGTCTTGATCCTGTGCCTCAAGAGAACAGTCTAGCCTGAACTGCCAAGCCAGGTCCTTCCTGGACCGGAATCAAGCATCATAGGACTTGTTTCAGGGTTTCAACCCTCATCAGCCAGGATAGCTTGATTCCAGTGACACTGTGAGCCTGGGACCCATGTCTGGGCAAAGCCTGGGAACTTAGGGCGAAGAAGCAAAAGACACACAATTGATGGACGGAATGCAGAACAAATCAAATCTTTCATACCCAGTCAAGAGATCTGGGTTAAATCCATCATTCTTTTGCTCACCATTCCACCCCAGTTTAGACCTGGCCCTTTGCAAATCAGTCTTGACCCTATGCCCCATAGGACCAGTCAAGCCCGAAATGCCAAGCCAGGTACTCCCTGGACCGGAAAGAAGCATCCTAGGACTGGTTTCAGGGTTTCACCCCTCATCAGCCAGGATAGCTTGATTCCAGTGGCACAGTGAGCCCAGGACCCATGGCTGGGCGTACCCAGCACACTTAGGGCAAGGAAGCAAAATACACACAATTGATGGACGGAATGCAGAACAAATCAAAATATTCACCCCCAGTCAGGAGAATGGATTAAATCTATCATTATTTTGCTCACCATGCAACCTCAGTTTAGACCTGGCCATTTGCAAATCAGTCTTGACCCTATGCCTCATGGTAGCAGTCTAGCCCGAACTGCCAAGCCAGGTGCTTCCTGGACCGGAAACAAGCATCCTAAGACCAGTTTAAGGGTTTCACCCCATATCAGCCAGGATAGCTTGATTCCAGTGGCACAATTATCCGGTGTCCCACGTCTGGGCATACCTTGCGCACTTAGGGCGAAGAAGCAAAAGACACACAATTGATGGACCGAATTTAGAAAAAATCAAAGCATTCATCCCCAGTCAAGAAATCTGGGTTAAATCAATCATTCTTTTGCTCATCATGCCACTTAGTTTAGACCTTGCCATTTGCAAATCAGTCTTGACCCTGTGCCTCATGGGAACAGTCCAGCCCGAACTCCCAAGACAGGTCCTCCTTGGACGGGAAACAAGCATCATAGGACTGGTTCTGGGGTTTCACCCCTCATCAGCCAGGATAGCATGATTCCAGTGGCACAGTGAGCCCGGAACCCACGTCTGGGCAGACCCGGCTCACTTAGGGCCACAAAGCAAAAGACACACAATTGATGGATGGAATGCAGAACAAATCAAAACATTCACCCCCAGTCAAGAGATCTGTGCTAAATCCATCATTCTTTTGCTCACCATGCCACCCCAGTTTAGACCTGGCCATATGCAAATCAGTCTTGACCCAGTGCCTCATGGGAACAGTCCAGCCCGAATTGCCAAGCCAGGTCCTCCTTGGACCAGAAACAAGCATGGCCTGGCAGTTCGGGCTGGACTGTTCCCATTGGGTGCAGGGTCAATACTGATTTGCATATGGCTGGACTCAAACTGGAATGGCATGGGGAGCTAAAAACATAGATTTGTCACCCCGAGTGGGACGGGTATTCTCAGACGTGAGTCCCATGCTCTCCATGCCACTGGAATCAAGCTATACTGGCTGATGAGGGCTGAAAGCCGGAAACCATTCCTAGGATGCTTCTTTCCAGGCCAGGGAGGACCGGGCCTGGCAGTTTGGGTGGACTTTTCCCATGGGGCACAGGGTCAAGACTGATTTGCATATGGCTGGGTTCAAACTGCAATGGCATGGTGAGCAAAAAAACGATGGATTTAGCCCCAGATCTCTTTACTGGGTGAATGTATGACATTGTGCTGCATTCTGTCCATCAATTGTTCTTTTTAGCAATTGTCACCCCAAGTGGGATGGGTAGGCCCAGGTATGCCCAGACGTGGGTCCTGTGCTCTGTATGCCACTGGATTCAAGCTATCCTGGCTGATGAGGGGTGAAACCCCGAAACCCGTGCTCTCCATGTCACTGTTGTCAAGCTAACCTGGCTGATGAGGGCTGAAAGCCCGAAACCGGTCCTAGGATGCTTGTTTCGAGTCCAGGGAGAACCTGGCCTGGCAGTTCGGGCTGGACTGTTCCCATTGGGCGCAGGATCAAGACTGATTTGTATTTGCCTGGGTTCAAACTGGAATGGCATGGGGATTGGAGCAAAAAAACGATGGATTTAGGCCCAGATCTCTGTACTGGGGTAAATGTATGACATTGTGCTGCATTCTGTCCATCAATTGTTTTTGACGATCACATAGAGGGCACACGTGGTGAGCCATCGAGACAGGCAGGCACAGTGAACTTGGGTTTGCTCAAGATATCCTCAGATTTGCTTGTGTGTAAATGTCAGTGAAATAGACCAGCGTTCGGCCATGAATGGAGGATAACACGCGCTTCTCACACATTGCTCCAGACCAGGCTTCTCCAACGAGTAGCTTATGAGACTTGTAGCTCTCCTGCTGCCTGTGAGTAGCTTGCCTGGGTGTTGCCCATCCTACTGAAGTTGAGTCTTTTCCTTAATTGAATGAATATATGTATCCCAAACTTGAAAAACCTATATTCGAGAAAGAAATGTGTATATTTTCTGAACTCAAACAAGTAGCTGATGTTTGGCAACAAAGGGCTAGATTTCCAAAATATATTTAAAGCTGATACTTGAGTGATAAATCTTAAGGTGTTGGGGAGACATTACAAACATGATTTCCTTGGTGGCCCTGGCATGGCTGCTATTGCTGCATTATCCAGATGCATTCCAAACTGATAAGCCATTTGCACGTTATGCTGGCACTACTGTGATCTTTTCTGACGTGGTCACTATTATCAAACTAACGATATTAGTAGCTCGGGATGATTTCAATTGAATATAAGCATCTCTTATTACAGAAAAGGTTAGAGACCCCTGCTTCAGACTATATCTTATTTATGGTAACAGGTAACAGCACATATAGCGCCATGAAGTTGTGGATATTAAGTACAAGGATCCTGGAAAAAAAGAATATAAAGCACAATATTGTTAGGCTGGTCCAAAGACTGCACAAGGGGGAGCATATTGTTCTCAAATGCCTCAGGTACACGTGCACAATATGAAACACGGAGGGTGCGAGGAAATATTTCACAAGACATCCTAGGGAGTAAGTGGGACAACCCCTTCCATTATTTACCCAGCGCATGAATCCTTCTGTCTTCTCACTGGGCTGTGCCACCGCCACCACAACGTCAGTGCTCCCTACGGTTAGGGCTTTAAGTGTGCCGGGTCTCACCACTGAGCACCGGCAGTTTTTTAAAGGGAACTCGAAACGGGTCTCTATCGGGCTCTGTTTTGTGCCCTGGCACAGGCAGTCCTATTTTTCCTGGCTGCAGTGACAGCAGGCACATTGATGTGCGCGTGCTCACACTGCTCACTTCTCACTAGTGTGCACTGCTCACACTGCTCACTTCTCACTAGTGTGCACTACTCACGCTGCTCACTTCTCACTAGCCATGCCAGCTGAGCATTATAGTGGAAGGAAAATCTTTAAGAGAGTCATTTTCTCTCCGGATTTTCCTTCTCTTTTGGAAATTTAGGAGCAGCAACATTGTCGTGGTGTCACCAGGGGTTCAAGTGGAAGCTTTTTCAATATTATATGCAAGCCATAGTTGCTGCTTATTTATCTTATGCAACTAACAACCATTGACAAAGCCAATAGCCCTGACTTGTTGTAGGTATAATCAGGGTTCGAGTCGGGGTACCACACGGGTGGACGGCGTCCCCCCACTTATTTTACCGGGAGCTCGATAACTCGAGCAAATGGAGTCACACATTCACTCTTTGGCCTCTCGGGGGTGAGATCGGAGCCCATTTGGGAATGCTGGTCATGCGCTGGTGCGGGGAATGAGATTTTGATATCTTTTCTGATTACTTTGATACCTATCTCATTCATCTATTTTGGATCGATTATTTTCTGTCATTGAGTAAAAGGCAAACCCCACATAGGTTAAATCAACCCCATAGACTGACGCAACTCTGAAGAACCACTTACAACTGATAAAGTTTTAAAAGTTTAATATAAAATCAGAATTAAGTGCATATACAATCCTCTCAGGATAAGATTCAACAAATATACAGGAACTAAAAGGAACATAAATTCCCTAAAGAACCTAAGTCTACAAAAGAATACGATTAAAGTCAATTCAAGAATCAACAGATTAAAAAAACATAGACACAAAGTGGTTCCGTTGCGTCATCTACAAAAGGAGAATAAACAAGTTAAATCTGTCCCTACTCTATGCTAGGTGACATCCCTACTAGCAAGTTTCTTTTACCCTAAAAAGGTGTCAGCAGTTTGACTTCCTAAGAAGTTCAAACTCTCTTAGCCTCTAATGGTAACTTATGTCGAGAAGCAGTACCCTTTCTGCCTACCCATCCGCTCTCTAAGGGTCCTCGGCCTACTGCTCTCTTGCGCTCTGCTCTTTCTCTCTTCGCCTTTGCCTCAGGCCATCTGCGCTAACTTCTCCCCTGGGTGCTGTCCCTAAATACACAATCACAGTATAGGTGGAACGCCCCTTGACGCCCACCACATGTACATTCACATGATGTCATTCTCTAGGTCTTTCCATAGCTTCGTCTCTTCGCGTCGTCCGTTAAGTTGACCTTTCTTCTTAGACGCCATCTTCGTCTTCGTGCTGGTGACTTCATTGACATTCCAGTTGACACTTTCAGAGCAAAGTCTATCACTTCATCAGAACTCTATTCTTTACGACTGTGTTCGTAACCTCATTTGGTCCTGTGAACGGTCATTTCTAAACAAGACCCAAATTCCAAGCGTCTCTTATCTCACTTAGGCCATAAACTTCGTCTAGCATTGTCACCTTAAATTTAACAAGACCTTTGACTCTAGGCTCGCACGTTTAGATCAAGGCTATCCGCGATTCCTGTGAGCCCACTAAATTACATACAGCGGACTACACTCCTGCGAACCCTTGGTCAGTCAGGTTAAAATCACACATGACCAAACTCTTCTAACATTCCTACAAACTCTTCTACACAGTATAACCTTTAACACACATTTATATATAATCGAATTTTAGCAAATCATTTGATTATAAGCGAATGCATCTTACATAAAATACAACATTATACTCTTATTTCCTACACCGTGCTATATATGCTGCACATTTCCTCACTTTACATTTCGTAACGTTTCTCCTCTTTATAATTACATACGTACATCTATTCAGCACGTTCTACTGTTCTTAAGCATTTCTACACATTTCTATATTAGCCCACTACGTATACGGGCCTTCTAATCTAAAGTGAATACAAATACATTTCCTACTACATTGGTTACATTACGCTATAGGTTCTAACTTTACATTACAACTTCTACGTTTATGCGATATGCTTATGAATATGGTACAGATATAATTTTTATTCAAATTGCGCTCTCTCAGTTCCCCCCTTTGATGACCTCTAGGGGTCATCACTAAAATGCAATTTGAATGACTCTTTACACAGAACTAGTTACAAGATTCCCTCTTTTTATCGTCTCGAGAGCTCTTAAACTTTTATACTGCTGATCTTGTAAAGCAGCTAATCTCTTTTCTTGCTCCCTCATGGACCTTTGTAACCGGTTCGTCCTATACCATTTGTACAGTTTCACTAACCCCAACAATATGATTATGCAAATCAATATTATTAAGACAGGTTTCAAGATATACCACACAACGCTTTTACCAAGATTGGCAAACCAATCTCCAACTTTACCCATTCCATGACCTACTTTTTCCCAAACATTTATTTTTGTTAAGTCTTCGATTTCTTGGTGTATCTCTGTAATATTCTGTATTACTTTCTCAAGTGGTTTTGAATTATCTGGAATGTAAGTACAACATTCTTGGACCTTCAGAGCCTTGCAGACTCCGCCCTCTTTTGCTAGCAGAACGTCTAAAGCAAGACGGTTCTGAAGAACCATTGCTCTAATCGACTGCATCTCTCCTTCTACTAGCATCAATGACCTTGCAGTACTTGCAGATAATCTATCTACAACTGTAGCTAGTCTCCTGATCTTAACATCGTTAAGTATTAAACCTAACATAGGAAACATTGCTCCAAATATGTCTCCAACTACTTCAGCATCTCCTACTTCTCTTTTCGTTCTTGTCGAAGCCTTTCCTTCTATAATCTCTAAATCCTTTGCATGATATATTTTGGGGAAGACAATTGCCAAGTAACACGAACCATACCAATTGTCAGGCAGTTTTACATAGGCATTTCTTCCACATACAAAATATACATTAGGAATCGCTTGCATCTCTTTCATGAAATCCTTCGTATAGTACTCTAACCTAAAAGCATGTTCGCAATTTACTTCACCTACAAATACATTCTCATAATATGTCTTGCTTCGAGTTAAACATAACTTTCCTTTCTGCATTCTATCCAAAGCTATTGGACCATTACTACCCTTCTTTTTGTGTGCTTTCTCTTCTTCGGTCCAATCAGTTTTCCACTGTCCTGACATTTTTAGAATCTTCTGCCTCCTGTATCTGTCATCTACTTGTCCAATGAATTTCTTCTCTATCTCTGACACCTTGCAAGTCAGATTATTTCTGCGTGCATATGAAGTATCTAATGTATCCCAAGGAAGAAAGAATTTTGCCAATCTATCTTCCTTTTTGTAGTAGTCCCACTTATTCATTTGTTTATAATTCGGGACTTCAGGCAGTACCGAATCATAATTTGAAAAGTAGTACTCAAACCCTTCTCTACCATAAAATATACTGAACAATAAACTACATGTTATCCCATATGTCAGTGGGAGATGATGATATCTGATACCTTCATCTACAGAAGCCGGCAATTGCATACAAACGTAACAATCTTTGGCCTCCATGGCATCGATATATTCATACAATAGCTTGGCATATGCGTTTGATCTAAAATTTCCCTGCGACTCGTCTACGTGTAACCTACGAGCTTCATTTGCCAGTAACGCCTTTTCACGGTTTTCATTGCTCTCCTCCTTCTTCCCAACAAGAGCGGGTTTCAAAGTCGTTACAGGCTTTACATCTGTTATCTCCTTTACGCTTGTATGTCCTACTATGTATGATATGGTAACTACTGTAATAATAAGAAAAATTACTACTGCTATTAGTGTACCTATTATGCATTTGGCTTTTCGATTTGGGTTGCCGTTCTCCATGTTATCAAACAATGTAGCTCTTTCTTTTTCGTGTAAAAGTTTTCTTTTTCAAGTCTTTATTTTCTCTGTTTGATTTCTCAGTCTGTGAAACACTCTTAATCAACAAAAAGTCTCTTTTTCACAACAATGTCTCTTTATCTTCAACAACAGACAACCCTAACCCCTTCTCCGTCCTCTAAATGTAATCCCTAATTTTATTCTTCTTTCCACTCGGCGCTAGGTTATCTTCTTCTTTATAGAATGACTTTTTCTTCTTGTGCTGGTATTTGATGTCCAAAAGTCGGAAACTCTAATCGATTTAGCACTAGGTCTTTGATCCGACTTAGGTAAAGGGGAATGGGAAGTGTGAAAGTCAGTAACCCCTCAGTCTCGATTCCAGGCGTCAACATCCATATTTCCACTGCCACAAATGGATCGAGATTGATCACCTTCACGTCTCTCACTCTCCCAGATTTCTGTCCCCAAGACATCTGCTAGATAAGTCCACTCTGGGGTGGCGTACCTTCTGCAGGGCACACGTACCCTTCTTGATCTTCTCGGACTCTCAGAGCCTGAGTCCGTAGCTTCTTCGTCTTGGTCTGAATCTTCAGCGATCGGGACAAGGGTGCTCTCTGGATTTGCTCTCAAGCTTGACCTTCTCCTTCTTTCCGGCCAACTAGCTTCTCCATTCCTTGTCCTCCTGCTTCTCGTTCTTGGACTCGTTTCTTGATCACTTATAGCTTGTTCGATGTCTGACTCGAACTCCCAGCTACTTTCCTCTTCTGAGACAGCTTCGGTCTCACTGGTGTCTTGACCATCATCAGCCTGCTCCGACACAGGTTCAGCCTCTTCAATCACCTCTACAGCTTGACTTTCCCTCTCTATGGCTTCTCCGCTTTCTGCTGGATTTTCATCCGAGAGAGGAGCTGTTTCTTCCAGAGGTGTTGGCACTCTTCGGGTGTGTGAGGCGTGTATCCAGTTGGGCAAGCCTTCACACTTTACTGCAGTGTTCGTAACTAGTATGACTTGAAATGGTCCTCGCCAGCGCACGTCTAGACAGTTCTTCCTGACATGCTTCTTTACCAGGACCCAGTCCCCTGGACACAGGTCATGGCACAGGTCTTGTGCTGATGGAACCTCTGCATCCTGGACCTGGAGGGACACAGAATGAATGGCATCAGATAGTCCCTTGCAGTAGTCCAAGATCAAATCGTCTGTGATGTTCAACAACGCTGCAGTCGGAACCGATGACAATCTCATAGCTCTCCCCATTAGCACCTCGTGTGGAGAGAGACCTGTCCTTCTATCTGGTGTACTACGTACGCTCATAAGAACCAATGGAAGTGCATCAGGCCAACTCAGGGATGTCGATGAACAAACTTTGGCAAGTCTGGATTTAATTGTGCTGTTGATTTGCTCTACAATCCCCGAAGCTTCTGGTCGATAACTACAATGGAGCTTCTGATCGATACTCAAAGCTGAACATAGCATCTTTACTATTTCGCTGTTGAAATGAGTTCCTCTGTCCGATTCCAAAGAGGATGGCACCCCAAACCTCGGTATCAACTCTCTAAGCAACAGTTTTGCTACTGTAAGTGTATCGCACCTACGTGTAGGATAAGCTTCAACCCATCTAGAAAATATACAGACGATCACTAAGACGTATCTGAGTCGATTGCATTTGGGCATTTCAATGAAATCCAGCTGCATTCTATTGAAAGGCCCCCCAGACCTCCCTATGTGACTCAATGTGACTGGTGTTCTTTTCCCTACGTTTAGTTGCTGACAGATCGCACAACGCTGACATACTGCATCTGCCGCTACTCTAAACTTCGGATTAAACCACTTTTGTCTGAATACTCTCACCATGGCATCTCTACCTATGTGTGCTGGTCCATGCAATCTCCTTGCCATTGGACTAACAAGTTCGTTTGGTAAAACTGCTCTCCCATCTGCAGAAATCCAAAAATTCATTTCACCTTTAGTACATCCAGCTGTTTCCCAGCCCTTTTTCTCATCATCTGGTGCATTTTCCTGAACACACTTTAATTCGTCCCACGTATCTACAGTGTCTAACAACATAGTCAAATCAGTTCTTTCTTGTATTCCCCCCACTTTTACATCGGTGTGAGAATACCCCTGTTCCGCACAATAACGTGCTACTTCATCGGCATATCTGTTACCCTGCGACACAAAGTCTACATTCTTTGTGTGCGCGGCACATTTGACAACTGCGATAGCTGTTGGTCCTTGTAATGCTTCTAACAATAATCTCACGAATTCTCCATTCCTAATAGGAGAACCGAGGAGGTCATGTAACCTCTTTGAGACCACAACTGCCCATAGTCATGAACTACTCCGAAACCATACTGGCTATCGGTGTATATGGTGACTCGAATTTTGTTGCCTGCCAAACAGGCACGCGTCAAAGCAATAATTTCAGCTACCTGAGCGGAATGTACTCCTTCCAGGCAAGCGGCTTCCACAACTCCCGTAATTGTACAAACTGCATATGCTGCTCTCAGCTGACCAATATCGTCTCTTACGCATGAACCATCAACAAAGAATATTTCATCGGAGTCAGTCAATGGCTCATCTACGATATCTGGTCTCGGTTTGGTGCATAGTTCAGTCACATCAAGGCAGTCATGATCTGTACAAATTTCATCATCAATATCACTTGGAAGTGGCATCAAAGTAGCAGGATTCAAAACAGAGCATCTCTTCAGGGTCACATTCTCAGCAGCCAATATGACTTGCTCGTAGCGTGTGAGCCTGCTATTCGTCAGATGCTGAGTCTTGGTCCTGGTCATTAACAATTCCACAGAATGCGGTACGTACACCACTAACTGATGTCCCATAACCACATTTTCACATCTTTCAATGCTGACACCCGTTGCAGCAACGGATTTTAGACATCCGGGCAACGCTGCGGCTACTGGATCTAATGTAGCCGAAAAATACGCTACTGGCCTACGCGCATTTCCGTGTATCTGGGCCAAAACTGCTAAAGCGCAACCTTCTCTCTCGCAGCAGTAAAGCAAGAATGGCTTCTCATAGTCAGGCATTCCCAAAGCCGGGGCACGACACAAGTCCTCCCTCAGCTGCAAAAATGCCATCAAACAATCTTTGTCCCATGGTACCGGATCACTCACCCCCTTGTGCGTCAGTTTTAGTAAAGGTTTTGCCTTCAGTGAAAAATTGGCTATCCACTGCCGACAATAACCAACCATGCCTAGAAACATCCTGACTTCTCTTTGTGTCTTGGGCGCATTCATTTTCATGATCGCCTCTATTCTGTCTGGAGACACCTTCCGTTTTCCCTTTTCAATCCTATGGCCCAAGTATTGCACTTCGGTCAGACAATACTGCAATTTACTTGGAGACACCTTGTGTCCGTTCTCGGCCAAGTGATTTAGTAAGGTGATGGTGTCTGTTTTGCAAGCTTCCTCAGTTTCTGACGCCACAAGTAGGTTGTCTATGTACTGGACCAGAACCGAGTTCATAGGCAGTACTAGACTTTCAAGATTTTTCTTCAACAGCTGGTTAAAAATCGATGGGCTTTCTGTATACCCCTGGGGAATACGACACCATGTTAAAACGCGATTTTCCAGCTTAAAAGCGAACAGATACTGGCTCTCCTCATCTAAAGGAATCGAAAAGAAAGCCTGGCACAAGTCTATCACTGTGAACCATTCAGCTTGGAACGGTATCTGAAACAATATCACTGATGGATTCGGTACCACTGGACAACATGAAACAACGATATTATTAATCTTTCGAAGGTCCTGCACTATTCTGTTTTTCCACTAGGCTTCTGCAAACCCATAATCGGGGAGTTACATGGACTTCCCACGATCTCCTTCAGTATTCCCTGTTTAATCATGGATTCGATCACAGGCTTTATTCCTGCAATCGTCTCCGGTGTCAACTTATATTGTGGTGTTCTTGGATACTCGGCATTGGGCTTTACCATGATCTTTACCGGTTCTACTCCTTTGATCAGTCCTATTTCTTCTCCAGTAAAATCCCACACCTCAGCTGACACAGTCTCTTTCAAATCCTGTGGAAGCTCCTCCACCGTTAAGGTAGGGTATAGTTCCACGCATTCCTGCGAGTTTACAACCTTAAAATCGGCATCATCGTCGTTAGTCTGCACTTCTGCTCCTTCAGGTGTGCAATATATTGTGCAGTTTAGTTTACACAACAGATCTCTTCCCAGCAGACACACAGGACTAGAATCACAAATCACAAACTGATGTTCATCACTATAGTTCCCTATCTTCACTGACACTGGTTCTGTCAGAGGATTCGTCATTCTCCTATTTGCGACTCCTACCACCTGAATCGTCTCTCCCGACATTGGCAGACCTGGGACTACCGCCGATCTCAAAGTGGATCGAGTGGCCCCCGTATCCACCAAAAAGGTCGTAGGACATCCGGCTACTTCAGCTTCCACGTATGGTCCTCTCTGATCTACCTCCAGGGCTGCTCCTAGAGTACAGTCTTCTCCTCTATTCACTCGTTGTCCTGTAAGAGGATCAACGTAGTAGCATTCTTCTCCTCCTACGAACAGTGGCATTTGTCTATAGGTTTTCCCTCCATTTGCGATGCGAGGCGGTTGAGGGAATGGGGCTCGAGGAGTCTGAGTCCCCCCTTTGATAAACTTTCCCTTTGGGACTGCTGTTCCCTTTATCATGCTGGTTTGAACCTCATCCTCCTCCTGTTCTAATTCCCCCGTCTCGACATTATATGGACACTCGCGTCTCCAATGTCCCACCTCGTTACACTGATGGCACCTCGTTGTCTTTTTCAGTGTCGCAATATCTATCCTCGGTCTCGGTCTTTCTTCCTCATCTCTGCTTTGATTATTCTGTTTCTTTCCTAGGGTTCCTGTTCCCTGTTGTCGCTGTCCACCCTTTCCAGCTGATTGCATCTGCACTAACATCAGCTTCTCTTTCAGTTTCTTTGCTTTCGAATCTATTTCATCGCTACAGTACCCCGCATACCTCAGAATCTCATCTAAAGGTTTGTTCTGCCAACAGATCAAATGCTGTTGTATCATCAGGCTTATGTCTGGTCTCAATCCCAGGACGAACTTCGACACAAACTGTCCTATGTCTTTGGGATCCATCACGTCCAATCCACTGTACTGTTTAAATGCTTTCAGCAATCTCTCATAGAACTCGTGAACGGTCTCCTTAGGCTCCTGAGTGGTTCGATCTATCTTAACCCAGTCTATGTCCTGCACCGGCACTTTCTCTTTTAACCATGCAATTACTCTCTCGTACTTTTCCATTACTCTCTCTGACGGACCATTCGTCTGTGCATCCCTCGCGGGTTCACAAGTGGGCCATTCGATACTAAGCTTGCATGCCGTCCACAAATCTCCGGGTACTACTATATCAAACAGAGTGTTCAAATCGATCCACAGTACCTTAGAGATTTTCACGAACCTCTCTACCTGTTTATACCACTCAACGGGATTCTCTCTTAGCTTTGGAAAGGAATTGGTAAATGCCGCTAAATCCCCCCTACTCCAGGGCACATGCACGTAGCTTCCGTTCGCGATTTCTCGCAAAGGGAAAGCTTCCATTCGCATTAGCTCTCCATCTGGGGACCTCGTAAGTGTACTCCTTCTGACGGATCCCCTCTTAGACCATCTTTCCTCCCATTTATCCAAATCCCTCCATACTCTGATACTCAGGATCAGTTCTTTTATGTGTACTTTCAGCCCAATCGTCCTACGCTCATCTAGATCCTGATCTGTGCAATTTAGCCTATGGTTTCCCTGTAAAGCTTTAGTTCGTGATAGGTCTATCATATACCTGTTTGCCAAATTAGATAAATTTTCATGAACTGACCTCGCCTTTCGAGTAACATCTTTAGACATATACAGTATTTCATCCGGTTCATACAGCTCTATCCTTTCCATTGGCAATGTACCGTCTATTATGTCCTCCAAATCTGATTTTAAACTCATTACATCGAGCCGTTTCGCTTTTATCTCAGCTCTCAATACCTCACTCCTTGGTGGTTCCTTTACATCCCTCTCACCCCCACTACGAGTCCTACGTCTGAGCACAGGTGAGTTATGAGGCGTCCTTCTTGCTTCTCTTTGTTCCCACCTCTCTAGATCCCAAGCTTTCCCATCCTCCCTTGGGGTATGGTGGAGCAATGATCTATTCCCCATCACTGCATCCTGTCTTTTCGGCTCGGACTCTTTAGGTGCGAGATAGGATCCTCCGTTCTGTTCTAAAGCACTGCAACTCCCTTGCTGTCTGGTGTCGCTCAATAAACGATAAGGTCCTTCACGGTCCTCCATGTTCCCGCGATCTCGTCCGTGATCACCGGATGTATGGCGAGACCCTTCGCGACTCCCTATACTCTCGTGATTCCAATGTCGCACATTTTCGCCCGGGGCATGGTGAGTGCACCTGAAACTATCTCGGTACTCCTGCGTCTTTCGTTCTCCCTCACTAAGGATGAGGCGAGGCACTCCCCCACACCCTGCACTCCTGTCGTCGCACATTTGTCTACTGCCACTGGTGGTATGGCAAGTATCTCCTTTGCTTCCTTGACTCCCTCTTTCCCACTCGGGGCTGCTTTCGCCAGCTCCGCAGTGAGAGAGGATCCTGTTATCCGGATCTCTCCATTCTGCTTCTGTTTCTATTCTTTTATTCTGAGTCTCCACGGCAGCATCCCATTCTTTCAAGTACTCCCTTAATTCCTTAAAGGATTTCGGTTTCGGTCCCCTCAAATCCATCTGTCCTCTCTGACCCCCCTGTTCTATCCAGGGACCCGTTGCTGAATCCAATGGGGTACTCCGACTCTTTGGTCCTAGCAACTGCCTTTGGGAATTGATCGTATTATTCCTACTTTCCATCTCTGCCCTTTCCCTGTCCCATCGTGCCTGTTCCTCCTGCTGGGCTCCCTCTGGGTTGTAGATTGACACTATAGGACCTATGGTAACAGGTACTTGTAGAGCATCCGGCAATTGGTACGACCTTGCATGCTCCGTTTCGGGCACCTTCTGGACCACGAATCTTCCTACTACTCTCTGTACGGGACTAGATTGAGATACTTCCTCACCTTTCTTGGGATCCCACTCTGATGTGGGGAGCGATTTATATTCCCCCCACCTAGCCCCGTCCCCTTGCTGTAGTTCGGGACTTTCGGCTTCTCTATTGTACGGAGGTGGTCTATCTAATAATAGCCTCTCTATCAGATCCTCATCTGGCTCGCTATCCTCATCTTCTTCTACAGGTTTCTTTTCTCCCGTAGTCTCTAGCATTGTGAACAGTTTATCTGCTTCTATCTTTTGCACTCTCCACTTTTTAGCTTCGTCATCCCATTTAGCATCCTGCACTGCTTTTACCGATCGTCTCACTCTTTCTTGGCGTCTATTCAAGCTCTTCTCGTGTGCTGCTCTAAACCATGCACTAAGGGCTTCGAACTGTGTTGGCCTCGGTAGAGGTCTCGTTGCAAGCATTACTGCTTTCAGTTGATTCAATACTTCTAGCTTAAACGTCCCGTACCTCGGGAACGTTAGTTCCTTATTCCCTTCTGTAAGCTTATTCCACTCGGAGATCCATAGTATTGAGTGTAACCCTACATTCACAGCCATATGATAAGCTGGTGTGCCTTCTGGTGGAGCTTCTTCTCCTGCATACAAGTTTCCTCTATCTCTCTTAAAGATCGCCCTTAAACGCTTAAAACACTTCATTTTCGGTAATCTACGATTTTCCTTTATTAATTCTCTTCCTTGTTTACGTCCCGATGACAAACCACCAATCCCTACGCGGCTCTCGCTAACCAGCCTATCCCAGCGCGGTTCTACACCGACCGGCCAATCTCATCGCTGCTCTACGCTGACGTCACTCGTTCCCTCTGCAGCAGTTCCCCTCCTTTCTCAGCTTGCCTCGCGGTCTTACATACGTCTCATTCATACGCTGAAAAATGACTACTTCCGTCCAAGCGATCACTTTTCTCTGACTGTACGGCCACAGTCTAACTGTAATTGTCACCTCAACTGGCGAGACGTCTTCCTCTCACTTCAGACGCTCGCCTTAACTGATAGGTTACTTACACACAGTAAACGTACGACCAGCGTCCGTTACTCATACACTCACTCAAACACTCCCCCTATCATCGGTCTGCGGGCGATCAATGGTACCTCATGACCCCCTTTAAAATGGTAGACAATTACTCTGGGTGTTCGATACACCCGAACCACTTAAGCCCTTCACTGGATCTTAAGATTTTATCCGGTTGCGCGCGCTCACAACCTTCCCTCAATCACACTACAGGCATTCAACTCCGCTTGACATTACAACACAGGTACAACATAAAACACCGCAATCTGGCAACGCATGACCCTTATACTCACTCTCGACCGACTCTGCTGCTTTTCTCTCGACGCACCGTCAGCACCTTCTTCGGCCGGGATTCTTCTTCTGGTCGTCGATGACTAGGGACCTTGGGGTAATCTAGACCTGACCTAGGTTGCCTTCCTCAAGAAGAAAACCATCTTTCTCTGCTACCAACTGCGGGGAATGAGATTTTGATATCTTTTCTGATTACTTTGATACCTATCTCATTCATCTATTTTGGATTGATTATTTTCTGTCATTGAGTAAAAGGCAAACCCCACATAGGTTAAATCAACCCCATAGACTGACGCAACTCTGAAGAACCACTTACAACTGATATAGTTTTAAAAGTTTAATATAAAATCAGAATTAAGTGCATATACAATCCTCTCAGGATAAGATTCAACAAATATACAGGAACTAAAAGGAACATAAATTCCCTAAAGAACCTAAGTCTACAAAAGAATACGATTAAAGTCAATTCAAGAATCAACAGATTAAAAAAACATAGACACAAAGTGGTTCCGTTGCGTCATCTACAAAAGGAGAATAAACAAGTTAAATCTGTCCCTACTCTATGCTAGGTGACATCCCTACAAGCAAGTTTCTTTTACCCTAAAAAGGTGTCAGCAGTTTGACTTCCTAAGAAGTTCAAACTCTCTTAGCCTCTAATGGTAACTTATGTCGAGAAGCAGTACCCTTTCTGCCTACCCATCCGCTCTCTAAGGGTCCTCGGCCTACTGCTCTCTTGCGCTCTGCTCTTTCTCTCTTCGCCTTTGCCTCAGGCCATCTGCGCTAACTTCTCCCCTGGGTGCTGTCCCTAAATACACAATCACAGTATAGGTGGAACGCCCCTTGACGCCCACCACATGTACATTCACATGATGTCATTCTCTAGGTCTTTCCATAGCTTCGTCTCTTCGCGTCGTCCGTTAAGTTGACCTTTCTTCTTAGACGCCATCTTCGTCTTCGTGCTGGTGACTTCATTGACATTCCAGTTGACACTTTCAGAGCAAAGTCTATCACTTCATCAGAACTCTATTCTTTACGACTGTGTTCGTAACCTCATTTGGTCCTGTGAACGGTCATTTCTAAACAAGACCGAAATTCCAAGAGTCTCTTATCTCACTTAGGCCATAAACTTCGTCTAGCATTGTCACCTTAAATTTAACAAGACCTTTGACTCTAGGCTCGCACGTTTAGATCAAGGCTATCCGCGATTCCTGTGAGCCCACTAAATTACATACAGCGGACTACACTCCTGCGAACCCTTGGTCAGTCAGGTTAAAATCACACATGACCAAACTCTTCTAACATTCCTACAAACTCTTCTACACAGTATAACCTTTAACACACATTTATATATAATCGAATTTTAGCAAATCATTTGATTATAAGCGAATGCATCTTACATAAAATACAACATTATACTCTTATTTCCTACACCGTGCTATATATGCTGCACATTTCCTCACTTTACATTTCGTAACGTTTCTCCTCTTTATAATTACATACGTACATCTATTCAGCACGTTCTACTGTTCTTAAGCATTTCTACACATTTCTATATTAGCCCACTACGTATACGGGCCTTCTAATCTAAAGTGAATACAAATACATTTCCTACTACATTGGTTACATTACGCTATAGGTTCTAACTTTACATTACAACTTCTACGTTTATGCGATATGCTTATGAATATGGTACAGATATAATTTTTATTCAAATTGCGCTCTCTCACTGGCTTCTCTGATGCAATCGTATCTAAGGGGTGAGCGAGGGGAGGCAAAGGGTCTGATGGTGCAAGCCACCTTTCGTGACGTCACTTCCTGTTGTGACGTCAGCGCCCCCTACTTCTTTTTTTAGGACTTGTGCTATCTGGATGCTATGAGAGAAACAGCAAATCAGCAAAACAGCAAAATACGAGTCCAGCGGCACACTATGCTAAGCACAGATTTTTAGCATGCATGTTTTTAAGCCATGCCCTTAATTACAGTGGTCACGCCCCTTTGAGAGACCCCCCCCCCCCACCCCATTTTTTCATCTCAATTAAAGCCCCTGCCTAGGGGTACACATGTCAATCCAAGCAGAGATCACTCAGTTTACAAGGATCTGGGGTCAAAGATATAGTCCTCTATATGGTGGGCCCTAATGACATCTTTACTTAGCTTGGCTCAAAATATGTCCAAGTCCGCAGCCTGGGGCTCTCTCCTGAGGCAACAAAAGAGTCCCGGGGAAACACAGCCACCACATAGAAGCGGCTGTTATGAAAAGCTCAAGGCAGAGGGGAAATGCAAGGGTTTTGATGCCCAGAACGGAACTCGGAAACCCACAAGCACTGCAGAACGGGCGATGACAAGTCATAGCGAGGGGGTTTCTCGCCACCACACCTCCATTCTCAGTCATCCGCTGGGTCAGCAGGGGGGTGTCCCCCTGCCTCCGTCACATGCACTCGCTCACCTCTCTGTGGCAATTCATCGCCTCCCCTTCGCCCGTCAAACCTCCTGTGTACGGGCCAGATTGACAGAAAGTCAGTGCACTGCACAAGAAAAGGGCAAAGAGGTTCAGTTGAAAATCCATGAGCATCACAGACCGATTGTTACCCCCCCCCCCCCCCCCCCCCCCACCTCATTCACAAGGGATATTTGGCCAAAGACACTTCCAAATTTAATTCACGCCCTCTCTATTATCTGAAGGAAGTCCTTCCATTATAGGAAATTCTGTTCTAAACGACTATGAAAGTGCCTTCCCAATGTGTTCTTGTGGTTTGAGAGTCTGCCATTTATTGCAGTACTACATTTCTACTTGTATTGTGTACTCCTTTGTAACATGCACACGTCACTTTTCCTCTTGAAATTATCGTTTGCTACCTCTTGTATTTTGTTTGCTTTTGATACATGCACAATAGCCACCATTGCCCCATGTAACGTAACGTTTGTTCTTGTGTTTTGAGTATCTGCCATTTAGTGCAGTATTATTCCTCTACTTGTACTTTGTACGATTTTGTAACATACACATGTCACTTTTTTTTCCTCTTGTAACGTATCGTTTGCTACCTCTTGTATGTTGTTTACTCTTGATTCATGCACAATTGTCACTATTGCCTTATGTAACGTAACGTTTGCTCTTGTGACATGCTGACTTGTAATTTTTCCTCATGTTTCATTACTGTTCCTATTGTGAAGCGCTCTGACACCTTCGGGTTAAGTCCGCGCTATATATAAACGCATTAAATAAATGAAATAAATAAATCAATACATCTGGAGGGGTCACAGCACACAGACCTGCCCCTCTCTGGATGCAGGAGCTTTGCACCGGATGAGGTCTGAGGCCAGAAAACATCCTTAGACCAACGGGGTGGAGCCAAAAATCAATAAAACGGGTCTTAAAGGGACCACCTGATATGTTTCATGAAAGACAGTGGACTATTTTCATGCAATTACAAACCTGACATCTCGTGTGGTGCCACTGTGTGTCACACGGCATCAGCACTCGTCACATGAACTCCGGGTAGGGGTGTGACAAAGGCCCCTGCGGTCCCTAAGCGCAGGGGTGGCCCCCAACCCGCCAGGGACCCCAGCCCTTCATGAGAGGCCCCATTCATCCCAAAGTCAATGAATATCTGTGGGGTATGAGAGACTCAGGGCTCTTCATCACATTCTGCAGTAGGGCCCCATCAATAGAGTTACCCCACTGCCACCAGGTGAAGGATAATCTCACATGGAGAGCACCAAAGTGAGCTGGAAACAGTGCTTAATTTGAGCTGGTGGTTGCCATTTGAGGGCACCACCACTTATTTTTGGGGACCAGCACTTGCTTCCCCACATCAGATATTTACTGAGTGCAAGAGAGGGAAAAGCACACAGGTCGGGAAAGACGTTGTCGTAAAGAGACAAAGCAGGATCCTTCAAGACCGAAAAAAGGGGCGGGGACTGTCCGGTAGTGGATTAAAGACTACCAGTGTTGGTATTCGGCACGCTGAAGTTTAATTGCACCAGCCGCTGGCTTCTGAGCAGAGCTTCGGGCATGGGCACTCTTTCTTTCACAAATTAAGCACTGGCTGGAAAACCTACACAGTGTGAGTTTACCCCTTGAGTGTGGAGGCCATGCGCAGTTCATTCCATTAAGGGTGTTACAACCTACCAAAGCATAACCCGGTATTTGTAAAGCGCAAACAAATCACCCATAAGGGTCTCTAGGCGCTAGGTGCCGTTGGGGGGATTAAATGAGTTATTGCCCAGAGTCACATGATGCTGAGCTGATCTGCCTCCGGCGCTTGGGATTGAAGCATGAGCCCCGCGCTCCGGAGTCAGCCACCCTGGCTGCTGCGCCACACCTCTCCCCCAAAGAATAGGATGCCTGACTCCAATGCCTTTTCTTGCATTTAGGTCTGGCTTCACACCATGCTGTCAAAGCCTTTATGAGACCTGGTGTGTTCCAGACAGTTAAAACAATGAATTACATGTTTCACTCTACAGTTTCCCTAATAACTAAGGACAGCAGCCGGGGAGATCATGAATGAAGTGCTTAATTAAAATTCATAAATAAGCATAAACCCGGCATTATCCCCCTTATGTTTCAGGAGCACCCTGTGTGAAGCACTCCATTTGGTCTGGTACATAATCAAGATAGAATGTTTACAGGGCACAGACACATGGGATAAGTCTCGAAGTGCATATACTGTGTGATTTCTTGATTATTTGCATAAAAACCTGATTCGCTTGAACTTTGAATGTGCTCTGAGGGAGATCTTACACAATGGTTTGGCAGTGGCGTAGCAAGGTGGGCAGAGGAGGTGGTCTGCTTCAGGCCGCATGAGTTTTGGGGGTGGCGGCCTCCATCGCTCTTATCTGCGACCGCCGAGGGAATTGCCAGCACCCCCCCGCGCTCTTACCTGCGGCTGCGGCCATCGCGGGAATCGCCAGCACCCAGGGCCAGAATGGCTACCGGGTATTTTGGCATGCTGCCGAGCTGGGGGCTGATGTCACTGTGATGGGGGCTAATTTCGTTGATGGAGACCTGCGTGTGCTTTGAAATAAACAAAGCAAAACGAATGTCGTTCAGCACACGCACACGCAGGTCCCCCTCAACGAAATCAGCCCCCAGCTCGGCAGCATGCCAAACCGCCCGGTAGCCGGTCTGGCCCTGCCAGCACCCCCTCCCCCCCGCTCTTACATGCCACACGCCCATGTGTGGCAAATGCAGGGACCACCACAGGCAGCACATGATCTAGCTACGCCACTGTTCTTGGTCTGGTCCCCGTATATAAGATCGAAACACATTGGCAGTGCAGTGGTGCCTTGATTGAATGGGCGTGAAATTATGTAGTAGATCCAACGACATCAGAGTGGGCCTACACAGGGGAGATATACGTGGTTTGGACTGTCCCTTTATTAATCAACGGTATTGGAAGGGGTTGACTGAATCCATCTTCATAATTTTGTTTGAAATGCATGATTCACTATTGTCAAGTATCTGTATTGATATAAGTTTTTAATGTTATTGTTCAAATATTGCTTTCATGTATATTATGCTGTTAAAAGTATTTTTGTTTGTGGAAATATAGGACCTGTCATAAACAATATTGAAAAAAATGTACACCTACATGATGAATGAAATCCATATGTGACCAATACACAACAAACTGGGTTAGGGTAGATGGTGAAGGAGAGAACTTCCTTCTACAGATGTTAAAGTTCCCCTAGCTTTATTCTCCTGAATAGAGTCAACCCCCATATCTGGGAACCACTTTTACAAAGTTTGCATTTTCCTGCCTAAGCCAAATGTGCCTTTCTACCAGTGTCCTGGGTCACCTGACGGCGCCCCTGTAGTGGGATGTGTATTGCTCCCAAGAACATTGGTGTGGGAGAGTGTGGGTCTTTCTGACAGGATGGCTGGGGAGGAGATGTGCCACCATTCTGATTACACTTCAAAGGGGCCGGCCCACACAGAATAACCTGACAACAGCCCTGCGCCCCCCCCCCCCCATTTGTTTCACTAGCCTGACTGAAGCTAATCCCAGAGTAAAGTGAGGAATTTACCAGAACCAGTTTTAGACTTAGACAAAGGGGTGACACCCTCCCACAGGCTGGCACTTGGCATAAAAGTGTAGATTAGATTAGATTAAGAGTCTTGTATAGCGCTACCCACACAGGGTTTCCTGGCACTTTAACAACAAGCATGATTTGTCCCAGCCCAACTGGCTCAGATCAGCCAAGTCTTCAATTGTCTGCAAAAGATGATCAACGAAGGGCAGAATCTCAGACGTTCCGGTAAGGCGTTCCAGAGTTTTGGGCCGGGATACGCAAAGGAGCGACCTCCCATACAGGATCTTTAATCCTGGGAACTATGCATAGAGAGAGTTTGCTACAGTGCAGGTAACACGTGGATAGGTATGATTGTATCAAGCCGATGATGTGGTGGGGGGCAACCTCAGCCCTTGCTTTGAAGACGTAACAGAGAGCCTTAAACTGGATACATTTCTCCACTCTTAGCCAGTGAAGCTCCCACAGAAGAGGAGTAGCTGGCGTATGTTTTGGCATTCGGTAGATGAGTCTGTCGGCCACATTCTGCACCACCTGCATGTGTCTTACGGAGGCTTTGTCAACCCCAAAATACAGAATGTTACTATAATTCAGGTGAGGCAGAATAAGTGCCTGGGCGACTGTTCCTTGAGCAGATTTATGAAGCCATTTCAAGGTGATGAAACATGTTGCTAACACCTTCGCCACCTGATGCTTCATGGAGACTTTGGAGTCCACTAAATAGCCAAGATTCTTAACTTTAGTGGCAGGGGCATTGTCCAAACATCTGGCCAGTGCTGAGGTCCCCAGAGAGACAGATTCTTACCAAGCACCAGCACCTCCATTTTTCTCTGTTCAATTTCTGTGAGTTGTTATTTATCGAGGATGCTATGCACGCCATACAGGGGTTCAATGACACAGAGTTGTTGTACTGATCGGATGATAAATAGAAGATTATTTGAGTATCATCAGCATAGGAGAATAGAATTAGGCCGCAACTTTCCACCAGGTCCGTTATAGGGCGAACATAGATGTTGAAAAGATCCGGACTTAAGGCCGAACCCTCCGGCACCTCAGAAGTCAATTCATGACACTTGGAAGAGTCACTACCTTAGAAGACCTGAAATGATCTACCCTTCAGAAAGGAGGGTAGCCAGGCAAGTGCTATTCCCTGGGCTCCAACAGTGCCAGCCTTAGAATGAGCACATCATGGGACACAGTGTCGAAGGCAGTACTGAGATCAAGTAAAATCAGTGCTGCCATCTCTCCCTCATCTAGGAGCCACATGAAATGTTCAGTGACCCCGAAGAAGGGCGGGCTCGGTGCTGTGCCCGGCTTGGAAACCTGACTGGGAGTTGTGAAGAAAAGTGTCATTTCCAGAAGCTGAAAGCAATAACTTCTGGACATGTGAAAACCCAAAAGAGGTACTGTCCTGTTGTCTGAGACCTGAAGGAGACTGGGCCAGATTGTCTTTAACCCTTTAGGTGCTCATGACGGCGTGCAGGATTTGCGGCGCAGGGAAGGGGTTAACCCATGACCCCAGAGGTGACCCAGTTTGCTCACCTCCTGTGTGAACTGCAGGGATACAACAAGTTCCAGAGACCTTTCCAACTGACGAGAGCCAACTGGACCTGACCTGGTCCCCTCTGCTGGCCTTTGTGGAAGTGAGTCTTAAGCCACAACTGTTGTCCTCAAGGTCCTGGACCCCTTGCTGGATTCAGAGTGCATTTTTCTCGCCTAACTGAAGGTTTCACCGGACCCGATGTAGAGTCCCACAGAGCTGTGCCCCACAGCTCCTCACTGAAGGCTTCACTAGATCCCGCGCTGACCAATGCAGAGCTACGCAGCTCCGGAATGGTAGTATCACTGGATCCAATGCAGAGCCAGGCAGAGCGTTGCAGAGCCCCACCAAACCATGCTGCACCATCCTCACATTTAAGTAAAAATGTAAAACTTCCAGCACAATGCACCTTGTCCTGTATCCGGACAGTGTTCCATTTTGGCCTGAACTTGGCCTTTGGCCCGGTCCGGAGTGACCAGATAACTGCAGTAGGTGCTTCACACCTTTGGGTGCTATTTTGAACCTTAAACTTTAAAAAAAATCATAGCTCAAATTCTACTGCTAGGGTTTTTGTCACTTTTGTGTCGTTGTATTCCTTAAAATAGTTTCTAATTTTCTAAATTGTCTTGGAATTTTTCTTTTTACTTTATTACTGTTTGTGTGCTCCATAAATATTTTACACATTTGCAATAAGTTACGCCTGACTGTTTTGTGGCAAACTACTAGAGAGTGAAGTACATGTTTATTTGGTGACTTTTATGGTTCGCCTTATCAAGGATTGTCATCGTCAGCTACTTCAACAAATAATATGATGTCTTAAACCCTTGATAGAGCGCGATTGTGCTCTTTCCATTTGTAGAGGTGCATCATAATCACGACGAGCTTGCACCTGAATTTATTTTTGTCATGTTAACATTTAGTCATGAGAATGTGAACGTAATAACACAAAAAGGTAAAATAATAGAAATATTCTGTACAATGTGAAGAAATTAACGTGCCAGTTGTGTCCTGAATAATGTAAATCTTAGTGTTTGTTTATATTTGACTAATGAAGTTCATTTATCAAGATGTAATGCATTGATTCAAACGTGCCCCATGTTAATGTCTGCACTCAGGCATGTTTAATTGGAACTTTATCGTGTAGCATTCATGTGGGTTAATATGTTCATGTAATATGTTGATTTAGAAATGCTTAGTACAATGTCCATTTATGGTATTTTCATAGGGCCTATGTGCCTCATTCTTATGTTGGCCGAATTCTGTAGGCCTGAAATGTATTCTCCCTGACAGCTCTTGTGGAAGGGTAAAAAGCTGAACTTCATGTGCATGCTGGATTTGTTCAGTTCTCACATTTCTGTTGCAGGTGGAGAAATTCATCCTTGTTAGTTAGAATAATGCGTTTATTTTTGAAGTTAGGCTTGGGGAGGAGAGGATACTTTTGTAAAAGTAGGGCTGTTAATGTGAAACAGTGTTCTTTCTCACTGCAGAAAGCCTGGAAATCAAGGTTATCGTACCAGGAGCTGGGAGTATCAAAACTGAGTGGAAAACCACCTATGAGGAGGCCTCCAGCAGGATGAGTCGATCGAATGCTACCCAATGGGCCTGTCTATGATTCGGTGCTTTTAAATTAGGGAGAGTGACCTGTAGGTTAAGTTAGGAGAAGAGAAGAGATCTACGGAGAGGGAAGAGGCATTTTAGAACAAGCTCTGAAGATTTATGCTATTTGACCTATACCGCATGAGTGTACGTAGGAAGTCTTCATGCACTATCACCTTTTCCTGACTTGTCTGGGGAATGCTAAGTAGGGATGTGACTAATGCTTTTTACTTACGAACCTCAAATGCAGACTGATCTTGACGTAGGGGCAATCATTGCCTGCGTTCTGTCATTCTTTTCATGCATTAAAGGTTCAACGTAGCTCATAGGTTTGGCTTTGTATTAGTTCCAATGTATTTCTACAACCTCGTCTTGAGATGTCTGTATGTTCAGTTATGTTTGGCTTTGTAAGAAGTCATCCCTGAACTTGTTGCCTTCCTCCTGTATTTTGTCTGACCTGTTTGTGTTAGTTTTATGACAATGGACACTTTACCACTGCTGATCCCTGCTAAAGTGCAAATGCTCTCCCTATTGTAAAATTGATGTATGGATTAGTGACTCCATGATTGGCTGATCTGGTTTACTTGTCAGACCCTAGCACAGTGCACCAGGGGTGCCCAGGGCTGGTAAATCCAAATGCTGCTGGTGGGTGTGCAGCACTGGTTATGCCACCCACAGGAGCAGCCTGTAGTAGTATGTCTAAGGCTTGTCATTGCAGAGCCTGTGTGCAGTCTTGTACTGCCATGTTGACTGGGTAAGTGCACCCACTTGCCAGTCCCTAAATCTTCCCTTTTCTTCATATCAGACACCCCTATGGTAGGCCCAAGGGCAGGGTGCATTGTAAGTATAAGGTAGAGACAAGCCCTGATGTGTGTGGCATGTCCTAATAGTGAATTACAGCCATTTTCGTTTTTCACTATTGCAAGGCTAACTATTCCCCATAGGCCAGAATGGGCAGTTTGATAATTACATCTTATAATCCTAACTGACTCAGGGGACCAGGTAGAAATTCGAGTTTAGTATGCCTGAACTCAGAATGATAAAATGCATCTTTTAGTGAAGTTGGTTTTAACATTCTGTGTTTGAAAATATCACTTTTAGAAAGTAGGTCTTTTCTTGTCTAACCACCCAAGCCTGTCTCTTCTAGGTTGTGTATTCCTTGTCTGGAGTTTGAGTGACAGAGGCTGGGGGGTTCCAGGAGACAGGGTGAGTCAGCACAGTGCTGAATAGAGAGATCTGCATCTAGATAGGAGGGAGGAGTTGCACCTGAGACAATGCTTGCTCCACCTCCCGTGGTGTGTCTCATGTCTCTGCCCTACACTGTGAAAGGAAAGAAGGGGTCATGTAAACAGAGTGCTCCAGGACTGACCAGAACTGGTTTGGACTAGGCAAAGGCCTCTCTGCCTTCAGAGAACAAAGAGAAACTGTGTATAAAAAGGGGTACCCAGACCTCAGAACTTTAGATCACTTTTGGGAAACAAGAAGAAACCTTTGCTGAGGAGAGGAACCAGAGAGACTGAGGATAGACTATCCCGATGCTGAAGTGCTGCTTGGGAGATTGGCCTGCAGTGGTTGCCTGACTGCCAAAGAAAGGAGAGAGGAACTTTGTGTACTTTCATCAACTTGTAAGGATCTGCAAGGGCTTGACAACAGAGCTTGCCTCCTGCTGATGTCTCAGGGACAACAGACTTCACCCACCAGCTCCCCAAGAGTTCTTTGGACGTGCCTGCAGTTGTGCTGGACTTTTTGAGGAACTGCGCATCACAAAGAGCTGGAAGCGCTACTTATGAGAAAGAAGTGTGACGCCGAACTGCTGCTGCCGCTTCACAACATGAGAGCACCTTGCATCGCCTGAGAAGAGGATCGACGTCGTATCAGACGCCGCCGCGTCACCGGGAAACGTGTTGCAGGGCCTGTAGCTGCTCGCATCATTGTCAACTTGCCTCGCATCGTCGGAAAAGAGGTTGGATGTCGCAGCAGACGACGCCGCATCACCGAGAAGTGTGTCGCAGGGCCTGTAGCGGTCCGCATTGCCTCGCATCACAAGGAAGACGCCATCTTTGTTTTATTGCACTGAATCCTCGTCGCATCATGGCGTTGCGAGCCGCATCACCACGGAAGCACAGTAAGAAACCAATGCATCACCGTCCCCTACGCAGCAGTAGGGAACCGACGCATCACCTTCCCGAATGAATGAATGAATGAATTGAGGATTTGTACAGCGCAACTAAACCCAGAGGCATCAAGGTGCTAACAGATGGTATGGCTGTTTGAACAGAGGGAAAAGGAGAGTAGATTACAGGTCGGCTTCCCAGAAGAGCCAGGTCTTGAGTCCTTTACGGAAAAGCGCATGAGAAGCCAGGCCCTTAAGATCATCTGGAAGCGAGTTCCACAGTCAGGGCGCAAGAGAGCGGAAGGCCCTTCCTCCCCATCTGGCCTTAGAGAATCGGGGGACGGCTAGCAGTTTTTTGTTGGCAGAGCGGAGGGCCCTGCTGGGCACATAATAGGAAACAAGGGAGCGGATATCTTCGGGTCCTGTCCCAGACAAGGCACAGTGCGTAAGGCAGAGGACCTTGAAGTTGATCCTGGCCTGCATGGGGAGCCAGTGCAGGTCCTTCCTAATGGCGGAGCCTGAGGAGCGTTTCGGGGCGTCTACCACAAACCGGGCAGCTGCATTTTGCACAATCTGAAGGCACTGGACAAGACCTTTATTAGTGCCAAGGTAAAGTGCATTGCAGTAGTCCAGCCTGGAAGATATAAGAGCCACAGCAACCTGTTTTCGGGCTTCAAAGGAAAGATAATGGGTGATCATTCTCAAGATCCTTAGGGCACCACAACAGGTAGAGACTGTCCTGCTTACTTGTTTGTCAAAAGAGAGGGTGGTGTCCAAGATCACACCCAGGTTGCGTGCCGAAGTAGAGGGCGTGGGGCAGGTGCCAAGAGCAGAGGGCCACCAGTGCATCGACCAGATCTCCTGTTTGCCTCGGAAAATAAGGACCTCCGTTTTCTCTCCATTTAACTTGAGGAAGTTCTTAATCATCCAGTCTGAGACTGCCTCCATACAGTTCCTAAAATTTAGAGCCGTTATGGTAACTGATTGTGACAGAGAGACCATTATCTGGGTGTCGTCGGCATAGGAAAGAATTTCCAGGCCAAACGATCTTACAAGCCTGGCGAGTGGGGCCACGTAGATATTAAAAAGTGTGGGGCTCAAGGATGAGCCCTGGGGAACCCCACACTGCACAGGCTTGACTGGCGAAAGGAAGTCACCCAACTTGACCCTTTGATTCCGTTGGTCAAGAAAAGATGTAAGAAGGCTAAGCGCTGGTCCGTCGACTCCAGTTTCCCTGAGGTGAGTAGCCAGAATGGAAGGGGACAGGGTGTCAAATGCGGCTGTAAGGTCGAGCAGTACCAGCAAAGTAGTCTGGCCACTGTCGACCTTGGTGCGGATGTTATTGACAACCACTGTAAGAGCAGACTCAGTGGTATGTGCCCTCCGGAAGCCATGCTGGAAAAAGTCCAGAGAGCTGGCGCTATCCAGGAAGGCACTCAAGTAGTGGTTAAGATAGGCCTCTAGCATCTTAGCGGGAGCAGGAAGAAGGGAGATGGGGCTGAAGTTTTTCAAGATTCCAGGGTCTAAGGTAGCCTTCTTTAGAAGGGGCTTGACTATGGCCATTTTCCAAGATGATGGATAGACACCTTCAGAGATTGCCAGGTTCATAACCTCCAGGAGAGGGGGCAACATTACCTTCCTACACTCTTTAAGCTCCTCAGTGGGCAAGGGTCCAAAGGGGATCCAGAATTAAGCTTGTCCAGGAGCAAACTGAGTTGATCAAGAGTGAGGAGGGGGAACTTGGAAAAGGTAATGCAAGATTCATGGGCCTGTCTTTCCAGGGGGAATGAAGCGGGCAAGGGGGGAATCGCTAAGTCAAAGTTGAGGACTTCCAGGGCTGTGTGGATATCCATAATCTTTGTATGGAAGAAGTCGGAGATCTGATCACACAGTTCTTGGGAAGGTACTAAGGGGTGGGGTGACTGAAGAAGAGACAGGGAGTCGACAATTTTAAACAGTTCCCTGGGGGAGCTAAGAAAGGCGGTCAATTTTGCAAAGTACGCTTTCTTTTCTGCCAGCACCGTGATTTTGTATCCTTTAAGTAAGCATTTATGTTTCTCCCTCTCTTTAGGGTCCAGATGAGACCTCCAGAGTCTTTCTTGTTTCCTGCACCCCTGCCTAAGCAATCTGAGGGAGTCTGAGAACCAGGGGGCCGAAGGCCGTTTCCTGGCAGAATAGTGTCGTTTGACCGGCGCAAGAATATCCACGCCACTTGTCAGAGTGTTAGATAGGTCAAGGGCAGCTGCGTCAGGATCCCTCCAGAGAGGAGGCTTAAGGTTAGCCATCAGGGGAGCAAGAGTTTCATTATTCAGCCCCATGAAGTTCCTCCTCAATTCCCAATTATTATGATCGAACTGAGACAAATCAAGGTGGGAAGATGCGAATTCGAGGGGAACGGCCAGATGGTCCGACCAGGACAGGGGGAAAGGGGAGCCAATTTCAAGTCTGGAATCGTTGGTGAAGACCCCATCCAAGGTATGAGCAGCTGAGTGGGTGGAGGTCCCTATTCCTTGAAGCAGTCCGCAGGAGGCCAGGGAGTCTAACAGGTGACTAGTGTCAGAGGAGTTCAAGTCCTCCAAATGAAAATTGAAGTCCCCAAGAATGGTCATATTGGGTCTATCAATATAGGGTTCAAAGATCTCAAGTAGATCATGCCTGAAAGCAGACCTAGGGCCTGGGGGTCTATAGATCAGGATCCCAGAGAAGGAAACGGTGGGGGAGGAATTTAGCGCGAAGTACATTGCCTGGAAGGAGTACAGCGGGGAGGGCAAGGGCTCAGTTCGACATCTAATTGAACTTTTGTGCAGTATGCCCAGCCCTCCTCCCCTGCGGCCTACTCTATCCATTCTAGCAAGGGCGTATCCCTCGGGAATAGCGTTTATTAGTTCAGGCCCTGAAAAATCAGAGGCCCAAGTCTCAGTAATGAAGGCCCAAGAGGGATTTCTATCCAAGATAAATTCCCTGAACGCCACATTATTTTTAACAAGTGAACGAGCATTGATATGGAACCCAGTGTCTTTTGTCAGGGGGGGGGGTGACCTGGCCTTTTAGGAGAGGCCCGCTTATGGGAGGAATCAAAGGTGTTTGAATGACTTCCTCTCCCACTACATCGGCAATCTAGGGCACCAATGAGCTTTTCCGGAGCGAATGTGTAATGGCAAGGCTGCCAGGAGGGTTTGAGGGCTTGTAATGAACCTAAGGTGTATAAGGGACCAGCTGGGACATGAGAGTGGATGGAACTAGCCTCCCTGGCCCCTGGCGCTTCCTTAGCGCTGACGGGCGCAGACTCTGGCGCGACTCCGGCGCAGATGCGGCGCAACCACTGATCGCGTCCGCTGCGCGAAGGCATGCCCGTCTCTTTAAGTACTGACGACTAGAGTGCAGCGTGTGATGCCTCCCACCCAAGATGCCCGCTGCTGAATAGCACAACCCGGGAACGAGAGAATCAGCACCTGACTCGGCTGAGTATCGCCCGGAGTGCGGGGAAATAAAAGTTAAAACTGCCTAAGATAGAGCAGAGTGCAAGGTAAAAATGTTTGCAGTGAATGATTTTGAATTCATAAAAACGAAATAAGCGCCACGATAAATCCATGACACAACACAGCATGAGAGTTCACACACGCACGTCAGACAGTTCACTCAGCAAAGCTCCCGGCTTTCCGCCTCAGGAGTAGAAACAAACAGCAATCTTGCGTCTGCCCCAAGAGTGCTCCTTAAGTACTGATGACTAGAGTGCAGCGTGTGATGCCTCCCACCCAAGATGGCCGCTGCCGAATAGCACAACCCGGGAACGAGAGAATCAGCACCTGACTCGGCTGAGTATCGCCCGGAGTACGGGGAAATAAAAGTTAAAACTGCCTAAGATAGAGCAGAGTGCAAGGTGAAAATGTTTGCAGTGAATGATTTTGAATTCATAAAAACGAAATAAGCGCCACGATAAATCCATGACACAACACAGCATGAGAGTTCACACACGCACGTCAGACAGTTCACTCAGCAAAGCTCCCGGCTCTCCGCCTCAGGAGTAGAAACAAACAGCAATCTTGCGTCTGCCCCAAGAGTGCTCCTTAAGTACTGACGACTAGAGTGCAGCGTGTGATGCCTCCCACCCAAGATGGCCGCTGCCGAATAGCACAACCCGGGAACGAGAGAATCAGCACCTGACTCGGCTGAGTATTGCCCGGAGTGCGGGGAAATAAAAGTTACAACTGCCTAAGATAGAGCAGAGTGCAAGGTAAAAATGTTTGCAGTGAATGATTTTGAATTCATAAAAATGAAATAAGCGCCACGATAAATCCGTGACACAACACAGCCTGAGAGTTCACATACGCACGTCAGAGACTTCACTCAGCAAGCGCTGCGAGGCCTTCGGGTATGTACACGCTATATAAATATAATTTTTCATTTCATTTCATTTCATTTCCCGGCTTTCCGACTCAGCAGTAGAAACAAACAGCAACACTTTTGTTGTATTGTGTTACTCATCCTAAGGTACTTTGACTCAAAGTGTCGCGTTTTACGATCTAAAGAGAACTAAGCTAATTCTACCATTTTAAGTACAGTATTGTGGATTTTTGTCGTTTGTGGTCTTGTCTTAAGTCTATATAAAGAATACTTATTTTTAATATACAACTTGTGTGGTGTCCATCTGCTGTGTTGTCACTTGGTTACTGTATGTGTTCACAAATGCTTTACACACTGCCTCTGAGATAACCCTGCCTGCTTGTGCCAAGCTACCAAGGGGGTGAGCAGGGGTTATTTAAGGAGTGTACCCTTACTCTGACTAAACGCAATGGTCCCTATTTGTCAAAGGTACCTACCAATGCCAACTAGAGACCACCAAATCTAACAGAAACCCACTAAATTGGAAGTCTGGAGGCTGTGATTCTTCAGAGTCCTAATTCTTTGAGCCTGTGAGTCTGACTTAATGATCTATTTCTCCCCTCTATACTTCTAAAGTAGGTACAAAAGGTCCATCGTTGAGGGTATGCTGGTCTAGGGTTGTGGAGCGCTTTGTAGGCGTGCATGAGGAGCGATAAGGTAATTCTTTTGTTGATTTTGGAGCCAATGGAGGTCTTTCAGGTGACTGGTGATGTGGCTGCGGTGGTGATTGTTCAGGACGAGCCTGGCAGAGGCATTCTAGATGTTTTTCAGTTTCTTTAGGAGTTTTTGGGTGGTGCACGCATAGAGTGCATTGCCGTAGTCGAGTCTGCTGCTGACAAGTGCATGGGTAACCGTTTTTTTGCACTAGGCCTGATCTGTATATTGAGAAAAACATTTTTTGAAGCCAATATGCCTTTATGAGTGGATTGGTATCAAACTGTGATGAGGGTGAGGACCATAGACAGGAAAGTCTTTACACTCAACATTACAAATTAGTGTCATTTTGTACATATTTACAACTTTGTGACGTTATGGTTGATGATTGCCTTGCAGGAAAGGTTACGGTCAGTATAGCAGGTCAGAGCCAGTTTTAAAGGATAAAGGCCTGCTTTGTTAATTGGAAAAAGTTACATCAGACGGCACATGTCTGATCCGTTAAAAACAGTTATGACAAAGGAAGCAGGCCTGACTGCGCCCGTCTGCGCCCGTCCGCGCCAGGATCGCGCCGGGCGCAGGGCATGCTGGACAATCTCCGCCCAACACTAGGTATGATAGCGGTGAATTGTTGGCACTTCGTCCTAAGACAGGTGATGCATGTAAGGGCTGTTTCCCCACCGACCAACTGTGGGGCCCCTTTTCATGTTCACTTTGTAAATGGACATCCCTCTCTACATCCATAAAGATGCCCAAAAGCACCGCTCCCCCTAAGCATAGTAGCAACAACTTCAAGGGAGGTCTCATCAATGCTCGCTCACTGTGCTGTCACAGCCAAGATATACACGACTTAATTATGTGCCATGACCTCGACGCCCTTTTCATAACTGAAACATGGCTCAACGACTCCTCTAATCCCGACCTGGCTTCGGCCCTTCCCCCTGATTTTACCATCTTCAGACAGGACAGACCAATCGGGCGAGGAGGTGGGGTCGCATTCATCTTAAAAAAGTCTTTCTCGTGCCACACATTCGATCTAGGCCATCTTAAAGGAAGCGAGAGTATCGGTTTCTCTATTGGGCTAAATCCCTCCACCTCTTTCACGGGAGGCTTAATTTATCGCCCTCCAGGCAATGCCACCTCCTTTTTGGATTCCCTAGGTGAAATACTGGGGTCACTTATGCTACGCTACCCTCATTTCACCATAATGGGAAACCTGAATTTGCAACTGGAGTCATGTGATGACCAACACGCCACATGCTTTCAACATACCCTCAACATCTTTGGACTGGCCCAATTAGTGACCGCACCCACCCACCTAGCCGGTCACACGTTGGACGGTATCTGTACCAACCTAGGTACTATGTCCATATCCCCTCCCATCCCGCAAATATGGAGTGATCACAGTCTCATCCCCTTCGCAATTGAACAAAGAGTCCAAGCTCCGTCAACTATAAAGCGTTCTCAACCCTCCTTCCCCATAAATTGGAAAAAGGTGACCGACCATATCAAGCAGAACTCCCAACCACTGGCACAGGCACCTAAGTTGGTTGGTGATGTGTCGGTCGACTCATATAACTTCCATCTCTGGATAAATCAAATTATCTCAGACAATTCCAATCCTAAAGGTGACCGTGTGAAGTGTTCCAGAAGGAAGCTGAACGCCCCTTGGTATACCCAGGCCTTAACTGAGAGCCACCTACTTTGTAGGATAAAAGAAAGGAAGTGGAGGAAAACATATGATGAGGCATCCAGAGCCCTCTATGTTCAACAGAGGAAACTATACCTCTCTAGTATAAAATCCGCTAAAAAAGAGTATTATACTAAAGCCATCAACGAAGCCCACCAGAAACAAAAAACGGTTTTCTCAATCGTAAAATCCTTCACCCACCCCAAAGCCCTACAGCCCGAAATCCCTCCCTCTGAAAGCCTGTGCAACAATATTGCAAATTTCTTCGGGGAAAAAATTGCCAACATTCAAAAGGATTTCCCGCCCTCCCTGACCACCCCCATTCTACAACCCCAGAAGCAGGTAGCCGATAACCATCTTCTCTCTGCAAGTTTCAACCCGTCTCCCTACAGCAGACCCGTAAGGCGATCATGGCCTGCAAATCAGGAGCACCCACTGACTCCTGTCCCCCTCGTATACTGCATCACTTAATTGAGGCAGTCAATCCGAACATCAACGCTATCATAAATGCTTCTTTAGACTCAGGGGTAGTGCCCAACGAATGGAAGAAGGCCATCGTGAAACCCTTGATGAAAAAACAAAATAAATCCCCCACAGACCTGACCAACATGCGCCCTATCTCACTCCTGCCTGCCCTAGGAAAGATCACGGAGCAGATAGTGTACTGGGAGCTGAAAGCCTTTGTGGAGGACCATAACATTCTGCATCCACAGCAATCTGGCTTTCGCCCCAGCCACTCCACTGAAACAGCCCTTATAGAACTCTCCGACTCCATCAAGTTCCTGCAGGATGAGGGGAGAAAAGCCGTCCTCATCCTGCTCGATCTCACAGCAGCGTTCGATACAATTTCTCATGCCATCCTGATTGACAGGATGCGTGAGATTGGCGTGACAGACACAGCTTTGGCATGGGTAACATCTTTCCTGACCAATAGGTCCCAATCTGTCTCACTGGGCCCCCATCTATCCAGCGTAAAAACCATTACAACGGGAGTACCGCAGGGGTCCATACTAAGTCCATTATTGTTTAACATCTACATGGCACCCCTCCTAGCTGTGATAGAGTCCCATGGGATCCTAGTCACGTCTTACGCTGACGACACACAACTTGTCGTCTCTATCGACAAAAACTGCACGGACACAGAGCTGCGCTTCCAGAATTGTCTCACGGATGTATTTCAGTGGTTGAACAAAAACCACTTGAAGTGCAACAGTGGGAAAACTGAAATTATACCACTAGGTAAAGATCTGCCCTTCTGCCCTAAGGATTGGTGGCCCAAAGACTCAGAGGCCCCGCCTAGTGCAGTGACCTCTGCACGTAATCTTGGCGTGCAATTTGATACAGCCCTTTCCTTTGATGATCACGTCAGGATCACGGCAGGCTGCTGTTTCGGACTTATCAAATCTTTAAAAAAATTCTTTGACTTCCTCCCCATTGCATCCAGGAAATCGGTCGTGGTCGCATTAATACTCTCCCGACTCGACTATTGCAATGGGTTGATGGCTGGAGTGAAAAAGTCCACACTGAAGAAGTTGCAAAGTGTACAGCACGCAGCTGCAAGATTAGTGTTAAAACTCCCCAGGAAATCCTCAGCCTCAGCAGCATTAAATCGTCTTCATTGGTTGCCCCTGCACAAGAGGATCCTCTTCAAGCTTCTACTAACAGTTTTCAAAGCACTAAAGAACATCGGTCCGAAATACCTTGTCAACCGCTTTGTCCACTATGACCCCGTACGAAGTTTGAGATCCTCCGGTGGTAACCTTACCAAGATTCCGAGGTATAAATATAAAACCAGGGGCGGAAAAACTTTCACAGTCCTAGCAGCAAGGGCCTGGAACAACTTGCCTTTACACCTCAGACTGGTTGAGACTGAGAGTCTTTTCAGGAAACAACTGAAGACCTGGGTCTATCAACAATCGGATGCTTATGTTATGGCCGCTATCTAGAGCTTCCATCATCCAATCCCATCCACACACAATTTCTCAGTGCCAAGATGCTCCTTCCGGAGCGATAGGCTGCGCTTAATAAATACTCACAAATACAAATTATGAAAAGCATATGTTGAAGTCACTAGATGTTGCAAAGTCATCCTGTGCCCTGGGCACCCCCCAACTTTTTTCTCACTGGAACTGAGGGTAACTGACTCTGACAGACCCTGGGCTCTGTTTAACCAGTCCCAGGGCCAGTGCCAAGCTAAAAGGAACACATTAGAATACAGTTAAGACACCCAACATACACTAGGGTACACTATGGTATGGTGGGATACCCCTGTAATTGGCATGACCTACCACCTAAGCCCCTAGTATGTAATATGGCAGGGGATTGAAACTACTTAGAAGTCTCCAGTATCCTGGGCATGGCAGTTTAGAGGCCAGCAGATTTTCTGCACCAGCATGTGTGCAGTGCTGAAGTCTGAGGTCAGTTTAAAAGCTGCACTGGTGGCCAGGACAGCTTTTAAACCTTAAATTGTGCCCAAACTCGACTTTGGGGGTAGGGGCCCTTAAAAATTAAACACCTACCATGTTTTTGCATATTAGGGACCCCCAGGGTCCCCATCTAGGTATCCCAGGGGTGGGTGGTCAGTTATCTATAAGGAGCGCCCTTATAAAATGAGTTTTTATATGCCTGGATAAAGTGAAATTTTACATTTCACTCCCCACACTGTATTAAAGAGCTGCTCAAATTCGACTTTGATGCTGGAGGAATTGGGTAAGGATGATCTGAAATATTTCTGCAGATTTAGAACCCCTGAAGTCTCCCCTAGTTGCACAGGGGGTGAGGGTCCTGTAGAAATTAGGAAATACTTATTAAATATGGTTTTATAAGCCCTGGTTCTTGAAAAGTGGCCCAGGTCATTTTCCCTATTGCAAACCCCATGGCCCATAGGTTAACATGGTATGAAGTGATTGATTAATAAATATTGATAGGAGAGGACTAGCCGGACCATTCAAAGACTTCCCAGAATGGTAGTAGTAAATCCAACAATATTATATTGTTAAATTTCTCCTAAAGTGTAAAAACAATAAGTTATGAGATTTCCTTGTTTGTAAGTCCAAATTCAGCCTTTCAGTGGTCTACCCTGATTGGTCAGAGTTAAGTGGATTGGCCAGGTTGCTGGGAGGGCAGTGTGCTGTTCTATAGGAATGCCAGGCCAGGAGGTGGCGTTGTAAACTACGCTCTTCAAAGGCAAAAGGGGAGGCCTGGCTTTCAGTCCATTATGCCGGTCTGACCCAGAGTCAGGGCTAGGCTTAAGAAAGGTATGTGCAGATGGTAGGGGGTGTGTTTAGCCAGCTCTTACCTCTTTGCTGGAAAATCAGCCTTTATTGATTTGGAAGAATGATGCACTCTGGGACAAACTGATGCCACACTCCACAGAATAAGGTCATGACTATGAGGAGTTGCCCTGCTCTTATTGGTCAGCAGTGACCTGGTGCTTGACCCAGAGAATTTTGAAGAAGTATCTGAGAGGGGCAGAGCCCTCCAGATCTGCTGCTTGAAACTGAATGAAGCAAGAAGTGCCCTGCTGAAGATTTTGCTGTGTGCAAGGAACTCTAAGGCCTGACCTACGAAGACTGCACCATCTGAAACTACAGCCCTGTGGATTACCTTGCTGCCAAAAGACTCAAGAGTGGAAACTCCCTGCAAACTACAGGTTAACAGAGCTTACCTGGACAGCCCCACAAAGAATTCAAAGCCTGGAGTACCAGTGGATTTGTAAGGGTTTTGTTCAAGTGGATTGCGGAATTGAAGTTTCACACTTTCAAGGACCCTCTTGGAGATTCGAGAACCTTGGGTTGTGTGTTGGATACTTTGGGACCCGCAAGCAGAATGCCAGGAAGGTGTTCTAACTGGAACCCGCTTGCTGAAGAATGCGGCCCACTACAGTGGTGAGAATTCTTCAGAACAATTTATAAATGTGTGTCCCTGACAGAGAAAACGAAATGACTTAAGGGGCACTGTTGGTTTCTAAGCACTAGAAAGTGACTAATCTTTAAGAATTCATATCTCTGGTTCCCTACAGTGGATTATTTTCGTTTTGGCGTCATTTAAAAGATACAAATATTACCTATTTTTATAAATTTGTGTTGGATTTTTATTTTGTGTTGTGTCTTAATTATTTACTGAAATTGTGTTTTTAAATGCTTTACATACCTGTCTTTGAAGTTTAGCCGGTCTGCTTGCAGCCACGTTACCAAGGGTTGAGCAAAGGAATACTTTTCTAAGACCTATGCTGAGTTCTATCATGTGTTAGTGGCCTTATTGCCAGTGGCAGACCTACATTTGCTCCTACCAATAACCCACTTTCCAATACTAGACTTTAACGGTGGATTGTTGTTACACCCTGTTAAAGCATGCAGAGGTATTTCGTTACATCGAATCTCACTTATTACTTTGGTAGGCAAGGGTTTTAGTTTCAGTCAATCCCTTTGCCAAAACATGAAGTAGACGATTTTCACGGTGATAGTTCGCCCTAGACCCTTTCAAAAGGGCCTGAAATGTGTAATTGTCTGTCAGGCTCATGTAATAAGTATAAAGCCATACAAAAACCCACATACATATAGACTCCTTCTGGGCCGCAGCTCCCCTCTCTGCCACCTACTAGCACCTCTTTCACAGCTCATATCGGGCTCATATCGGGCTGAAGGTGTGAGAAGTCCTTGGGGGCTGAGAGTTAAAACTGTGCAGACGGTAAAGTGCTGACAATGGGCGTCCTTTGGTGTCTCTCAGTGGGCAGCCAGGAAGGAGATCTAACTGCAGGACACACCTGAAATTAGGCCTCCTTGCAACTGGCACAAGATGAAGTGTCCCCCTCCCGTATGCCTTCCCCACACCATCCCTGAGAGGCCCAGTGAGGGGGCCCTCTCCTGTAAGCCCAATTGCAAACAGACACCAATGGGATCGGCATGGGCACAAGAGGTTTGGTGGTGTGTTGCACTGGTGCGGGGCACCATGCTGGTGGGCTGAGTGCAAGGCCCTGGACAGCTGCCCATACTGCCCATGCTTTGCGCCAGCCATGCCCATAACCACTGTAGAAACCTTAAGACAAACTGCAGGGTTAAGGGCAGGGAAGATTGATAAAACACCCTGAGTGGACTAATCACCCCTCGACTAGTGTAGAAGACAATGACTACCCCAATGGTATCAACAGTCCAAGCAGTTGCCCTTCCACACAACAAGAGTACCCAAGTTATGTCCTATGAGAACAGATTGGACCAGGATCAAACCCTGCAAACAAAGCAAAGGTTAGATCTTCAGCTGATTCCCTTGACCTTTTAAAAGATGGAGTTGATCACTCAACCGGTATTCCAAATGCTCCTGAAATGCTCAAGAAGCTGTTGGTGCTGCATCTATTCAGGACTGTCAACAAAGGTGCAGCAACAGCTGAGAAACATCTGCAGTGGATGTCAAATTAAATGTCTTCTCGTGCTGATGTGCAGAAGCGAAAGACGAAATCTACTCAATCAAAGTGAATGTGTTTGCAAATTCAGTCTTTCCAGAAACAGTCGGAGGCAGGGGTTGGGGAGGAGTGGGAAGGCAAAATAAAACAGTGAGAAATGGAGAGAAAGATCCAGAAGAAACCAAGGAAGGGGAAGGGAAGATTCTGGTCAGACTGGTGGTTCTTCATGATTTCTTTGTGGTTGAAAACTTGACACATGACACTGGAAACGCAACTGCCCCAGAACTCACAGGATCAACCTGAACAACCCATGTTTACTCTGATCTAAACAAATCAGTATCACACCTTTTAGGACACCCCAAGAGGAGCTTCCTGCTCTGTGAAGTTTTCAATCTCTGTTGATCAAAAGAAAAAAGCCCATGCCTTACTGAGACTGGTGCTAGATCTGCATTGAAAACCACTGAATGTTCTTTATGATCTGAATGTTCTCAGATGATCTATGGGTGTAAGGGCTTGTGCCCCACTAGTTCCCTAATTGTGTGTGTTTGTGTGGCGTGTGTGTGTGTGTATTTTTGGGTCCTACCTCAGCTGTAATGGACTCCAGTTGAATACACCTCAATAACATAAAAATGCTGTTTTACCTATTGTATGTAAATATACTGGTATGCAATATACTGCCTCCGAACCCTTATGACAATCCGTGTCAGACATCTTTGATCAGATCCCTTTTACCCTCTGGTCCCAGCATTCTAATGATATAGGCTCTGTCCTTAATGCAGAGCTCTTAAAGCTCTTAAAGCTCTTAAAGCCTTTCGATATCCCCCAATACTCTCTACGTCTTCAGGCGGAGGCTAAGATTTGCCAATCATTTTGCCACCCTGTTGAAACAAGGTATTCTGGTACCTACTGCGAGTGTTTTCAATGCACCTATTTAGCCAATCAAAAAGCCTGGCAAAGAAACATATTGTTTTCTAAAGGATTTACATGCCATAAATGCTAGTGTATTACCAAGTTTCTCTTTTGAAGCTAATCTTTCCACTGTAATGCCATGCATACTAGCAAGGCCTTGTGGTTCATCTTCATAGATGTATGTTCCGACTTCATTTCTATTTAAATAAACCCCGGCAGTCAGTACCTCTTTCCGTTTTGTCTAGAGACACCATCATGTGGTCCATGCTACCCGAAGGCTGTATAGATCATCCCCTATCTTCTAACAAGCTCTCGAGAAGGATCTGGAGACACTCTTCTTCCTGGAAGGATCAACACTGGTTCAAAATGTTTATGTTTTATTTATTTTTTATAGCTCATAAACCAATGCAATGATCACTCCCTGTATCTACTCGCTAACTTAGCTAACAAGCATTTACAATGCAATAGGTCTCGCAGCATTAAAGTTTGAGTTATTGGCATTGTGAATGACAATGCCAATAGTTATAACTTTTGCAAATGTGACACCTATAGCCTTTGTAATGCAATATGAACACAGAAATTCATATCTAAAGTATTCTTGATTAACACAAGCTAAATATCTGGTCATTTTTGCTGGTGATCCCGCTATGTTCTAGCAAGTCAGACACTAGTTGACCCTGGTTGCTCCAGATGGGGCCAATAGGGTCTGGTACGCTGAGCCTCTGTGGAGGTCCCTCCTTAGTAATGAAAGGAAACAACAGGAAAAGGGTAGCCAGAGAGTAAATAGATGAATAGGCATCATTTAAGAGGAGACATGGGAGTAATGGCAATTGATAGGATTTAAAATGTAAATATTAACAGGCGTAAGTTATACACCTGTGTATGGTCGCAAATCACACATTTTGCTAACATACAAACATGTTATCTTACATAAGAGTAACAAATACATATTAATGTAATTAAGGAGAAATGACACAGACACCTTTGGAACTAATGCTATCTAGTTTTGCATAGTTTATGCATGTCAAGTATTCACCCCGGTTCACTGTTACCCAAGGTTTAGGCTCATTGAAATCTCCCAGTCTCCAAGTATTTCTCTGCTAGGAGAATGTGGGAGCTCAAGTGCAGCTCACACCAAAACGGTCTCTCTGACATTATTTACCAGGACACTTTCCAACAATGACTATTGTTTTTTAAATCTCTCACCCACCATTGTGTCACCACGACCCCGAAACATTTCCACCTAATTTGCAGCATCTCCACATGTACCATTTATTTTAAGGTTTGGAGTTACCCAAGACCTTTTGTTTACAATAAATATATGAGACATATTTGCAGAGGCTTTCCCTCAGCACATCATCCACTGGTCTGCTGTAAATTTACTCCAATTTTGCTTCCTCCCTCTACAGCATGGGGCACAGGGTCAGCCCACCTCGCCCACTAGGTGACCTGACTTGGTGAGGACATTCTGCTCTTGCAGAACGTTGAATTCCAACCAAAAGTAATCCCATTCAGTTCCAGGGATTACTGGTTTAATGAGTGCTTCTACAAAAAGAAACATACATTTTGGCTTTAGATAAAACCTGTTTTCATACAAGTATGCCTTCATACAAAAATCATTCACAAACATCAAAATAATAAGTATTGGCAAATCAAAAAAGTTCTTCAGTCAACGAAAGACCGATTGCCTTTGCCAATTCTCGTTTTCCATGCAAGAGCTTATTAAAAAAATTCTCATGATGGCATCAAATTCCAAACTAAAATATTCTTGAGGCAATAGACGGACATGAGGAGACGGAGGTCCAAGGAGAGGGGTGCCAGATGCACAAAACACTAGAACGGGGGTGCAAGATCGTGAGCTTAGTTATGAGGAGTGAGAAGAGTTCCTAAATATTCCTAATAGCTTACACGTTTCTAAATATTACACTGTGTAATTACATTCCAACACAGTTCTTTTCTAATGAAAGCGTGTACAGGTTGTCCTTTCTGCCCCTTATTTGAAAGATTTCCCTACTGTTTTTTTTCTTCAACATTTCAGTAGCTGTAAAAAGAATTTCCTCAGACTTGGCATGCTTATAATAGCGACCCCCTTGAAACCGTGGATTAAGATTATAAAGACCGGTTATCCAAATTCACATGCTAATGGATTCCTATAACAGATGAGCATGTGCATTCTATCTTGAGCGGTTCAATGTGAGCACTTCATCAGGCAGTGGAGAATCGAACCAAGGAGGGTCAATCCTCGGCATTAGGCATCATAATACCCAGTGCCAAGAGCAGCGAACAGAAAAAGCTTCTGTTTGTCGAAAGGATTCCGGAGAACGCGAGTCCCTTTTAGAATGTTGATGGCTAAACTACAGCTTCCCTGTGGGGCCTCAGCATAAACATTCGTTAGGGCCAGTATAACTACATTTCACCCTGCACAACGGGTAGTGATTACCTTTTAAAGTGCCAATGTATGCTTGCAGTTACAGTAACTGAAGGATGATGGTACACTGCTAACGGTGTGTTGTTTTTACCCGTATTTTAGTAGTGGTCGCCATTTTATTGCAACGATTTTTATTAACTTCACAATGAAAGTATTCTGATTGTACACTATCTCTCCCAGAGACTACCAATCACCCTCAATTCATTATCACGTGACAATTCAGCGTTACAGTATCTGCACCTGCAGGGCAGGGTTCATTATTGTACCTGGCATGGTAGTGCAGCTGTCAAACGCATTTGAAGCCCTTTACAAGACAGCAACAGTCAATAATGCAAAAGGGCAGGCAGCAAGCATTCAGTAAACAGACCACAAACACATGATCTCCGTCACATGGCAGAAAGAAAGGTACTGCTCACCGGTTGCCAAGCACACAGCCAACAAGTAAATAGACCAAAAGATAAACGGGCCAAGCTACCGGCTTTAGTAGTGTGTGCAAGATAACCATGAATTTGTGGCGAGTAGGCTGATTATTCCACTGGAAGTTATAATGCACGTAAGAACATTGCAAAACAAAAATCGGTTCACTTCCCAATAAGTGGAAGTAAACATGCAATACCATTTCTCATGTTGAACACCAACAGAAGGGACATAAATGCAGAAAGAAATTAAAAAAAACAGTAACTAAAAAAATGAGAGGGGAATTGACAAAAAATACTTACCTTAAATATGCAAAATAAAAGCAGATGAGGAGCAGGAATGGGGGAGCTCTTCAGTTACTCAGAGAAAATAGTAAGAAAAAAACAAGCATGGACAAAGCCAACCGATGTCACATACTGTTGTTGCTAATGCGGACTGCAGATGCTGTTCATTATCAACAAATAAAACCAAGACGTGAGCGAAACCGAAACCTTCCGTGGGATGGGACTTCCGTCTTCGGAAGCCTGCGCCCACGGAGTGCCACGGAGCGAGCAGTGCTGGTGACGCGGGGCTCCCATGCCCGAGGGAGAGCCCCGCGGAGGCTGCAGAAATCCAGAATGGCGGTAAGTGGGGCTTAGCTGTAGGGGGGAGAGGAGTTGTGCTTTGTGTGTGTGTGTGTGTGCGCGCGCGTGTGTATGTGTGCGGCGGGGGGGATGTTCGGCGGTAGGGGGGTGCAGCGGGGGTCTCTGTATGTGTGTGTGCGTGTGTGTGTCTGTGTGTGTGTGTGCGCGCGCGGGGGTCTCTGTATGTGTGTGTGCGTGTATGTGCGCTCGTGTGTGTGTCTCTGTGTGTGCGCATGCGTGCAGAGGGAGGTGTATTTGTGTGTGTGCAGGTGCTTTCTAGGACACAGGAGCTGGCCACAGCGTGCGCGGCCCGTTCCGATCCGATTTTTGGATGCCCGTGGCCAGGTCTTGTCTTCTAGAAAGCAGAGTCCCTAACAATAGGTCTCTGGAGAGATCGCACTTTCGCGCGGTTAACGCTATGAGACCTAAAAAGGGGCATATGTCATCTAAAGGCAAGTTTCAATTATTTCTATCCTGTGTTCGATATCTAAGTCATAACATTTTGGTGGGGGGAACAATACTGTCTACATACAACATTGAAGCTGACCAAGCCCTCTACCATCTCTCAGGCGTACACTATTTGGGGATAGTAGGCTATTCACACCATTGGTTTTAGGTTAACTACAATTGTCAAACCATTGTAAGAATTTTTGAAAGAAACCATTGCCTTGGTCCAAGGAGGCAGCGCAAGCACCTGTGTTTCTGAAGCCAAGAATTGGCATCCAAACTTGCATCAGGGTTTCACCATTTTTCAAGGCTTTATATTGTACCACCATGAAAGAGAGGCTTTCCCTCAGGATCATTGATCACAGGTGTGAGCAAGTGCCCTCTTTCTGCATGGTTGCCCCTTCTTTTTGCTGAATTTCCCCATTGAAATCAACAGGGCGCCCAACGTCCAAAGAGCACCCTGCACCTGGCAGCCCTAGTGCCGCTGATGGTGCACCTTTGGTGCTACTTTGTTTCCTCATTTGCTCTGAGCAAAGGTCCAGGAGCTTTGCACCCACAACCAAGTGGCCTGCTTGCCAGCAGCCACCAACCAAAGTCACCCTATCCCCCTTTGGATCACATTGGGCCTCAGCACTCTGCCCCCTGCCGCCCTCGTACCGCTGAGGGAGTAACTAGAGAGCATCCTTGACCCTGGGGTACCCCTGAGTCTAACCCCAGAACCTCAACTCCCACCACCAAATACTTTCCTCAAAACCAATAACACTATTTTCCTCCGTAGGATAACATTGACTGTTTTTCTTGGAAACGTTTCTAAGTGTGGAGTTTGAAAACCTAAAGAAATTCCTTAAAATTGCACAACTAATAAAAACGATTTTACTTACCTGTTTACAGGAAATGTCCCAGATTAGTATCCAGGTATACTACTCTGAGTAAGAAAAGTAATCTCAAATGTAACTTGCCTGTAATTTTATTGAAAACCCGATTAAAGTCTATGTACTGTATTTACAAAGTATTGCATTCCTCTGCAACCATACTGAAAGTCAAAACACAGTGCATATACATTTATAATTCAAACTGTTTACAAACTGCATTACTACTGTAAACTATGTATCGCTTACCAGTGCCAGGCTTGCTTGGTTCTAGAAAATTAAATAACTAAAAGAATATTTTCATACAAAAACAATTGGTCTGAAGTTCAGTCTTTGAGTGTGTGAATTCATTTGCTGACTGAGTGTGTACAACAAATGATTAACACTGTCCTCTGATACTGCCTTACCGCTCAATCACACTACCACAAATAGAGAGTGAGGTGCTATCTAACTTTACCTCTGCCTACCTTTGGGGTTCCACTGGACTCTGTGCACACTATACCTCACTTTGGTATAGTATATACAGAGCCAGCTTCCTACAACGGGAATAAGAAGAAACCCTGAGAACTTGTGTGTTAGAAATGACTAATGCACCTTAGTCACTTCCTACACTGTGTGACCCCATATTACATTATTGAAAGTCATTCTTTGCTTAGTATTCATTCCGCTCAAGTTGCTGAATTAATCGCTATTACATGTACATGCTTTACTTCAGCTGCTGTCACTTAAAAAATGACCTCTACGTTAAAGGTTTATTTGATGCTTCTCAATTGCCAAGTAAAATTGATATTGTTAAATAAGCAGACTAAATACTCTATATCATCTTTAAAAGATGATATCAAATTACATGATGGTACACCTGATGTTGAAAGGAGTGACTGGTTAAATCAGGACTGTCAACAAAACACAATTAGACCTGATCAACTCGGGCAATACATTCTTTTAACTTCCTGAGTGGGAGTGGGAGTTAATTTTCTACCCCAACAACAACCCTTCATATTTCTTAGGTATTGTCCCTACTCAAACTGGCCCTATCTTCCATGGGATGGCTGATGTCTGACCTTTTATGCTGCTGTCACTTGTTGTTATAGCGCCGGGACACCTCCTGTGGGAGGTAGCTGTTTTGCTCTCTATAAATGGCCTTATTATTAATATCTTCTCATTAATTAAAAAGAACCGACCTCTGAATCAACAGTCACTGTGCGCCGGGACACCTCCATTGGGGGTAGCTGCGCGCTTTAGAAGCTGAAATACATACATAGATACATACTGGTTTTCTGTACACCAATATATATAATTTTTGCAAGATGGTGACCAATGATGAAAAACGTGGGCATAACTGGTGATGAATAACCAGTAAGCTCGTCTAGTGTTGCACATGTGAGGTGCTATCTCGCATTTTTCACAATTTTTCACAAAAATGGGTTTACATTTGTGTGTTCTATATACCTGTTGAAATTTAGGGTATTGGTGTAGAACACAGTGACTGTTGATTCAGAGGTCGGTTCTTTGTAATTAATGAGAAGATAGGGCTAGTATGAGTAGGGACAATACCTAAGAAATATGAAGGGTTGTTGTTGGGGTAGAAAATGAACTCCCACTCCCACTCAGGAAGTTAAAAGAATTTATTGGCCGAGTTGATCAGGTCTAATTGCTTTTGTTGGTTGTTTTGAGTGGAGGGCGACTTGATTGCATTTTTCCCTCTATAGCTCCTTTCTGTGTATAATAAATCAGGACTGTAACAAGACTCGGATGGAGTGTGAAGAGATACTAAAGGGAGAGTGTTTGCCCATTATTAGCTGCTCCTTGCCCGATTGTATCATGGCAACTCCTAAATAAACATAGATCACAAGATCCATATTGCAAACACTCACTGGTTTGGCTATTTCCTTCCATTGCCCAATAGAATTTTCAATCTGTGGCACTTGCCAAACCCACAACATTGGTGGTAACCAACCCTAGTGCCAACCCTTCTCCACTAGTCCCCTTTGTCAACATGTTGATAGATTCATTCAAGTGCCGCAACGTTATTCGCATGTTTACATTTAGGTTCTACTATGCAAGTTTTCCAGAAGGACTGAAGCCTATCTATTTACAAAGCTGATGCAATTACTGTTAACAAGAAAGTTGCCTGGGCATTTTACATCAAAGTTCAGTATACCCTTTTGGCTAGGAAGTGACAAAGGTGCCCATTTTGTGGCATGTGTATTTGAGGGACTTTGTAAAGCTCAAGGGGCAGATTTACAATAACTGGCGCATCCCCAGGGATGCGCCAGTTATTGTGCGCCGCAGCTCCGCCACCCATGGTGCGCTGCATTTACAATGTGGCGCACCCTGGGGCAAAAACGGCACAGTTGCGTGACGCATCTGTACCGTAAAGGTGGCGCATTGCTGGAGTTGCGTCGCAAGCGCGACGCAGCTCCAGCAAGGCTAGGGGGTGCACTATCTGTCCAATGCTGCGTCAAGCCTTCCGCCTGCTTCAAGCAGGTGCAGGGTTTTGACGCAGCATTGGCCTAAAAGTGACTGAGTGAAATCTTGTAGATTTCACTCAGCCACTTTTGCGAGGCGCACCTGCCCCGGAACGCCCACCCTGCGCCGGAATGCCCACATGTGGCGCAGGGCTTTACAACGTGACGCATCTGCCTAGATGCGTCACGTTGTAAATTGGTCGCAGGGATGCGCCACGTTTACACCGCCGTTGCGTGACGCAACGGCGGCACAAGTCCGACATAAATCTGCCCCCTAGTGTTCAAACAATACATTATTTACACTGATCAGCCTGACTCTCATAGGAAGGTTGGAAGAATTAATTGTCCTGAGAAAAACAAAAAAAAATCAAATCTGTAGTAATACAGGGTTAAAGTGGCCCAATGCTTTACACTCAGGTGAATTCGAACCATTCCCAGCCACAAGAATAAATTGAATCCTCGTGAGACATTGATGGGGTGACTCCTGGTTCGTCCTTCTACCCCTCTGTGGCCCCCAGCCTTGCTTGAATTGCAACTGAGAGATGATTTACCTCTGCAGTATTTCAAACAACTGATTTGCTTTCTCAGCAGCTTCGATTCTTATGTAATATCAGCACTGCCCACCTGCCGACCAGAGCTTGCTATGACGTGCAGCCTGGGGACTGGGTCCATATCAGCAGTTCATCAGCAGAAGTCAGCTCTACAACTTAGTTAGTGAGGAGCTTTCCAAGTCTTACTCACCACAATTCTTGCTATGAAATGACAAGAAACTGCCTGCCTAGATTATCACATTCCACTGCAAGCAGACCAATGTGTGGAGCGACTCCGGACCTATCAATAAAGTCACCTCTACGCTTGTTCTTGAGTGCTGAGTAATGTAATGTAATGTAATGTAAACAGGAATTTATAGAGCGCAAACTGTACCTCAGCTGATCACCATACTTCTGCTTCTTCTGCTGTATGGCATAGATCTCAACCTGATGCATCCTGTAATTCTGCCATGACTATGGCCTGCAACCCCAGTAGTAGGAAGCCTCCAAGCTACCTGAGTCCTAGATACATTAGGACAGCCCTTTCTGCTTTAGGACTCTCTGTGGTTATGCCTGGAAGGGGCAGATGGGGGGCACGAAGAAACCAATGAGCCTGCTGCCCACTTCCAGTGCTCTATCTATGCTCGCCTCATGCTGGATCTGTACTCATTTGCCTACTGATTCTAAGGTGCAGTGTCCTTGGTCCTGATTCCTTTTGCCAGAAAAGAGCAGTTCAACAAACTGCTTGCAAATGGGTATCTCGTCCCCAGAGGTGATAATCTCACCTTCCAGTTCCCACCCTCATGCCAAGAGCAATCCTTGCCTGACCAACAGCTGCAGTTCATCTTGCTTACACTACCCATTTCCTTGCTTGTGAAGGGGGAAGAAGCAGTTTCTTTATGGGGTACAGTGAATATAATCTGTCCCTTCTAGATATCATTTATAGCTGGTCCTATTGCTCATCATTCTTCAGATGTTAACCCACCATAACACACCCGAAGGACCTGGCGCTTTCTTGGTGTGCAAAAGTAATGCCTACGCCTGGGTACCCAAAACCTTTACTGGATCTTGTAAATGTAGCCTTCTTGTGTTGTACCAGCCTTCAGACAATTTGCAATGAAATCCCCTGTTAGACCTGGCACCTTGGCGTGAGTTTCCCTTCCACTTTCTGCTGATGTGCCTCAGATGTTTTTGCTGGTGTCCACTGCTCAGGGCACTGCGCCACGGCCAATCCGTGCCGCTGTGAAAGTGCTCCCAATGTAAAGTGTATATGTGATTGATTTCCATGATTGGCTCATTGGATTTACTGTCAGTCCCCAGTAAAGTGCACCAGGAGTGCCAGGGCTTGTAAATGCCAATACTGCTAGTGGGCCTGCAGCGCTGGTTGCGCCACCCACAGAAGCAGCTTTTTAAAATGTGTCTAGGGTCTGCCATTGAAGAACCTGCGTGCCGTCTGGTACTGTCATGCTGGCTGGGCAAGTGCACACACTTGCCAGCCTCAAAACCTTCCCTTTGCTTCATATTAGTCACCCCTGTGGTAGGCCCTAGGGCAGGATGCATTGTAAGTGTAAGGTAGGACAAGCCCTGATGTGTGTGGCATGTCCTAATAGTGAATTACAGCCAAATTCATTTTCACTATTGTAAGGCTACCTGTTCTCTTAGGCCACGATGGGCTGCTGGAATTATTACACCCGATAATCCCAGCAGGCTCAGGGAACATGGTAGAAGGTCAAGTTTAGTATGCCTGAACTCAGAATAATAAAATACTTCTTTTAGTAAAGTTTTTTTTTAATATCCTGTGTTTGCAAATGATACTTTTAGAAAGTTAGCATTTGCTTGCCTAACCATTTCAGCCCGCCTCTGCTAGGATGTGTATCTGCTGTCAAGGGTTGTGTGAATGACAGGGCTGGGGGATGACACATGGTGAATGCAAGGATTACACCTTAGTGGGAGGTGGGAGTGCCCCTGGACTCTGAATAGGGCTGTGCTCTGCCACCACAATGCTGGCTCCGCCCCCTGGGGAGCGACTGATGACTCTGCTCGACACCTGGCCCAGGAAGAGGGAAGACTGTCAACAAGGTCCTCCTGGACTGTACTTGTCATCTGAATGCTGGCTCCACCTCCTGCGGAGAGTCTGATGTGCCTGCCCCTCACACTGAAAGGAACAGCCAGGAACAGCACAACAGAGTGCTTCAAAACTGAAACAAGCTATGCAAAGGCCCCCCTGGCCTGAAAGAACAAAAGAAATGTCCTATAAAAGGAGCCCTGCTCCCAAGAAATTAGATCCTGTTTGCGCTAAGAAGAAACTCTGCCCGAAGAGAAGTACCTGCGGAAGCTACATGGAGGACTACTGTCTCTAATCCTGAGAGACTGGCCTGTGGAGAGTGCCTTGCTGCAGAAGGAGAGAAGGACAAAGACTACAGAGACTTTACTTTTATTTTAACTTGTGCCAAACTTCTACAAAGATCTCCAAGGGGCTTGCTGGTGAACTTGCCCCCTGAACTGCGCCCCAGGAACATTGGGCACTACCCCCCTCTGAAGGAAGCTGCTGCTGGCGTGTGTTGGTTGTCCCTGCAGCGCCGAGTGAGGGAGAGCTGAGAGCGTCGTGCTTCTACGCCGTGCTCTCTACCAATTTGTGCATCTGTGTCCCCTGAGCACCGTGACTGTGGCCTGATCGTGTCGCCAACCACAAAGTGAAGACCAGCCCCTCGCTGGTACGAGCACCGTGACTGCGCCCGTTCTGAGCCATAGCTCACATCATGAAGAAGGACCTGTCCGGTCCGAGCATCGCCGCCTACTGATCTCCGTGTCACAGGCTGCCCAGAGAAGACGGACTCTGCCTGTAAATTGTGCCCTCCGTGACCCGGGCGTTGAGAACCGCTCCCCGCAGCTGTGAAGTGAATTGCTGCGGGGCGTAGCCTGGCTGGTACGTCTCGTCCTGTGGATCGTACCACCATCAGCACCGCCTGCTGCCGCTCCCCCTCCAGGGTCGAAGCGTACGCTGCGAGTACGTCTGTTTTGCCCCCACTACGCACCGTTATTGAAGAGCCCTGCATCTACGCCTGCCGAGCTGTAGCTCGCATTGCCCCCAAGAAGCATTGCGACGTGACGAGAACTGACCCCCGCTGCTGTGCCCTTCGCCTCCCCCACCAGAAGGTACCGTGACTGTGTGCAACGTGCGCTGCGCTCTGGACCCGAAGTCCGTGAGGCGCGCACCCCCTTGAGCCCCCCTGAAGACCGTACACTGTGTGGCAGTACCTGCGAGACGTCCCCATCCTGTCTCCCGGCCTTGGTACGAACCGCACAGCTCCAGCGCCCAGTACGCCTCGCCCCCCGCGTACGCTAAATACGCGAGACGCGTGAGGTTTAGCGGGGCCGCTCAAGATTTCCCGTACGAGACGAACTAAAGCGCTGCGAAGCGTACCAGCAGTAGCGAAAGAGGTCCACACACGGTACACGGTGCCTGGACCATTGTGTGACTAAGTTAAGCTGGGAAAGGTCATTTTTACACCCAGTGACATTGGTTCAATGATTGAAACGAGCTCATTAGGACCAGTGGCATATTTATAAGTAACTGGAGTCCTGCAAAGTCGTAAGCCTGTATTTGAAAGCCTGCTCAAAGTATATATATATATAAAGAAGATATATTTTCACAGAAATACAGTTTGGTGTCATTGTGTGGTGGGTTGGTGGTTATTGTGTGTGATACTGCAAATGTTTGACTACATGTACTCAGGAGATTAGCCTTGACTGCTTGCGCCACACTACCTAGAGGGTTAGCAGGGGTTATTTTTAGAGGGTAATCCTTCGCCCTGACTAAGAGGAGAGGGTCCCTGTTTGTCACAAGTGAATACTTGCGCCAACCAGAGACCCCCAATTCTAACATTGGACGCAGTAGTAAGGATCACGAATTTACATTTGCAGTGTCCATACAGTGATTATTGACCATTGCATAGTGATCACAGTCCAGTAACTAAGCCACAGAGTTTCCTTTGCTAAAGAAGAAGATCCCTAGTGTTGAAATCATGCCTGGCACAAACAGCGTCGAGAGGGCGGAATCTGAAACCTCTGAAATGTTGGAAATAGAATGGGATGAGTCAAAGTTGGATGACTACAAGAAAAAAGAACTGAAGTTCTTTTGCAGGAAATTCAAGGTTCCACATGTGGGATGCAGGAACAAACCAGAGTTCTACAAGGCACTAAAAGCCTGGATTGAATCAAGGACTGCACCTGAGGATCAGAATGCACCTGAGGATCTTGTTGTACCTGAGAGAGCAGACAGCGTCCACAGCTTGGGCAGAGGCCTGTCGCCAGAGGAGCTGACAGCCAGACGGGCAACCAGGGATCATGAGATGAAGTTTGCAGAGCTGAAGTTAAAGGGCCAACTTGAGCTAGAGAGGAAGAGGATGGCTCTGGAAGAGCGAAGAATCCAAGTTGATCATGAGATAAGACTGAGGGAGATCAGTCTAAAAGAGAAACGTTTGGAACATCCTCCCTCTGGTGGCAGCACAACCCCGGTGCGGGTAGAGTCCAGGGTGTACATACCCAAAGATGTGGTTAAGGAATACTTTAAGATGGATGACATAGGACAGTGGTTTAGGGCTTATGAAGTAGCCATGTCCTCCCACCGGGTCCCTGACAAGGATTGGGGAGCGGGTGGTGGGGGAGGTTTCTTAGTGAAGGGCGGGACACCCTCCTAGATTTGCCCCTGAAGAATGCAATTCCTATTACTGCATGAAAGATGCCTTAATGACCAGGTTAACTCCTGAAATGTATAGACAGAGGTTCAGGGGTTGTACTAAGCTTCCTGGGAGTACGTATGTGGAGTATGTAACCTTTTTCTGCAGATCACGGGATGGTTGGGTGAAGGGTAGTAAGTTGAATGATTTTCAAGGGCTTCTTGATTTAATAGCATGGGAGCACTTGTCGCAGAATTGTTTTCCTGAGCTACGCCAGCACCTGATTGATAGCAAGCTGTCTAACCCGAGGAAGCTTGCTGAGGAGGCGGACTGCTGGCTCAGCACCAGGGTCCACAAGGGTCCAGTGGGAGACTCAGCCAGAGGTGGGCAGGGTCCCCAGCAGAAGAGTGGGGGGGACCGGGGTAAACAGAAAGGGTTCCATAAAGGCCCCCAAATAATCCCCAAGGGAACCAGCTGAAAGGTTCTCAGCCTCCCCCACCCCAGAAGCAGACCGGGGCCCAGACAGGTAGACCTGTTCCAAGAGGGGCCTTCAATTGTTACAAGTGTGGTGACCCGGGTCACATTGCCACTTACCCTAAGTGTCGCCTGTTTGGTAAACCAGCACCCAATGGAGCTCCACCCCGGCAAATGGCTAGTGTTAATTTTGGGGAGGAAGTAATAGTCCCTGGGGGTGGAGATCCTGTCCAGATGACCCTAGTCTCTTTAGGAGACAGTGAAATGGTCCCTGAGAACTACCTGCCCACTAACACTAAGAAATATGGACAGGTGGTGGCCATCAATGGTAAGAAAGCAGAGGCTCTTAGAGATACAGGAGCCAGTGTGACGGCAGTGAGGCAGCACCTGGTGTCTCAAGAGCAGGTTGTACCCCATGCCTACTGTAGGGTTGTCAATGCTGACAACTCAGAGAGTCAATGTCCAATGGCTCAAGTTCCCTTTGAGGGAGGTGTGGGGGGTTCTGGTACTCTGCAGGTTTGTGTGAGAACGGCCATGCCTGTAGAGTGTTTGCTAGGGAATGACCTGGAGAACTCCCCTTGGGAAAAGGTGGAGAAGACGGCTCACCTGAGGATGGTGGGCCTGCCTGACTGGGCGTGCGTGACCACCCAGTCAATGGCAGCCAGTAGGGTGCTCAAGAGATCCTGGGGCCTAAAGGAGAGGTCCAGGAACCGGCCGTAGAGAGAAGGCGCAGGGGGCGCGGGAAACCGGCCCCTGAAGTTCCCATGGTCCAGGATGAAGCAGACTTTGAGGGGGATGCCCTGGAACCTACAGGGGAACAGATTGCTGAACTGGGGGACCTGCCTGAGCTGACCCATTGGCAGCAAGAAGGAGGCCCCTCCAGGGAGGAATTCTGCAGGGAGCAGAAAGAATGCCCTTCTCTCGTGGGTATGCGGCAGCAGGCTGCAGCAGACCAGGCCAATGGTGTTCAGTCTGGAGCACATTATGTGTACTGGGAGAATGACCTCCTTTATTCTGAGCCTAAGGTTGCTGAACCAGGGTCAGCCCGTGCGCTGGTGGTACCCCAGAAGCTGGCTCATGATGTGCCTTTAGCAGGACATTTGGGGATGGACAAGACCTATGACAGGCTTGACACCCACTTTTATTGGCCCCAAATGCACAGTAACTCAGATGCTTACTATAGGACCTGTCAGACTTGCCAGGCAAGTGGTAAGATCGGAGGGAAGCACAAGGCTCCTCTGAAACCCTTCCCCGTGGTCAGTACTCCATTCCAGCGAGTGGGTATTGACATTGTTGGGCCTCTGGACCCCAAAACAGCCATGGTCAACAGGTTCATCCTGGTCTTGGTGGACCATGCCACCCGGTACCCTGAAGCCATCCCTCTGAGGACAGTGACGGCCCCCGTGGTGGGACGGGCACTGATGGGAATTTTCTCACGAGTGGGATTCCCTCTAGAGGTGGTGAGTGACAGGGGCACCAATTTCATATCCAAGTATATGAAATCCCTTTGGCAAGAGTGTGGTGTAACATACAAGGTCACCACCCCTTACCACCCCCAATGAAATGAGTTGGTTGAGAGATTCAACCGAACCCTAAAAGGCATGATCATGGGCCTGGAAGGTCCAATGAGGCGTAAAAGGACATCCTCTTGCCATGCCTTCTCTTTGCATACGGTGAGGTGCCACAGAAGTCCCTAGGGTCCAGCCCCTTTGAACTGCTGTATGGTCACCCAGTGAGAGGACCTCTGAGTTTGGTAAATGAAGGCTGGGAGCAATCTCCCAGGAAACCTCCCCAGAATGTATGCAGTTACATGCTGGCCTTCAGAAACCAGACCAGGCGATTTAGGAAACTTGCTGAGGCAAACCTAGAATCCAGCCAGAAAGAGATGAAGCGGTGGTACGACCAGAATGCCACTCTGGTAGAGCTTCAACCTGGACAAAAGGTGTGGGTCTTGGCCCCAGTGGAGCCTTGTGCACTTCAGGATAAGTGGATAGGTCCATTTGAGGTTGTGGAGCGCAAAAGTTCTGTCACCTACTTGGTGGACATGCAGTCTCCCAGGAACCCTTTGAGGGTCCTACATGTTACTGCCTTAAGCCCCACTTGGAGAGGTCCGAAGTGGGCATGTTGTTGGCAAATGATGATGGAATGGAGGAGGAGACTGAGCCTCTTCCTGACCTCTTGGTAGCCTCTGAGAAAGACGGGTCAGTGAATGGAGTTAACTTCTCTCCCACCCTGATGCCTGAACAACAGGATGACTGCCGCCAATTGCTGGGGCAGTTTCCAGATCTGTTCTCCCTGGTTCCTGGTGTCACAGATTGGTGCGTCCATGATGTGGACACAAGAGACAGCTTACCTGTGAGGCATAAGGCCTACAGAGTAACTGACAGAGTCAGGGCCTGCATCAAGGAGGAGGTCTCCAAAATGCTTTGTTCTTCGGGTGGTTGAGTCATCCAGTAGTCCTTGGTCCAGCCCCGTGGTCTTGGTCCCAAAGGCAGCTGCACCGGGAGCCACACCTGAACTCCGGTTCTGTGTGGACTACATAGGACTCAATTCAGTCACCAAGACTGACGCGCACCCCATCCCCAGAGCTGATGAGCTCATTGATCAGCTAAGGGCTGCCCGGTTCCTCAGCACGTTTGATTTAACGTCTGGGTACTGGCAGATCGCCTTGACCGATGGGGCAAGAGAGAGGTCAGCATTCTCCACACCAGATAGGCATTTCCAGTTCCGGGTTATGCCATTTGGAATGAAGAATGCCCCTGCCACCTTCCAGAGACTGGTCAACCAGGTGTTGGCGGGACTGACTGAGTTCAGCGCGGCCTCCCTGGATGACATCGCAGTGTTCAGCAGCACCTGGGAAGAACATCTGCGACACCTCTGGGACGTGTTGATGGCCCTGCGCAAGGCAGGCCTCATGATCAAGGCAAGCAAGTGCCAGATCGGGCAGGGCTCAGTGGTGTACTTCGGACACCAAGTGGGGAGTGGCAAGGTGGCCCCATTGCCACCCAAAATTGGGACTATCCTGGCTTGGGAACCCCCCAAGACCCAGACTGCAGTGAGAGCCTTCCTGGGGCTCACTGGGTACTACAGGAGGTTTGTCAAGGGATATGGCACCATTGTTGCTCCCTTGACAGAGCTGACTTCTAAGAAACAGCCCAGGAATGTGATCTGGACTGACACCTGTCAGAAGGCTTCTGACACCCTGAAAACTGCCATGTGCACGGCACCCGTGCTCTTGGCCCCTGATTTCTCCATAGAATTTCTAGTGCACACAGACGCTTCAGAGCATGATGTAGGGGCTGTTCTCTCACAGACGACTGAGGAGGGCTGGGACCAACCTGTAGCCTTCATCAGTCGGAGGTTACTTCCACGGGAGCGTAGGTGGAGTGCAATTGAGCGAGAAGCATTTGCTGTGGTCTGGGCACTGAAGAAGCTAAGACCCTACTTGTTTGGGTCTCACTTCCGGGTTCAGACAGACCACAGTCCCCTCAGATGGTTGATGCAAATGAGGGGTGAGAACCCAAAACTGTTGAGGTGGTTCATCTCCCTACAGGGTATGGACTTCACGGTGGAACATCCCCCTGGCACAGATCACGCCAATGCTGACTGTCTGTCTAGGTTTTTCTGCCTTAGTGATGAGGAACTCCCTGGGGAAGGGTGGTTCTCCCCACATTTCAGCTGGAGGGGACACGTGTAAGACCTGGCACCAAGGCGTGAGTTTCCCTTCCACTTTTTGCTGATGTGCCTCAGATGTTTTTGCTGGTGTCCACTGCTCAGGGCACTGCGCCACGGCCAATCGTGCCACAGTGCAAGTGCTCCCAATGTAAAGTGTATATGTGATTGATTTCCATGATTGGCTCATTGGATTTACTGTCAGTCCCCGAGTGCACACACATTCGCCAGCCTCAAAACCTTCCCTTTGCTTCATATTAGTCACCCCTATGGTAGGCCCTAGGGCAGGGTGCATTGTACGTGTAAGCTAGGACAAGCCCTGATGTGTGTAGCATGTCCTAATAGTGAATTACAGCCAATTTCGTTTTTCACTATTGTAAGGCTACCTGTTCTCTTAGGCCAAGATGGGCTGCTGGAATTATTACACCCGATAATCTTAGCAGGCTCAGGGAACATGGTAGAAGGTCAAGTTTAGAATGCCTGAACTCAGAATAATAAAATACTTCTTTTAGTAACGTTTTTTTAATATCCTGTGTTTGCAAATGATACTTTTAGAAAGTTAGCATATGCTTGCCTAACCATTTCAGCCCGCCTCTGCTAGGATGTGTATCTGCTGTCAAGGGTTGTGTGAATGACAGGGCTTGGGGATGACAGGTGGTGAATGCAAGGATTACACCTTAGTGGGAGGTGGGAGTGCCCCTGGACTCTGAATAGGGCTGTGCTCTGCCACCACAATGCTGGCTCCGCCCCCTGGGGAGCGACTGATGACTCTGCCCGACACCTGGCCCAGGAAGAGGGAAGACTGTCAACAAGGTCCTCCTGGACTGTACATGTCATCTGAATGCTGGCTCCACCTCCTGCGGAGCGTCTGATGTGCCTGCCCCTCATACTGAATGGAAAAGCCAGGAACAGCACAACAGAGTGCTTCAAAACTGAAACAGGCTATGCAAAGGCCCCCCTGGCCTGAAAGAACAAAAGAAATGTCCTATAAAAGGAGCCCTGCTCCCAAGAAATGAGATCCTGTTTGCGCTAAGAAGAAACTCTGCCCGAAGATAAGGACCTGAGGAAGCTACAAGGAGGACTACTGTCTCTAATCCTGAGAGACTGGCCTGTGGTGGGTGCCTTGCTGCAGAAGGAGAGAAGGACAAAGACTACAGAGACTTTACTTTTATTTCAACTTGTGCCAAACTTCTACAAAGATCTCCAAGGGCTTGCTGGTGAACTTGCCCCCTGAACTGCGCTCCAGGAACATTGGGCGCTACCCCCCCTGAAGGAAGCTGCTGCTGGTGTGTGTTGGTTGTCCCTGCAGCGCTGAGTGAGCGAGAACTGAGAGCGTCGTGCTTCTACGCAGCGCTCTCTACCAATTTGTGCATCTGTGTCCCCTGAGCACCGTGACTGTGGCCTGATCGTGTCGCCAGCCACAAAGTGAGGACCAGCCCCTCGCTGGTACGAGCACCGTGACTGCCCCCGTTCTGAGCAGTAGCTCACATCGTGAAGAAGGACCTGTCCGGTTCGAGCATCGCCGCCTACTGATCTCCATGTCACAGGCTGCCCAGCGAAGATGGACTCTGCCTGTAAATTGTGCCCTCCGTGACCCGGGCGCTGAGAACCGCTCCCCGCAGCTGTGAAGTGAATTGCTGCGGGGCGTAGCCTGGCTGGTACGTCTCGTCCTGTGGATCGTACCGCCATCAGCACCGCCTGCAGCTGCTCCCCCTCCAGGGTCGAAGCGTACTCTGTGGGTACGTCTGTTTTGCCCCACAACGCACCGTTAGTGAAGAGCCCTGCGCCTACGCCTGCCGAGCCGTAGCTCGCATTGCCCCCAAAAAGCATCGCGACGTGACCAGAACTGACCCCCCCTGCTGTGCCCTTCGCCTCCCCCACAAAAGGTACCGTGACTGTGTGCAACATGCGCTGCGCTCTGGACCTGAATTCCGTGAGGCGCGCACCCCCTCGAGCCCCCCTGAAGACCGTACACTGTGTGGCCGTACCTGCGAGACGTCCCCATCCTGTCTCCCGGCCTTGGTACGAACCGCACAGCTCCAGCGCCCAGTACGCCTCACCTCCCCCCTTCCTCAGCGCCTTACGCTTAATACGCGAGACGCATGAGGTTTAGAGGGCCACTCTAGATTTCCCGTACGAGACGAACTGAAGCACTGCGAAGCGTACCAGCAGTAGCAAAAGAGGTTCACACGCGGCACACGGTGCCTGGACCATTGTGGGACTAAGTTAAGCTGGGATAGGTCATTTTTACACCCAGTGACATTGGTACAAAGATTGAAACGAGCTCATTAAGAACTGTGGCATATTTATAAGTAACTGGAATCCTGCAAAGTCGTAAGCCTGTATTTGAAAGCCTGCTTAAAGTATATATATATATATATATAAAGAAGATATATTTTCACAGAAATACAATTTGGTGTCATTGTGTGGTGGGTTGGTGGTTATTATGTGTGATACTGCAAATGTTTGACTATATGTACTCTGGAGATTAGCCTTGACTGCTTTTGCCACACTACCTAGAGGGTAAGCAGGGGTTATTTTTAGAGGGTAATCCTTCGCCCTGACTTAGAGGAGAGGGTCCCTGTTTGTCACAAGTGAATACTTGCGCCAACCAGAGACCCCCAATTCTAACATCCCCTAATCAACTTAAGAGACAGCCCGCAGATTTTTCACAAATTGGTCAAATTTTAGAGGTCATGTTTTCTCACTACAGAATGGACTATCTTTTTACAAACTACACCACGCTGCCAGAGCATTGGAAGTGGTCGCAAATTCCACTGCAATTGCTCCAGAGTTCATTTCTATCCAACTGAACACTCAGCTAACTGTGATGCGGCATAAAAGTTTGACTTGTAGTTTGTCCTGGCTGCCAATAGTAGGGCGTGTGCAATCCTAGGATCAGAATATTACCCTTGTATCTTAAATTTTCCAACAGGTTGACCGTATAAGAGACAGCCTAGTGAGATTACCTACAGAGGTGATGAAAGGGGTTGGTCTTGCTTCGAAGTTGTTTTTGGTGCATGGGGAATGGAGATTTTTGACTTTGTATTCATCCTTAATAATGCCCTCCTGCTGATTTCAAATATTCTAAAGGCTTGCATTGTATCTATCTTCCATCTTACTAGGTGCAAGAGTACAACCCCATCTTGCCCTTTGAAAATGTTTAATGGTGAAAACGATTGTGAAGATTGGACATCTGACTATGGTCTTTTGGAAAGTTATGAAAATTGCACGTCCCAGAAAGTGAACAGATTGATAAATATTGAAACATCTTAAACTGCACAAATAAAATTGTGCATGTGGGAGAGACTGTAATTGAAAATTGATTATTAGTGGAACTAAAACCAGTGTAGCCATGTTTTTCTTTCTCTTCCCAACTGAGCCGAAGCAGATGTCACATGGCCCGTGGGGACATTGTCGTCTTCTCTCAGTTAGCATGAGCATGCTGCAGATTGTCCTCTGCTTTGCACACGTTACTACACAAGTTTATTTTACAAATGTCTCCTTTGCCATTTTCACATGAGAACCTATTGCTGTGTTCACATTCTGCAGGATCCTGGGATTTAGTCTGAAGATTGTGAGCAAGGTAGATCAACAATGCCCCTTGTTTTCTGGTCCGACCCTAGCACCTAGACAAAACATACCAATGCAGCTGTTGTTTGGGAAGACGTTTTTTGGTCTTATTGGAATACACAAATTGGTAGCACACACTTCGAGAGGGGCCTTTCCAGGGAGAGCAGGACAGCACCTCCGATGTAGATTTACCATCCCTAGACTGAGGTACGCGGTCTGCAGATAACACCCAGAGATCTTCTAATATATAATCATTCTGCTTCTATACAAGGGCGGGAGATTCGGCTACACTGTCTTTTTATAATGGCAGCTACTTTCATGATTTATGGACTAATTTCTATGCTTACCATATTTGTGTTATGCATTTCCTGCTTATTGTGGCACGTACACTGAATATTAGAGCACGTTAGTTAAAATAAATATTTTAAACTTTTTTGTGTCTCTGTCAGATCTTTTTGTGGACAAGTACAAGAGTGCAAGCGAAAGGGTGTGTCTTCAAACCGTGATTCCTGAGAGAGTCTGTAGTGTTGTGTTCTGGGGTGTCTAATCATTTGTCTCTCTGTGAATGAGTAGCTGAGCATGTGAGGCACTATAGCTGGTCGGTCCTGGGCTCATGGATACTAAGGTGGTAGGATGACACAGTCCCTATGCACCTACGCATTGTTCTGTGTCTGTTAAGAATCCCTGCAACACAGATTTGCCCATCTATGACAATTTGGAGACTCTACTTCACTTCTTGGCATTGGAGATGCGAAAACGTTACTTAGCTTGCTCTGCCCAAAAGTCATGTTCCTGTTGCATTTGATGGTCATGGTCATACCTCCCTTTCTCATGATCTCAGCCACCTGCAGCTGCAATACTCTCTTTGATTTACAAGATCATGTGAGCCTCATTAAAAGCCTATTTTTAAAATACTGTGGCCCTCATTATAAGTTTTTCGGACTATGGTGGGGTATTTTCCAGAGGGAGCAAATATCATCACCCACCATGTTTGGTAAATACCTTCTATTCCAAGTTGTCAATAGGAAAACAAAGCATAGGATGCAAATCGATACTAACAAATCAAATCCTGCAAGTCTTGACTTTTTCTGGGCCTTTTTCCACGATAATTTAAATAGGTTTGACCTGCTGGAATTTAACAGGGGAAAACTGTGAGGATGTGATAATTATCACACAACTCATAATTCCAATGCCTGTGTAAACACATATTTGCAAAGGCATTGGAATATAGTTCTAAACTCATTTTGAGGGCCTATACATTTTTGTGTTGTCTTTACTTTGAGCATGCATTCTGATTTATGGCTCAGAGGGATTCTCTTCCCTGGATATTGATTTTTCTTTTTATTAATAGTCCTTCACAGACTTAATTTGAAATATAAGCAACTTTAACACCAATTTCTGATAGAGACTTCTAGTCACAGATTCCTCATGTTTGAATATTCTGCAGGCGTCAGACTGGTCTCAGTAGGTTATCAACAGTACCTCTGGAAACTGGTAGATGGCGCTGTGTGGCTCTGCACTAACACCATTTCCCTCCAGAAATGACATGCAGAGCCTATATAGAAGCCACTTCATTACCTTTTTTCCGCTTATCGGGTGGACTAATTTAGGTAATTCTGCATTACTCTTTGATGCAGAATTACCAAAAAATAAGTGTTTACTCCTGCTCCTACTGCGAGAGCACATTTAGCGAGTGGCCACTTGCACTCACTATTTGTGTTTTCTTGCATTTAGCACTATTTCTTAGTGCAAAATGCATCCTCGCATCCATTTTAGATGCAAGGGAGCATTTTTGCACTAAAAAATAACTCTAACTGCAGAATTACTCTTTCCACATAATTCTGCAGAATCCTTTGATAATTCTGTGTTATTACACTATACTTAATTATGAGAGTTGCGCCACCCCTCTACAGGACTGCAAGGTGAAACTCTGGATTGTCAAGCACTGGAAGACACCACGAAGGAACCATTTCAAGTAGATAGATCAATCCTGGTCCCGTTCCAGATCCAGGAGTGTCAGAAGTCATTCCAGGGGTTGGTCTTCATCAAAGTCGTAGGGTAAGTCAAAGAAAAATAACATGAAATCTAAGCGAAACTCGGCCCTTCCTGCCACTCTTCCCTGAGATGGCAGACGGCAGTGCCTTACTTCTCGATCTCGCTCTCAAAAGAGATTGAAGTCTAAAACTATCCTGCTTCTAGTTCCAGCACAACCCGAGTTTCCAGGCCCATCCACCACTCCCAAACAAATGGAAGAGTTCTGCAAGGCCATATTCTTACTCTTCTGATCCTTGCTGACTCCCTCTGGCATGCCTTCGGGCCCATGCTGAAAGCCTACATCCAGAATACCACGAGTGGGTTTGCCTTCCGCCTGCTGAACCCTTCAACCCAACCTTGGGTCTACCTCCGACTTCAGTTCTGACTCCATATCCATCACCAAGGTCCATGCCAGCTTCCAAAACCTTGACGCCGATGTCAAATCCATCAAAGCTAGAAAATGAGGTACCTATTTTACTCTCTGACTCTAAATTGGTGCTGTTTTGACCTCGATCGAGGCCTTCATAAGGGAACCCATCCTCTGCATTCCCTGCTTGGCATGGATCGCAAAATGGATGATGACATTGGACAGCCATACCACAAAGAGACTTGCTACAACGAGTTACAAGAGGCTGCTGATCTTGATACGTCCCCTGAGTTGAAGCTCTTCTCACCCCCCTGGTCCTTTCATTGAGGAGAGTATTTCTTATGCCATGGTAATGAGTAGGGCAGTAGAAGTCCTTAATCTGCAGCTCCCCACTTTGGAGGTCAGGGCCAATGTTCTTGCAGAAGTTCTTTGACCGGGGTAAACGATCACAGAGACCTTCTTACCTGTTAACAGGGCCCTTAAGGATACTTTGTTGGGGGCATGGGCCAAACCCTGCTCGGGCCAACGGTTAACAGCCAGATTTCACAAGATTGCCTGCGCCAGAAGTAGGATATGGTTGTTATTCCTGCTACTTTCTGGTGCCCAAGAAGGACGAAGGCCTATGCCCTAGTTTAGACATGTGCCCTCTCAACACCTTCCTCCAGAAGAAATATTTTAAAAGCTCACACTGCCCTAGGTCTTGTCTGCCTTCGACCCTAGTATCTGGATGGTGGCGTTGGACCTGCAGGACACTTTTATCCACATACCTGCCCTTCAGGTTCATCAGCACTACCTTTAGTTTGTGCTGGAACAAGAGCAGTTTCAGTTTGCTGTGCTCCCCTTTGGTCTCACCTGTACCTCACGATTGTTCACAAAAGTGATGGTAGTGGCAGCACATTTTTGGAAGTCAGGGATGACTGTCTTTCCCAAACTTGAAAATTGGCTGTTTAAGGCTGGGTCACCCCGGGATATCACTAAAGACCTTCAGACTATGGTGAACTTACTGTCAACTTTGGGGTTCACTATCCACATGCCGAAGTCACACCTGACTCCTTCACAGATGCTTCCCTTCATCTGAGCCTTTCTGAACATAGTTCTGTTCATGACTATTCCCTGGGAATGAGAGTCCTGGACATTCAAAGTATGATCCCAATCTTTCAGCCCAGGTCAAGGATTCAGTGAGGCTGTGTCTGAGGCTGCTAAGATTGGTGTCTCTTCATCCTGTTGGGGCAAGCACGCCAGTTGGTATATGTGGGCTCTGCAATGGGATCTGAAGTCTCAGTGAATGCAAATTCAAAGGGACCTCTCTGACCACATTCAGATTTTGGACGAGACTGCAAAATATCAGCAGTGGTGTTTACTGGACCATGATTGGGTCAGTGGCATACTCCACTCCCTTCCCCAACCAGAGCTGCCAGTAGTGACTGATGCATCACTTCTGAGTTCGGTTTGCAATCTGGGAAAGGTGGATATCAGAGAACTCTGGTCTACGGTGGAGTCCTGGCTCAATATCAACCCTCTGGAGATGAGAGCCATCTGCTTGGCGTTTAAAGCCATCCTTCCATCCATCAAGGGAAGGCTGGTGCAGGTGCTCATGGACAACACCACTGCTATGCGGTACTGCAACAACTCTCTGGAAATGGCTGGACCGTCAAGGAGCTTTCCTGCTAGTAAACCACCTGGCAGGATCGTTGAATGCCATGGTGATCTCAGCTGTCGGTGCCTCGCAGATCATGGGTGGCAGTTACACCCGGAGGTGACATAAGGTCTCTTCCATGAATCAGGAGAATCTTGGCTTGATCTGTTTGCTACAGCTGATGATGCACAATTTCAGCACTTCAACGTGTTGTAGTTTCTAAGGTGTTTCACGGTTGGAGACACTTTCCACCTTGAGTGGAACTTAGGACTTGTGTATGCCTTTCAGCCCATACCACTTCTGCCCGAGTTCTCAAGAAGATCAGGAATGGCCACTCCCAAGTCATTCTAGTGACTCCGAATTGGCCATTGGGAGCCTGATATCCAGAACTCTTGGTCTTGAACATCTGTCCTCTGATCTGGTTGGCCCTCCGGGAGGGCATGCTGTTGCAGCAACAGGACAGGCTGCTGCACCAGGGCCTTTTCAATGTTCACTTACATGCGTGAAGGTTGAGAGGTGACAGCTGAACACATTTGTTCTTCCTTTTGAGGTGGTTGATGTCTTCTCCATAGGTAGGCCTCTGTTGACTAAAAATGCATACACGTTAATGATTGTTTTGTCTTTATCCCGGCAAGACATTGCCCTCGGCACAATTAAATAGTATCTTTCGGCACTTTCAGCCTTTCTGTAGTTGCCAAATCAGCATTCTTGACTTCAAGCTCAATCTTAAAACCCACATTCAAGCCTTGCTTAAATCAGTCACATTCAACCTTCACAAACTCAAGAACCTGAAGTACATTCTTTCCTGACAGGATCTGAAGTTGACTTTGAGGCTCTGGTAATAGATGAATTTGAGGCTCTGGTAATCCTTCATCTGGACTAAGGCTCCTCCCGCCTCAATAGCCTACCAAAATATAGACTAGCCCCTCTCTGAGCAGTGCTACATGCTTCAGCCAGCGCCCTCAGTAATCCCCAAAAAATGCACACACATCACCCCTGTTGATGGCTCCCAATTGAAGCACGATGCACCCTGAGATCATCCTGCCTTAGCTTCAAAGCCCTGATCCACCAAACTCCAAAATACCTTGCCCAGAAGACTGCGGATTGCTCTCCACTCTTCACTTCAGGAAAAAAATAACACTATGCAGAGCCTTTCCCAACATCACCCCCAGCCCTCCCTGTCCACACTGAAAGCTCCCAGCTCTTTCAAAGCTTCCATTTCCTCCTCCAGATCCTTCTAGTTGGGAAGCACCTCCCTCTGATCTCTCAATGACACTTTCTAGCTGAACCCCATGTGCTCCTAGATAATGACTGCTTTGTGTCTATGTAGCCACTCACTTACTATCATATGTAATGCCCTGAGATGTGAGTCAATATTAACCCCTCTCTGATCAACTCCTAGGCTCTGTGGTTTCAGTGACCCTTGTCTGATGCTCATTGCTCATCACCCATGCTTGTATGATCAGTGGTGCCTTATGCACATTACTGCTCTCTTCTGCCTTCAGGTTTATCCCTGTGTTTTTTTTACTTTGCAATTGAGTTCTCTGTTGATCATAAACCCCTTCATGATGACAAATGGTGCATCCTGCAAATGTCTGCTTTATTCTATCTGCATATTTATTTAGGGGAAGTTATTTGTGTATCAAATCCCTCTCCACACTTACATAGCCTGCCTCAGTTGCTAACCTTTGACATACTTGAAACTACTAAATATTATTTACTCTGTCATATCCATCAACTAATGCACCATTACCTATTTTACATGCCTTTGAATTGTAATACCCAATATAAATCAAACTCAGCACTGTAACCAACCTCATGCGCGTTTACGTGCCTTATACACCTGTGTCTTGAAATCCTTTGTAAATCCACAACCAACCCTGTGAATAGTTTTTTCTCTGTTATGTGTCCAGTCAACACCTAGTTGACTCATGCCTACCTGCTCCTCTCTATCCCCATATGACTCCCCTGTACACACAGCTGTCTAAAGCCCTAAGCAGTGGTATACTACTAGGCTGCTAAGTAAGGGGGGTAACCTACGTTAGGGATGTGGGAACTTGCCACATAACCCTAATTTTCTCGTTTTTTATGCTTGCATGGGGAATAGGTTCTGCAAGACAAGGCACAACTTTAATTTATAAGGAAGAAGATGGACAAGGATGTAATGGTTTCTGATCAGTGATCACCCAACAGCATTCAGGGGACCTGATACATTTTCACCTTTGTAGATCTTCCTTCATAGTTTTATGACATAATATTGGAAAAGGTATGCGGAAATATGCAAATATCCCTAAGCTTCATAGCTTGCAAGGCCAAGTCTGTGCTAAGTTTAATTTAAAGTTCACATTAGTTCTTGAACCTGCATTGAAACTCCAACAACATGAAAGGCTGCCGGACCACTACGCTGTTGTCCACCTTCTTCCAAATAATGGATAAGCCCCTGGTCCTGTGGCTCCCTAATCTCTTAGAAACCCCTAGGATTGTTGCTTGGTTGCAGGCTAGCTTCTGTGCCAGACACAGCATTAAGGCATTTCTGTTGACCACTTTAGAAGAAAGCGATGAAGGGCTGCTGCCAGGGTTGCTATTGCAGGATCTCACAGAGGTGCAGATCACCACAACATCTTCATTCGCTACATAGCCACAGGTGAGGTTGGAAGCCCTGAGCAAAGTGGTTCTCCTCTGGTTCACCCCAGTGATCTCTGTGCAATCTCTACCTGGCAGAATGTCCAGTGTCCTGTGGCATTTCACAGGTTTCAGCTGTCTCCCCAATTCTTTTCAATACATACATCAAAGCTCGGAAGAATTTATTCTCTATTGGTTTTCAGTGTTTCTCATACCCAAGTGACACCCAGCTGCTCTTAGACCATCAGTCTTCAGACTCCATCAGTCAGTTGGGAAACTGTTTGCTTTCAGTTCATGAACCGATGGTGGCTCAATACCTTCAGATGAACGAGAAGACCAAAATCCAGGTGGTCTTTGAAGACCTTAAGATGAAATAAAAAGACCAAAATTCTGGTGGTCTTTGAATACCTTAAGATGAAATAAAAAGACCAAAATTCTGGTGGTCTTTGAAGACCTTAAGATGAAAATAAAAAGACCAAAATTCTGGTGATCAGTGAGGAATCCTCCCATTGGTCCATCTGATGCTGGTCACCACATGGTTTGCTCCTATGGCCAAGAACATGGAATTACAAATATATATATTTATTATCTTATCAAGTCCAGGTTGAAAAGACCGGTCAGCTTGTTTCGTGCTGCTCACCTCATTGTGCATATGTCTTCCTTTCCCTCCTACCTCAGACAGACAGTGACCCTGGAACATGCCTTTTTGCATGTCCCAGAGCCAGTAGAACGCAGACTATGTCGGGGCATGCCTGTCACTTTGATTGACGAGCTTCAAACACTACTGAATGTAACTCTATGTCTTGTCAGTGGTCTGCGCTTGTTTCACCGTGATCATGCAGCTTGGAGTTATCCTGATTGGCTGCTAGAGAACTAACAAATCCAGTTCAAGACCCTCTGCTCACGGCTCCCAGCCTTTTTTTATGAACAATTAAGGCGACTTTACCGAAATAAACACCTGGGGCCTCATTTATGAGGCTGTGCGTCACTTTTACGCCGCCGGTACGTCACATTTTGTGACGCACCAGTGGCATAAAAAATGTGCCTTGTGGCGCCATATTTACAAAGTGACGCATCTATGTAGATGCGTCACTTTGTAAACCCCTGCGCCACATTTTACCTGCGCCAGGTATAATGTATGCAAGGTGGGCGTATTGACGCAAGGAAGGGTCGTAGAAGTGACACAGTGAAATCTATGAGATTTCACTGCGTCACTTTTAGGACACCGTTGCGTCAAAATCTTGCGCCTGCCTCAAAGCAGGCGTAAGACTGACGCAAGCCCTTTCACGTGGGCCTTGCCCCATATGAAAGGATGCATTGATGAAGTGGCGTCACTTTTGTGACACACTCCAGCAATGCGTCACTTTTGCGCTTACAGATACGTCAGGAATACTGACGTATCTGTAACTCCTTGCGACATGATGCGTCATACATTAAATATGACGCATCAGGAATGTCGCAAGGAGTGCCCACTGAGAAGTGACGCATCGCTGCTTTCACGCAGCGATGCGTCATTTCTCATAAATGAGACCCCTACTGTCTTAAAATAGAGACAATATAAAACACATTGCTTTTTAGTTATGAATAAACAAATGGCATTATTTATTTCTTTTATATTATTTCTATACATGCTCTTGATTTTGTCATTCACGGAATGCTGTTAGGCAACAGTATTAATAGCAATCATTGTTAATGCATCGGTTTCGCCTATGTAATGAATAAAGAGCTGTTTAATGAATCATCATCTGGGAGAAGGAAAAAGCTCCTAGACAGGTAACACAGGAGTGGAGAGGATGTGACGCAGTGGCCAGAGCTGCTGACTCGAGAGCTGGGGATCCCAGTTCGAGTCTCTGAGGTGCAGCGTAACATCCTTTGATTATATGCATGTTACTTACTCTCTCCAGGTGATAAATTGTAATATAAATATGCTACAAGATAAAAAGGCAAAACATTATGAAAATATAGTTCCACCAAAGCAGATGTTAACAGTATTTTTGCAGCGGGAATCTAATAAGAGAAGCAGATGAGGAACAAGCATTGGTACATGCAGGAAAATATGTTAGAGCCAATAGAAATGGAGGAAAGGTAAGTGGCACGCACAGGAACCAATGAGAAGTCAGGAAAGAGAGGATGCAGGATGCAGGATGTAAATCCCTTTTAGGTTTATGCTAAATACAATAGATTTCTCAAGCACAGCGCAAGAGCTGTGCAGGCGAAACCTAAAAATGGAAAATTGAAATTGAAATTGAAAATAATAAGACCCCATCCTGTGAGATTTCTTTGGGAGGAGGCTATCGTGGAAGCAGAAAGAAGATGTTGATTTGGGGCGTATCATCTGTTGAGAACGTAACAGATCTGACTGCTTGATGTTGGGGTTTCATAAATTAAGATTGGACCTACCTCCCTGTTGGGGTAATAATTTTTTCTCCGGAATACGGGGGAACCCTGAGAGAAACCGAATGCGACGGTCCTGAGGAAGACCGGAGTGACCATACAGGCGCATCAAGAGCGGTCAAACATGTTGACTCTGGCAGTGGTAGGAGGGAAGCCTTGAGGGTCCGAATTATCTCCTGAAGGCACTTTCCCATCCTTTGTTCACTTATTTTTAATCCTGGTAGAGGTGCCAAGGAAAGTCTAATAAAGTTTGTATTCTGGTTGACACCTTTAATCAGTTTTAAATCACTCCTCATACTGCACAATTCCTTTGTCGCACTTTTCGGTTGGAAACACTTGGTGTTTGCACTATTCTCACCTCATTGGATGTGTTAAGTGTTGTGTTTGTTCAGTCTGTTTGACTATATGTTGTGTTAAGAGAAATTTATTATTTTTTCCCCCTCCCTTATGCTCCGTCCTGTGTGGGGTACACCAGGGCGTATTGTAAGCAGGCCCAATGATGAAGCATGTCACATACCTCGGTATGTGAGTGAGGGCAGTTTTTTCAAATAGAGTGATTTGCCCTATTGGGGCTTGCTCTATTCCTCACTGTATTAGTATATATGGTTTTATTATTCACTCTACCCACCCTTTTGTGTGTATAACTATAGGTCTCCGGGGGTTCGGGGTGGCAGAGTTTAAACTTATTTGACCCTCGCTCCTCTTTTGTGATTGTATGGGGTATCATAAATGTCATAAATGTGAAACTTAGGGAGATAAAAAAAGGCAGACCTTGTTCACAAAGCCATAAGGCAGACAGGGCCTACTTGACCCAAACTATGGGGTTGAGGTCTTTTGTCACTGCTGCCCCAGGCTCTTCCTACTGTGGCTGTACTGTAAAATTGATTTAAAACTCAGGGGTGGTGATTAGAATCGGCCCTCTATGGAGCAGACTTGTGGAGCTAGAAGGATATGGGAAAAGTGCTAGCTGTGGAGAACCACTTTCTAAGACAGCTGACGGGATTGCCAAATAGCACGCCCCCCCCAGGTTGGACATGGGTCTTCGGCCAGTTTTGGCTGTGGTTGGAGCAGGCACATCCTCTACTGGAAACATATTTGGTCTACACCAGGCTCATGTCTTATTGTGAAGGGCTGAAGGAAGTTTTGGGTATTCCAGGGTCAGGTAGTCTTCCCTGGATCAAGTAATCTTTGGTACAATCCCCTGAGAGCCACTACAATTAGCAAATCTGTCTTGAAGGTGAAATAGAGGCAACATTTCATGTGGCAACCACAGGTGCATCCCTCTAGAGGTACCCTCACAGATTTGTTCCTTCTATTCAAGGACGATTTTATATTTGAGTACTTCCTTTATGAGATTGAGCCCCCAAGCCAGGAAGTTGTATTTGCAATTTAGGTATAGTACTCTACTCCTTGCACCTTTTACTGGCACATCCTCTACTGGAAACATATTTGGTCTACACCAGGCTCATGTCTTATTGTGAAGGGCTGAAGGAAGTTTTGGGTATTCCAGGGTCAGGTAGTCTTCCCTGGATCAAGTAATCTTTGGTACAATCCCCTGAGAGCCACTACAATTAGCAAATCTGTCTTGAAGGTGAAATAGAGGCAACATTTCATGTGGCAACCACAGGTGCATCCCTCTAGAGGTACCCTCACAGATTTGTTCCTTCTATTCAAGGACGATTTTATATTTGAGTACTTCCTTTATGAGATTGAGCCCCCAAGCCAGGAAGTTGTATTTGCAATTTAGGTATAGTACTCTACTCCTTGCACCTTTTACTGCCAAGTGGAGTGACACTCCTGAACAAGCTGGATGTGCATGCTCCATTTGCAGGTTCAATAGAGGAAACTGAAGGGCATGTTTTGTTCTTCTGCCCCGCCTGTCAGACAGGAAGAAGAAAATGCTTATACAAGCTTGCTGTAATCTTGGGGTGAGGACATTTGCTGAACCTCAACGTATTTTAAAAACAGATACTAAACAGAGTTTAGCTTTTTCTGTATCGATTTAGGTATTGTTTAAGTGGAGAGTCAGGCAAAAGGCGTGCCTAAGGTCAGAAACTTCAGACCCTCCAGCTGGATAAAGATTAGGGTCTCGCAAAAAGGCGATAGGACAAATACACTTCGTTGTAGGATGGTTCAGTGTCCTGGCATAACAACTGTGTGTATATTTTTGTTAATGTTTGAATTTTTTCATTTTAGCTAATTTATTTACAAATTCTTTTAATGTTTTAATGAGTGTATTACATTTATGATTTTATAGCAAATTGGAGAGAAGCTTTTGAAAATTGATAGCTCTCACAGAAGGTAGCATTGAGGCTGGGTCCAAACACAATACAAGGGCACAGTAGAGTGTGAGATACCTGCACCGGGCTGCCATCAGACTTCCTGAAGCTCTCATCATGGACAAACAAGAGAGCAGTCCCTGTGTAGGAACTTCCTCACCTTGATCAACAGAAACTGCAGAACTGGTCAACAACCCTATGCTAACAGGTTTCTAGAGGCAGCCTTGTCCCCTAACTCTATGACTTCGGTGTATGTCTCTCCACCTCCAGCTGCAGGAATGTAGGCAATGCACGTCCACTCTCTGTGGAGGCGACATCCATCCTCCATCTCGTGCCAGGCTAAACATGGGGCCATCCACAATGGATCCCACTGATCCTATGTCGTCAAAAGGTCAGCATACACAGAGTTCTGCTATCATACATGTGCAACACATCCATCACACATACACAATAAAGACCGACACAGGATGGCAGCACAAGGATCTGAGGTTCAGATAACTGTTAGAAATTTACACAAGAGGTGTGAGTAGACATTCCTCGCTCTGAAAAAGAAAAAGGTACGTCATATTAACTCCTTCGGCGCTTATGACGGGCTCAGCTCGTCATGAGGCACAGTGGAGCTGAGCTCGTCATAACTGCCGCGGACTGCCCATGCGGGGATAGTTCCCCTCCTGTGCGGGGCGTTCCATTGAGTGGGCGGAGTCGTGCAGCACAGCCCCCCCCCCCCCCCCCCCAAGCGGGGGAATTAGCCCCGTGGTGAATGTGTTAAAGATTCACAAAACTCAGTACGCCACCATCACTGCTTTATGGGTTTCACCTTTGACATGGTTGCCCTGGCAGGTCATGGAATAGGTTCTAAGCTCACATTACCAAGGACAGGCCTTGGGCTCTGCAAACACTCTAGAGTAGCGTAATTCCAGGGCCAAAAATAGACCGCAGTAGGGCACTAAGGGCAGGGGTGTGCACAGGGGATATTTTTCTCCCTACACAGAGTACATGTAGCTAAGAATAGCCTTCCACCTGCCTGCTGTCCTCCATCCCTTCTAACACCTCATTCAATCTTAGCCACTATCTTCCCGCATCACTGCTTAAATCGTGCTGATGGATGCAAGTGATGGGTACAGGCACTCTTTTTTGGGGACCGTGACTTATCTTTTATCATTAGACTGTGCAGTGGCGTCACCTCACTGCTTTTAAAAAGTGCCACTAAAGTAAAAATAAATTATAATACCTCTGAGTTATTATCATTTTATTTTTTCCTTGTTGCAGCAGCTTTGCAAGAGGGACGGGGCGGGCCTGCTCTGCTGACAGAGCAGGGGAGGGAAGGAGTGGTTTGCACTCACTAAAGTACACTTTGCATGCATTACAGACTGCATGGAGAACATGCCCAGCTTCCCATTCTGTGGTCGAGCGCCGGTGGTCAGACCAATCAAACTGCATTGCAACGTTGTGATTGGCTATCGGGATGCTGGGAGCCAGGTGCATCCTGCTTCCCGCCCTGGAAGCGTGGAAGAGGATCAAGAGGAGGCAGCGACTGCGGGCAGCAGCGGCAGACAGGTAAGTGTATTTTTTATTAAATGTAATTCCCTTCTCCCTTCCCGCCCCCACACCGCCTTCAAATACCAGCCGCCAATGAGACTGCGACCCAGAGCAAAAGGGAGAAATGAAGAAAAGGGAGACAGAAAGAGGAAAAGAGAGATAGGAAAACAGTGTCAAAAGGGACCAGGAGGGAGATGAAAACACAGGAAGTGCAGGGTTGATGTATGATATGCAGTAGAAATGACATGCTGGATGTTCATAACACAGCGTCATTAGTGTGAAAGTTCTCTTACAAAGAATGATGCAGGAGCCGAGGTGCCTTCTGGCTGCAGGTTCAGTGCTGCTAAATGGAATGCGCCAGTAACTGCAGGGGCGTCCACTCTGAGTCCAGGCTGGTGCAATAAAATACCGCCTTTAAGACATAAAACTAACAGAAGAGAAGCTGCAGAGCAAATGTTTAGAGCTGGCTGCCACCTCGCTGTCTTCTGCACGTTTATGAGCGCTGTGGTTTTCTCAGGCGCCATCTTGCAATGGAAAGCAATCTTCAGACTTGTGCAGAGTGCAGATTCCCAGGTATTTCAGATCACAGGCCCACGTTACCGGCTCTTTAAAGTGATGTCCATTCACAAACACTAGTGTGCACATGGATCGCAGTTACAAGAGGGGCAATGTTTATTACACCCCTCAATTGCCAGGTGCGATAAAGATTGTACCAATTATTACATGTCAGAGGTGAACCCTACCAGAGTTTTCCACCTTATTCCCCCAAAAATCAGAGGGCCTCATTTATGAAAAGTGATGCATCGCTACGTGAAAACAGTGATGTGTCACGTTTCATTGCGCCCTTGCTGGATGTGTCATATTTACAGTGTAACGCATCATGTTGCAAGAAGTTACAGATACATCAGTATTTCTGATGTATCTGTAGGCGCAAAAATTACGCATTTCTGGACTGTGTCACGAAAGTGACGCAACTTCATCAATGGATCATTTTACATGGGCAAGTCCCATTTAAAGCGTGCCTGCATCAGTGTTACGCCTGCTGTGAGACAGGCGTAAGATATTGACGCATTTGCATCCTAGAAGTGGCGTAGTGAATTCTCATAGATTTCACGGCGTCACTTCTACGAGGCTTACTTGCGTCAGAACGCCCACCCTGCATACATTATACCTGGCGCAGGTATAATGTGGTGCAGGGGTTTACAAAGTAACACATCTACCTAGATGCGTCACTTTGTAAATATGACGCAACATGGCGCATTTTTTACCATGCTGGTGCGTCACAAAAAGTGACGCACCAGCGGTGCAAACATGCTCATAAATAAGCCCCAAAATACGTGATGATCATCGTATCCGATCAAATCCGAACACATGTTTCAAATTTTATCTATGTGACAATTATCAAAACAAAACGTCTGGCTACTTCCAACCAGGCTAAAGTTTTCTGATTACCTGCATTTCTTCCTGCAAGTCCCATGCCCTCACCTCTTGCAGCCTGCACCCAGCCTGCAACCCCCGCCCCCATCCAATACCTTTCCCTTTCCCTGTCTTTAGCTGTCCGTACCCATAACTCACCCAGACCACATCTTGCCAGCCCGCCTACCATCCCTAAACCTCCTAAGTTACCCCACATGCACATCTTCATGCCAGCAGCTTTCCCAGTCTGCACCCAAGCCAGAACTCTCCCTGCTTATAATTAAGGCACCCCGTTTTCCGTTTTTACTGATTTTTCCAGATAAATACGGACAGAAATCAATGTGTTTCCTGTCTGTATATATTTTTTTAACTGGAAAAGTACAGAACATTTTGCTTTTTTTGGGTGACTCTCCATGCTGTCTTTCGTGATTTCCAGGCAACAGATGAGCAGATGGATAGCACGGGAAGACAAAACAAAATAGGTTGAAATTTACCTAAATACAGGCATATGTTAAAATATATTTGTATTACGATGCTGATATTTACCTGTGGCTGTAGCATGTCACTCTATTTGGCTGCTTAATTTGCTAAAACACAACAGGCGATCAAAGAAAAGTGCATGTTTACAGTTAAATAGATGTGGAAATAAACCATTGTATGACTTCATTTATCCTCAAAACAAAATGTAAATATGGATAAATACCAATAATATGGCCAAATACAGAGGGAAACATTAAAAAAAAATAGATACCTTAAAAGCAGGGGCCCTACTTATTTTATTTTTGTTTTATTTAAAAAGTTTTGTATATCGCAAACATGACCCTAGACTCTAGGGCCTAGAGGGTATCAGAGCGCATTACAAAGATTTGCGACACAAGTAAAGGGAGACAATTGTGGTAACACAGCAGAATAGACAAAACATATATAGGTACACACCTCTATAATAATGTAGGGGGTTGGTATAGCAACAATACAAGATATCATAACTAAGCAGAAGAGCATGAAAAGGAAGGCAGACGTAGGTGGATGTTGAATACAGCAAAATGAGTCGTTCTGACAACAGATGATGTAGAGCAGTCCATTGGGGTAGAAGGACCTGCCAGAGCTTGGCTGACACGACAATAGACCATGGCTAAACCTCTAATTCAGAAAAGTACTCATCAGTAGAGCTTTAACTTCCTTTTTGAAGGACTCGGGTGATTCAGTCTGGTTTCCGTAGGCAGGGAGTTCCAGATTCTCTGGGCAATACCAGAGAAGGTCCGATTATAAGTTTTCATTTTGTAAATTTTTTGGGGTTTAAGCAACATGGTACTGGAGCTCCGGAAGGTTTGAGCACCGCCGGAAAGGTCTAGCTTTTGTGCTAGGTACAGAGGAATGTTGAAATGAAGGGCTTTATGGCTCATGTAGGTCATGCAGGCAAGATTTAGTTGTATCCTTGCCTCGAAAGGTAACCAATTTAGAGATTTCATAGAGATGTGGTTACTTTTCTTGGAGCTTGTTATGAGCCTGGCAGCAGCATTCAAAGAAGCCCTAAGACGGGCCAGTCTGTACCTAGGTAGTCCGCAAAGGGTTGCACTGCTATATTCCAGCTGTGAGATGACTAATGCTTGCACAGTGGACTTGAAGTCATCAGGGGGAAGGAAGGGTTTTCATTTCCTTAGGATGCTCAGTTGGAAGTTCGCTCTTTTGGTAGATGCACTTATGTGGTCCTGCATGTTTAATCCCAGCGAAGTTCGAGCTGGAGGCAACAACGGACAGAGCGGACCTCTTTGACTGGAGCTGGTGCCGAGAGAGGTGAGGTCTAGTCCTCGTATTGCAATGATGTCGTATACATCATACAGAGGATTTGAATACTGATCACAAATGGTATAGTAATGTTCAATCAGTGTATGAAACTTTATAAATCGCAGTGACAAAGATTGTGTGCGTGGAGGTCCAGAAGAAAGCCAGGGAGAGTCATCCCATTGGCTGAAACATGTCGACCATATAAGCAGTGATTAGTTACAACTGCTTTTTTTCATTTTGCACTGTTTTTAAGCAGGAATACAACTTTGAGATTGAAAATAAGAGGAATACTACTACTCTCTGTCTCTGTTGTCTATCCCATTTTAATTACACTTATATTCTTTTTTCTTGCACTGCACTTATCAGAAAAGAAAGGGTTCCCTCTACACTCTTTTCCTCCTGTAAGATCCCTTCAAGAGGACACAACTCATTCAGTTTGTTCTCCTCCTGGATCGAGGAAGGACGAGGAAGAGTTGTTTGGAACACCAGATGATGACACTGGGCACTTTAAGGGAAATGATGGGATACCAATAATCCTGAAGTGGTTCTCGTTAGTTCTCTTTCCTTCACTCTCCAGATGAATTTCCACTCTGCATCTTGATTTTCTCCGACTATCCTGGGTTGGCACGTAGGATGTCAGCACTAGAGGCTGTTAGTGACTTTAGAATTTCATCTAGAAGCACTTTTTCCTTTTTGATTTCTATAGACCACAGATTATTCTGTTGTTGGATGACTAATAGAATCAGGGGTATTTAATCCATGTAGGTCTCTAAACTGTCCCTCAGACCCTCTATTTTGTGTATTTGTTCAAGTTTTTATCCAGTACTATTCCAAGAGATCTCGTAGAGTCTATGATATTTGGTGTGCAGTTGAGAGCGGATAGATTTTTCATATATTTGCTTGGAAGGGGAGATAAGGATGAATTCAGTTTTGAGGGCGTTAAGTTTGAGATGGTTGGAGGTTAGCCAGTTTTGGGTTTTGTGAAGGGCCCCGTTGAGTGTCTTAATATCATCAGGGGAAGAGATTTTCATGTACAATTGGGTGCCATCTGCATACATGTGATAGTGTATATTAGCTGCTTTGAGGATTTCAGTAAAAGGTTCAATGAATAGGTTGAAGAGTGTCAGTGAGAGAGAGGACCCCTGGAGAACCCCCTGAGTGGAAGGACTGGAATTGTAAAGTGTTGGACTTGGCCCTTTTGGCAGGTTCACCCCTAAACTTTTTGCTTTTAAATGTGACCTAATGTTAGTTGTTTTTGGCTTCTGCACACTTTAACCCTGTGTCCCAGTGTAAAGTGCGTGCACAATCTGAGTGCGTGTGGTGAGATTGCCCTGCCCTCCCATAGGAATGCATGGGGAATGTGTGTGCCCATGGTAGTTCCTGATGTGTGGGGAGTGCAGGGGCGAGTTTGGCATGTGAGAACTTGTGAGATTAAATGCTGCGCGACGGTGTGCGCAGATTTAATGTGACTAGTGTAGAAGTGCCACTTTTAGAAGTTGGCATGTCTGTGCAGTGAATGTGAATTGACTGTCTGGCTTGTGATTGGCTGGAGCTGGCTGGTGTGCCTGGCTCCAGAAGTCAGGATGGGTCTGCCCAGTGGTGAATGGGGAGATCTGCAGGTTGATGGGATGGAGGAGTTGCACCTGGGACCTGAATAGGGCTGGGCCTTCCCTCCACAATGCTGGCTCCGTCCCTTGTGGTGCGTCTGATGTCCCTAGCCTATCCTGTGAATAGGGAGAGGGGCTGAGCAAAACAGAGTGCTCAAGAACCAGTTGCAACTGGTTCTCCCCTGCCCTACAGCCTTAGACAAAGGAAATTTATGTATAAAAAGGGGCTGTGACCCCATGTAAAATGTTCTCTCTGTTCCTGACATGAGAGGGGCCTGCTGCTGCTGCTGGGTGCCAGGAGGAACTGCCACTGGGTGCTGCCTCCCTGCTGCAGGGCCCTGTGAGCTGGCCCCTGGGCCCAGCCCTTGCCCCCCTGCCCTCTGAAAGACTTTCTGTGGACCTTGCATTTTAAGCCCCTGGGAAGCGCTTCATTTCCCCTTTCCTAAGGAGCCCTTGGTGGTGTTGCCAGGAGGAGAAGCGGCGAGATGCAATCCCTTTCCAGAGGGAGTCCCCAGCGTGGGGATCCCCTGCCTTGGTGTCCTTGTCGAGCGGGTGCCTACCCTGCAACTCTGCTTGTTTACGGCGTGGAAGCCCACCCCGCATTGCCAGCTGCATTCGGTGAGAGACGGGATTCCCCCGCATATTTGCAGTTTTAATGTCCCTAGGGGGTGCCCACCCCACCAGGGACCTTGTGCCATTGTGTTTTTATATATATCCCTAGCGGGTGCCTACCCCACCAGGGACTTAGTTTTTGAACGGGAGCCTACCCCATATTGTGCAGAGGAAATCACTGCCAGCCCAGGAACACCAGGGATACCCCCGCGACGTCACCACCAGCGCCACACTGGGATTGAACCCAGCGCCGTGCTGTGATTGGAGGAGCCAAGCAAAACAGGAGCGGACGGGAACCCACCCCGCTCTCCTGTGACCTGGAAGAGGCTCGCCCGGCTCTGCCACGAGTACAAGGGCAGTGTTTACACCCGGGGCCCCCGAGAGCAAGGAGAGCCCCGTGGTGCCCAGTGTGCAAGAGGAGGAGACCCAGGCGGGAGCCTACCCCGCGCTGGGCCGAACCAGGAAGGAAGCGCCACCCTCTGAACCCAGGTGGGAGCCTACCCCGCGCTGGGATGGGCGTCTGAGCAAGTCCCCTGCCCAGGAGGAGAGCCGACCAAGGAAGCCGACGGGAGCCTACCCCGCGCTTCTGGACAGAGAGGAGTCCGTCTGACCAGGTGAGGAGGGTCCTGGGGGTGAAGAGAGAACCAAGGCACGTTGCTGGTGCCTGTCCCCACCCTAGGGGACCCAGAGAAATCTCCCGGTGCAGCCCCAGTGAGTGAGGGGTTGTCTGACCGCAAGCACATGGTTGGTGCACACTTCGGCGCACATTGTCGGTGCTCGCTGCTGCCCCGCTTGTCAGAGGGCAGCTGCTCCAGCGTTGGGGGGCATTTTTGCTTTTAAGAGTCCCCAGAGAGGGGCTGCCAGGCACAGTTGTGCCCATACTTACTTTGAGGTAATATGGTATTAATAATCCCCAGATGGGCCCCTGCTTTATTAATGGGCCTATCGGTTTTCAGAGCCTAGAGGGCTCCAACGTGTGGCTGATTTTTTCCCCGAGCCCCGTGGCTCCAACATTTGGCGCCATTTGTTTAAAGGGCTACTGAGAGCCCTGGCCGCATTTTTCCGTACCTCACAGCTGCCTAGCAAGTAGTGGGCAGCTGCACCGTTTAGGCATTTCATTGTTAGGGGACATGTTCTTTGGGATTACACAGCTGCCCGGAAAGTAGTGGGCAGCTGCCACATTTAGGCCCTAAACTCTTGTGCATAGGTTATTTTGCTGCCTGCGCAGCCTGCCCTGACACTGTTGGACTAAGGGCGTTTGAGCCCCTTGGAAGGCCAGATGGCCTGGGGTCAGTATCTAATGTGATTCGGCGCAAGGTGATTGGTGATTTGTGTTTGTGATGATACTTGCCTAATGTGATTTATGCGTAATGCCTTTATGCCTATACTTCTAAATGTGTTTTTTATGCTTAGGAGGTTTTTTTGCCTAGTATAGTTTATACTAGGGAGTTTATGTTTCCCTGCGTGATCTATGCCTAAGGTGATTAGTATTGCGTAGTGTGTTCCTACCTTTTACCATTGGTTACTGGTTGTGTTCTACAATTGATATTTGGGGCTACGATTATTCTATGTTCTAGATCTACTATTTCTACCAAGTGCTGATTTTGACAGTGGCCCAAGTGGCCATGTCATGTGTAAATAATCTCCTGTAAATACTGCCCAGTGCCAGTTGGCACAGTGTATCTCTGTGATTATGATCTAATGTGTTAATGGTAACACAAAGGCTATTTTTATACATATATCCTAACAACAAAAATAACCGGGGGTCTATAACGGAGCTTCAAGTACTCCGAGCTGCGGCAAAACTCCTACATAAGTGAGTTAGGCGCTAATAGAGCTATACAAGTCTCTATATCAGAATGTGTGCCAGGACAAACCTGTCGAAGGACCTACTGAGATTGTTGGTAAGACCCGTACAGAGATGTGTTGGATTCCCATCAAATAGGTATGTAGATCAAGTGTTCTCATTTGGTCATCCAAAAATGGGGTGGTATGTCTCTTGATCAATGAGACCCATCCATCGCCCTTACTCAATTGGGTCGCACCATCAATCGCTAAGGTACCCATGAACAAATGATAAAGATGGGATCGAGTGCAGTGGAAAAATCAAAAGATGTGTGAGTTAAAAACAAGGGGTAAAAGGATCAATAGGCGAACAACTCTAATGTAATTTGTCCTTTCCCTCAAACAAAAAAGAACAATGCAGAGGAAGCAGTCTAAACATATAACTGCATTTACAAGGCCAACATGTTTCAGCCGGTAGGGACAAGATCCCATGGCTTTCTTCAGGGCCAGAGTTCTAAGCATTAGCTACTGCATACATAAAGTGAACGTAACGACAGTCTGTAAAGGATATACATAAATAGTCCAAAATCGTGTTCCTCTGTACCAAACGGTGTCTCTTACATCTGAATAGTACAGGGAGTGTACCTCACCTCTCCTGGAACCCAGCTCAGGAAAAAGGAGGCCCCGCTCTGTCCGGCGTTGTCTCATTGCAGCACCCGAGCTTCGTGGGAGGCCAGAGGAACACGATTTTGGACTATTTATGTATATCCTTTATAGACTGTCGTTACGTTCACTTTATGTATGCAGTAGCTAATGCTTAGAACTCTGGCCCTGAAGAAAGCCATGGGATCTTGTCCCTACCGGCTGAAACATGTTGGCCTTGTAAATGCAGTTATATGTTTAGACTGCTTCCTCTGCATTGTTCTTTTTTGTTTGAGGGAAAGGACAAATTACATTAGAGTTTTTTGCCTATTGATCCTTTTACCCCTTGTTTTTAACTCACACATCTTTTGATTTTTGCACTGCACTCAATCCCATCTTTATCATTTGTTCTTGGGTACCTTAGCGATTGATGGTGCGACCCAATTGAGTAAGGGCGATGGATGGGTCTCATTGATCAAGAGACATACCACCCCATTTTTGGATGACCAAATGAGAACACTTGATCTACATACCTATTTGATGGGAATCCAACACATCTCTGTACGGGTCTTACCAACAATCTCAGTAGGTCCTTCGACAGGTTTGTCCTGGCACACATTCTGATATAGAGACTTGTATAGCTCTATTAGCGCCTGACTCACTTATGTAGGAGTTTTGCCGCAGCTCGGAGTACTTGAAGCTCCGTTATAGACCCCCGGTTCTTTTTGTTGTTAGGATTATAGTTAGGGGGATACGAACTGGGCAGGTCTTTAAATTTCCCTCAGACCCTTCTTCAATTGTTTGTGTTTTAATATTTTTATACATAACCTTATGTGAAGTTCCTTTTTTGTGGTGTGCCTAGTGTGTTGCTGCTGTGTGTGTGTTGCGCAAACGCTTTACACATTGCCTCCGGGATAAGCCTTACTGCTCGTGGGGTTGAGTTGGCGTGTAACTCCCTTGCCCTGACTAGAGTAGTGGTTTCTGCCTGGCTTTGGCGCAAGCCTCAGCCAACCAGAATTCCCATTTCTGACAGAAAGGGTTTGATTGACTTTAAATCCCTGAGTTCTGTTATGGAGAAACGAGGCAAACCATTTTCACACTGAGCCAAAGAGCCCCATCCTATGTTCCAGAATGCTCAGGAGATTGTCATGTTTGACAGTGTCAAAAGCTGACGAGAGGTCGAGGAGGATTAATAGGTAGGATTCATTCCGATCAGGCATTGTAAAAGCGTCATCGACTTTATAAGTGATAGCTGTTTCAGTGCTTTGACCCTGATGGAAGCCCAATTGGAATTGATGAAGAAGCTGGAATTCCTCAATGGGGTTACACAGCTGTACATGAACACATTTCTCAAGGGCATGACCTGAGCAGTCATTTAGCCAAGTTTCAGTAAGGATTATGAGGTCAAGTTCCTGAACTAGCATGTGGTCAGCGTTGTCCGTGGCATGTTTCACAGCTGATCTAAAGTTGAGAAGCATGCATTTCAGGTGTGTTTTGGAGTCAGTGGGAGTAGGCTGTGTGATGTGAAGCCCACTCATCTCTCACCAACACCGCCCTTCCCTTTACTGTTTCCTGGCAGTACATTTTACTTTTCCTCATCCTGCCCCCATCTCTTTCACCTGCAGCTTGCCTCAATTCATACCCTCATTAGCAGTACCACTCCCTCTGCGTACCTCTCCCTGCATGTACCTCTCCAGCCTGCACCTCTCCACCCTTCACCCCCCCCTGCCTGCACCTCTCCAGTCTCCACATCTCCCTGCCTGCACCTCTTCAACCTTCACCTCTCCCTGCCTGCACCTCTTCAGGCTCCACCTCTCCCTGTCTGCACCTCTCCAGCCTCCACTTCTCCCTGCCAACACCTCTCCAGCCTCCAACTCTCCCTACCTGCCCCCTCGCTCTTTGTACATCTCCCTTCCTGCACCACTCCAGCCTCCACCTCTCCCTGCCTGAACTTCTCACAACTTCCACCTCTCCCTGTGAGGTTCCGTGACAATTGTAAGTGGTGCTTCCGACTCGCACGAATATGGTCGAGTCTGGTATCTATGAACCGCAAATGACGAGTTTAGTAAGTGTGCGCAGTTTCGCTGTGCTAACTTAAACCGTTCGTTTTTTATGTGGGTTTTTCACTTGTACCCACGGGTTCCATCTTAGATACGGCATCCATTTTGTCTCTTGCCCTCAAGTAGCCAGCGAACGGACGCTGTCCGCTCCGCGACCCTGGGACTCCCAAGATATGTGCGGAAAACACATGTCCTTTGTAAATGTCTTTATGACGAGGGGGATGTTACTGTAAGGCAGATGGCGCCGCTCAAGGCTCATCTTGCCGCACGGACTTATTGTCTCAGCCGTGCATTTCATTAGGCACGTCCCTTTGATGCCTGTATCTCGTGTTTCCCGATACCTCCCCTTTTACACCCTTTCCGATCTCCCCACTGTCTCCGTTTTCCCCCGCACCTGTCTTTGTTCCTACTTCGATCTATTTTACTACCGGTCGGAATGCACTAATGTTGGGAAGATGGGTTTTTACAGTTGGGAACCGCCAAATGTTTCCGCACTTATGTTCCGGACCTCATGTGTTTCAAAGTGACCAAAGCGACCCCTCTGGGGGATAATGATGAGAACTGAGTTGTAAACTTTTGTGTACCATGTTGTCCTATGGGTAAAAACTGTATAAAAGGAGCAATCTACAGAACCAATTTGAAGCAGTCTCCCCAAGTTGCACGTTGTGTACTTGTCGTGACCTCTGTGTTCCCTGCAGTAAATAAACCTTGAATCTTTGACGCCGAAGGAAGTGTCCCGTGTCTCTGTGATTCGTACGCCGGAGCAGGTTACCCACGAAGGTTTCAGGTGTTGTGCCCTGGCACCGCTGGGTCTTAAAGAACCCAGTCCTTCAGTTGGCGCCCAACGTGGGGCTGCATCAGTGGTACCGGTCCAAGCCCGACGATCGTGAGGAACTTCGTGTGAAATCTCCGAGGGAAGGTGCACTCCGCTTCATCGATCCAGTTGTCGAAATAAGTGGCCCGAAGACTTTTCCCGCGAAGATTCCCGCCTCCGGACGGCTGCGACGGACTGCTGCCCTGACTGTAGACCTGTTTTGGCGCCTGGCGTAGACCTTGGTATAGCGAGACGATAGACGGGCCTTCCTGGTGACGCCATTGATCTTTGAGTTAAGTATTTTGTGGGTCGCTCCCAGAGTTCTTGGTTGTTGACACTTTAGCGAGTGTTTTTGTTGTTAACGCGGTGTGAGTGTTTTTGTCGGTGACACTTTGCTAGCGTACTTTGTTGTGTTGTTTGACGACTGCAGCCGCCAAAGACCGAGGGTTTTGTTCGTTGCTGGGACTTGGTAAAATCCCGTAACCCTTGAAGTTTGTGAAACTCGGCTAGTGTGCAAGATGCCTGGTCGTAGTACTTTGTTTAGTTGTTTCAGACCTTGTGGTATGGATTCCCGACTGGAGGACTCGTGTCCGATACCTCCGGTTGGAACTCCCACTTATGAACTATACAGTAAACATGGACTAGGTCCGATTACCTTTAATGATTATTGGATTAAATATACGAAGAAGGACGGCGACCTTCGTTGGCCACCTCATGGTAGCTTCGAGGCCCCAATCTTAGATAATCTAGAGATTAAATTGTTTGAACGAAAATCAAGGCCGGCCATGTTTGATGCCTTTCGGTTGTGGCGCAAAGAAGCCCGACAGAAAGAAATCAGACAGAATAAACGTACTCAGCGAGATAATGTTGCTACTATAGTAAAGAAAGCAGAGCAATTCCAGCATGATAAGGAGGTTAAGGATAAGGAAGTGTTTGACAGATTACAGCGTATGACCGTAGATAAATGTTATCCCGCTTTGCCTACGGAGTTGGAAAAGAAGGAAGAGCCAGTTGAGGATCCTTTAATGTCTTATCTCATGAAGTCGCCACCTCCGTATGTACAGGGTACTGCAGTTGCAGCTCCTGTGGTTCCTGCCATACCTATTCTTCCGCCTATTGTTCCTCCGCCTGTACCCGCCCTTCCGACTGTCCCTGCTCCTTTGCCTGTTTCTATCCCTACTGCTCCTCCACTTCCACATACTCCTGCTGCTGCTACTGCTCCTGTTTTGTTAACTCCTGCCGTTGCTACTGTTTCTACTCCTTCTCTTGTTAGTCCTGTATCGTATGCTTCTCCTTCTACTCGTTCTCGAAATTCTCCTCTTGCGGCAAGCTTCTTTCATTCGCTCGGACCTGTTCATGGGTCCGCTGGTTCTGATGGTCCTCAGAGACGTAGTCAGCTTCCTGGAAACAGAGAACGTGTTGCGCTATATAATATGGCGATGGGTTGGATGGTAAACCCTCTTAGAAATCCACCTCGTGTTGTCCTTGAAACGTTCTGTCAGTTTAATATACCAACCCAGAGATATGTGTTTAATGAAATGTGCAAGTTCCTTCATGATCAGATAGTGGCCGATGCGCCTGACGAGGTGCTGACCGCCCTGTCTGAGCTTCAGCTTCAGTTCGCAAATGGACTGATAGTAGATACTAACGTTCGACGTGCTATTGAGCGGTTGCTATCTCTTCGCCCCGCTCCGATCCCTCATGCATTGTTTATCGAGGATATTGAAAGACTGCCAGATGAGTCTGGTCAGTTTCCCATGCGTGAAGTGCCACCGGTATGGATGCCAGGTGATGCCACCCAAGTACCGCCGATTCTGCCACATTTCCAGAGGGTGTGGATACATCTCCCATGGAAACGCTCAGAAGTGTTGCAGGTGAAGCAATCTTTGCCTGACCCTCGCAAAAATCCTGCAGGGTATTACAAAGAATTATCGCAGCTCGTAGATGCTACGATAATGAATCTTGCCGATATCGATATGTTGTTTGGCAATGTTGTACCGCAACCGGTATGGGCTAAGATTCGTCAGGAAAATCACGCGACCGAGCTAGGTGGTGATTGGGCGGCCATCGTAGCGGCAGATGGGTTGCAAGTTGGTGGTGCTAAGCCTGAACAGTTGATTGCTGCTCTTCCCCAGCGAATAATTACATTAATGAAAATGCTTATGCCGGCTATGAGGGTAAATTGGGATAAATTGTCAGCTTGCAAGCAAAAGAAAGATGAGAGTGTTTCCGACTTCTTTACGAGGTTCGAGGAAGCCTTCATTGACCATAGCGGACAGGATATGGGTACCGAGGGTGGTCAGCGATTGTTTGTGGATAAATTTGTTTCGAACTTACTGCCCGATTTGAGCAATAAATTAAAGAATTCGGAAAGTGCATGGGCCGTTTCTACCTCTGCTCAGATATTGGCTACGGCACAATATTATGAGAATAGAGAGAAAGAAGAGAACGACCGTGCTGATAAAAAGACGAAAGAGCTAAAAACTAAGGTGTTGCTTCAACAAGCATATCCTCCGCGTTCAAATCAGAATGCACCCCAGCAGAATAGATCGCAGCCGCAATCGAATCGATCGCAGCCGCGTAATGATGCCTCCTCCCAAAGATCATCGTTGGGGTACAATCAATGTGCTTATTGTAGACAGGAGGGACATATTAAATTCAATTGCCCTGTTTTGAATGAACGTAATAGTGGTAACTCCTCTAAAGGAGGTCGTGGTGGTTCGCAGCAGGCATCACGTGGTAGAGGTCGTGGTACTCAGAACGATCGCTCAGATAACTCATCTAATAATAATAATTGTTTTGATCAACGTGGATCGTCGCAAGGGCGATCTGCGCAGTACAATGTAGACGATTATTACGTCGATCAGGGGACTGACGACAGTAATTACTAGGACAGCCAAAGACAAGGAGAGGGAGTGGTATCAGTTCCGGTTGATCAGAGAGGGCCTTACGTCGCAGTTGCTACATCGGGCGTCGTTGAGCCTTTTCTGTTGGACACTGGTGCAGCGAAAAGTTCTATTCAGCATTCGAAACTCCCTGGCACACCTTTGTCTGGCTTAACAAATGTTTCCGTAGGATTCTCTGGCGCCCCCGTTAGCAATCCAGTTTCACGCCCTTTGCCCCTTAAAATTGGGCCACGTGAGCTAGAAGCTCCATTGATTCTGACCACAGGTTGTGGTGAAAATCTTTTGGGCCTGGATTTGCTTAAACGTTTGTACGCAACTTTGTATTGTTCTCCTGCAGGTGTAAAGCTTACGTTCGGAGAAAGGGTTGTCTCTCCCATGTACTTGTCTCTCGACAAGCTCCCACCGGAATTGAGTTCTCTTCCTGCGTCTTTGTGGGCAACGGGTCCGAATGATGTGGGCCTACTTGATATCTCGCCCTATGTTGTTCAGCTGAAATCTAATGTGCGTTTGCCACGTATTCCCCAGTATTGTATCTCCCTTGATGGTGAACGAGCACTGTTGGCGATCATTTATGATCTGATTGAGAAAGATGTTATTGAAGAGACTCGGGGAAACGTGTGCAACAGCCCTGTGCTGCCTATTCTTAAACGTACTGATCCTTCAAAACCACCTGTTTATCGTTTTGTTATCGATTTACGGGAGGTGAATAAAATTGTGGTTCCTCAATTCCCTGTTGTGCCTGACATCACGGCGCTACTGACTCTGATTCCAGCTTCTGCATCGTGGTTTTCGGTGATTGATTTGAAAAATGCGTTTTTCAGCATCCCGATTGCCGAAGAGAGCAGGGACCTTTTCGGTTTCTCTCTCGGTGGACGTAGCTTCCGGTTCAAACGCGCTCCTCAGGGCTACTGTGAAAGTCCATCGATTTACAGTCAAGCCTTGAAGGGTCAACTGGATGCGTTTAGGTTGCCGGTCGGTGCGGCCTTAATACAATACGTCGACGACTTATTGGTGGCGGCCGATACTCAGGACATTTGCAAAATCGCTACGGTGTCGTTGCTGCAACATCTCTGTGAGTTGAATCACAAGGTGTCACCTACTAAACTCCAATATTGTTGTCAAGAAGTAACCTATCTAGGTCACTTATTGTCAAAGGAGGGAAGGAGGTTGACCCCAGAGAGAATTGCAGCGATTGCACGAATGGCTGTGCCAAAAACCCAAAGAGATGTGCGTGCCTTCCTAGGTATCACGTCGTACTGCAGGCAATGGATTCCTAATTTTTCATTGCTAGCGAAACCATTGGTGGCTCTTACGTGCAAGGATGTTTCAACTCCTTTACCATGGACGGAAGAATGTCAGAAAAGTTTTTCTGAACTGCGTGATTCATTGTGTTCGGCTCCTGTGTTAGGTACTCCTGACTACAGTAAGCCGTTTACATTATATGTTCACGAGAGGGAAGGTTGTGCTTTGAGTGTCTTGACGCAACCTTTTGGTGGTAAGCAGCGTCCATGTGCGTATTTTTCCTCGACCTTGGACCCAGTAGCTAGAGCATTGCCGAGTTGTTTAAGAGCAACTGCGGCAGCTGCGGTCTCCATCCGGCAATCAGCAGGATTGGTCATGGATAATATGCTTACGGTGATGGTTCCGCATGCAGTCGATACTCTTTTGAATCGTACGAAAACTCAGCACTTGACGAGTGCGAGGTTGTCTGGGTACGAGTTGACGTTGTTGGCAAGCCACATTCAGATAAAACGTTGTAATGTTCTGAACCCGGCAACTTTGTTGCCAATTAGCACAGAGTCAGATGAAGTAGCAGAACATGATTGCTACTTGAGGACTGAAGAGGAAACAAAAGGTCGAGTGGACCTTAAAAACACCCCATTGGAAGATTCGGATGGCACATTGTATGTGGATGGGTCATGTTTTAAATTGCCGAATGGCGATGTGACTACTGCTTATGCTGTTGTAACGTTGAATACTGTTGTTGAGACTGCAAGGTTGAATCAAAATTCTGCCCAAGCTGCAGAATTGATTGCTCTTACTAGAGCATGTGTGTTAGCGAAAGGGAAACGTGTGAATGTGTTTACTGACAGCCAGTACGCGTTTGGAGTCGCTCACAGCTTTGGACGATTGTGGAGAGAGAGAGGTTTCTTGACGTCGCACGGTACGAAGATTCAGCATGGCCAGCTCGTGAATGACCTTTTGGATGCATTGACGTTGCCTAAGCAAGTAGCGATTGTTAAATGTAGTGCGCATCGTAAGGTGACGGATGATGTTGGTCGTGGTAATGCGTTTGCAGACGAGATCGCTAAGGAGACTGCCCGGAACCTTAGCACTCGAATGTATGTGACGAGTTCGGTTAGGTGGCCTACAGAATCAAGCATGTGTGAGGACACTATCGAAAGTGTGAAAGAAATTCAGAATGAGGCCACTGAGACTGAAAAGGCGAAGTGGAAAGAAAGTACGGGAAAGTTGGATGCGAATGGTTGTTGGATTGATTTGTCGGATCAGAAAAGATGGTTGTTGCCCGATGCGTATGTGCTGGCCGTTGTGACAATGGCGCATGGGTTGGCACATATCAGCGTGAAAGGTATTTGTAAGTTGCTGTTTCCGGTGTGGAAGAATGATGGCATTACGAAATGTGCCGAACGTCTGGTAAAGAATTGTATGGTGTGCATGATGTACAATCCTGGCAAAGGAACCCCAACTCCCCCTGGTAGTTTTGCTCCCCCTTCATGTCCCTTTGAGGTGATTCAATTGGACTTCATCCATATGGAGAGATGCAACAACCTGAAATACGTTTTAGTGGTGGTTTGCGCATTCTCTCGATGGATCGAGGCCTATCCTCTCAAAGACAATACTGCTTTGTCTACTGCGAAAATCCTACTGAAGGAATATTTTCCTCGGTATGGAATGCCTAGAGTCGTGTGGTCAGATAACGGAAGTGAGTTTGTGGGTAGTGTGATGAAGAGTGTGTGTAAGGGCCTTGGAATTAATCAAAAATTCCATAGCGCCAATCATCCCCAGTCAGCTGGTTTGGTTGAAGGGTACAACGGCACCCTTAAACTAAAGCTAGCAAAGATTCAGGCTACGACTGGTCTTTCGTGGCCTGACGCTTTACCTTTAGCATTACTGTCAACTAGGGCGACTGTACACTCCCGAGTAGGGCTTAGTCCCTATGAAATAGTGTTCGGCCGTCCTGCGAATGTGTGGGGGGTTCCTAGGCCAGGAATGTTTTCTGATCTTGAGTACCCAATGTTGATCGATTATCTACATGACTTGACTGCTAAACTGAGGTTAATTCACCAACAGGTTTACGACGCATTGCTGACGCAGACAGAGGGTCCAGGCCACCAGCTCCAGCCCGGAGACTGGGTGGTGACAAGAAACTTTTCACGAAAAAATAACCTAGACCCGAGGTTCACCGGACCCTATCAAGTGCTCCTGGCCACGAGGACTGCCGTTCGTCTCGAGGGACGTAAGAATTGGGTGCATGCCACCCACACCAAACGAGTCCCTATTCCTTTGCCGGCAGACCCGTGGGTAAGGAGAGGCATTGCGTCAACGGAAACAGAAACATTGCCGGCGTTTGTACCTTTTAGCGACGCACAGCCTGTTGGAGAATCCCCAGCGCAGCAGAAAGACACTGTTGAACAATTAGCATCAAAGGACTCAAGACCAGAACACCCAACTGATCAGCAGGACGCTGTCTCCTCAACGGATCCTTTGTTTGACGAGCAGACACGTCCTGGGAAAACCCGATACTTTTTGCGATCTCGCACTAAGGACAAATAAAATATTTTGCTTTGCTGAATTGATAACTGCATTATCCCGTTTTCCGTGATCGGTTTTGAACATTCGTATTACTGTAAATATTCTTGTGTATGTATATATATTGAGCTTCATTCCTTGTACCTTTTTGCTTCCACAGCTGAGAGACTTTGTTTTTGCATATATACATATTGTGCATTAAAGGCCGTAGGGCCGCGCGCGTACTTCCTTCTGGATAGTAGGTCTTGACGCTAGGTTAAAGGCCGTCGGTTCCTGGGAACTCCTAGGGATTGACTATTGCTACACAGAACGAAGTGCGTCAAGAAACGTTGCGGACGGTCGTAGGGAATGGCATTCTCGAAGCTGAATGATTTGGAGGGAGCTCAGGTTCATCGATTCAAGCTGCAGCAACTCAGTCGTACCAAATGTTTCATATTCCAATTGTTCGTATTGTTTTTGACTGCTTCAGCATTATTGGCGGGTGGGGTGTATTACACGATGTCTTACTTCTTACCTGTTACACCTACTCCTACTCCTGACCCTAATCTTACCTCTACTGTTTCTCCCCATTCCTTTCATATGTTACCGGAACACGAGCAGGCTAGACGTGTAGAATTCCGCAACAATTCCTTTATTCAGCTCCTTCATCAGCATCAGTTAGTGGTTAACACTACTAATTGCTGGGTGTGTGGATTGATGCCACATACTACGGATAAGGGAATTCCATATCTGGTGTTACCGTATAGTTCCCAAGGGTCAGCTCGAGCATTTCAAACAATGTTTCGAAGCGCACTGGGTTTCCACCCCATTCGAGAACCACGTTCCCCTTACTCTGGTCCTACCTCGTATCAAAAACCTTTGTCGATAGCAATAGAGGATTTAGATAGTGATATCTATGATCCCTCGCTTATTCCTGAAGAAGAGATACAAGCCTATAGGGTCCTAAGTAGAGGTGAATATAGTGCGTTCACTAGCGAAAAGCAGCTTAAAAGCTCGCCTCCAATATGGGTCGTACCCCACACTGGTAATTTTTGTCTCATGGGTCATGGTCGACGATCGCAAGCCCGACTTGGAGCAAGTGCTTGCACTGAAAATTACATTCTGCCAATGTTCTCGTCCCCTGTGTTCCTGGCTGCCAAGGGTACATACTTTATCTGCTATGATCGTGCATATGCATGGTTGCCCGCTGACTTCATGGGCTCATGCTTCATTGCAAATTTGTTGCCTCCGACGTTTACCGTAGATGCTGATTATCATAAGACTAGAGTTGTGAGAGGCGTAATTAGCGAAGAGGATACTGCCGGTCAAGAGGCAGGAGACTTTTTCAAGGGTTTCCTCCCGTTTTGGGGACCTATGGTTAATAGTAGGAACCTGAAACAGTTGACTCGAGTGGTGGAATCAACAGCTAATATTACTGCCAGTGCTCTTGGTAATATCACCACTGAACTTCAGGCGGAGAGACTTATGACGTTACAAAACCGTATGGTTTTAGATGTCATCTTAGCAGATCGAGGTGGGGTATGTAAGGTGATCCATTCGAGCTGCTGCATTTTCATTCCAGATAATGCTCCTACTGTCTATCAAGCCATCTCGAGGTTGCATAAGATCTCCGAATCCATACACGTGGATGTAGGGGATTGGACGTTACTTGGATGGTTTTGGGGCCTGATGTCGACTTGGGGTTGGAAAATTCTGATGATCATCGGAGTCGTTGTAGTGTTCCTGTTCACGTGTTGTCTTTGTGTGCAGTGTGGCCCTGCCTTATGTGGCCTCTGTGCTACAACGTGTATAAGACAACCACCTGTTACCAAGGGGACTCGATTGGACAGAGCTATGCTACAGCAACATCTCGATGGTTTGATGAATATCGAATATGATTCCGACTAGTGCTTGCCTACATGAGGGCAAAAGGAGCGTCTGAGGTTCCGTGACAATTGTAAGTGGTGCTTCCGACTCGCACGAATATGGTCGAGTCTGGTATCTATGAACCGCAAATGACGAGTTTAGTAAGTGTGCGCAGTTTCGCTGTGCTAACTTAAACCGTTCGTTTTTTATGTGGGTTTTTCACTTGTACACACGGGTTCCATCTTAGATACGGCATCCATTTTGTCTCTTGCCCTCAAGTAGCCAGCGAACGGACGCTGTCCGCTCCGCGACCCTGGGACTCCCAAGATATGTGCGGAAAACACATGTCCTTTGTAAATGTCTTTATGACGAGGGGGATGTTACTGTAAGGCAGATGGCGCCGCTCAAGGCTCATCTTGCCGCACGGACTTATTGTCTCAGCCGTGCATTTCATTAGGCACGTCCCTTTGATGCCTGTATCTCGTGTTTCCCGATACCTCCCCTTTTACACCCTTTCCGATCTCCCCACTGTCTCCGTTTTCCCCCGCACCTGTCTTTGTTCCTACTTCGATCTATTTTACTACCGGTCGGAATGCACTAATGTTGGGAAGATGGGTTTTTACAGTTGGGAACCGCCAAATGTTTCCGCACTTATGTTCCGGACCTCATGTGTTTCAAAGTGACCAAAGCGACCCCTCTGGGGGATAATGATGAGAACTGAGTTGTAAACTTTTGTGTACCATGTTGTCCTATGGGTAAAAACTGTATAAAAGGAGCGATCTACAGAACCAATTTGAAGCAGTCTCCCCAAGTTGCACGTTGTGTACTTGTCGTGACCTCTGTGTTCCCTGCAGTAAATAAACCTTGAATCTTTGACGCCGAAGGAAGTGTCCCGTGTCTCTGTGATTCGTACGCCGGAGCAGGTTACCCACGAAGGTTTCAGGTGTTGTGCCCTGGCACCGCTGGGTCTTAAAGAACCCAGTCCTTCACCTGCACCTCTCCAGCCTCCACATCTCCCTGCCTGCACCTCTTCAGCCTTCACCTCTCCCTGCCTGCACCTCTCCAGGCTCCACCTCTCCCATCCTGCACCTCTCCAGCCTCCACTTCTCCCTGCCCACACCTCTCCAGGCTCCAACTTTCCCTACCTGCACCTCTTGCTCTTTGTACCTCTCCCTTCCTGCACCACTCCAGCTTCCACCTCTCCCTGCCTGCACCTCTCCAGCCTCCACCTCTCCCTGCCTGCACCTCTCACAGCTTCCACCTCTCCCTGCTTGCACCTCTCCAGCCTCCACCTCTCCCTTCCTGCACCTCTCCAGCCTCCACCTCTCCATACCCACATCTCTCCTGCCTCCACCTCTCCCTGCCTGCACCTCTCACTCCTTGTTGCTCTCCCTTCCTGCAACTCTCCAGCCTCCATCTCTCCCTGCCTGCATCTCTCCAACCTCCACCTCTCCCTGCCTGCACCTCTTACTGTTTGTTCCTCTCCCTTCCTGCACCACTCCAGGCTCCACCTCTCCCTGGCCACACCTCTCCAGCCTCTACCTCTCCCTGCCTGCACCTCCCACAGCTTCCACATCTCCCTGCCCACATCTCTCCAGCATTCACCACTCCCTGCCTGCACCTCTCGCTCTTTGTTCCTCTCCCTTCCTGCACCACTCCAGGCTCCACCTCTCCCTGGCCACACCTCTCCAGCCTCTACCTCTCCCTGCCTGCACCTCCCACAGCTTCCACATCTCCCTGCCCACATCTCTCCAGCATTCACCACTCCCTGCCTGCACCTCTCGCTCTTTGTTCCTCTCCCTTCCTGCACCTCTCCAGCCTCCACCTCTCCCTGTCTGCACCTCTCACAGCTTCCACCTCTCCAGGCTCCACATCTCCCTGCCTGCACCTCTTCAGCCTTCACCTCTCTGTGCCTGCACCTCTCCAGACTCCACCTCTCCCTGCCTGCACCTCTCCAGCCTCCACTTCTCCCTGCCCACACCTCTCCAGCCTCCAACTATCCCTACCTGCACCTCTTGCTCTTTGTACCTCTCCCTTCCTGCACCACTCCAGCATCCACCTCTCCCTGCCTGCACCTCTCCAGCCTCCACCTCTTCCTGTCTGCACCTCTCACAGCTTCCACCTCTCCCTGCCTGCACCTCTCCAGCCTACACCTCTCCCTTCCTGCACCTCTCTAGCCTCCACCTCTCCATACCCACATCTCTCCTGCCTCCACCTCTCCCTGCCTGCACCTCTAACTCCTTGTTGCTCTCCCTTCCTGCAACTCTCCAGCCTCCACCTCTCCCTGCCTGCATCTGTCCAGCCTCCACCTCTCCCTGTCTGCACCTCTCACAGCTTCCACCTCTCCCTGGCCACACCTCTCCAGCCTCCACCTCTCCCTGCCTGCACCTCTCACAGCTTCCACCTCTCCCTGCCTACATCTCCCCAGCCTTCCCCAGTCCCTGCCTGCACCTCTTGCTGTTTGTTCCTCTCCCTTCCTGCACCTCTCCAGCCTCCACCTCTACCTGTCTGCACCTCTCACAGCTTCCACCTCTCCAGCCTCCACATCTCCCTGCCTGCACCTCTTCAGCCTTCACCTCTCCCTGCCTGCACCTCTCCAGACTCCACCTCTCCCTGCCTGCACCTCTTCAGCCTTCACCTCTCCCTGCCTGCACCTCTCCAGACTCCACCTCTCCCTGCCTGCACCTCTCCAGACTCCACCTCTCCCTGCCCACACCTCTCCAGCCTCCAACTATCCCTACCTGCACCTCTTGCTCTTTGTACCTCTCCCTTCCTGCACCACTCCAGCATCCACCTCTCCCTGCCTGCATCTGTCCAACCTCCACCTCTCCCTGCCTGCACCTCTTAGTGTTTGTTCCTCTCCCATCCTGCACCACTCCAGGCTCCACCTCTCCCTGCCTGCACCTCTCCAGCCTCCACCGCTCCCTGTCTGCACCTCTCACAGCTTCCACTTCTCCCTGCCTACACCTCTCCAGCCTCCACCTCTCCCTTCCTGCACCTCTCCAGCCTCCACCTCTCCATACCCACATCTCTCCTGCCTCCACCTCTCCCTGACTGCACCTCTCACTCTTTGTTGCTCTCCCTTCCTGCAACTCTCCAGCCTCCATCTCTCCCTGCCTGCATCTGTCCAACCTCCACCTCTCCCTGCCTGCACCTCTTACTGTTTGTTCCTCTCCCTTCCTGCACCACACCAGGCTCCACCTCTCCCTGCCTGCACCTCTCCAGCCTCCACCTCTCCCTGCCTGCACCTCTCACAGCTTCCACCTCTCCCTGCCCACATCTCCCCTGCCTTCACCAGTCCCTGCCTGCACCTCTTGCTGTTGGTTCCTCTCCCTGCCTGCACCTCTCACAGCTTCCACCTCTCCCTGCCCACATCTCCCCAGCCTTCACCAGTCCCTGCCTGCACCTCTTGCTGTTTTTTCCTCTCCCTTCCTACGACACTCCAGCCTCCACCTCTCCCTGGCCACACCTCCCCAGCCTCCACCTCTCCCTGGCCGCACCTCTCCAGCCTCCACCTCTCCCCGCCTGCACCTCTCGCACTTTGTTCCTCTCCCTGCCTGCACCTCTCACAGCTTCCACCTCTGCCTGCACATCTCTCCAGCCTTAACCTCTCCCTGCCTGCACCTCTCGCTCTTTGTTCCTCTCCCTGCCTGCACCTCTCACAGCTTCCACCTCTCCCTGCATCTCTCCAGCCTCCACATCTCCCTGCCTGCACCTTTTCAGCCTTTACCTCGTCCTGCCTGCACCTCTCCAGGCTCCACCTCTCCCTGCCTGCACCTCTCCAGCCTCCACTTCCGCCTGCCCACACCTCCCCAGCCTCCAACTATCCCTATCTGCACCTCTTGCTCTTTGTACCTCTCCCTTCCTGCACCGGTCCAGGCTCCACCTCTCCCTGCCTGAACCTCTCCAGCCTCCACCTCTCCCTGCCTACACCTCTCGCAGCTTCCACCTCTCCCTTCCTGCACCTCTCCAGCCTCCACCTCTCCCTGCCCACATCTCTCCTGCCTCCACCTCTCCCTGCCTGCACCTCTTGCTCCTTGTTCCTCTCCCTTCCTGCAACACTCCAGCCTCCACCTCTCCCTGCCTGCATCTGTCCAACCTCCACCTCTCCCTGCCTGCACCTCTTGCTGTTTGTTCCTCTCCCTTCCTGCACCAATCCAGCCTCCAACTCTCCCTGGCCACACCTCTCCATCCTCCACCTCTCCCTGCCTGCACCTCTCACTCTTTGTTCCTCTCCCTTCCTGCACCTCTCCAGCCTCCACCTCTCCCTGCCTGCACTTCGCCAGCCTCCACATCTCCCTGTCCCCACCTCTCCAGCCTCAACCTCTCCCTGCCTGCACCTCTCCCTGCCTGCACCTCTCCAGCCTCCACCTCTCCCTGCCTGCCCCTCTTGCTATTTGTACCTCTCACTTCCTGCACCTCTCCAGCCTCCACCTCTCTCTACCTGCACCTCTCCAGCTTTCACCTTTCCCTGCCTGCATCTCTCCTGCCTCCAGCTGCCACCTCTCTAGCCTCCACGTCTCCTAGCGCCTCTTGCTCTTTGTACCTCTCCCTGCCTGCTCCTCTCCAGCCTCCACCTCTACCTGCCCCCACCTCTCTAGCCTCCATGTCGCCCTGCCTGCACCTCTCCAGCATTCACCTCTCCCTGCCTGCCCCTCTCGTTCTTTGTACCTCTCCCTTCCTGCACCTCTCCAGCTTCCACCTCTCTCTGCCTGTACCTCTCACAGCATCCATCTCTCACAGCTTCCACCTCTCCCTGCCTGCACCTCGCCAGCCTCCACCTCTCGCTGCATGCACCTTTCACAGCCTCCACCTCTCCCTGCCTGCACCTCTCCAGCCTCCACCTCTCCCTGCCTGCACCTCTCACTCTTTGTACCTTTCCCTTCCTGACACTCACCCCCAGTCACAGATCTGGGTTGAATCCATCACCATTCTTTAGCTCACTTCACCATTCCAGTTCAGTGCAAGACTGATTTGCATATGGCTGGGTCTGAACTGTGATGGTGAAGTCAGCTAAAGAACGATGATGGATTCAACCCAGATCTGTGACTGGGGGTGAGTGTCTGTAAAGTTTCAGCGCTCCGTCCATCATCTCCTTGTATTTGCTTTGTTTGCCCTAAGTTGGAAGGGTATGCCCAGACGTGGATCGCTTGCTCACTTTGCCAGTGGATACAAGCTAGGCTGGCTGATGAGGGGTGTTACCCCAAAACCGATCATAGGATACTTGTTTCCGGTCCAGGGAAGACCTGGCTTGGCAGTTCGGGCTGGTCTGTTCACATGAGGCACTGGGGCAAGACTGATTTGCATATAGCTGGGTCTGAACTGGGGTGGCGAAGTGAGCTAAAGAACGATTATGGATTCAACCCTGATATGTGACTGGGGGTGAGTGTCTGAAAAGTTTTCAGCGTTCTGCCCATCATTTCCTTGTGTTTGTTTTCAGCATGAGAGCAGCTCCAGGATTGATTGAAACAGGCTAACCCAGTGCTAATTTTGTGGCTGGGGGCCTGTGCAAGCAATCCTTAGGCTGTTTCACAGCCCTTGGATTGCTGGGTTTACAGTGCACATGTCGGATAGGATACCTGTAGACCGCTGCCAATCTGAAGTGTGCACTGGCAGGGGCAGCAGCCATCCTGCAATCGCAGGATTGAGCCCCGCCCCACCCTCACGCTGCACAGTGCAAGCCCGTAGCAATATAAAATGGCATGGGTATGCCATTTTATTTATTTGTGTTTGCCTGCTGTGCTCACAGCAGGTGGGGTGAGGCTCCTCCGTCATTTAGGAGATGCCACCCCTGACCTGACTTATTCCTTTCTGTACCTCTGCCAAACAGTACCTCTCTCATCTGTACTTCTGCCTGCCCACACTTCTCCCCGCTCTCATCCCTTCCTGTCAACACTGCTCCCTGCATTGACCTCTCCCTGCCCATCTCACTCCCAGTCCTTCACTCTCTTGCTGGCAGCTCTCCCAGTCTGAATCAAACCTGAACCTCTCCTAGTTTGTATTGAATGTGAAGTAATGTACTTCTGCACTTATGCTTTCATGCACCTCTCTCTGCAAGTACATCTCCTTACACATCCTCTTCCCTTCCCATATTTGGGCACATACTCACCTCTACATTGGCATTAGCTGGTGCACAGTCAAAATATCGAATCCCTAATATTGACTTACAATAATATCGAGTTGTAAATATCGAAGGTGAAGAATATCGAGATCAAGAATATCGTTGGACAGAATATCGACCCTAAGGTAAGTAATATCGAATTTTTTTATATCGATGTAAGTAATATCGAAGTTAGTAATATCGTTATCAATTATATCGATGTCACTAATTTCGATGTTACTAATATCGATATTTGTTTGTTGTTATGTATTTTATTATGTATTTTATATGTATGTGTTATATGTTTTTGTTAAGAAGTTTATTTGTTTTAAATTATATGTGTACTATATATTATATATTAAAAATTGTATTTTTAATTTTATTTTATGTTTAAAGTACTGGAGCGGATTGTGGGTTTATAGGGGAATAGGGTGGGAAGTAATTTAATTATATTAAATTATTTATATATTTTTAGTAATAGTAAATTAATTTTAATTAATTTTTGTGTTTCAGTTATGTAGCGGGTTGTGGGTTTATAGGGGAATAGGGTGGGAAGTAATTTAATTGTAATTAAGAAATTATTTCTTTTTTATTGGTATTGATAAATATAATATATCTAAATTAATTATTAATTGGTAATTAATTATTTTAATTGCTAATTACTTTTAATAATTGGTAATTAAGGTTTGTAATTTGTAATTAATTTTTTTAATTGATAATTATTTTTTTAATTGGTTATTAAGGTTTGTAATCGGTAATTACATTTTTTAATAGGAAATTATTTTTTTTAATTGGTAATTAAGGTTTGTAATTGGTAATTACATTTTTTAATTGGTAATTATTTTTTTAATTGGTTATTAAGGCTTGTAATTGTTAATTACATTTTTTAATTGGCAATTAATTTTTTTCATTGGTAAATAAGGTTTGTAATTGGTAATTACATTTTTTAATTGCCAAATTATTTTTTTAATTTGTAATTAAGGTTTGTCATTGATAAATAAACATTTTAATTGGTAATTAATGTTTTTAATTGGTAAATAATTTTTTGTAATTGGTAAATAATAATTTTTATTGTTAATTAATTTTTAGTCATTTGAAATTTATATTATTAATTTGTAAATAATTTTTAATTAAAATTAATTTTTTATCAAAAATAAATGTACTGTTTACCATTTTTTAATTGTTAATCAATTGTTCATGATTAATATGTTTTTTGTTTAGAAAAATATTTTAGTGTCGAATAATATTTGGTTATTTATATTTAATAATTAATATTTATTGGAATTTATTGTTAATTTATAGTTAAATAATTATTTAATTGTAATTATGTTTTTAGTAGTTATCAATGGGGATTAGCAAATGATGTAGTTATTTTAAAAAAAATATTTTAATTATTTTATTTAGAACAATTATTTATAAGTTATGTTATATTCAATTTCTACCTTATCCAATGCTTTCCCTACTGTTGCACTCTCTGGAGTGGGAATAGTAATTTGTACTCCTACGCTATCCAACGCTTTCCCTACTGTTGCACTCTCTGGAGTGTGATTAGTAATTTTTATCCCTACGCTATCCAACGCTTTCCCTACTGTTGCACTCTCTGGAGTGGGAATAGTAAGTTTTACCCCTACGCTATCCAACGCTTTCCCTACTGTTGCACTCTCTGGAGTGGGAATAGTAATTTTTACTCCTACGGTATCCAACGCTTTCCCTACTGTTGCACTCTCTGGAGTGGGAATAGTAATTTTTACTCCTACGCTATCCAACGCTTTCCCTACTGTTGCACTCTCTGGAGTGGGAATAGTAATTTTTACCCTTACGTTATCCAACGCTTTCCCTACTGTTGCACTCTCTGGAATGGGAATAGTAATTTTTACTCCTACGCTATCCAACGCTTTCCCTACTGTTGCACTCTCTGGAGTGGGAATAGTAATTTTTACTCCTACGCTATCCAACGCTTTACCTACTGTTGCACTCTTTGGAGTGGGAATAGTAATTTATACTCCTACGCTATCCAACACTTTCCCTACTGTTGCACTCTCTGGAGTGGGAATAGTAATTTTTACCCCCACGCTATCCAACGCTTTCCCTACTGTTGCACTCTCTGGAGTGGGAATAGTAATTTTTACCCCTACGCTATCCAACGCTTTCCTTACTGTTGCACTCTCTGGAGTGGGAATAGTAATTTTTAACCTGTACGCTGTCCAATGCTTTCTCTACTGTGGCCCTCTCTGGAGTGGGAATAGTAATTTTTACACTTACGCTATCCAACGTTTTATATAATTAATTTAAAAAATATCAAAAGTATATTTAATTTTTATATTTTTTACATTTTATTTATGTTAATGTTTTATGTTTGTAAATGTATTTGTAATTTAGAATATTTTGCATTAATTTATAAATTAGAAAAATAATTATTATTTTTATTTCTTTATTTAGGTTTCTTGTAGAGCGCTAACAATCATCCCAAGGGGTGAGGTTCCGTGACGATTTGAACCCGTGTTTTCAAGTTTGTCGGAAATACATAATATTAGTATCAGCGAACCGCAAATGATCCATTTAGCATATCCTGGTGTTTTCGCTATGATACGAGCAAGAGCACTCCTGTTATGAACACATTTCTGATCTACCCATGGCATCCATCTTAGATCATGGCCGCCATTTTGTGTTTCCTTGCCCTCACATATGCAATAGCCTCTGATCACTTCATTCACTCCACTTTGATTAAGGACACGTAGCCTTAGCCGGAGATTCACCTCTTACATGACACGTACACCTTAAACCAGATCACGCTGAAGCTGCATGACTCGACAAAGGCTGCCTCCTCTGCCCGAGGCCAGCCCACCTGAACTGGTTTTCCTGTCCATTGTCCTGATCATGATTAGGCGGCCGAAACTGGTAGCCTTGCCCATTTACAACCCACAAACATCTCTTATCCCGTTTTTCTATCTTCTGCACCTGGCTCTGCTCCTTTCCTTCTGGGCCTTTATTAGGGGGAGGTAACGAACTTTACGATGAGGCGGTCCGGCACTTGAATGCAATATTGACAAGGGATTGTGATGGACTAGTGGGAACCCCTCTTCGTGATGTTTGGCATCAGATATTATCGACAGTTCCTGTGTAACGCCAAATATTTATTGTTTAAGACACAAAGGTTTGGGAATGTACTGACATGTGAAATATTTGCCTGAAGCACAATTTTTGGTATAAAAGGAGCAACCCTCAATGTACAAATCGAACAGTCTCCTAGTCTCTGCCCGTGTGTAGATTCTGTGATTTCTGTGTCCCTGCAGTAATAAACCTTTGGTCTTTGACGCCACCATCGAGAAGCCCGTGTTTCTGTTCATTTGCGCACCAAGGCAGGTGGAACTCCGGGGTCTTTGGGTGTTGTTCCCTGACACCTCTGGACGGAACCAAAAAGTCCAGAACTCCAATTGGCGCCCAACGTGGGGCGACGTCATTCGGTACCGGTCCAAAAGCCTGAAGAGTTCGAGGAGCTTCGTGTGAAGATTCCTGAGGGAGGCGCCCCACTTCATCGATCCCGGCATATCGCAAAAGTGGCCCTGAAGTTCTCTTCCACGAGGGTTCCCGTTCAGGACGGCTGCAGTGGGCCGTTGCCTTGACCGTCGCCCTGTCTTGGACCCGAGGTGCAGCCTTAGTACAGCGAAACGTGACGGGTTTCTCCTTGGTGACGTCTTCAGTGCCTCAGTTAAGTATTTAGTGATAGCTAGCTGGTTACTTTGTGAGGATTGTTAAAAATCCTTGATCGGTTCTTGGTTTGGTTTGGTTTCGTAAGATTATCACTAGTTGTTCTGGTTACGATAATCTATTTGGTTCAGTTTGGGTATCGATACATTAGTTTGGTTTTGGTAGGCCTAAGTTCTTGGTTCAAGTGCACATATCTGTTTCGTGTTTTGTTTGTTTTGTGTTCCAGACTGAAAATGGTAAGTCGGAAAATGTTGTCTTGTTTTGGTTGCAACAATGACTCACGATTGGAGGATTCTTGTTTGGTTCCTCCAATTGGGACCCCCCTTTATGACCTATATTGCAAGTATGGAGTGGGTCCTATATCTTATAATGAGATATGGGTCCGTTATTGTAAGAAGGATGGTGTCCTTAGTTGGCCACTACATGGTAGTTTTGAACCCGAGATCCTTGATAATTTAGAAGCGAAATTGTTTAAGAAGAAAGCCCGGCCGGCAATGTTTGATTCTTTCCGTTACTGGCGAAAAGAATCTAAACAGAGAGAAATGAAAAGGTTGAAGAAAGAACAAAAAGAGCAAGAAGAGTTAACTCTAGAGCAAGCAACTAAACAACTGCAAGATAATGAGTGCGAAAAGGCTATAGATGTAGCAATTAGAGAGCATAATTTAGCGATTGACAAGTGCTACCCTGCCTTGCCATCGAAAACAGCTAAGATACTGGAGGATCCCGAAAACGATCCTCTGTTGTCCTATCTGTTACGTTCACCTCCACCGTACGCACAAGGTGCTGCGGCTCAACTTGTACCGAATGTTCAATTGCCGGTTGCTGGACAACCTGGTGTTCTTGTTCCTCAGAATCTAGTTCCTGTACCTCCTGTGGTTAATATGAATGTTCCTACGGCTCCTCCTCTTCCTGGGTTGCCGACTTCTATACCTGTATCTGTCTCGCTTACACCTACTACTTCACAAACTATTTTCATCGATACTCCTACTGCTTCGCAATCTGTTCCTACCTCTACTGTGTTCTCTACGTCTGCAAGTGTATTAACTCCACTTTCTGTACGTCGAAAAATAACTGATTCTGTTGCTAATATTCTGTCTCCTTTATATAAATCCTTAATTAAGACTCCTACTTCTGATTCAGTTCAGAGACGTAGTCAGCTACCAAGTACTGAAGAACGGGGAGTTTTAGATTCCACGGCTCTCAGATGGATTACGAAAGTTAGAAGATATAATACGAGAGATGTATTAGATACGTTTATGCAGTGGAAGGAACCAACGCAACGATACGTCTTTGATGAGATGTGCTCGTTGTTACGTGAGGAGATAGAGGAAGATGATGTTGAATCAGACTTGGAGGATTTAATTAAGGTGCAAAAAGAGTTTGCTGCAGGAATGATAGTGGGTGATAATATAAAAGAAGCGATGGAACTTATTTTGAGTTTTAGGAATGATCCATCTCTTCGTTCGCCGAGAGAATTAGAGAAAGGTAAAATGAAGCTAAGTCGCCAATATCCTATGAGGGAGGTTCCTCCGATTTGGCGCGAAGCTATTCAAGCTGATGCGGTTGCTGGTATTGTAGCTGCTCCAGCACAGTTCCAACGAGTGTGGATACACATTCCATGGAAGCGAGCTGAAGTACTAGCAGTGAAACAGGCCTTACCAGATCCGCGTAAGAATCCGGCCGGATATTACAAGGAATTGACACAGACAGTTGAAGCTTGTATAATGAATTTGGCAGACATTGACATGCTATTTGGCAATGTAGTTCCGCAACCAGTGTGGGCTAAAATTCGTAGAGAGGATCATCAAGCAGCCTTAGGTGGTGATTGGGCAGCTATCACTGCAGCGGATGGTCAGCAAACGGGTGGTGCAAAACCCGAACCCCTAATTGCTAATCTTCCAGGTAGAATAATTGACTTAATGAAGACTCTGATGCCTGCGTTGCGTGTTAATTGGGATAAATTATCCGCATGCAAGCAAAAGAAAGATGAAAGTGTCTCCGACTTCTTCACGAGGTTCGAAGAGACTTTTGTAGACCATAGTGGTCAGGATATGAGCACTGAAGGAGGACAGAGATTGTTTGTCGATAAATTTGTGCATAATTTGTTACCTGAATTATGCAATAAATGAAAGGATTCAGAGAGTGCATGGGCTGTTTCCACGACTGCGCAAATACTTGCGACTGCGCAGTACTACGAAAATAGGGATAAAGAGGAAAAGGAGAAATCAGAGAAGAAAACGAAAGATTTAAAGACTAAAGTTCTTTTACAGCAGGCGTATCCGCCTCGCACGAACCAAACTAATATGCAACAGAATTCGTATCAGAGGACAGATTATAGTTCAACCAGGCCTCAATATCAGTGGAATCAGTGTGCGTACTGTAAGAAAGAGGGTCACTACAAGATTGAATGTCCGATTTTAGCGCAAAATAATGCAGCAGCAGCTCAGAGAGGTCGTGGTGGTTTTGCGCAGAATTCTAGAGGTCGAGGGCGAGGTGCTATGCCTCCGCAAACGAATGATCGTCCCTCTAATCACTTTGATCAACGAAACGTACAGTCAGCTCAACAGAATAGATCTCAGCAATATCTTGTTGAGGATTATTGTGAAGTTGATGAGGGATTCCAGCAAAATGGGTACTAGGACAGCCATGGACAGAGAGAGGGAGTAGTATCAGTTCCAGTGGATCAGAGTGGGCCTTATGTCGCAGTAGCAACATCAGGTGTAGTCGAACCGTTTCTGTTGGATACTGGTGCCGCAAAAAGTTCTATCATTCATGCGAAACTCCCTGGCGCACCTTTGTCTGGCTCAACGAATGTTTCCGTAGGTTTTTCAGGCGCCCCTGTTTACAACCCGATATCTAATCCTTTGTCTATTTCTGTTGGACCATGCCAATTGAAAGCACCCTTGATTTTGACGACAGGTTGTAATGAAAATCTGCTTGGTTTAGATTTGTTAAAACGACTATATGCGACATTGTACTGTTCTCCGGAAGGAGTACAGCTTACTTTGGGTAAAAGACTCACTTCTCCGATGTACTTGTCAATGGACGCACTCCCGCCAGAGCTGCGCTCACTCCCTAATTCTCTTTGGGCGACTGGTCCTAATGATGTAGGCCTTTTAGAAATACCACCGTATGTAGTAACTTTGAAAGCAAATGTAAAATTTCCCAGAATTCCCCAATATAAAATATCGAATGAAGGAGAACGTGCACTTTTATTGATTGTGCAAGATTTGATTAAGAAAGGTGTGGTTGAAGAAACTCGAGGAAATGTTTGTAATAGTCCTGTATTGCCAATTCTGAAACGAACTGATCCTACGAAGCCTCCAGTATATAGGTTTGTCATAGACCTTAGAGAAGTTAATAAGATTGTGGTTCCGCAGTTTCCTGTGGTTCCAGACATTACTGCCTTGTTAACATTGATTCCTGCTACAGCCAATTGGTTCTCAGTCATCGACTTGAAGAATGCCTTTTTCAGCATTCCGATAGCCGAGGAAAGCAGGGATATTTTTGGCTTCTGTCTAGGAGGTCGAAGCTTCAGATTTAAACGCGCTCCACAAGGCTACTGTGAGAGTCCATCTATTTACAGTCAAGCATTAAAAAGTCAGCTAGATTCTTTTGTCCTTCCTCCAGGTTCTGCCCTAGTACAGTACGTAGATGATCTTTTAGTGGCTGCCGATGAAAAGGAAACTTGCAAAGCAGCTACAGTATCGTTGTTATATCATTTGTCTGATTTGAATCACAAAGTATCACCTTCCAAGATGCAATACTGCTGCCAAGAAGTGACCTACCTAGGTCATCTCTTGTCAAAGGAGGGAAGGAAGTTGACCCCAGAAAGAATAAAAGCAATTACGCAAATGAGTGTTCCACGCACACAGAGAGAAGTACGTGCCTTTTTAGGTATTACCTCCTACTGTAGGCAGTGGATCCCAAATTTTTCTCTTTTAGCGAAACCATTGGTAGCTTTGACTGGGAAAAATGTTCCGAGTCCGGTGCCATGGTCTGATGAATGTCAAGAGAGCTTTACCGAATTACGAAAAGCCTTGTGTTCAGCTCCTGTATTGGGTACACCTGATTACAGTAAACCATTCACGCTCTACGTTCACGAGAGAGAAGGTTGCGCGTTGAGTGTCCTGACACAGAAGTTTGGTGATAAACAACGCCCTTGTGCGTATTTCTCATCAACATTAGATCCGGTAGCCAGAGCGTTGCCTAGTTGTTTGAGGGCTACAGCGGCAGCTGCGGCTTCCATTCGGCAATCTGCTGGTTTGGTGATGAACAACATGCTAGTGGTCATGGTTCCTCATGCAGTGGATACACTCATGAACCGAACGAAGACACAACACCTTACCAGTGCGAGATTATCTGGTTACGAACTGACACTACTAGCGAGTCATATTCAGATCAAAAGGTGTAATGTATTGAATCCAGCAACGCTGTTGCCGACTGATCAAGAGTCGAGTGATTCTGAGCCACATGACTGCTATTTTAAAACGGAGGAAGAGACAAAAGGACGCATTGACCTGAAAGATACTCCGTTACCCGATCCGGATGGTACGCTATATGTGGACGGGTCATGTTTTAAATTGGAGAATGGTGATGTGACTGCTGCTTACGCGGTGACGACTTTGAAGACGATTGTGGAGACTGCAAGAGTGAGTCAGAATTCTGCCCAAGCTGCAGAATTAATAGCTCTAACGAGAGCATGTGCTTTAGCTGAGGGAAAGAGAGTGAATGTGTTCACAGATAGTCAGTACGCATTTGGCGTGGCCCATAGTTTTGGCCGGTTGTGGAGAGAAAGAGGTTTCATTACGTCCCATGGGACTAAGATTCAACATGGTCAGCTAGTTAACGACTTGTTGGAATCTCTAACCTTGCCAACTGAAGTTGCAATTGTAAAGTGCAGTGCTCATAAAGCAATCACGGATGATGTTGGACGTGGGAATGCTTTTGCTGATGAAATTGCTAAACAGACAGCTAGAGATGTGATGAGTAGAATGTATGTTGCAACGTCTGCAAGATGGATCGCTGAGTCTGGGATGTGTGAAGATACAATGGAAAGTGTGAAGGAGATTCAGAAAGAAGCGACTGAGGAAGAGAAACGTGTATGGAGAGAAAATACGGGCAAGTTGGACTCGAATGGATGTTGGATTGATTTGACAGAGCAACAACGTTGGATGTTGCCGGATGCGTATGTGCTTGCAGTAGTGACAATGGCGCACGGAGTAGCGCATATAAGTTCTAAAGGTATCTGTAAGATGTTGGCTCCGGTCTGGAAGAATGATGGGATCAGTAAGTGTGCAGAGAGAGTGGTGAAACATTGTATGGTGTGCTTGATGCATAACCCTGGCAAGGGAACTCCAACTCCAGCTGGTCATTTCGCTCCTCCTTCCTGTCCCTTTGAAGTGATTCAGTTAGATTTCATTCACATGGAACGCTGTAATAATTTGAAATACGTCTTGGTGGTGGTTTGTGCTTTTTCCAGGTGGATAGAAGCATACCCACTGAAGGACAATACCGCCTTATCAACTGCCAAAATTCTTCTCAAAGAATATTTCCCTAGATTTGGAATGCCACGGATTGTATGGTCAGATAACGGAAGTGAGTTTATAGGGAAAGTTATGCAGAGTGTATGTGCAGGCCTAGGTTTGAAACAAAAATTTCATAGTGCGAACCATCCCCAGTCAGCTGGTCTAGTGGAGGGTTATAATGGCACCCTCAAGCTGAAGATAGCCAAAATACAAGCATCCACAGGTTTGGCTTGGCCAGACGCACTTCCTTTGGCCTTGTTATCAACGAGAGCAACAGTGCATTCTAGAATAGGGCTTTCTCCATACGAGATTGTGTTTGGCCGCCCAGCAAATGTCTGGGGTGTGCCAAGGCCTAAACAATTTTGCTCCATTGAATATCCTATGTTGATAGACTACCTTTACGACTTGACTGCTAAATTGAGTCTTATTCATCAACAGGTTTTCGATGCACTACCAAAGCCTCCGGAGAGTCCAGGGCATCAACTGAAACCCGGCGACCAAGTGGTGGTCAGAAACTTCGCGAGGACAAAGAATCTTCAGCCTCGCTACATCGGCCCCTTCCAGGTCCTGCTGGCAACGAGGACAGCCGTACGTGTTGCTGGCCGCAAGCACTGGATTCACGCTTCTCACGTAAAGCGTGTTCCGTTGCCGCTGCCTTACGACGACTGGGTGAAGAAGGGAATTGGTGCCTCCGAATCTGAAATCACGCCGAAATTTATCCCTTTCAGTGATGCCGATTTGATTACTGACACTTTGAAACCTGACTCTCCTCCTGAGAAAACTCCTTTGAACATTGAACATTTGTCTCCAGCATCAGAAGAAACTTTGTTATCTGCGAACTTAAACTCTGCAACAGCTGCTAGTGATACACTATTTTCCGATCAGACAGTACCAGCGAAGAAGAGATACAACCTTAGAAGCCATAAAAAAGACAAATAAAGCAGGCAACTGCATATTGTAATTTTGATATATATATATATATTGAACTTTTGCTTTTCAGCCAGGAAGTTTGCTATTGTTTATTGTTTTTAAAATTGCCTTGCCGTCTGGGTAGCCGTAGGGTCGTGGCTGTGTGCCTAGTTTGAATTTGCAGGGGTCTGACACAAGGTCGATCTTTCTGTTGGTTTTGGGAACTCCCAGGGCTGACAGAGGCATTTTCATCTACGTACACATCATCAGTGGTCGCGAGCGGATTGTAGAAGATGGAGCTTCCTGCGCTGCAACGAGAAAATGTGATTTATGTTCGCAGAAACAGACTGTACAAAATTCTTCGTAGCAAATGCTTTTTGATGCAATGTGCTGTTACATTTTTGATTATTTTAGCAACATTGGTGGGTGGAATCGTCTTTAGTATAAATCTGATTTTTGTACCAGTTACTACAGTACCTCCCCTTGATCCTGTTACTTCTACTGTTTCTTCTATACACTCTTTTCACTCGTTTCCTGAACATGAGCAAGCCCGACGCACAGAGTTCATTAACAACACTTTTGTACAGCTCTTGCACCAACACCAACTGGTAGTTAACACTACAGACTGCTGGGTATGTGGCTTGATACCCCATACTATGGATAAAGGTATTCCCTATCTGGTTTTGCCTTTCAGCTACAATGGATCATTTCAGGCCCTTCAAACCATCTTTGCTTATGCCCTTGAGACCTATCCTCCGCGTCCACCACGTTCCACTAAATATAACTCTGCCAACAAAGCTTTAGTCCAGGGAATTAGTGACATGATCAAGGATGTCAATAATACTCCATCATACCCTAGAGACGAACTACGAGTGTATTTAAGTTGGAATACTTCAGAGTATCGCCTTAGTTTAGGAGAAAGCAAGCGTAAAAGCTCAACTCCAATCTGGGTCGTACCTCACCGAGGTCAGGTCTGTTTGCAAGGTAATGGGAGAAATCCGAGAGCTCAGCTAGGGAGGAGTGAGTGCGCTGAGACTTATGTGTTTCCGGCTAACTCTTCCCCTGCCTTCCTCACTGCTAGGGGTACCTATTTCATTTGTCGAGACCGAGCTTATACATGGTTGCCTGCTGACTTTTCAGGTTCATGCTATATTGCTCGACTGTTGCCTCCAACATACACTGCTTCATCTGATTACCACAGAACCAGAGTAGCGAGAGGTGTCTTCAGCAAAGAAGATACTGCTGGTCAGGAAGCTGGAGACTTCTTCAAAGGCTTCCTTCCGTTTTGGGGGCCTATGGCCAATAGTAGAAACATACGTCAGCTAACACGGGTAGTTGAATCTACTATTACCGAAACTGCTGGTGCCCTTAGCAACCTGACAGCTGAGCTTCAGGCGGATAGACTCATGACGTTGCAAAACCGTATGGTTTTAGACGTTATCCTTGCAGACCGAGGTGGGGTATGCAGAATGATCCAATCGAGCTGCTGTGTCTTTATTCCTAATAACGCTCCAACAGTCTATGAGGCGATCTCTAAGCTACACAAGATTTCCGACTCTATACATGTAGACAAGGGAAACTGGTCCTTTATGGAGTGGGTTTGGACTCTGATCTCAGCGTGGGGATGGAAGGTTCTAATGGTCATTGGTGTCATCTTAGTATTCCTCTTCTCATGCTGCCTGATTATCCAGTGTGGTCCAGCCCTGTGTAGCCTTTGTGCTGCAACCTGTTTTAGGAAACCACCTGCGTTTGGAGAAAAGGCACGAGAAAGGATGATGATACAACAACATGTCACTGACCTGATGAGCATAGAACTAGATTCTGACATAGACTGAGTAATTGCCTATGTAAGGGCAAAAGGAGGGTCTGAGGTTCCGTGACGATTTGAACCCGTGTTTTCAAGTTTGTCGGAAATACATAATATTAGTATCAGCGAACCGCAAATGATCCATTTAGCATATCCTGGTGTTTTCGCTATGATACGAGCAAGAGCACTCCTGTTATGAACACATTTCTGATCTACCCATGGCATCCATCTTAGATCATGGCCGCCATTTTGTGTTTCCTTGCCCTCACATATGCAATAGCCTCTGATCACTTCATTCACTCCACTTTGATTAAGGACACGTAGCCTTAGCCGGAGATTCACCTCTTACATGACACGTACACCTTAAACCAGATCACGCTGAAGCTGCATGACTCGACAAAGGCTGCCTCCTCTGCCCGAGGCCAGCCCACCTGAACTGGTTTTCCTGTCCATTGTCCTGATCATGATTAGGCGGCCGAAACTGGTAGCCTTGCCCATTTACAACCCACAAACATCTCTTATCCCGTTTTTCTATCTTCTGCACCTGGCTCTGCTCCTTTCCTTCTGGGCCTTTATTAGGGGGAGGTAACGAACTTTACGATGAGGCGGTCCGGCACTTGAATGCAATATTGACAAGGGATTGTGATGGACTAGTGGGAACCCCTCTTCGTGATGTTTGGCATCAGATATTATCGACAGTTCCTGTGTAACGCCAAATATTTATTGTTTAAGACACAAAGGTTTGGGAATGTACTGACATGTGAAATATTTGCCTGAAGCACAATTTTTGGTATAAAAGGAGCAACCCTCAATGTACAAATCGAACAGTCTCCTAGTCTCTGCCCGTGTGTAGATTCTGTGATTTCTGTGTCCCTGCAGTAATAAACCTTTGGTCTTTGACGCCACCATCGAGAAGCCCGTGTTTCTGTTCATTTGCGCACCAAGGCAGGTGGAACTCCGGGGTCTTTGGGTGTTGTTCCCTGACACCTCTGGACGGAACCAAAAAGTCCAGAACTCCAGGGGATATCACGGCGCTGAGATTGCTAAAGTGCGGGTGCAGTGGGCATCGTAGAGTGGTTTTAGTCGGAGTGGGGAAAAAGGAAGGTTTTTAGTTGCTTCCTAAATGCCAGGTGGCATTCTGTGCGTCGGAGGGCCACAGGCAGTTCGTTCCACTTCCTTGCAGCGACGTGGGAGAAGGCTCGTTCACCCATTCTGGCTCTCTTAACCCGGGGGATGCTCGCTTGAGCCGAGATTTGTGAGCGGAGGTTTCTGGTGGGAGTGTAGAAATGGATCCTGTTTCTCAGTATGAGAGGGCCTGTCTTGTGCAGCGCTCTGTGAGTGATACATAACATTTTAAAAGTTGCTCTTTGCTTCATTGGCAGCCAGTGTAGATCACGCAGACAGTTTGATGCCGAGTCATATTTTCTTTTCATGCAAATGGCCTTGGCTGCTGCATTCTGCAACAATTGGAGTTTAGTGAATAGGTACTCTGCCATGCCTACGAACAGGGAGTTTCCATAGTCCAGCCTACTCATCAAGAGAGACTGAACTAGGATCCGTCTGCACTCTATTGGAATCCATGGAAAGACTCTTTTAAGCATTTTCAGGGTTGCACAGCCTTTGCCGCATATAGTGGCTACGTGAGTTTTCATGGAGAGGGAGGTGTCAATAGTTATTCCAAGGTTCCTTACTGTAGGTGTTGGGGCAGGAGGGATACCCAGGGCTTCAGGCCACCAGGTGTCGTTCCATAGTTGAGTGTGGCCTCCGAACAGTAGTATCTCTGATTTGTCTGCATTTAGCTTAAGGTAGTTCTTGTGCATCCAATCAGCCAAATCAGAGAGACAGTTTAGAAGCCTGTCCTTGGGGTTATCCTTCTCGTCCTGTAGTGTAGTTCCTAGTTTCCCACTAGGCCCTGCGCATTGGAATAACATAAACAGTAGTATCGACGTGGAACTGCTTATATTCCAGGCCTCCACTGACTATGCTAAACTTAATTGGGTTGTGTTACCAACTAGCTCAGAGGTCACTGGAAACTTTCTTCTCTGCATAGGAAGTGATCAGCTTCCTTGGCACAGACAAGAAGGGATTCAGTTTTCCAACAACCGTGCAACATGACAACTTTGCTCCTCAGATCAAGAGTCGATCTCTAGGGTCGTGTGAAACAATAGACATGTATTTCACTCAGTCAGTCTAGTGCAGTTTACTTTCACGAGATGTAGAGAATAGAGAGACGGGCGTGTATCATTAAAGGGTTAACATTTATTGAACAGTCTTTCTTCTCATACAAGAGAAATGTATTGCCACAATTGCAATAACTGTTATCATAAAAAGTACGTACAGTAAGATAAGTATTGCGAAATAGAACTGTAAAAGCATTGATATGGTTTCTTAGCCATACAATGGTTAAAAGTAATAAACATATATACAGTCATATATACATTAGGCTAACATACTCAACTGGTGCTTCTAACTAAGCCTACCCCAGTGTGCCTGACCTAAGCCTAACACGTGAAAAGGGGAGTAAGTAAGTAGCTTAAGTTAAGTTGGTTTTGCCAAGGTTTGTTTCAAGAATTCTCATCTAAGGGTTTAGTCAACACCATACCTCTGAATAGAATGATGGAGGATTGGTATCTCCTTCAGGGGTCACTCTCGATATCCCAGTCACCCGCGAGGGTAAACCGGAAGCGCCGGGACTGGATTTCTCTGCACGAGAAAGGCAGCGGCTTCTCTTCAGCGCGTCGAGGAAGGAGGGGGGACAGCGTCCGCGGGCAGCTGGAATCTGCTGGATGTCTTCGCAGAGGACGGCTGTTCAGCTCCTTAAGCGTACTGCACCATAGTTCGCGCTGTAGCGGCGATAATGGTAATCAGCAGCTTCACCACCACAGGATAGCAGGCTGCAGCGACAGAGTGCTAGATTTACCAACACAGGGTCATGCAGGCAGCTGGCAGCAGCAACAGGCAACGAACATTGCTTAAGGCAACGTTGGTAATATTTATACCTGACAGGTGCCGGGTTTGACGCAAGTTTGCTGGACATAAGACGTCAATTAAAGATGTCACTAGGAAGTGACAGTTATCAGTTGCTCATTAGAGTTCCATTACTAATCAAAACATAGCAAGCGGGGATTTCCAGGTTTGCTAAGTTTTTATCTTGTTGAAGAACTCGGAGTGTTATCTAGGAATATCAGATAGTGACTGCTGCTCTGTCATTGCACTAATTGGTCGCAAAGGAAGTAGCAGAGAGTCATGCTGGAATGTGGCTCTGTTCGTGTGAGGCCAGAGATGACTTTTCAGAAAATCGCACTTGAACGGTTATGCCAATATAGGGAATAAATGGATTTATAGCCGAATAGGGGCATAAGGTCACAGTATCGATCAGGAACCTAGATAAGCACGCAACACCCACTCCACGGGTTAATGTCCATCAAAATTACTAAAACTAAGCAATTAGATGCATGTGTAACATTGCCCACCCCAAAATACATAAATGCATTCGAAATAGGCGTACTTGTAATACATGGAATTTAGGTACTGTACGTTTTTTAAAGCATAGTAATCATTCAAAATATTATTGCATATGAAATCAATGAACGATTATGCAAAAGGAATTACACATGAAGTATCTCTGACAGAAGAAATGCGAGATAAATCATCACATAAAAATGCATTGTAATAACATGTGTGCTAGAGGCTGGTGTTATGTTGTTATGTCTCTAGATGTGTTTAGAAGTAGAAGTGTGAAGCTTCTGTTCTCTAAGAATAGTTTTTACGTTAAGCAAAGAATTGTGCGTGCCAAAAAAAAAAAGGGGTCAATATTAGAAAAATTGTCCAATTCAAAGTAAATAGATTTCCAAAGCTCCTGGCAGTTTTTGTTGATCAAAACTGAAGGCCGAATTCAGAGTTCATGGGAACGCTGTGTGTCGGAAAGCTTCTAAAAGTTATTGTTTCTCTGTGGGTGAGAACATCGTATCAGACAGGCTCGCAAAGAATTGGTCTACAAATTCAGGTGATAGTTCAACAAAATTAGATAGCGCTGTAACTTGGCAGGTGAGAAGAATGATTGCTGTCATCGAAGGCAGGACCAGCAATGCTCACAGCACGTTGTACCTGGATGATGTTTTTTTTGCACTCGCTCCACTGTTACCACTTGGCTGTAGTACAGGAGTCTCCACAAATGCCGTCATCAGGATTGGTAGCCGCTGGGGACAACACAATGCGTGAGCCGTTATTGGACTGAGCAAAGTATCGACGTCCATTGGTACTGCTGATGGAAGTGAAAGACAGATGTCCAACACGCATTCATCGCCGCAAAGCATACACCGTAGCACAGGTAAAATGCAATTTTGCCATATCGGTCTGAATGAAAGGAACCAGGTCATGTTTAGATCTCTCAGCCTGGCCAATCCGAGGACGTCAGTTATCCTGTCCCTGTAGCGCATTGCTAGGATTGTCTCTTCCATTCCCATGGGAGCTATGTCTGAGCCGAGGCTTGCCATAACGTAGCAGGAGGGTCAAAAATAGAATCCCTGCAACGAGTCCCAAAAATAGTGGTATGCCGCCAAAAATGGAGTGCACAAAATTAGGAAAGATTCCCAAAATTGCCTGGAAGGGTGTTAGCAGTCCCGTAAAGACTGTCTTAAATATGCCTGGGATGCTTGTTGCACTAGACATGTTAAGGAGTTGGCTGAACATTTCTACGAAATGCAAGGGGCAACTTGTTGATAAAAGGTCATGAATTTCAGTAGCTGTCCTTGCAACTAGAAGATCATACGTCTCTTTAGATGACGTTATAGGCACTGTTGTCTGTAAAAGTACAGATTTAACTTTGCTTAATGTATCAATTCGTATAGAATAGAGATTCAGACGAGGCCAGATGGGAGTCACTATGTCTGGAGGCCCACTCGGGAACAATGCTTGCATACAACATTTGACCATGGACGTTACTTCTATTAGATAACTTTTCCCTGGCGTGAGGCCACAACATCTGTGATCCGTTCTAAGAATGTAACTCCCGTTTGCGAGTTGCATAAAGAAGGGCTCTATCTGAGTTGCAGGTGTGACTAGCTGGTGGCATGAAAGGTTGTTTGAATTCCCATCACATGATCCGTGTAAATTAATACCCTGACACAAAAGTATACCGCTTAGTGAATGTTTACAGTTCTCACCACTAAGAAATACATTTTTGTCGCTGTCACTATAGCAAGAATGAGTGTATGGTAATTTCCATTCGGATTTTACATATCCTTTACCCAATTGTTCATACTGGCCAGCAGGTATGTACTCAAGGCACTTTTTAAATCGGAAAGTTGTTATCGGAATTGTGATAATTCCGTGTATTATCCATTCAATGACAGGACTCTCTGACATTGTCAATGGTAATCTCTCGAGTCTTTCGATGCTCAGGATTGTATAGTCTGCTCCTTTCTGTGCCAAACTGATCTGTTTATTATTATTATTATTATTATTATTTATTTTTATAGAGCGCGATAGTCACCCGGGGGTATCCCAGCGCTGAAGAAACCCTAATTTAACCAGAACTGAGGAGCACGAGGAACAGAACAGGAAGGACTAAGGACAAGGAGATCAATGAAACATAGGTTTATGGGAAAAGGTGTGTTTTTAGCCGCTTTCTAAAGCACAGGTATTGTGGCTCAAGTCGCAGGTCATGAGGGAGAGAATTCCAAAGGCGAGCGGCTTGTACCGAAAAACGTCTTCCTCCTGATCGGGTTTTCCTGAATCTGGGGGTATTGACCAGGTTTTCCGCGTTGGACCGAAGGGATCTAGAAGGAATGTATGGGGTAATGAGTTTGCTGAGGATAGGGGGGCCTTGGTTATGCAGAGTTTTGTGCACAAGACACAGGGCCTTAAATTTGACTCTTTCTCTGATGGGGAGCCAATGAAGGAGTTTGAGGGCTGGTTTAGCGGATGATCTGGCCGGGGTGTTTGTAATGATCCGAGCGGCGGTGTTCTGGATTCTCTGCAGTGTGGAAAGAGTCGCCTCGGGGGCACCCAGATATATCACATTACTAAAATCCAGTCTCGATATTATGGTTTATCAGTAAGGTTAAAACTGGAAAATAATGACGTTGTGTTGATTAAACGCCAAGGCACATAGCCTGAACGAAGGTTTTGCAGCGTCCAGCCTAGTTCTATAATAGAGCGTAATTGAGACTGGCCATGTTGTAACATTAGCAAATCTCTGTCTATCACATCAAAGGCAGAGGATACAATATTGTCCAACGAATATATTCTGGAAGACAGAGTCGTTAACCCATTGTCTACCACAGAAAGTGATTTCTCCAAATTAATACGATCAATTTCTCGTATTTTTTCAGCAGTTTCAATTTGCTTTACTTTCCAAGCCTCGTTGTAAGCAGCATAGATACTGGTCGCTATGAAACGCTTTTGACGCCGTTTGCGTGGTCCAAGAATGAAGTCGCGCAAATCAGCACCATCTTTTAGTAAAGACAAGTGTTGCTTAATTTCAGCCAGTGTGGATGAAGTTAGCCATTCTAGGCAGAGTTTCCCTACACTGTATGTTGTTATAATCCCTGGATGTTGTCTCTGGGAGTATCTAGGGTCTAATCTGGTCATTTTTTAAACCCTGTGTTTTATTCAGGAATCTATCTTGACAGCTATTTGTGTCTGTAGGCCAGATTAACCACTTTTTCCAATCAGGATGTGTTCTGTTGAAATGTAAAATTTGTGACACGTCTAATTCAATATCTGCGGTTACATTTTCAGGTATTGGCTTTGGTATAGACGGTTTTTTAAGGTCTTTGATCTTAGCTAGGCCAAGACAAGATGTTTGGTGTATAGTGTCATTTAAAAACAACATTTGTTCTGGTATCATGCAGGTTCTAAATAGTGCTTCTATGCCTTGCACCTGCCAATCTTTTGTACCCCAAATTGTTTTCGTTTCAATATTATTTTTCCAATAATCAAAACCAAATGTCATCATTTTGTCATAAAATGCTTCTGAATATATCAATTTAGAATTTGTCAGCATTGTTTTCATTCCTGTTTTATCTAACAGTTTAAAATAAAACATTTCTGCATCACTTGTATTGAACCCTGAAAAATATTTGAATTTCTCAAAAAATGCTTTAGAACTGCTTTTAGGTGGTGTAGAACAATGTTCCCATTGATTATACATAAAAACATTTCTAGGCTGTGCAGATTTATGCAAGTAATGATCCCCATAGTGGGTGTAACAGAATAATTGCTCATAACTAGATGAACCTTGTAAATAATCATGATCTGTGAATCTAGCTGACATTACTAAATCAGACATCATGTCATTAATACTGTTAAAGTCCCAATCATCAGAGAATGTACTAGGAGTCACAAAGTCACTTAAGGAAACCTTTAGTTGATGAGGATACTTCAGGATTTCGACCGGACCATAGATCTCATAGTCTGTTTTCTCCCATACTACCCCACCAGGTATTGGAATTGCTGTGACATTTACTGTTGACAGTTCTCTTTTCTTCACGTGGGATGATCTGTGTGGTTTCAGGACTAGGTTGATGTTCTGACTTGCTGTGTCCATTCAATTGTAATGAACTTTCCTAAAATTAAAACTAAAATTAGGCATAGTAGGAGTATGAATACCCCTGAGATAATCCAATGCTCAATCAACGGTGAATCCAAATATAGTTCTTTGATTTGTTGAAGGAGTCCTGTTGAATTTTCTTTAGAATACTTTTTTGTTTCTGGCATCACTTCGGGGTCGTTTAAATCTTCAGAGAAGTTGTCGAAGTTGATGAAATAACCAGAGGCAGTTCTGTCAATTGATGGGATTGTTCTTTCAATCTGTCTCTCGGTAGCACTTTCTGATGCCACATCATTGTAGACTGGTGCTGTTTCTTGACGAACTGTTTCAATCTGTGTTTCAAGAGGCACGAGTTCCATGGCATTATTGCATAGTCCTTCATTGTGCACTGCAGGCTGATCGAATGTGATTAGTCTTTCAGTTTGAACCTCTTGGATTGTTGCAAGTTTGGGTATTATGTTGTTTCTTGGGAGTCCACTGGGCCTACTGTTGATTATAGGCCACATGCTTGTGGTTTTACCAGATCGATAGACACGACTCTGTTCTCCTTTTTACCAGCAAGGGGCGGTAGCACAACTGATCTTGTTCCGGTGACTGCTAAGACAGGTACTGCTTTTCTGTAAGAAGGCCCAAATTCCTTCTTAACCGCGATCTTTTCTCTGACTAGATCCCCAATCTTTGGAATCCAGACAGGCCTTGCTGGGGCTGTTGCGGGTGGTGCCTCGTCAGTGGTACTTGGCTGTTGCTTTAACTTTATGTTGCTTAATGATTTTCTTGTTTCATTCAGTTCCTGTAAAACAGCCAAACGATCCTTTACATCAAAGTGCTTTGTTTCTTCTTGTACCACTGACATCTGACTATCGAGGTCCTGAACGCGCATTCTAATTCCGAACAATAGTTCGTATGGGCTGAAACCTTTTAGAGAATTTCTTGGCATGTTGTTAAGACTAGTCTGGACACTTATTAAATGTTTGACCCACCCAGCGCCTGAACCTAATACCTTCGCTGTTATAGATTGCTTTATGTCACGGTTTTTTCTTTCTACCACACTATTCCCTTCGGGATGCGACGGACAAGAATACCGCAACCCAATTCCCATGCTGGCCATGGCCTCCTTATAAGCTCGAGAGCTGAAAGCAGGACCCTGGTCAGAATGGAACGTGGTAATTGCGTATGTGCCGATAAAGACTCGCAAATCTTTTATAACAGTTCTAGGCGTCAGCCGAGTGCTGGAGGACTCATTTTTAAAGTGCTTTTCGTCTTAACTAATTAATAGGACGCAGGTTGGGGTGCAGGCAGCGTTACGCTTTTTCTGACTGGTAGCCAGTAGCAAGGTTTGCTACTGCGATCCCTATTGCAGTTTTCACAGTTGTTTGCATATATTTGGTGTTCTACACTCATTCCCGGCCACCAGAATACTGATTGCAATTCAGTCAGTGATTCCTTGATCTCTCTGTGCCTTAGACCCAAACCCATATGTGCGTCAGCTATTAAAAATATTCTCCTGTTCATGTTTGGAATTACTCTATCCCCCACTCCAGGGATTCGAGCAAAAGGAACGGAGTTTGCATCGATTATGTATGCATAATTGAGTGGATAGTTTACGGGTAGTGCTGCACAGTCGCCTTTTACGGTCGTTTTTACTGCCAGCATGGTTTCCCCGTCTATGTATTTATCTGTACGCTTTTTTGTGGCTACGGAAGCCGGTTTAGTTGCTTCCGCGGTGGCTGTTTTAGCCAATGAATTCCCTGCAACGTGAACGCCATCACGTTGAAGACTCTGTGCGTGAATCACGTGAGTCTTTTGTAGTTCTTTGTATAAAAGAGCTACCTCGTTCCAGAGCTTTTTATGCTTTATTGTGGCACCTGTGTCATCTTTGTAGTCGTTTTCGTACAACTCTGCAGTTTGTTATTGTAAGAATTGACGCAAAAATGAGAATCGCACACTATAAGTGTGGGGAATTCGCGTTCTGCATTTTCAAACGCCATCTTTAAACATCTGATTTCAGTTCTTTGAGCCGAACAGTACTTTACTGATTCAGTTTTTGTTATTTTCGGTTTGATTTTACCGCACAGCCAACGACATTTAATGATCGCACATGCTGCATCGTAGGATTTTCTCTCTACGTTGAAATGCTGTACAGAGCTATCTGTATAGATTATACAGGCATATAGTGGGAGAGGCAGAATTTCAATTGGCAGAGGATATTCTTCTTCATACTCTAAATCATTCAGTTCTTCGTATTGCGGGGCAAAATAGTATTTCACGTCTTCCGCTCCTAGAGAATCTATGCACTGTATCCATTTTGGATCCAGTGACACTGTAGGCAGGTTTACTGGGCTGAATAGCGCCTCGAAGGCGGATTCCGCTGTGAGGATGTTAATCCTTTTGCCGTGTGCTAGTTCTCGTTCATTTGCTAGTGCGATTTGCACTGCGTTCACAGTTCTTTCTGTGTGACTGAATGTTTTTTCTGCTTGTGTGTACAAGTGAGATTTAATTGAAATTGGTACCTTTTCTCCCTCATTAGAGGTTAGGTATGTGAATCCGCATCTTCCTGGGATGACTCGGATTACAAGATCGATCGTGTTGTCACGCGTATCTAATTTTGTTTTTGCTAACATGTCTGTTTGCAGTGATCTCAAAATTTCTGTGTGTTTTTGAGTCCAATTGATTTGTTTAAAATCAGGTTTAATTAGTTCGTAGAGAGGTTTAACCCTCTCTGCGTAATTTAGGATGTAAGTTCTTCCGAAATTTAGAAAACCTAGAATGGATTGTAAATTCTTCAGCGTTTTTGGAGCTTGGAGTACAGCGCACTTCTCTAAGAAGTTGTCCGCTAGGCTTTTCCCTTCACTTGATAATTCGTACCCCAAAAATAGTACTGTCAGATGGGCAATTCGGGACTTTTTAAAGTTGAATTTGTAACCCTCTGCTGCGAACCCAAGTATAATGGTGTTCACTCTTTTCAAGTGAGTATCCAAGTCGTCATCTGTGAGATAAATATCATCTACGTTAGATAATGCTTCATCATCATAGATTTGTAGTAACTCTGTTACCGTAGCTGAGAATAGTCCTGGGCTGTTCTTGAACCCCTGTGGGAGTCGACAGAATTTTTTCTGCGACCCAAATGCGGAGAAAGCGGTCAAATATCTGCTTTCTGGTGCAATGTTTTGACAAAAGAAACCGTTAGATATGTCTAATGTCGTTTTATATTTTTTCCTAACTATGTTATTCATTAGGGCTGCACTATGCGAGTTTTGTACTGCAAAAGTTTTGCAACATGTATTAAGATGTCTGTAGTCCAAAACTAGACGATATGAATTGTCTGGCTTGGAGACAGGAAACAAAGGATTGTTCATTTGAGAGGTGCATGTTTCAATCACCCCCTGGTATTCAAGTTGATCTAAGATCTCCCTGACCTGTTTTTTAGCTTCTTGCTTTATGGGATACTGCCGTTGGGCAGTTGGTTCACTTTTTAGTTGGATTTTGTGAGGAGGAGAGTCCTCATCCCATCCTACATGATTTTTATATAATGCAGGTGCCTGGGCTACTGCCCATTTCCGTGCATATGTATATTTTTTATGAATCGGTATGTGATTCGAGAAGGCAGGCATAATTACTTCTTCGCCACGAGGGCACTCCCTGACAAACTCTGGGGGCCAATCTTTTTCAGCTAACAGAATATCATAGCCTTTTGAGAGCTTATCCCAAAATAGACCCTTAATTTTCCTAGTCTTATCACCCTCCATACGCAATGTTATTTCGTATATTTTATGGGGCTCGCTAAGTCTGGTGTCGGCAGTTTCAACCTGAATGTATTCATTCGTGTCCACTGTCTCCAGATGACTCATCAAGTTCTTGCGCGCTATACTGATTTCTGCTGCACTGTCCAACATTGTCAATGCCCACTCCCCGTTTTTCAACTGTGTCCTCAGTATTCTCGGCATGGTTGATTACTCTAATACTGGCTACCTTCTTTTTCTGAAATTGAGATTTCTTATTTTGAGCACGTTCCTTGTCTTTGGACTTGGTGTGCTCTCCTGGGTCTGACCGTCCTCTTCTTTCCGAATTCTGTGGAGAAGATCGAGAGGGACGTGTATCAATACTTTGATATCTATCAGGTTTTTTCAGATTATCCCTATTTCTAAGGTTATATCTTTTCTCAGAGGGCTCCCTCTGGGGAGACTGGTGTTCTCGAGTCGGAGTTCTTTCCCTCCGTCGAGGAGACCTTCCTCTGGACTGGAAAACTTTTTCCTTGGGAGTGGATTGTTTATTTCCATCCCAGCTCTTTTTAGGAGTATTTGAATTATTTTTAATAAATAATTTTTCAGGACTTTCGAGCAGTTGGGGCTTTACTGGTTTCCCACCCAAGCTGTCTCTACCTAATTCTTCATAGCATTTTTCTATGATTTTTGCAAGCTCAACAGGATCTTTTATATCTGTTTCCCTCACCTTCTGGCGAATCGCCACAGATGCTGCTTCTCCTTTTATGTTGGCTAATAATATAGCCGTGACCTGCTTGAAGTCTTTCAGTAATTTCATACCTAGATTTAAAGCGGGCTCTGGACCGAATTCATTTTGAATCTGTTTTAGCACTTCTGGTATTACCGCCATAGACGGCACACCGTGTGTTTTTGTGTAAATGGAAGCAAAGACTGTACCCCAAGTGTCACAGTCCTCCACGTGTGGTGCGATTCCCATCGGAAGGCAGATGGTCAAGATTCTGTGTTTCTCTATAGGAGTAGTATCAGGAAATACTGCCTCTATTTGAGTGATTTTCTGTGCTAACCAGAAAGGAATTTGTTCCCGTTTTACGGGTGTTTTACCAAGACATGACTGTATGTTCTGTGGTGTAATTTTATTTGTGTTTCCCTGATGAGGGGTCAGCTGGTGTGAATTAACAGCTGGCTGGACTGTTGCAGTCCGCATTACATATTGGACTAATTGCCTATGTATTTTTATTAATGTGTTTAGCTGTACTAACAGCTCTTCTCTTGACATTCTTGCAATGTCAGGATGTGGTGTGTAGCTGGCTAGAACCGGCCACGTTGCTCCTGGTCTCCCTAGAGGACCGAGCCTAGTTATGTGATTATTGTGTTTTAGGGCGCCATTAAACCAGAGCAGGTGCTCTTGAAATTTAAGTGGGATTTCAATCTCCTCGAAAGGAGCGTACTCTCCCGGAGGTTCCTCTATTTTGTAATAGTGAAACTCTTGTGTTGCAGCGTTTGCCGCTGGAAAGTTTATCCATGAATAGAATACCTCTGTCTGCCGATACTCGTGAGCCTCTATCACGAAAATTACTGTACCACCCTGAGGTGTCAGTCCGTTTTCTATAAGTTTTAACGTTATAGATCTTCTTAAGTGAACCGGGATGATAATAGCATCCGGGTCGGCTTGTTTGGGACCTTGCTGAGTCGCATCTACTGCGGCCACAGAGGTTCCATTTTCTACTGACATTTTAAAAAATGCAGGTTTGCAGAGTAGGTCTCCAAGGAGACAAAGATCAGGTGCACAATATTTTGGAACACTGTATCCTTCAACGTTGAATAAACCGGAGCTTTACATAGGAATCTCTTCCTACTAAGGTCGGGCGGATTTTAACCTTTCACCCACTCCAGACGTCTATTGGAGTATTTACGGGAGAAAGGGGTCTGTGTGAAATATGCACGACTGAGTTACTCTACTGTCTTGCGTTAGTTTATCGCCTTACCAAACGTTGGGCGCCATGTAGTGTAGTTCCTAGTTTCCCACTAGGCCCTGCGCATTGGAATAACATAAACAGTAGTATCGACGTGGAACTGCTTATATTCCAGGCCTCCACTGACTATGCTAAACTTAATTGGGTTGTGTTACCAACTAGCTCAGAGGTCACTGGAAACTTTCTTCTCTGCATAGGAAGTGATCAGCTTCCTTGGCACAGACAAGAAGGGATTCAGTTTTCCAACAACCGTGCAACATGACAACTTTGCTCCTCAGATCAAGAGTCGATCTCTAGGGACGTGTGAAACAATAGACATGTATTTCACTCAGTCAGTCTAGTGCAGTTTACTTTCACGAGATGTAGAGAATAGAGAGACGGGCGTGTATCAATAAAGGGTTAACATTTATTGAACAGTCTTTCTTCTCATACAAGAGAAATGTATTGCCACAATTGCAATAACTGTTATCATAAAAAGTACGTACAGTAAGATAAGTATTGCGAAATAGAACTGTAAAAGCATTGATATGGTTTCTTAGCCATACAATGGTTAAAAGTAATAAACATATATACAGTCATATATACATTAGGCTAACATACTCAACTGGTGCTTCTAACTAAGCCTACCCCAGTGTGCCTGACCTAAGCCTAACACGTGAAAAGGGGAGTAAGTAAGTAGCTTAAGTTAAGTTGGTTTTGCCAAGGTTTGTTTCAAGAATTCTCGTCTAAGGGTTTAGTCAACACCATACCTCTGAATAGAATGATGGAGGATTGGTATCTCCTTCAGGGGTCACTCTCGATATCCCAGTCACCCGCGAGGGTAAACCGGAAGCGCCGGGACTGGATTTCTCTGCACGAGAAAGGCAGCGGCTTCTCTTCAGCGCGTCGAGGAAGGAGGGGGGACAGCGTCCGCGGGCAGCTGGAATCTGCTGGATGTCTTCGCAGAGGACGGCTGTTCAGATCCTTAAGCGTACTGCACCATAGTTCGCGCTGTAGCGGCGATAATGGTAATCAGCAGCTTCACCACCACAGGATAGCAGGCTGCAGCGACAGAGTGCTAGATTTACCAACACAGGGTCATGCAGGCAGCTGGCATCTGCAACAGGCAACGAACATTGCTTAAGGCAACGTTGGTAATATTTATACCTGACAGGTGCCGGGTTTGACGCAAGTTTGCTGGACATAAGACGTCAATTAAAGATGTCACTAGGAAGTGACAGTTATCAGTTGCTCATTAGAGTTCCATTACTAATCAAAACATAGCAAGCGGGGATTTCCAGGTTTGCTAAGTTTTTATCTTGTTGAAGAACTCGGAGTGTTATCTAGGAATATCAGATAGTGACTGCTGCTCTGTCATTGCACTAATTGGTCGCAAAGGAAGTAGCAGAGAGTCATGCTGGAATGTGGCTCTGTTCGTGTGAGGCCAGAGATGACTTTTCAGAAAATCGCACTTGAACGGTTATGCCAATATAGGGAATAAATGGATTTATAGCCGAATAGGGGCATAAGGTCACAGTATCGATCAGGAACCTAGATAAGCATGCAACAGTCCAGGTTTACGGTGAGTTGGGTGTCATCAGCGTAGGAGCAGATTTCAACCCCCCACTTTCTACAAATTCCAGCAAGGGAAGACACGAAAATATTGAACAGGGTGGGGCGTAGCGAGGCCCCCTGCGGGACCCCGTATTTGATCACCCGGCGAGGGGATGAGAACTTGCCCAAGTGCACCGATTGTGATCTTTCCGATAGGAAAGACCGCATCCATCCCAAAGCTCTGTCCCTAATGCCCTTGGATGCTAAGGTTTCCAGGAGCAGATTGTGTGGGACAGTGTCGAATGCCGCCGAGAGGTCCAACAGGATTAGGGCAACTGTTTTCCCCTGGTCCACATGCATTCTGATGTTGTCAAGCACGGCCAGGAGAGTTGTTTCTGTACTGTTGTTGGCCCTAAAACCTGTTTGAGTGATGTCTAGGAGGTTATTAGTTTCGAGAAAACTGACCAGTTGCCTATTGACCAGTTTCTCTAGGACTTTCGACAAATAGGGGAGTTGGGAAATGGGTCTATAGTTGGCCGGGTTGTTGATATCAAGACCTGCTTTATTTAGAAGAGGGGTGACTGTGGCGTTCTTCCAGCTGGATGGAAATTCTGCCGTTTCTAGTGAGTGGTTCAGCACTAGAGTAACTGCCGGGCAAATTAAAGGAATGAGTTGCCGGAAGATATGGTGGGGGCACGGGTCCAGGGGGGAGCCAGATTTAATTTCGAGCATTGCTTTGCCCACTTCCTCTTCAGAGAATGGGCCAAAGCTAGAACAGTGAGCATGGGTGGGGGTGTGGTTCGTAGTCCACCGGGGAGCCTGTCTCGGGATTGGGGAAGGAAGAATAGATCTTGTCTATCTTTTCACAAAAGAAGTTGTTCATATTGTCGCAACTGATTTGCGAGGGAATCAGATTAGATGATAAACTGGGCGGGCTACAAAGCTCATTAACTATTTTAAAGAGCTCTTTAGAGGAGTCTTTATTCATTAGAATTCTGTTAGAAAAGTAGTCCTTTTTCGCCTTCCTAATGGCTTTGGTATATTGCGACAGTTCTTTTTTGTAAATTGACCTAGTCTCTTGGGATCTTGTTAACCTCCATTTGTGTTCAAGCATGGTGCATTTCCTTTTTTGTGACTTCAGTTCCTGGCCGTACCACTTTTCTGACATGGTGCGCCTGGGTTTGGAATATCGACACTTTCGAGTGCAGTGCTCAAGAGCTGTTGCGATGTGGTCCTGAAGTCTATCTGTTGCTTCATCAACACTTATTTCTCCGGTAGGGGGATGTACAAAGTGTTTCCTAAAAGTTTCAACATTGAAGTTTGCATAACTTCTTTTGTGGGTTTCTGTCTGATAGGAGGGCCTAGCGTTTTTGACCGGTAGGTGAATATCAAATTCAACCATAGAGTGGTCAGTCCACAGTAGTGGTCTTATCCCTGCGATGGAGATAGGGTTAATATTGGAGAAAATCAGGTCGAGGGTATGTCCGGCCCGGTGGGTTGGTTGCTTAATTCTCTGAGACAGCTGCAGTATCTCCATGTTTTCAGTTAGTTGTTTAGTGAGGGGGTTATTACTGTCCTCATAGTGGATATTAAAATCCCCTAGGAGTAATATATTTTTGTTCTGAAGGCAGATTGGCATAACTTGTGCCAGGAGATGAGTGTTGAATTCTGAGGTGCAGCCCGGAGGGTTGTAGATGACAGCTCCCCCAAATAGGATGGTGGTGTTAGTGGATAAGGAAAAAGCCATTACTTCGTGGGTATTGACCTGAGTGATCACTTCTTGTCTACAAGTAAATGCGTCTTTAAACAGCAGTGCTACCCCTCCTCCCTTCTTTTTCCTCCTATTCAGGTTGAGAATTTTGTAATTGTCTGGGAGGGCCGTGGCAATATCCGGGGTATTGTGGGTATCTAGCCAAGTCTCCGTGATGAAGGCTAGGTCTGGTTGATCATTTTCTAAAATGTCCCATACCTCGATTGCATGTTTAGGGAGGGACCTTGCGTTAAGATAAATACATTTTAGAGTTACTTCGTGGGAAGCGAGATTGGTGGGGCAGTGCCAGGGGTTGCTCAGCCAGTGGCAGTTCCTGCAGCTAACTGGTCCCAAGGTGCTTAAGTGTTCCAGTTGTGCACATGATGCTTGGTTCTGACAGTAGGCGGTGTTGAGTTTTCTTAGCTCGCTTCCTGAGTAGGTGATGGGGCGTTTGGTCAGAGGCCGTGGATGGCTGGAGGGAGGGGCAGGGATTATGGCCCCGGGTCCCGGCCTGTCGCGGACGGGCGCAGACGGGCTTGCCTTAGGCGTGCCTTCGGCGCGCTGACACAACTTATTGTTCATTACATATATTATATATTTACTGTATATATTTAATTAATGTATTGTTATTATATATATGTATTATTTATTAAATTTAAACATTATTAGATACTTTTAACTATGTAGATTTTATTTATTAGTGTTATTTACTTTATTTTACATTTATATTTTAAAAGAAAAAAAACGATATTTTTATCATAGATATTTTTAACATCTATATTATTTTATCGATATTTATGTACTTACCATGTTGTAGAAAGGATGTCGATATTCTTGCCTTCAATATTTTTTACTCGATATTCCTGTACGTCGATATTTTGTAGGTCGATATTTTGTCAGTGAGCCGCATTAGCCATGCTTTAGTTTTAGCAACTTTGGAAATCCATTCTACTCCTATTGGTTTTGCCAATGCTTGTTTTTATTTCCAGCACTGGAATGCACCTATAATGCATGATTTACCATTCTCTTTTCCAAGACTCATTGGAGTAGGAGCAACTAACCCAGGGCTGATTCTTATAAACAATCAGAATTCTGCACATACAGGTTTCTGACACTGCACGGGTGCAGACTTCCAATTGTTTAAAATTGGAAACCCTTTCCCAAGTTACACCTAGAAACCTGTGCCAGTCACACGTTTATAGATGGTAGCCCATAAATGTATTATGTCGCCGTTTTCTGCATGCAAAAACATAATTGTGTATATTTTCGCATCTGAAAAAACTGAGCAGGTGTAAATGCACTTGCGAAGTCATTTTTCTCCATGAGGAAAATACATTGTCCCATAAAAAAAATCCCTTTCACTACACTTTGATCCCACCACACCACTAATTTGAAGGTTTTACTGCCCTGGAAAGGGATTTACTACTGCCCTTGACAGGGCAGGAGTAAATATGAAACACTTCCCAACATGGAAACGGTTCAGAAAATGGTTTGTGAGTAGTGGAACCCGCGAATGTTTGAGATTGTGGGTGTTTGTGAACACCCAGGGCTCTCCTGCCCTGCAACGCCCACTTCCCACTGAGAACATGAGGTTTACTCTCACAGAAACATCCTTCCTTATGAGTAAATCCTTTTAGGAGAGCCAGACTGACTTCTATGAAGTGTAAAACGTGGTTTACGTTAAAAAAAGGCTATTTGTAGCTTCGTGACCGAGACCGCCAGCCTTACGTTATATTTAAATGCTGTCCAGTTTTTACGAATGTTTCCGTGCCATTGTGTTATAATTATAAAACACACACTTTGTTCCACCCATTTTCACAACAACAAATTATTGAGGAAAATCCTAGAAACCTTTATAAAATTGTGTGAGAATGTTATCCAGTTTTCACAATTGTTATTTCCGTAATGCGTCTTAAAACGATTTACCTGAAATTACACAGATTTTTAACGAGAGAAACGCCTGCCCAATCCCAAGAATGGCCATCCAATTTAGGTCCAAGTCCCTTACACGAATGTCTGACATAATATCGACAGACAGAATATCGAACTACAAAAATATCGGAACAAAAATATCGACATCAAAAATATCGGAATCCTATCTTCATAAAGGTAAGTACAAAAATATCGAGAAAAAAAATATCGTAGTACAAAAATATCGGAATTAAAAATATCGTTTTTTTAAATGTATTAATAATAATGTAAAAATAATTTTAAAATACATATAATTTTACAAATATTAAATAAAAATATTAAAACAAAATTAAAACTAATACATATACATTTAAAATAAATAAAACACTTAATAATTTAATGTAATTTTATTTTTTTTAATGTTATTTAATTGATTTAATGTAATTTTTTTTGTTTTTATCCTGTACGCCTGTACCACAAAAACCCAAAACTGACCCTGAACCCTAAAAATATCCCTGTACCCCAAAAACCCAAAACTGACCCTGAACCCTAAAAATACCCCTTTACCCAAAAACTGAAAACTGACCCTGAACCCTAAAAATACCCCTTTACCCAAAAACTGAAAACTGACCCTGAACCCTAAAAATACCCCTTTACCCAAGAATTGAAAGGTGACCCTTATCCCTAAAAATACCCCTTTACCCAAAAACTGAAAACTGACCCTGAACCCTAAAAATACCCCTTTACCCAAAAACTGAAAACTGACCCTGAACCCTAAAAATACCCCTTTACCCAAGAACTGAAAACTGACCCTGAACCCTAAACATACCCCTTTACCCAAAAACTGAAAACTGACCCTGAACCCTAAAAATACCCCTTTACCCAAAAACTGAAAACTGACCCAGAATCCTAAAAATACCCCTTTCCCCAAGAACTGAAAATTGACCCTGAACCCTAAAAATACCCCTTTACCCAAAAACTGAAAACTGACCCTGAACCCTAAAAATACTCCTTTACCCAAAATTAATTAATATTATTTAATTACCAATTAATTATTAATTAACAATAACAATAAAGTAAATATATTAGCACATTAGCTGTAATTAATTTAATTTAATAATTAATATTATTTTCCCAATTAATTAATTAAGAATAAAAAAATATATATAAACAAATTACTATAAATAATGTAATTAACTAATTAATATTAATTATTTACCAACTAATTAATAATTAAAAATATGTACAAAATTATATAAATTAATTAACTAATTAATATAAATTAATTACCATTTAATTATTAATTTAAATATGTACAAACATATATTAATTAATTAATTATTATTAAATTACTTCCCACCCTATTCCCCTATAAACCCATAACCCGCTACAGAACATATTTATCAAATAATCAATTAATTAAAATTAATTAAAAATTAATTCTCAATTAATTAATTAATAATTCCTACTAATTAATAATTAATTTAACATAATTAAATTACTTCCCACCCTATTCCCCTATAAACCCACAACCCGCTACAGTAGTAAAAGACAATATTTAATTAAATTACATTAAAAATAAATAATAAAACATAATAAATACAATATAATATACACTAAATTTATTTAAAAATTGATATTAGTAACATCGAAGTTATTTATTTCAATATTATTGACATCGATATTTACAACTTCGATATTACTGATATCATACTAATATCGATATTTAGACTGTCGATATTACTTACCTTCGATATTTTGTCCCATCGATATTTAAACTTCGATATTTTTGTATATCGATATTTAAAAATCGATATTTTGTCTGTGTACCCCCTTACACAATATACATTAAATGCCAAACCTGCAGCTAATGATTCCAGAAATTACTTGTGCTAAAATATTCTTTGAAAGCATATCAGGACAAATATTGCGTTTTTCAAAGTCTCACAATGTTTTGCTTGTTGTGAAATAAAAATCTGTAGAGCCCCAGCTGTGCACTGCCTTAAAGATCTATTTTGTGTTATTGTTTCTGAAACCTATCAACTCACCCTCATTTGGCAAGTGTGACCCTCTTTTCACTCCTGTTCAACCTCCTGACAAACAAAATGCCTCAAAAGACTTTGATGTTGGCATCCGCTCTTCAAACCAACATTGTGCACAAAAACCTCTCTCTGTTCGCTTTAGGGATTATCCCCCTCTTAAACATCTGCCTTCACCCTCTTTAACCCGTTCTATGCTCATGACAGAGCCGCCCCGTCATGAGCCTCAGTTGAGCTGTGCTCATGACGGAGCGGTTCCGTCATGGCCCGCTCGGCGCGCCTGCGCGGCGCGAATTTCGCACCTGCGCTGTGCGTTCCATTGAGCGGGCGCGTTTGTGACGGAACCGCTCCATCACGAGCACAGCTCAACCGCGGCTCGTGACGGAGCAGCTCCGTCACGAGCATGCGAGCGCCGCTCGGCCGCCCCACCCCCTTAGCGCTGCGGCGGAATTCCCGCCGCAGCGAAGGGGTTAATGAGTCAGAGGGCTAACAGGAAGGTTACTGGGGCCTAGCCCAACCATAGATACACTCCTCACTGTGGTGGTGCTGATAGTGCAACGGCTCCCACTCCCCAGACACGCCAAGGAAACCCCCGCTCCCTGCTCCAACCCATGCAGAACACACGCCCAGATATACTACGAGGTCACAAAAGGCAGAGCAGCAACCACAGCTGCGGCACAGCCGGGCATGAAAGGGAGAGAGCAGACGAAGCTGTGCTGCTGTTCTCCTTTCCCACTGTGCTGTTGCCCTTTGGCAGTCATGCGCCAACGCAGACACCCTTGCACCAGAGTGTCTGTGTTCTCCAGTACAAAACTATGATTTTAAGCAGTGGCGGCTCCTCTGCTAAAGCGGAGGAGCGTCGCCCCACTGCTCTGCTCGCAGTGTAAAAAGGAAAACGAAAATGATAAAAAATAACATTATCATTATTTTCGTTTGCCTTCCTGCTTTGGTGCGGAGCGGGTGTGGCTGGGTTGGCCATTGCAGAGGGCAAGGGAAGGAGTGTTAAGCACACTCCCTAAGTGCGCATAACTGCTTGGACGGCCCTCTCGTCCTGACCAAACCATCATGCGCACTTTGCATCTTCCCCGCTAGGCTGGGAACATGCCCAGCCTCCAAGCCCCCGTATGAGCGCTGAAACACGGCTCTCAGACCAATCACAACGCTGCTCTGGGGCAGCGTTTTGATTGGACAAGGGATTCTGGGAGTTGCTGCACCAGAAGACGACGTAGGCGGCACACAGATAAGTCGTTTTTTTATTCACCCCCTCCCACACTCAATAGCAGCCGCTACTGATTTTAGGGCTTTACCCACTTTGCATGTCTGCTGTACACATGCAAAAGAGAATATACCTCTCTCGAGGAAGCGTAGTATTTTAGTGCACACCCTGTCTACAGTTCTATGTAGATGGGGATTTGTGTTAAAACCTATGGATTTTTACAAGAGAACCCCAATGCATTACCTTTGGAACACACCCTTGACGCAAAGTAACACCAGGCAGTCCACTGTGCAGCTTGGCATTACTTTGTGGTACTGTCTAACAGAACTCCAGATTTGCGTTGGGTATTCAATCCCATCTTCCCACCAATGGGAGAGGTACCCTTCTAATCAAAAAGAGTAGGGTCAAAAGTAGATTACAACGAAAAAAAGAATCCCACTTTTGTCACTTACTCTTTGTCGTTTATACCATCCACCTCTATGTATCTTGTATAGGACAAACAACAATTCACCCTTCTATTTTTATATACTCCACTGTCTTAGCACTGAACACTGATTTATGCAAAAATTTCTTATTTATTCAAAATGTATTAACCATTACATATACCATGTTTAAAATCTACTATATATAATACTAGCAGCCCGTCCCGATCTTGTCCGGGTGCAACAGGCTTCCCCGACCCCCGCCCGCCCCGACATTGTGCAGCAGCCCGTGCCCCTGCCCGGCCCGTCCCCACCTGTCCCGACCCCCGCCTGCCCCGACATGGGTCCCCTTACCTGAGCCGCCGCTCCTCCCGCCTGTCCGCTGCTTGCACCACAGCTGGCTTGTCCGCTGCTCCTCACGTCACCGCTCCTCCCCTGCGCCATGTCCGCCGCTCCCTTACCTTAGCCGCCGCTCCTCCAGCCTGTCCGCTGCTCGCACCGGCGCTGGCCTGTCCGCTGCTCCTCACGTCACCGCTCCTCCCCCGCGCCATGTCTGCTGCTCATTGTCGCGCTCCTGACGTGAGCACGCACGTCGCGGCCGGCGCTACTGCGGAGGGACTACTTTTTTTTTACTGTACATTTTTTAAATAACGTTTTTTTTTCTTTAATTATATAGCCTTTAACCATCTACATACCCTGACGATTCCAACGGTGTATCGGGTGTGTGGTTGGCGCTGTGGTTCCCGAGTTTACCCGCCTCAAAGGCTGAAAGTTCTTCCTTTATTATAGTAGTATAGATTTAATTGCAATAATTAAACATTGTACTTAAAAACGATATTCATATCATATCCAAAACATCATCACAAGTTTTCTAAATGTTATCAACCACATTTGTTTGCTGTATAAAACAATGGCATCTAATTTGTAAACACACAATTAACTAACTAAAATTTCGAAAACAATGGTAATCTTATCCAAGGTTATCGAGGCGGCGTTTCGGTGGTTTTAAATTGGTCCACCCCACCTTCCTCAGGATTTATGATTTTTTTTAAACAGAGATTTATCTTAAAATTAGGGAGTTTCTCACAATCCTCTTAATCTTTCTGATTAACACATCTGATGTGTAGATGGTTTACTATTTTTATCTTCAACACGAAATCCTGTACTTTCAAGTTCCCTATTGTTCTAACCTTCAATGGGAATTTCCATTTTTTGAGGCGGGGTATTCCTCTTATTCTCTTTATTATCCGCTTTCCGTCAACAGACCTAAGTTTATCAAAGCTGGGGTATATTGATTAAACGGTCCTCTCTGCTTCTTTTATCTTCCTTTCTCTTTTAGGGGGAGAGCCTCACTTATCAGCTCCCCTCAATTATACTTTCGATGCAACGTGGAGATCCTAATTTTAATTCTCCCTCACAATCTTTTCTTTCTTTAAATAGTCCCGTCCTCCCGATCAGGTTATTTTGAAATTGTAAATCCCTTCTTAAGACTTTGCTTCGAGTTTGCCTTGCAAAAGTAACACAAACCTGATGCAAAGGGTTGGTATAGCTGAGCCACATTGCCCTTGCAGACCACACCACCTGGTTTACATAAAAGGCCCGCTTGGCGACAATAGTGTCCATGCCACTGGTGTACTTTGGGAAATTAGAGCTTTGCTGAGAGGACGGCTTCAACGACAAGGGAACAGTCATAATAAGCAAAGGGGCATATTTGAAAGGACATTAATAAATAAACGCAAAGCGCGCTTAGCGCTTTTCTATTTATCGACGTCTGTCGCTGGATTATATCGCCCTGTTAGCGTGTTATTTACAACACGTTTCCCCAGGGCCATATAATTACCAGCGATAGCGGGGAAATTGACGTTTTGCAGGGAACATCGCTGGTTTTCCAGCGAAGTTCCCTGCAAACCGGCGATAACATCGCTGATCAGCACAATCCACCACCATATTTGGTATGCCTAAGTCTGCATTTTAGCAGACGTTAGTTTTCGGCGAACACAGCGGTTTTCGCCCCAAAACAAACATCTGCTAAAATGCGTTGGCAGCCTTGTAAATATCGCAATGTGCACATCAGCAATATTTACAAGGTTGTACTGCCCAGTGACGCCCACTTTGCCTCTCAATAGAGATGCAAAGGGAGGCATCGGGTAAAAGGCTGCTAACATGCGATTATGCATGTTAGCACCCTCTTGTAAATAGGGTGATAGTTTTAGCTCCGCTTTTTTGGCTTTAAAAGCCAAAAAAGTGGAGATAAAGCCCTTGTAAATATGCCCTAAAGTATCTTCACAATACTAACACTTTAATACATTTTGGAGGTTGAATGTCACAAAAAAACACAAGGGACACACATTGAGAGCAAGCAAGTTCTAATTGAACCTTTTGGTCACTCTGTGACCCTGTAGGTGGACATTTTGTGCCATGAATCTGCCATTTTCTGCGTGCTCTGCTATGATAAGGCAGCCCCGCGTTGCCGAGTGCGACGCATGCCTGTAGCCTGTACCATGTGTTAGACGCCGGGCCTGCACGCGGCGAACGGCGGCATATGTTCGCCGTATGCCACACACTGGAAACTGCTAGCCCGCAAATCGCACGTGCTGTAAATCTCTTCGCATGACAAAGACCTACCCGCGCAGCCCCCCTCCCCCGCAAAAAAAACAGATGATCAAAAAGGCAGATAAAATGGAAACAACACCATAGAATAAATGAACATATGTCTTGAAATGACCCAAAAAAACAGACGCCTGGTTTTATTTCCTGTAGTATGCCACCTCCTCGCGCTGCGCCAGGCGCGCATCCTCCTCCGCGCGCAGGTGCCCCCCCCCCCCCCTGCCTTCCCTTCTGAGGGCCCCTTGATGCGCCTCGGGCCTTTGTTTTCTTTTCAGCAAGGCTTGCAGTTTCTTGACAGCTGTGTGTATTGGACGTTTTTTGATTTTTGAGTCCCTTCCCCCCTCCACCCCCCCCCCCCCCCCCCCCCCACACACACACACACACACACACGTAACCGAGTGTCTCTGTTACATCCGGGGAGTCTTGCTGCAGAGTTAGACCCGAACAAGGCTACCAAGGCTACTGAATTTGGGGGGGGGGGGGGGGGGGGGGGGGAGGGAGAAAGTGCGCGCGCCAGAAGGGTACCAGTGTCGTGACAAGGGAAACAAGGAAATAATCCCACTTCAAACTGTTCTTTCTGTGCGAGTAAAGAAGGACTAAAGGAAGGAAGGAATAAGGGAGAGGAAAGAATAAGAGAGAAGTTGACACGTGGAGAGATGTGAGTGGGCACAGGAAGTAGGTAGTTGGGGGAAGGGAAAAGAGGAAAGGAGGTCTGGGGTGGTCACAAGGCTGGAGACGGAGTCGGTGACCGGAGAGAAAGGAAGAGGAAAGAAGAGACGCGGGAGGAAGGAAAGATGGGAGAATGCAATAAAGGTAAAACAGAAAAAATGGCAAACACATAAAAAGGAGGGAGGGAGGCACGACCAGACTGGGAACCAAAAGCAACCCTGTCAAATTTAGCCACACCAGCTCCCTACTGCTAGGACAAAAAAACACAGTGAGCGAACCCTACCACAGTAAAGCGGTTCCAGGAGGTACTGCCCCAGCGCAACCCTGAAAAACGAGCTAAAACAAGGTACATTTGGAAGCATATTTTAGGTTTGGCTACAGACAGCTTTTAGGGCCTAATTATGACCTTATAGCGGAGCGGGGGCATGGTGGTGCACACCGCCGCGTCACAGCTCCGTCAAAGGTCACCACCGCTCGCCTGTCTGCCAGATTACTACTTTTCAGTGGTCTGGCGGGCGGGTGTTGTGGCGGTTCCCCCTGTGGTGCCCCTTTAAAAGCAGCGGCACCTTCTAAAAGAGCACCGCAATGGGAACGCCTCACAAGGTTCCTGCGCGGCACGCAATCAAAAGTCCAAGCCATGCCGGAACCCCTGTGCATGCAGACAGAAGGAGCACATGTTATGACCCCCTGTGTGCATCCACATATGTCTGAGGTACAGGGGGGCCATGTAGGGCTGCCTTTGTTTCCTCTCCACCAGGCTTTTCATGGTGGGGACCGCCATGTAAAGCCTGGTGGAGAGGAAACTCGTAATATGCTTGGCGCGACCAGGTACGCCTGGGAACAGCGACTCCCTGGAAGAATTGGAGGTCCTAGTGTGTTCCAACTGCCCATGGCTCACATCCTCAGTACAACCTCTATGTGCACTTCTGTCTGCTAGGCATTACTTCCTCGCCTCCCAGGCAGAGGTCAAGTCTCTTCCAGGCCTGGGAGTGTTTTTTGTTCCAGGTCCTGCCACAGCAGCAGAGAGAGCTTTCTCCAAGACATGGGCTGTCTCCAGCCTCAGGGAAAGCTTTACCTTCCAGACTCCTCTCCCTGGCCTCATGTCCCTCTCTGCTGACACAAAAGACCTCTGCATGCGTCCAATCAAGTACAACCTCCTGGCTCAAGGGGGCAGTATTCAACCAAACCTGTGTCTACTGGTGGGAAGCTAGGACTCATCCCATTGGCATCCAAGGCGAGAATGTCATATCTCCAGTCAGCCACATTAGGGAGCATCCGGCAGCTTTCTTCCTAGGTTTTCTCAAAAGATGGGAAGCAATGGTACCAAACGGCGATGGAAATGTGGGTTCCCAGGGAGACAATGCAGGCTCCTTGAGAGGCATGTCTGCAGGGCACAGGCATCAGCCAGCACTGGACGCGGGGAACAACCATGGATTCTCAGGGGCTTATTTATGAGGCCGTGGGTCACTTTTGCGCCGCCGGTGCGTCACTTTTTGTGACGCACTAGCGGCGTAAAAAATTAGCCTTGTTGCACCATATTTACAGAGTGACCCATCTAAGTAGATACGTCACTTTGCAAACCCCTGCGCCACATTATACCTGCTCCAGGTATAATGTATTCATGGGGGGGCGTTCCGATGCAAGAAAGGGTCGTAGAAGTGACGCAGTGAAATCTATAAGATTTCACTGCGCCACTTCTAGGACACAAATGCGTCAATATCTTACGCCTGCGTCATGGCAGGCGTAAGACTGACGCAGGCACATTTCACACGGGGCTTGCCCATGTGTAATGACCCATTGCTGGAGTTGCATCACTTTTGTGACACACTCCATCATTTTTGCGCCTACAGATACGTCAGAAATACTGACATGTCTGTAACTCCTTGCGACATGATGCGTCAAACTGTAAATATAACGCATCATTGGTGTCGTAAGGGGGGTGCAGTGAATTGTGACGCATCGCCGTTTTCACGCAGCGATGCGTCACTTTTCATAAAAGAGACCCTCAGATTTGATTGATTACCCCTCACCAACAAGTTATCGACAGGTAGATCTGGAAAGCAGACCTGCCCGAGTGGTTCCACTGCTTTAGATCAGTCTTTTGCAATGTAGCGCCTCAACAGTGGTAGTAAGCGCTATATAAACGCAAATACAACAAGCCACAACAAGCCAGAATTCTTGGCTGAAATATCAGAAACCAGACCAAAGTAACAGTGCTCTAGGGTCTCTAAGGGGCAGCACTGATGCCAGCTCAAAGGGCACGGAGGGCAGAAGAGTTGTGCCCAATCCAGGGAGCCGCCTGATGCTGCCGCGTGCAGTACTACAAAACAGTCCAGCAGTACCCCTCGGTGGCCATACATTCATCAACGTTTGTTGCTTCTTAAAACACGGGCTTCATTCAGTGTGCAGGATCACATGACTTACTAGTCCACCTTTTCATACATTTATTGGATAGATTCGATAATCTAATCAATAAATTAATTATACGGCATATTTATATGTGAGTGTATTTATATTTGTTTTTGTATAATGTATGTCGCTTTTATGAGCCCACAGATCGAAGTAAAGTTTTTTAATCAATCGATATTGAATAGCAGAATCGTAAGTGTAATACGTGGCAGTGCACTGATTACTACAATTCTAGAACGTATTAACTTTCCACAACCCAAAAAACATTTAATAAATACATTAGCACACACATCTAATTAAAGTGGGTATAGCACTCATTGATAATTCATCAAAGACAAAATGTCCTGAACAAATTAATGTTTTATTGTTACATGGAATATTGCTTGTGGGAAGTTGATGCATTCGAATATCGTGATAATCAGTGCACTAGTACTTATTTCACATACAATTGTGTTATTCAATATTAAATGCATTAAAAAGTGGGACTAATAAGTCAAATGATCCAGCACATCGTATGAAGCCTGGGAGTTGAAGAAGCGAAATGTGGATGAATATATGGCCTCAGTAGGGTCCCCCATGTAGTGTTACTGCAGAGGATGTCGTCATACAGCACATAGTCCACACACAACACACATGAATAGGAAGGAGAAATACCCCAGATAAGAAGGACTGTGTGCATTTGACCTTGTAAGGGTTGGTAGGCTCCCCTGCCAGCCTCTGCCACCATCTGCCCTTCTCCTCACTGACTGGTGAGGGGGCGGTAGTTACCCTCCGCTGCCACTGGGGGTGCTCTATTCATGCATGCCCGTCCACCAGCCTCTGGGGATTTATAGAAGAAGCAATATAAATCCACACCGCCCACGGCAGTGGACCCACAGGCTGTAGTAAAACCCCAGGGTCACCCAGAGAGTTGAGGCAAAGCTGTCCAAATAGGGCGAGAACCTTTGTCCTTAACAGAGCTCTGAATTTGTTTGTAAAAATACCACCCTCAAATATTTATCAGAAAAACTGAGTCTCATGCATCAACTTGTTGTTGTCTGAAAATCTTCAGTCTTTCTATATGTATCAGCATGTTATATTCAGAACGCGTGCACAATTACCTCCAGTAACAGCTCATCATTTTAGCAAATCAAATCCTTGTATTGCCAGGCTCACCCTCACCCATGCCCCGTGCAGTTCTGCCCTCCTGGGGTTGCGCATGCGCACGCATTACCATCATATTTCAGGGAGGCTTGCTCGTAGAATTATCCTCCCTGCCCTTGAGCAGCCTCATTGTGCCTCTACACAGCCTCAAATGCCCTGGCACTGCCATCATGTGCCACCGACAGCTCCTGGTACGTCCCCAACTTCAGCCTCACAGCCCAAGTACAGTCTCATGGTCTCCCACAGCATCGTGTGCCAAAGCACCGTCATCTAGGACCGGAAATAGGTGATGCCCATGTTTAGATCCTGTCTCACAGTCTCACATGCTACTCTCGTGAGTGAGACCAGATAACCACACACACACACACACACACACACACACACAAACACACGCACATCCACACACACACACACACACACAAACACACAGACACACACACACATACACACGCACACACACACGCACACCCACACACACGCACACACACTCACACACACACACACACACAACACACACACACGCACACACACTCACACACACACACACACACACACACACACACACACACATACACACACACACACTCTTGCTGTAGGGTCAAAGACAAAGGTCAAATGCCAAGCTATGTCTTTCTGTAAATGTACTGCTTATTGTTTTAATATGAGGACGGGTGTTTACACTCATTTTTCTCACTGCAAAGTCAAAGAATTTTGTAAAGTGAACTATCTAACAATCATCCTGCGGTACAGGAAGTGTGAAAGGAAAGACTGTAGCATGATAGTATTTTCTAACACTGCAAAATTTAAATACCTATAAATGAACTTTAGCAATTTTCAAAAGAGATCTGTAGTTATGAAAGCACACCTAATGCACATTTCTTTGTAATTCTGAAGTGTGGAGGAAGCAACGTTTTTAACAGAATCAAAACAAATAAAGAGACATCACTTGGAGATGTGAAAATGATAATTATTTGCAGAAATAATATTTCCACACTATCCTTTGTGCGCTAAATAGTTGTATCAGTAAAAGCACCTTAGTGCCAATTCTGTGGCCATTGCAATAGAAGATGTGCGGTCTGTAAATGACAGTGGCTACCACACCACACTTTACTGCTATATTTGCAACAGTCTGCTCCAAAATACGCCACTGGCTTGATACCACAGCTTTACAACTCTTGCTGAATTGGCGTGCTATACGTTTGTATGTGCAACCCTTGGATTCTTCTCATGCCCTATGACCTCAGTAACTTAAGACTGATGGCAGCACCCCCACTCTGAGCACAGTTGAGCGGTGCACCCATTGGCTGCCACCTTCCTCACCTCCCTAGTGGCACCTCGCAGCGCCATGCTCCTGCTCCACTGGGCATGCACAGGGCAAGCCCAGAGAATGAGGGGAAGGCCACATGGTGCGGTGTGGAGCCTTCACTCCCTGCTCTCTTGAAGGAGGCGGACTTACTTCAATAGGATCATTGACAGGACATCGAAAACAAAAATATTTGGTGGACAGAATACCATGTCGAAAATATTGGGGACCAAATATCGAGAAGGTAAATGCAGATAGGTAAGTATAGATTTACTATTCCTAACTCCACATCTACGTACCTTGAAGATCTATATATCATCAAGGTACATATATGTGGAGTTATATATAGTAAATCTTTGCGTGCCTATGGAAACTTACCTTCACAGTATTTTTGTACTTGATTTTCTTGACATGATATTTTGTCCCATAATAGTTTTGTTTCCGATATTCTGTCTAAAGATCACTTCAGTGGCAGCCGGTGTATTGTCGGTCTGCCCGTCAGAACTGGCCACTAAAGATCATTAAGACTCAAACTCTCAGCTGCCAACAAGTACTGTTACTGTGCTCTGATGCCATAAGGAGAGTAGTCGCCAGGAGGCCTCTCGTTTACAGCTGGTACCTTGTCAGACGAGAGGTCAATTCAAGATGCTGATCCACACCTACAAAGCCCTCCACGACCAAGGACCAGCAGACATCAACCACTGCTTGAACTTCCACCAATCCTCCAGACATCTGTGCTCCGCCTCCCTCTCCCTCGCTCACACTCCTGCATCCGCCAAAGCAACAGTGGAGGACACTCCTTCTCCTACCTCGCACCGGGCCCTAACGGCCTTCCTGGTCATCTATTTAAAGCAAACATTGAATTCTGGTCTGAAAACCTGACCCACCTGTACGCTGAATGCTGGCTTTTGGGAGACGTGCCAGACTCATGGAGAGGCTCGCTCTTACATCCAATCCACAAGAAAGGCCCCAAAACAGACCCATCAAACTACCGCATGATCGCCCTCCTGGATATCGAGGGAAAAGCTTATGCTAGCGCCATCTTGAGGGACCTTGCAGATTGGACGAGTAAAGAAGGCCTTCTGCCGTTTTGCCAAACCGGATTTAGACCTGGGTCTGCCACAGTAGATAACATCACCGCACTTTCTTTTCTGGCCCACCAAGCGCGGTCGCGCAAAAGCCCCCCCCCCTATTCGCCTGCTTTATTGACTACTCTGCAGCATTCGATGGGGTAGATTGCGCTATTCTGTGGAGAAAGCTGGCTCAATGGAACATCAACTCTTCCCTACTAAGAGCGATCCAGTCTTTGTACCAAAAAACGTGGGTGAGAATCAAACTCTCGAGGGACTCTGCATCCGCGAAGATTGACACAGATCAAGGTCTAAAACAAGGGTGCGTTTTAGCCCCACTGTTGTTCAATCTATATACAGCGGACAAGGCGAGGGCCTTGACTGGGACAGCCTTAGCAATCTCAAAGATCGGAGGGACCAAAATCCAATTTATTCAATATGCTGACGGCTTGGTACTCCTGGACCATACTAAAATTGGGCTACAAAAGGCGCTGACGGCACTTGCAGCATACAACAACAAAAACAGGCTGGTAGCAAATCCTTCCAAGTCAAAGGTAATTATCTTCGGTCACTATCCAAAGAAAAAATCAGTAAGATGGAGGCTTGGTCATCTCTCCTTGGAAAGCACACAGCGAAACACCTACTTGGGCATCTGCTACCAAGAGTCGGGGCTTTCAAACGTCCACTTAAAGAAAATTCAAGGCAAAGGCAAAACCATCCCCTACGCCCTCTGCAAGTTACAAGCCTGTCTTTATATCCCATCTACAACGGCCATTCAAAGAGTTCTCAAAGCCAAGTTAATGCCGGCCCTCAATTACGCTCAACAAGCGTTCCCGGGTAAACTCAACAAGGACCTAGAAAAAATCCATTGCCGAGCTTACAAGAGACTGTTCCACCTACTAAGGTGCACCAGAAACACCCTCGTCCGCTTAGAGTTCTCGCTCAACCAGCAAAATCTGGAAGAGATGGCTGCCCTAAGTAAATACTATCACCCACAACAGCGGCACACGAGAACACACTCAAGGCAGCTCTCAAACACATCTTCATGGAACCTGGGAATCCCTGGTCGGCCACTCTCAATGCAGCAAAGGGCCTCCTCAATCTTGCCACCGAGTCTTGGAACCCCGAACAGGTCAATTACACTGCCATTAAAAACGCGATTAAAAAACAAGTACGCGCGCGTTCACGGGAACTGGACCTGGAGTCACTGGCAAAAAGAGATTTTCATGAGTCCCTATGCCTGCCGCATATTGTGCACAACCCCAAACGCCACCTTATGCAGGCCGTGGGCCGTTCAGCCCTTCATAAGATTTTAGCCTACAGACTACATCCCCTGCCCCTAAAAGAACTATATGCCTTTAAACAAGCTGGACCAGGAGCACGGGAATGCAGGCTTTGCAGGTACAAACGAGAGTCATCGGCCCATCTTCTATTTTGTTGCCCGTCTCTGCGCACGGCTCGCAGCCTTTACCTTAGGCCCATCCTAAGACAAGTGGGGTCCCGTACCACAAAGGAGGCGATCTACGAACTATATACACTGACTACGGTAAACAGATGGCCTCTTTTGGAAAGTTCATTCATCAGACACGGTCCGAGCTGATGGCCACCCAGCGCACACACGAATAGAGACCTTGCAGACGCACGTCGGGCTGTCCTACCATGAACCCTATTCACCGTATCCACCAGTGCCCAGGGAACTGCCACACAGACTTGCTTGCTGACACTACCTTGGTTTTAACTTTTGTGTTCTGGTTTTAATGTAATGGTTTTGAGTAATCAAACAATAAAGTATTCATTCATTCATTATATAGTAAATCTTTGCGTGCCCATGGAAACTTACCTTCACAGTATTTTTGTACTTGATTTTCTTGACATGATATTTTGTCCCATAATAGTTTTGTTTCCGATATTCTGTCTAAAGATCACTTCAGTGGCAGCCGGTGTATTGTCGGTCTGCCCGTCAGAACTGGCCACTAAAGATCATTAAGACTCAAACTCTCAGCTGCCAACAAGTACTGTTACTGTGCTCTGATGCCATAAGGAGAGTAGTCGCCAGGAGGCCTCTTTTTTACAGCTGGTACCTTGTCAGACGAGATGTCAATTCAAGATGCTGATCCACACCTACAAAGCCCTCCACGACCAAGGACCAGCAGACATCAACCACTGCTTGAACTTCCACCAATCCTCCAGACATCTGTGCTCCGCCTCCCTCTCCCTCGCTCACACCCCTGCATCCGCCAAAGCAACAGTGGAGGACACTCATTCTCCTACCTCGCTGACAAGTCGTGGAACGACCTCCCACTTCACCTCCGAACCGCATACTCTCTGTTGGAATTCAGGAAGGGACTAAAGACCTGAATGTCAACCTGAACCCTCCCTAGGAAGCAGGGTTCTCAGTGCCAGGATACCCTCACGAGAATTGTCATGTAGTACAGCGTAACAATTCACCTCGTGCTGTACTGCATGACAGGGAAAGGACACAAATACGCTGTATTTAAAAGAATACGGCGCATTCCTGCCTTTCCCCTGTGCTGGCTCCATTTTGGCTGCCAGCACCAACTCAGACACCCTTGCACCATAGTGCAGGGGTCCCTGTGTTCCATGCACACTTGTTTTTGTGCAGGAAGGACCACTTTCCTGCACAAAAACAATCCCGAGAGGTGAATTCCTCTTTCTGTGTGTGCTGTAGACTGCAGCACACACAGAAAGAGGAAGTAACAAAGGAGAAATAAAGATATTTCTCCTCGTTGCGTCTCCCCTGGGAAGGATGAACTGTTTCCCACATTCCCAGGTTCACTAGTTCTAGTAAATCTGGAAAGTTATCAAAAGACATAGGAGTTGCGTGGAAACACCCACAACATGCCGTAGAAACCTCCATAGCGCAGAGTAGGACAGCGCAGCGATGTATGCTGCGTTAATTTACTCAAGATTTTTTAAGCGACTCAGGGCCACGCAAGGTGGCCTTTCCTGGCTTTATAAATCTCATTTTTGATTTGTGTCCCTCTTGGACCACGCTGAGTGGTGCAAGCGACATGCAACGCGGCTCATAAATATGCCTGTGGATGTCTAAGCGCTGGTTGAATCAAGGACCATATTTATGAAATTGTGAGACAGCGCAGCACAGCAACCCACCTTGCAGCACTGCGTCACTGGGAAAGGGTAGGATTGCGCCATATTTAAGGCATCCGGCACATTCTTGATATTTCCCCGTGTGCCGGCGCACAATAGGATGCGTAGCGCCCATGCAGGCAACCCTGCACCATGGTGCAAGTGTGCCTGCTTTGCATGCAGGACTATTTTTGTGCAGGAAGGAGCACCTTCCTGCACAAAAACAATTCTGAGAGGCTCTTTCCTCGTTCTATATGTGCTGCAAAACGCAGTGCATTTAGAAAGAGTAAAAAACGAGGAGAAATAAACATCATTTCCCCAGTACGCCTCTCCTGGGGAGGCAGATCCTTTTGGTGCATTCCCATGTTTACAAGTTCTTGTAAATCTGGGAAAGTGTTAAAAACCATGGATATTCAGGGGAACACCCATGCAGCACCCCTAGAAATGCCTCCCAGGTGCAGAGTAATGCAACACAGCAGTACGCGCAGCATTATAATACTCGAGATTTATGAAGCCACGCTCGCTGGGCCACAAAGGTGACCTTGCATTCTTTGTAAATCTCATTTTTCATTTGCGTCGCTCTTGCACCACGCTGAGTGGTGCATGAGCGATGCACCGGGGCTCATAGATATGTCCCATAATGTCTCAAATAGAAAACAAAGTGCACATTTGGCAAACTTGTAAGAAGAACCTCAATGCCTCCTGCGCCACAATCTGCGGAGTAAAATAGCAAATATGGGCCACATTTATTGGAATAGTAGCACATGGGCAGTGCATCAAGTTACCTTGCTGCGCTTCTCTGTGTCATGGGAAAAGGGCCGGAATGCACCATATTTATACAAAACAGTGCTTCCAGTTCTTTCCCCCTGCGCTGGTGCCATTTCGGCAGCCTAGCCCCAAAGCAGGCACCTTTGTACCGTGGTGCAAGGGTGCCTGCATAATAGGCAAGATTGCTTTTGTGCAGAAAGGTGCACCTTCCTGCACAAAAGCAATGCACAGAGGTGTTTTCCTCTTTCTATTTGTGCTTCTGAATGAGGAAAAAACTAGGAGAAATAAAGATATTTGTGCTTGTTATGCCTCACCCTGGGAGGTGTAAGATTTTGATGCTTTGCCACTTTTCAAAGTCCTTGTAAATCTGGGTATGTACCAAAAACCATGCGAGTTGTGTGGGAACACCTACCGCAATGTACATTGAATGCCTTCCTTCCGCAGAGTAAGGCAACGCAGCAATTTGGCTGCGTTGTAATGCCCCATATTTGTGAAGCCATTCAAAGTCACACAAAGTGACTTTGCGCAGCTTCATAAATATGACTTGGGGCTTTGCGATGTACATGTACCACGTGGCGTGGCGCAAGCATGATGCAAGGCCCTCGTAAATATGCCCTTTAAGGGCATATTTACAGGAATGGTGGTGCAGGGCAGCCCAGCAAGTTACCTTGCGGGACTGCCCTGCCTCACAGGAAAAGGGCAGGAATTCACTGTATTTATCCAATACAGGACATTCCTGTCCTTCCCCCTGCGCTGGTGGCGGTTCGACAGCCTACTGCTTACGTGGGCACCCTTGCACCGTGGTGCACGGCGACCTGTGTTGTCAGCAGGATTGTTTTTGTGCAGGAAGGGGCACCTTCCTGCACAAAAACAGTCCAGGGAGGTGTTTTGCTTTTTCTATGCAGCACACATACAAAGAGGAATAACCTTCCCTGGGAAGGCATATTATTTTGACGCCTTCCCACATTTCAAAGTCCTTGTAAATCTGGGAATGATCAACACCATGCGAGTTGCGTGGGAACACCCACCGCAACGCCCATGTAGGAAGAACTCCCTTGCGCAGAGTGAGACAACGCAGCAATTTGCGCTGCGTTGCTTTACTATAGATTCGTGAACCCATTCAAAGTAATGCAAAGTGGCTTTGCATTGCTTCATAAATATGACTTGGAGCTTTGTGTCGTGCATGTACCACGTTGCACGGCGCAAGCATGATGCAAAGCCCTCGTGTATCTGCCCCTCAGAAACAAACCCATTTCAGAACCACGAATTATAAAGGACAGTAGAGGAAGGTGTGAAGAACAGTATATAGCAATGCTATTGAAGCTGAGTGGGCTGAGCTCACTGGAGGTGAGATGGTATGTATGCTGGGATGTTTATTGGAATGCTAATGAGTGCAGAAGGTTGCCAGGTATGTGGGTCAACGCTCCTCTGGGGTCTTGGTGCTAAGAGCTCAGTGCTGCGGGAGCTTTTCCTGTTTCAGTCTGAGAGCCAAAGAATCCGGAGAAACCACATAACGTCCCACACAGAACCCTGACAAGGGACAGCATCAGGACCATCAAGAGACCACACATCAGACACACGATACAGCATCCTGCATTTACAGAACCACAACAAGGGACAGAATCAGGACCAGGGAGAGACCAAGCAACAGATACAAGATGCAACATCCTGCATTTACAGAACCACGACAAGGGACAGCATCAGGACCAGGGAGAGACCAAGCAACAGATACAAGATGCAACATCCTGCATTTACAGAACCACGACAAGGGACAGCATCAGGACCAGGGAGAGACCAATCAACAGATACAAGATGCAACATCCTGCATTTACAGAACCACGAAAGGGACAGCGTCAGGACCAGGGAGAGACCGCGTGACAGACACAAGATACAGCATCCTGCATTTACAGAACCACGACAAGGGACAGCATCAGGACCAGGGAGAGACCAAGCAACAGACACACGATACAACATCCTGCATTTACAGAAGCCTCACAAGGGACAGCATCAGGACCAGGGAGAGACCAAGCAACAGACACACGATACAATATCCTGCATTTACAGAACCCTCACAAGGGACAGCATCAGGACCATCAAGAGACCACACATCAGATACAAGATGCAACATCCTGCATTTACAGAACCACTACAAGGGACAGCATCAGGACCAGGGAGAGACCATGCGACAGATACAAGATACAGCATCCTGCATTTACAGAACCACGACAAGAGACAGTGTCAGGACCAGGGAGAGACCACACATCAGATACAAGATGCAACATCCTGCATTTACAGAACCACGACAAGGAACAGCGTCCGGACCAGGGAGAGACCGCGTGACAGACTCACGATACAGCATCCTGCATTTACAGAACCACAACAAGGGACAGCATCAGGACCAGGGAGAGACCAAGCAACAGACACACGATACAACATCCTGCATTTACAGAACCCTCACAAGGGACAGCATCAGGACCAGGGAGAGACCAAGCAACAGACACACGATACAACATCCTGCATTTACAGAACCCTCACAAGGGACAGCATCAGGACCAGGGAGAGACCAAGCAACAGACACATGATACAACATCCTGCATTTACAGAACCCTCACAAGGGACAGCATCAGGACCATCAAGAGACCACACATCAGATACAAGATGCAACATCCTGCATTTACAGAATCACTACAAGGGACAGCATCAGGACCAGGGAGAGACCACGCGACAGACACAAGATACAGCATCCTGCATTTACAGAACCACGACAAGAGACAGCGTCAGGACCAGGGAGAGACCACACATCAGATACAAGATGCAACATCCTGCATTTACAGAACCACGACAAGGACAGCGTCAGGACCAGGGAGAGACCGCGCAACAGCAACAAGATACAGCATCCTGCGTTGAAAGATGACTCTCAGGAATCCCGAGGGAATTAAAAGCACAGACTTGCACACGTAAAGTAGCCCCTGTCAGCCTCCTAAGAGTGGAAGAGAGTAAACTCTTACATATGAACTTAGAGCCCTTGGTTTTGGTAGGGTAATTTTCCTTTGTAAGTCAGAATTAATACCCATTGGTAGCTACAGGGAAAAACAAAGGCTGTCTGCGACTTTCAGCTCACTGATTTGTGTTGTGATCCTGAGCAATTTTCTGGTCGACCTGAGATTTCTGCAGTGGCACATTAACCCTCTGTGCTACTTCATGAGTCAAAACTGCGACTGGACAAAACACAGAACTCTCACAGAGCTGCACTAACCACTAGAGTAATCTTACCGCTATTAAAAAATCTCCTCAAAATTGATGGGCACAAAAAGATCTCTGCAGCAGGTGTCTCAACCCTGTAGGATATTTTAAAATGCAGCCTCTTTGTGACCAATGAAGTAAGCTAGAACAAATTTACTGTCGCACATGCCCTTGTTGCCAATTTCTTTGCAGAATTGTTTTTAAAGTAAATGTGTCAGACTCTTTCAAGCTCTGCACGTCATGACTCCTCCCCCTTTTCCCTGTCACTCCTTGATAAGCAATTTATGGGTTTCAAGAGTAACTTGTTTTCTATTCCAGCAGTGAACGGAAGAGAGAAGTATGTAACCCTACAGTCAGGGCTTGAGTCCGGGTACCACGCGGGTGGACGGCGTCCCCCCACTTATTTTACCGGGTGGATGCCATCTCCCCTGCCAAACAGCCGGACGTCACTCTTTGGCCTCTCTGGGACGAGATCAGAGTGCACCTTTCATGACGTCACTTCCAGTGACAGCGCCCCCCCCACTTCTCTTTTTAGGACTCTTGCCCTGCCTACAGTCTTTGCACTGTACATTAAGCAGTCCTGGACTTAAATCCCTGCTTCCTCAGTTGACCAAACCGTGCAGTCCACAGCCCATCGCTTTACTTCACTGTGCATCATATTCTTTAACCAGACAGTTTGAGAGCGCATTGAAGTAATTCGGTTCAGGATCTGACTCTACAAAAACCTCACTTTTTAAGGTTAATATAAAATAATCTTGCTTCGATTTGCATAACGATACAGGCTACATAATAGAGAACATGACAAACTAGCACATTTTGGGTATCTCGTGGTAACATCATCAGGGCATAGGGTATTCATGAATGTTTAATTGTTTTTTAAAATACTACTTAAAATAAATGTCACTCAATTCAGTGGGATAATCGTGAATTTTTAATTGAGACACTCTTGGAGTCAAACCAGACCCCTTTCTGGGCAAACTCCAAGGCTGTCCTTGTCTTCCCCAGAAGTTGAAAGTACAATCTAAGGACTGACACAAACGGGTTAAATACTGATTGGATCAATGTATTAACTGCAGTGTTCCAGAGTCCAAATTGATGTGCATGTGTATTTGACAAGGATTGTGTCTTACAATTTGTGTTTGTCTCTATTATGCTGGTCATAATTGTAATTTGTTGGTAATTAATTTCCCCGTGATTTATATGTATTGTATGTTTTTTTAAAGGAAGTATTTATTTTATTGTATTGTAATTGTGAAGCTTAATGCGGTTTTATCATTTGTATATTGGAATGTGAATGAAATCTTTTTTTATAATAAAGTGTCACTATAACGTATTGGATATAGTATTCAATATTTTAATGTATTCTTAACTATTGTATTCCAACATTTTTGAATTACTGCGTCAATGGAATTCTGTTTGTTTTGGGTCCCCAGAAATTTAGCATCTCCTACAACCCTAGAGATGCCCTAAGTGCGACAGGTATGCACATACATGGGTCCCGTGCTCATTGAATCTATGACAAAATATAGACTACAAAAATATCTACCTACCAAAATATCACAAAAAAATATCGATTACATTAATAGCGAGATCCTATCTCTAACAAGGTAAGTACAAAAATATTGAAAAAATAATATCGATGTCAAAAATATCGTTTTTTAAAAAATATCTTTTATTTTTAAATAAAAAAACATGGAATATTAACAAAATAATACTTATAAATTTATTAAACATAGTTAAATATATTTTATAATATTTAAAATTAATAAATAATGTAATAAAAACTAATAATAATAAAGATATAATACATAGTATATACTTCATTAATAATACCACTAATACATTATTTTAATATCTTATAAATAAATGAAAATATAATAAATTACAAATACATTTATATACATCAAATAATAATATAAATAACAATTAATAAAAATGTAAAACAAATAAAAAAAATTAAATACATTTTGGATAGTGTACGGGTACAAATTACTATTCCCACTCCAGAGAGTACAACAGTAGGGAAAGTGTTGGATAGCGTAGGGGTAAAAATTACTATTTTCACTCCAGAGAGTGCAACAGTAGGGAAAGTGTTGGATAGCGTAGGGGTAACAATTACTATTCCCACTCCAGAGAGTGCCACAGGAGGGAAAGTGTTGGATAGTGTAGGGGTAAAAATTACTATTCCAACTCCAGAGAGTGCAACAGTAGGGAAAGTGTTGGATAGCGTAGGGGTAAAAATTACTATTTCCACTCCAGAGAGTGCAACAGTAGGGAAAGTGTTGGATAGCGTAGGGGTAACAATTACTATTCCCACTCCAGAGAGTGCAACAGTAGGGAAAGTGTTGGATAGTGTAGGGGTAAAAATTACTATTCCAACTCCAGAGAGTGCAACAGTAGGGAAAGTGTTGGATAGTGTAGGGGTAACAATTACTATTTGCACTCCAGAGAGTGCAACAGTAGGAAAAGTGCTGGATAGCATAGGGGTAACAATTACTATTCCAACTCCAGAGAGTGCAACAGTAGGGAAAGTGTTGGATAGCATAAGGGTAACAACTACTATTCCCACTCCAGAGAGTGCAACAGTAGGGAAAGTGTTGGATAGCGTAGGGGTAAAAATTACTATTCCAACTCCAGAGAGTGCAACAGTAGGGAAAGTGTTGGATAGCGTAGGGGTAACAATTACTATTCCCACTCCAGAGAGTGCAACAGTAAGGAAAGTGTTGGATAGCGTAGGGGTAACAATTAATATTCCAACTCCAGAGATTGCAACAGTAGGGAAAGTGTTGGATAGCGTAGGGGTAAAAATAACATACTTATAAATAAATGTATTTTTTTAAATAATAAAAAACTTAGGGCCCGATTCACAGAATGAACTTAAGACTCAATCCTAAACTTACTACTATTTTGCTATTCACAGAATGCACTTACTTATTTCGGTATTCACAGAAGGCACTTACTCATTTCGGTATTCACAGAAATTAGTAGTCCTAACTTTAGGACTCCTAAATGCCCTCTGTGAATACCGAAAGTCTTAAAATTAGGATTTTAATCAATTTAGTAGTAGTAAAGTTAGGACTCCTAACTCTAGGACTCCTAAATGTCTTCTGTGAATACCTAAAGTCTTAAAATTAGGATTTTTCTCAGTTTAGTAGTAGTAAAGTTAGGACTCCCAACTTTAGGACTCCTAAATGCCTTTTGTGAATACCGAAAGCCCCAGACATCCGTGGGAACTGGCTCCGACTGTCCCAATCCAAGCTCAGGACCGCTCCTGTGCCAAGGGACTCATTAAGAAATGACGCATTATCTACCCTTCACTCTTAGCTGAGGGTTAATGATAAACCATGATCTATTTTTTTAAAAATACAAGAAGCATGATGTATTCACTAATAGACAGTGAAAGCACATTTTAACTTCTCGTCACCTGTATTGCATCTCTGACCCGTCCTTCCAACGCGCATGCTCAGAGGAGCATGCAGCGGAAATGGAAAGGCGGGGCAAGGGCAGGCTTGAAGAGAAGCCAAGGAGACGGGACAGCCAATCACACTCCTGCTCTGCCGTCTGTGAACCACGCCTTTGCTTCAGTCTGATCACAAGACCTACCTCTGTCAGAGTTATTTGGACAAAACCTACCTAATATAAATTCTTTGTTGTCTGGCTCATGTTAGCACAATTATCCTTTACATGTGAATGACATTTAATTTTTTTCTACATTTCTGTGTATGATGATATTATTAGCTGTTTATAGTATACTATTTGTGAGGCGTTTAATAAAACATAACATGATCAAAAATCTTATATATCAACTCACACATGCCTTTTCTTGTATCCTTGACTTCAAACTACTGAGTTTCACAAACAAATGATACACTGAGTATGTACATTCTGAAAGCAATTTCTTAATTCCTTAATTTGTGTTTCATCATGGCAAGGCTGGTTTACAGGTGTTCAATATTTTTTTTATTAAGTGAAGAGTCACGCCACTTTTTGATCAAATTCGCTACATGATGATACATTTTATGTACATTTTTCATTAGTTAAGTAAAATCTATACGTCCTTCCATGAGCCTCCAAGTTATCTCTTCAGTCCAACCCATTTGAATAAAAAGTACAAGTAGGGCCAGCCTTTTGATGGCATTGCTATTGTCAGCGAAGGGGGCTCTGAATAACCCTCGGGAAGGTTGAGAGCTGAAGCATCAATACGCACAATAAGGAAAGGAGATGTGGTGTGTTGGATTTCAGGGGTTAACAAGAAATCAAAACAGTCCCTATCTTTAATTAAAAAAGAGGATAATACTATCCATAGTATGCCACCATAGCTCAAGAGATCCTTACACTTAAATCCACTCTAATAAATTATATACACAATAAGAAAACAATTCTGGTAACATTTTTACACAATTTATTACAAAATATACAATGTTAAGTTTCAATTACAGTGCCACAATGTAAAATATTAAAAAAGAGTGTCAGCACCCTACCAATGGTTCAATGGTGCACATATAATAAACACACAAAATCAGGAATAAAAAAGCAGTTAGCTATTAAAAACAAGTTGTCGACGCAGCGTTTCGGTTTTTAAGTTGACACCTTCATCAGGACAGGGTTCTATACAATAAAGAAACAACGTATTAACATAACATTTTCTTTAGAACACAACTATGTTATCACTCTTTTGCATTCTACCCATTGCTCTTTTCTACATTTGTATAGTTTATTAAAATCCTTATATTGTTGAGCAGAGAGACGCACTTCCCACAAATACAATTTATTATACTAAGGTATAGTGATCAGTGAAACACATTTTCAAAAGATGCATATTATACTAGGGCACAGAGGACAGTGGCAGCTAGATCTCCTGAGCTATGTTGGAAGTTCAGAAATTGTGAACTTCGAGGTGAGTTACATCTCAAGTGGCAATACACATAAAGGAACAGTCTAAAACTATTCCTACTTGTGTTATGTATGTAAGGCTGGGTTTTTTTTACTTACTTTAAAAAAACGAACTCTTATAACATTAGAGACGTATTCCTCTGTATTCAATTCGAGGAAGGAGTCCTTAACGCATCACAGGACATCATATACACGAATGAATGTAAACGATCAAAACATCTCTTTGTGTCTGAAACTACAAAAACCTTACTTCAAGTTCATATATTTATTAATGTAGGGTCTCTGTAAACATTAGCACAATAAAGGTTTGTAAATTACCTTAATTTTGTCATGGAGTTCTCTTTATATGAAGGAAAAAGGAGCCACCGTTATGAGGGACTTTTTTGAAGTTCCTTTAAGAAATTAAATAATGGGGTGTGACAATTTAAACTTATATTAAAAAAATTGAATTATTTGGTTACTAATTGCATTTCTCCACAGGTGTAGGGCACTTACCCTTGGGTACAGGGGACCAGCCTAAAATGTAGCACGTGACTGGATGGCGTCAAGTTCTTTTTTTTGAAAAAGTGCTGTTTTGCTCGTTAGCTCTGTTCGGGGGTTTTATTCTCAATTGACCACCCTAGAAAAAACATATATTGGTGACGGGTCTATCAATTCCCGCTTCATTTTTACATATTCATCAGTATCCGACATGTATACTCCTTAAGGGAACATGCCGTGTCACAACTTACAGCACCTGGTCTAATCTTTGTTTGTGCTTCAAAACTCTTATTTGCGAGTGCTGGTTAACTGAGCCTACAATATTGTTTAAATTTAATTTAACACATGCGGAGTTATTGTTGCGTATATTGAAAGAATCTAAGGGTTTTATACACTCTTCATTTCACACACATTTTTTTAAAAAACGTGTATTTTATTGTAATACCCGAGACCCATTTTCATTTCCATGTGGGCATCAGAATATCTACAAGCTAATACCATGACGCGGTCTTAGTACGCTATTGTATGGCGTGATAAAGATGAAACCATCATATCGGCCGCTACACATAATTAGAAACACGAGCGGTTTAAGCAAGTACGTCTATAATGACAGCATGCCGAGGTTTCTCAGTAAACTCGTGCCCATTCGTTTCAGGCTCCCTCCCATTTTGGGTGCTTTCTCGCTTACCTTACGTCCAATATTCGGCCTCCCTGCTCCTTTTTCCACTCCTTATCGTCAGGTTGCAAGTGCAAACATCCTGTGTGTTTGTATTTAAGTAATTCCAGTTCGCGCGTTTTGAGTGAAAAACTCGCGAGACCGCCTCGGGTCCTTTTTACGTATTATGGCGTGCGACACTTATGAAGAACTACTGTGGTAGTTTATTATTAGTGTGCGACTTGTATGAAGAACTACTGTGGTAGTTTGTTATTGATTTAATCGGTTCTTCTACTATGTTATTGGAGTTCTTTCAGGGCGTTGCAATATAAAATTACTCTCGTAATTTTAAATATCCGCTCTAATTTAAGGATTCAACTGGCTGGATTTGACTGTACACTCACTCATTCCCGTCCTCTTTTTAATCACTAGTTCTACTGTTAATGTCGCCTCTCGAAATTTTAAATACCCGCTCTAATTTAAGGATTCAACCGGCTGGATTTATCTGTACATTCACTAATTCACGTCCTCTTTTTAATCACTAGTTCTACTGTTAATGCCGCCTCTTCCGTCCTACATTTGAAGGAATTAATGATATAGGCAGTTTTAGGTAGTGAAGTCACATAAATGGGTCATTACAGCAATTCATAGAATACGTTCCCAGTCTTCTTTATTGTTCAACCCGTTTCTCACAGTGTTAAAACGGGACATAAAGAATTGTTCTCGTTTTTTTCTTTTAAGGTCAATGTCTCCTCCTCTTAAATTCATTTGGATATTTTCAACTCCACACCAGGATAGGTCCTTAATTGTATGGTTGGCCTGCTGCTAGTGATCAGTTAGAGGGGCTCCTCTTTTTTTTGTCCGGATAGCTGATTTGTGTTCTGTGATTCTTAGTCGAATTTCTCGGCTTGTCTCTCCTATGTACATTAAATTACATGGGCATCTTATCAGGTATATCAAATTTTGGGATCTACAATTCATGAATGAATTTATTCTATGTTTTACCTTGTTTTGTTCAATGTGATCACCTTTAATAATGTTTTCACAATTACAGCAGTTTCCACATGGAAAGGTTCCAGTGGGAAGGGGGGCATTATTTATGCTTGGTTGTGTGGTAGTAGGAACCTCTCTGTATGTATGTACCAAGCTTCTCTTTAAGGTAGGGTTGCGTCTAAACGCAAACATTGGTTTTGACACTTTTTCTTTATTTGGTTTATTTACAAGATTCCAGTTACGGTTTATTATGTTTTTGATTTTATTGCTAATACTGCTATAGTTGGTTACGAATATTAAACATTTTTCTTTTTGTTCATCCTCTTTTTTTGAGAACAAATTGTCCCTGTTAAACTATTTGGCTCTTTTATATGCATGTTTAATCATGCGCTTTGGGTAGCCTCTTTCTACGAATTTATCAGTTAAAACCAAAGCATGTTTCTCGAAGTCTATTATTTTGGTACAGTTTCGTTTTAATCTTAAAAATTGCCCGAACGGTATATTGTCTTTCTGGCATGGCGGATGGTAACTTGAGTAGTGGAGCATTGTATCGGTCTTTTCAGTAAAAAGCTCCACTTGGAGTTTTTTCTCTTCATGTTTAATGACAATATCTAGAAATTCACATTGCTGGGTATCATAGTGTGCTGTGAATCTCAAGTTGGGATCTCCCAGGTTCAGCCATAGAATAAATTCCTTGAGAGTATCCAGGGGTCCTGACCAAATAAAAAAAACATCATCAATATATCTGGACCACTCAGATATATTCTCAAAAAAAGGAGCTAATGGATTAAAAATGTGGACATTTTCAAATTGAGCTAAATAAAGACAGGCCAGACTGGGAGCACAGGTGGCTCCCATGCTGGTCCCCTTTATTTGTTTATAATACTCTTTATTAAAAATGAAAATATTGTTTTTAAGAACAAGACTGACACAGTCAATGATAAATGTTTCTTGTTGGTTAAAGTCTCTATCCACTGGGCAGAGTAATTCTTTAATCATATTTATAGTGCTGTCTTGTGGTATATTTGTATACAGTGCCTCGATGTCGAGGGTCACTAAATACTGGGTCTCTGGATTAAAGGGTAAGGCTTCTATTTTTTGAATTATGGCCCCCGTGTCTTTAATGTACGCTTGTTGTTTTGTGACATATGGTTGTAAAAAAATGTCTGCGTATTTGCTGAGTGGCTCAGTTAATGAACCAATACTCGCTACGATGGGCCTCATGGGTGGGTCATAAAAATCCTTATGGACTTTAGGAAGTCCGTACAGAGCAGGTATAGTGGGGTTACTGTTCCACAAGAATCTATATTCTTCCTCACAAATAGCAGAATCTTCTTTGGCTAGGTCTAGTGTTCTTTTAATTACATTTTTCAATTGGGTCCAATCATTCCTAGTTACTTCTTAGTAGCGGTCCTTGTTATCTAACATACAGGTCATTTTGGCATTGTATTGTGCGGTGTTCATGATTACAATGCTGCCGCCTTTATCTGCAGGTTTGATGGTTAATGTCTGACAATTTTCTAAACGTTTTAAAGCATTTTTCTCTTCCTTACTTAAATTGAATTGAGTCCAATTCTTCTGATCTAAAAGTTCCATAACACTTTTTTCTACAATCCTTTCAAAAGCTTCTATATCCTTGTTAATTTGGCCAATTTGGGGGGTCCAAGTTGACTTGGGTTTCAGACCTGATCTATTCGAAGAAGGGGCTCTCTCTTTCCCGTCAAAAAACGTTTGTAATCTGATTTTTCTAAAAAAGTTTTGCAAATCTCTTTCAAGATTAAATCTGTCTATTGGACATGCTATAGCGAAACCTAGGCCCTTTTCTAAGAGTTTGATTTCTATTTCACTAAGAATGGTGTCTGATAGATTAATGACAGGGGCTTTTTTTACTTGTTCCATGTTTTCTGGCTCCTGGTATAGGGTCTTTGATACGGCTGAGGTTGAGGGGCATAGCTCCCCCTCCCTCTGCCTCTCCCTCTCTGCTGTCCATAGGGTTGGCATTGTACTAAAAAAGGGAGTGAATCTTTGGTGATACCTGATGCTCCTTCCCTATCTTTGTTTGAAGTTCTGCTATCCTCTTGAGTTTCTGCTTCAGAGTCTGTGCTAGAGTAAGAAGTATCAAATAATCTTACTTTTTTCTTTTGGAAGTTTTGATTCTGGTTTTGTTGCCACGGTCTACGGTTGGGGAAAGACTCTCTCGGGCGTTCATAATAGTCTTTTTGAAGATAGGGATACACATGTTCTGGGTTATATTTTGCTACATCTTTACCAAATGTGTTACTTTTTTTATTAAATAGGTAGTCCCTATAACTATTAACGTCGTTCTGGATGTCTTCCAGTTTTTTCCGGGCGTCATCCAAAGCTGTGCTATCTGAGAGTTTTTGCTCCAAGTCTTTAATTTCTTGTCTTTCTATGACTAGGATGTCAGTAGCTGTTTCGATAATTAAAAGCATCCAGTCACGGCTGCACCTGTTGGCCACAAGGGTCCAATTCTCTATGAATTTTTGGTTATTAATGAATATACCGGGTTCGTTATTTACTTGGAGTCCTTTTGGAATTATCCCCCGTTTGCAGTAGTCAATAAGGAAATCTGAGTGTACACAGCAGTTCACAGCTGTCCGGGGGGCAGCACTTTATAATAGAACACAGAGTCCCTGTTTGCGCCTGCGCACCTGAGCCATGTCTGTCCGCTGCTTCCTGTCCCAGCAGAGCAAATGCCCCTGGTCTGTCTTCACAATCCAGGGGTCCCAGGACGCGGGTGGCTCCGCCTTCAAGATCCCTTACAAGGCTGATGTGTTTAGAGGCCTCAGTCCATCCTGGACCTTGAGCAGTCAAAACTTTTGCAGCTTATGAGGGAATTTCCAATGTCCATATGGTCAGTCATGCGTTGACTGAATGTGAGATGATATGGAGGAAGGGGTGGACCGGACAATGGAGATGAGAGGGAGAGCGGCAGAGAGGTGGATTTAAGGGGGTCGTCAATCTCCACCTTGCCCCCACCCCACTTTAGCAGCTTGAGAGGTGTGGGTGCCCCTGAGCAGAGGGTGTAATATAGCACCTATAAAATGCTGTTCATGGCTCCTCTGGGTTTCACTGGTGACACGGGATCCCAAACAGAAGCTCACAAATACCATGCAAGAGAACAACATGATGGGTCTGTGCGGCATGATGGAGATATGGGTTACGGTGGAGCTGCGGGCATGGTGGGCTGTGGGCATGATGGGTCTTTGTGGCATGATGGGGCTGTGGGGCATGATGGAGCGCTGTGGGCATGATGGAGATGTGGGGCATGGTGGAGCTGTGGGCATGGTGGAGCTGTCGGGCATGATGGAGCTGTGGAGCAGAATGGAGATGTGGGCCATGATAAGGCTGTGGGCATGATGGGTCTTTTTGGCATGATAGAACTGTGGAGCATGATGGGGCTGTGGGGCAGGATGAGGCTGTGGGGCATGATGGAGCTGTGGGGCAGGGTGGAGCTGTGAGGCACGATTGGGCTGTGGGGCAGGGGACCAGATGCAAACTGAGAGCCCAGTATGAAAAAGACAGGGGAGGAGGGATGGGTGGATGAAGCCAGCATGGGCGGAGAGAGCTAGGCAGGTGGAGGGAGAGCTGAGTGGAGGAGGCAGGGTGTGATGGACAGATGGATGGAAGCTTGAGGAGAAGGAAGGAAGGATGGAGAAAAGGATGGACAGCAAGATGAGTGTAAGGACTGCGAGATTGATGAATACATTTAAAGGATCAGTGGATGATTAATCCAATTGAATGGATTAATCAATCGATCAATAAATTGACTGAGAGAGAAAAGTGTAGATGGATGGTTGGAGAGAAAGATGAATGCAGAGAAGGAAGGAAGGGTGGAGAAAGAACGACGGATGAAGACATTGATGATGGATGATTGCATTCATTGAGATTTGAGGTGTAAAAACCACAATTTGGCCGCATTGTTTTCAGGATGTTCTTAGGTGAGCAAACAAATGGGTTCTCACAGGCTCACTCGGTGCCACTTGGAACATGGTTCAAAGTGGGGGTGATAATATGTACCTGTTTGCTACTTAGGGTGGATGGCACACGCGTTGGGGTAGAGGTGGGTGGAGGTGGCGAGAGTACCCCAGGGTGGGCACACAGTGGGTGCTGCGGAAGCAGGGCCCCCTCTGCCCACCCTGGAAGTGGTTAAGACCTGGATTTCACCCTGGGACGCGCGCGCGCTGCAGGCAGCTGGGGGGCTCGCCTTCCTGGAGCAGGATTTTACTGTGTTTAGCACGAATTTCATTGTTTAGCACATGCGTCTCGGATACAATTAGTAGGCTGCAGGATGGAGAAATACACCCCATTTAATTAATGCATACATCCAAAGGCCCATCAGCGCATAAATTAGACATGCATTTATTCATAACTCATATATATTGCAGTTATCCGCAAGACTGTTTTTATCGCAGAATCTCACAAATCACTGCACCTTGCTGTACCTTCTGTTCCCTCGCAGTGCATGCTGGGAGGGCGGCAGCTCTCGGCTCCTCCAGGCTGCATTGGTGGGGCACGCTGGCATTCTGAATCTGAATCCCTCACTCGAGCCTAGGCCCATCCGGTGACTGGCAGAGAGTCCCAGGTCTCACCCGTAACCCTGGGAGTGAGGCCCAGAAGATGACAGGGTCTCCCTTCTCTCCCAGATTTTTAGCGCCTTTCATACCAGTGTAGGGTGTCAGAGCACTTTAAATCACACACACATTGCACAGAGACAATCATAGGTGTGCAAATCAGTGTAGAGGAAATGTTACATAAGACTGAGGACTACAAGGTGTAGGAGTCTCGCCATCCATACTGGTAGGCATATACCTGGCAGTCTGCATGCTGCACTTTGATGACTGTTAATAGCTCACCGTTTCTGATTAGGATTTTAACTTATAAACTACAAGTAAAAAAAGCATCTCTCTGGCAAAAGCAGTAACCCACTGACTCTCTTACATTATGTGCACTTTGTGATCTGGTACACGCTCTCTGCAGCAGGCACATTAACCCTCTGCGCTACTGTATGATGAATCACAACCTCCAGTAAACAAAACTCTGATCTGCTCCAGGAAGAACATTAATCACGGTAGGTATCTTGAAATTTCTATTGATGCCTTAAAATTGCTGAAGGCCAGGAAGGAGGCAGCAAGTGCTTTTAAAATGAGAATATTCTTGCACACATGGAGCCCCCATCCCAAGTCAACCCCCGGCATCCATCGCCCTATCTAGGCCCATCCGGTGACCTGCAGAGTCCCAGGCCCAACCCCTAACCCTGGGAGTAAGGCCCAGAGGGTTACGGGATCTCCCAGCTCAGTCAGGGGTCTGTAGAGTCCCAGGCTCAACCCCTAAGCCTGGGAGTAAGGCCCAGAGGGTTGCAGGATCTCCCGGCTCAGGCAGGGGCCTGTAGAGTCCCAGGCCCAACCCCTAACCCTGGTAAATAACTATATCATAAATGTTCCCTCTGTGCTGATCACTGTTCATTTTAGGAAAAAACACATCTCAGAAGAATGAAAAGTCAGTTCTAGTTTTCATTATTTAAACTGCAGCTGTATATGCTCAGTGATAACCTTTCCATTTGGCTTCCAACTCTGACAGTAGGCATTATGAGGTCACAACTCAACTGTAATAACTCATTACAAATGAGCAGACATGTAATTTTGTTATTGCAGTGGCTAGTGACACCACAGCTCAACTGAAATATGGGAATTAGAGACAGACTTACGTAGAGAGATGGCAGGTTCCCATGTATTATATCTTGATACATAAAATGTGTTGTGTGGTGTGGCCGGGGTTAATCGTATTAGTGGTTTGTGTTTAGGAGGAGAGAAGTGGAAGTTGTTTTTGCAGACATCCCAGTAGTGTTTTTTCTACTGCTATATATACGTTTGTAAAAATCTATGCCTACTTAAATCTGTTCCATGCTTAATTTTGAAACGCCCAGCAGCAGGCAGGAAGAGCCTGATGATGAGGCATGCTTCCAAGGGACCTTTTGGTGGGTGAAGGTTATTTCAACAAAACATTCTGTTTTCCTATACATCTTTAGGCAGACCTTTTGTCTTCTATACACTGACTATAGAATCTGCCTCGAAAGGATAGCATTATTCTACAAGTACAGTGTGGACTCCCTCCCTTGTTTGTGGTTACACCTCCTCACAGACACATCTTTGTGAAAAAGGCGCTTAGAGCAAAAAGCTGAAAGGTCTCAGGTGTAAAAGAAGACGTCTGTCTAAGAAAAGAGCTAAAGGCTGCATACTCCCTGCAGATCATACTCGGATTACAAGATGACATGTCTGTAATATGTATGGCATTGTTCTCAGGACACTGGAAGCGGTGGGACGATTTCTCTCATTCCTTCAGGATGATTTCATTTGAAATATCATTTTTACGCACAATGTAGCACATCTGGGTGACTCTTTACGCACAGGTGTGATTGAATAGCTCATAAAGTGTGGGCCAGCTCAGGACCTAGTGGCCGAATGCCTTTAGGGTCAGAGCCTGTTATAGATAAATCTTATGGGCACGTAAAGGGGCACGTCAGAATCGAAGCCCAGAAAACAGCAAAATGCCCAAAATGCCTTTTTTCTGCTTGTGGGGAGTGAATCAGAGGCAAAATAGCATTTTGCCTAGAGCACTGCAAATGCATGCCCCGTTCCTTCCACTGGCAATGTGTAGTAAGGGGAAGTCACACCTCAGATGGGGGTTTCCTTGCCACTTCCGGGCCTATCTGCTCATGTTTGCAATGAGGTTTGCAGTTTACAAATAGTGAAACGAGGTGAACAGGTTTGTTTCACCTTTGATTACAGTCACTCTGGCATTTCCCCGGCCTTTAGCTCTTTAAACCTGTTGTCTCATTGCACGAGTGAAACTGTAAAACCCGCCAATATGGATGCTGCGTTTCCATTTCAATAGCTGCTGCTCAGGCAGCTTATTGAAAATGTGCCGGTGTGAGTCATATGGGGTGGCTGGTGGCCTTGCGTGATTTCCAGCACGTTTTCATCAGCCCCCCTTTTCCTGTCTGTGTGACCGTAGACTCTTGGGCCCAGACTTACTAGCACAGCAAGCACATCTCCTGCAGTGCAAATACAGCGCCGAGCCATGTTGACTAGGAGTGTGATATTCTTTGCTTGTGCACAAGCAGACTGCCTTGTGCAATACACAGCCTCTCTCACCGTGGTGTAGGGATGAGAGGGCACTATTATAGGATTCTTCCCGGAAGCCTAAACTGCCAGTTCAAATTCTTATTCCTAGGCAAACTGTGAAGGATTTTAGGAGCTGCTTGGGTGCTGCGTTGCATGAGTGCTGCGTTGCATGGGTGCTGCGCTGAATGGGTGCTGCGTTGTATGGGTGCTGCGTTGTATGGGTGCTGCGTTGTATGGGTGCTGCGTTGTATGGGTACTACGCTGAACGGGTGCTGCGTTGCAGTGGTGTTGCGTTGCATGGGTGCTGCGTTGAATGGGTGCTGCGTTGAATGGGTACTACGCTGAATGGGTGCTGCGTTGCATGGGTACTACGCTGAATGGGTGCTGCGCTGAACGGGTGCTGCGCTGAACGGGTGCTGCGCTGAACGGGTGCTGCGCTGAACGGGTGCTGCGTTGCATTGGTGTTGCGTTGCATGGGTGCTGCGTTGAATGGGTGCTGCGTTGTATGGGTGCTGCGTTGCATGGGTGCTGCGTTGCATATATGCTGGGTACTTCAGACGCATGCAAAGCCTTCTGTTTTTAAGAAATGAACACATTTACAATTCTTCATGCCTGCCTCCAGCAGGTGTTAGTTTTTAACACACAGCCCTGTCTGGCTATATTACTAGATTGGGTTTTGCGTCACAACCAATGGGTATTTGTGCTGATCCTCCCCACTAACACCCCAGTGACTCCTCTTTGATGCAATACAAAGTGATGCAAGGTAACGCAAAGCTGCACAAGGCGTTTTTTGCACTGAGGAAGGGGCCCTTTTTCAGAGTAAAACTCCTTTTGCGCAGGGTAGTAAACCCCATGCAGGACGTTGTGTCACTTTGCACGGGTGAGAACTCTTGGGAAATCTTGGCCTTGGCCCGCCTTCAGATCCCATACCTCGCGAGGCTCCCATCTGTGTGTCACACCCACAGAGTACCGGTCTGGTACATTCCCCTCCCCATCCCTTCCCCGGCCACTCTTAGGAGGTAGCAGCAATGGACTGATGCGCAGGGATTCTGTGGATTTGGCTGGCAGGGACGCTCCACTGGTGGCAGCTGAGAACCCTCTTCCATCCTCTGGTGTTACTGGGGATGCAGCAGCAGGTTCAGCAGCACTCGTATTACTGGGCGCACCCCGGGATCTGAGGGAGCGCCTGATATTGGCATCAACCTGGAATAGACCTTGCTTGACACCGCGCTGCAGTGAGGCGTCCTCAGAGTCTTGGGCAGCGCCCGAACATGGATGGCCGGATTTGAGATGCCATGCTTGCTGTGACCTCTTACAGGACTCCTTCTGGGCACAGGGACTGCGAATCCAGTCCTAGGCTAGAAACTAGGAACTGGGAGTGTGGAAACCAAAGGCCAGTCCTGAAGGGTGGAGAGGCCCTTTCACCTTTCGGGAAGGAGAGGGGGGGAAGCATTCTCCCAATCTAATTACACAACACTCGCAGGTGTCACAGCATGTGACATGATGGGGGAATGCTCACCCCAACTACACTCCGCGTCACTGGACGCGGCAAAGGCAAATATTCATTTTCTTAAAATAACCCTCACACACTCTAGTAGTGTCGTGCTCCATCATCGGGGTCACCCTGACTCATAAAGGTCAAGATGGGCTCAACCATATTCCAGGAAGCTCTTATAAAAAAGTATTAGGGGGCGTAACTACAGACTAAAACCGCTCTAATGTATCCCTTTATTCAGGGAGAGGCTGGGACAGTAAAACGAAATAACAAGGGGTATTTTGGATTCAAAGGTCCTATGACCCTTCATTGCAGCTCTATGACCTGGATCAGTATTTTAAACCAATGTTATTATCCAGGGCCAACATTTACGATGGACGTGTTTACACTCGGGCACCAGGTGTCAGAGATTGAGTGTCACTGTACTTCTAGTAAAGGGGTCTCTGACGAGGATCTTGGGAGCTACTGAGAGCTGATTAGGACCCTCAAAGGTGGAGCCAAGCTCAGGACTCCATCAGAGGCATCCGTGCATATTAAGGACGACAGCACTGCTCAACCTGAGACCTTTAGAGTGACAGCCAGCCAGACCAATGGCAGGGCCTCGCGAGGACACTCAAAGACACACAGCGTCTGCCACCTGACCATCATCATCTGTATCCACTCCAGTCTAGCTAAGCCCTGAGGAGATTGTCCATGTTGTAGCTCCTCTACCAGGCGCACCATTTGTGTGAACAACATACCATAAAGAATAGTGCCGGCTGTGCCTCCTCAGTGCCACTGCTGCCCCACCACTGCTGCCCCACCACTGCTGCCCCACCACTGCTGCCACACGCCCCACTAAAGGGAGGAACTGAAGGACTAGCGTGGAAATGTGTTCCTTGGGTGCATGATCAGCCTGAGAGGGGAGAAGAGCAGGGTATGGATCCAGAGCTGAGCCTCATGTGCATTCACCGTGCGTGTGCATGGATCCGTGTACTTTTATGTCTGCGTCTGTGTGTGTTTAAGATTGTGTCCCTCCCTAATAAACAGTGGGCTTCATTTATGAGGCTGTGCGTCACTTTTACGCCACTGGTGCGTCACTTTTTGTGACGCACCAGTGGTGTAAAAAATGCACCTTGTTGCGCCATATTTACAAAGTAACGCATCTAGGTAGATGTGTCACTTTGTAAACCCCTGCGCCACATTATACCTGCGCCAGGTATAATGTATGCAAGGGGGGGCGTATTGACGCAAGGAAGGGTCGTAGAAGTGACGCAGTGAAATCTATGAGATTTCACGGCGTCACTTTTAGGATGCTGTTGCTTCAAAATCGTGCGCCTGCCTCACAGCAGGCGTAAGACTGACGCAGGCCCTTTCACATGGGGCTCGCCCCATGTGAAAGGACGCATTGCTGGAGTTGCGTCACTTTTGTGACACACTCCAGCAATGCTTCATTTTTGCGCCTACAGAAATACTGACGTATCTGTAACTCCTTGCGACATGATGCGTCATACATTAAATATGACGCATCAGGAATGTCGCAAGGAGTGCGCACTGAGAAGTGACGCATCGCTGCTTTCACACAGCGATGCGTCATTTCTCATAAATGAGGCCCCGTGTCACTCCTTGGAAGCAATGCCTGGTGTCAAGGAACCCAAATGTAAATGTTATCTCTGGTGTGATTGTGTCACTTCATGTCGCAATAGTGCAAATGGCATAATAATGGTCTTCAATTACATTTTGGGATTCTTTGTCTAGTTATGGCACACTGGCGTCGATCACTGACATTTTAAGAGCATGACCGGCTGACTTTTAGCCATTCCGGGCATAATTGTTGATGCCCCTTGTATAATAGAGGCTAATGTATGGCGAGGATCCTGGTCCCATGGTCGCCAGCCTTGGCATAATGGTGGCCCTGGTATTATTGCCATATTATAAGCATCCTAGGTGCTACAGTAATTTTAATACCTGACCAGTTCAGACATGGCCATATGCAAATCAGTCTGACCCTGTGCCTCATGGGAACAGTCCAGCCCGAACTGCCAAGCCCTGTCTTCCCTGGACTGGAAACAAGCATCCTGGGACCGGATTCGGATTCATAATCCTCATCAGCCAGGATATCTTGAATCCAGTGGTAGAGTGAGCAAGGGACTCACGTCTGAGCATACCCTGCCAACTTAGAGCGAACAAAGCTATACAAAAGTGGATAATGGACGGAGAGTTTGAGCAAATCAAACACTCACCCCCAGTCAACTGATCTGGGTTTAATCCATCACCATTCTTTAGCTCACTCAGCCACCCCAATTCAGACATGGTCATATGCAAATCAGTCTGACCCTGTGCCTCATGGGAACAGTCCAGCCCGAAATGCCAGTTCGGGCTGGACTTTTCCCATGAGGCACAGGGTCAAGGCTGATTTGCATATGGCCATGCCTGAACTGGGGTGGTGTGGAGTGCAAAAAAATGATGGATTTAGGCCCAGATCTCTGTACTGGGGTGAATGTATGAAATTGTTCTGCATTCTGTCCATCAACTGTGGTTTGCATTTGTCACCCCGAGTGGGATGGGTATGCTCAGACGTGAGTCCCATGCTCTCCACACCACTGGAGTCAAGCTATCCTGGCTGAAGACGGCTGATAGCCAGAAACCGGTCCTAGGATGCTTGATTCCGGTCCAGGAGAGACATGGCTTGGTAGTTTGGGCGGGACTGTTCCCATGAGGCACAGGGTCAAGGCTGATTTGCATATGGCCATGTCTGAACTGGGGTGGTGTGGAGTGCAAAAAAACGATGGATTTAGGCCCAGATCTCTGTTCTGGGGTGAATGTATTGCATTGTTCTGCATTCTGTCCATCAACTGTGGTTTGTGCATGTGAATTTCCTAAACATTAAACATTATATTTGAAAGACAAAAATAAAAAAGTTTCAGAAAAGATTTTTCTTCTGGAAAATTGAGTTTGTTTGCCCAAAATTGAATGTGGTATTTAATAGGAACATATGTGTATTTTTAGAAACTGATATGATGAAGAAACTAAAAAGTTGAAATTCTAAAAAAACCTTTAAAGTTGATTGTTGAATGGTATTACAAGATAAGTTGGGGAGACATATTGCTGTGGTTACGTGTTCTATGCCAGAGGACGTGTGATGCTTTGGCTGTTACTTCATTGGTTAGGTGGATACATTTAATACTGATAGGTTTCTTCCTGATATGTCTGTTTGGTAACCTCACCTGAAATGCTTGGGTGGTCACTGCTGATAATCCGGTTTAGGGTGTTCGAAAGTGTAATTTTAACATATGAAGGTCTTTATTTTATAGTGAAAATATTTGGGATTAGCTCGGGAGGACTTTCCTTGAGCACAAATAGCTCTCACTACAGAAATGGTTTGATACTCCTGCTCTAGTAGCACAAAATAGTGTTATATTATGTTATTTTTATGTTATTAGCACTTATATCGATCTTTCAACCATTATTCATTTACCTTACTTCTGTTTTGATCTGGTCGCCCTGTCAGGCAGAACTTGCTTGGCTATGTATGTGGTTGGTAGAGAGTTTGTTCAGTGTTTAGTTTTCTAATGGTTTTTGTAAGTTGGAAAAAATGCATACGGGAATGCTCTTAAAAGTTAGTGATGCACCTGGAAAAACTCCTATAGTTTAAACTTTGTTAAACATTAAAAGTTGGTTAATTTTTCATTTGGTTGAAAAGGTCAAACATCACTACAACCAAGCCAGCATGTGTTTTATCCCACAGGGCTTTCTCAAGACTCACATGAGGAAGTTTAGCATCAAAGAATATAAAAATGAATGGACTCTGGCAGAACCAGTTGGTGGTAGTGAGAAAGTTGTGAAGATATTGTTTCTTGCATTTCTAATTAAAATGAAGTCGGTTCCGGCAGTAACAAATATTTGTTTGTTAAGGAAGTTTCCCCAGTTTATTAACCCCTTCCATGCGGCCGTGATTCCCCTGGTGTGCTGTAAACAAAACAAACAGGGGCGGGCCGTGACGAACCCCAGCCGTCATCAGCACACGAGCACCGGGACCGGGCCAAGGGCCACAACCCCTGTTAAAATTAACCCCCAAAGAGGGAGGACAATCTACTCTGCAAAAGAGCTACTCCTACTAAGACCCAAACTCTGCTGTAGCCCTATTTCCCCGCTATCAGAAACCAAAGACTGTGCAAATTGCCAACTCAAGTTTGAGTTCACACGCTGTAGAAGCATGACGCCACGTATTCATTCCACCATACCTGCAATAAAAACCTTTAGAGCTGGACTCATTAATGCCCGATCACTAGTGAAACACAACTCAGAAACAGCAGACCTCATTGAGGAAAAAAAACTGGATGTAATTTTTATTACTGAAACCTGGGCTGACGAAGCCTCAGATATAGACCTGTTATTAGCAATCCCGGAAGGATATACAATAACCAGAGCAGACAGAAAAAAGAAACGAGGTGGGGTCTTAGCAATTATTGCCAGAAACGAACTTCAGATGAAGGGCTGCGATTTAGGTAGTACACCTGATTGCGAAACATTGTCTTTTCACATCAAACTAACACAAAATTATACCTTCAATGGCCTACTGATTTATAGACCACCTAAAGCCAAAACCAACTTGATGGCCACACTGAACCCCTTTTTAGAATCCAGTTTGCAACATCCTGACTTTACCATTCTGGGGGATTTTAATTTCCATCTGGAAAAGAATGACGATACAGGGACAGCAGCGCTGACCGGCGCAATGAATAATATGGCCCTCGTACAATTAGTGCACAAGGACACGCACAAAGCAGGACACACCCTAGATGGTATCTTTACATCTAACAAAGACATTAAAGTAATAGACTGTCTCCCCGCCCCATGGTCAGACCACAAAGTCATAATTTTCTCTATAACCCTGGGTCATATAGAGGAAATAGTGCCTCTCCAGAATCATGATAAACCTACCTCTTATCTGGACTGGTCAAAATTAGATACTTCTAAATTACAAGAACACCTTGCGTCACATGCACCTACTTTGGACCTGGAAAGTAACAAAGCCACCGACCAAATATCAAAATGGATAACAGCAGCAGTAAATATAGCTGCACCATTGAAAAAAGCGACATTCAGGAAAAGACAACCTTCCCAACCCTGGTTCTCTGAGAATCTAAGGACCCAGAAGCGAATTTGCAGAAAACTAGAAAGGATATGGAGAATAAGCTACGACCCGGATAGTAAAATCGAATATAAAACCTCTTTGAACATCTATAAAAAAATAATCTTTACAGCAAAAAGTCAGTACTTCACCATAAAAATAGAAGAGGAAAAAAACTCTAGTCGAGAATTATTTTCCTCGGTAAAAAAATTATCCAAAATAAAAGCAAACACGAATATGCCAGCCAGTACGGAGTTCTGCAATACTTTGGGTCAGTTTTTTATCGACAAAGTGACCCGGGTCTATGAATCCTTTAATGCAACCAACCCACAAATCCCTACCCCAGACAAAAGGGACCAAACTGAAAATTTGGTCCCCAGAAAAACATCTAAACCATCTTTTAAATTCTGCAACCCTGAGAGAGAACAGGTCCACCAAGTAATTATGACTACGAATTCAGGGGCATATTCAGACTCTTGCCCACCGAAAATTTTCCACCTCTTCCCAGAACTGCTCAGTGAGAAAATGGTCGAGCTCATGGGCCACATAGTGAACTCAGGTTCCTATCCCAATCTCTGGAAACTAACATCGGTATTACCTTTGTTAAAAAAATCCAACCTAGACCCAGAAGAACCGGGAAACTACAGGCCAATAGCTAGGATTCCCTTTGGTGTAAAGTTAGTTGAGAAGCTTTTGAATAAACAGCTTGCCCAGTTTATTGCAGAGGCAGACATCCTTGACCCTTCCCAGTACGGTTTCAGTGAGGGACACGGTACTGAGACAGCCTTGCTGATGGAGATCGAAGAGTTAAGGAGCGTATTGGACGCCGGGGGAAAGGCCGCCTTGATTCTATTAGACCTCTCTGCGGCCTTCGACACAGTAAACCACAACACGCTCCTGAATCCACTAGCATCAGCAGGAGTACATCAGGATGCACGCAAATTACTGGAATCATTCCTAGATAATAGAACTTTCACAGTAGAACTAGGAGAGATAAAATCCAAGTCCTTCAACTCACCCTGTGGGGTTCCGCAGGGGTCATCATTGAGCCCCACGCTTTTTAACTTATATGTAGCACCACTAGCTGGAATCATCAGGGCTTTGGGATTCCTGCCCGTGTCATACGCAGATGACACACAAATTGTTGTGTCAATCAAAAATGACGGCTCAGATATAGCAGACAAATTCAAAAACTGCATGGCACAAGTCAGCCAATGGATGGAGCAGAACTGTTTAAAACTTAATGTGGACAAAAGCGAGGCCATGCTACTAGGAACAAATGCAGGAATTTGGTCACCAGACTGGTGGCCTGCGGATCTGGGCAATCGTCCGTCACCTGTAACTAAAGTCAAAAACTTAGGCATCATGCTAGATAACAGACTCACCTTTGATGCCCAAACCAGCAAATTAGCATCCACTATGTGGTTTATCCTAAAAATGATCAGGAAACTAGTGCCATATATTCCTCTGGACTCCCGTAAAACTGTTGTGACTACTTTAGCCTTATCAAGACTCGATTACGGGAAAGCATTATACGCTGGTACACAGGCACAACATCTGACCAAACTACAACGTGTGCAGAACTCAGCAGCACGCTTAATCCTAGACATCCCAAGAACAGAGCACATATCACACCATCTAGATACCCTACATTGGCTCCCACTGGCAAAACGTATAAGGTTTAAATTACTATGTTTAACATATAAGGCACTCCAGGGCACCGGACCCCTGTTCCTCAGAACCCACCTTAAGCCGTACATCCCCACAAGAGAACTACGATCTAGCCAGGCAAAACTTATACAAGTTCCTAGGTTCAAACTGGCCAGATGGGGGGGCAGAAGCTTGCATGCTGCCAAAGATTGGAATCGACTTCCCCTTGCTATCAAGAACTGTACCTCCCTGATCTCATTTAGGAAATCAGTAAAGACATGGCTGTTCAACCCCGTTAAAATCCAGCTTTTGTGACACCAGGACACTGTCTCCTTCTGCAGCGCCAAGACGCCCAAGGGCATACGCGCGCTTTACAAAACCACAAATCAAATCAAATCAAATCAAAACACTACACTACACAAACACTACTAGACTACCCTAAAACACTACACAAACACTACTACACTACCCTAAAACACTACACAAACACTACTATACTACACTAAACCCTAAAACGCTACACTACCCGAAACCCTAAAACACTACACTACCCTAAACCCTAAAGCACTACAGTACACTTCCCTTAAAACCTAAAACACTACACTACACAAACACTACTACACTAAAACCTAAATCACTACAACTGTACCCTTAACCCTAATACACTACACTAAACAAACACTACACAACACCGCAAAAAAACCACTAAAATGTTTTTAAAAACACACAAACGTTAGAACACTACTTTTACACTACCATAAACCTTACAAAAGTAACCCCCACCTTAAGCTCAAACCCTCTCAAACCCTCTCCTCTCCAGCGTCGCCGTCTCTGCTCCCAGTTCCTGTTTCCTCCTTCCTGCTTGGTGCACGTCGTTGTGAGGAAACAGCCTAAGTTTCCTCACAACGACATGGATAGCCGCCGCCATTACACATTACATCGCATGCGTTGAAAAAGCGCATGCGATGTAATGGTATGCCTGGTTTTTACCACGCATTGTAACATCTCATGCGTTTTAACGCATGCGATGTAATAGCAACACGTGGTAAAAACAGCATTGTAATGGCTGTTCCCCAACATTCTGTATGTACATCACAAACCAACTCTGTCTCTTATGATGTAATGTAGTGCACATTAAGGTGTCAATATGTTTTATTTTCATGTTTGTACTGTATATGTTGATGTTGTTTTTGTATTTGCAGTATTTTGGTACAAATACAACATTGGTGCAGTATTGTGTGCATGATAATGAGAGATTTCTGTCTTGTATGAGGATACCCATTTGTAGGTGAGATTGGAACAATTGTGCATTTTATCATTTTTTATCTAAACTGCTGGTAAATATCTAATGAAAGCGCAAATGGTAGGCATGTTGGATGCCTGGGCTAACAGCGCATTACGCAGAACATCTCACATATACTACAATCAATACTGCACAGAGATGCCCTCAAGACTGGTATCACAAGCCTTCCAGGGTCACAGCCCCCATGAAATACTGCCGAGCATCCAACAGAAAACATCAGTCAGCTCCTGTTACTTCCACCCAAAATAAATTTCTTAAGCCATGCAGTCGATTATAATGGAAATCTAAGGCAGAGGCAGGGGGTGGCCATTAGAAAGTCACAGAGCACACCAAAGTGCTATCTTATGACCACTGGCAGAACTTCTTAAGACTAACAATTTTTCACTCTATCTGTACATGGAAATATACTCTGGAAAAAGGGTGCAGACAGTGTGTGAATAAAGTGGAATTATGGCCGACTACCTCACTCCAGGTCATTATGGACACTCTCTCCAGTCCTAAACTTTTCACATACATATTACCGATTTAAGCTGTTTCATAATTAGTTCAGTGGAAGCAAAACAAGACGACAACACCCAGAATGCATTAGGCTATCGCACTGGAGACAACATAGGAAATGACGAGGTGGGTGATGGTCACCGTAAGGTGGAAAGGTCTTCCACAAACACCCATCTGCTTCAGGGGTATGGGAGAAGCGTTCGATGTGTGGATGCACCTTTCCACGCAGAAGCTCTTGCAGACACGTGGAAGGTGTATGGGCGATTGGAATTTGCTGACGTAGCCTTGGAAATCACGTTCTTGAAAGTTGGAAACCTATAATTTTCTTTTAAATGTGAAAAAATACACCCAGTTATCGTCATCAAAGTATTCATTTAGGTGAGTGAGAAGGAATTGCTTGAGGCTCGAATCATAAAATAGATGTTTATGCGCGTGCTTCTCCCCATCTTTGCAGCGCTCGGGTTGCATGCATCGATAGGATTTTGTTTTAGAAATGGGGACCATACGGAGCTTTAATGCAGACGCGGCGATTACTGTGAATCTCAGACACGCGTATGGGATATCAAATGAAGTGCAAAACGTGTAATAAATGCACTATTTGGTGTCAGGTACGGCAGTATGTCAATACTGGAGAAAAAAAACTTTTTTTTTCAACAAAATTTAACTGGAGCAAGCACATTATAGAAGGGCTCTCGTTCGCACTGATGCGTCCTCCTCCCAGTCGTACATTTTGGTGGAGGAAGAAAAACTATGGGCAGAGTCGCCCCCAAGCGAATTTTTCCTGTTTCCCATTCCTGCATTCAAGAGGATAAAACACATTGGTCCCGCTGCCCATATATACATTCTGATAGAACAGGAGAAACTATGGAAGGACTATCTTTGAGCGGATTGGTCCAGCTGAGCTCCTGGCAGGGAAGGGCCCTTCACTCAGGGGCAGTGTTTCGGCTCTGCCAACTACTGACAGGGGCTTACTCAGGACACGTGGACCCTCATGGCTGCCTGACAACCCCGAATCCCATCGCATCTGACAGGACCCTGCACTGAGAGGGGCCGCCAGACACCCTCAGAGCTCATCACCCCTGTGAAGAGGACAGGAACCGGGACCCATAGGGGCAGAGGCCGCGACACGCCGAGAGTCAGAGGAGAATTTTGGAAGAGCGAGAAGAGAAGGCGGAGGAGGAAGAGGGGGCAGAGATAGGGGGTCCCCAGAGGAAAGAAATTGGAGAAAAAGCTTGTTTTCTTCAAGACGTCAGCAAGGCAGAACAGAAAGAGAGCGAGAGAGACAGTGAGGGAGAGAGAGGGAGAGAAAGCTACCAGTACCAAGGAGGGGGGGAGAGGGTCCGGGAAATTTCTGGAGTGAGAGGGTGCAGAGAGGGAGAGATGTAAGAAAGAGAAAGGGGAGGAAAGTGTAGCTGGGAAAGAACAAAGTAGAGGAAAAGAAAACAAGATTAGGAGGAAGTGCAACAAAGACTTAAAAAACTGAGGAAAGAGAGTGGAACGGAGTAGAGGGGGCGGGGTGAGGAGGTGGCGAAGCCTTGGAGGGAGCAGGAGAGAGGAGGAACGGATGGGGGGCAGAGGCGGAACCAGGGCGGCCGATGTGGGCACAGGGCAATCCCCCGGGGCGCCGCAAAGGTGGGGGCCGGTTTTGGGCCCCTGGGGGACGGTTTTGTTACAGGTAACCATTAAGAAAAATGGGGTAACCCATAAGGTATGGACCTGGGTATATAATGATATAGAAAAACAATGGTCCTGAACCTATTAATTATGATGATTGACTTGATCAATTATAATACCCACAGTTTTTTGTGTAGAGCAACCACAACCAGTCTGCTCTATTGTACTCAAGTTGTTTAGTACCACGAGATAAACCTACACCACGGTTAAAGAAAATACTTAAAATTTTTTTGCTTGTTTTTCATTTTTGGGCAGTTCATTGTATACACAATATATCATTTCAGAATAGATAAAAACAGAATGGTTGCCCAAAAGGAGCGTGCAAAGAAAAGCGTGACCAGGAGTGTGAAACAGGTGAACAGAAAGGAAAATTCACAATAGTGGACAGAAATTATTCACATTATTTGACAAACAATAACGGACATGTGATTTGCCGTATTGAGTACCTGGCCAAACGTTTTTAACTTTTTGCAATCAAAACATTATTACATCCAGACATATATGTCCTAAGGTTTTTGCACTATATATAAAGAGTTTTAAATAGTTGGTCCAAGGTTATATGAAGGTAGCGTCGACGTTTCGACGCGTCTTATGCCCAACCGGATATTTGAACCTGGGGATTGCGAGTCTTCATCAGGACTGGAAAAACAGACGGGGGCAACCAAGGGATAATAATAACCCTATGAAAATAGAGTTGGAGATTACTAACCGTGGTGGATGAGATTTATTAAAAAACCATAACCCATGAATGGGTAGGGTCTTGTTTCTTACCCTTCAAAAATGAGAGAGCAATAGGAGGTGGTCCATAGTTACAACTTCCCATCAAGTCTCCTGTAAAACAAATGATACCTAGAATTTATCTAGGTCTGATAATTGGCAATTCTCTAACCATTACCAGTGTTAAAGAAGGAATTGTTTACCTTAATATAAGATTCTCTCCTCACTTATGTTGGGAGGGCACAATACTTCATGTATCCATCATGGCAAAATAATACCTACAAGTAATTTATTTTAGTATCAGTATACAATCCACCCTAGATGAGGCATAAAGGTAAGGGCTAAGTTCCCAAAGATTTTACCTTGGTATAGTTGTCTTTAAATCAAATTCTTATTTGAGGGGCTCCTATTGATAATGTCAGCTAGCTGTATATGGAGACACAATAAGGTCTCACTTAGAATATACATTAAAAATTGTTCTACAGCAGAATTTTCGGTTTAAAAATGGTCAGTGCACACAATTACCTTCTTAAAGTGATTCCGAGGCATATAGATAAACAAGCCTTGATTTAATTAGGGCTCCTGCTCGTGAGATCAGGTAGCTGGTAAAGGGAGACACAAAAGTATAAGGTCTCACTTAATTTCAATGGAGGCATATCGCTCGATTTAAATGCAAAAAGCGAAATTCCTTCCAAAGCATGTGTGTAAAATTATTCACACACGATGGTTACGGGGCTTACCTCCTTGCCGATTTTTCAGCCCGTATATACAGCCAAGCCTCAGTGTGTGCAAGGACGCCGCCGGTAATGCTCCTGCATTTCCGCGTTCAATTATACCCAGCCCACCTCTTCCGATTAGGCATAGAGAGAGGACTGGCTCTTGGGTTATAGAAATCACATAATAGAGTTACGTTACAGGAATATGTAGACAAACAAGTCGGTTTCCTTAAATAACTCGTGTTGATAATAGTCTCCTACTTATTGGTATATTTGAAGAAATTAGTATCACAATGGAGAATTTTAGGCGGTTTTTAAAGGAAAGAAAGACGGGTTGAATTAAAATTCCGAGGCTAACTCATTTTGCGCTCGGTGTTATATCAAAGGTAGTGCAGCCTTAGATTAATGACAAATCGATTATATATCTAAGGGTTCGATGATCAACATTGTAGTAAAAATAAACGACGTACAATTCTTTTGTACGTATATTTATATTAGTGCATACATCCACGTCCCTTGGAAGGGCCCTAAGTAATATTAATTCAACACTATGCCTGTCTATCAATCCACCTAAAGGTGGGAAAAGAAATGAGTTGTAGATATACCAATCACGGTGGTCGTCCTAAAATTAGAAGAACCTCTTTCTGTTATGGCTCATGTGGATATACAGCTGCGATTATTTCATTACAGTTGGAACAAGGTTGACAAAGGGCACAGTTGTGAACTTGAGCAGATGAATAAACAAGTGGCACTGTTGGGAATATGAATACTCTAGACTAAACATATCAGTAATTTTTTGTTTGGTGTTAGGCGACCTGTAAAGATCGGCTGTCTCCAATTTGTCTTACGTGATTAGAGCAATGCTATGAAAACTATGTATCGAGCAATGATTGTATCCATTTTAACATATGCAAGTTAATCACTATGAAATATATTCATTACCATATCTATGTATAGTTGTATATATGCATGACTGTATCAATCATATGTAAGCAAATGTAAGTTAAGTGCCATCATATCTGTGTATAATTGCATAATTGTATGACCATCCTAATGCACTGATACCTAATTGGACTAGATATTTCTATGAGATTGCCCTAATGTCCTGTGGAAAACACCATGCACTAAACATATGGAATATTGCTGAGAATTTTTTAGACAATTCCCCTACCGACTGTACATGTATAACTGTGCCCTTTGTCAACCTTGTTCCAACTGTAATGAAATAATCGCAGCTGTATATCCACATGAGCCATAACAGAAAGAGGTACTTCTAATTTTAGGACGACCACCATGATTGGTGTATCTACAACTCGTTTCTTTTCCCACCTTTAGATGGGTTGATAGACAGGCATAGTGTTGAATTAATAGTACTTAGGGCCCTTCCAAGGAACGTGGATGTATGCACTAATATAAATATATGTAAAAAAGAATTGTCTGTCGTTTATTTTTACTACGATGTTGATCATCGAACCCTTAGATATATAATCGATTTGTCATTAATCTAAGGCTGCGCTACCTTTGATATAACACCAAGCACAAAATGAGTTAGCCCCGGGATTTTAATTCAACCAGTCTTTCTTTTCTTTCAAAACCGCCTAAAATTCTCCATCGTGATAATAATTTCTTCAAATATACCAATAAGTAGGAGACTATTATCAACACGAGTTATTTAAGGAAACCGTCTTGTTTGTCTACATATTCCTGTAACGTAACTCTGTTATGTGATTTCTATAACCCAAGAGCCAGTCCTCTCTCTATGCCTAATCGGAAGAGGTGGGCTGGGTACAATTGAACGCGGAAATGCGGGAGCATTACCGGCGGGTCCTTGCACACACTGAGGCTTGGCTGTATATACGGGGTGAAAAATCGGCAAGAAGGTAAGCCCCGTAACCATTGTGTGTGATTAATTTTACACACATGCTTTGGAAGGAATTTCGCTTTTTGCATTTAAATCGAGCGATATGCCTCCATTGAAATTAAGTGAGACCTTATACTTTTGTGTCTCCCTTTACCAGCTACCTGATCTCAGGAGTAGGAGCCCTAATTAAATCAAGGCTTGTTTATCTATATGCCTTGGAATCACTTTAAGAAGGTAATTGTGTGCACTGACCATTTTTAAACCGAAAATTCTGCTGTAGAACAATTTTTTATGTATATTCTAAGTGAGACCGTATTGTGTCTCCATATACAGCTACCTGACATTATCAACAGGAGCCCCTCAAATAAGAATTTGATTTAAAGACAACTATACCAAGGTAATATCTTTGGGAACTTAGCCCTTACCTTTATGCCTCATCTAGGGTGGATTGTATACTGATACTATTATAAATTACTTGTAGGTATTATTTTGCCATGATGAATACATGAAGTATTGTGCCCTTCCAACATAAGTGAGAGAATCTTATATTAAGGTAAACAATTCCTTCTTTAACACTGGTAATGGTTAGAGAATTGCCAATTATCAGACCTAGATAAATTCTAGGTATCATTTGTTTTACAGGAGACTTGATGGGAAGTTGTAACTATGGACCACCTCCTATTGCTCTCTCATTTTTGAAGGGTAAGAAACAAGACCCTATCCATTCATGGGTTATGGTTTTTTAATTAATCTCATCCACCACGGTTAGTAATCTCCAACTCTATTTTTCATAGGGTTATTATTATCCCTTGGTTGCCCCCGTCTGTTTTTCCAGTCCTGATGAAGACTCGCAATCCCCAGGTTCAAATCACCGGTCGGGCATAAGATGAGTCGAAACGTCGACGCTACCTTCATATAACCTTGGACCAACTATTTAAAACTCTTTATATATAGTGCAAAAACCTTAGGACATATATGTCTGGATGAATTAATGTTTTGATTGCAAAAAGTTAAAAAGGTTTGGCCAGGTACTCAATACGGCAAATCACATGTCCGATATTGTTTGTCAAATAATGTGAATAATTTCTGTCCACTATTGTGAATTTTCCTTTCTGTTCACCTGTTTCACACTCCTGATCACGCTTTTCTTTGCACGCTCCTTTTGGGAAACCATTCTGTTTTTATCTACTCTGAAATGATATATTGTGTATAAAATGAACTGCCAAAAAATGAAAAACAAGCTAAAAAATTAAAAGTATTTTCTTTAACCGTGGTGTAGGTTTATCTCGTGGTACTAAACAACTTGAGTACAATAGAGCAGACTGGTTGTGGTTGCTCTACACAAAAAACTGTGGGTATTATAATTGATCAAGTCAATCATCATAATTAATAGGTTCAGGACCATTGATTTTCTATATCGTTTTTATTACAGGGCCATTTATGCAGCATAGCTGCAAAATCGGCCCTGTAACAAAATCGGCCAAAAACTGGCCCTGGGAAAGAGCTCGGTCGCACCCCCAGCTTTCCCACAGGGGGGCCGGTTTTGGTACCCAGTCCGGCCCTGGGCAGAAGGGAGGATGAAGCAGGACGAAGGAGGGAGGAAAGACAAGGGAGCAAGAAAGGAAAAAAGAAAAAGCTGTTATAGGAATTACACAAGGAGGGGGTGATAAGGAAAGTAGGAAGTGAGAGAAAGAAGCGGAGGGGTCGGCTGCGTACTTTGGTAAGATTCAGCGCTCTATTGTCCCTTCAGACAATGTGTTCACAGAGGGGGTGATTGGGGGTCTTAAACTGAATTACTGTGGATTACTCGCTTACTATCTGGTGTGCCCACTTGTGTTGCTTCCACAACCCAACCATCCATGTTATTTCCCCCCACCCAGGCCCTCCATTCCCAGAACCTGGATGCCTGACCCTAATATGCCAGCCTTTGCCACCAGACAGTGCATAGAACAGAAAGATAAATGCTCTTTCAAATCGCTGATGGCCATCTTGGATTGGGCAACCCTCTGTTGGTGCTTCCTCTTCCTCTATTAGAAACAGAAGAGGTATGCACACATGATTCAATGCTGCTTCTCACCTGTACCTTTCTACCTCTTTCTAGCCTTGTCAGGTATCTACCTTTGGTCCTGATTTGATCTCACTTCTATTGGTTTTATTCTCACTGATTTCTGGAATTTGCGCACCCCTCTTATTTTACCTCTTTGCGCCATCACTACCCTAGTGGCCCCTTTTTCTGTCCACCACACCACGTCTTCCCCTCATCTCCTTATCATGGCTTCCAGTCAAATTAAGTCTCAAATCAATTGCTTCAAAGTAATTTATCCCCCTTATATGTCCAAAGCAGCAGCTAAATTGTTCAAGCATAACATCATTGACCAATTTCCAGATTCCCTCTTTGTTGACCAATTCCATACTGGGCGCCTAGGAAAGATTTAAAATGACCCCATTTTCTTCACTAGTGACATCCCTTCCTGGTCCTCCTGCTTCTCCAATTCCTTCAACATCTCCTCCTCCTCTTCTTTCCCGCATGGGAAGCGGTTAAACATTTCTCGCTTTAACACCATTGGTGCGTTGCAGATTCCCCCCGTAGGCTGAAGTTTTTAAAAACCCATTGTTCATGACGAGCTCAGCTCGTCATGAGTGTACGAGAGGTGTACCTCATGACGAGCTGAGCTCGTCATGAGCGTCGAAGGGGTTAATGGCTATCTCACCATTGCACTTTATAACAATGGCACTGTCATGATCCAAGCTTCTGACTCCTGTCTCTCTCTCTCTTTGACCACATCTTCCACTCCCTTCGTCCCACCCCTGCGACTACTATCTTTCTAGATTCTTCCTCTTCTTCTTCCTCTAGCTTGTATACTTTCTGCCTTTACCCCTACATTCACCTTTCATTACCCATGGTACCTGGACTGCACCCTCCCTCCTCTACCTGTTCAGCTCCTTTTCTTCTCATCTCACCGTATCCATGGCCTTCCCATAACCCCACTCCTTCCCCCTCCTCCTCCAGCCATCCATTTCTACTTCTCAACTTTCTCCTCCTAGGTATGATCTCTATTCTTCACCTCTGCTCAACACCAGTAAATATATCACAGTAACTCTATCCACTCCTTTCTATCACCTTCTTTCCCCCCTCAGACCCTTGCATCAGATCTCTCTCCCCAGTCCCCCCCAGCCCACTGTCCCCCTTCGCCTACTTCACTTCCTCCCCCACTTTTGACCCTCACACTCCAACACTCTTCCCGGTCCCCCACTTCCTCCTTTCCTCCTTCGCCTAGTCCACTCTCTCCCTTAACCATTGAGCCACCCTTCACTCCGTGCTCAGCACACCTCTCTCTGGAAACTAGACTTGATTCTCTCATCTCTTCCATTTCCCAGCTTGAAGCGTCCATTTCACTCTTATGTGCTAAGATATCCCCTCCCCGAATAACCTCCCGAGGAGTTCCTTGCTCTTGCGCCCCAATAGAGCCAACCACAATCTATCCTCCACAGACATTACCAACCTATTGGCTACCTACAAGACCATCAATGTCATTTCTCCTACACTCGCCTCTCCTAACAACTCTACTCAATTTGTCATTCAGTCCATCTCTTTCGTCAGAACTTACCAGCCTCCCCCTCAAGGGGCACCCTCTTTCAAGAATCTAATCCCTATCCCCCTCATTAGTCCAGACACTCACATCACCAAAACAGTAGCATCAGAGCTACACTGTATGCTCCATAACTTCAGATCTGCAACCAAACACAAACTGGAAATCTCTGACACTATCATTCACCACAATCTCGACATGCTCTTTCTCATTGAGACCTGGTTTAATGACTCCTCTCACACTTCATTTGATCTTTTGTTACCTACTGACTACTCTATCCTCAGAAACGCTCTCCAAATCAAAGCCTTTCCCACAACCCTCTTTCGCACCTTTGAATGCCTTTCCCTAGAACTCCAAGTTCATCATGGCTCACCCTTCAGGTTCCATGCCATCTACCACCCGCCTCTTAATTGCTCTTCCTTCATGGAGGAATTAATCGACTTCCTTTGTGACCAATATTCTCAAAGCGACAAGCAGATCTTCCTAGGTGATTTCAATCTCCACTGGAGCTCAGTGGAAGACTCAGCTGCAACAAAGCTTGCAATCTTTCTCTCTGCTAACGATCCTGCCCAACACTGCTCGGAAAATACACACGCCAAGGGCTCAATTCTGTACCTTGTTATATTCAAATCAGACCAGATTACCACTGCTTCACCCATCAGTGTTGCCTGGTCTGACCATTACCTCATTCCCTTCTGTTTTCCCCTCTCTCACGTTTTAACTCTCGGCCAACCTAAAAGAGCCTCTACGTGGTTCTGCAACACAAAAAACATTGATCTTGAGATTCTATGTGATTCCGCTGTGCGTTCACTTCCTAGTCTAGACCCCATTACGGATGTCAACGATCTCACTCCCCTTTGATTCTTAATCCTTGCAGTCGAAATCGACAAGGTTGCTCCACTCCATAGCAAAAGGAAAAGACCCACCCCATCAGCTCCTTGGTTCAACAAAGCTCTCTATGACGAAAGGAAAAACCTTAGAATCTTGGAGAAGCACTAGAGACAATCTCCATCCACCCCCAACCTCTCTCTTTTACGTTCAGCAAGATCCAAATACCACAAGCACATCTTCCAGGAAAAAACATCACACTTCAGATCCCTCTTCGATTCAGCTAAAAAAAGACCCCAAAAACTTTTCGACCTCATCAAAAACCCAAATTGTTCTCCCCAAACCATCAAGCCTGAAGATGCTTCAAAGAAAGCAACTGAGATCGCTATATTCTTCGACTCAAAATGTAAAATCTCTGGTGGCAATCAAACCCTCCAACCATTCTTCTGACCCCATACCCAGTGGCATCGCCATTGATTTCCATACTAACATTCTCTCCTACTGGACCAGACTAGTCAATCTCTTCCTCAGTCAAGGATCCCTCCCAGTTGTCCTCAAAACAGGACAGGTTACCCCCTTCTAAAAAAATCCACTGCAGATGCAAATGACCTCAATAACTTCCGCCCCATCACCAATCTCCCTTTTCTTTCAAAGATCACGGAAAAATGCGTTGCAAAACAACTTTCCCAACACATTATGGACAATAATCTCCTCGACATGTTCCAGTCAGGCTTTATTCAAAATTGCAGCACTGAAACAGCCCTGCTGCAAGTGATCGATGATGCGCTGCATATTCTCGATTTGGGGGAATCGTGCCTTCTGATTCTTCTTGACCTCTCTGCAGATTTTGGCACTGTTAATCACAACACCCTCCTTAACATTCTTCAACAGAGAATGGGCGTGGAAGGCACAGTACTCAAATGGTTTGCCTCTTTCCTCTCGGATAGATCCCAAATGATCAAGATTGCGAACAGTCTCTCGTCTCCACTGGTGGTTGGTCAAGGCGTCCCTCAAGGTTCTATCCTTGCTCCCACTCTCTTTAATCTCTATCTGGAACCATTAGGGAACCTCCTAAGCAAATCTGGAATCCTCTACCATCTCTATGCGGATGACACCCATATCTACCTCAAGGTGTCTTCCCCTCATGATCTCTCACTACTCAGCTCTACTCTCAACGCTAGTCACAACTGGATGTTAGTTCACCAACTCATTCTCACTCCCTCCAAAACGGAATTCCTCCTCTTTTCTAGCTCTCTCTCCCTGCCTCCTGTTCAATACTTGATGGATCAGTTGAATTTACTCAACAGTAAACCCATCATTGTGGATTGCGCTAAATCCTTAGGTGTCATACTTGACAAAAGACTCTCATAGAAGTCCCATAGACGGACATGCCTCCTCTGCTAACGGCGCTCATAAGAAGGGTAATATGGGAGTTAGTTTGATGTGCATGCATCAATGAGAGAGTGAGGGCTGATAAATGGGTGGATGAATATAGCCATAACTAAATGAAGAGTGGTTAAGCGGCACTGTGCATCATGGGAGGAGCTTCATGCCCACTTGTATACTTGATTCTTGAGTGATAGGGCACCGCCTCTGCCAAGGGAAGATGGGGGAAGGGTGCCACATAGGCAACTGGAGCTCTGGAGTTAAAAACCCTCCCAGGATTCAGGGGTCCCAGTTCCCTCAGTGGTCTTGATGTACCTGTGAAGTGGCCCACATAAGTGAAATTTTAGAGGACCCTCAACAAATTATGTAGGGGGTGCATCCTTTACTTTTACACCACAGCGAAGAGGTGGACACACGCCTGTGTCATGGTACTCAGCTCTGTTCTTGTAGGCAAGTGCATCCCTTTAAATGAAGATTCTAGGCTGCTCTAATGATTACATCATGCAGTGAATTTCATTAGTGTGTGAAGGTGCATAATCCGGGAAGAGAGTGTTTTTGCAGTTCGGGCTAGACTGTTCCCATGAGGCACAGGGTCAAGACTTATTTGCATATAGCTGTGACTGAACTGGGGTGGCGAAGTGAACTAAAGAATGATGATGCATTCAATACAGATCTGTGACTAGTGGTGAGTGTCTGAAAAGTTTCAGCGCTCCGTCTATTGTCTCCTTGTGTTTGCACAATAGACCTGTGACATGTTGGTGCAGTTTACACTCCTCCGCTACTCATACCGCTGTCCAGAAACCCCATCTCTTCCATGCTGCTCCACCATATTCCCTGACTGGCCACACTACGTCTACATCTCCCATGCCTTTACACCTCCACTGCTCAGACCACTGTCCAAGAACCCTATCCTTTCCATGCTGCTCCATTAGCTTGCTTGGCTTGGCTGCTCTACTATTATCTCTCCCACATCTTTACGTCTCCACTGCTCACACATGACGTCCCTAAACCCAAACATTCTTCATCCTTCTCTTCATGCACTCCTCAAGTTCACCCTGCTCTTTTCCCACTGAATCCCACTATCTTCATATATTGTACTCCCGCACTACTATACAGTATGGTTCCATGGCCACGCCCTTCCATTTCCGGGTGTTGCAGTCCCTCTTTATTCTTAACCCTTTCTAAATGTATAGCCCTTTGTTCATTTGTAGCACGCTTTGTGCGACACACATCCCACATATATGCAGACTTTATAAATATTGTTACCAGCATGCGTGACAAACAATCTTAGTTTCTTCACTTTTGTAGCCATTCATCATCGTTACCATCATTTGTGCCATATCTTTTTATAGCAGCAATGACATGGGACATAAGACCCAGGGCGGTGCTTAGTCATGTAAGACCCACACAGCACTGTGTGCAGGGCTCTTGTTTGCAAGACGTTCCTTCTATGTTAATAGCTTTAATAAGATAATTGGTTAATTATTTCTTTAATTGGCTGCATCAGGTCTCAGGTTACTGTCTGGGAGAGCTGCACTTTGCTTCCTGGCACAGGCTCCGCAGTTATGAAATCATCTTCATGTTTAAATCAATTCTCAAGCCTTCGGAGCGTGCACTGTGGTCTCAGCCTGCCCAGGGACCGGGGTGATTACAATTGATTCCGCAGCCACAGGGTGGCTTTGGTGAGGAAGCGTTCAGACCTCGAATCGACATGTTTCTTAGGTAAGCTGAGGCTTTAGAATGGCACGAACTAAGGGGCATATTATCATGGGGGTTTATCTCTGCTTTTTTGACTTTAAAAGCCAAGAAAGCGGAGATAAAATTATCTCCCTATTACCTAGCTGTTGTTAACACCAGTTAGCGACAGCTAGTAGGAGATAGCGACCATCTTGGGCCCCACTTTGCAAGTCAGTGATATTTATCACTAATGACATGCAAAGTGGGCGTGCCAAGATGTTAGCAACTGGAAACAGTCACTAACATCGCTATCTCCTATTACCAACTTTTGGAGATATTCGCACTAAGCGCGAATATCTCCAAAAGCTAACACCTGCCCTGAGCAGTTCTTAGCCATGTTATCCAATGGTAGGTGGATAACATGGCTAAGAGCATTAGCTCGGTAATGCATGAATATCGCTGACTTTTCAGCGATATTCATGCATTGCGGCCGATTTTTATTGCATTTGCGATAAACCTTGGTAATACCAAGGTTTATCTGCGATAAAAATCGCCGCAACTCAGCGGTAAATTTTTGTCTCTAACCAAGCAATAGCGATAATTATCGCTATTGCTTGGTAATATGCCCCTCAATGCCTTCTGATCTTGTAGAGGCAGCCTTTCACCTGGGAGGCCTAACAGCGGCCCAGAGGACAAGAACACACAGGAAATAGTGGTGACCAAATACACATTTCACGCTTGAAGTTTGCACTCAATGAAATTTGAGAAATTTTTCAACTTCTCAAAACTTGTTGAGAAGAAAATTCCCAAAGTAAAAAAAAATATTTTTTTGCGAGAAACTTCAAACTGGGTGTTTGCAGGTTTTTTCAGGCAAAACCTTCTTTTAGAAGAAGTTTCTCTTTTAAAAGAAGTTTCTACTGCCCTCTGTTTTTAACTCTGCAAACTCAGCAACGTTTGCGTATTAGTTACATTTGAAAAAAGACTCCACAGGTTTGTGAAAGAATAATGTCTGCACTCTCCTAACAGGAACGCCACCTGAGCCAGTCTGAGGTGATGTAGAAATGTATCTTTTACTGTTAAAGGAATGGCATCATTTGCGCATAATTGTATTATCATATGTGGGATAAAGTACCGTCTGCTGGACATTACAAGGATATTGCAAGTCACTGAAGAGTTCTATGGATATATAGACGGACAAGGACCGAGTTCATTTGCAAGGTCATGGACCTCCGTCACTCTTCTTTCTTCTGATTACTTTTCTTTTTAGGAAACGATATCAGAAGAAGGAAAAGCCAGTTCCCATTTTCCTTATTTGAATTGCAGCTGTAATGATGCCCCATGACCTGTTTTTCACCCTGGCTCTGGCAGCAGGGATTGTGACAACTGGACTCAAGTGCAATAAGTTATTACAGTTGAGCAGCTATGTCATTTCTTTATTACAGGTGACTAGAGATGCCTATAATAAAGAAACCAGAGATGCCCTTTTACACATGGGTAACAAATTCCCATCTGTTACATCTTGGCTCGCACAGAGGAGTGCACGTCTCTCAACTAATGCCATTGGCTGTTTGGTGTATTCTTCCACCTCCATTGAAGTAGTTCCATTGCAATGCATGAAGGTCAATATTTCATCTGGAAAAAGAAAACAATCACAGTTTTGCCAAAGTCCATTATTTCTCCAGTATATTTTTTGTTATTTTTTGTCACTGCCAGGCACATTGGTACACTTTATTGCAAAATAACAAATCGCTAGGAACGCCAAAGGGCTTTTCTTTACTACAAACCCAATGTAGGAGGTTTTTGGTTTGTCTAGCAACCACATTCAGCCATCAGCCCCTGACAGAGTCCCTATTTCTGCTGCTGTTCTGCTGCTGAAATACAAATACATGTAAACAAGAGAGAGAGTAAGGGAATCTATGCACACAAAGAGTGCGAATGGAGAATATACTCCTGGTCCCCTGGACTAAGTATATATAAACAAGAGAGGAGTAACACCTAGAAAAGATCAAAAGGTGGTCTGGATGGATAGATGATGAAGCAAAAGACGAAAGACAGGAGTCCTTGTTAGGTTATAATAAACCCCTCACTCACCACCTAGTGGTGACATGCTTCATCATCGGGGCCACCCCGAAGGCCGAGTGCCAACAGGGTGTGCTACTACACCTGGAATGAAGTGGAGCAGGTTCTAGTGAGTGGTGCAGAAAAAAATGTTAAAAAATGTCCTGGTATGTCTGTGAAAAATGAAATTTATTTTAAGACTACTGGACATTAATAAAATGTGTGGTGATACAATTACAGTAAGTTATGGCTGTGTGTATCAATGTGCAACGTCTACATGTTTCAACCCGTATTAAGGAAATTACCGGGTTTTCTTCAGGACCGTAGGAAAATGGGTGGTCAAGGTTCACTAACACCCTGCCAGTCCAAGATTCCTATTGTTGGAACCTACATACAAAAAATCTTTAGTAGGATCTAGTTTCACTCCCACAATGTGTGAGGAAAAAAGGGATAAAAAAAACCTGTAGGAGAGAAAGAGTAATTAAAAGAAAGATCGCTACAAGCCTGTAACGTCGTGCAGTGGTTCTCACACGTGTCAGGTAGCATTTGCGTGAAAATTATCCACTCAGACCTAAGGCGCATGCATTTATTGTGAGTATGGCGGATGCCAGAAGGTTTTTACCCACTCTAATGGCGCTCATAGTGCTATCGAAAAAATTATAGCACCGTATTCTAAAAGTGAAGTGCTTAGTGTCTATTCATTTATAGTCTCTCACAGTCTCCACACCTATTAAATTTGTGGTGTGTGTGGTGGAATAGTATCAATAATTAGGGACTCACACATGCTTCGAATTTTGGTGTGTGACTTGGCCATTCTCATCAAGTCTCTCGTGAAAATCGGCAAATTGCTTGTGATTTAAAGCAGCCTTTCCAAATTAGATCATAGACTAAACACTCAAAACGCACAGACAAAACACACATAAAAAAAGACCTACTCCTGTTGAGGGGTCTTATAGCTTCACGGGGTTGAGGGAGGTAGAGACTCTGGTGGGTACATATTCTGGGTGGGAAAGAAAGAAACGTGGAGACGCTGTTAGTATGCGTCATAAAAGGGTTGTATTTGGAAAAAACGGCCATCGTAGTGCGAGTCCGTTTGGAAAAAAATAAGACAGCCGAAGGCTGCCCTCAATAAGCGTTACGTTACTTACAGTAATCCAGAAATCGTCAAGCCATTAGCCTAAAAACCTCTCCCGAATCGCCCGAAAGCTGTCAACAACCAGCTCGCCGCCTTCCTTGAAACCAACAAATCCCTCGACTCCTCACAGTCCGGCTTCCGAGCCAAACACAGCACTGAGACCGCACTCATCGCAGCAACAGACGACATTCGAACTCTACTGGACAATGGAGACACAGTCGCCCTCATCCTCCTCGACCTCTCCGCAGCCTTCGACACAGTCTGCCATAGCACCCTTCTACAGCGCCTCAGAAACATCGGAATACAAGGAAGAGCACTGGAATGGATCACCTCGTTCCTTGCCGGAAGAACTCAGAGAGTCCGCCTCCCACCTTTCCACTCAGAGGCCACTGAAGTCATCTGCGGCGCACCACAAGGGTCCTCACTCAGTCCCACCCTCTTCAACGTATACATGAGCCCCCTCGCGGCCATCGCACGCCAAAACAACCTCAACATCATCTCCTACGCTGACGACACTCAACTGATCCTATCACTCACCAAAGACCCTAACACCGCCAAAACCAACCTACATGAAGGAATGAAAGATGTAGCCGAGTGGATGAAGCACAGCCGTCTGAAACTTAACTCAGACAAAACAGAAGTCCTTATCTTAGGTACCTCCCCCTCCGCCTGGGATGACTCTTGGTGGCCAGAGGCCCTTGGAAAAGCACCCATCCGACGGACCACGCACGGAACCTGGGCGTCATCCTGGACTCCTCACTCTCTATGAACAGACAAGTCAACGCCGTTTCATCATCTTGCTTCAACATTCTTCGCATGCTCAAAAAAACATTTCGCTGGATCCCCACTGAAACCAGAAAAACGGTCACCCATGCACTGGTCACCAGCCGCCTGGACTACGGAAACACCCTATACGCAGGTATCACGGCAAAACTCCAGAAAAAACTCCAACGCATCCTGAACGCATCAGCCAGACTCATACTAGACATCCCACGTAAAGACCACATCTCTAATCACCTGAAAAACCTCCACTGGCTCCCCGTCAATAAGAGGATTACTTTCCGCCTCCTAACCCACGCACACAAAGCACTCTACGAACTTGGACCCGAATGCCTCAACACACGACTTTCCTTCTACACCCCCTCCCGCCAACTACGTTCCTCCAACCAAGCGCTTGCTACCGTACCTCGCATCAATAAAACCACCATGGGAGGTAGATCCTTCTCCTACCTCGCAGCTAAAACCTGGAACTCACTCCCCACTCACCTTCGTCTCACTCAGAACCACCTATCATTCAGAAAGCAACTTAAAACTTGGATATTCGACAAGTAATTCCCCACCCTTCTTCAAGCGCCTTGAGACCCTCCGGGTATGTAGCGCGCTATATAAATCTTTGACTTGACTTGACTAGGACGTGGTCACCTGACCTCCTACCTACGGAAAGAGCCGGTAGACAGTATTCAGTGGTTGCTAAGCAACTGTCAGGCATCACGTTACCGGATTGCTGGTTCGCGGCTGGTCTAGGGGAGAAAAAAGGTGTTTCAATAACAAGATTTGGCAGGTAGCGTGGATATGAAATAAATAAATGGACTGAATTTACAGAGTGGCTATTGCGTCTATGACTATGAAAATTAGAATGAGCATGGTAGGGAGAGTTCCAGACAACCAGGAGGCTATGTTAAGGTACAGTGGGTACATAGCAGAGTAGGGGCATTTAAGGTGTCTTATGGTATTAGTCAGAGTGCCCGAGGTGTCAGAGGGTTAAGGGCTGCAGTAGGATACTGAAGTTCGGTTGGAAGGATAGTAGGGTGATGACCCAAGGTGTTCAAAGTAACCCTACAGAAGATGGCCCAACAATCAGGAAGTCCACTTTCAAAGTCAGTTTATAGCACAGATGCCCACGGTATGTTGTCATTTAGCCCCAGTATATGGGTTGAAAGTCTGTAAACCCATCTTTGCTCCTTTTCATACAGACGTTTCTGTAGATTGGGGCCAGGGGTAACTTGTTCGATGACCGTCCAGGTCATATCATTGGGCGTATGGTTATTTTCAATGAAATGGTCGGTAAGTCTTGTAGCATTCTTTTTACAGCGGATAGTGCTGCGATGCTCGCATATCCGTTGTTTTGTCTTCTTTGTTGTCATTCCAATATAACGTTTCTTTCATGTACATTCAATCAAGTAAATTACGTTGCAGCTATTGCAGTTGGTGTGTGATTCTTGCCTGCATACCTTGCCTGTCTCAATCTCCAGCGTTTTGGTATCTGATGTTAAATGGCACACGCTACAATTGCCACCGACCATTTCATTGAAAATAACCATACGCCCAATGATATGACCTGGACGGTCATCGAGCAAGTTACCCCTGGCCCCAATCTACAGAAACGTCTGTATGAAAAGGAGCAAAGATGGGTTTACAGACTTTCAACCCATATACTGGGGCTAAATGACAACATACCGTGGGCATCTGTGCTATAAACAGACTTTGAAAGTGGACTTCCTGATTGTTGGGCCACCTTCTGTAGGGTTACTTTGACCACCTTGGGTCATCACCCTACTATCCTTCCAACCGGACTTCAGTATCCTACTGCAGCCCTTAACCCTCTGACACCTCGGGCACTCTGACTAATACCATCAGACACCTTAAATGCCCCAACTCTGCTATGTACCCATTATACCTTAACATAGCCTCTTGGTTGTCTGGAACTCTCCCTACTATGCTCATTCTAATTTGCATAGTCATAGACGCAATAGCCACTCTGTAAACTCAGTCCATTTATTTATTTAATATCCACGCTACCTGCTAAATCTTGTTATTGAAACACCTTTTTTCTCCCCTAGACCAGCCGCAAACCAGCAATCTGGTAATGTGATGCCTGACAGTTGCTTAGCAACCACTGAATACTGTCTGCCGGCTCTTTCCGTAGGTAGGAGGTCACGTGACCACGTCCTACGTGACTCCTCCCCCGAGCCCCGCCCCCCGGAACCTGACGCTTTCTACTGAAATACCGGCAGCTCCGAGGCATCCATTGCGGGCGATTCGGGAGAGGTTTTAAGGCTAATGGCTTGACGATTTCTGGATTACTGTAAGTAACGTAACGCTTATTGCGGGCAGCATTCGGCTGTCTTTTTCTTTTCCAAACGGACTCGCACTACGATGGCCGTTTTTTCCAAATACAACCCTTTTAAGACGCATACTAACAGCGTATCCACGTTTCTTTCTTTCCCACCCAGAATATGTACCCACCAGAGTCCCTACCTCCCTCAACCCCGTGAAGCTATAAGACCCCTCAACAGGAGTAGGTCTTTTTTTATGTGTGTTTTGTCTGTGCGTTTTGAGTGTTTAGTCTATGATCTAATTTGGAAAGGCTGCTTTAAATCACAAGCAATTTGCCGATTTTCACACGAGACTTGATGAGAATGGCCGAGTCACACACCAAAATTCGAAGCACGTGTGAGTCCCTAATTATTGATACTATTCCACCGCACACACCACAAATTTGATAGGTGTGGAGACTGTAAGAGACTATAAATGAATAGACACTAAGCATTTCACTTTTAGAATACGGTGCTATAATTTTTTCGATAGCACTATGAGCGCCATTAGAGTGGGTAAAAACCTCTGGCATCCGCCATACTCACAATAAATGCATGCGCCTTAGGTCTGAGTGGATAATTTTCACGCAAATGCTACCTGACACGTGTGAGAACCACTGCACGACGTTACAGGCTTGTAGCGATCTTTCTTTTAATTACTCTTTCTCTCCTACAGGTTTTTTTATCCCTTTTTTCCTCACACATTGTGGGAGTGAAACTAGATCCTACTAAAGATTTTTTGTATGTAGGTTCCAACAATAGGAATCATGGACTGGCAGGGTGTTAGTGAACCTTGACCACCCATTTTCCGACGGTCTTGAAGAAAACCCGGTAATTTCCTTAATACGGGTTGAAACATGTAGACCTTGCACATTGATACACACAGCCAAAACTTACTGTAATTGTATCACCACACATTTTATTAATGTCCAGTAGTCTTAAAATAAATTTCATTTTTCACAGACATACCAGGACATTTTTTTTTTTAATTTTTGAAAACTTTATTGTGCATTAAAAGAATACAGTTACGGGCCCACAACCACACGGGCCGGCCTCGAAAGCAATTGACAGCACAAAAAGTAAGGATAGGGCAGCACAGCGGTCCCGAACAACAAGACGCAAAAAGTGTCCAAGACGTGGCATATAAAAGAGGGACCGCCAGGTAGAGGAGGAATTAGGTTAATTTTAAATTTTGTAGATAAGAAGGATCAGACGCGGTCAATCTATTGAAAGCAATTGGCAGGCAACGAACCAGCGAGTGAATAACAGTACGAGGGAGAATAATTGAAAAGCAGCAGAAAATAATACTCTTCAGGACAGTACCACAAACAAACAGTACATGCTGGCCATCGCCCGCCCCACGGACTCAGTACTCCCAAATCCACAGTAATAGAAGCATAAGCAGCAGAAAGAATACAGCGCGCTACCCCTGAACACCCGTCTGACCCAAAGAAAAAGAGAAAGGAAGAGAAACCAAGAAAAGAGAAAATAAGGCCCATAGAAACTGAAACTAAACAAAAACCCCACCCCCAACCCCCCACCCTGCACGCATGCGGAGGCTACGGCCTACCCCCCCCCTAGCAGTGTGTCTGTCGCCCATAAAACGAAACCGAAATTTAGAACAGAAAAGAGAAAAAGAAAGAAAAGAAATAACGTAATACACAGAAGACCGGAGGAGGGCCACAGAGATAAAACCAAAACTACCAGCACATATCACTCCGGCCGTCCGATCCCAGACCCCGCCACCAACACAATACCCATATTCACTATCCCCGGCAGTCCATCAGTATCCCAGCAGTGCAAGCAAAAACAGTCCGAACATAAGAGGAGACAACCTCAACCTTGTCCCCTGCGATGCGAAGCAGCGACATAGTCCAGCCTCATGGTAGACATCTTGGAAAAGGCGAGCGGGCAAAGTGACCACATCCGAGCGGGGGGGGTGTCCATCAAAGTCCATCCGACACACAGCCATGTAGATAAAAATAGTACAGGAAGATACAACGCCCTTCAGTAAACCACCAGAATCGGCAAGCCCAGTCAATAGTAACCATTCCAGGATAGAGGAGCAAGTCGTGCCAGTAACCCCGCGAGGAGTCGCCAAACGTGGCGCTTGGATATTTTTCTCCAGCCACATCGCATCTCCAGAAATTGCAAGCCTCCCCGAGGATGTAACAGCTGGCACCTCAGCAGCAGTAGGATATCGCACCCCCAGTGTGTCGATAGCAACCGGGGAGGAGGAACGGAAGGCAGAAGCTGGGTGTGGCATAGTGACCTGCTCCCAGAGGCGTCCATGGTCAGGCAAGGGTGTTGTAGATAGAATCCCATCCAGCCGATCTCCCAATTCGGGAGCAGCGGTATCGAAAGTCGCTCTTAGAATAACTAGGGCTCCCAAAATGTCGCCAAGCAGTATCGGTTTATCAGTGAGAGAGGGCACAGTATCTCCACAGGGCAAACAGATGCAGCACTGTCCCTGGAGTCGGCCGCCATCACCCTCCACAGTCAGCAGGTCACTACGCCGGCATATATCATGGCACTGCCCAACCGAGGGCACAGGGGAGGCAACACTCCATGGCCACACAGTGTCGATGTAGCGTGGGCAGACGTCCGCGTCTTCAAGAGCAGCCCAGGAGCCGCCGTCACAGGAGAGAAAGACAAGCTGTAAGATGGCGCCCGGCGTACTCGCCAAGAAACAAAGTATCAGGTAGGCAGTCCCCGGGCTGAGGACAGATACAATGCTGCCTCCGCAGCGGCGGCGCCCAAAGCCTGCGAAGCGGTGAGGCAAGATGCAGGGGGAAGACGCGCTTGCCACGCGTATTCGGCCGATTCCGATCCGCCTGGAATGGCCGCTGTTGTTGTGGACAGGGCCGGCCAGCGAGAGAACAAAGACCCGGCACAGCCGCGTAGCACCAGGAGGAGGCGAGGGCGTCTCGGCACTCTCGCAGCCGGGATCGAGCAGGGAAGCACATCGGCAGATCCGGGTTCGCCTCCCGTTTCCGCTACCGCCACTCATGTACAGGATGGAGAACAGGATAAGGCGGAAACCGGGAGAAAGGCGAGAGGGTCGGCGGAGCTGAGGGATCAGCGGCCATCATGGTTTCGAGCCAGGCTCCTCCCCCCACCAAGACATTTTTTAACATTTTTTTCTGCACCACTCACAAGAACCTGCTCCACTGCATTCCAGGTGTAGTAGCACACCCTGTTGGCACTCAGCCTTTGGGGTGGCCCCGATGATGAAGCATGTCACCACTAGGTGGTGAGTGAGGGGTTTATTATAACCTAACAAGGACTCCTGTCTTTCGTCTTTTGCTTCATCATCTATCCATCCAGACCACCTTTTGATCTTTTCTAGGTGTTACTCCTCTCTTGTTTATTGATGTGAAATACAAATACACCCAGCAGATTTGCCCTTGGGAATAGGCCTGGTTTGTAGCTGATGATGCAAGCTGGACCTATCAGTGCTGGTTTCCGATGGGACATCCAGAGCCACTAAAGGTGCACAAGAGACGGGAGTAAGTCAAGAGGTGCAGGAACATCAGTGGCAGAGTGATCGGATCTTTCACAACTGTGCATGAAGAGTCCTATTTGAAAGGCCAAGCAGTCTGATGCTGTAGGTGATCTTCAAAGGTGTGTCAGCAGCTCAGGTGGTCCCTGTATTACTGCAAAGACGTGTCTGCTATTGTGTTCTCAGCTGCGTAATCAGTAATCATTTTTTGGTTGTTTTCTTGAGACAAATATGGTTTTCAGTTCAATTGAGTCCATTCATCAAAATTCCAGGGATAAGAAAAGGAACATCGCACATACTTTGATCCCAATTCCATCACAGGGTCTGCCAGCAGCATCCTATTCCCTGTTAGTGGAGGGGTAAGGAGTGGAAACGGCAGAATGTACGATACTTCTAATGCCCAAATGCTTCAATGTCAGAACCGAGATGTACACTTACTCTAGACAAAATGAGGAGAGGAGAAGTGTGAGTGACAGGAGAGTAATCAGACGAAATGACGAACAAACTCATACTGCTGAAAGTAGTGGAATGAACAGACAAGATGAGGAACAAATTAATATTGCTGAGAATAATAAAAGAAACAGACGAGATGAAGAGGAAGATAGTACGGCTGAATATATAAGATCAACCATTGAACTGACTGAAAAGATTCAGGAACTTACTAAAAATATGGAAGCTATTACAGTCCCAGTAACGATCGGACCTGTTATTCCAGTGTTCGAAAACCAGAAAATAAAAGAGCCGAGTTTAACAATCCCGTTACAGCAAAGTTCGCAAAGAGTAAAAGAAAATATTTATCCAGATTTGTCAGAAATCAGACGGACAAGCAATATGGCTCCGCCTGAGTTAACCTATAATCAGGGTATGCCTTTTGGATATGCAATGGGAGCAGAATTAGGTTCAGTGACTCTCGAAAGAAATTTAGATAGGATAGATACAATTCAGACCCCAATTGGTGCGTCAGAACAAGAAATAAGTGATTGGATAAGGACCATAAAATTAAAAGAAAGTGAACCTAAAGTGTTAGATGTGGCTAGATTAAAAGTTGACATGGAAGAGAGGATCATTGATACAATTGGGACAGACAAATTAAAATCTTACCAGGATGATGAGTTAATGTTTATATGTAAAAGCATTACGTGGAGAACAAAATCTCTGCATGATCAATTGGAGGATTGTGCGAGTGAAATGGATGTGGATTTTACAAAGTTTAAGACATTGCAAAAATCGTACAGAGTAGATTTTACAGAGAAAGACATTGAGAACATGAACACAGCTGGAAGGATAACTCAGATAAAAGGCTTGATTTTGCTGTTGAGAAAATGGGGAGATGTGAATAAATGGAGGGTTCAATGGTCAAAGAAAAGGGAAGAGAACAGTGATAAATCTACCTTGGCATTTCCAGTCAGGGAAAAAGAGACAGAAGTTCAGGAGTTACCTATGAGAGAAATACATGGAGGAGGAAATGTGCATGTTCCATGAGGCAGACAGGACATATTGTCATTTACAAATGATTTTCCCAGATTGAGAGAGAAACCAGTAGAATGGTATCGACAGGTAGACAGATTTGTAAAAGTGTCAAAAGTTTTTTGGATTGATTTGGATGGATTGTTTGACATAGTTGTGCCAGCAGATTTATGGACAGAATGCAAAATAGCTGTAGAATGGCAGAGGGAAGAGTATCCACAAGATAGGGTTACAGGTGCTCCATCTGCTGATGTGATGCAAAAGTACGAACAAGTGATAGTGTGGCTGAAAAACAAAATACCTCCAAAAGAAACTGATTGGGTAAAGATAGACAGGACTACACAAGAGCCGAAAGAATCTGTACATTCATTTTATGAGAGATTGCTGTTAGTTTTTAAGCAGTATAGCGGTTATAAAGAACTAAATGAAAAGGATATGAGCCACTTTGTATATAGATTTGTGTATGGTTTGAGACCAGAAATTTCAGACATGATCAGACACATCATGATAGGATGGCAGTCGAGCTCAGTTGACAAGGTATTGAGACAGGTGAAATATTGCAGTGAAGAGATTGATGCGAAGCAGAAAAAGCTGAAAGTACAAGTGAAGGTAGCGGTACAGCAAGTGGCGCAAATGGAGTGTAAGAATGCAGGGAATCAAGGAAATTTTAAGGGTAAACAAAAATTGGTAGGGAACATTGAAGATCTCAAGAAGAAGTATGCGTGTCACAATTGCGGTAGGATGGGACACTGGAAGAACGAGTGTAAGTATCCGCCAAAGGTTAATTCCGAAAATGCTTCATTGAATCCGCAGGTGCAGACTGAGGTAATTCAGCAGCAGCCGCAGCAGCAGCAGGTAGTTACTCAGCACAGTCAGGTGCCACAACCGCCACTCCCATACTGTGTAAATCAGCAGAAATACAGTGCAGAGACAGGATTCTGCGGAGGTGAACAGGTAAATAGAGCGCCTAGAGTAAATGTATGAATGTAAGTTCGCAGTATTGGTTGCAAAAGGAAGTTGGGAGTGAGACGGATGAAGGTTTCTGACGGTGCCTGAGAGAGGAGGAAGAGTGTGTACTTAGAGCCACTCTTGAGCTAGATCAGTCTGGTCCATTTGTCAGTGGAAACGTAAATGATGTAGAAATAACTTTCCTAGTGGACACTGGTGCTACTCATTCTACTGTTAGATCAGTGGAAATTCAAAACCTCCCTCTCTCGGATGATCATATCCAGGTTGTAGGTGTAGCAAATAGGCAGATTAAAACCTATTTGACACAGCCAGTTGAAGTGGAAATTGGAAATTTCAAAGATATGCATTGGTTTGTAGTGTGTGACTGTAGCCCTGTGAATCTGTTAGGTAGGGATATTTTGTGCAAAATGAACTGTGCCATATACTGTTCGCCAGATGGCATAGAGCTACAGACCCCAGATGAGGATAACGTGTATAAAATGACGATGCACATGATTGAGGCAGAGCAGAGCAAGCTGTTTCCTGTTTTTGATCAAGAAAAGATTCCGGTTGAACTAAAAAAGGTAGTGAAAGAAGAAGTATGGGATTTCACTGGAAAAGATATAGGATTGATGAAAGGTGTTGACCCTGTATAAGTTGCTATAAAAGAAGGTGCAAATTACCCGAACGCTCCCCTATACAAAATGACTGCAGAAATAATTGAAGGAATAACCCCTCTGATTGATAAAATGATTGAACAAGGTATTTTGAAAGAAATAGAGAGTAGTCCTTGTAATTCACCGATCATGGGATTGAAAAAGCCTAATGGAACATTTAGTATTGTACAAGACTTTAAAAAGGTTAATAAAATTGTTTTCCCATGTTGTCCGATTGTTCCGAATCCAGCAGTAATTCTGTACTAGATTCCCCATGATGCAGAATGTACACTGTGATTGACCTGTGTAATGCGTTCTTTACTGTTCCATTGCACCCAGAAAGTCAACCAATTTTTGCGTTCAGATTCCAGAATCGTATTCTAGCATGGTGTAGAATTCCACAAGGGGACACTGAGAGTCCATCGATTTTCAATCAGCTGCTAAAGAAATCATTAGAAAGTTTGAACATGCCTGGAGAGTCTGTGTTGGTACAATACATTGATGCTCTTTTGGTTGCATCGAAAACAAAGGATGCATGTGTAACTGACACCGTAGCATTGCTGAATCATTTGGCAGAGGAGGGACATAAAGTGTCTCCATCCAAATTGCAGTTTTGTCAGAAAGAAGTACAATATTTAGGTCACAAGATTGCTAAAGGAATCAGACAAGTCACAATAGAAAGAATCAAAATGATACAAGAAATGCAGCCACCTAAAACTCAAAGACAGGTGAGAATGTTCTTGGGAATGGTAGGTAACTGTAGACAGTAGATTAGTGGATTTTCATTGATTGCCAAACCATTACAGAGACTGACAAAAGCAGATATCAGAGACCCCATAGTTTTGACCAAAACAGAGATGGAAGCATTTGAACAGCTGAAAAAGAAACTGTGTGAAGCACCGGCATTAGGGATGCCTGATTATGAGAAAGAATTTGAACTGTACTGCAGTGAGCGAGAAGTACGGTGGGAGGTAAACAGAAGGGCTTTAGTTCCATACATAACATGACTTTGTGTTTGTTTCTACTATAGTTCCAAAAGTGCCCTCTGAGGCCTTGTGAAAATATGGCTGCTCTGATGAACTGCGAGCGAGTGCTGGACTGCGCATGTGCGCCCAAAGCCTGCAAGTGAGAGTGAGCTGCCTGTGCTCGGATGGGAAGTTCAAGGCTACTGTGCCCTAGAAGTCAGGATGGTTGCCAAAACATGGACATTCAAGTGTTCTGAACGTGGGAAGAAGTGGCAGAGTTGCCAGTCGAGAAAGTGACTAGGCCAAAGACTTTCCTAAACAATACTCTTTTATTAATGTGCTGATTCACCGTGAATATGATGTTGTAATGGCGAGCATATGCTCACCCACCACAAATTTGTCCAATCAGAAGCCGAATTGGTGATGTTAGATACTTTTTAGATAGATTAAGTTAGGAAATGAGTGTATAAAAACCCCTGATTTTGCTTCGAAGTATTAGCTCCTTTCAATTTCATCTCGAAGTGCTGTTGGATTGCAGATTGATTTCTGGATGTAAGACTCTTTGCTTTATTATTTGTTTTCTTTGCAGGAATGAAGGATAAGATGAGGGCATTAGTTAGGGACGTTAGGAGAGAATGAACTTGGAACTATCTGTTCTTTGCTAAACTTTTCCACTGAACTTTGAAATAAGTGTCTATTTTCCGAGGTTTAAAATAAATGATCATTTTTGCAATAATGTTTTTTTTTTTTTTTTAATTTTTGAAACCTTTATTGTGCATTAAAAGAATACAGTTACGGGCCCACAACCACACGGGCCGGCCTTGAAAGCAATTGACAGCACAAAAAGTAAGGATAGGGCAGCCCAGCGGTCCCGAACAACAAGACGCAAAAAGTGTCCAAGACGTGGCATATGAAAAGAGGGACCGCCGGGTAGAGGAGGAATTAGGTTAATTTTAAATTTTGTAGATAAGAAGGATCAATCGCGGTCAATCTATCGAAAGCAATTGGCAGGCAACAAACCAGCGAGTGAACAACAGTACGAGGGAGAATAATTGAAAAGCAGCAGAAAATAATACTCTTCAGGACAGTACCACAAACAAACAGTACATGCTGGCCATCGCCCGCCCCACGGACTCAGTACTCCCAAATCCACAGTAATAGAAGCATAAGCAGCAGAAAGAATACAGCGCGCTACCCCTAAACACCCGTCTGACCCAAAGAAAAAGAGAAAGGAAGAGAAACCAAGAAAAGAGAAAATAAGGCCCATAGAAACTGAAACTAAACAAAAACCCCACCCACAACCCCCCACCCTGCACGCATGCGGAGGCTACGGCCTACCCCCCCCCTAGCAGTGTGCCTGTCGCCCATAAAACGAACCCGAAATTTAGAACAGAAAAGAGAAAAAGAAAGAAAAGAAATAACGTAATACACAGAAGACCGGAGGAGGGCCACAGAGATAAAACCAAGACTACCAGCACATATCACTCCGGCCGCCCGATCCCAGACCCCGCCACCAACACAATACCCATATTCACTATCCCCGGCAGTCCATCAGTATCCCAGCAGTGCAAGCAAAAACAGTCCGAACATAAGAGGAGACAACCTCAACCTTGTCCCCTGCGATGCGAAGCAGCGACATAGTCCAGCCTCATGGTAGACATCTTGGAAAAGGCGAGCGGGCAAAGTGACCACATCCGAGCGAGGGGGTGTCCATCAAAGTCCATCCGACACACAGCCATGTAGATAAAAATAGTACAGGAAGATGCAACGCCCTTCAGTAAACCACCAGAATCGGCAAGCCCAGTCAATAGTAACCATTCCAGGATAGAGGAGCAAGTCGTGCCAGTAACCCCGCGAGGAGTCGCCAAACGTGGCGCTTGGATATTTTTCTCCAGCCACATCGCATCTCCAGAAATTGCAAGCCTCCCCGAGGATGTAACAGCTGGCACCCCAGCAGCAGTAGGATATCGCACCCCCAGTGTGTCGATAGCAACCGGGAAGGAGGAACGGAAGGCAGAAGCTGGGTGTGGCATAGTGACCTGCTCCCAGAGGCGTCCGTGGTCAGGCAAGGGTGTTGTGGATAGAATCCCATCCAGCCGATCTCCCAATTCGCGAGCAGCGGTATCGAAAGTCGCTCTTAGAATAACTAGGGCTCCCAAAATGTCGCCAAGCAGTATCGGTTTATCAGTGAGAGAGGGCACAGTACCTCCATAGGGCAAACAGATGCAGCACTGTCCCGGTAGTCGGCCGCCATCACTCTCCACAGTCAGCAGGTCACTACGCAGGCATATATCATGGCACTGCCCAACCGAGGGCACAGGGGAGGCACACTCCATGGCCACACAGTGTCGATGTAGCGTGGGCAGACGTCCGCGTCTTCAAGAGCAGCCCAGGAGCCGCCGTCACAGGAGAGAAAGACAAGCTGTAAGATGGCGCCCGGCACTACTCACCAAGAAACAAAGTATCAGGTAGGCAGTCCCCGGGCTGAGGATAGATACAATGTTGCCTCCGCAGCGGCGGTGCCCAAAGCCTGCGAAGCGGTGAGGCAAGATACAGGGGGAAGACGCACTTGCCACGCGTATTCGGCCGATTCCGATCCGCCTGGAATGGCCGCTGTTGTTGTGGCAGGGCCGGCCAGCAAGAGAACAAAGACCCGGCACAGCCGCGTAGCGCCAGGAGGAGGCGAGGGCGTCTCGGCACTCTCGCAGCTGGTATCGAGCAGGGAAGCACATCGGCAGATCCGGGTTCGCCTCCCGTTTCCGCTACCGCCACTCGTGTACAGGATGGAGAACAGGATAAGGCGGAAACCGGGAGAAAGGCGAGAGGGTCGGCGGAGCCGAGGGATCAGGCGGCCATCATGGTTTCGAGCCAGGCTCCTCCCCCGCAATAATGTTTTTAAGATTTTTCTTGAATAAAGAATTAATAAATGCCAAAATGTCCGACATGCTAAAAGTTTTCTTTTAATAAAAATTAGATAAATGGAAAATTAAAGCTGGTCTTGTATTTTCCTACGCCTATTTATTACTAGCTGATCCATCACCGTTATGGTGGTGTGTCTGAATAAATTGACATTTGTTGAGAAACCATGGTAAATCATTTAAAACTGCAGGTGTAAATAATAAATAGTTGAAATAGGTTTAGACACTCCACCAATGTCACAGCATTACTCCTTTGTGTTTCACCAATCCCTGAAGTAGAGTTAAAGAGATCAGAGAAAAGTGTGTAGTTTTATGGGCCCCACTGGTGAATGAATGTGTGACTGGACATATCAGGGAAACGGTGATGCTGGTTTAGAAATTATTTTTGGAGTACCGCTGCAACAGTCGCACGGGGAGGGAAGGCTTTTAATTTTAATTAAAGAAAATATGTAACTTACCTGAGCCGGCCCGATTCGGTCCCGCATCGTCTCTTCATTTATATAATTTTTTGTTACCGCTTCTCGCACTGCGAGAAAGCAGTGGGGCGATGCTCCTCTGCCCACATGAAGGAGTCACCACTGGGTTAACCTGGTTCTGGAAGGGTGAGAGAGATTATCCTTTCTTTTGCTGTTGATCTCAGGTATTGGGCCTGGAGACCTCCACATTTTGTGGCTCCCACAAAGGACCCTAAAGGTACTTCTTATCCATCTGGCTGCAGATGTAGTGATATAAGTGACACTGCGATTTGTGGGGTACTGCCCTGGCTTGAGAGTCGAGAATAGACTAGCAGCATGCAGGTCCAGTTAAAGGTATTTCGGGGCTCTTCTTAAGGAGGCCGATGAGCAGCCTGGTTCACGAGTCAGACGTTATATAATATCAAGCCGTGCATTAAGTCCTCTTTGTGGTACAAGCGAACCATGGGCCTATGTTTGTTGACCATATGCCAGAAAAGGTGAAATATCATATACAAGGATGAGGGCAAAGCATAAATGAACCATTCAGTAAGTGATGTCACTGTACATCTCAAACCCCAAGCTGATGGAACATTCAAGAACACCTATTGTTGGTGACTGTTCAAGATGGAATTCCTGAATCAAGAGAACAGTTTTTTCTCTACACCAGATGGCCCCATTTAAGAAGTGTGGCATCATAATGCTCCGATGACTTCCTGATTTTTCAAATATAGATAAAATACAGAAAGAGTTTGGAAATGGTGATAAGGCTTTGAGGGAAATAAGTTTCAAAAAGCCAAATACACAGGGTCAGGTCCTCTGCTGGAGCGGAGGAGTGTCAACCCACTTAAATTACCCCCAAAGATGAAAAATAAAATGGTAATTCATTGCAATTTTATTTTCCATTCTCCCATCCTTACACAAGCGTCAGGACAGGGGCAGGCTGTTTGTGTACTTTTCAAAGTGCCCATGTCTCTTTAGTCGGCCGTCTTGCGATGACCAGCCAGACATGCACTTTGAAATCTCTGACCCAGCCATCTTAAGACAGCTGGGTTTGATTACGCTCCGGCCTCCAGGGCACCAGGGATCACTAAATGAGGCAGCTCCCTCCAATCAGGGCGGTGCTCTCACAGCATGAGAGCAGCACCAGGATTGTTGGCCGCACTGCATCCGGTTGTATGACACTAAAACGCGGGCTATTACCACGCGTACCATTACAGCGCTGTTTTTACAACGCAAGTCGTTACAACCACTTGCGCTGTAAGCGCTGGATAGTGGAATAGTTTAATTTTCTATTCCAACTCCAGCCCACGTTACAGTAGGGAAGGTGTTGGAATAGAAAATTAAACTATTCCCTATCCAACAGCGCCCTCCAGCGCAAGTCGTTGTAACGACTTGCGTTGTAAAAGCAGCGTACTAATGGCAGCGCGTGGTAATGCCCACGTTGTAAAGGCTGCTCACCCTGCATACAGTACCTGAGAAGAGGTCCAGAGCGGAGGACGTTGGTTTTGAGACAGGTGAAATATTGCAGTGAAGAGATTGATGCGAAGCAGAAAAAGCTGAAAGTACAAGTGAAGGTAGCGGTACAGCAAGTGGCGCAAATGGAGTGTAAGAATGCAGGGAATCAAGGAAATTTTAAGGGTAAACAAAAATTGGTAGGGAACATTGAAGATCTCAAGAAGAAGTATGCGTGTCACAATTGCGGTAGGATGGGACACTGGAAGAACGAGTGTAAGTATCCGCCAAAGGTTAATTCCGAAAATGCTTCATTGAATCCGCAGGTGCAGACTGAGGTAATTCAGCAGCAGCCGCAGCAGCAGCAGGTAGTTACTCAGCACAGTCAGGTGCCACAACCGCCACTCCCATACTGTGTAAATCAGCAGAAATACAGTGCAGAGACAGGATTCTGCGGAGGTGAACAGGTAAATAGAGCGCCTAGAGTAAATGTATGAATGTAAGTTCGCAGTATTGGTTGCAAAAGGAAGTTGGGAGTGAGACGGATGAAGGTTTCTGACGGTGCCTGAGAGAGGAGGAAGAGTGTGTACTTAGAGCCACTCTTGAGCTAGATCAGTCTGGTCCATTTGTCAGTGGAAACGTAAATGATGTAGAAATAACTTTCCTAGTGGACACTGGTGCTACTCATTCTACTGTTAGATCAGTGGAAATTCAAAACCTCCCTCTCTCGGATGATCATATCCAGGTTGTAGGTGTAGCAAATAGGCAGATTAAAACCTATTTGACACAGCCAGTTGAAGTGGAAATTGGAAATTTCAAAGATATGCATTGGTTTGTAGTGTGTGACTGTAGCCCTGTGAATCTGTTAGGTAGGGATATTTTGTGCAAAATGAACTGTGCCATATACTGTTCGCCAGATGGCATAGAGCTACAGACCCCAGATGAGGATAACGTGTATAAAATGACGATGCACATGATTGAGGCAGAGCAGAGCAAGCTGTTTCCTGTTTTTGATCAAGAAAAGATTCCGGTTGAACTAAAAAAGGTAGTGAAAGAAGAAGTATGGGATTTCACTGGAAAAGATATAGGATTGATGAAAGGTGTTGACCCTGTATAAGTTGCTATAAAAGAAGGTGCAAATTACCCGAACGCTCCCCTATACAAAATGACTGCAGAAATAATTGAAGGAATAACCCCTCTGATTGATAAAATGATTGAACAAGGTATTTTGAAAGAAATAGAGAGTAGTCCTTGTAATTCACCGATCATGGGATTGAAAAAGCCTAATGGAACATTTAGTATTGTACAAGACTTTAAAAAGGTTAATAAAATTGTTTTCCCATGTTGTCCGATTGTTCCGAATCCAGCAGTAATTCTGTACTAGATTCCCCATGATGCAGAATGTACACTGTGATTGACCTGTGTAATGCGTTCTTTACTGTTCCATTGCACCCAGAAAGTCAACCAATTTTTGCGTTCAGATTCCAGAATCGTATTCTAGCATGGTGTAGAATTCCACAAGGGGACACTGAGAGTCCATCGATTTTCAATCAGCTGCTAAAGAAATCATTAGAAAGTTTGAACATGCCTGGAGAGTCTGTGTTGGTACAATACATTGATGCTCTTTTGGTTGCATCGAAAACAAAGGATGCATGTGTAACTGACACCGTAGCATTGCTGAATCATTTGGCAGAGGAGGGACATAAAGTGTCTCCATCCAAATTGCAGTTTTGTCAGAAAGAAGTACAATATTTAGGTCACAAGATTGCTAAAGGAATCAGACAAGTCACAATAGAAAGAATCAAAATGATACAAGAAATGCAGCCACCTAAAACTCAAAGACAGGTGAGAATGTTCTTGGGAATGGTAGGTAACTGTAGACAGTAGATTAGTGGATTTTCATTGATTGCCAAACCATTACAGAGACTGACAAAAGCAGATATCAGAGACCCCATAGTTTTGACCAAAACAGAGATGGAAGCATTTGAACAGCTGAAAAAGAAACTGTGTGAAGCACCGGCATTAGGGATGCCTGATTATGAGAAAGAATTTGAACTGTACTGCAGTGAGCGAGAAGTACGGTGGGAGGTAAACAGAAGGGCTTTAGTTCCATACATAACATGACTTTGTGTTTGTTTCTACTATAGTTCCAAAAGTGCCCTCTGAGGCCTTGTGAAAATATGGCTGCTCTGATGAACTGCGAGCGAGTGCTGGACTGCGCATGTGCGCCCAAAGCCTGCAAGTGAGAGTGAGCTGCCTGTGCTCGGATGGGAAGTTCAAGGCTACTGTGCCCTAGAAGTCAGGATGGTTGCCAAAACATGGACATTCAAGTGTTCTGAACGTGGGAAGAAGTGGCAGAGTTGCCAGTCGAGAAAGTGACTAGGCCAAAGACTTTCCTAAACAATACTCTTTTATTAATGTGCTGATTCACCGTGAATATGATGTTGTAATGGCGAGCATATGCTCACCCACCACAAATTTGTCCAATCAGAAGCCGAATTGGTGATGTTAGATACTTTTTAGATAGATTAAGTTAGGAAATGAGTGTATAAAAACCCCTGATTTTGCTTCGAAGTATTAGCTCCTTTCAATTTCATCTCGAAGTGCTGTTGGATTGCAGATTGATTTCTGGATGTAAGACTCTTTGCTTTATTATTTGTTTTCTTTGCAGGAATGAAGGATAAGATGAGGGCATTAGTTAGGGACGTTAGGAGAGAATGAACTTGGAACTATCTGTTCTTTGCTAAACTTTTCCACTGAACTTTGAAATAAGTGTCTATTTTCCGAGGTTTAAAATAAATGATCATTTTTGCAATAATGTTTTTTTTTTTTTTTTAATTTTTGAAACCTTTATTGTGCATTAAAAGAATACAGTTACGGGCCCACAACCACACGGGCCGGCCTTGAAAGCAATTGACAGCACAAAAAGTAAGGATAGGGCAGCCCAGCGGTCCCGAACAACAAGACGCAAAAAGTGTCCAAGACGTGGCATATGAAAAGAGGGACCGCCGGGTAGAGGAGGAATTAGGTTAATTTTAAATTTTGTAGATAAGAAGGATCAATCGCGGTCAATCTATCGAAAGCAATTGGCAGGCAACAAACCAGCGAGTGAACAACAGTACGAGGGAGAATAATTGAAAAGCAGCAGAAAATAATACTCTTCAGGACAGTACCACAAACAAACAGTACATGCTGGCCATCGCCCGCCCCACGGACTCAGTACTCCCAAATCCACAGTAATAGAAGCATAAGCAGCAGAAAGAATACAGCGCGCTACCCCTAAACACCCGTCTGACCCAAAGAAAAAGAGAAAGGAAGAGAAACCAAGAAAAGAGAAAATAAGGCCCATAGAAACTGAAACTAAACAAAAACCCCACCCACAACCCCCCACCCTGCACGCATGCGGAGGCTACGGCCTACCCCCCCCCTAGCAGTGTGCCTGTCGCCCATAAAACGAACCCGAAATTTAGAACAGAAAAGAGAAAAAGAAAGAAAAGAAATAACGTAATACACAGAAGACCGGAGGAGGGCCACAGAGATAAAACCAAGACTACCAGCACATATCACTCCGGCCGCCCGATCCCAGACCCCGCCACCAACACAATACCCATATTCACTATCCCCGGCAGTCCATCAGTATCCCAGCAGTGCAAGCAAAAACAGTCCGAACATAAGAGGAGACAACCTCAACCTTGTCCCCTGCGATGCGAAGCAGCGACATAGTCCAGCCTCATGGTAGACATCTTGGAAAAGGCGAGCGGGCAAAGTGACCACATCCGAGCGAGGGGGTGTCCATCAAAGTCCATCCGACACACAGCCATGTAGATAAAAATAGTACAGGAAGATGCAACGCCCTTCAGTAAACCACCAGAATCGGCAAGCCCAGTCAATAGTAACCATTCCAGGATAGAGGAGCAAGTCGTGCCAGTAACCCCGCGAGGAGTCGCCAAACGTGGCGCTTGGATATTTTTCTCCAGCCACATCGCATCTCCAGAAATTGCAAGCCTCCCCGAGGATGTAACAGCTGGCACCCCAGCAGCAGTAGGATATCGCACCCCCAGTGTGTCGATAGCAACCGGGAAGGAGGAACGGAAGGCAGAAGCTGGGTGTGGCATAGTGACCTGCTCCCAGAGGCGTCCGTGGTCAGGCAAGGGTGTTGTGGATAGAATCCCATCCAGCCGATCTCCCAATTCGCGAGCAGCGGTATCGAAAGTCGCTCTTAGAATAACTAGGGCTCCCAAAATGTCGCCAAGCAGTATCGGTTTATCAGTGAGAGAGGGCACAGTACCTCCATAGGGCAAACAGATGCAGCACTGTCCCGGTAGTCGGCCGCCATCACTCTCCACAGTCAGCAGGTCACTACGCAGGCATATATCATGGCACTGCCCAACCGAGGGCACAGGGGAGGCACACTCCATGGCCACACAGTGTCGATGTAGCGTGGGCAGACGTCCGCGTCTTCAAGAGCAGCCCAGGAGCCGCCGTCACAGGAGAGAAAGACAAGCTGTAAGATGGCGCCCGGCACTACTCACCAAGAAACAAAGTATCAGGTAGGCAGTCCCCGGGCTGAGGATAGATACAATGTTGCCTCCGCAGCGGCGGTGCCCAAAGCCTGCGAAGCGGTGAGGCAAGATACAGGGGGAAGACGCACTTGCCACGCGTATTCGGCCGATTCCGATCCGCCTGGAATGGCCGCTGTTGTTGTGGCAGGGCCGGCCAGCAAGAGAACAAAGACCCGGCACAGCCGCGTAGCGCCAGGAGGAGGCGAGGGCGTCTCGGCACTCTCGCAGCTGGTATCGAGCAGGGAAGCACATCGGCAGATCCGGGTTCGCCTCCCGTTTCCGCTACCGCCACTCGTGTACAGGATGGAGAACAGGATAAGGCGGAAACCGGGAGAAAGGCGAGAGGGTCGGCGGAGCCGAGGGATCAGGCGGCCATCATGGTTTCGAGCCAGGCTCCTCCCCCGCAATAATGTTTTTAAGATTTTTCTTGAATAAAGAATTAATAAATGCCAAAATGTCCGACATGCTAAAAGTTTTCTTTTAATAAAAATTAGATAAATGGAAAATTAAAGCTGGTCTTGTATTTTCCTACGCCTATTTATTACTAGCTGATCCATCACCGTTATGGTGGTGTGTCTGAATAAATTGACATTTGTTGAGAAACCATGGTAAATCATTTAAAACTGCAGGTGTAAATAATAAATAGTTGAAATAGGTTTAGACACTCCACCAATGTCACAGCATTACTCCTTTGTGTTTCACCAATCCCTGAAGTAGAGTTAAAGAGATCAGAGAAAAGTGTGTAGTTTTATGGGCCCCACTGGTGAATGAATGTGTGACTGGACATATCAGGGAAACGGTGATGCTGGTTTAGAAATTATTTTTGGAGTACCGCTGCAACAGTCGCACGGGGAGGGAAGGCTTTTAATTTTAATTAAAGAAAATATGTAACTTACCTGAGCCGGCCCGATTCGGTCCCGCATCGTCTCTTCATTTATATAATTTTTTGTTACCGCTTCTCGCACTGCGAGAAAGCAGTGGGGCGATGCTCCTCTGCCCACATGAAGGAGTCACCACTGGGTTAACCTGGTTCTGGAAGGGTGAGAGAGATTATCCTTTCTTTTGCTGTTGATCTCAGGTATTGGGCCTGGAGACCTCCACATTTTGTGGCTCCCACAAAGGACCCTAAAGGTACTTCTTATCCATCTGGCTGCAGATGTAGTGATATAAGTGACACTGCGATTTGTGGGGTACTGCCCTGGCTTGAGAGTCGAGAATAGACTAGCAGCATGCAGGTCCAGTTAAAGGTATTTCGGGGCTCTTCTTAAGGAGGCCGATGAGCAGCCTGGTTCACGAGTCAGACGTTATATAATATCAAGCCGTGCATTAAGTCCTCTTTGTGGTACAAGCGAACCATGGGCCTATGTTTGTTGACCATATGCCAGAAAAGGTGAAATATCATATACAAGGATGAGGGCAAAGCATAAATGAACCATTCAGTAAGTGATGTCACTGTACATCTCAAACCCCAAGCTGATGGAACATTCAAGAACACCTATTGTTGGTGACTGTTCAAGATGGAATTCCTGAATCAAGAGAACAGTTTTTTCTCTACACCAGATGGCCCCATTTAAGAAGTGTGGCATCATAATGCTCCGATGACTTCCTGATTTTTCAAATATAGATAAAATACAGAAAGAGTTTGGAAATGGTGATAAGGCTTTGAGGGAAATAAGTTTCAAAAAGCCAAATACACAGGGTCAGGTCCTCTGCTGGAGCGGAGGAGTGTCAACCCACTTAAATTACCCCCAAAGATGAAAAATAAAATGGTAATTCATTGCAATTTTATTTTCCATTCTCCCATCCTTACACAAGCGTCAGGACAGGGGCAGGCTGTTTGTGTACTTTTCAAAGTGCCCATGTCTCTTTAGTCGGCCGTCTTGCGATGACCAGCCAGACATGCACTTTGAAATCTCTGACCCAGCCATCTTAAGACAGCTGGGTTTGATTACGCTCCGGCCTCCAGGGCACCAGGGATCACTAAATGAGGCAGCTCCCTCCAATCAGGGCGGTGCTCTCACAGCATGAGAGCAGCACCAGGATTGTTGGCCGCACTGCATCCGGTTGTATGACACTAAAACGCGGGCTATTACCACGCGTACCATTACAGCGCTGTTTTTACAACGCAAGTCGTTACAACCACTTGCGCTGTAAGCGCTGGATAGTGGAATAGTTTAATTTTCTATTCCAACTCCAGCCCACGTTACAGTAGGGAAGGTGTTGGAATAGAAAATTAAACTATTCCCTATCCAACAGCGCCCTCCAGCGCAAGTCGTTGTAACGACTTGCGTTGTAAAAGCAGCGTACTAATGGCAGCGCGTGGTAATGCCCACGTTGTAAAGGCTGCTCACCCTGCATACAGTACCTGAGAAGAGGTCCAGAGCGGAGGACGTTGGTTCAGGTAAATTTTGTAATATTATTATTTGCGCGCATGCGCACGCCTCCCCCGTAGATGCTAGCCACCACTGCAAATACACTCCAAATAGTAGTACTATGTATATACAAAGCATTGAGGCAAAGGTTACTCATGATGCAGGAAAGCAAAAAAATATTAAATGGAACATTCTAAAGAAAACTAATTCGATGTACTGTGCTATCTAAAAATGACCACACAACAGTGGTATATTGTAGTTCCACGGCTCCACAGAGTAAAATTTATATTTTTTGCAATTCAATGTAATTGACAGCTTCTTAAAAAAAATCTTTTCACCCAAAAATGTATTTCCGTTTTGCTCGTCCCGCAGAATTGATTTGTGATAATTTTTCTGCCACACTTTAAAAAAATTAACATAGTTAGAAATTTTCAAAGTTGCTCACAGAATTGCATCACAAATAATGAAAAGCGACTCTGCAATGCGGCAAACCCCCAAACATGAACAACACCCCACTTTGGGGATGATTACCATCTTGCTAGGAAGGCCTCCAGACTGGTTCCGGAACGAGCAAATACAATTCGGAGCCTATGTTTCCGACCGAGTCGTCTCCTGTTCCAAACCAGATCCTGTCCATCCGACTCGTTCGGAGCTGAATAGTGCCACGCAATGGAACCGGATTCCAAACAAGCGAGTACGATGCATGATTCGGAGAGCTGTATCAACTCGGTGTTAGCGAGACAAAACGGCTGTCCAAATCAGACTTTGGGGACTATAGCAGGCCCCCCTCCACCCGGAGGACTCCGAAGCGGTCACGAGGTGGTATGCATGGGTCCCCTGATCCAAGCATGCACAGTGTGTTTGGCAACATGGGGTGCCCACTACAGGGTGTACGCTTTTCCCCACCCACCCCTTTTTTGCTATGGGAGCCTTTGTACGGTTCAGTACACAGGCTCCCATAGAGTTCAATGGGAGTCTGAGTGAACCAAGTCCATCAGTATACGGCTGCATCATACTTATTAGGTCGGACTCGCACAGCGCGATTCGCTAGGAAAGCCCTCCGGATCAGAGTGGTATGGAGGGCTTTCCTAGCGAAATCATAATCGGTCCCTTTGTTATGTGTTTTAAGAACCCTCAAAGCAACCACAGGGTAGATATGGCTCATACCATCTTGGCTGCAAATGTTTTCTAACTCCGTACAGCAACGTGAAGCCAGGGAGGAGGCCCATGCCCTTTAAATGAGGTGGGGAAAAGTATACATTGGCCAAAATTAGGGCTGACCATTTCAAAGATGAGTTCGGAAGTCAATGAAAAAGAGAACCAGTTCTAGAAAAACATTTCAGGACAAACACCGATGCCCTGATGTTGCTGCTCACCCGGTGACTCTCCCATTTAATTTAAGAACGGGGCTATGTTAAGGTTATTTAACTTAACATATGCATATGGTGAAGGTTAGATTAACATCAAGGGCCCCATTAGGATTGAGGGAGGATCGCCACTGCCGGGCCGGCCGGTGGCGATTCGCCCGCTAGATGGCCCCCTGTCACCCCTGCCATATTACTATTGCCAGGGGCTCCGCGGCGTACGGTAAGACCGTCCACCACTTTACCGCTGGTCGGATATGGGACCGGGCGGAAAAGGGCCTGAATATGGTGGCGGTGCAATGCAGGCACCGCCATCCATATTATGATGTGGCATATTTTATGCTTTTCCATGGCGGAGACTCCTCCATGGAAAGGCATGCAGTATTTGCTATGAGGGGCCCTCTGCGGGCCCCCATGGGGTTGGGGACTGCACTTGGGGAGTACCAATGGTACCCCCCAACATTAGCATGGACAAGGTGGCAGGCACAGCGCGGTGCCTGTCACATTGGGCATGCAATTCACAATGGCCATTCACAACATTGTGGTGGGCAGTGCTGTGAGCACCGCCCAGCACAATGTTGTGAATGTGGGTTGCCACCACCATGGTGGCGGTGGCACCCTAATTGACTGTGTGCGACCACCCCACCACTGGCGGCGGGTCCTGGCGACGCTAGGGTGGCGGGCGACCAGGAGTCCCCCCGCCATCCTAATGGCGCCCTATGCATTAAAAAAAGTTTATTTAGAATTATGGTCAGTATTAGGGCCTGATTCCGATTTGGTTAGAAAGGCCATCTAACTGCATTTGCTCCTTCGTAATCGGATAAGGATTCTTTCCGACCAAATCGGAAAGGTTTCTGACTAAATGATACTGGTGTGAGTTAGGCATTAGGGATATCCAAATCCAAACCCAATGGCATTCGAAATGACCGAGCCGTATGGAGCAGACTCGTACGTCTCTACGGGCCGCATTTCTAAATTGCCGATTACGATGCTGGATTCAGACAGCCTTTCCGAATCGTGCCGTCTGACTCAAATAGGCAGTCAGAATCAGACTTTGGGGGCCCGTAGCGGAACCCCCTGGACCCGATCGGGCCAGTGGGTCCCCCCTTACCAGGCATACACAGTGTGGCAGGCACCAGGGGGTGCCGGCGATAGGGTGCCCAATTTTCCCCAGCCACCCTATCTTCAATGGGAGCCTATGCGTTTGGTGGTAACATAGGCTCCCATTGAAAACAATGGGAGTCCAACCAAATCGTATCTGGAAGCATCCGGATGCATCGTGATCGGTCGATCGGACTCTCCCGATCTGAGTCAGTTGAAAACCATTCCCACACCAATTCGGTCGGGAAGAATTCAAAACCGCATCGTAATTGGGCCCTTAAAGTTAGGTCATAGATATTTATGTAATATAATTTATCTTAGGGATTTAGTTAAAGGCAATTTGCTTGCTGTAATGTATGTTAATTAAATTACATTTAATTCATTATGAAGTGCTGTTTAAGCCTTAAAGCCTGTTCAAGTCTTCATACTCTTGCATCTGGACGGTATTAACCCTGCTCTGTGGCCTCCCGGACTCACTGGCTCCCCCAAAGGGCATCCTACAGGCTGCAGCACTCAACATTCATTGGCAGAAGAAATATGATCACATCACCCCCACACCCAAAACTAATGGAACCCCATTGGCTCCCCTTGCTGACCTGCAGCAGGTTCCAAGCCGACTGCATCCTTTACAAATCCATTGTAACCAGAACCCCGCTTACCTTGCAGTTAATTTCACTTTTCCTGGTGGTTCTCGGCACATCCAAGATAGAAGACAAGCAGATTACCAAGTGTAAAAAAGAAAAAGACAAGGCAGCAGGCCTTTTCTATGTATGCACCCAGGATCTGGAACAACATCCCCAAATCCATCAGGACTACACCAATGCTGGTCTGATTTAGGAACGAGTTGAAACCACACCTCTTTTAAGAATGCCTCATGGCAGTGCATTAAAAGCGCACACACCAGATAGCTCTCCTACCATTCACTGACTTTATGTTTGTCTTTTAACCTGCAGAGCACCCGCTGGCTTTTGTCTAAGTTCACAAAATAGAAATACCACATTCATACATAAAGAGTCGTACATGAATATGAAACGTGTCGGCTGTTCAGATTTTGAAGATGAGCAGAGATGTCGTTACAAATGCTTATTGCTCGAGATGTGTTTGTCTGCTAACTCAGAAGTACAAAACATAAATTAACAGGCCAAGCACAGTTGATTTTTCAGCGAGTGTATACTTGGCTGACTTTCATTTTATTCTCCTAAATTACATATAACCGAGTTTTGTCAATTAGAAAACTAGTGCCTGACCTAGACATGGTTCGGTTTGCCTGACATGGCCTGAGCTCGCTTCCATTTCAGTCTGTCCCTGTTCGCAGAAAGAAATCTGTACTATTATTAAATGGGTACAAGCATTCCACATTAATGTCTGCTGTGTGCTTTTCCATTTCAGAAAATCAGAGAAATAGAAGCTTAACCCATGGCCTCTATGCTAAATTGAAATAATTAGTGTTTTGTCATGGAAGCAATTTCTACTATGTTCATGTCTTTGAAACTTTCATGGTCCTGAGATAAAGCCTTTCTTAAAGATCATTCTTTAGCTTAACAGGTCATGGTATTGTTGCGTTATATAAATCTCATGTCATTTCCTTAATATTTCTGTGCACAAATTAAACATGTACATTGTGTTTATTCTCTTTCAGAAAATCATTTTAATTCATAGGCAAGTCATGGATGGGGTGTGTGTGTGTGTACTTGTTAAAATAACAGTTTGCTAACTTCTTCCCAATAGTACAAAAAGTTAATGTTTACAAGATCTTGGGGCACATTATCAAGCCTGGGCGATAAAATTATCGCCGCTTTATCGGCAGGAAACTGCTGATAAAGTGGCGATAATGAGCTTGATAATATGCTCTATGGAATTCCAATCGAAGCTCATGTTAGATGTCCTTCACATTTAACATGAGCTTCGATTGGAATTCCACACAGCATATTATCAAGCCCATTATCGCCACTTTATCAGCAGTTTCCTGCCGATAAAGCGGCGATGATTTTATCGCCCAGGCTTGATAATATGCCCCTATGTCCATTGTTATGACTAGGCAAAAAAACGCTAATTGTGCAATGTTTAATTCATGTTTATTTTCTTTCAGTAGCTAAACCATTTATTAGGTTAACCAATCATTTGGAAGTGCGCAACATCTTTGGTGATTGCAGATCAGTAATTTGATTGGTTGTCAAGCAAAAGTATCATATTAGTACATCCTATTTAGATAATGTCATGCTATGAATTTGTGTGTTCTGAAAAACCTGTAAAAGATGCTTTTTTAACTGACCCAGTGTTATTTTGGGGCTTTGTACAAGAGCAGACTCTCTGTCAGTCTGTTTATTCGCTTTATTTTTGATTCAAGTCTTTGACTTGCTTTAGAGACTAACATTAGTCCTCTCACAGATGATGATTTCTCATATTTTACTTGAGCTAATTAATAATTGACTAATTACTTTTTGCCTTTTATAGTGATCTTAATTTTAAATCAACCTAAATTGTTTAGCTTGGAATTCTGCCTCACCCAATTTTATTTGATTTTACTGACCTTTGTAGACTCAGATAGTCCCAATCCTATATCATATTTTACTTGAGCTCGTTTACAATTGACTAATTCCTTTTTGCCTTTTTTAGTGATCTTAATTTTAAATAAACCTAAATGGTTTAACTTGGAATTCTGTCTCACTTAAGTTTATTTGATTTTACTGGCTTTGGACTCAGTCTTTTGAAGACTCAGATAGTCCGAATCCTATGATTGACCATCTTAATTCTTTTAATTAGAGCATCGGCACGTACTCATGTAACAGGGCATGTCAATCTGTTGTCTGTGCTGTATTTCTCTTTTGCTTGGAATCATCCGACAGGCTTCCTCCTTCAGAGTACCAGGGCATGCCCCCTTTCTTAGGGGCCGATTACGATTTCGGTCAGAAACTCTTCCGACTGAACCGGTTTTGGAATCGTTTCTGACCAAATCGGGTTCTGTGAGTCCAGCCGACTGATTACGATGCTTTCCAACATCGTTTGGTCGGACTCGCATTGACATCAATTGGAACTTGTGTTCCGAACAAGAACACAGGCTCTCATTGCAAAAAGGGGTGGTTGGGCAAAACCTTGCACCCTGTGGCGGGCACCTCATGGTGCCTGTCACACTGTGCATGGTTGGAAAGAGGTGTCCCATGGGTATCCCCACGGGCCCCACTCAGAGGGCCTTCTACGGGTCCACAAAGTCATATTCCAACAGCCCTTTTATGTCGGACAGACCGATTCGAAATGGCTGTCAGAATCGGCCATTGTAATCGCTCGGTCAGAAACCGTGTCCATAGAGCTGTACGATTGGGCTCCGAACGACTCGGGATGTCCAAATACTGCTCGGAACCGAATCGAACAGCCCAAACTGTTTCCTTGCATCATAATCGGTTGGTTGGAAATGTGTCCGTTTCGCTCTGAAATACAGGTTCCGAAATGGATTCCGAGAATTCGAATCCCATTCAGAGCCTTTCCAAACAATATCGTAATCGTCCACTTAGTGTGCTGGAAGATAATTCCTCCATCAGTATGTTAAAGCATGCCTCATTTCTCCATATGTTGGGACATGCCACTTGCCTCCATATATCCATCCAGTGAGCTGGAAGAAGATTCCTCCATCAGTGTTCTGGGGGTGCCACCTGTCTTAGTGTGTTGGGACATGCCCTTCTCTCATTCTGCCAGGAAGTGGCCTCTTCTTTCAGTGCCCTGGAAGATGATTCACCCATTAGTGTGCTGGGGCATGGCTCCTCACTCCATGTGCTGAGAAGTGCCCCTCACTCAATGTGGTGGTCATATCCCCTCTCTCGCTGTACTAGAACATATCTTTCTCAGTGTGCTGTGCAGAGAGATGATCTCTCCTATGAGGTGCTTTCACATGCTCCCTTTCTCAGTGTACTAGGACATGCCACCCTCCCTTGATGTTATGGCAGATGACCCCTCCCTTCATTTTCAGGGACATTTCCACTTCCTCAAGTAGCAGGTCGTATCCCATCCCCACGGTGCTAAAAGTTGACCTCTCTCTCTATGTGCTGGGACATGGCCCCCCTGTTCATGGCCAGGAACATGCATAACCATCATGTGCTGAGATACGCCCCCCTCACTATATCAGAACTTGTCTTCCTCTTCTCTGCACCTGAACATGTCCCCTTCCTCCTTCCCGAGGACATGCTACCTCTCCAGGTGTGCTGGAAGAGGAGGGTCCCTGCTCTCTGTGCTGCTTGAGACATGCTTTTTCCGCCAGGCGCTGGGTCATCCAACCCCCCACGACTACCAGCACATGCCCCCTTGCTTGTGTACACGACTATGCACAGTGTGCCGTGGGAGGTAAATAACTAGACCTGCCGTAGACACCTCCCTCCCTGCTCATGTTCTTTTCATTGTCTCATCTCAGATAGTAAAACTCCTTTCAAAGGACACAGATGAGTCTCTCCTGTCTCACTGATGGTCCCTAAGGGCTGGTTGTCTCCAAGCCACCTGCTCGGGTGCTTTGATCACTTTTCTGTTTTCCTTTGTGAATATTTACCCAAGAGGGGGCGAGCACAGAGGGAAACAATCCAAACAACAGTTTATATCTTGAAGTGTGTGCAGCACACGTGCATCTGGATTTTCAAGTAATGCAGAAGGAGAAGGACCTACTCCATGTGTAGGAAAAGATTTTAGAAAGATTTTATGCACAAAGGGTTCAACTCGTCCTCTGAGAAGTAACAAAACCTCCTCCATGGAACCGTGACCCATTCCCCACCTCACGCCCATCTCATCCTTGTAGCCCCACCTCGCGGCTTCATGCGGTCTTGCAGGGCCAAGCTGCCACATAGATCACACAATCCCACAGGCTTTGGATTTTGACTATAGAGCTATCCCTCAGGTGAATCCTACCTTCCAGGTTCAGACCTGATGCAGCAGAGCAGACCCCCCTGGGTTGTGCTTGGGTGGTTTTGATTAATTGTTACAGTTTTAGTTGTGCAGCAAATCTGGTTCCCTGGCGTAATAGAATGGAATCTGCCATCATAAGTCCATAGAAATTTGAAATGCGTCATTTTGTACCACAAATCAAAATAATTGCATGTTGCGTGTAGAAGCACCTACATGGTACTGCCAGCAACACTGATTCTATGCACCGACCAGCTGGGCAACCCCAAACATTAGGGTACAGTCAAAACCAAAGCATATGTTCATGGCAAAGTATATATTCTCTCATTGACATGCTAAATCAAAATTATTATGAATGGCTGCATTACATTCTGAGGAGTCCTGAAGATGGTCTCACTGGCTCAGCAGGCCACTAGAGACCGAAACGTCGACAACTCATCCTCCTTAACATAATCAATTCCATTTCTGTTATATTTAGTCCAATCTGATTATTCGACTGTTGAATTTTGATATGATGGGACGTTTGAATTGTGAAAACGACTTTGTTAAGAAAATTGACTGAGCTTCCATTAATCCCTATATTGAATATGCATTGATGAAACTGAGGGATTATATGGCGGCACCAGTATTAACATGTGAATTTGTATATGTACTGCTGTGAATTTTGATGTATGTAATATAGTTTGAGAGTAAGGGGAGTGCAGGAGTCACCCGCACTTCTTCCTAAGGCACACCTGTAGGAGACGACGGTTCCTTCAACGAGTTCTAATGTAAGTAATCAAGGTGAAGAAACAAGGAAATGTCTTTTTCATTGGTAATCCATTTAGGAATATATTTATTTTGTAGGTCACATATTACATCATAGTGACTGTATTGAAGAATGGTGCACTCAATTTATTTTTCAACAACATCCAATTGTATTGATGATGTCCCTATGCATTTCGGGACGGGGCCCTTCATCAGGTGACAATTCACAAATCTGAAAATGAAAGGTATCATATCATGAAGGGGAGCTATCTACCACAATATAAAGTACATCACAAAAAAATTAAATGGTCGAGGGGTGAGCTTAAATAGATGTCCAAACCAGTGGAATAGTACTGAAAAGGTGTGTGAGTAAGAAAAACGATAAAGCAACCAACACAGTAACTTATCGTGTATCACTAAAAGGTGACAAAGGAATCTAAAGCTGAGAGTGTACCAGAGTCTGTGTAAGTTAATGCGGAACCTCATAATTAAAAAAGCATTAATCGTGAAAAAACATAATAGCAAAGGTCTGTCTCGTGATAGAGAAGATATTAATAATAGAGGCAGTGAAATAATAGCAAGGATCCCGTGAAGTTAAACCATAGTGCAAGGCGCGAGACCCGCGTAAACATCACCTGTGCAAGTAAGTAACTCGGAGTTAGCTCGGGCGCAACGAACGAATTGCGCGAACAAGTCGCATCTGATATAAAATGTAAATGTAAATGTAGGTATACTTATATAGCGCAACCTGTCACCACAAAGGGAATCCTGGCGCTTGCCTAGGGAACCCGTCCTGGTATTCCCCTGTGAGAAGCCCCGACAGGGTGTCCACACGGTGAAAGTCAGGCATCCCACCGCGAGGGGCCGTTGTGGAGATTAAGCAAGCTATTGCCCAGAGTCGCAGAGTGTGAACCCATGAGTCGAGGAGGCACCGGGACAAGAATTATCGAGTCCGTGGAATTTTTAGCCCAAGACCCGCCGGGGCGGGGAATTGAACCCTGGTCCAGGACCGATCTCAGATTCCGGGTCTGCCACCTCTAACCCCTGAGCCACACTTCTCCATATATATATCTGATACATATATCTGATATAAAGCACCCGTGTGAGTAAACCGCAAAAGAATAAATACAGTAGTCAGGGCTTACCAGATATCGTGCGTGGAAAGCACATAGCAGGTCTAACTAGTGGGTCGGTACTCCGTGAAGCAACACGGAAGTAAGTGAAATGAAACGAAACTAAAAACGGACCATCGTAATAGAGGATTACACGCCGATATTGGGAACCCAACTAATAAAGGGAAAACAAAAGTATATTGAGGCTAAACCCTGAGGTCAATGCAATGAAACAATATACAATAAACATATTGATAAAATAAATCACAAACGAATTCAAAATAAGGGTAAACATAATGAACAAACAAAGAACGGCGGCCATCTTGGGAGAGTCGAACTTCCCAAAGGTTCAATCATCAATACTAGAATAAGTAATAAGAAGGGTCATTGCGGGGAAATGAAAAAATGTATAAAGTAGGGTGAGAAAAGTTACAAAGAAGGTGAAGAATAAGGCTAAATGCATGTGAGTAGACAAAAATGAAACATTAAGTAGTCAACAAAATCAGTGAGGCAACAAGAACGTAAGGTAGTTCAAAAATGGTAAAAGGAAAGTAAATAATCGAGGATTATAGGAGGGTAAAGAAAATGTAAGAGAAACAAGGGGTACACCAAAATAATGTATAAAGGATGGGCAAATAAGTCATGGAATACACAAATGAAAAATCAACAATGGCACATTGTATGAAATATCAAAAAAACGTATAGACGGTTCTAGTCTACGCAGAAGGACATTTTAGATAGCACACTAGAAGAGAGATAGAAAGGAAAAGATGGAGGTGACCAAGAAAAACATGATAAACATAGGATCAGAAGGAGCATGGTTATACAGTAGGTAAGACAATATGTTAATTAGAGAAAACAACTATATTCAATCCTGTCATTGAGGCCTCTAGGTTGGCAAGCATCAAGTCTCTTTATCCAAACCGTTTCTCTTTGTAGGAGTCTTTTTTTGTTGTCAATGCCTGGTCTCAACGGTACAATCTCCAAAACAAGGAACCGCAATTGACTCACGTTGTGTTGATGTGTGATGAAGTGAGCCGCCAGTGGTGCTTTGGTAGTCTTGTTTCTAATAGTGCTCTTGTGCTCCGTCAAACGGACTTTAATTTCTCTTTCAGTTTTCCCTACGTAAGGTAATCCGCAGGGACATTTAAGTAGGTAAACAACATTCTTGGAATCACAGGTTGCATTGGTTAAAAGTTTAATGACTTTTCCAGATGATGGGTGGTTGATGGTATTCCCTTTAATGATGTTATGACAATTACTACAGTTCATACAAGGTATAGTGCCAGAATAGTTCATGGAAGAGTCTGTTGGTTCTGTCTCCGAAATGTTCTTGATGTTTTTGGCTCTCTGGTAGGCAAACAGTGGTTTGTAGTTAAAGATACCCTGAAAGTCTGGTTCATAACGGATCATATCCCAATTTTTAAAAATTATGTTCTTGATGACACTGCTTCTGGTGAAGTATTTGGACACGAAAACAGGTCTTTGGTCGCCGGTAGATTTACAGTGTGGGATCAAAAGGTCTTGACGATTCTTAACAGCGACGTGTGTTTTGGCTGTCTGCAACGTGGATTCAGGATATTTACGATCTCTGTATCTTTGTAGAATCTTTTGTTCAGACAAATCATATGCTTCAGGTTCAGAGCAAATTCTTTTGGCTCTTAACAGCTGAGAGTAGGGTAGATGAGTTTTCAAGGAGGTTGGGTGACAGCTGGTGAAAAAAAAGCATTGTTTCTCTCTAACAAATAGGTCAGTGGTGAGTTTATTGTCCTGTAAAGTAACCTGAACATCCAGGAACGGTAGACTGTTGGAGCTGATGGTATGAGTGAATTGGATGTGATCATCAAGGTTGTTGATATACTTTAAAAATTCAGAGATTTCCCTAGGTTGCCCAATCCAAATTAGAAAGATGTCATCAATGTATCGCCACAGGGTCAAGATTTTGTTTGACCATTTGTTGTTGCTCAAAATGTGGTCCAGTTCCATACGATGCATGAAGAGGTTAGCGTAGCTCGGAGCTGCGCAATTGCCCATTGAAGTGCCAATGAACTGTAGATAGTAGTCATTGTTCCATGAAAAATAACTGTGATACAGTGTAAATTGTATGAGTTCAAGTATCAGAACTTTCAGATCATCATCGATCGGGTGATTCAGCAGAAAAGATTCAATAGCTTCAATACCCCTGTTATGTGGGATCGATGTGTATAGGGCACATACGTCAATGGTGACCAAGGTGTATGAGGTGTCAGGCTCCAGGATCACTTGTTGAAGTCGATTAAAAAAATCTGTAGTGTCACGTAAATACGTGGACATGATCTTAACAATGTTTTGAAGGTATAAGTCAATGAACTTCCCAGTCGGTTCATGAATGGAATTTTTTGTCGAAACGATGGAGAGGAAAGGTGGATGATTTAGATTTTTATGAATCTTGGGAAGCAGGTGAATGCTAGGACATTTGGGGTGAGATTGTGTCAAGTATTTGTGATCTTGGCAGTGGGGGGCGTGGCCAAGCAGCATGGCCGACAGGACGTGAGCTCCACCAGCTCCGTCCCGAAGACCGAGTAAATCCTGTTATTTCTCCTGCCCGGACCCTCTCGTTCCCGGGAAAGCGTGTCGGAGAGGCGGTGGGAGTCCCGCCGAACCCCTGTGCCTGGGGGACCTGCGGCCTGGCTGCTCCTGAAGGCGGCGCCGGCGGCACCGCGGCTTTGGCCTACTCGCTGGGCCGGACGGCGAAGGAAGTGAGCAGCGACCCTAGCCTGAGTCTGCAACCTGATGCCCGCCGGCTGACTGCTGTGGGATCCCTGGCCCGGGACCGGGAGACGGAGGTGCCGGAGGACCGAGGCCCTACTGTAATGCGGTGAGGAGGGGAGAGGGACGGAGGTGTCGGCCATCTTACGCGGCCTCGCTGGGCTGAAGTGCGGAGGGGCGCCCCCCCTTCTTTGATTCCTAGCGCTGCACCATCGGACGACGGAGCGCCTTCATCTGGGAGTGCGGGCTGTGGAACCAATCTGCCCTGGCCCCCCCTTGTGGCGCGGAGGTGGGTGTGGGGGCCCTGGTCTGCTGTGATTCTGCCGGGGTCCGACCACACTGGATCTGCCACTCCTGTGCCCCCTCCCGCTGGCTAGTATCCTGTGCCCTGAGGCAGATCGGGATCCCTGACACTTGTGGGGCACCGGGGGAGCTCACGGAGAGGTGTTGCTGGACCCGTGGACGAATGGCGCCCCTCCCCCGGCTGTCCGCCATTTTGGAGTTGGTCTTGGGCTGCCTCCTTGGGATCGGTGGCAGCCGGTAGAGGAGTCTGCCTGTGCCCCGCTCTGCCCTGCTCTCTGGTAGAGGTGAACCCGTGACACTGCGCTCTGGTGGCATCTGAACTGTGACCTGCATTGCCTACTGTGATCTTGGTCTTGTGGACCCGTACACTGCTTGCCCATTTTCCCTTCGGCGCTGTGGTGGCGCGCACTCTACCCTGCTTGGGTGGCTTCAGGGAGGGCCCTACTGAGAACATTGATCCCTGGTGCAGCAGATATGACGGGCCAGACTGGCCGTGGCCCTAAGGCTACCCAACCCAACACGATCACACAGTACACTACCCCTCGTCTGCCACAGCAGAGGATTACGCGCCAAATGGGCGCTGGAGATGGGGATGGGGAGTCACCGGAGCCGTCCAGAGCGGGACTTCTTAAGGCTATACAGGGTTCGCACACTGCCCTAGAGCGCCAGATTGAGACGGTGTCCGTGGATGTGAACCTTTTGAGGACTGACCTTCGCAAGGTGGCGGATAAAGTCTCGGACGCGGAGGGCAACATCACTCAGCTGCAGGGGGAGGTAGCGTCCCTACAGAAGTCACTCTCTCAGCTTGCCTCTACTACCCGAGCATTGGAGAGACGCGCCGAGGATGCAGAAGGTAGGGCGCGCCGAAGTAACATACGGGTCCTGGGGGTCCCGGAGCGGCTGGAGGCAGGGAACCCTGAACGATTCCTGGAGACCTGGATCCGTGAGCATCTCTGTCCGAACGGTTTGTCCAGTGTCTTTATTGTGGAGCGGGCCCACAGAGCCCTGGTGCCCCCTCCGCGTCCTGGGGAGGCCCCTAGAGCCCTCATCGCAAAAATCCTAAACTATAAAGACCGGGACTGCATCCTCAAGGCGGCGAGAGAATCGGGGCCCCACACGACCGAGAACAGTCGCATCTCAATTTACCCCGACTATACCCAGCAGGTGCAGGAGCAAAGGAAATCCTACTTGGGGGTCAAACAGAAGTTACGCGACATGCAGCTACAGTATATGCTTTTATACCCCGCTAAGCTCAAGGTGCTCTCCCAGGGCCGGGCACACTTCTTTGAGACGCCAGCAGAGGTATAGGAGTGGCTCGAGATCAGAGGAGATGATCTGCCCCCGGGTGAGAGAGGGGGATCGCGTGAAGTGTGGGGGACCAGACCGCAGAGACGACGGCGTGGCAGGAGGAATCGCCGTTCTGGATCCCGTGGTCCTCCTGAGACTCAGCCCACAGTGGGTCCGGATGGGGCCATACTGATGGAAGCCTCGCCTGAAAGGACTGAGTCACGTTTACACGGTGCGGCTGCACCTGATGACATTTTGGTCCCGGATACCCTGCAGGAGACGCCGGTGAACGTGGACTCTGCGGCCCCAGTGGTCCCGGAAACTGCCTTGCAGACCCTAGACTTGGAATGATCCTTGCCCTGCCTACACTGACTCTGCTGTGCGATTGCTGTTATTGTATAGTTCCTTATAGCCCGGCAGCTCTTTAGATCTCTGCTCGTTCTGAGTGGATGTTGTGAGTGATTGTTCACTGATCGATACCTTGCACTTGGCGACTGGGTTGCATGTGCACCGAGTGAGGGGGGTTGTGAGTGTGGGCTGCTCCTCCCGCATTGCTGACTTAGGGGGGGAGAGATGTCCGGGTTCGTATACCGGATTCGTTGGGTCTTTCGGGGAGCTGGGAGGGGGGGTGGGTTGGGTTGTTCTGTTGTGTGTGTGTGTGAGTGGAGAGTGTTGAATGGGGTGGCTGTGCACGTCCTGGCACTGGCGGGGGAAGGGCGTGGTGGCGTTTCTGGTTGTTGCTATCCTATTGCTCGTGGGTGGTGGGGTTTCAGGGGTTCCAGTCAATATTTCGTATGTTGGGGTTGTTGGGGGGCGGGGTTTGGGGTGTGACACCGATGACACTGGCATTTGGCGCATGTTGCTTCTGCTTAGCGGGGCGCTTGCTTTGTGCGATGCATTTTTGAACTTCTTTGTGGCAAGGGCCTACTGGCGACAGCCTAGGCTGTGTGTAAACTGTTGCCCGGCTGGGCATGAATGGTGGTCATGGGGTTTAAATTCTTGACGTGGAATGTGCGTGGCCTGGGTACGTGCACTAAGAGACACAGGGTCCTCACCTTCCTAAAACGCCATGGGATTTCAGTTGCTTGTTTACAGGAGACCCACTTGGATGATGATGGTGCGCAGCGACTAGCCAAGAAATGGAGAGGCCAGCTATTTCATTCCTCCTACTCTACATACGCTAGGGGAGTCCTAATCTGGGTGGCCCCTGGGGTTCCATGCGCTGTCCAATGTATTGATGCGGATGTGGAAGGCAGGTACATATTGGCGAAACTCAGATTGGATGATAAGGTCCTTCTGGTCTTTAATACGTACGCGCCGAACATTGATGACCCGGCATTTTTCTCCCGGATGCAGGATCTAGTGGCTCCTAGCCTAGAGGCGCCCCTCCTTTGGTGTGGGGACTTTAACTGTGTGCTACATCATGAACTGGACCGTAATCCACCCCGGGCGGGAACTAAGCCCCGTATGACGGCGTGTTTGCAGGACGTGATGCATAATATAGGGGCGATCGATGTCTGGCGCGCGTGTCACCCCACACAGAAGCTTTGCACTTGTTATTCCCCGACCCATGGCACTCACAGTAGGCTAGATAGAGTGTTGGCGGCCAATCTCCCCTCCTCTCTCACGTTGACGGTCACACACCAGGCCCGATACCTATCGGATCATGCTCCGGTCACGTGCGTGGCGCAATGGCCTGACCGGACGGAACGTCCCCGCTCGTGGAGACTGCCAACTGATCTGCTCCAAGATCAGGTGGCCCGGGATCATGTGGCAACGTCCCTCTCCGATTATCTGGAACTTAACTGGGCGGGGAGTGACTTGTCTTGCTCCACTAAGTGGGAGGCACTAAAAGCGGTCGTCCGCGGTGCGTGTATGGGCCTGACGTACGGGGTCAGGAAACAACTACTATCAGACTTACAGACTGCGGAGGCTGAGCTCTTGCGTGTCCAAGCCCGCCCTGACCCGAACATCTCGGATCAGCGCGTGGAGGGCCTGGCCCTTGGGTCGATCCATGATATTCTCACGAGGCTCGATCGCTTTACGCTGGGCCAATATAGACAGAGACTGCATCGAGAGGGGGATAAATCTGGCCGCTTGTTGGCCTGGATACTTCGCCGGGAGTTCACGGCTGAGCGTATAGTAGCCCTGCGGGCGCCCAGTGGCGATATGGTCCACTCGGAAGCTGCTGTACTCACGGTTCTGCGGGACCACCTGCGGGCTGTGTATGAGTCTGACCGGTCTATATCTGAGGAGGTCTACCACCCATACCTCGAAAACATTGGCTTGCCGACCCTCCCAGAGGCAGCGGCAAAAGGCCTTGATGTCAAACTGACGCTCGGTGAAATCTCTGCGGCGATTGCCGCCCTCCCACGAGCCAAAACCCCTGGCGGGGATGGATTCCCTGCAGAGTTTTATCATACGTTCGGGCACACCCTGGCCCCCCTCCTTTTACAGGTTTACAATGAAGCCTTACGCACAGGTGACCTCCCACCCACCTTGAATCAAGGTGAGGTTTGTATGATCCTGAAACCGGGCGGTGACAGCACAGACCCCGCTTCGTATCGTCCTATCACTTTGATTAACTCAGACGCGAAAATCCTAACCAAACTGTTGGCCAATTGCCTTGCCCCACACGTAGCTCAGCTCGTCCATCCAGACCAATGTGGCTTTGTCCCTGGTCGCAATACGGCAATGAACCTACGCCGCCTGAACCACGTATTGCACGAGGTCCGGGGGCGAGACACTCCCCATGTGCTGGTCTCCGTTGACCTGGCTAAAGCCTTTGATACAGTGCATTGGGGATACCTGATGCATGTACTTCTCAAGATGGGATTTGGTCCCGGCTTTCGAGAGTGGATACGGATCTTATATAGGACGCCCCGGGCCAGGGTGCGTCTGGGTTCGGCCCGCTCTGATGAGTGGACGTTGGGGAGGGGTACCCGACAGGGCTGCCCATTGTCCCCCCTTTTATTTGCCCTCGCAATTGAGCCCCTGGCCATATCAGCCCGTAAGGAGTTACATGAATGGGGTATTGTGGTGGGAGACACTACTAATGTCATCTCCCTTTACGCCGATGATGCGCTTTTCTACCTGACCTCTCCGCTGGAGGCCCTCCCCGCTCTGTTGCGCCTCTTGGACCGCTTTGGTGCGGCCTCGGGACTGCGCATAAATGTTAATAAGTCCCTGGTGTTCCCACTGACTCCTGAGGATCTCGTCCCGACGCCGGATTCTCACTGTGCGGGCCTCCGGTGTGAACGTCTGGCGTTCCGGTACCTGGGTATTCAGGTGGCCGCTTCTGATGAGGCTCTCTTAACCCATAACATGGACAGGATTCTTGTGGCCCTCCGCAAGTCCGTTGTATTCTGAAATACGCTCCCTCTCTCCCTTATGGGCCGTCTAGCAGTTGCCAAAATGGTGATGCTCCCTAGAGTTCTATATGTGCTGCAGAATACCCTATGCCCGTTGCCCCCCGGGTGTTCCGCACACTGAATTCGCTCCTTACATCTCTTCTCTGGGCGGGTGGTCGCAGCAGAGTTGCGTTGCGCACGGTGAGGCAGTGTTGGGATGCGGGAGGCCTTGAGGCCCCGAGATTTGATTTATATTACTATGCTGCACAACTTCTCCCAGCGGCCAGATGGTTTGCTGGCACTGAGAACTGGGAGTTGGCATTGTTGGCGGGAGTGGCTTCGGACAGGGTGCTACAGGAAGCTCTAATGCAGGGTCGGGGCGCCGACGACGCACTGCCCTATGTCGTCAGGCATACGGCCCACATTTGGCAGCACTTCGTTGAGCGCGTTTTGCGACGTGCGCCATTCCATAGGGAGCTCTCCCTTTGGATCCTGGCCCCAATACTCAAGATGGAGGCGAATATGTCTTTCCGAGAGTGGCGCATGGGCGGTTGCGAGACACTTGCGGATCTCTATCCGGACGACTCGTTTGTGTCATTTGAGAGAGCAGCGGACTCATTTGGACTGCGTGAGGGCCAGTACCTGCATTATGGATGTCTCCGGGATGTAGCCAGGACGACATGGCCCCAATTCCCAGAGGCGCCCGAGCTCACTAATACCCTGGACATCATCTTGTCCTGTGGCAGAGGTAGGAGACTGATTTCCCTTCTTTACTCGGCGATGCGCAGGGACTCGACTCCCCCATTGATGCCTGCTTGGAGGGCTTGGGAGACGGATCTGGGGATTGAATTGGACCCGGCCCAGAGGAAGTGGATAGGAATGTTGACTCGTAAAGTTTCTTGTAATGCGCGTTTCAAATTGATACATTTTAATTTCCTCCATCGCACCTATATGACACCTGCCTCCCTCCACCGTATCTCCTCGGACAGGAGCCATAATTGCCCGAGGTGTAGGGCTGAACGGGCGGGATTCCTTCACCTGGCCTGGGAATGCCCCCTAGTACATGACTTTTGGGTGGAGGTGGTGGCACACATTACCCGGATTACACACCTTGCGATCCAACTGGAACCGCTTCACTGTCTGCTGGCACTAGTGCCCAAACCCAGGAAGAGGGGTCTGTCCTACAAATTACTGCAACTCCTGTTGGTTCTGGCGAGAAGGCGGGTGGCCATTACTTGGATGGGACAGAGGGCGCCTGAAATCTCTAGTTGGTTACGGGACGCTAGGGAATGGGCCCTAGCGGAGGAGACACATATGCAGAGCACACGCAGGGATGGGAAACTCCAGGATGACTTACTCGCTTGGAGGGCCATGTGTATCGAGGGGATGGAGGAGGATGACTCGGACGCTACCAGCGCGGAGCTGTTTTCCTCCGCTTCCTCGGAGTCTGATGATGGTGGGGAGGGATCCGGGGTGCAGTGTCTTGAGGTGGTGTAGCAATCCCCTGAGTCATGCCGATATTCCTTGTTGCGTACACTTGTTGATCATTGTGATTACCATCGATCACATTCTACTATGAGGACCGCTCTGTAGTAGGCCCTTGCCTACCTCTCCTTATGTGATTGCATCAATGCCACAAATGCCATTCATGGGTTTCTTGTTCTTGTTATGTTTGTTTGGATTGGTATAGCACCATGTAAGAAAATTGGCGAAGGTATTGATATTGACCAGGGGATTCTGGGAGCACAAGAGCAAATCCCTTCATTGTTTTGCAGGTTTAACGAGGTGCCGCCCTGCCCCCGGGATGTGGGCCGCACCTGGCTGTGTACCTCCTTTTTGGATCTGACCTTCCTGGTCCGTATGTGTTAACTGCTTTGTCATTTGTATAATTTGTGCCTCTTTATTTTCTTCGCCAACAAAAATAAAGTTAAAAAAAAAAAAGTATTTGTGATCTTTATCGGTGATAGTTCCCGTCGTGACAGCTTTATCCAGGATGATTTTAAGTACGTTAGAGAAGGACTCGGTAGGATCATACGTTAACTTCATGTACAGGTTGGCATTATGGACGTGGTCAGTCACACTTTTGTTGTAGTAATCCCTGTCCATAACTACCAGTGCTCCCCCTTTATCCGCTTTGCAACAAACGATGTTAGGATTGTTAGCAATTTGGTTCAGAGCTCCAGATTCCCTGCAGTTAAAATTGTTGCGCTTGGGATTTGTTTTTTTGAAACATTCTTTAATGGAATTCATTGTAATAGTTTCGTATGAATCGAATATTTTATGGCTCACTGGAGCCAGAAATGTACTTTTGCTTTTTAAATCCTTGCAGGTGTGAATCACTGGAGTACTGATTGGTAGACAAACATTAGTGAAGAAATGGTACGCATGAATTTGTATAGACTTACTTCCATTTCCAGTTCTGAGGTGTTATATGTTGGGACGAACGAAATACCTCGTTCGAGAGTGGACAATTGTAAGATGGTCAGCGTAGTTTTTGAAATGCACCCAAAGACACGACTATTATCGTATTTATATTGACCTATTTGAAACGCTTACCTAGGAGTGCCGCCATCCCCACATTATTCGTTGTAATATAGTTTGAACATATGACATATATAATTGATCAGCTGAAATACGGATTGAGTTAAAATACACTCTTCTTGATAACAATACATCTATGTTTGTATTTATGAATCGTCATTAGAAGGTAATGAATAGGTTTCACATCTGTGACCATTTGAAGTGATGTATATTGGAGAAACAATTCCTCAGGGAACAATTTCTGTGAATTGACTATTATACCTAGTTTCTTGGGGAAGTTTGGGTTGCCCTATTGACAATGGTTCACTAACAGAATATCAACACCAACAATATCCCCATACCACAAAATTGAGTTATAAATGTCGATGTCAAAAATATTGACATCCTATATTTATAATAGTAAGTACAAAAATATTGGGAAACAAATATCGATGCCAGGAATATAGTTGTACAAAATATTGATAGTGTATATATATTTATATAAAATAAAATAATACAAATTAAATATATTAAATAATAAAATTAATTAAAAACAATGTTTGAATTAATATACATTTTAACAGATTTAACTAATAAACGTAATTTCAAAAAGTTAAACCCAGATACATAATAATTATTACTATATATATGTACTTTAAAGCAATCAATAAACTATTAATTTTAACGTATTTTATAATTTTAAAATTATGTATTGATTTTACAAATAAATATAGATATACATATACCAATAACATAACATCTATTAAAAAAAATTCTATCATAAATTAAAACATTAAACTATTTAAAACATTTTAAACTTACATTTCCCAATCCAGACTGTGCAACAGTAGGGAAACTGTTGGATAGCGGAGGGATATAAATTACTATTCCCACTCCATTAACTGCAAGAGTAAGGAAATTGTTGGATATCGGAGGGGATATAAATTACTAATCCCACTCCAGTCAGTGCAACAGTAGGGAAAGCATTGGATTGCAAAGGGGTAGATAAATGCTATTCCCACTCCAATGACTGCAACAGTAGGGAAAGTGCTGGATTTCGGAGGGTAAAAAGTACTATTTCCACTACAGTGAGTGCAACAGTAGGGAAAGTGTTGGATAGAGAAGGAATGACATTTACTATTCTCACCCCACTCAGTGGAACAGTAAGGAAAGTGTTGGATTGCTTAGAGGTGACATTTACTATTCCCACTCCATGCAGTTCAAAATTAAAAACAAAAAATCTTTTTTTCCCCAATAAAACAAAATAAATGCAAAATAAATAAATATTTTTAAAATTAAAATACAAATATATATAACATTAAATAAAAACAACCTATTATAATGTTAAATACATATCACAAATACCTACAAATATTATATTAAATAAAACAAAAAGAATTTGCAAACAAATACATATTTTTATTTAAAGATTATTTATGAAGAAAAATATTAATGATTACATAAATTTAGTGTATTTACTTTCTACCCTATAACACCAGAGCATTCACAACCTAAATCTAAATTAAAAAAGATGTAGTTCCATAATTAACATAATTATTAATTTAAGAAATATTCTTAATTAAAAAAAATTAAAACACTTAACACTTAACTTCACACCCTTTATCCCCTATAACCCCCACAACCCACACCTAAAATTTAACTGTAAGAAAATATATTACACAATAAAAAAAAATTTCAATTAAAAAACTAATAGTATTTAACACTAATATAAAGTAAGTACAATTAATTTACTCCCCACCCTTTACCCCTATAAAACCAAAACCCACACACAAAAAATTAAACAATAACCCTAACTAATTAATAATTAATACAATAATATTAATTATCAACTAAATATTAATTAATTACAAATATATTACTTCCCTTATCAATTAATGAATTAATATTAGTTGTCAACTAATTATTATTAATTACAAATACATTACTTCCCACCCTTTATCCCTATAAACCCCACAACCTGCACCTAAAATGAATTACGCAATTTCCATAATTAATTTTCAATTAATGAATTCATTAAAAATAAATAACTTCCCACCTTTTACCTTTATAAATCCAAAACCCACACCCTGAAAAAATATAATTGAACAACGACCAAACGAATGATCAAGTATGTCTTATTAATTATCAAGTAATTATTACTTAATTAAAAATAAATTACTTCCCACCCTTTACCTCTATAAACCCCACATCCCGCACCTAAAAAAATGTATACAGCTACCATAATTCATTACCAATTAATGAATTAATATTATTTAGCAACCAATTGATAATTATTTCAAAATAAATTACTCCCCACCTTATACCCCTATAAACCTCACAACCCACACATAAAGGGGTCAATTCCGATTCGGGAATATTAATCCGTACGACGATTCGTATTCGTAGCCCTTTCCGTACGAATCGTACAAATCCATCCGAATCGCGTAGTACGATCCGTAGGAAAATAATACGTCCAAACCTTTGCGAACCGTACGAAAAGCAAGGGTAAATCATTACGATATGGACCCTCACAGTGAACCGTACGAATCGTAAACATGCCGTATGACCCGCCAAGTACGATCCGGACCGGGGAATGAGTACGCGATTCGTATAGTAAACATCGCATATGAGCAATTCGTATGGAGAGCCACACAATCACATATGCACTGTACCCCTACGATCATGGGGTGTACGCACTGTACCCCTACGATCATGGGGTGTACGCACCGTACCCCTACGGTTTTGGGGTGTACGCACCGTACCCCTACGATCATGGGGTGTACGGACCGTACCCTTATGATCTTGGGGTGTACGCACCGTAGCCTTACGATCATGGGGTGTACGCACCGTACCCCTACGATCTTGGGGTGTACGCACCGTACCGGGGGGGTCCGTTTTGAACGCATTTTGAGTCGAATTCTGCTTTTCTGGACGTTTTGAGCTCCTGTAGAAAAAGAGTAGTACGGAGTGTTGACTGGATGAATCGTACTTGCTGGGTCGGAAAATGCTGCTTCAATCAGTACGGACATCGCGTACTGCGCGTTCCGAATGTGATTCGTACGGATTATTGAGTTGTACGGGCTTTGGTACGATTCGGACGGAGAACTGCTTTGGGTACGCATCGTACTACATCATACATACGGGGACGTTCGAGGATACGATTCGTACAGGAAAAATGCTCCGTACGGCTATTCGTACTGAATTTTACCGAATCGGAATCGGCCCCAAAATGTACCCAAAAAGTAAAAACACAATTAACACGATAAATCTCAATTAAATAAATATTAATAAATAAAAAATAATCATTAATATATTATAATTAAATGACTTCCCACCCCTTTCCACTACAAGCTCATTACCCGCTACGGAACTTAAAAATGCTAAATGTAATCAAAATAAAATTGATAATTACTAAAAATGTAACACTTATGTTACAAAACATAATTATGCAAAAAAAAGACATCACATTTATTTAAAATATATACTAAAATAAACACTAATTTAAAAATTGATATTTTAAGCAACTATATTTTTGCAAACGATATCAATGACTTCAATATTTTAGAAAATCATATTTGGCAGATATGTGTTAATAAATGGGTTTCTCGATGGGCAACACATTGTATTGGGGAGGGTTTACACTCCAAACACGGAGCAGGACAAGTTCTGGGAGGTTTTGAACACATTGTTGGTAGGCTGGGAGGGATATACGTGGGTGATAGGGGGTGATTTTAATGCAGTATTAGATATTGGACTAGACAGGTCACACCCACCGCTGCATACCACGCCCAGTAAGAAACTTGAAGTGGTACTGCGAAACTGGGCACACGGTTGGGGGATAATGGATGCATGGAGGGAATACTCATTCTACACCCCAATGCACAAATTACATACCCGCATTGACAGGATATTCTACTTGGCCACGTTGATAGATGCAGCTAGTGACTCTACTCACTTGGGGAAAACATTATCGGATCATAACCCGGTGGAGGTAACGCTGCAATGGGGCAAAATTCCGACTTTAGTGCCGACATGGAGACTACAACCGCAACTGTTAGAAGACTCAGTTTTCAGGACAACACTAGCTACTGCTATAGATACTTACTTGGAAAATGCTAAAACAGCTTCCTCCAGACAGATAGAGTGGGATGCATTCAAGACTGTATTGAGAGGAGTAGCGATCAGCACAAGAGTAGGATTGAAACATGCCCTAGTCACTCAGCTTACTGACATAGAAAATACACTGGGGAGATTGGAGCAGATGACTGCATTAGACGAAGTACATAGGGCACAGCTGCAGGAAGCTCACATATGTTACACTGAACTGTTGGAAGATCTAAGGCTGTTAGATCATAGACTTTATATGCAGAAACAACATGCGGTAGCAGACAGAACAGGACCGCTACTGGCTAGGATTATTAAAGATGCCCCACTGGTTGTCCCCATACTAGAGGTTAAGAACACGAAAGGTGACATGGTATGTACGCAAATCGAAATTAATTAGGCCTTTAGGGAATATTATGAAAATTTATATACCAGGCCAGATGCCATAGGAGGAGTGGACCTAGATGCTTTTTCTGATGGTCTGCATCTCCCCAATTATTGCAGGCACACAAGGAGGAGCTTTGGCTCCCAGTGTCTGCGATGGAAATCAAAAAGCAATACATAGCATGCCTCGTAATAAATCACCTGGTGGGGACGGACTGCCAGTGGAATTTTATGCAGCGTTTGCTGATCTGTTGGTACCCCACCTGCAGAGGCTATATCACTCGTCCTTAGAGGAAGGCATCCTTCCAGTTACCATGCTGCAGGCCACAGTGGTTTCACTGTTAAAACCGGGACGGGATAGTACGGACATGGCAGGGTATAGGCCCCTCTCATTACTAAATGTAGATTATAAAATTCTGAGCAAGATACTGGCGGTTCGGATTTGTCAATACATACCGCAGTTGATACACAACAACCAATGTGGGTTTGTCCCAGTCAGGAACACAGCCCTTAATATCAGGCGGCTGCATCAGATAATGGCCCATACTCTTCGGCGAGCTGGTGCAATAGGTTGTGTTTCATTGGACCTACGCCAGGCCTTTGATTCCTTGCAATGGGAATATATGTTTTATGCTCTGTCTAAATATGGTGTACATGAAGAATACATAAAATGGGTAATGTATTTGTATAAAGATCCTATGGCCCGGGCGAGAAGGGGTAGGCACATCTCGAGGCAATATGTGGTTGCAAGGGGTACCAGTCAAGGATGCTCACTGTCGCCTCTGCTGTTTATCCTGGCATTAGAACCCCTACTATTGAAACTGCGCTCTACTGCGGGTCATAGGGGAATAGTGCTGGGTCCCACCACGCACATTGTATCTGCATATGCAGATGATTTATTACTATATTTCAGGGACTTGGATAATGATTGTGAGCCTGTGCCTTCGGTTTTTGCCGCATTTCAAACATTGTCTGGACTATCTATCAATGAAAACAAATCATATGTCTATTATTTTACGAACTCAACACATGCTGGTACACTGGATTTTGGGGACTGGTCGTTCTAGATCGCATCTAGAACGACCATCTAGCACTTTCAAATACCTGGGAATCAATATATATAGGGAAACAACGGACCTGCTGGAGGGCAACCTGAAGCGTGCTATCACCTCACTCCGATCCCAAATAAAATTCTGTGTCACCATGCCAATATCCGTGCCAATCCGTGCCAATATCCGTGGCAGGAAAAGTGGCAATTGCCAAAATGGTGGTGCTCCCTAGATTGTTATATTTGTTCACCAATTTACCCATAATGGTACCATCCAAGACGTTTATATTGCTCTCCTCTATACTAATTGAACTGATCGGGGGTAAGGGCAGGCAGCGTATAGGACTTACAAAACTGTACCTAGATACTAAACAAGGAGGATGGGGGTCCCTGATCTGAAAGCCTACTGTTATGCAAGTCAATTGCAATGGCTGGCATATTGGCTAGCAGGTGAAACTTGCAGGAAATAGACATGACACATTCAGATTGGCAAAGGGGTGCAGTACATACACTTATGTTGCCTAATAGCAAAATCCCACCGCTGGCACCACACCTTTTGAAAATTGTGTTACTATACTGGAGGCATTCCCTTCGGTACATCAAGATGGCGACCCTGTATGCCCCCACCACACCTATGCTTGGGGATCCCCACCCAGATGGGCAGTATTATTATGAGGAGAATAAGAGTATGGGAAGACGTGGGTATAACCACAGTGGGTGATTTCTTTAGGGAGAGTACCCTGATGCCACATCATGTGTTTGTACGGGAACACGGAACATCGGACACACTGTTCATTTTGCACGCAAGTTTATCTCACTATATCCGCACTACATGGGCACCTGGGGGTGTAGAACCCGCCACGCACACATTGATCACAATGCAACATCTGATGGGTAATGGTCGACACCTTACAAGATGGCTATACAAAGGCATCCGCACAGTGGCAGCGGTGTCTCTCCAGACTCTTTGGGACAAATGGGTAGCAGACATAGGCCGGGCGCTCAGTGACAAGGAATGGAGTGTGGTGGTGGAATACCCCAGGAAGGTGTTGAGAAACCCGAAATTTAAGTTCATACAGCTCATGCTCCTACATCGAGCCTATCTGACACCGTGAAGGTTGAAAACCATGTTCCCAGATATATCGGATGTGTGCCCGCGTTGCCATCTGAAGGCAGCGGATTTGACACACATGCTGGGGAACTGTTCACGACTACAACACTACTGGGTGACGGTCTGTGGGATACTAACAAATATAGCTCCAGTGAGGAATAATGACAGCCTGGAATACTGTTTGCTGGGGCTGGGCCCCAGAGGGAAAAAAGGTAGTCCGGTCACTAAATTTTATAACTTGGCGCTCATTTTGGCCAAACGTAATATTACAATGAAATGGAAAGCTGCTAGACCATCGGCGTTGAAAGATTGGTATGATGAGTTGATGAGGTGGAGCAGGGCTGAGGGTGCGGGAATGAAAAGAGAGGAACAGCGTAGATTGCGTAAGACGCCTATATCTATGTCGTGGAACTTGTTGTTGGAAGAGCTTGGCGCTATAGACATACTAGAGTATTGTCCCTAGAGTGTGATCTGATGGAGCTTGGGATGAGCGGCAATGAGGAGGAGCTAGAGCTCTGTGGAATGAAAAGGGGGGTTGCTAAAGGCCAGCATACTAATGTATGTATATAGCAAAAAGACAATATGCTGAACAGGACTATGTATACGATTGTACAATTTCTTATTCGCTGAGCCTATGGGGGGAGGGAGCGGGCAGGAAGTTGATACAATTTTGTTTTATTCTAAAATTCTCAAGCTATGTTACATGTTGATGCGGTGCTCTCTGGGCAGAGTCCCATATACCAAAAATTAGATATGGACAGTGGGGGATGTTTTTTTTTCTTAAAAAACAAAATGAAAGTAGGAATGATACAGGGTATGTTTAAAGGTGTACAAATGATAAGATGTGATACATGCTGTAAATAATGGTTTAACATACGGACTTCAATTTTATGTGGAATATGACTTGCACTGTTACGACAAAGCTGAAGGGGATATTACACCCAGTCATGTACTGTATCACAACCTTCTAATAAAAATGTGTTTTTAAAAAAAAATGATATTCTTGACCACAAAATTCTTGCTGTCGATATTTCTGTGCCACGATATTTACAGTTCGATATTCGTATAGGTCGACATTTCCAAGTTAATATTTTGTCTAAATACCTTGTATAATAATATTGGTAGCGCAGACTCTTGTCTGCAACGGGACATTTTTGAATAGCAGCTCCTTGTATAATTTTTGTGTTCATTTATCATTGGCACATTTGTACTCACTTTTGTGTTCAAATATTTGTTTTTTATTATGTTTTCTAAGTAAATAGGGTTGTTTAGTTGAGGTACTGATGTCTGAACAAGAAACCCTGTCATATAGCGATGATCACATTGCCAGATCAGCAAGTGGCCCTTCTCTTCTAGAACAATAACATAAAACAATTGACACACAACAAGATTCAACTAGAGATAATTTGGATAGACTACATAAAAAATGTATAAGGACAGAGATACATGCCAAATTTTTGACAGATTGTCTAAATGCTAAAAACATTCCAGTAGGGTACATCCGTATTGTTTTTGTAGGGGACGAGGAATTTAAAACAGGATTTACTTTCATGTCCAACAAATGTTCACAAAGTTGGATGGTTTTTAGTATTGATACTGTCCTTTCGAGAAAATCAAACGAGATTGCAGAGTTCGAAAAAAAAGCTACTAGAAGATGAAAGTAATGTTGATGCCAAGGATTTAAAAAAAAATTGGGATGCTACAATAGCTGAATTTCAAAGAACCAGTATATTAAAGAAAACTAACTAACTTCAAAAAGACATCAGAAAATACAGTACAGAACGGAGGTATCCTTGTCTGAGAAAGGATTTTTATCATCAGGCCCTAATTATACCGGGGTTTCAGAAACAACTTACCTTTTCTGATGCGACCTCATCAGGCTCGTATAGTGACAGCACTGCAGGCGGGGCAACTGATCTTGGTTTTGGACCAGGCCCATCACCTTCTAACCAAACGTTTTTACAACAGGGCCAAAGACTCCAACGAGGTCAAGTCAGGAATATCAGACGAGGAAGGTTCAGGAACCAGTAAACACCAGGGTTCAGACCAACCCAGAATCAATATTATGAGAGGTAGACTCTGATAACATGAGTAAAAATATAGAAATGGTCCCAATCTTTAATTTGTCATCCCATGAGCTCAGCTCAATGGAATCTGAAGTGCTGAGGGCTGGCCTGTCCTTCGTACCCACGAGTAGAAACAATCTGTTTCCAACACAGATTGAGCTGTATAAGTCCTTTAGAATTTTATGACTAAAGTACTTTTTGTGACAACACCTCTCAGCATAGGTACAGACACTACAGGTTTACATTGTCCTTCTACTTTCTTTCCACCTGCTAACATGATGTCAAAAGAACTATTGGCCTTTGAAGATGTGGATTTAACAGAGGTGGAACAGATATTTCAACAAAACAATTACGTTAAATTTTATTTCACTAAAGTTCAGAATGATAACTTAACCTCTCTAGTAAACCGCAGGGAGATTATAATAAACCCGGCCGATAAAGGTGGAAGTATCATTCTACAGGATAAAGTGGACTATGATACAGAGGTATTAAGACAGTTGCAGAATCTGTTGCATTATTTGAGATTACCGAA